>NC_060144.1:62533932-63998932 GCF_021461385.2 Schistocerca piceifrons | reverse complement strand
AGCGCCCATACGATCCGATTTTCTTGATAGCCATATTGTTCAGTCACATTATGGCTTTTCAAATGACAGTGTGGATGTCAGACCATCATAAAAACGGCGTACAGCGCCAGATTTGTACTATCTTCTTGATAGCCATATCGTTCACTCACATTATGGCTTTTCAAATGACAGTGTGGATGTCAGACCATCATAAAAACGGCGTACAGCGCCAGATTTGTACTATCTTCTTGATAGCCATATTTTTCACTCACATTATGGCTTTTCAAATGACAGTGTGGATGTCAGACCATCATAAAAACGGCGTACAGCGCCAGATTTGTACTATCTTCTTGATAGCCATATTGTTCACTCACATTATGGCTTTTCAAATGACAGTGTGGATGTCAGACCATCATAAAAATGGCGTACAGCGCCAGATTTGTACTATCCTCTTGATAGCCATTTTGTTCACTCACATTATGGCTTTCCAAATGACAGTGTGGATGTCAGACCATCATAAAAACGGCGTTTAGCGCCAGATTTGTACTTGGTGTCCAAAATTTGACTAATTTTTTTTCAGCGTAAATCGTTTCTGCATTAAAGTATTAGCATGATCACCAAGTGTCACTAGCATACCATAATTAGAGCCCACACTGTAGATCCCTGAGTAGCTGCACTTTAATTATAACCACCTGTTATATTCCACATTTTTCACTCGTCTTTTCTTGCATGAGATTTTCTTCTGGCAGCAGTGTGGCAGACTTCTTTGCTTTCTTTAATCTTTTGTTTATGCGAATATTTCTTATTCGCAAACCTGGGGAGAAAGTATTGACTATGAACGTCTGTATTGTCGAATTGCTGGCTTTACTGACATAACCTGTTAATACGATGGTTACAGTGGCTTACAGGTCGTGCAAAACAAGTAGCTCTAGGTACGCGCCGCGCGGGATTAGCCGAGCGATCTAGTGCGCTGCAGTCATGGACTTTGCGGCTGGTCCCGGTGGAGGTTCGAATCCTCCCTCGAGCATGGGTGTGTGTGTGTGTTTGTCCCTAGGATAATTTAGGTTAAGTAGTGTGTAAGCTTAGGGACTGATGACCTTAGCAGTTAAGTCCCATCAGATTTCACACACAATTGAACATTTTTTTCTGGGCGCGCTTCAGCTGCATCACGCAGTCGGTATTCACAGCGGAGCCCTACCTCTATCGTTCTCGCTTCCCCCACCATGCAGTCTGTGCGGATAAGGGCCAAGTTATTTTGTACACAAGCCATGAGAAGTCTTACGAGCAGGTGCCCTCTCTGCAGGCTGAATTACCAATAATGGCCCATGTATCACACTAACTGCTTGACGACTTATATTTTTGGATAGTTCTTCGTGACTAGTGTTGGAGATGCATGCAGGGCACTTCCATATTACTGTACTCGCGTTTCTGGTGGTGGACAACTCGTGGTTCGACCATTGTCCTTTGTTTTGAGCTCCAGTGCTGAGTAGTCGTGGAAAATAGCCAACCTAGCATACCAGCCTCACGATTAAATTAATATCCGAATAGAGCATGAGAGAATCGAAAAGCAAAATGAAATTCTGGAACAGATATGCGTTCTAGAATTTCGGTACAGCATGCTGAACAGTTTACTGGGCTCTATGGTGAATCTTCATACGGATGATAAATGAACTAATGAAATACCTTTGTGAGACTAGCTGTTGAGTACTTACGTCTGAACCCTCACTATTTAAGTCACTAATGAACAGCTGTAATTTGATGACGAGCTACAGGAAGAGAAATACTATTACTTTTTGCAAGGAAGCTTCATAAGTAACAACAGCAACATCTAAAGTGAGCGATGGTGGCTAGTTACGATGGCACAGAAACAGCTTTTTCTCAATAGACAGTGCTGTACCAGAAACATTATATGCATCCTACCACATCTAAAAATAAGTTCACATAGGTGACAGGAACAGACAGAGCGCACCGAAAGAACAATATAAGTGTTTGTAACTTAAATCAGTGACACTCTTTTATAGTATATGTCCTCTTTTAGGATATAACCACGTAGTTTCCCGAGATGAAACAAAAAACAAAAAACTATCAGCTTTATCTTGTGAAATCCTGTCGTAAATGAACTTGGTTCTGAACAGGTGATAAATGACATGATTATCTCCCGCGTAAATTGTAAGGAATGAAATATAGCTACTTAGTCAAAATGAACAGTTATCTTCTCTTATACAAATTCTCCTTTCCTGTGACTGTGGGTCAGAATGTAGGTACATCTATATTCAGTGACAGATTCAGTCTAACACTTTTGCTGAAACAGAATGTCGTTGAAGCACTGTTAAAGAGAAATCTTTCTCACAGCATTATTCATTGAATAGAATCTCTTTCCAATTTCACTCTTCAAAGACACAGTTTACAAACATATGCTAGGACCTGAAGATTAACATGAAGAGTCTAACTGATCGTCCCTAACTCTTCTGTCGCCGCACACGGCACTCTTGCGCCGCTTGTTATGGACTAGTCGTCGACTGGAACGTAGAGCTGACCTCACGCCTCAGTGTCGACCTGTTTCAAGAAAGACCGCCGATGGTGGCGCGGAGAACTTCTGGGGGCGTACCTCGCAACTTCCGTCTCACTGGTGTGTCCAGCGATGCTCCAATAGAAAGGGGAATTTTTGTAGTGTCGACAGCAGGCGTCATCGCTACGTCTACCGACTACACATTTCCAAGTAGATGTATATTTCAGCCTAGGCTAAAGGTTAAACTCGTTAGCTTCTCTGACTCACCTAATAAATCAGCTACCAATCTAACCTTAATGTCGGACAACACTACTTACCCGTCTTTCACCACATTCAAAAAGATTCCACACTCTCGACAAACTAATTAATAACTATTTCAACTTAATGAATAAGAGCAAAAGCACTGCACAAATCAGTAACAATAACATAAATACAACAAAGAAGCTGGAAGTCAATGTAGTGTCGAACGCGCAGTGCAAGCAATTAGTATATTTCGACGTGAAAACGGCACCAGGTAAGGATCTGGTAAATCGGATTCTGAATTCTGTTCTCTCATTGGCAGCACCCCAACTCCACACGATGACACCTTCAAGCATCTGCTTCATCCCACACACAATTGCAGAGTATGGTACCCCCTTAATGAAGTTCAACTTACGCGTACACAAAGCAGATATTCATCATTTTGATTTGCAGCTCCTTGTGCTGGCCGTGTTTGCAGTTAAAATTGTTGGATATGAGGTCCTCCAGTTATGCAAAACACGGTTTTTTCTCAGTACCCACCACTGTGCCATCACCAGTGGGTTTGTGGCAAGCACACTGTTTTGGTGAAGTGAAAAATGTTTTACTACGTTATTTGTGGAAATACTTGTTATAGTTACGTGTGCATCACAACACCTCACCATGATGCGGAGAATAAAAGTGCTTACTACACAAAAACATGACAAGCTACCTGTAGTAATTAACACACAAGTGATCCAGAAAATTCATGCACATCAAATGTAAAGAATAAATAACACGAAAACCCACTGCTGATGGTACAGTGGTGCCGAAACATGTTTGGGTACTGAGAAAAACTGTGTTTTGTATAACTGTCGGACCTCATATCCAACGAACAAAGCAGAGAGGTTAAACCAGTGACTGACAAGATTCAGTACGCATTACTGGCTTCGCTCGCTGCCTTCTTTTCTTTCACGCGCTGTCAAGCAGGAGTCGCTCAACCTGTAAATGCAGTATACCACAGTCCCTTATGCATGGAATACTTCAGGTGACCTTAACTGCCTATAAATATGACCGGAAAACTTCGTCACACAATGTAGCTGGCACTACTGTGTAACTCATAGTATTGGTGTATGAAGCACTATACCGTTCCTCTGCACATTTCAAGGTCTTATGTTCTTTCTTTCTTTCTTTCTTTCTCTCTTCGGCTAGCTTTCCTGCTCACCATCACAACTATCTAATTCATCTTGCAGGGAGCAACCGTTTTTGCTGCGGTTATTGTTAACAACGTGGTGATTCCCGCCAGGAAGCTGTGCTTGTGACAATGTATTTATTCTGTTCGTCTCTGGTGTGTACATTGTCTGACCTCTATCTTCCAGGCGAGACAGTTTTCTCAGTTGTTATCCAGTAGTTTCTTTTCAAGAAGTTTGTTCCTACCACCTTGATGGGAACTATCTCAGAGTCGAGAAATGCAGAAGAGGTGAGAAACTGTTAGGCAGAGCCCTCCCCTACTATTAGCGGTACCGTGGCCGTTTAAATATTCCCGGCGCGCGGGAGCTGTCTTTTACGGTCTCTCACTTATTCATGACCGCCAGCTGCACACTTACTTATTAAGCACCTTCCGTGACAGCTTGTTCTCTTTTAGCTGCCTCTTCTGAAATGCAGATGTTCACTAATTCATTCTCCTAGCCGCACCGCCAGGTGTACCGGGAACAACGTGCTCACCTGAAGTCTCGTAAATCAGGCAGCTGCTTTTGGCCGTGGCCATCCTTCTAGTTAGGGGAGCTGCTTCCTTGCTCTGACAGCTTACAGTGACAGCCATACCCTACAAATCATTGCGAAGTGCAAGGCAGGGGGTACTTACCACTGTACTAGTTGTTCTGCATTCTTCCCATTCCATTCACTTAACGCGTGTAGGACGTCAAATGGGCCGTCTTGGAGCAGGAGAGGCACCAGAGGACATTTTAATTCCAACTGTACATACTTTTACAAATAAATTCATAAAACTTTGTCAGCATGACCAGGAAGGATTCAGGATTCACACTCATGATAGTGGAAGTTCAAACACATAACAGAATAATTTTTTTTTTTTTTTTTTTGCTTATGAAATTTCAGCATTTTGTCACTTACTATTGGCTGCATTTGTTGCTATAGGTACACTTTACTTCCTAAGTAAGAGAGAATTGTTCGATGAATTTTGCACCGCATACAAACCATACTTACAGGTGTATGAAACTCTAGAATTTTCCAAATCTCTTAAAAACTGTGGTAAAAATTGAGGTAATTAAACTATAAGAGTTGAGTTTTTTTCCAAACATGAAGTCTAAAATGCAACAGCTCATTCATTTTTTCATAAATTAAATAAATTGTAGAGTTTCATATACCTGTAAGTATGGTTTGTGTGTTGTGCAAAATTCATCGAAGAATCTCTCTTACCTATAGCAACAAATGCAGCCAGTAGTAAATGAAATAAATGATGAAATTTCACATGTAAAAAAAATTATTTTGTTATGTTTTTGAACTTCCACTACTATGAGTGTGGATTCTGAATCCCTGCTGGTCATGTTGACAAAGTTTTACGAATTTATTTGTAAAAGTATAGACAGTGGGAATTAAAATGTCCTCTGGTGCCTCTCCTGCTCCAAGTCGGGCCGCTTGACGTCCAACCCCCCTTAAGGAACGTGGAAAGTACGCGTCTGTGCGTAGTTTCAACACAACTACATGCTGTACATTTACCCTACATGTTCGAAATTATGTCCATGTAGACGAATACAGTGACGTGCTCGGCATTCTACCGCTCTCGGAATGTTTTAGGCTCCGTTCTCTCGTTCAGCACAGACATTTTTAGTTCGCTGTTGTAGTGATATAGTTGCAATACCATACACCAGCTGATTGTGACCGTGCCAAAGGTAGAAATCCATGGGGGTGAAAATCTAGAGATCTGATTGCCAATTTTTCTGCACAATCTATCCCGGATAAGCAACACTGGGTTACTGTCTTGCCTGCAGACTGAATTCTGCAGAGGCACCGTTGTGCAAAAACCGTAAGGTAGTCCATGTAGTGAGTGGGACATTATGAAGAAGACAACGCAATTCAAGTGGCAAAAACTGTCGATACACTCTGCCAGTCAGGTGCTGTGGAATAACATGCGCTCCGAGTAACTGATTGTTGTGACTTGGCAAGACAGCCAAGTCACAATGAGAGGAAGCCGAAAGGCACGCGCTTAACCTCACGCAGGCTGGCGTTTTTTTTAGTAGCAAATAAAGTACGTAGTTGATGTAATACTTAACTTTAATCCACAATTGTAGAACATCTCTCTTGACGGTACATGTTATAACCACAATATAAAATAATATCAAATGCTAGGGCGCCTTGCTAGGTCGTAGCAAATGACGCAGCTGAAGGCTATGCGAACTATCGTCTCGGCAAATGAGAGCGTAGTTGTCAGTGATCCATCTCTGGCAAAGTCGGCGGTACAACTGTGGCGAGTGCCAGTACGTCTCTCTCTAGACCTGCCGTGTGGTGGCGCTCGCTCTGCAATCACTGACAGTGGCGACACGCGGGTCCGGCGTATACTAATGGACCGCGGCCGATTTAAAAGCTACCACCTAGCAAGTGTGGTGTCTGGCGGTCACACCACACTGATTGTTGAGTACGCCACACCAAATGATCGCAGCTAACGATGTTGATATCCTCGTATCGCAGTTACGCGAGGCATCTTATAAGCCCACATACACACATGGGCGCGATACCCGCACAGTCAAAGAGGCACTCATCTGTAAACAGCATCCGACGACCGAGCAGCAGCTCAACAATAAGGCGTTCGAGTAACCACTGACAGATATTCTGGTATCTAGGATAGTCTATAGGAGTCAACTCCTGTACCTTCTGCAGGTGAAATGGATGGAATTGTTGTCTCCGATTCAGGGGCCACACAGTTGATTGAGGAACCCTGCAGCGACGCTTCTACAGCGGATACTTATGCTTCCCATCTACCATTTCCGGTATGTTCTCAACAGCCATTCCATCCAATTAAGGCCAACCTAGCCGTGGCGTACCAGGAATGCTGTATTTTCTTAAACGCTTGTCCACGGATTCGAAAGTCCCGTAGTTTGGTTCTCTTTTGTTTGGGGACAGTACCACGTATAGTCGCCTTGCTGCTCACGCATTGCCTTCTGCCGCACCATAAACGATGTGCATATCCGCTTTTCACTTCGTGAGTACGCCATCATACCGTATACTGCGACTGCAGTCTATGAGGTGCGACAATAAAGTAATGAGACTGATTTTCTTTGCAAGATGTGGCAACCCTGCAGGCTTGCATAGGCACAATATCTTTGAGCTTGGTCTATAAGCTGCTTCTAGTCTAAGCAGCACATCGATGCAACTGCTCAGTCGTGAGTTGTGCTGTAGTAAGTTAACACATGTTTGTGCCTCTCGTCACGGAAATGGAACGGCATAATATTGGTCAATGGTATGCCATTTCTTTTTGCATTAAATTGGGTGAAAACACGACGGCAACTTACAGTAAGTTTTAAAAGGCTTTTGGAGAGGAGGTTATGTTAAGAGCTCAAGGGGATCACCCAGAACAAAAAAAGCTCGCATGTCAAAGTCAAAAGTGAAATGCGTACTTGTGTGCTTCTTTGATTCCAAGGAAACTGTTCATAAAGAGTGGGTGCCTCCTAGACAAACAGTTAATCAATATTACTACAAAGAAATTTTAGAAAGACTTCGTAAAAGAGTTCTTCGCGTCCGTCCCAACATTGCTGATAATTGGATTCTGCATCACGATGATGCGCTATCCCATACTGCTCTGTGGGTACAGCAATTTTTAACCTCAAAACAAATTTCAGTACTACCGCAGCCACCCTATTCACCAGATGTTGGTCCATGTGACTTTTTTCTATTTCCAAGAGTCAAAATGGTGGTCAAGGGACACCATTTTCAAACAACAGAAGATATCCAAACAGCTGTGACGAGGATCTTGGAGGATATTACAGAAGATGAGTTCCAGAAATGTTACCATCAATGGCAGAAAAGCTGGACAAAGTGTGTGCAATCAGAAGGGAACTACTTTGAAGGAGACAACACTAAACTTGACTAAAACGTTAAGCAACTTTTTTTTCACATCAGTCTCATTACTTTATTGTCGTACCTCGTGTGAACTATGAACAGAATGAATGTCTGTAGTACTCTACATCAACGCCAGAGGATCACATCCAAGTCAAGTAAACAAAGGTGTTTCATGCAAGGATCAACCGAGCTGGGTAGAGCGGTGCACAAAGAAACATCAGTCGATATGCAGCTACGACATGCCAATATCCTGTACTGGTCCATGATGTAAGGCCTATCACAAATGACATTATCCAACGTAACTCGGAAATAAATCAATTTCACAGAAAACTTTACTCAACATCTTTTTCTTATTTTGGTGCATACATTACATCCTCGAAGGGTATACACTTACTTCTCAATCACCATCACAGTGGAGATGGAAGTACTCCTACCTAAGGTATGAGGTTGCATTGAATTATCAACTACACTGAAGAGCCAAAGAAACTGCTACACCTGCGTAATATCGTGTAGGGCCCCCACGAACACGCAGACGTGCCGCAAAACGGCATGGACTCGACTTATGTCTGAAGTAGTGCTTGAGGGAGCTGACGCAATTAATTGTACAGGGTTGTAAATAATTCCGCAAGAATACGAGAGGGGGCGATTTCTTCTGCACAGCAAGTTGCAAGGCAAACCCAGATATGTTCAATAATCTTCATGTTTGAGGAGTTTGGTAGCCAGCGGAAATGCTTAAACTCAGAGGTGTGTTTCTGTAGCTGGAGCCACTCTGTAGCAAGTCTGGACGTGTGGGGTGTCGCAGTGTCCTTCTGCAATTGCCCAAGTTCGTCGGAATGCACAGTGGAGATGAATGGATGCAGGTGATCAGACAGGATGCTTATGTACGTGCCACCTGTCAGAGGTGTATCTAAACTCATCAAGAGTCCCATATTACTCCAAGAGCACACGCCTCACACCATTACAGAGCCTCCAACAGTCCCCTGCTGACATGCAGGGTCCATGTATTCATAAGGTTATCTCCACAGCCGTACACGTTCATCCCCTCGACACAATTTAAAAGAGACTCGTCCGGTCAGGGAACATGTTACCAGTCATCAACAGTCCAACGTCAGCTTTGTCGTGCCCAGGTGAGACGTAAGGCTTTGTGTCGTGCATTTAGAAACGGTACACGAGTGAGCATTCGGCTCTGAGAGCCCATATCGACGATGTTTCGTTGAATGTTTCGCACGCTGTCACTTGAAGGCGCAGCACGGAAATCTGCAGAAATTTGCGGAATGGTTGCACTTCTGTCACGTTGAACGATTCTCTTCAGTCTTCGTCGGTCCCGTTCTTGCAGGCTCTTTTTCCGGCCGCAGCGATGTCAGATATTTTATGTTGTACCGGTTTCCTAATATTCGCGATACACTATCGAAATGGTCGTACGGGAAAATCCCCACTTCATCGCTATCTTGGAGAGGCTGTGTCCCATCGCTCGTGTGCTGACTGGGGCACTGCTTCAAACTCACTTTAATCAGTAACCGATCTAACATCTGGGCAGCACACCTACTGTCTTATATAGGAGTTGCCGACCGCAGCGCTGTGTTGAGTCTATATACAGGGTTTTTACAAATGATTGAAGCGATTTCACAGCTCTAGAATAACTTTATTATTTGAGATATTTTCACAATGCTTTGCACACACATACAAAAACTCAAAAAGCTTTTTTTAGGCATTCACAAATGATCGATATGTGCCCCTTTAGTGATTCAGCAGACATCAAGCCGATAATCAAGTTCCTCCCACACTCGGCGCAGCATGTCCCCATCAATGAGTTTCTTGGTAGAGGAGGTTTAAACACTGAATCTTCCACATAACCCCACAGAAATGAATCGCATGGGGTTAAGTCGGGAGAGCGTGGAGGCCATGACATGAATTGCTGATCATGATCTCCACCACGACCGATCCATCGGTTTTCCAATCTCCTGTTTAAGAAATGCCGAACATCATGATGGAAGTGCGGTGGAGCACCATCCTGTTGAAAGATGAAGTCGGCGCTGTCGGTCTCCAGTTGTGGCATGAGCCAATTTTCCAGCATGTCCAGATACACGTGTCCTGTAACGTTTTTTTCGCAGAAGAAAAAGGGGCCGTAAACTTTAAACCGTGAGATTGCACAAAACACGTTAACTTTTGGTGAATTGCGAATTTGCTGCACGAATGCGTGAGGATTCTCTACTGCCCAGATTCGCACATTGTGTCTGTTCACTTCACCATTACGAAAAAATGTTGCTTCATCACTGAAAACAAGTTTCGCACTGAACGCATCCTCTTCCACGAGCTGTTGCAACCCGCCGAAAATTCAAAGCGTTTGACTTTGTCATCGGGTGTCAGGGCTTGTAGCAATTGTAAACGGTAAGGCTTCTGCTTTAGCCCTTTCCGTAAGATTTTCCAAACCGTCGGCTGTGGTACGTTTAGCTCCCTGCTTGCTTTATTCGTCGACTTCCGCGGGCTACGCGTGAAACTTGAACGCACGCGTTCAACCGTTTCTTCGCTCACTGCAGGCCGACCCGTTGATTTCCCCTTACAGAGGCATCCAGAAGCTTTAAACTGCGCATACCATCGCCGAATGGAGTTAGCAGTTGGTGGATCTTTGTTGAACTTGGTCCTGAAGTGTCGTTGCACTGTTATGACTGACTGATGTGAGTGCATTTCTAGCACGACATACGCTTTCTCGGCTCCTGTCGCCATTTTGTCTCACTGCGCTCTCGAGCGCTCTGGCGGCAGAAACCTGAAGTGCGGCTTCAGCCGAACAAAACTTTATGAGTTTTTCTACGTATCTGTAGTGTGTCGTGACCATATGTCAATGAATGGATCTACAGTGAATTTATGAAATCGCTTCAATCATTTGTAATAGCCCTGTACATACCTCTATATTTGAATACGCATGCCTATAGCAGTTTCTTTGGAGCTGCAGTGTATTTGGATGCATGTGCATGCAGTGGACTTCAAGGCAATTTGACGTTTGTTGCATACACCCTTCCTGCTGTTGCAATTTTAATGGCTAGAAGTGTACAATAGTATCCATAATTTCTGCTATCAGTAAGCTGATTACGTATAGCTTACGAAGTGTCTGCGGCTGAAAACGTCGTTCTAGCTTTCATTAGGGCAGGCTTCATCTATTCCTCTGTCGCAATCGACAGCAAAGGACAGTAATAGATAATTAGTGCTAAATGTCTTGCCCAAGAGATAAAGGGCAGACGTATGAGTGGAACGAGCCAGCGGACCAGAGCGAGAGGTGTCGGGCTGACCTCTCACGTAATAGTTGAGGACTGCGGCCCAAGCCTCTGTGTGCCCCGGAGTGCTCGCGGCGAAGGTTGCGGAGAGGAGGCGGGCGTAAATGGAAACACAGCCAGCCAGCTGGAAGGCGAGGCTGCTCACACAGCAGTAGGCTGGAGCGTGCAGGCGATTTCCATCCGCTGTCTGTCACTGAAAGAGGTCGGGTTCTGATGAGGAAACTCAGCACAGACGCGTGTTTAATTTAAATTAAGTTGCAATTAAGAACTAGGAGTAGCTTTTATCAGTAAAAGCGAGGAAGGTATTCATTCAATTGAAATTAATCTTATAAGTATGTTAATTTTTACCTTCTTTTGGTAAATTTTTAATACGAACCGATCACTATACAAGGAAAAATAGTTCATAAAACATGTAGTAAACAGGGTGAGCCACTTAAATGTTCCAACGTAAACACCAGATATCGAAAAATGACTTTCGCAGTGTAAATGTAGGGTAGAGGCTCACCAAAGTCAATACTACGAGACATTCTAAAACGTACGCAAATATTATTTTCAACAAAACCTTATGTGCTTTGTTTTTAGATTGACACTTCGTATTATTTATTATGCAATCAATAGCACGAAAAATCACAAAACAAAATGCGTTGGTTGCTTCACAATACGTCAATTACCTCCTGAGAAATTGAAAACCGAAGCTGACGCTTGAAATAAACGAATTGCGCATCTATTTCACGTTTCGAGATGAAAACATGAACGCCACGTTGCTCGTAATTGCTATTTTAATGACGTTATACAACGTGACAAACGCTTTACTTATTGCCTTTACTGGAAGTAAATGCAAATATCCGGTCACACACAAAGAGAAGTAACGAAAGTGTTTATTCGCTGATGCTGTATTGATCTTTATTACAGTACTAGAATGAATATATCGGTAATAAATTAACGAATATCAACACCCAGAATAAACTTAATTAATGGCTGTCTAAGGATATAACAGAGGCCAAATGCTAGTCTTACGTACAGGGCGACAATTATTGAACTACATGAAAAATAGGTAAATTAGTTACAAACTACGACGTGCATACATTTTATCTAACATGTAAACGTTACTACAGATATTCAGATTTAGGTTATGGCATGTTCGATATGCATGCCATCATTGACGATGATGTGGCGCCGACGAATAACGAAATTCTGCATGAGCGGCTGAAATGTCGGAACATCGATGCTGCCGATGTTCTCCTGAATGACTGTTTCCAGTTTAGCAATGGTTTTGGGGTTATTGGTGTACACCTTGTCTTTAATATAGCTCCTCAAAAAGGCGCCGCATGTGTTCAGATTCGGAGAATATGGCGTCCAATCGAGAACCATAGCAGTGGCCTATGGGTACCCCAGAGCCAGAATACTACCCCAGAGTGATCCTCCAGGACATCAAACACTCTCCTGCTTCGATGCGGTCGAGCTCCGTCTTGCATGACCAACATCTTGTCGAAATCAGAGTCACTTTGGACAATCGGTAGTTACCGTGCCATCTAGCAATATCGCCCCGATTATTCCGTGACCAGACATTGCACACCAACCACACACTCACCCATTATTGCCCCGATTATTTCGTGACTGGACATTGGACAGCACACAGTCACCCGTTCAGGGTGAAGAGACTTCTCGATCGCGAAATGCGGATTCTCAGTCCCCGAAATGCGCCAAGTTTGCTTACTGGCGAACCATCCAAATGAAAGTGGGCTTCGTGGCTAAACCAAACCGTACAGCGCATACTAATTTCCATCGTGCGCCGCCGCCAACCATGCAGTTTGAACGTCCTAACGAAAACCGTTCAGAAGTTATGACGAATTTATTTCATATTGTTCAAAAACTGTCACCCTATAGTTATACATCAATTACGTAATGGTACACAACATGTATAGCTCATGTCACTGAATATTTTGAATAATCACGTTACAACTGAATTTTTGGACACAATGAAACGATTACATGGGTCTATAATAGAACCTAAAAGACCAATGTAACTTAAGTCTTTTCAGAAAAAAAATGTACGCCGGTATGGATCTACGTTTCTCACAGCAGAAACACTACACCGTATGCTAGAAGAGATCACCATATACGTGGCAACACCGCTGTGCATGCTCCAGCACATATCGACTCGCTGCTGGCAGTGTTTTGGGTGTTATTGCAGCAGTAACACGGGCTTTCAAACTGTCCATTGTTGTTTGAAATTTTTTTATACGCCACATTTTGGCATGTCCTCAGACAAAAAGAGTTCAAGGGGATAAAATCTGGAGACGACGCTGGTACGTAGATAAATAGCACATGCAAGATGGAAAGCGTTACGTACACATCAATATTTGTGCCAGAAAACCCTATTACTTTAGGCCCCCTTGTGATAACACTGTAAGTGATATTTCGTACGCCAATCAAATCGCGATTGCGAACAGCGTGGAGTTCATGCTTGCATCTCTGGATGCACAATAGGAACGCGTTTCGCTTATTTCAAGCGTCAGCTTCGCTTTGCAATTTCTCGAGACATAATTGACATATTGCGATACAACAGAGGCGATACTTATTATGATTTTTCATGCTACTGATTGCGTAAGGAATAATACAGGGCAACAATTTAAAAAAATCATCATTTTGTGTTGACAATAATATTTTCTTATGTTTTCGTATATTTCATAGTGTTTACTTTCTTGCCTTACATTCATACCCGCGAAAATCGTTTTTCAATATCGATTGTCGTTACAGAGATGTTTGTGACGAAACTTTGAAGTGCGCCACGCCGCATTAAAAGCCAAAGGTTGTATTACGCTGTATTAAATGTAGCGCATAGACATTCGAAGCGACGAGTTAAAAAGACGTTCTTTGCGACACTTTCATTTTTCCCGAAATAAAATATTGTAAAGACACGACTCATCTGGTATGACATGACATGATAGGACTTACACTATGAGATCAAAAGTATCTGGACACCCCCGAAAATATACGTTACCATATTAGGTGCATTGTGCTGCCACCTACTGCCAGTTACTCCGTATCAGTGACCTCAGTAGTCATTAGACATCATAAGGGAGCAGAATGGGGCGCTCCGCGGAACTCACGGATTTCGAACATGGTCAGGTGATTGGATGTCACTTGTGTAATAAATCTGAAGGCGTGATTTCAATACTCCTAAACATCCGTAGGTCCAATGTTTTCGATGTGATAGTGAAGTGGAAACGTGAAGGGACACGTACAGCACAAAAGCGTATAGGCCGACGTCGTCTGTTGACTGACATACACCGCCGACAATTGAAGAGGGCCGTAATGTGTAATAAGCAGACATCTATCCAGACCATCACACAGGAATTCAAATCTGTATCAAGATCCACAGCAAGTACTATGACAGTTGCGCAGGAGGTGAGATAAAATTGGATTTAATGGTCGAGCGGCTGCTCTTAAGCCACACACATCACGCCGGTAAATGCCAAACGACGCCTCACTTGGCGTAAGGAGCGTAATCATTGGACGATTGAACAGTGGAAAATCGTTGTGTGGAGTGACGAAGCACGGTACACAATGTGGCGAAGCGTCGGTAAGATGTGGATATGGCGAATGTCACGTGAACGTCATCTGCCAGCGTGTGTAGTGCCAACAGCAAAATTCGGCGGCGGTGGTGTTATGGTGTGGTCGCGTTTTTCATGGAGGGAGCTTGCACACCTTTTTATTTTGTGTGGCACTATCACAGCAAAGGCCTACATTGATGTTTTAGCACCTTCTTGCTTCCCACTATTGAAGAGTAATTCGGGGATTACGATTGTATCTTTCAACAAATGATTGGTTTTGGGATTCTTCCTCGCAATGCGATTCCCAGTTTCTCGAGCTCCCTTCGTGATGTTTTGGTGCTGACAGGGCTATCGAATGTCGCATTCATTTCTGCAGTGAGTTTTAGAGCTGTCGTCCTTTGACTTTTCTTAACAACCCTCTTCACTGACCCTCTGTCACGATCACTCAACACGGCTCATTCGCCCGCTTTGTGATTTAGCCAATAACGTTTTTCCGCTGTGCCTCTATGCTGTACAAGTCTTCGATACGGTGCCTCTTGAAACAGCCTTTGGTTACGGAAGCAACCATCGTACGAGCACCAACAGCATGCCCATTCTAACCCACCTGCCTCCGGCATACTGACTCACAACGGACACTGTTGTGACAACAACGGACACGTATTGTGGCATTGCAGAAGGGCCGTTCGTAGCCAAATATAACAGCACAACGTGCGGACTCGGCCACCTGCGTTTATGTTTAAACATGAATTTCTAACTGTGTTTCCACATCTTTGTCCGACTCTCGTATCTGTGGGATATTAAAGGTATGTGAGAATTAATTACCGTCGATAATCAGTGCAAGTTTTAATTCATTTCAAAATTAAATACGAGAGCGGAAAGATATCTTTGTTTCTTGGAAATGTTAGAATCTTGGATTTTAAATTAGGTAAAAAGAAGAATTTACCAAGCTTGCAGTCAGATGCAGATCCAGGGCCAAAACATTGACAGTTTCAATAAAATATACGTTGAACTTATTCAGGAATTTGGATATTAGGCCCCTGTTGCGAGCAGTATCACCCGAGATACAGATGAATTATTTTCTGTGAACTCTCGACCGAGGGTGCGTAAACAGATGAAACACGTAGCTTAAATATTATATTCACCCACCTCCTAATGGCTCCTAATGATACCTTTCATTACTGTGAATACTGGCCATAAACGTTCACTTCTTGGCTTTCAACCGTTGCTTTGTTGATTTTGACATAAAATAATGGACCTACGCTTCACCCACAGTAACATATTTGCTCCAAAAAAATCAATTTAACTCTTATTAAAGGGTCCAATACTATATAATTCCATTACCGTGTTTCTATTTGGTCATTATTCAACAAGAGAAACACACAATCTGCACAAAGCTTTGTCGTAGACAATTTCTCTTGCAACAGATATCGTACTCTTTCTTCCAATATGTCTGTGGCACCAGGTTTCTCGTCCGCCCGCGGTAGCTGAGTGGTCAGCGCGACAGAATGTCAATCCTAAGGGCCCGGGTTCGATTCCCGGCTGGGTAGGAGATTTTCTCCGCTCAGGGACTGGGTGTTGTGTTGTCCTATTCATCATTACTTCATCCCCATCGACGCGCAACTCGCCGAAGTGACGTCAAATCAAAAGACTTGCACCCGGAGAAGGGTCTACCCGACGGGAGGCCTTAGTTCAAAAAAATGTTCGGATGTGTGTGTGATCTTATGGGACTTAACTGCTAAGGTGATCAGTCCCTAAGCTTACACACTACTTAACCTAAATTATCCTAAGGACAAACACCCATGCCCGAGTGAGGACTCGTACCTCCACCGGGACCAGCCGCACAGTCCATGACTGCAGCGCCCTGACCGCGCGGCTAATCCCGCGCGGAGGCCCTAGTCACATGACATTTATTTACCACGTTTCTCGTACGCTGTTAAATCCCTGATCGTCGAACAAAATACCCTATACCTAATCGGCCTTATTATCTGGCGTTTGTATTCTGAGTTTGAAAGTTGTCTGTTATATTTACAGGCTTCCTTAGGTTCTATTTATGAACTGTCAATTATTTGCGAACAACGTTTGCCATTATCTATGAACCCAGTGATCTACTCTTGGTGCAGGGGCTGCTAGAATAGTTCCTCAGTGGAATGTCTTCAGGGCACGAGGGGCCTCAGCCAATGAGGGGTGAAGGTGTGCAGACGTTAGGTATACTTTACAAATTTCGAAGGAAAACAAAGTTCTGTTCGTCGTTGTGGTAAATATAGAATGTACATTTTTACTGTTCAAAACTATATACTACTAAAAGTGGCTGGGTATATATGTGATGAGAAAGAAAGATGGAGGGGGGTGAGAGAGACAGAGAAGGCAGCAGTCACTATCGAGCTGCAGCAGCCCATTACAAAGAGTATCGTAAGATACTTGAAAATTTTATTACGAAAGCAAAATCTATCTGGTACGCTAATTGAATAGCTAATTTTCAGGATGAAACTAAAACCGTATGTTCAGTCGTGAAGGAAGTGTGATCAGCAGCTCCCGGTTGAGAATATCAAGTCAGAGCGTAATAGAAATGTTACACCTACTGTTAAGTAGGATATACGAGTATGTATAGTATCAAATAACCACTTTCTGAATATAGCAGATGAACTGAATAAAAGCTTAGTTCCTACACGGAATCATGTAACTCTCTTAGAAAATAGTTTTCCACGACTGTTACCTGAAACACTCTTCCATGACACTGACAAGGGGGAGACTGAGTGAATAATTAAATCACTAAAGACTAAGGACTCATGGATATAACAGGGTATGTAGCAGAATAGTAAAGTATTGTTCCGCATGTGTTAGCCCAGTACTTAGGCATATGTATAACTTTACCTTTCGGAATGGTCAGTCTGAAGTACACAGTAGCCTAGCCACTTTATAAAAAAGGAAAAGGGATAATGTACACAATTTTAGACCTATTTCTATGCCATCGGTGTTTGCTTAAGTTATTGGAAAGGCGGTATATACAAGGGTAACTGATCATTTCGTGTCACAGAATTTACTGTAAGGTTTCCAGTTTGTGTTGATCACAAAATATTACTGCAGAAGTTGGACCATTATGGAATAAGGGAAGTAGCTCACAACTGATGTACCTCTTACTTTAAGAAAACACAGCAGAAAGTCATTCTGCGCAGCGTTGTGGATGGTTACCATGTGCAGTCCAAATGGGGGACAGCCAAGTCCAGGGTCCCCCAGCGGTCGGTGCTGTAGTTTTTGGTTATGTAGATCATTAACCTTTTAGTATTACAAGTGATTCTAAAATAATTCTGTTTGCTGTGTTACATTAATGAATACGTTTATTTAAATTTAAATTTATGGCTTGTCTTTTGAATAGGATTATTACACTTCTGTTACAATTTCATGTACTGACTAGTTGCATGCCTACGGAGACTTGCTCCTCAATTTGGTCCCAAGAAACATGACATATAAAATAAAACATAAAGAGAGCGACATGTGAAACCAGCAGTGGGTTTACACTGTCTGTGTAACATGCTTCAGTGAAATACAAAGCTCCTCTCATACTATTATACTGGATCAGAGGATAATTTTTTTTCCATCCAAAGTATCTGACGAGCCATGTTGGCCTGTCGAGATTTATATGGGTCACACTCACTTAATGCTGTGGCAGAGTAGCTTCTGTGACTACGATTTAGAGGCGCAAATTCTGTTCTGTTTATGAACTGCATTAATTCGCAATCCGTGATTACAGTTTAGTGGGACAGCTTCGGCTCTGTTTATGAACTGCATTTAATTCGCATACAGTTTTAGCAACTCGGTGTTTCGTTCACCAAATAGGTTTCGCATTTTTTATTCTTTTCAAATGTATGTTAAAAAACTGGTCTTTGTACGACTGTGCTAAGGGCAGCACAAGTTTTAAGTAACTTAAATCCGTTCGGCCTATGGAAAACTTTTATATTCTTGAGATCGAATAACGGTTATGGACGCAGTTCCAATGTCACATCTTTACTATGAGCTAGCTGAGAATCTGGTGTGCCAGTTTATGTATTTATCCCAATCTTCTGTTCTTCCATCTCCTTCTTCCCCCTCTCTATGTCCGTTACTTCCTTCCCCCAACCATGCATCTTCTTCTTCCACCTGTAACCAGTCTCCTTCTGCGGCCTCACATTCCCTCTAAGTCCACTTTCTCTCCCCCTTTCTTTCTCCGTCTCCTCTTCCCACCCTCTCCATCCATTCCGTCTTCCCCTCTTACATTTCTCTACCCACTGCTCTCTCTCTCTCTCTCCTTTTTTCTTTTGCTTCCCCCCTGTCTGTGCCCATCTCCACCTTCCGCCCCCATCTGTTCATTTCCTGCTCCCCTTTCCAGATTATCACCCTACCCAATAACATGTTACTGCATGTCCACCCCACCCCCCCCTCCCCAGTATTTCTTTCCATATAGAAATTAGTATGTATACCTAATTCGGTTAAAATAGATCCACAGTTTTTGAGGAGCTTTCTATCAGTGGATTTGTTGGCATACGCAACTCTGACATATATTTAGCATATTCGCACATATTTTGACACACAGATCGCCTGTAACCCTAGCGAATATCGCCCTGCAGTTTCGTTTCCACGCAGCTTAGTATTTATGACGTCATATCTCCTGAACTACGTGGCGTACAGTGAAGTAATTAAGTTCTTACTTTACATGGTATATGTAAATACTATTTGCAAAATGTGACGCAAATACATTCAGTAATTAAAATGTAATGCCTATTTCGGCAGATGTACTGATTGAGAAACAAAAATGTAGTAAGTAATAAACTTGTTTCCTTCCATTATTTTGTCGCTGTTGTCATCGAAAACGTTTCGTAAACGTTAGAAACTATGTGCAAAGTATGCTGCAAGTCACTAAGTGTTCTCACTCTCAAATACTGGATGAATAACGTCTGCGAATTCGCGCGTCACAGCAACCTTTTTTCCCCGATCCTACCTCTCTGACAGTAAGTGAAATCAGTCCAGTGGTTTAGGAGATGTGGATCATACGTACATACATACCTGTTTATAGTATATATTGAGTTGCAACTTTTATCAGTTGAGGAGGAAGGCGTATGTTTAACCTGGTAGAAGCAGAGGTGAAATCATCGTCAAAAACTAATTATAATCCTCAATTCAACATACTGCCCAGACCCACTCAATAAACTCAATTGCGCTTTCAAAACATCAACAAAAAAACCGTCAAGAAAATTTTCAAATCTCACAAAATCTAACATGTTCACTGCTAATGTACCGTACTTTCCACTTTCTGTCAAAGTTCTCCATACGCAAAGAAAGTGCTAAAAGTGAAATATCGGGATTACAAGTTCCCAAAATACAAGAAATAAATTAACACTTTTATGATGTTCCCCAAATATACATAAACACATCACGCAACGCTGTTCAAGCAATGCTGTCAAACAAAACTGGAATTATGGTTTCATTAGTTAAACCTCTGACTGCTTCTCAAAGAATTCCTACGATCGTCGAGATCCCAACAGGATTATCATATATAAATTTTATTATCAGCGGAAGGCCTACATAATCAGTACCCTAGCAGAGTCACCATATATAAATTTTGTTATTTGTAGTGTGTGGACTGATGACCAACATTTTGGCAGGGTAGATAAATATGTAAATTTTATTAATCACGGGGGCAAAACTGTCTACAGGTGAACTATCCTGACTGGGTTATGGACAAAATAATCGCACCACCAAAAAAATAATGTAGAGTAATGAAATTTCAGGAATACATTTGTCTATGTAACATATGTAAGTTATTAACGTTGCAAAATCACAGGTTAATGTAAGCACGAGATAAGCCATTGCAAACGTGGAGTGATGTTCCGTTAATAGCCGTTCTAATCACCGGAATGTTGAATGCAAGCATGCAAACGTGCATGTATTATGTTGTACACGTCCGGATGTCAGTCTGTGGAATAGACTTCCATACTTGGTGCACTTGGTCGGGACGGCAGGCCAAGGCAACGTGTCAACACTTTATAGATCTATTGGGTGAAAACAGCGGTATGTGGACAAGCGTTATCCTGTTGGACATCACCTCCCGGAAAACTGTTCATGACAGCACAACAGGTCGAATCACCAGACTGACGTTCAAATTTGCAGTCGGGCTACGTGAGACAACCATGAGAGAGCTCCTGCTGTCATACGAAATCGGAACCCAAACGGTAGCTCCAGTTCGTGTAGTACGCATACAGGTTATTTGCAGGTCCTCAACTTGTCTTCTCCTAACCAATACACGTCTATCATTGACACTGCGGCAGAACCAGCTTCAATCAGAAAATACAAATGGCCTCCTCCCAGGCCTCCAGTGAGCTCTCGCTTGACACCACTGAAGCCGCAGATGATGGTGGTATGGGTTATTTGAACACGCCATACAAGGCGTCTGGTTTGCAACTGTCGTTGAAGTAACCGATCTGGAACAGTATGTTGTGTCACTGATGCCATACGATGTGCCACAGCCGTACAGTGAACACGGAGGAGATACCTGTCGGTAGTGCCACGTGGCCGTCCGGAGCCAGTCTTCTTGTGACCGTATATTCTCGTGTTCACTGCTGCCAGCAATAATGGACATTGGCTATATTCCTGCAATATCGCAGATTAAAAATTCAGCTTCTCATAGCCCTATTACACGACTCAGTTCAAACTCACTGAGGTGTTTCTGTCGCCTTCAAGGCACTCTTCACTGACATCGTCCATTCTCAATGGTAAATAACGCTCACGACCGTAACCATGAGTATTTAAAGCAAAGTTGATTTGCGTCCTCACAGCACCTGTACTTACGCCACTTTTACGCGACTGGCGCAAACTTTTAGTGGACATATCTCAGACGTAGAAACACCTCTATACACTTCCGTTTTTTTTTTTTTTTTTTGTCGCATACCTCCTTGTCGTCGCGATTCTTTTTGTCTCAGTATGTATATACATAATTCTGATTTTTGGTCAGAAAATATCAGTTGCTTTGGTCGATCTAGGTGCAGCACACAGTTTGGAGGCATGAGCTACTTTATAAATTATTGCAACTTGTCCCATGCAAACGGATAATAAATCTAATTCAGTACATGTTAACTGGAAGAACATTTACTCTAACTACAGAAAAAGACACTAGCTGCCCTAAAGTATTGAATAATGGTTTACCAAAAGGATCTGTTAACACTCCTCTCTTCTTGTTTCATCTTGTTTCATATTTCTGTCAATGCGAAACTAAGGCACAGTATTCCTACCAGAAGCAATTTATGCTGCAGAAACTACAGTGATTCACGGTCATACAAATACCAGAGAGATTGAAAAGCAGGAAAGAAAAATTCTGCGGAAAGTATATAGACCAGTGTTTCGGGAAGGAATTTGGATGAATAGGCCAACTAGAGAGATTTACAAAGACACAGAAAGAATAACAGACACCAATAGAAAGAGAAGGATGAAATTTTATGGACATATCAGCAGGATGAATAAAAGCAGGCTCACGAGGCAAATCTTTGAGATAGTAAACAGGACCAAAAACAAGACGAAATGTATCACTGAAACAGCACAAGACGTTAACTGGAGATCACATAAGACAACAAACAATTGAGAACATTTTAGAAACATCATAAAGAAACACACATTTAAACAAGACCACACGGAAAACAGAACAGGAAAAATATGGTCGGAAGAACGCAAGAGAGAACACAGTGAACGTACGAAGAGAATTTGGGAAGAACGACGAAACAAGAAGAAATCATGACTACTCAAGTTGAATCGCTCTCTTAAAAGGGAATAATCGAAAATACCTTCAACGTTTGGTTGTGCAAACGTCTAGGCAATAGCTACCCAACACAAAACTTTGGAAAGAACTGAAGAAATCCTAACTTCTGATCTGCAAATCTTAAGCCACTCTTCCTGCTTATGGAGGTTGCAACCAAACTCAAATAAGACAGAAGTTTCATGTTTTAATCTGTCCAATAGATTGGCATACAGAGCCCTCGTTCTCTATTTTGAAAGAGACAAAACTCATAATATGCGCCAAAAATACTTTGCGATAGCGTTGCATAGGACACTTTCATTTGAGGAGCACTTGACGCGAACATCTACTGTGCTCGGTAGCAGAAACAACATTCATCATAAACTCTGCGGCTCTCTTTGGGGATCGTCAACAGACACTCTCCGGGTATCAGCACTCGATTTGGTATACGTAGCAGCAAAGCACTATGCGGCTGTCACGCTTAATAGTCAATACGTAAAAAAGGTAGACGTACAAGTTAACGATGCCGTGCGTATTGTTAGTGGGTCAATATGATCTACTCCCACATACTGGCTACCTATCTTGAGCCACATTCCACCTCCTGATATCAGACGAAAAAGCCCGCTATTGCGAGAATACCAGAAGATCGCAAACAGCATCGATCTTCCAATAGTGGACGACGTATTCCCTGCGGAGCGAAAACCACTGAGATCAAGACATCTCAGACTCATCACAGGCAGGACTGTCATGCAAACTGAATTCAATCCGATCGACGAATGGAAACGCTGCTGGCAACGAAAGTGTTCCCCACAACGCTTGAAGCTGCCTTGCATCCAGCAGAAATTCTCCGGGTTCGACCAGCCTCAGGAAATTTGGACTGTCTTGAACCGCATTCGAAAGAGCAGTGGACAATGTGGAGACACTCTCTACAGGTGGGCAACTCTTCATCATCACCGTGTGAGTGTGGTGCGAAACGATACCGCACGTGCCTAAGAGGGTCCTTTCGAAGATTTCCTCGCAGCGACAAGTGATGTTATAAAATACATAAAAGGCATTGACATAAATATCTAGCTGTTGTTATATGTGTTATCTTATGCTGGAGAGTTGTGCTTAAGTGCTGACGTGTAGTAATTTGTAACTTTTGTATATTTACTGCCATACGATATATAAATAGATAAGTCTATTATAAATCTGTTATTGAAATATAAATACAGTTCTAAGTGCTGGTACTACTAAACACAATTAAATAGTGAGGAACGTCATTTTACTACTTTCAGAAAGGAAAATATTGATTCATGTAACTTTCGTTTAGTTTATGTTTCTCGTCAGTTTGCAAATGACAAAACAAAAATGAAATAAACTTATCAGTCTCCTTACAGAATCACTAATACCGCATATAATACTGTCGTCTCCCTGGGCACAGAAAGTATGGGTGAGGTGAGGGAAATACACTCCTGGAAATGGAAAAAAGAACACATTGACACCGGTGTGTCAGACCCACTATACTTGCTCCGGACACTGCGAGGGGGCTGTACAAGCAATGATCACACGCACGGCACAGCGGACACACCAGGAACCGCGGTGTTGGCCGTCGAATGGCGCTAGCTGCGCAGCATTTGTGCACCGCCGCCGTCAGTGTCAGCCAGTTTGCCGTGGCATACGGAGCTCCATCGCAGTCTTTAACACTGGTAGCATGCCGCGACAGCGTGGACGTGAACCGTATGTGCAGTTGACGGACTTTGAGCGAGGGCGTATAGTGGGCATGCGGGAGGCCGGGTGGACGTACCGCCGAATTGCTCAACACGTGGGGCGTGAGGTCTCCACAGTACATCGATGTTGTCGCCAGTGGTCGGCGGAAGGTGCACGTGCCTGTCGACCTGGGACCGGACCGCAGCGACGCACGGATGCACGCCAAGACCGTAGGATCCTACGCAGTGCCGTAGGGGACCGCACCGCCACTTCCCAACAAATTAGGGACACTGTTGCTCCTGGGGTATCGGCGAGGACCATTCACAACCGTCTCCATGAAGCTGGGCTACGGTCCCGCACACCGTTAGGCCGTCTTCCGCTCACGCCCCAACATCGTGCAGCCCGCCTCCAGTGGTGTCGCGACAGGCGTGAATGGAGGGACGAATGGAGACGTGTCGTCTTCAGCGATGAGAGTCGCTTCTGCCTTGGTGCCAATGATGGTCGTATGCGTGTTTGGCGCCGCGCAGGTGAGCACCACAATCAGGACTGCATACGACCGAGGCACACAGGGCCAACACCCAGCATCATGGTGTGGGGAGCGATCTCCTACACTGGCCGTACACCACTGGTGATCGTCGAGGGGACACTGAATAGTGCACGGTACATCCAAACCGTCATCGAACCCATCGTTCTACCATTCCTAGACCGGCAAGGGAACTTGCTGTTCCAACAGGACAATGCACGTCCGCATGTATCCCGTGCCACCCAACGTGCTCTAGAAGGTGTAAGTCAACTACCCTGGCCAGCAAGATCTCCGGATCTGTCCCCCATTGAGCATGTTTGGGACTGGATGAAGCGTCGTCTCACGCGGTCTGCACGTCCAGCACGAACGCTGGTCCAACTGAGGCGCCAGGTGGAAATGGCATGGCAAGCCGTTCCACAGGACTACATCCAGCATCTCTACGATCGTCTCCATGGGAGAATAGCAGCCTGCATTGCTGCGAAAGGTGGATATACACTGTACTAGTGCCGACATTGTGCATGCTCTGTTGCCTGTGTCTATGTGCCTGTGGTTCTGTCAGTGTGATCATGTGATGTATCTGACCCCAGGAATGTGTCAATAAAGTTTCCCCTTCCTGGGACAATGAATTCACGGTGTTCTTATTTCAATTTCCAGGAGTGTAGAAGTCCATCATCCCAAATAAGCTGCGGCACGAGGGTCGTACATTGTGACAGAACTAAATATAATTTCACTGATCAACGTCATAGCTAAGTAGAGGTTGGTCATTCTTGCAAAGGAAACAAAAGGCATCTATTCGGCTGCTGCATGAGCAGTTCTTGCATACTAAGTATCTGGATACAAATAACTAACCCACAATTTATTTGCGAAATAAAAATGAGAAATTTAAAGAGATTACTGAAATTTTCGTCGTCTCAAAATGAGAAACGGCTTACGGAACTTAACGCACAATCCGCAGAGCTGTGCCTACACCGAGAAGGCGGTGCCGCCTCTGCGACCAGCGCTGTCATCTATTCCAAGAACTGCTTTCCTCCTAGTGCCACAGCAGTAGTCAGAAGGCTGCCAACATCGACAGGGAAGTTCCCTAGGAACTTGATGTTCCAAACATCTTGGTGTTCCAAACATCTGCCCTCCTCGGTGCCTGACATTAGAATTCATTTCTACTTCAAAATCTAACACGTGCTTGGTCTCCGAAATTCGCCTCTACATTTAGGTTCTGTGTTAGCAAAAGCTTTAGCCTGTTTTGAGCCAATCTCATTCTAACGACAACTGAACCACCAATCAGACTAGAGAACGTCCGTAGTTCATATACCTCCTATGTGAAATTTTGGAGGCTAGTCAATGGGACAGCGAAACGATGACCGTCTCTCATCCCCTACTAACGAGACCGAGTGGAAATTTCCACACTTGATGAATAGTAAGAGATAGAGCGAGATAAAGAAAAGAGAATTTTTGTGCAACAAACTGTTCCGTCACCGACTTTTCAGAGAACGCCTGTCCCTAGACAACTTCGTGTTGTGAAATGTGGATAGGAACCTCTAAGGCTGTTCCTCAACTGAATAACGAAAACAAAGGAATCTTCTTCATTCATCTTCGGTGTGATTTATTATGATTTTCAGTTCTATGCCTTCAGAGTGGTTGAAGTCAGAACGTTGAGCCGAAATTTGGATCAACACAATTTCCAGCGATACCCCAGATCAGGACACACAAGCATTTCCCGTACGTGTTTAGCAACTGCGAACCAGTGTCAGGATTGCTAGTATATTCTGTTGATAAATTACACAAGTAAATATACCACAGAGAGAGAGAGAGAGAGAGACAGAAAGAAAGAGAAGGAGAGGAAATTTGGCTTAAACATTAGCGAAGAATTACAGCATGCCTGGTGGTATGCTAATGATGGAATTACGTGTTATTAATTTCTCCCCTGGAACGACCCCTTTCACAGAACTACCTTTAATCTGTGCACTACAGACTATATCAATGCGAATTAATAAAGCATTTAGCCCTAGTAATGAATTCTAAGTTGACGAACTTATGATAGAACTACCAATTTATATGAAATGAAAATTAATTTGTACTGATAATAGATTTATTGATTGATTTGAGGATGTGATTTGGCATTTAAAGAGAAGACCAAACAAGCACATGTGGAGTTGAAACACCAAAATATGAAAATCATACAAGTACTACACATGAAGCGGTGGAACTCTCCGAATGATGCCTTCCTTCTCTGAGTGACAACATTAATGCTTTGTGAATGTTACTGCATTGAGTGACAGTGAATGGGAACCACTAAACTGTAAGAGTTGGTAAATGTGTTAATTGACCCAGCTGTTCAAATGGTTCAAATGGCTCTAAGCACTATGGGACTTAACTTCTGAGGTCATCAGTCCCCTAGAACTTAGAACTACTTAAATCTAACTAACCTAAGGACATCACACACATTCATGCCCGAGGCAGGATTCGAACCTGTGACCGTAGCGGCCGCGCGGTTCAAGACTGTAGCGCCTAGAACCACTCGGCCACTCCGGCCGGCTAAACCAGCTGTTGCTGCAGGTCGAAAGAACATGCTGCAGAAGGTGACAGATCACCCGGAAAGTTTCCTGTGTGCCAGGCTGCGAAGGTGCTAACCGTGTACTACTGCTTCTCATGAATAGCCCCGTGCCCGCCGCCGCAAATCTGCGAGTACGCAACTAGCGCGCCCCTGGATGGACTCTAACGCGGTCGTCGCACCCTTGGCCACCGCTGTTATTTAGATCGCTCTCCACGCCATCCTTGGACCACCTCTCGAGGTCGGCGTCCCTGAACGAACACTCTCCGAAATTCTCTCGGAAAAAACTTACTCCCCCAAATTACGCTGTACGTGGAGCACCACAGAAAATAACACTACCAACTGACAAACGGCAGGCTCTCTCTAAACAACCGTTTAAACATATTCCGATGCACAGCCTCCCTTTGTGAAAGGGGAAAATCATCTCCGCCAACCACCACCAGTGGAGTGATTAGTCGCCAAAAATTATAGACGCCCACGGTACAACTTCCGACGTTTCCAATCACGGCGCTTATTTTTCTGCTCGTGTTGACAACCACTTGGTGTGGGAAAGTAAAGAGCACTGAAAACCAGCGGCTACGGTGGCGACAAAATGTTTGGCACTCAGCAGCACAGGGCTATTACCGACTAAGGAAAAAGGTTTACAAGCCTAACAGGCACGCGTCTCTCAAAAAATTGTACCTGGGAGCCAGCCTACGAACATCTGCAAATTCCGAAGAAGTTATTTCTGCTCACAGTGAACAATTTCCTGGGTGGTCCTCCATCGTGTGTTAAGGTCTGAAAGAAAGACGCGTGGCTAGCACTGGGAACTAAACAACGCGGCGTGGTGCACTAACGGAAGGACGTTCCGCGTGGGATGGCAAACTCCCCGCCGCCACGGATCATCTGATAACCACCACTGTGACGCGAAAGCAGCGACAGGTTCGCGCGCTGCCCTTGAAACTGTCATTGTGTCACTGCGCTTCCACTTTCCCGGAACTGCTGCCCTTTATAGCGTCATTTCAGCGACTCTCGGAGTATCTTGTTCTCGCCACACAGTGCCAACACAAACAATTCTCAAGATTATTCGACAGAAAGAGGGACCCGTCACCTTTAATCAGCCAGAGAAACTAGATGCCGGGGCAACCGGTACGTAATCACTGTCGACCCACTATTAAATGTCATATTGTCCTACTACCTCCCTACTAGATAATCGTCCATTCATTCTACACGTACTCATGACTGAATAAATTGAAAATGAAAGATGTAAGCATACATGATTTGCGAACTTGAACTGGGAGAGATGAAGTTTTCGAATGAAGCAAAATATCTGACGTTGGAAATACTGTTAGAGAGAGAATAGAACGTAGTACATATCTCATGTGTGTGTGTGCGTGTGTGTGTGTGTGTGTGTGTATGTATGTATGTACATGGTGTTTCAAAAATGACCGGTATATTTGAAACGGCAATAAAAACTAAACGAGCAGCGATAGAAATACACCGTTTGTTGCAATATGCTTGGGACAACAGTACATTTTCAGGCGGACAAACCTTCGAAATTACAGTAGTTACAATTTTCAACAACAGTTGGCGCTGCAAGTGATGTGAAAGATATAGAAGACAACGCAGTCTGTGGGTGCGCCATTCTGTACGTCGTCTTTCTGCTGTAAGCGTGTGCTGTTCACAACGTGCAAGTGTGCTGTAGACAACATGGTTTATTCCTTAGAACAGGGGATTTTTCTGGTGTTGGAATTCCACCGCCTAGAACACAGTGTTGTTGCAACAAGACGAAGTTTTCAACGGAGGTTTAATGTAACCAAAGGACCGAAAAGCGATACAATAAAAGATCTGTTTGAAAAATTTCAACGGACCGGGAACGTGACGGATGAACGTGCTGGAAAGGTAGGGCGACCGCGTACGGCAACCACAGAGGGCAACGCGCAGCTAGTGCAGCAGGTGATCGAACAGCGGCCTCGGGTTTCCGTTCGCCGTGTTGCAGCTGCGGTCCAAATGACGCCAACGTCCACGTATCGTCTCATGCGCCAGAGTTTACACCTCTATCCATACAAAATTCAAACGCGGCAACCCCTCAGCGCCGCTACTATTGCTGCACGAGAGACATTCGCTAACGATATAGTGCACAGGATTGATGACGGCGATATGCATGTGGGCAGCATTTGGTTTACTGACGAAGCTTATTTTTACCTGGACGGCTTCGTCAATAAACAGAACTGGCGCATATGGGGAACCGAAAAGCCCCATGTGGCAGTCCCATCGTCCCTGCATCCTCAAAAAGTACTGGTCTGGGCCGCCATTTCTTCCAAAGGAATCATTGGCCCATTTTTCAGATCCGAAACGATTACTGCATCACGCTATCTGGACATTCTTCGTGAATTTGTGGCGGTACAAACTGCCTTAGACGACACTGCGAACACCTCGTGGTTTATGCAAGATGGTGCCCGACCACATCGCACGGCCGACGTCTTTAATTTCCTGAATGAATATGTCGATAATTGTGTGATTGCTTTGGGCTATCCGAAACATACAGGAGGCGGCGTGGATTGGCCTCCCTATTCGCCAGACATGAACCCCTGTGACTTCTTTCTGTGGGGACACTTGAAAGACCAGGTGTACCGCCAGAATCCAGAAACAATTGAACAGCTGAAGCAGTACATCTCATCTGCATGTGAAGCCATTCCGCCAGACACGTTGTCAAAGGTTTCGGGTAATTTCATTCAGAGACTACGCCATATTATTGCTACGCATGGTGGATATGTGGAAAATATCGTATTATAGAGTTTCCCAGACCGCAGCGTCATCTGTTGTTGAAAATTGTAACTACTGTAATTTCGAAAGTTTGTCTGCCTGAAAACGTACTGTTGTCCCAAGCATATTGCAACAAACGGTGTATTTCTATCGCTGCTCGTTTAGTTTTTATTGCCGTTTCAAATATACCGGACATTTTTGAAACACCCTGTGTATATATATATATATATATATATATATATATATATATATATATATATATATATATATATGTGGGGGGGAGGGAGAGAAACAGGGGGACAGGGGGGTGAGAGAGGGGGGATGATGACGGGGGGCGGTAGAGAGAGGGGGAGAGGTAGGGAGCGAGGGAGAGAGAGAGAGAGAGAAACTTTTATTTTGGCTGGAGCCACAGACATGGTAAATTTTTTGAATGATGCTGCCGTCATTTGACTAATAGAATACGATCCAGATTTCGGCCTTAGCCCATTCTGAAGTACAAAAACTTCTTTAAATGTCAAAAGATACCTCACTGGCATGAAATACGAGTGTTAACCAGAAAAGATGCACCGCATTTTTTTCTTCAACAACTCATTATTGAACACAGTGAGAATTACACATACCAAACAATGGTGTTTTATCTACACACCCTATTTTTCCTCGTAATGTCCATCCCGTTTTGTGGCCTTCCTCCAGCGCGAAACAAGGGCGTGTATGCCCTATCAGTACCAATCCTTGTCCTGGTGGCGGGGCCAGTGCTTCACTGTCTGAAACACTTCCGCATCGACGTCAAAATGTCTTCCTCGAATGGCATGCTTTAATGGCCCACATAAGTGGAAGTCCGAGGGGGCTAGGTCAGGGCTGTCGGGTGTGACTGCAGTGGATGGTCTCTCCGACCGCTGCAAATCGTCAAACTCCACCGAACCGCCTCCTGATGACCTCGCCCTCCGTGCCCAGCGACTAACTGGACTGCAGGTTCTCCACAGACATTGCACAAGCGTTTGTGAATATTCCCCACACTTTCTTTCTCTGCAGTGAGAAATTCAATGACGGCACGTGGCTTGTAATGTACATCACCTACAGACGCCATTTTGAAACTGTCCTGCACCTACACTGTCTGTCGGACGTGGTGGAAACTTGGCGCTCTCACTCGCGATATTTCAAATAATACATACGTAACGTTTCGCAATCGTAGCATTGTTTTCGACTGAGAAGAAAAAATGCGGTGCATTTCTTTCTGGTCAACTCTTGTACAAGTCCTTGTCGAGGAAGCATACCTGATTTTATAGGTCCGGTCTGTCATTTAGTAAAACAGATAATATTTGTAAAACGCCTAAACGTATTGCAGGCTTTCATTCCTGCACAGCTGTTGTACAAAATTGCTAACCAATCAACAGGTATACGCCACGCTATAGGTTCTCATGTGTTTCATGTAACAGCTGTGTTACACGGTCCAGATATGGAAGTCTGCAATATATTTTTCGTGTTTTAGAGATGTTCTCACTTTTAATAATGCTATGTAAGACCAGATATTCTTTTTCGACAAGGACTTGTATTTCATGCCAGTCTCATGCCTTTTGACTCATAGGTAAGTTTTTGTACTTCAAAATGGCCTAAGGGCGAAATTTGGATGGTATAACAATAAAACAGAAATTATTACAGTCAGACGGCGGCAACATCAAACATGGGAGAGAAAAATTTTTTTTACTTCAAAATAAAGTTAATATCGTAGCATGAGGATGACTATAATTTTTGACTGACAAAATGGATAGTTGGAAACCGCAACCCTCGTTTCTTACCCGCGCGAATGTGTATTACTACTGTTCACTACGCAATTCGACCGAAGTGTCATGTAGTTTCCACCTTGACAGCAGAAGAATGCAAACATTTTGAGCTGCAAGATGAAGGTAGTACCTTAGCATAAGGGTCACTATAATGTTTAGCATTAAGGGATTCATGCTTAAGTGTCCCGGCTTGGGGAACCTAAACAGAAAGTCAGTGATTACACTCATAAATCAATTTATTGATACAATCAGTTTATGTGCGGAGACGTGAGTTGTGTGTTCTGCAGCAGCTCCAAACAAAGAAGGAAAGTCCTTCTTGAAAGTAAAAAAATATTTTATCTGACAACTTGAAGTTCTTCGAAAACAACATTAGTAAATCTTTGCGTGAGACTGCAGATAAAAGTTCTCTTGCAAACGAAAACGACTATCTTCTTAGATATCAACAGCAGGCAGAAAATTAAAGTGCCAACTCACAAGCAGTACAAGGAGTTCCAGCATGAGTATTCACAGCCGGAGCAACAAGTCACGCTGTGCAGTGCTCCCGGTGGTCGAGACGACGTCGAGTCCGGGCGACGATGCCATGTTGGCGGTCTTCGAATTTTGCTGGTGGAGACGAACTGCCTGTTGCTCGATGGGCAAGGGCAGTTTTACCCGCTTAGCGGATGACCACTAGACAGCTATTGCTCTAGCGATGTGGACTCGGATTGACTGAGGGAAATGGCACGGCGGATGCGCCAAAGGGTCAGTAGATGTGACGACCTCTACCACCCTGCTTCCTGTAGGCCCAAAGTTAGGCTGAATGCAGCCGGTGCGCCTGCGGAGCGTGAGCGATAAGCCGCATAGCGGTGCTATGTTGCGGGTTGGTAGCGTCGCAGGAGATACGCCACAGTTGGTTTACAATACTGTTAACATAGTTCACAGTTTTCATGGTGTTTTCGATTACCACCACATGTACCACAAAAGCCCAGATGAATATAAATCATAGCATAACACTGCCCCACAGTAGTACAAGTTTATATGCCAACTAGCTCTGCAGATGACGAAGAAACTGAACAAATGTATGATGAAATAAAAGAAATTATTCAGATAGTGAAGGGAGACGAAAATTTAATAGTCATGGGTGACTGGAATTCGGTAGTAGGAAAAGGAAGAGAAGGAACCGTAGTAGGTGAATATGGATTGGGGGGAAGAAATGAAAGAGGAAGCCGTCTGGTAGAATTTTGCACAGAGCACAACTTAATGATAGCTAACACTTGGTTCAAGAATCATAAAAGAAGGTTGTATACATGGAAGAAGCCTGGAGATACTGACAGGTTTCAGATAGATTATATAATGGTAAGACAGAGATTTAGAACCAGGTTTTAAATTGTAAGACATTTCCAGGGGCAGATGTGGACTCTGACCACAATCTATTGGTTATGAGCTGTAGATTAAAACTGAAGAAACTGCAAAAAGGTGGGAATTTAAGGAGATGGGACCTGGATAAACTGAAAGAACCAGAGGTTGTACAGAGTTTCAAGGAGAGCATAAGGGAACAATTGACAGGAATAGGGGAAGAAATACAGTAGAAGAAGAATGGGTAGCTTTGAGGGATGAAGTAGTGAAGGCAGCAGAGGATCAAGTAGGTAAAAAGACGAGGACTAGTAGAAATCCTTGCGTAACAGAAGAAATATTGAACTTAATTGATCAAAGGAGAAAATATAAAAATGCAGTAAATGAAGTAGGCAAAAAGGAATACAGACGTCTCAAAAATGAGATCGACAGGAAGTGCAAAATGGCTAAGCAGGGATGGCTAGAGGACAAATGTAAGGATGTAGAGGCTTGTCTCACCAGGGGTAAGATAGATACTGCCTACAGGAAAATTAAAGAGACCATTGGAGAAAAGAGAACCACTTGTATGAATATCAAGAGCTCAGATGGAAACCCAGTTCTAAGCAATGAAGGGAAAGCAGAAAGGTGGAAGGAGTATATAGAGGGTCTATACAAAGGCGATGTACTTGAGGACAATATTATGGAAATGGAAGAGGATGTAGATGAAGATGAAATGGGAGATATGATACTGCGTGAAGAGTTTGACAGAGCACTGAGAGACCTGAGTCGAAACAAGGCCCCGGGAGTAGACAACATTCCATGAGAACTACTGACAGCCTCGGGAGAGCCAGTCCTGACAAAACTCTACCATCTGGTGAGTAAGATATATGAGACAGGCGAAATACCCCCAGACTTCAAGAAGAATATAATAATTCCAATCCCAAAGAAAGCAGGTGTTAACAAATGTGAAAATTACCGAACTATCAGTTTAATAAGTCACAGCTGCAAAATGCTAACACGAATTCTTTACAGCCGGATGGAAAAACTAGTAGAATCCGACCTTGGGGAAGATCAGTTTGGATTCCGTAGAAATATAGGAACACGTGACGCAATATTCACCCTACGACTTATCTTAGAAGCTAGATTAAGGAAAGGCAAACCTACGTTTCTAGCAGTTGCAGACTTAGAGAAAGCTTTTGACAATGTTGACTGGAATACTCTCTTTCAAATTCTGAAGGTGGCACGGTTAAAATACAGGGAGCGAAAGGCTATTTACAACTTGTACAGAAACCAGATGGCAGTTATAAGAGTCGAGGGCATGAAAGGGAAGCAGTGATTGGGAAGGGAGTGAGACAGGGTTGTAGCCTCTCCCCAATGTTATTCAATCTGTATATTGAGCTAGCAGTGAAGGAAACAAAAGAAAAATTCGGAGTAGGTATTAAAATCCATGGAGAAGAAATAAAAACTTTGAGGTTCGCCGATGACATTGTAATTCTGTCAGAGACAGCAAAGGACTTGGAAGAGCAGTTGAACGGAATGGATAGTGTCTGGAAAGGAGGATATAAGATGAGCATCAACAAAAGTAAAACGAGGATAATGGAATGTAGTCGAATTAAGTCGGGTGATGCTGAGGGAATTAGATTAGGAAATGAGACACATAAAGTAGTAAAGGAGTTTTGCTATTTGGGGAGCAAAATAACTGATGATGGTCAGAGAGGATATAAAATGTAGACTGGCAATGGGAAGCAAGAGAAATTTGTTAACGTCAAGTATAGATTTAAATGTCAGGAAGTCGTTTCTGAAAGTATTTTTATGGAGTGTAGCCATGTGTGGAAGTGAAACATGGACGATAAATAGTTTGGACAAGAAGAGAATAGAAGCTTTTGAAATGTGGTGCTACAGAAGAATGCTGAAGTTTACATGGGTAGATCACATAACTAATGAGGAGGTATTGAATAGGATTGGGGAGAAGAGAAATTTGTGGCACAACTTGACTAGTAGAAGGGATCGGTTGGTAGGACATGTTCTGAGGCATCAAGGGATCACCAATTTAGTACTGGAGGACAGCGTGGAGGGTAAAAATCGTAGAGGGATACCAAGAGATGAATACACTAAGCAGATTCAGAAGGATGTAGGTTGCAGTAGTTACTGGGAGATGAAGCAGCTTGCACAGTGTAGAGTAGCATGGAGAGCTGCATCAAACCAATCTCAGGACTGAAGACCACAACAACAACAACAACACTGCTCCTCCAGCCTGCATCCGATGAATGGTGCACGCAGCCATTCGCTTGGATGACGGCGTAACCAGACACGATCAGCATCCTGTGTAACAAGACATGTGATCCACCGGAATGGGCGAAACGTTTTCATTGATACACGATCGACGATCCTGTGCCCGCTGAAATCGTAATTGAAGATGTCTTTGCGTCAACATGGGAACAGCCCGGGGTCTCTGCTGCGGAGCCTCATGTTCAACAATATGCGCTTAACCCTCCAGTAGTCGCTTGAATTTCTGTTACGTTATTTGTCAAGTTTGTGACACCTGTCACCCACGATCGTTATCACTGTTATTTGAACAATGATGAAACAAAATGGAACATTTACCTCCAACTGATGTAGGAGTCAATTAACTTCTCAGCTCCATACATGAACGAGCTATATGTGTAACAGTATCCACAGACAAGCTCTTTTAATGAAAACAAGCAAAAGTGAGCTCACAGTGCAGTAATAAGTGTAGTCTGTGAACCATACACTGCCATACCTGTATATGTGAACAGAATAGTAAATCCAATATTTTCATAAAATTACGTTTTGACACAAGTATTTTTTCAGTCCACACTGCCCAAACATTTGACTCAACGATGGGTATCCAACGAACGTCCAGCACGACCCACGAGTCCGCCAATAGGCTTGTACCGTTGGCCACCCCAAGTATTGCTCTCACTGAGGTTAACCCTCACCCGCGGTCGAATGGAAAGTCGCTGCCGGCCGTGGCAGACGGCGAAAGACTTCCCAGGGGCCGAACGTAGGGCCTTCCCTGTTAATCTGACAAACAGGTTCCAACTGTTGTGTGTGGCTGATATTCTGTTCCTCAGTCAGATGCAGTCGCTTCTCCTGTTTCAGAGGAAACCTCTCAATCTGCAAGAATCGGGCAGTCAAAGAGGATGGCATTATTGGTAGTTGGGAGGTCCAGTGTTAGACACGGTGTGGGGCGCCTTAGGGACATGGCGGCTATGGAAGGGAAGAAAGCCAGTGTGCACTAGAGGTGTGCATAAACGGTGGAGTCACTCCAGATGTGGAACGGGTCCTTCCAGATGCCAGGAAGAGCACACGATGCAGCCAGCTGCAGCCTTTGGCTCACGTCGGTACCAATGATGTGTGTCGCTTTGGATCGGAAGAGATTCTCTCTGGTTTCGAGTGGCTGTAAGAAGTGGTAGAGTTTGCCAGTCTTGCCTGCGAAATGAAAGCAGAGGTTACAATTTGCAGCATAGTCAGCAGGACCGAACGTTAACATTTCGAACAGAAGCGAGTGGAAGATCTCAATCAGAGGATCAGGCGGTTCTGTAACTATGAAGGCAGCAGAACCCTCGATTTGCGTAATAGGGTGGTGCCTTTCTGGGTTCCGCTAAATAGGTCAGGAGTCCATAACAAGCAAGAGGCGTCTTCACGGGCAGCGGGGATTCTCTGATGTCGGCAGGGCGGTGTTTTTTAGATTAGAGGGTTTCGGTGAAACACAAAAAGGGCTTTAGTCTAAAAGGCTGCGGGTCTAACACGGAAAGAACGTAAACCTAAGAACTACCAGTATAATAGTTGTAAAATGTAGTAGTTGTGTTGGGGAGGCACGAAAGCTTCAAGCGCTAATGGAAAGCACTCATGCTCAAATCGCTGTAGCTACTGACAGCACTGACACTAAAGCCGGAGATAAGTTCAGCCGAAATTTTTGCGAATGACGTAACGGTGTTCAGAGAGGATACGTTAAATACAGTTGGCGGTTGCGTGTTTGTTTGTTGGAAGTAATTTTTCTTGTAGTGAAACTAAAATACACTACTGGCCATTAAAATTGCTACACCACGAAGATGAGGTGCTACAGACGCTAAATTTAACCGACAGAAACAAGATGCTGTGATATGCAAATGATTAGCTTTTCGGGGCATTCACACAAGGTTGGCGCCGGTGGCGACACAAACAACGTGCTGACATGAGGAAGGTTTCCAACCGATTTCTCATACACAAACAGCAGTTGACCGGCGTTACCGGGTGAAACATTGTTGTGATTCCTCGTGTAAGGAGGAGGAATGTGTACCATCACGTTTCAGACTTTGATAAAGGTCGGATTGTAGTCTATCGCGATTGCTGTTTATCATATAGCGACATTGCTGCTCGCGTTGGTCGAGATCCAATGACTGTTAGCAGAATATAGAATCGGTCGGTTCAGGAGGGTAATACGGAACGCCGTGCTGGATCTCAACGACCTCGTATCACTAGCAGTCGAGATGACAGGCATCTTATCCGCATGGCTGTAACGGATCGTGCAGCCACGTCTCGATCCCTGACTCAACGGATGGGGACGTTTGCAAGACAACAACCATCTGCACGAACAGTTCGACGACGTTTGCAGCATGGACTATCAGCTCGGAGATCACGGGTGCGGTTAACCTTGACGCTGCATCACAGACAGGAGCGCCTGCGACGGTGTACTCAACGACGAACCTGGGTGCATGAATGGCAAAACATCATTTTTTTCGGATGAATCCAGGTTCTGTTTACAGCATCATGATGGTCGCACCCGTGTTTGGCGACATCGCGGTGAACGCACGTTGAAAGCGTGTATTCGTCATCGCCATACTGGTGTACCACCCGGCGTGATGGTATGGGGTGCCATTGGTTACACGTCTCGGTCACCTCTTGTTAGCATTGACGGCACTTTGAACAGTGGACGCTACATTTCAGATGTGTTACGAGCCGTGGCTCTACCCTTCATTCGATCCCTGCGAAACCTTACATTTCAGCAGGATAATGCACGACTGCATGTTGCAGGTCCTGTACGGGCCTTCCTGGATACAGAAAATGTTCGACCGCTGCTCTGGCCAGCCCATTCTCCAAATCTCTCACCAACTGAAAAGTCTGGTCAATGGTGGCCGAGCAACTGGCTCGTCAGAATACGCCAATCACTACTATTGATGAATTGTGGCATCCTGTTGAAGCTGCATGGGCAGCTATACCTGTACGCGCCATCCAAGCTTTGTTTGACTCTATACCCAGGCGTACCAAGGCCGTTATTACGGCCAGAGGTGGTTGTTCTGGGTACTGATTATATTTGTCCATTGAATACCTGTTTATCATCTGCATTTCTTCTTTGTGTAGCAGTTTTAATGACCAGTAGTGTAGAAAGTCTGTGTGAGTTAGTATGGGTAGAGATCATTCTTGTCAACCGGAATACAATAATAATGCGAGCCTTATACTGACCTTGAAACTTATATGATAGAATTGCTTAAAGGTTCAATGAAACACGTACCCAACTCATACAATTGTTGTTGGTGGTGATCTAAATTTACCCTCGATATGTTGGTGAAAATACATGCTAAAATCCTGAGGTACGCATAAAACAACATCCTACATTTTTCTAAACGCACTCTTTGAAAATTATTTCGAGGAATTAGTTCATGAAATCACTCAAATAGAAATCGGTTGTGAAAACTCACTTGACCTCTTAGCAACAAATAATTATGAGCTAATAACGAGCATCAAAATGAATATAGGGATTAGTGTCCACAAGGTTGTCGTAGCGAGACTGAGCACCGTAACTCCCAAATCGTCCACAAATCAACGAAAAACAGATCTACTCACAAAATCAGATAAAAATTCGCTTAACGTCTTCTTGAGAGAAATCCCCACGCCTTCCAAATTAACAGTGTAAATGTAGGCCAGATGTGGCTTGAATTCAAAGAAATAGTAGCGGCAGCAATTGAGAGATTTATACCAAAAAGATTAACAAACGACGGAGATTATCCCCCATTGTACACAAAACGGGTCGGAACGGTGTTGTAGAAACAACGAAAAAACCACGCGGAGTTTAAACGAAAGCAAAATCTCATACAGAAGCTCGAAACTTAGCGCAGACTTCAATGCGAGATCCATATAATACTTTTCACAACGAAGATTTGTCTCGAAATCTGGCAGAAAACGAAAAGAGCCTCTGGTCGTATGTGAAGTATGTTAGCAGCAAGAAACAATCAACGACTTTTCTGCGGGACAGCAGTGTAAATACTAACGATGACAGTGCTGCTAAAGCGGAGTTACTACACACAGCTTTCCGAAATTCATTCACCAGAGAAGACGAAGTAAATATTCCAGAATTCGAATCAAGAGCAGCTATCAGCATGAAAAACGTAGAAGAAGGTATTCCGGAGTAGTGAAGCAACTTAAATCACTTAATAAAAGCAAGTTGGTTGGTTGGTTCGTTTGGGGAGGGAGACCAGACAGCGAGGTCATGGGTCTCATCGGATGAGGGAAGGACGGGGAAGGAAGTCGGCCGTGCCCTTTGAAAGGAACCATCCCGGCATTTGCCTGGAGCGATTTAGGGAAATCACGAGAAACCTAAATCAGGATGGTCCAGACTGAAAACCAGTTAGGCACCTTTCCGAGTATGCTGATTCAATAGGCCAATACTTAACAATCATACACAACTGCTCGGTTGGCGAAAGATCCGTACCTAGTGACTGAAATGTTGCACAAGTCACACCAATATTCAAGGAAGGCACAAGGAATAAGCTGCTAAACTGCAGGCCCATATCATTAACGTCGATATGCAGTAGGATTTTAGAACATATATTGTGTTCGAACGTTATGAACTACCTCGAAGAGAATTGACACAGCCAGCACGGATTTATAAAAAAAAAATTCTTGTAAAACATAACTAGCTCTTTACTCACACGAACCGTTTTGTGCTGCTGACAAGGGATTTCAGATTCATTACTTATTTCTAGATTTCCGGAAGGATTTCGACACCGTACCTCACAAGCGGTTTGTAATCAAATGGCGTGCTTGTGAAATATCGTCATAGATAAGCGACTGGATTCATGGTTTAGCCGGCCGCTGTGGCCGAGCGGTTCTAGGCGCGTCAGTCCGGAACCGCGGTGCTGCTACGGTCACAGGTTAGTATCCTGCCGCGGGCATGGATGTGAGTGATGTCCTTAGGTTAGTTAGGTTTAAGTAGTACTACGTCTAGAGGACTGATGACCTCAGATGCTAAGTCCCATAGTGCTCAGAGCCATTTGAACCATTTTTGATTCATGGTTTCTTGTTAGAGAGGTCACAGTTCGTGGTATTCGTGGTAATTAACGGAAAACCATCGAGTAAAAGAGAAGTGATTTCCGGCTTTCCCCAAGATAGTGTTATAGGCCCTCTGCTGTTCCTTATCTATATAAATGCTTTACGAGACATTCAGGGCAGCCGTCTTAGATTGTTTGCAGATGATGCTGTCATCAGAAGATCAAAGCAAATTGCAAAACGATTTAGATCTAAGTAAATACCTAGAAATTACAATTAAGAACAACTTAAATTTGAAAGAACACATAGCAAATGTAGTGGAGGAGGGGAACTAAAGACTGCGTTTTATTGACAGAACACTTAGAAGATGCAACAGATTACTTAAGCGACTGCCTAAACTACGCTTCTCTGTCCTCTTTTGGAGTACTGCTGCGCGGTATAAGATCCTTACCACACAGGGTCTACGGAGTACATCGAGATAGTTCAAAGAAGGGCTGCACGTTTTGTATTGTCGAGAAATAGGATAGGGCGTGTCACAGACATGATAAAGGATTTGGGGTGGACATCATAAAAACAAAGGAGTTTCTCGTTAAGGCAGGATCTACTCACGATATTCGAATCAGCAACTTTCTCATCCGAATGCGAAAATAGTTTGTTGACGCCGACCTAGATAGGGAGAACCGATATTCAAATAAAATAAGGGAAAGCAGAGCTCGCACGGAAAGAAGTTGGTCCTATGAATCCTCTGCCGGGCACTTAAGTGGTATCTATAGAGTATCCATGTAGATGTAGATGCAGATATATAATTTTCCTTAGCACGTCAGGTGCCGCAACGCCACAAGGTGACCTCCAGTCTTGTGGTGAGCAGTGGTTTTGGCGCATGATTTTATGTAGATAAAGTTGATTTACGTACTATAAAGGCAGTTCTTAGTTAGTTTCCTTTAATAAAAAATATAGAGCATTTGGTATAAATAAATACACAATTATACCGGAATAGTTATTAAGGTACAGCAAGTATGAGAAATTCAGATACTTGGTTATATAAAAAGAAATTGGCACACTATCAATGACTTACTGCTGTAACTGTTTCATCAAAACATATACCGTAAAATTCTTCGTTCAGTTGTTTGATTTAAAAAAATCATAATTATGGATTTCCCTTGACAGAGATTTATGAATAATAAGCACAGAGGTGCTCTGCACGTGGTGGTTAAACAGTAAATCACAAATTGATGAACGATTAAGAGTGATGAGTGATCACTTGTTATGGATCCCTTCAGCTCTGTATCATCGACGAGGTTATCCAGCTAAGCTTCCAGTACCGCTCAATAACTCAGTGGGACGTACCGAAATACCGTGCTTCTTTCAGTGTGTGTAAAATTACCAAACGCCTCTAATCGAGTTTCCGAATTTAATCCGTAGCTCTCGAGAAACTAAAAAAGAAATGTAAGAAACTGATCAGCAAATTCCTACGAGCCACAGTATGCAGCTTTAATTGGAAATCCGCACCAGATAAAACGCTGAGCGATTCCTCTTGCGTTTGAAAATTTCCACGCACGTAATAAGAGTTCTCTGCAAGCCTCCACCGTCCACTAGACAGTTATTAAGGGCAAAATGAAAATTTACGTATCGGATTATGGTGAAATATATCGTAACTTTCTTTCTTTTTCTTATATGTCTTTGAGGAAGACAGTTTTATGAGGGCTTTCGTAGCCAGCGCAATAAAAAGTACATAATGACAACGTATATCACTTTTTTGATTTCAGTTACACATGAAATTACCTACCAGAATCGCTTTCTACCTAATTTAAAAAATACATTTAGCTTATGTCTTTCCAGTCATAATTTGAAAAACAAAATACTGTTGTAGCTAGGAGTTTGGAAAGTATGAAAATGCTTCATTAGCACTCGTGGCACGATCTGATGCCTAAGCTGTAACAAAAGACGTCTTTACATGTTTATTTACTAAACGATAAACACTCAAAATGTTTCGTTTTCTATTTGTGTAATATTCGTAACGTGATGGCCTGGCTGAAACATAAAACTATCAGCGCCAAATATAAGAATTATCTGACTGTTCCGTCTAAACTGCCTCGTATATCATATTCATAAAATAAGTCTGCAAACAGAAGAATTTTTCTGGGTCACGCAGAAAATAGATTTTATGATGCTAGGGGACTTCTTCATCGCAACAATTAATCAACAGACGAATAATTCACATAATGAAAATGTCATCAGAAAGAAACTGGCCTTCCACGGGCTGGAGGTCGGAATGTTGGGTTACTTAATCAGGTATGCAGGTTACAGGATTCAGTAAAGTAAATAGATAAGCTGATTTTAGATATACTGGGAATTTTTAAAGTGCGGTGGCAGTTGCTGATCATGTGAGTACATGGTTATCAACATATAATTGGGTAGGGGTATTGCAGATGTAGATCTAATAATGAAGATGGACATAGGAATGCGCGTAAGCTATTATGAACAGCATAGTGAACGCATTGTCGTAGCCCAAAAAGGCACGACGTCAGCATTCATCACATTAGTAGAAGTTTATATAGCTACTTCCTCTGAATATGATGATGAGATTGAAACAATGTATAGTCAAATACGTGAAATTACTCAGATAATTAAAGAAGACAAAAATGTAATTGCTTAACATTTAACTGAACATTGCAGGGCCTCATGTAGATGCTGATGTAGAGGTATAAATTACGTCTCACACTGTAAGGATGGCTCTCAGACAGGTTTCTCGGTTCATCGCGTTGGCTGTGGACAATAAACCAAAATTTAAAAATTAATTAATGATCTGAAACACGTCAATGTTAGCAATGGCAACAATAAGGTGTTGATTGTTTGCTGGAAATTGTCTTAAATTTTTAATCACGTCGTTTTAGGCTCATAACATGTTTTTTTTCCTCTCGCAAAAACAACTAAAATGAAATTCCAGTCATTTGTAAGCCCACAAAAGTGCTGCATTTGAGTCATGCAATGTCTGTGACGTCACTGCCTAGCGCACTGCTCATACTGCCGTGAAGCTCATTCACAGTAAGATCTTGTTTGCGAATTGACGTTTAGGAAAGTGGGTTACAAATGGTTTGTAGTACCACAAAATACATCAACAAAAACTGTTGAGAAATTTCTCTTAGTGTTCCAAGGGATGAGAAGATGGATAAAATTGGATTGCAACTCGTTTGTAGAGATCCAAACCAGATAGTTGTCACTATGTCTGGCTTTTTGTCTCTCCCTCTCTCTTTTTTTATGACTTTTATGTAAGTGAACACTCCACGTGAGCACGTTGTCACTTGTAGCGTACTAGGTAGCAGGCTGCACTACAAATGAAATGTTCATAAGATCGATCTTCATTCGAAGAAATTTTTCTTTTTCTTCTTCTTTCTTTCTCCTCGCTGTTCTCTTCGCTTAGTACTACTGTCTACGTAAGTTTACTTTATTCGTAATACAGTTACGTAGGAGCTTTAAATTCTGTATCATATTATATTTTAATATTTATTTCCATTTATTAGCTTAATTTTGCACCTCACCAATTTCAGATGAATCAAAGGATGGTGTTAAGAAACTGTATTTTTGCCTGGTGTAGCTCTTACAGTATTCTGAAAAATCTCAGAAATCATTTAACAATTTCCGACTACATTCTTCTTCCCGATAAGTGGTTGAAGACAATAATTTGCCACTTCCAACCGTCTGCACTGAACCTCTTGTAAAGCTGTATGATTTTGACAAAGAAGGAAACTGAACATTGATCGGAACCTACGAGGAAACGTAATAAGACCACAGAATTATGATAAAATGGAAGTTGGTTCTGTTTCAGTATTTTTGAATCATCGTTTTCGTAAGGTTTCTAGTTATTTTTTCATATCCACATTTATAGTCTGGATATTTTAAATCTTCAATAGTCGATACGTTACGCCATAGGGGTTCTGAGTATAAGCAATGTGAGCTTTCGTTGTGAGTAGCATCGTCGTTGCCAATTAATTTCTGTGAGGAGCAAGTGGGTGTGAGTCAGGTGTTGGTCGCACTATTGAGCGGTCTTGAAACAGCTAGCAGGGCACAGACACAAATATAGAGAGGATTTTGAGATCTGGATATATGATTTGGTAGAGATACGTCTGAAAAGTGTGAACATTCACAGGGATGTATTGCTGCATTGCTTTCCTGTGCACAATTTGTGTTTGGAAAATGGAAAATTTTAGTGGTACTTTTGGTAATTGGTTTGGATTATTTAGTTTCATCGTTCAGACTTCAATAAGTAAAGTTATCTCTTCACATGGCTTACACTCACAAGGGAACCTCCCCATCGCACCCCCCTCAGATTTAGTTATAAGTTGCCACAGTGGATAGGCCTTGAAAAACTGAACACAGATCAATTGAGAAAACAGGAAGATGTTGTGTGGAACTGTGAAAAAATAAGCAAAATATACAAACTGAGTAGTTCAACGGAACATAGGCAACATTGAGGACAATGGGAACGCAGAAGCGCCGTGGTCTCGTGGTAATGTGAGTAGCTGCGGAACGAAAGGTCCTTGGTTCAAATCTTCCATCGAGTGAAAAGTTTAATTTTTTATTCTCAGTTTATGTGACAAACTCTTATGTTTTCATCACTTTTTTGGGAGTAATTATCACATCCACAAGAAAACCTAAATCGGGCAAGGTAGAAGAATCTTTTTACCCATTCGCCAAGTGTACAAGTTCGGTGGGTCGACAACATATTCCTGTCATGTGACGCACATGCCGTCACCAGTGTCGTATAGAATATATCAGATGTGTTTTCCTGTGGAGGAATCGGTTGACCTACGACATTGCGATCAAATGTTTTCTCTTCCCATTGGAGAGGCACGTCCTTTCGTCTACTAATCGCACGGTCGCAAAACACAGACACTAAACTTATTACAGTGAACAGAGATGTCAATGAACGAACGGACAGATAACTATGCAAAAATAAAGAAAGTAAAATTTTTAGTCAAGGGAAGACTTGAACCAAGGACCTCTCATTCAGTAGCTGCTCGCGCTACCACGGGACCACGGCGCTCCTATGCTTACTTCCTCCAATATGTTGCTTATGTCGCCCATGGACTACTCAGTTTGTATATTTTGCTTATTTTTTCACAGTTCCACACAACTTCTTCCTGTTTTCTCAATTGATTTGTGTTCAGTTTATAAAGGCCTATCCACTGTGCCAACTTATAACTAAATCTGAGGGGGGTGCGATGGGGAGGTTCCCTTGTCAGAAGTTATAGTTTAACCACTCCTTTACCATTTCAGTATTTCATTTATGGTATAGTCATACTATTTTGTAATATGAAATGAGTTTTCTAAAGACAGTTGCAATTGTTAAGGAAGGTATCAGTACAGCATATAACTTTTGAATGCAAGTCTGTTTTATATCACACTGCACAAGGAGTTTATTTTATTTAGCTGTTCGCCGCCGCGCTGTACTTTCTATTTTCATAATCTTCGAGCAATACCGAGTTTCTGTTGCCATAGGTAAGCCACGAAAGTTTGTTAAGGCCAGTTTTAAATCACACTCATGACAATGACATCATACACAGTTAGTTGTTGCACTTTAAAAATAACATCCGGTTTACTTTGGGTAAAGCTGAATTTAATTTACATTTCTTGTAAGACAGTCTCACTCTTACACAGAAGTGTTACATCTTTATGTCTGTCACTTAGTGTTTGGAAGATTATTACACCACTTGCATTGTTCAGGATTACAACACAGACATACAAGAAGCTAATGATAGGTGTCCTGTTCCGGTCCGTTCAGTACAACTACAGTTCACAATTTATTTTTGTTCAGAAAAGTTACATGTTTCAGCAGCGGTTAAGTGTGCAGTAGAACAACGGATACTTTAAGGTTCTGCCGCATCACCTGCATATTTTATAGACATAGCTTTTCGATCTTTTAAATTAATGACCTGGGGGTTCAAATGGCTCTGAGCACTATGGGACTTAACTTCTAAGGTCATCAGTCCCCTAGAACTTAGAACTACTTAAACGTAACTAACCTAAGGACGTCACACACGTCCATGCCCGTGGCAGGATTCGAACCAGCGACTGTAGCGGTCGCGAGGTTCCAGACTGTAGCGCCTAGAACCGCTCGGCCACTCCGGCCGGCAATGACCTGGAGAAACAGGTATCAGCAATGTGTAAAGTTGTTGAAGGCAAACACGATAACGCTCTGCAACTCCTCACATGCGTAATTACGCTGTCTGAAAATCTGAATAGATGTATGTGCTGGAAAACAGTAGTAGTTCTGGCAAACAACCACAACAATTAAGCAGGGTTGTCTTCTGAACGGAAACGTTTCCGCTTTTTTTATTGTTCAGGTTTTCCCAAGTTTTCCCGGAAAAATGTTTCAGCATGGTCTGAGCAAACAATTCATTTCCGGATTACGTAAGTTTTAGGGAAATTGTGCGACATCCTGTTGTGTCACAGTTTTTCCGACCCAGTCGCCATGCAATGCAGTTTCCACGTTTCTTATAACCGGAACATAAAGAACTGGGTTGTTTCTGAAGAACGAAGAGACCATAAACGCGCCAGCTTTCGGAAAGTTTCCAGTATCAGCCTTCACAAAATTTCTTTCCATGCTTACTTAAGAGTTGTAAATGTGTTTTCCATCACTAAACTATTAACCAGTTTTTCGTACGGACAAACACTAGTAACTTCGGCTAACACTGCTTTCACAGACATACAGTTTTGTCTTACTCCTAGTTTCTGACGTCACCAGAGCTTCAGCCAATAATAGGACGCTTTCGATAACGTGACCAAATCTTGAAATTCAATGATTTTAAGCTTCCGTTACATAAAAATAGCAAATATTTTGTGAGAATATTAACCGCAGATGCTATTTGAATGTTATAATCATTCAGAATAACAACAATCGGAACCATATTTTTAAGGTGGGAAATTGGACTTTCTCATCTGATGGATAACATTACGCGTGGTGTAAACCGCACAATAACCCTGGGTTCGTTGTGGGGAGGCGGTGGGATGGTGGGATGGGTTAACCGCTGTGGCCTGTTGTGGGGTAGTGAACCACTGAGGGCTACGGTGGGATGGAGCACCTCCGTCGTTTCTAGGTCCCCGGTTCCATACATAGATGTATTAGAAGCTAATTTCAGCATAATTAAAGATTCCTGCACTATTTACAGCTTGGTTTGACATACCAGTCTTCCTTACGCTATCTTCTCTTGTAATGTTCCACTTAGGACATTGACAACGGACTTCTTCTGTCATATAATGTGACCAATCCAGCTTTACGTAATTCACTCTACTGTTCTAAATTAATGTCATCCAGAGGAGTTCCTGGTTAATGGTTTTACCTATTCACTTTTTTAACAAGCGCCTCCAGCATCATATCTCATATGCTTCAACACATTTCATTTCATTTTTATCCAATTTTCACTCTTCACAGCCACAATGCTACATTTCAAACACAGCTCTTAACCAATTTTCCTCATTTCAAAGTTTCTGCTGTCTGAAGGAGGCAGTTTTCTTGTATTCATCCACAATAGTTTTTCGTCTCTAATACTTATTTGCTTCTTCTACCTTCAGTTATCTTACTTTCCAACGTATGTGTGATCTTATTTCTTTTAATTTTAAGATGTATTTATGGTGTTTCCTTGGAGCACACGAGTTTTTCTACTTGTTTCATTTAATTATCGTGTTATCCTCATCCCTCAATAATGTATTCATAACTTCTGAAACCCTTTGGAGTTTTCCATCACCTATACCTATTACAGCCATGGTATATGCAAACCCCAGTACTTATGTACCTTTCCATTCACGCTGATATCAGTATAATATTTTTTTTTCATTTGTTGCATGATCTGTGTAGCTGCTGAATTGGATTGAGGAAATACAGCACTCTTCCTGTTGTACCAGACGAAAATAAACTCACTGGTGCAACAGTGGGTTCTTTGGTTTGCTCTGAGAGAAGATTTAGTGGATGTGTAATACACAAAATATTAGTTCAATTTATTACAATGCAGATATGAAGGTTTGCTTAACTTGGTACAATCCATTTCCACGGAGTATTTACTACTATCTTTGAATATTAAAGTATCGGTTAATATAGACCAATTTACAAAGATCCTTGACTTGAAGTTCACTGAAGCGCCAAAGAAACCGGTACAGGCATACGTACTCAAATACAGGGATATGTAAAATGGCAGAACACGGCGCTGCGGTCGGCAATGCCTGTATATGACAAGTGTCTGGCGCAGTTGTTAGATCGCTTACTGCAGGTTATCACGTTTTAAGTGAGTCTGTACGTGGTGCTATAGTTGGCGCACGAGCGATGGGACACATCTCCGAGGTAGTGATCAAGTGGGGATTTTCCCGTACGACCATTTTACGAGTGTACCGTGAATATCAGGAATTCGGTAAAACATCCAATCTCCGACATCGCTGCTGCCAGAGAAAGACCCTGCAAGAACGCAACCAGCGACGACGAAAGAGAATCGTTCAACGTGACACAAGAGCAAACCTTCCGCAAATTGCTACAGATTTCAATGCTGAGATACCGACAAGTGTCAGCGTGCGAACCATTCAACGAAACACATCGATATGGCTTTCGGAGCCGAGGGTCCACTCTTGTACTCTTGATGAATGCACGACACAAAGCTTTACACCTTCCATGGCACCGTCAACACCCACATTGGACTATTGATGACCGGAAACATGTTGTCTGGTCGGACGAGTCTCGTTTGGAATTGTATCGAGCGGACGGACGTGTACAGTTACGGACACAACGTCGTTAATCCGTAGACCCTGCATGTCAGCAGGGGACTGTTCAAGCTGGTGGAGGCTCTGTAATGGTGTGGGGCTTGTGCATTTGGAGTGATATGGGAGCCCTGGTACGTCTACATACGACTCTGACATCCTGTCTGATCACCTGGATCTACTCATGTCCATTGTGCATTGCGACGGACTTGGACAATTCCAGTAGGACATTTCAACGCCCAACTTGCTCAGAATTGTTACAGAATGACTTCAGGAACACATCCGCTGGCCACCAAAATCCCCAGACATGAATATTATTGAGCATATCTGGGATGCCTTGCAATCTACATCTACATACATACTCCGCAATTTACCATACGTACCACAACTAACATCTTTTCTCCCTGTTCCACTCCAAAACAGAATGAGGGAAAAATGACTGCCTGTGTGCCTCTGTACGAGCCCTAATCTCTCTTATCTTATCTTTGTGGTCTTTCCGCGAAATATAAGTTGGCGGCAGTAAAACTGTACTGCAGTCAGCCTCAAGTGCTGGTTCCCTAAATTTCCTCAGTAGCGATTCACGAAAAGAACGCCTCCTTTCCTCTAGAGACTCCCACCCGAGTTCCTGAAGTATTTCCGTAACACTCGCGTGGTGATCAAACCTACCAGTAACAAATCTAGCAGCCCGCCTCTGAATTGCTTTATGTCCTCCCTCAATCCGACCTGATAGGGATCCCAAACGCTCGAGCAGTATTCAAGAATAGGTCGTATTACTGTTTTATAAGCGGTCTCCTTTACAGATGAACCACATCTTCCCAAAATTCTACCTATGAACCGAAGACGACTATCCGCCTTCCCCACAACTGCCATTTCATGCTTGTCCCACTTCATATCGCTCTGCAATGTTACGCCCAAATATTTAATCGACGTGACTGTGTCAAGCGTTGAAGTTGTAATGGAATATTCAAACATTACAGGATTCTTTTTCCTATTCATCTGCATTAATTTACATTTATCTATATTTAGGGTTAGCTGCCATTCTTTACATCAATCACAAATCCTGTCCAAGTCATCTTGTATCCTCCTACAGTCACTCAACGCCGACACCTTCCCGTAAACCACAGCATCATCAACAAACAGCCGCACATTGCTATCCACCCTATCCAAAAGAGCGGACCTACCACACTTCCCTGGGGCACTCCAGATGATACCCTAACCTCCGATGAACACTCACCATCGAGGACAACGTACTGGGTTCTATTACTTAAGAAGTCTTCGAGCCGCTCACTTATTTGGGAACCAATCCCATATGCTCGTACCTTAGTTAGGTGTCTGCAGTGGGGCACCGAGTCAAACGCTTTCCGGAAGTCAAGGAATATGGCATCCGTCTGATACCCTTCATTCATGGTTCGCAAGATATCATGTGAAAAAAGGGCGAGTTGCGTTTCGCAGGAGCGATGCTTTCTGAAGCCGTGCTGATGTATGGACAGCAACAGCAATGTGCTGTTCAGAAGAGATCTCCACCCCCGCATACTCTTACGGATTTATGGACAACCGTGCAGGATTCGTGGTGTCAGTTCCTTCCAGTACTGACATTAGTCGAGTCCATACCACGTTGCGTTGCGGCACTCTCGCGTGCTCGGGGGGGCCCTACAAGATATTAGGCAGTTGTACCATTTGTTTGGCTCTTCAGTGCATATGTCAGACGTCTTGTTCAACGGCATGTTAAGTTACAGCTATATCTTTCAAAAGTTGGTATTCATAAAACTAGGAAATATAGCCGTTTCAGCTATTTGCGTCGTCTATCAACATCGCATATGCGAGAACTTGACCGGCCCACACTCGGTGCAGCTCCACATGATCCTCCAGCAGCATTCAGCGTGGCGCGCCAGCAGCCTCCTGTTTACCCAGGGATAGTCAGCGGCCGTTACGCGGCGCTTGCCAACCGTCGCGCTGATCCCTCAAATCGAATTCACATGCGGCGGGACTCACAGTCCGCTGTAGGCGGCGAACGGCGCGAAGCCCCCACACTGCACTGTGCCTGGGAGCTGGGTATGCGGAACTGCGGCACTACTACGTTACTCTGCTTTAACGATAATCTGGGGCCGACAGTAAGCGGTAGTGCGGAATGGGAAATAAGGTTGCTACGTATCGTCGCAGTGCTAGCGTCCGATGCGGTTTATCGTAGGCCTCGTTTATACCGAGGCGAATGGATGCAAAAGCGAGCGAACGTGCATTTGTTGTCATCTCGTCCTATCTGTGAACAAGTGTTTACACTGGGCAGGAGGGCGGGGCGAAGAGGACAGGAGGCCACAGGATTCGCATTTCAATAGCTGCTATACGACGGCGTATCGTAAAGTTCTAATTATCTCAAAGAAATTACACTGCACAGTAATATTAATGTGACCCCTGTCAGAATCCTGAATAATCCCGTTTTGCAGCGTGAACCGTTGCAAGACGTGCAGGAAGACGGTCAGTTAGGTTCTGGAAGGTACCGACAGGGATATGGAGCCATAATGACTCCAACGCGGTAGCCAGTTTCCCTAGGTTTCTCGGTGGAGGATCCTAGGCGCGAAAAAAAACGATCGATCTGGTCCTATAGAATCTCTTTCCTTTTTTAGTCATCAGTCTACCGGTTTGATGCGGCCCGTCACTAATTCCTTTCCTGCGTCAACCTCTTCATCCACTGTGTGATGAAAATTATCCGGAACCCCAAAAGCATGCGTTTTCCATATTAGATGCATTGTGCCGCCATCTACTGCCAGACACCGTGACAGAGCAGAATGGGACGCTCTGCGGAACTCACGGACTTCGAACGTAGTCAGGTGATTGGGTGTCACTTGTGTCATACATCGTAAGCGAGATGTCCACACTCCTAAACATCCCCAGGTCCACTGTTTTCGGTGTGATAGTGAAGTAGAAACGTGAACTGACAGCTACAGCACAAAAGCGCACAGTCCGACCTCGTCTGTTGACTGATACAGACTGACGACATTTGACAGGGTCGTAATGTGTAATAGGCAGACATCTATCCAGACCATCACAGCAATTCCAAACTGCATTAGGATCCACTGCAAGTACTATGACAGTTAGGTGGAAAGTAAGAAAACTTGAAATTCATGGTGCTCATAAGACACACATGACGCCGGTAAACCCAAACGACGGCTCGCTTGTTATAAGGAGAGTAAACATTGGACGACTGAACAGTGGAAAAACGTTGTCTGGAGTGACGAATCACGGTACACAACGTGCGGATCGGATGGCAGGGTGTGGGTGTGGCGAATGCCCGGTTAACGTCATCTGCCAGCGTGTGTAGTGCGAATAGTAAAATTCGGAGGCGCTGGTGTTATAGTGTAGTCTTGTTTTTCATGGAGGGAGCTTGCACCCCTTGTTCTTCTGCGTGGCACTATCATAGCACAGGCCTACATTTATGTTTTAATTTTAAACCCCTTCTTGCTTCCCTCTGTTGAAGGGCAGTTCGGCGATGGCATTGCATCTTTCAACACGATCGAGCACCTTTTCATTTCATAATGCATAACCTGTGGCGGAGTGGTTGCACGACAGTACCCACCCCTGTAATGGACTAGTCTGCACAGAGTCCTGACCTGAATCCGATGGAACACCTCTGGGATGTTTTGGAACACCGACTTCGTGCCAGGTCTCACCGACCGACATCGATACCTCTCCTCAGTGCAGCAATCCGTGAAGAATGGGTTGCCATTCCCCAAGAAACCTTCCAGCACCTGATTGAACGTATGCCTGCGAGAGTGGAAGCTGTCACCAAAGCTAAGGGTGGGCCAACACCATATTGGACTCCCGCATTATCGATGGAGGGCGCCACGAACTTGTAAGTCATTTTCAGCCAGATGTCCGAATACTTTTGATAACATAGTGTATCAGAGTAGCACTTGCAACCTACGTCCTCAATTATTTGCTTTACGTATTTCAATCTCTGTCTTATTCTGCAGTTTTTTGCCCTCTACAGCTCCATCCTGAAATCTTAACAGATGTCCTATCCTCCTGTCCCTTCTCTTTCTCAGTGTTTTTCGCATATTCCTTCCCTCCACCATTCTGCGCAGAAGCTCCTCGTTCCTTACCTTATCATTATGAGTCCATCTAATTTGCAACATTCGTCTGTAACACCTCATCTCAAGTGCTTGAATTCTCTTCTGTGCCTGTCTTGCACACTCCATGTTTCACTACGATACAATACTGTGCTCCAAACGTACGATCTCAAAAATTTCTTCCTGATATTAAGACCTATGTAATTCTAGAAGGCTTCTCTTGGCCAGGAGTGCCCTTTTTTGCCCGTGCTAATCTGCTTTCGATGTCCTCCTCGCTTCGCCCTTCATTGTTACTTTACTGCCTAGATAACTGAATTTCTTAACTTCATGTACTTATTGGCCATCAACCCTGATATTAAGTTTCTCGCTGTTCTCATTTCTACTACGTCTCATAAGTTCCGTCATTCTTTGATTTACTGTCAGTCCACATTGTGCTCTCATTAGATCGTTCATTCCATTCAGCATATACGTAATTCTTCTCCAGTTCCGCTCACTATTGCAGTGTCATCAGCGAATCGTATTACTGATATCCTTTCACCTTGAATTTTATTTCCACTCCTGGACCTTTCTTTTACTTCCATCATTGCTTCTTCGATGTACAGATTGAGCAGTAGGGGTGAAAGACTACATCCGACCACTTCGTCCTTGGTCATCCACTCTTATTATTCCCCCTTGGCTCTCCCTCATATTGTGTATTACCCATCTCTCCCTATAGCTTACCCCTATGGTTTTCAGAATTTCGAACATCTTGCACCATTTGACATTGTCGGACGCCTTTTCCAGGTCAACAAATCCTGTGAACATGTCTTGATTCTCTATCGCATTTAAATCCGAGGAATCTGATGGCCAGGGCAATATGGTTCACTCACTTTGGTGTTCTTCGAACCACGTATGTACACTGGGAACTGCATGATACGTTGCACTGCCCGGCTGCTAGGCGCCGTCGTGCCTAGGAGAAACAAACTGCGTCTAAGGGTAGAAATAGTCGGCAAGGATAGATGCGGAATTCTGCTGCTCCACTGTGCCTACCACACTGACGAAATCACAGAGGGAATGACGTGAAACATTCTTCAGACCATAACGCTCCCTCCTCTGCCATGCTCAATTCCGTCGATTATTCTATAGCGTCTCCCATCTGTCCGATAAAACGCGAGTCACCTGGAAAGACCACTTGTCGCTACTCACTGGACGTTGAACTATCTCTTATCATGGCTTGGGCCCACAGATACAGTTAACGATTAACAAGATCCAGGAAGTAACTCTTCAGGCTATCCCGGCGAGATCTTGACATGTGGAACAATCGGGTCTACTGCCGGATGTTTGTGTCGCTCTGGCACAATATTTCGGCCACGTGACTCGTTGCCTCCCTCAGGTGCTACCTGAGACTGCCGTATTGGAGGATCTTGTCTAGTATTTATGCCCAGAGGGCGCTGGGCGCTCTGTTTGCCGTCCGCAGTACACCCGATTATTCCACAAGATTCAGGATGTTTATTACAATATCATTTCAACAGTTTCGGTTACCAAATACTGCATATTATCGCCTGTGTTCCATAATGTTTAACAAGGGTATTCACACGGGGCCGCACGGGGTAGCCGTGCGGTCTCAGGTGCCTTGTCACGGTTCGCGCGGCTCCCCCTGTCCGATGTTCGAGTCCTCCCTCAGGCATGGGTGTTTGTGTTGCCCTTAGCGTAAGTTAGTGTAAGTTAGATTAAGTAGTGTGTGAGCTTAGGGACTGATGACCTCAGCAGTTTGGTCCCACTAAATTACCGCATCTTAGTCCCATAGGAAATATTTGGTGTTATTTAAAAACGGGCGAAACGTAGCGATCAACATCCACGCAATCTGGCGGCTATACAAGATCTGATCATCAGTGTGTGCCTTGCGCTGCACGGTATTCATGAAGAAACTTGGGGATTCACTTTTAAGCTTAAAAGAGACCATTCTCTCGCCTCGTATCAACGATGGAGTTGATAACTTCAAAAACAATAAGGAGTCCTTTGCCGTCAGTTCGCAGGAAATTTCACCATAGTGCATCACTGTTTGTCGAATGCTCAGCATTACTAGCTACAGAAGCTTACTGATGTGCAGGGAATGATATACTGCTTGGAAATCAATATGAATGTTGTAGGGGGGAGCGTTTGCACTCGTTTTAATAGGAAGAAAATTATCCCCATGTCTCACTAAGTAGATTTTGAGTCGATGACGCTGCGTCGTGTGGGAAAAAAATCGCCATTACGGATTTAGATGGCTATAATGGTGGCAGGGAAGGGGGCAGGAGGTTCGTGGCTGCAAATCCACTGTCCTGGGAGTTTCAGCTTCGGTCAGTATTCATATGAACTATTGAAAGACGGCCGCGGTGGCCGAGTGGTTCAGGCGCTTCATTCCGGAACCGCGCGACTGCTACGGTCCCTGGTTCTAATCCTGCCTCGGGCATGGATGTGTGTGATGTCCTTAGGCTAGTTAATTTTGAGTAGTTCTAAGTTCTCGGGGACTGATGACCTAAGATGTTAAGTTTCATAGTGCTGAAAGCCATTTGAACCATTTTGAACTACTGAAAATGAAAATATTCTTGCCCTTGGAAGGCGTTATATAGGCAACCTACTACTGAGTTCCTGCACTGTGCATGTGTTAGCCGTTTCATACAGTATAAGAGGCAGCTACATGGAAACCGAACACACTCCACACCGGACCATGGAATGGCTCCATTCAAAGGCAATCACCACACGAGTTAAGACATTCATGCCACTTGGAGACGAAACAATCAGTTCCTGTTTGTTAGAATGTGATAGGCGGCTGACTGATCCACAACGGAACCTACTCTTGCAGTTCGTCGTCCGTCTGAAACCGACGTCTATGCATGTACTTGTTCCGGTCGCCAGCGACGTGAAAATCACAAGGTGAATGATCCGGGTTGAACAGAGGATGTTTGGATGTTTGCAGTGTTTTCCAAACCAAATGGTTGAAACGTAACCTTTGTCCTATTGGCGGCGAAGGGGGGGGGGGGGCAACATCTTACAACACAACGATTGCGTGCCACACCATTCCGACAGCACAAGGGCAAACGCCAAAGCCAGCAGTGGAAACATCGCACCACGCCCACACCAAAGAAAACCAAAGATCCGGTAAGGTCATTATGATCTTATTCTTCGAGTGCAGGGGCTCTACCCTGTTCGACTTCCTCGAGCGTGGAACCATAATCAATGCACAACACTACGAAGACACTTTTCACAACCTGCGAAGCATCATAAAGTTAAATCGCCCAGGAATGCCGTCGGACGGAATTATCCTGTTGCACGATAACGCTCACGCCCCGATTACCAATCGGACGGAGGCTGCGCTTCAGAGATTTGTTTGGGAAACACTGCAACAGCCTCTGCACAGCCTGGATGTGTCACGGTTTGATTTTCACATTTTTTGACGGCCTGAATAAAGACATGCCTTAACGTCGGTTTCAGTCGGACGAGAAAGTGCAAAAGTGGTGAGGTCGTGGAGCCATTAGCGGTCCACCGCGTTACACGAAACAGGAATTTATCGTCTCATCTCACCGTGGGATTATTTTTTTAGCGCGTGTGGTCATTACTGTTGAATGGAACCATACTACGGTACCGTTGTGGTGTGCGTTCGCTTTTCATTTTACTGCCCCTCAAAGCAAGGTAAGCATTCCAGACTGGTGGTGGAGCTGCTTCAGGCGCTGGCACTGCGCTCAAGCTGGAAGACTGCGCCAGCTGTGGTGGGTGACGGAAACGTGGACATCACAGTGCGAACCCCGGCCCCAATGTGTGGCTAACGACTCTTAGCGACGGGAGATTCCCAGTGTATCAGCTGATGAGAGGTCGACCCATTAACCATCAGTGAGGCACTGTGCTCAGGCTGGAGGACTGCGCCAGCTGTGGTGGGTGGCGGAAACGTGGACATCCACAGTGCGAACCCCGGCCCCGATGTGTGGCTAACGGCTCTTAGCGACGGGAGATTCCCAGTGTATCAGCTGATGAGAGGTCGACCCACTAACCGTCAGTGAGGCACTGCGCTCAGGCTGGAGGACTGCGCCAGCTGCGGTGGGTGACGGAAACGTGGACATCCACTGTGCGAACCCCGGCCCCGATGTGTGGCTAACGGCTCCTGGCGACGGGAGATTCCCAGTGTATCAGCTGCTGAGAGGGTTTCAGGTCGACCCTCTAACCGTCAGTGAGGAGACTGGACCCTAAAGGGAGTTGCTCACTGGGAATTGGACCCCAAAGAGAGGTGGTCACCAAGTATGGCGAATGCAGATGGCTGTTCCAATGGATGGCAGGAGACCGACAATGCCTCCCTGGTGACAAAGGTGTTGCACGATCCTCACCAGTCGCTGATTCAATGCTTGATACCGGCTCGACAGCAAGTATTCACACGTCCCACAGTTCAGCGTATTATAATCAGATGCCCCAGCTGAACTGTGGGTCTCTTTCTGGAACACCGCTTAAGCATCACATTTTTGGTAATACCGTAAGTCATGGACTAAGTGATCGTGCCGATGTGCCTAGGTGGGTGTGATGGCGAAATGCTGTGCTAGGTGATTACAGAAAGCAGTGTGATTACTGCAATGAACGCTTGCAGCCGCCAGTGCCACTGTAACAGTAAACATATGCAGGCAACGAGGCTAAGTGTTGTTGAACCCAGAGCTCATTTGTGGTGCTGCAGTGCTCAATACACTACAGTTTGTATTGCTCAACGGATGAGGACTCTTTCAATCAAGATGCCGTTTACAAATACCATAGTAACTATGCCAGTTCTGATGAAAATCCACGCTCCACGATCGTTAAAAGCAGCGACTTTCTACCAAGCTATTGGCTGGAATTGTACAAGAACAGTCATACAACCTCGTTTCTTCCACTGTGTTTAAGTGTTGCCCACTACCTGGTTTTCATCCGCGATGTACTGCCACAATTGTTGGAGTTTAATGGCCTTTGTTATCTGTGACAAGATTTAGTTTCCACACGAAAGTGCTCCATCTCATTTCATATTAATGCCCATGTGTACATGAACGACACATACCCTCGCCGTTGAATTGGAAGGCAAAGTATTGCTCCACGACCAGCATGATCGACGGATCTCACGGCAAAAACTAGTACTTTATCCGATGAAGCCATTAGTGTATGATACCACAGTAGAAACTGAATAGCGGCCAACGTTAACAAGGATATCTGGGAGAGTTGGGCACAATTTTATGTGCTGCTGCAGTGGATGCATTCATACTGAAGGTCGTCACTATGATGTGTTGCTGTTTCACTAGTTGCTATGATGGGTAAGTTTTTCAACGCAATATAAACCCAAGTAATCATTTGCGGCCATGGTACTCACTGTCAACAACAATCTCTGTTGGTTTTGAAACCAATTATCATTGATAAGTTTGGAAGGTTGGAGACGAGATACTGGCAGAAGTAAAGCTGTGAGAACGGGGCGTGAGTCGTGCTTGGGTAGCTCAGTTGGTAGAGCACTTGCCCGCGAAAGGCAAAGGCCCCGAGTTCGAGTCTCGGTCCGGCACACAGTTTTAATCTGCAAGGAAGTTTCACCATTGATAAGGTTTGACACTATTCTCTGGTCCTTCTCGGTAAGGATCTCTTTCGCAAGCACTACTCACAGGTTGTGTCCCACGTCTGGGTGTCTGACAACATTCCTTGTGGACACGTTGGACACTCTGAGTTGAAACACCAACTAATCTAGAGCTACATTGACGATGAGATCGCGAGAAAGTCTACACACCATGGCTCCATCTGGTCCGTACAAACCACTCTACTATAATTGTTTACACTGATGAGCTAAAACAATGTGGCCACATGCGTGTTGGTTCAGCTTTGGAAAGGAAGGCAGCAGCGAATCTGCGTGGCATGGATTAGGAAAGCCGTTGGCGGGTTCCCGGAGGTATGTGACACCAGATGTGTACACATGGGTCACAGAATTGCAGTAAATCACAGACCCTTGGATTGTGTGTGTGTGTGTGGACTGGAGCCCAATAGTGTCAGAGACATGTACCATTGGGTTCACATGGGTCACACAATTACAATAAATCACAGGTCCTTGGATTGTGTGTGTGTGTGTGTGTGTGTGGACTGGAGCACAATAGTGTCAGAGACATGTGCCATTGGGTTCACATTACGTGAATTTGATGGCCAGGAATCAATTTTTGTTCATTATTATGCTCGTCAAACTACTGTAGCGTAGTTGTGGTCCTGTGTCACAAACAGTAATCTTGAGTTACTGAGGGCTGCCATCGTTGTAGGGAACGTCAAGCATGGTGGATAGGCCTTGATAAACTGAACACAGATCAACTGAGAAAACAGGAAGAAGTTGTGTAGAACTGTGAAAAAATAACCAAAATATACAAACTGAGTAGTCCATGGGTGACATAACCAACATCATGGACGAAGTGTGCTTAGAAGCGCCGTGGTCCCGTGGTAGCGTAAGCAGCTGCTGAACGACAGATCCTTGGTTCAAGTCTTCCCTCGAGTGAAAATTTTACTTTCTTTATTTTTGCATAGTTATTATCTGTCCGTTCGTTCATTGACATCTCTTTTCACTGTAATAAGTTTAGTGTCTGTGTTTTGCGACCGCACTGCAAAACCGTGCGATTAGTAGACGAAAGGACGTGCCTCTCCAATGGGAACAGAAAACATTTGATCGTAAGGTCATAGGTCAACCGATTCCTCCACGGGAAAACACATCTGATATATCCTATACGACACTGGTGACGGCATGTGCGTCACGTGACAGGAATATGTTGTCGACCCACCTAACTTGTACACTTGGCGAATGGGTAAAAAGATTCTTCTACCTTGCCCGATTGTGGATGTGATAATCACTCCCAAAAAAGTGAAGAAAACATAAGAGTTTGTCACATAAACTGAAAATAAAAAATTAAAATTTACACTGGATGGAAGATTTGAACCTAGGACCTTTCGTTCCGCAGCTGCTCACGTTACCACGAGACCACAGCGTTCCTACGTTACTATTGTCCTTATTGTTGCTTATCTTCCCTTGAAGTACTCAGTTTGTATATTTCGCTTATTTTTTCACAGTTCTACACAACTTCTTCCTGTTTTCTCAATTTATCTGTGTTCAGTTTTTCAAGGCCTATCCACTGTGCCAACTTATAACTAAATCTGAGGGGGGTGCGATGGGGAGGTTCCCTTGTTAGAACTACTTAAACCTAACTAACCTAAGGACATCACACACATCCATGCCCGAGGCAGGATTCGAACCTGCGATCGTAGCGCTCGCGCGGTTCCAAACTGAAGCGCCTAGAACCGCTCGGCCACACGGGCCGGCGCTTCCCATCCGTCTGAGCTACACGTATATGCTCTCTTTATCGTGTCACCTCCCACAAATGCTACCAGGTGACATTACATCTCGTGGTTGTTAGTGGTCATAATTTTTTGGATCATCTATGTGCATTAGCAGTGGAGTATCACACGCGCACCTAATACCGACCAAAAATGCTCCAAAGATATCAGTCTTACAAGGATAACTGTTACTGTTTTTTATCTCAGATTACTCAGATCAGGTTCCATTAGAGTCAGTACAGGTATGAACCTCAAGCCGACCTCACACGAAACGTGTTCCCCAGAGTAAAGTCTACCAGACACGGAGCCCGTTGTGGCTGTTTCACGATCTGAAACGGCCTGCTCTACCAAACGGAACGTGCTTCTCATCGTATTTGCGACTGCAGCGTTCTCCAGTGGCAGTTCCTAGCTGCAGCTGGTACATAAATCACTCAGTTCCTTCACGAAAAAGGAAGCACGTGAAATAGCTCCGTTCACTGTGTTAGTGATTGTCGAAGAAGAGCGAAGAAAATCGCGAAGAAGATTCCTGGCTTGATGATGGCTTGCGTAGGGAAGAGCCGGTAGAGGAGTAGTGCATAATGTATAACGATTTAAGATATATAGAAATTACTAGTCAACTCAGACGAAGCTCCATCTCATTTTTTGTTTTAAATTGAATGTAGTTAGTAACGGGCAAGCACAATGGTTAGCACACTGGACTCGCATTCGGGAGGACGACGGGTCAAACCCGCTTCCGGCCATTTCCCGTGATTTCCCTCAATCACTTAGGGCAAATGCCAGGGTGGATTCTTCAAAGCGGCACCGCCGATTTTCTTCTCTTTCATTCCCTCCTCCGAGGTTGCACTCCATTTCAATGTCCTCGTTGTTAAACACTGTTTTCCTCCTATTTCTAGAATATAGTACAGTGTCTAATGATTTCCAGAATGACATTTTCACTCTGCAGTGGAGCGTGCGCTGATATAAAACTTACTGGCAAATTAAGACTTTGTGCCGGCCCGAGGCTCGAACTCAAGACCTTTGCCTTTCGCGGGCAATTGCTATACCATCTGAGCTATCAAAGCATGACTCACTGTCCGCCCTCACACTTTCAGTTCTGGCAGTACCTCGTCTCCTACCTCACTGATGGTACATCACTTGCCCGCGAATGGCAAAGGTCCCGAGTTCGAATCTCGGTCCGGCACACAGTTCCAGGGGTGCTACTTCTGCAAGGTTCGCATAAGAGCTTCTGTGAAATTTGAAAGGTAGGAGACGACGTACTGGCAGAATTGAAGCTGTGAGGATGGCCAGTGAGTCGTGCTTGGGTAGTTCAGATGGTAGAGCACTTGTTCACTAAATGCAAAGGTCCCGAGTTCGAGACTCGGTCCGGCTCACAGTTTTAATCTACCAGGAAGTTTCATACAGAGTCTAATGTCAGTTCGCGCAGCATAACATCGATGTTCTCGATGTCATATTGCTACCATCACTCTCATGTTTCAACTACAAGACACTGATTTCCATATCGAGATTACAAGTACTTTATTTTAATGTAGACTGTTGAGGAAAAGTAATTTGAGGGCTTTATTGACGAATCAGTTCACCATCACTGGAAAAAATATTTACTAGCAAAATAGAAACATGAGGCAATCCACAAAAGCAAGAGATAGGTGTATACGCGGGGTCACAAGCAATCTGATAAGCTTGCAAGTGCAGGGAAGGTTTTGCTCAGAAATAATTTTTAAGAAATACGACATGTTACGCAGTTTAAGTGTTAATTAGGATTGAAGTTAATCATGAAGACAGTGGCGCCAAAAAATTCAAACGGGCCGCCAGAAACGTGTTATTCGTTTGGTTTCCTAAAACTGCACAAGATTCAAATGGCTCTGAGCACTATGCGACCTAACTTCTGAGGTCATCAGTCGCCTAGAACTTAGAACTAATTAAACCTAACCAACCCAAGGACATCACACACATCCATGCCCGAGGCAGGATTCGAACCTGCGACCGTAGCAGTCGCGCGGTTCTGGACTGAAGCGCCTAGTCCACACGGCCACTGCGGCCGGCCTAATGGTATGGGCAAGGATTATGTTAACCACTAGAACATCTATTCATGAAACTGTACGGTTAAATCGGCAAGGTTTAACGGCTGTAGTATATCGTGTCGAAATTTTGGGAGCTCATGTGCCATTGTCGTGAAGTGCTGTGAGCCCAGACTTCGTATTGCTGGACGATAATGCTCGATCTCATAGAGCACGTGTGGTAGACTTTTCGTGGAAACAGAAGATATTGCACGCATGACGCGGCCTGCTCGCTCTCCCGATTTTAATCTCATAGAGCATCTGAGACGCACTGGGGAGACGGGTTGCATCACGTCAGCATCCACCAACCACTCTCCAAGACTTGTGAGCAGCGCTGCAGGAAGAGTGGGCGTTATAGCCTCAATATGAGACTGATGACATCGTTCACAGCATGCCCCGTCGTTTGTCAGGCCTCTATTGCTGCCAGAGGTGGTCACACCCCATACTTTACTGTGACCTGATTATACTATTTTGTGGCAAAATAAATTCAACCTCGCAAAATTTCGATCTATTGCTCTAACTTTGGACACCAGTGTACATTGAAACTTCCTAGCAGATTAAAACTGTGTACTGGACCGAGACTCGAACCCGGGACCTTTGCCTTTCGCGGGCAGTAAATAACTAACACTTTCTCCAGATTTTCCGTTGAGAAACTGCATCTTTTCTCTGTTTATAGCATCTTATATGCCGAGAATGGCAAAGGTCCAGAGTTCGAGTCTTGGTCCAGCACGCAGTTTTAATCTACCAGGAGGAAGTTTCATATCAGCGCACACTCTGCTGCAGAGTGAAAATCTCATACCAGTGTACATTATCTGTAACAAACACCATCGACTATTTCAGATGATATTTGTATTAAATTAATAATAAAGACACAGAATCGTTTAAAAAACAAAATTTGGAAAAAAAAACTTGGAAGGACTCGACGTTAACCTGCTACCTTTTACTTTCCAGCGACAAGTTCGACACAACACTCGCTCCCTCTATACGGTATACACCGTATAAAAGCTTTATGTATAAATGTATTTGATATTTACCTCTGTCAAATTGTACCAAAATGACGTGCTTTTTAAAGGTCAACATTGTGCCGTAGCACTGCAACGGTATTCTTTAATAGCATATGGTTATAAAAATAAAATCATTAAATATAAGAAGCCTTTAACTACTGATGCATAGTTTCCTCTTACTTCTTTACAATAAATCGTACCTGAAACGACACATTTTCGAGAGATCCTCAATTCGTTGATGCTTTGCATGAGCTTGCATTCGTACTACGTACTGTGGAATAAAAAGGACACCAACTGCGGAGTGTAACTCGATACAATACGGCGGTTCCTAATTTCTGCTTGTGGCGTATAAACGATGTCGCATCTCCTTGGCCAACACGCCAGTTCGTCATTTCACGCTAAGGCTGAGATTCATTGCGTAAACGCTTAACGTGCAGGCGTCGCTCCGCCCGCCGTAAGACGCGACCTCAGCTGCGCTGGTAATGGCTGTGGTGGTGGTGGCAGCGGACCGCCGCATTGCTGAGCAGACTCTTGCCGGCTGACAATGGATCAGCCAGACGGCATCGCTAGCAGCGGCGGAGCCCCCACCCCTCCGCCGTGGCACAACCATGAATTAGCGGCGCTCCCCTCCCCAGGCATTGTCTGTACCTTCCTCTCTCACCCCCTCGCCACCCGTCACTCTCCGCAGAGCCCACGCTGACGCCGCTGTCCCGTCCCTTCCCTTCTCTCCAGACAGCCGGCACACCCGTCCACAACAAACCGCTTCGCTGGGTGTGAAAACAATTTCCGTTTCGACGTCGAGCTATGCAAGCCGCCGTCACGCGTCACCGCCCACTGAGCCCCCTACGAAGGCGTTTTAAATGTACGTTACATTCCGAATGCTAATTTTTTAAAATCCGTGTTTCCTGTTCCAGTGTGGGTGTCTTATTCTGACAGAAATCTGCCTTGTTACCCGAGACAGGTTGGAAACAGTTTCTGAAATTTCTCTGCGTTTACGGCGAGAACATGGCAAGTGTCATCACTAGACCTCAGACTTTTAGGTTCTAAAATTCTTAGATTAGGTACCGGAAATAGTTTCTATCACTTACAAGAATTGGTTATAAAAATCAGAAAATAGATTACCAAAATCTGACATTTTTTTTGTCTAGGAGATAAACAGATTGACAAAAATCCATATTATATTATTGTCCATGTCCATAATTACAGTCACAGTAAATAACTAGCACTTTCTCCAGATTTTCCGTTGTGAAACTGCATCTTTTCTCTGTTAATAGCATCTTATATGCCGAGAATGAGCGTTACAGATATCACCGGAACATGTACAAATGGCGGTATTAGGCGCAATGGGAGCGCGTACTCATGTTCTGCTGATTTACCTGATTAGATATCAGCCACGTTTTTTTTTTTTTTTTTTTTTTTTTTTTACAAAGAAGCACTGTCCTTAGTTTCCAATAGAACCTGGGACCAAGTTGATTTTTTTCTGTCACGTCTTCCGTCTTCTATCAATCGCAGTTGCGTGTAGACTGATTTCCCTGAACACTCTACAGCTTTAATAATAGGGACCAAAAATGCATAATGAGATTTTATGTATGCACTGTCGTCAGAAATTGTTGGATTCTTTAGAAGATCTTTAGCTGAAGTAATGCTCGCGGCCTCCTCCCGCAATTTGAGAACAATGTTCTTAATGTCTTCCAAATGCTCGCTATCACATTCCACGGCCTCTAGCCACATTCCCAAGCGAGTAAGTATGCGTTCTGGTAGAAATGGTACGTTGGGGAGCTCCTCTCTAAATAACTGGATTCTTGTAGGTGCTTTAATATAAAGCTTTTTCATAGTTGAAACTAGCTTATTTATATGTGGAAATTTGAGACGTGTCGTCCCAGCTGCACGATTCATGGCGTGGGCAACACATGTGATATGGAGCAAGGCTGGGTAAAATACTTTCAACAGTTTAACAGTAGCAATCATGTATGCGGCTCATCAGTGTAGATTACAAGTACTTTATTTTCATGTAGACTGTTGAGGAAAAGTAATTTGAGGGCTTTATTGACAAAGTGAGCCATTGTTTCCTGGTTAGTCTTCTTTAGCTCCTTGCTGCAGATCAGATGCGGTACAGAGCGAATGTCAGGACGTAACTTCTCAACAATCACATCAGCCACATATCGACTTTGTCTGTCAGTTGTCTCACCGAGGGAGATTCACATGTATGAACCGCCTATATCTTACACTGCTCAATGTATTTTCATATAAAGTAACTAAATAGTTCTTTCTAAGTGTGGATTCTGATGGAATGCTGCGGTATCAATATTACTCTAGAAAACTTTTGAACTGGCTATTTTCAACTGCATTGTACCGTATATTTGCTGCAACAATGGCTCCACAAAGGTCAAGATGAAATTCGTTTTTGTTTGTTGCATTTGGTTTAGTTAGAATGTTTGTTTCAAGTTCGATTTATTTTTTAAAATTTCCCTGGTGTTTAATCCCTACAACATGCTGTCTTAAATGTGACCTCTGTTCAGAACGTACCTAAAAACAAAAAGAAATGAGAAATACCTTGTGGAAGAATTTACATATGAGATGTACTTAGCATAATTAACCTACATTAGTGGTTTAGAAATAATGTTTTTGCATTCGCAAGTGTCTGGTCGAAGTTAACTCGGGAAAAAACAGTCCCATCACTGTTCTCTGAGTGGGCGTAGCAGATAAAAGGTTAACATTTTACTTACGTCTTTGCTGCACAAATTTGATGATTTGGAGCTGGCCACTTTCGGCACCCTTGACTTTACACAAATACACTGTAGCTGTGAAATATTTCACCACATCCAAGCAGCACGCTGACCGACGGAATGAGGACAGTGCAGGTGTTTTAAACAGGCTGTTCCGACAGGGCAGGGAGGCGCCGGAGGCACATCACGAGACTCGTCGTTGCTGTGCCGGCCCAATTGACGGTTCACAGCGAGAGACAACCCTTTGCGGACCAGAGCGGGCTGGAACAGCCTAGCATACACTGTCGTCGTCAGCCTCAAGATTGGTGTTCACGCACGGAAACAAACCCGTTAACATTCAATTACTGTTTTCTAATAGCCGGGAAGACCAGAAGGGTAGTTTTGGCCACCTAAATTGTATTTGAGTGGACTTTTTTGAAATTAGATACAGTCAGGAAATGAGACACTTAATGTAGTAAAGGAGTTTTGATATTTGGGGAGCAAAATAACTGATGATGGTCGAAGTACAGAGGATATAAAATGTAGACTGGCAATGGCAAGGAAAGAGTTTCTGAAGAAGAGAAATTTGTTAACATCGAGTATTGATTTAAGTGTCAGGAAGTCGTTTATGAAAGTATTTGAATGGAGTGTAGCCATGTATGGAACTGAAACATGGACTATAAATAGTTTGGACAAGAAGAGAATAGAAGCTTGCGAAATGTGGTGCTACAGAAGAATGCAGAAGATTAGATGGGTAGATCACATAACTAATGAGGAGGTATTGAATAGAATTGGAGAGAAGAGGAGTTTGTGGCACAACTTGACTAGAAGAGGGGATCGGTTGGTAGGACATGTTCTGAGGTATCAAGGGATTACTAATTTAGTATTGGAGGGCAGCGTGGAGGGTAAAAATCGTAGAGAGAGACCAAGAGATGAATACACAAAACAGATTCAGAAGGTTGAAGGTTGCAGTAGGTACTGGGAGATGAAGAAGCTTGCACAGGATAGAGTAGCATGGACAGCTGCATCAAATCAGTCTCATGACTGAAGACCACAACAATAACAACAACAGTCAGGTTCGAACATGAAATTAGGTGTTTTAGGTACTATAAAATTACAATTTTCGATAAAATATTTGTGTAATTCTTAACTGGGCGGACCACGACAGAATGTTAGTCATAAGAAAATTTTAAATTAGATTTTTAAAAATTTGGTACAATCAGGTTGGCCGTGTGGTCTAAATGGCCCTCAGCACTATGGGACTTCACATCTGAGGTCATCAGTCCCCTAGAACTTACAACTACTTAAACCTAACTAGCCTAAGGACATCACACACATCCATGCCCGAGGCAGGATTCGAACCTGCGACCGTAGCAGTCGCGCGGTTCGGGACTGTAGCGCCTAGAACCGCACGGCCACCACGGCTGGCCGTGCGGTCTAACGCACGGCTTTCTGGACGGGAAGCAGCGCCGGCCCCGGCACGAATCCGCCCGGCGGATTTATGTCGAGGTCCGGTGAACCGGCCAGCCTGTGGATGGTTTTTAGGCGGTTTTCCATCTGCTTCGGCGAATGCGGGCTGGTTCCCCTTTTTCCGCCTCAGCTACACTATGTCGGCGATTGCTGCACAAACAAGTTCTCCACGTACGCGTACACCACCGTTACTCTACCACGCAAACATAGGGGTTACGCTCGTCTGGTGTGAGACGTTCCCTGGGCGGGGGGAGGGGGGGGGGGGGGGGGTCAACCGCGGGCCGAACCGCACAATAACCCTGGGTTCAGTGTGGGGCGGCGGAGCGGTGATGTGGACTGCGGTAGTCGTCGTGGGGTTGCGGACCACAGCGGCTGCGGCGGGGACGGAGCCTCCCCGTCGTTTCTAGGTCCCCGGTTAACATAACGTAAAATAACATAACCTTAAAGCAGTTATTTTTAGGTGCTATAAAACTAGCGTTTTCGATCATAAACTGGCGTAATTCGTGTATGTACAACGTTTATTGCCTTTATTTAAAGTAGAAGAAAATAGGTGTTTATGTAAAATTGGAGGTCTAGTCATTACCTAATTTCCCGGGAACTTAGCTCAGTGGAAGAGCAGTCAAAATAAGCGAACACCCGTTTCGGCTTATACGTAGATACTCGACCATTTCTGAAAAACACAACGGTCAAGGTTTTCGAGGTACTTAATGTGCCTTTTACTGCTCAATATCGTCAGACGAAATGGTGGCTTAGAGGAAGTTCCGCTTAGAGCGCCGAGCGGGAAGGTCCCGGCACCGTCGCTGGTGCCTTGACAGATTCTCCTCATACGTAAATTGAAGGAAAGAGAGAAGGAAAAAGGAAAGGGGAGTACTGATGTCAGCCTCGTCGGTATTTTATGCTGAATCAGAGGCGACGAGTGAAGCTGTGTGCTGGACCGGGATTTGAACCCGGGATCTCCTGCTTATTACGCAGCTGCCTTCACCACTACGCCACCTGGGCACAGTGTTCGTCGCAGTTCCATGGACTATCTCGCACGCCACTCGACCGACCCAAATTCCCACCCAGCACCGTCTATTCGCAGTGCCGGTCCACGTCCACCAAGCTCGCTACTTTAAGTTTGCCGGAGGAGGTCGACTGTAATTGTTCATCCGTAATGAAGGTGGTGGATTCATTTTCCATCGAGCAGAATCAATTACATGAATCCGTGGCTCCTGTTCTTTCGAACATGTCCTTCGTGTTCACTCCGAAAGAACAGTCGTCCCTCGGGCATGGGTGTTCAAAAATGGTTCAAATGGCTCTGAGCACTATGGGGCTTAACTTCTGAGGTCATCAGTCCCCTAGAACTTAGAACTACTTAAACCAAACTAACCTAAGGACATCACACACATCCATTCGCGAGGCAGCATTTGAACCTGCGACCATAGCGGTCGGTCGGTTCCAGACTGTAGCGCCTAGAACCGCACGGCCACTCCGTCCGGCGCATAGGTGTGTGTGCGTTGTTCTTAGCATAAGTTAGTTTAAGTAGTGTGTAAGTCTAGGGACCGATGATCTCAGCAGTATGGTCCCTTCGGAATTCACACACATTTGAACATTTTTAGAGCAGACACCGCGCACTCAAATAACTGAATCGCCTCGATGAGCAATTAATCTACCACCTTTCGTTCAAATGGTTCAAATAGCTCTGAGCACTATGCGACTTAACTTCTGAGGTCATCAGTCGCCTAGAACTTAGAACTAATTAAACCTAACTAACCTAAGGACATCACACACGTCCATGCCCGAGGCAGGATTCGAACCTGCGACCGTAGCGGTCGCTCGGTTCCAGACTGTAGCGCCTAGAACCGCACGGCCACTCCGGCCGGCCCACCTTTAGTACGGAAGCACAATTCCGCCCGGCCTCCTGTGGGAATCTCAAAGTAGCGAGCATTGAGAACATGGACAGGCACTGTGGGTAGATGGCTCTGGGTGGGAATGTGGGTCGGCCGAGGGGCGTGCCGTGGTAGTCCATGCAACTGCGGCTAACATTGTGTCCGGGTGGCACAGTGGTTAAGGCAGCTACCTACTAAGCAGGAAATCCTGGGCTTGAATATTTGTCCAGCATGCACTTTCAGTCGTCGCCTCTGATTCCACATACGTTCAAATGGCTCTGAGCACTATGGGACTTAACATCTATGGTCATCAGTCCCCTAGAACTTAAAACTACTTAAACCTAACTAACCTAAGGACATCACACAACACCCAGTCATCACGAGGCAGAGAAAATCCCTGACCCCTCCGGGAATCGAACCCGGGAACCCGGGCGCGGGAAGCGAGAACGCTACCGCACGACCACGAGCTGCGGACGATTCCACATACGGTTCCGATGCAACTGACATGAATAGTTTTGTACCTTTCTTTCCATTCTCCCCCCTTCTTCCTTTACTTTGGATATACTGTGTCTCAACTGCGGATTCCACGTGGTGCCTCTTCTTTTGGACACATCCGAAACAACTTCTCTCGGATGTATCTGAATGTGAGGGATAGACGACACGAGCGCTGGTCCACTCAACACCAGTTGCATGTTATAGCTGAATCCGTTCCGGGGTGACGGTAATTAAACGTAACATTCTTTCCTGTATAATGGCCTGTGGTTTCCGTATTTATATTACGTATAGTGGGCAAGTGGGGACATGCTTTCTCTGCAATGAAAGTGACCTCCTTAGATGCAGTTGCCCGCGAAGGTATTTGTATTGAAGTCCTCATTTGAACAGTATGAAAAATTGACGGTAGCTCATCTCGTTTCTATTGTTTACGAAGTTGGTACCACGTCTCCCCTGACTGCAATGGAAGAACCGAGGGATACGCCGCTTAATGCTCCTGACTTTTGGTCTTCATCCTCGCTGCACGCTCTAGAAATTGTTGTTCCGAAGCTGGCAGTGTTTGCGGTGTAACATAAGAGACGTCGTACGCAGGGTGGCTGGGAGTCGGATACGTCCGCTCCTCACCCATCCCGCCGGCCGCTGTGGCCGAGCGGTTCTAGGCGCTTCAGTCCGAAACCGCGCTGCTGCTACGGTCGTAGGTTCGAATCCTGCCTCGAGCATGGATGTGTGTGATGTCATTGCGTTAGTTAGGTTTAAGGAGTTCAAAGTCTAGGGGACTGATGACCTCAGATGTTAAGCCCCATAGTGCCTAGAGCCATTTGAGACATTACTCATCCCTCCCTGAAGTAACTTTGTCGATTGATATAGCTTATAGTGCTGAATGCTGTATTCGTGATTGGTTCGATAGTGCAAAAACTGGCCGGCCGCTGTGGCCGACCGCTTCTAGCCGCTTCAGTCTGGAACCGCGCGACCACTACGGTCACAGGTTCGAATCCTGCCTTGGGCATGGATGTGTGTGATGTACTTAGGTTAGTTAGGTTTAAGTAGTTCTAAGTTCTAGAGGAATGATGACCACAGATGTTAAGTTCCATAGTGGTCAGAGCCATTTTTATTTTCCAAAAACTGTTACTCGGGTATCTAGTGTTTCTGCAAGTATTCCTCCTCCGGAACCACCCAGCGTGGGGAAATCGTTGAACCTTCTGATCTTCCACTCATTCAACAACAGTGAATTGAGACATCCCTTAAAAATACCTGTTCACTTCATGTCACCCATTCACCTAGTTGGAGTGACATGGGACCCCCTGATAAGTCTAGATACGAGTCTGACACGTGATCAACTGGATCCATTCATGTTCACTGTGCACTTCGTCGGACTTGGGAAATTCCAGCACGACAGTGCGACATCCCAAAGGTCCAGAATTGCTACAGAGTGAGTCCAGGAACACCTCAGTTTAAGCACTTCCGCTGGCCACCAAACCCCAGACATGAACATCATTGAGCATATCTGGGATGCCTTGCAACGTGCTGTTCAGAAGAGATCTCCACCCCTTCATACTCTTACGGATTTATGATGTCGATTCCTTCCAGCACTACTTGAGACATTAGTGTGAGTCCACGCCACGTCGCGTTGCGGCAGTTCTGCGTGCTCGCGGGGGCCTAAACTATATTAGGTAGATGTATCAGTTCCTTTAGCTCTTCAGTGTAGGTTCAACTGGCTGAGAGTCAACTCTAGCAGAAAAAAATCTAAGACTCCGTAGTGCTGATGGCCACAAAGTACTAATAAGAGTATTCTGACGTAATCTATACTAATAATAAAATTATGAAATCTTTGTGCCTGTCTGACTCTGCTTGTTTGAACACGCTAAGCTCCAAAATTACGAAGCGAATTTTAATGGAGTTTCCACAGGTTGTTTGAGCGCAGCTTGGAACAACATACACTCCTGGAAATTGAAATAAGAACACCGTGAATTCATTGTCCCAGGAAGGGGAAACTTTATTGACACATTCCTGGGGTCAGATACAGCACATGATCACACTGACAGAACCACAGGCACATAGACACAGGCAACAGAGCATGCACAATGTCGACACTAGTACAGTGTATATCCACCTTTCGCAGCAATGCAGGCTGCTATTCTCCCATGGAGACGATCGTACAGATGCTGGATGTAGTCCTGTGGAACGGCTTGCCATGCCATTTCCACCTGGCGCCTCAGTTGGACCAGTGTTCGTGCTGGACGTGCAGACCGCGTGAGACGACGCTTCATCCAGTCCCAAACATGCTCAATGGGGGACAGATCCGGAGATCTTGCTGGCCAGGGTAGTTGACTTACCCCTTCTAGAGCACGTTGGGTGGCACGGGATACATGCGGACGTGCATTGTCCTGTTGGAACAGCAAGTTCCCTTGCCGGTCTAGGAATGGTAGAACGATGGGTTCGATGACGGTTTGGATGTACCGTGCACTATTCAGTGTCCCCTCGACGATCACCAGTGGTGTACGACCAGTGTAGGAGATCGCTCCTCACACCATGATGCCGGGTGTTGGCCCTGTGTGCCTCGGTCGTATGCAGTCCTGATTGTGGCGCTCACCTGCACGGCGCCAAACACGCATACGACCATCATTGGCACCAAGGCAGAAGCGACTCTCATCGCTGAAGACGACACGTCTCCATTCGTCCCTCCATTCACGCCTGTCGCGACACCACTGGAGGCGGGCTGCACGATGTTGGGGCGTGAGCGGAAGACGGCCTAACGGTGTGCGGGACCGTAGCCCAGCTTCATGGAGACGGTTGCGAATGGTCCTCGCCGATACCCCAGGAGCAACAGTGTCCCAAATTTGCTGGGAAGTTGCGGTGCGGTCCCCTACGGCACTGCGTAGGATCCTACGGTCTTGGCGTGCATCCGTGCGTCGCTGCGGTCCGGTCCCAGGTCGACGGGCACGTACACCTTCCGCCGACCACTGGCGACAACATCGATGTACTGTGGAGACCTCACGCCCCACGTGTTGAGCAATTCGGCGGTACGTCCACCCGGCCTCCCGCATGCCCACTATACGCCCTCGCTCAAAGTCCGTCAACTGCACATACGGTTCACGTCGCGGCATGCTACCAGTGTTAAAGACTGCGATGGAGCTCCGTATGCCATGGCAAACTGGCTGACACTGACGGCGGCGGTGCACAAATGCTGCGCAGCTAGCGCCATTCGACGGCCAACACCGCGGTTCCTGGTGTGTCCGCTGTGCCGTGCGTGTGATCATTGCTTGTACAGCCCTCTCGCAGTGTCCAGAGCAAGTATGGTGGGTTTGACACACCGGTGTCAATGTGTTCTTTTTTCCATTTCCAGGAGTGTATATTTCATTAAAAATGCTTGACGTAAAAAATATCGTAATTTAAAATCTTACTCGATGGAAAAGCTGTTTTACATTTGTGAACATTCTTTTATTGGTTAGTATGTTCTCAGTATTACGGTTCAACGAAATGAACGCAATGTTTTAGAGTCTTCAAGGTGTTTCATGCGTAGTTCCATGCTAATACGCTGATGCAAAACAGATCGTAACACAAAGAAGAAGTTGTGCGACATGAACGAAGTTGGCACCCGTGTTTCTACATATAATGTCTATTCAAATTTTGTACTTGCAGCGCCACTATGCGGACGCGTTGGAATATGGGGCAATGAAAAGGCCGATCGGGCTGCCAAGGAGGCATTCAGAGAGCAGGATGTGGACCAGTGCCCTATTCCCTAGCAGTGTGTCATTTCTGCACTCCACAAGAAGCGCATGGAGTTGTGGGAGATAGAACGGCTGGTGGTGACGGCCAATAAACTGCGGTTGGTGAATTCAACAAGTCGGCCGTGGCGTTCCTCCCGCCGGTTGCTCCGGCTGGAAAAAGTGACCCTCACGCGTCTTCGGATCGGGCACTGTCCTCTCACACATAGCTTTCTATTACGGCGCGAGGATTCCCCGTTTTGTGATGCTTGTGGTGTGCACATCTCTGTCCGCCAAATTTTAACAGACTGCATTTTATACTGTGATGCAAGGGCAGAAGCACAAATTCATGGGCATCTGCCCTGTATTTTAGCTAATGATGAGACGAGTGTATCTAGGGTTTTAAAGTTTTGTGATGTGTCTGGACTCCGGCCTAAATTTTTAGGCTGCAGGTTTTAGTGTAATGCTGAGTGTCTGGCTCGTCCCTTTTTTCCTTGTGGTCAGCCAGCCAGTTCCATCTGCTATATTGTTTTAGCTCCTTCTACCACTTTCATCCTGTGTTGTCCACGTTTTACTGTTGACGGCATGCTTCGTCCCATGCTTCGGTGTGGGTAGGCACATATTTTTCCGACCTTGTTACCTGTGTTTCACGTTCTGATTTATCTTCCTGTTCTGAGTATTTTCTTGACACCCATGTGAATCTGTTATTGAGCGGGCGCTGAAGACCTTGTAGTCGTGCGCCCATACAAACATCTCCATCCATCCATTATGAGGATGCAAATCAAGTTTGCTTTAAATACACGCTGTAACGGTTTTGGGTCTTACAAGGGGAGGCCGCCAATTGTGAAATTCAGATTCGATTCATACTGCGCATAATAAAAGCTCATGGCCAGAGGTGTAATGTGGAAAAGCACCGAGATGCACTTCTCAGCCGTTGTCGAGAAAATCGACAGTTAAAAGAAACCGTTGCGGTGAAATAGTCTCTACGCGTAATAACTCTCTACAGCGTCGTGGTGCAGCGGCACGCGCTCGGGTTCGTAATCCGAAGGTCGCCGGATCGAATCTCGCGCCATGCAACCTTTTTTTTTTTAGTATTTGTTTTTTTGTAATTCAAATATATATACAATTCCTGGCAATCAGTTGCAACAATTATGCATATAATAAGTTGTTGAAAGTCGTTTGTCGTGGAAAAACTGGCGACTTCGAACATCATTATGTTTTCCGTAAGCAAAGTTGTATTTCACAAATGTTATTAACTGTCTTCATAATGTTAACCACGTATAGTTAACGGAAGTCGTAGAAACGATGTTCCAAAACGAATACGTATAGCGTAAGTCAAATTAGAATAGAGACCCCACGAACACAAATTTGCTGTGGCAGGTATGAAATATAAACTCTGTTACTCGCTCGTTACACTTGAAGAACAGACGTTGAATGGGCCGAAACGAGCCGCCGCATAACTAGCGTAGTTGCCTGCTAACTTCGAAAGAAGGTAGATGCGGTCCCTAGCGCAACTTATAACATCGTCGAAAATCAGTGCGGACGGGAGAGCTTTGGTACACCCTGTTAAACAAACGGAAAAATGGAGGCGGTACAATTGGAGAGCGATCCGCCTTCACCAACATGCATAAGCAGTTCATTAACAGTATATATATATATATATATATATATATATATATATATATATATATATATATATATATATATATATACTAGAATTACAAAAAGCTAATTATAAAAACAATTGCATTGCGCGAGATTCGATACGGCGACCTTTGGATTAAAAACCCGAGCGCTCACCGCTGCGCCACGACGCTGGAGAAAATTATCAATCGTAGAGAGTATTTCACCGCAACGGTTTCTTTTAACAGTCGATTTCCTCGACCACGGCTGGGAAGTGCATCTTGGTGCTTTGCCACATTAGACCTCTGGCCATGAGTTTTTATTATGCGCAGTATAAATCGAATCTGAATTTCACAATTGGCGGCCTCCCCTCGTTAGTAACCTTTGAGGTTGGACGTGAAGAGTCGATGTTAGCCAAAAATGCCTTTAAGACGTCAAAGAAGCCATTATCAATACCTAAATGAGTTTGAACGGGGACTATGAGATGCCGGATGTTTCTTCTGCGATACTGCAGAAAGATTCGGCAGAAATGTAGCCACTGTACATGGCTACTGGCAGCGGCGATCACGTGAATGTACGATCGACACAAGATCGGGCTCTGGACGGTCACGTGGCACTAACCACAGGGAAGGCCATCGTGTTCGGTGTATGGCTCTGGTACATCGTACTGCATCTGCAGCAGCAACTTGAGCACCAGTTGGCACCACAGTGATACAACAAATTGTTGCGATTCTTTTGCTTCAAGGACATTCGACTGACCGCAAACCGCTGGCATTTTCAACTTCAGTGGTGTCATCATGTGAGATCCCATCGGTGGACAGGGTGGAGGTCTGTTGCGTTTTCTGATGAAAGCTGGTTCTGCCTCGGTGGCAGCGATACTCGTGCGTTGGTTCGGAGAACCTGCAAGTAATCTGTCTGCGTGCTAGACACACTGAACCTACACCTGGATTTATGGTCCTTGGTGCGATTTTTTTATTACAGCAGGAACACTTTCGTGGTTATCTCACGCAGCATGACTGCAAATTTGAACGTCAATATGGTGATTCGACCTGTTGCGAAGCCATTCATGAATAGCATTCACGGTGTGTTTTCCACTGCTCGCAAACATACCATTGTTGTGACCCAAAAGCTCCACAGAGTGTCGGAAAATTGCCTTGCCCCGCTCGATCACCAGATCTGTCTCCAACCGAGCACATATGGGACACCACAGGACGACAATTCCAGCGTCATCCACAACCAGCATTAACTATCCTTATATTGACGGACCAAGTGGAACGGACATGGTACGCCATCCCACAAACTGAAATCCGGACCTGTAACGGTTATTAATGTACCAGCATTTCACACTTACAATGAATTATCTCTCGCTTACATTAACCTGTGATCTTGCAATGTCAATCACTTAAATATGTCACCTACACAAATGCATTCCAGAAATTTCATTACTTTTCATTACAATTTCGGTGATGTTTGATATAGAGCGAGTTTCAACCCTGAGGCCGGCCGCTGTGGTCCAGCGGTTCTAGGCGCTTCAGTTCGGAACCGCACGTCTGCTACGGTCGCAGGTTCGAATCCTGCCCCGGGCATGGATGTGTTTGATATCCCTATGTTAGTTAGGTTTAAGTAGTTCTAAGTCTAGGGGACTGATGACCTCACATGTTAAGTCCCATACTGCTTAGAGCGATTTGAGCCATTCCACCCTGAGGAAAAGCATAAGCCACTTTAGAAAGAGAGAGAAAAAAAAAAAACAACATACTCCTAGGGGAGTGAAATAGGGGGTGGAACATGTTTCTTTTTACATCAATGCACTTCAAGTACTTAAAGAAACTTTAATTTGTTGTATGATGTCTACTTTATATCATGTATAGTAACTTCAGTGGCAGTGCTCCTGCTCAGGCCGGGCCGGCCGAAGTGGCCGTGCGGTTAAAGGCGCTGCAGTCTGGAACCGCAAGACCGCTACGGTCGCAGGTTCGAATCTTGCCTCGGGCGTGGATGTTTGTGATGTGCTTAGGTTAGTTAGGTTTAACTAGTTCTAAGTTCTAGGGGACTAATGACCTCAGCAGTTGAGTCCCATAGTGCTCAGAGCCATTTGAACCATTTGCTCAGGCCGGCACATTTAGTTTTCATTGCATCCAGGTCCCCAATCTTGTAGTGTCTAGGAAACCTGCATACTCGGCTCGCTAGACAAACAATCGAACAAGTCGTATTAATGAGTTTTATTACAATAAGAAAATTACAGTACTTCGCAGTTACACAGATTGTCGCAAAGTAGGGGAGACATACAAAATAGTCAGTCCTTGCAGTGACTGCTGATCTCTAACTGACAAAAGTCTTTCCCCAATTGATATCGAAGTCGCTATCGTTCAGCTGCTATCCAAGTCGCTAATCTTGAAACTGCTTTTGTACTGGGCCGTCACCAGTCAGTCGCGGCGCTTATGACCTCTTCACACTCGGGCCGCTGCTGTCGCATTGTCGTCCTGGAAGGGACGTCGGTCAGCGTGCAATGGGCTGGACCTTTCTCACAACCTTCTCTGCTCTGTCGTTCCCGACTGGCGTGCCGGCGCTTGACTTTACGCCGTGACATCGAGCATCGGTGCAGTTGAACTACGAATGACGAGACGGGGTGTGTACACCACTAGCTACGCTTACTGGAACAGACAGACATGCTAGGACAGCTGAGACTATTGTACGTACTTGTACGTACTCACCATCACTCACCATAACAAAACTGCTGATATGTGAGCGGAGCTGTGGGTAGCAGCTACTACGAGTATAAACTTGGAATGCTTTGTACCGCAGGTAAGTAAAAAAGTGATGCGGATGGTTTGGGGGTCTCCTATATGTATGCAACCTACAGCCGGTAGAGAGCGATGGTGATGACGTAACAACCGCCTAGTGCCACAAGTTTAGTGGTTTAAAATAGGATATTCAGAGTACTTAAATTTGCGGAATGGTTTCACATGGCTGCTAAAGTGTGTGTTTAATAGTAAAATATAATGCGATATGTAGCAAATAGTCCACAATTCAAACCAGAATAAAACTTGTAGACGTCGAATGACATTTTCACTCTGCAGCGGAGTGTGCGCTGGTATGAAACTTACTGGCAGATTAAAACTGTGTGACAGACCGAGATTCGAACTCGGGCCCTTTGCCTTTCGTGGGCAAGTGCGCTACCAACTGAGCTACCCAAGCACGACTCACTCGCCGTCCTCACAGCTTTACTTCCACCAGTACCTCGTCTCCTACTTTCCAAACTTTACAGAAGCTCTCCTGCGAACCTTGCAGAACTAGTACTCCTGAAAGAAAGCACTTGTCCGCGAGAGGCAAAGGTCCCGAGTTCGAGTCTCGGTCCTGCACACAGTTTTAATCTGCCAGGAAGTTTCTTTTAGACGTGTTTTACAATCTACATACAGCAAATCTTTCAACATGGCAATGTAAACAAAACAGGAGTTGTGTGAAAAGTGATTAAATAAAACAGAAACTGTTTAAATAAAAGTCCCGATGATTGACAGCGTTTCCAGAGGACAGTCTAGCCCGCATCGCCTCGCGGACTTCCTGTGAAAAGATTTTGATAACTGACGGACACTTATTCGACACTTCCTGTATGACTGTTCTTATCCACGACTCTGTCGTTGCTTGTGTAAATACTGTAAGTATGTTTTTAAAAGAAAATGTGTTACAGCAATTGTCCCGTTGTTTTATACTCACACTTCTTATAAATAGAGTTCAAACAGTATGTAATGATGTTACGATATTAGTCATATAAATTAATTTGGCACTCGATGCCCAGGAAAATCAGCAGGCCAGCGAACTAAATTTCGCATCCCGTATACTCCAAATTGTCTGCTAACCTAATTACACCATCTTCTTATTACAAAGTATACGCACAAAAAGTAAAACTTCGTTATTTGCAGTCCTTCCTGGAGATAAAATTTTATTGTCTAGCAGTGCACAAAATGTGGATCAGCTAGAGTCTCCCGGTGATCGTTATCTCATTAGCTATTATATGCTGGTGTGTGAATTGTAGCTCAAGACAAAGATGGGGAGCAACTATCGGTACATCAGCTGCCTGAAAACTGTGCAACATTCGTTCAGAATTTTGTAAAAATGTTATTTGAATTTTAATTTCGTACCCCACATTATCGAAGAAGTAAAGTTGTTTTCGAGATTGATACTGTTTTCACTCATTTTCGGTGATACTTCAGGGGCTTGTCTGTCTCTGTGATTGATACCCATGATTCACAAATTTGCCAAATACGGCACGTTGACACACAATACGAAGTGGCTTCAGGGTGTCGTCAAATTGCATGAAGCTCTTTTGGTTTTTCTGCATTCGTGCTGTTGTTATTATGTTTATCAGATACTTTGTCTCTTTTTTTATACTCCGTTTAATCTTATATTTCCTTTTGTTCCTCTCTAGAGTTCGTGAGTAAAAATACTGTGTGCACTTCTCGTCGAATTGTGCTCAGAGATATCTGTTTGTCTTGAGTCCTATGGTAGGTTTGAAGCCCCTCTCCACGCTAGACGCTACGACAGAACTCTGTTCATCTGGGTACAACTACTGCATTTTACACAAATTCGAAAGTATATTTAATTGTCTGATTCTGACCTCCGTCTACAATGCTTATTTCTAATTCTTCACTCCAACACCAAATAACTATTCAGTGATTGCCACTGATCGCCAGATTAATTTTTCGTTCTGCAGTGGAGTTTGCTATGATTTGAAACTTTCCGTAAGACTAAAACTGAGGACGAACCGGAAATAGAAAATGGAATCGTTGCCTTTCGCATGCAGCTGTTTGGAAGGTAGAGCTACTGAGATCGGGTCGTAATCTCAGACGGTAAAGCACTTGCCAGCAACATTTAAATTTGTATTTATTTCTATGTGTCCCATGTTCGTCACACAGTTTTCATTTCTCTGGAAGTTTCTGTTCGTTAATAACTTGCAATATCCCATATTAACTAATCCCTTCTTTAAAGTTAAGATTTGTAATAAGACTGTTTACACTCCACGAAGAGTTTATTACACGTTGAACGACATGCATTATGGCGGCTGGTATCGAACCGACTGGTTCATTCTCATGCCTGACCTTAATGACAACCCTCTCAAACTGTCGTCACATGCATCACACAGTGCCGGTGGATAAATATCATAATATACAAGATTATTTCAAGTCACTTTAATTATAAGTGGTAAAGTGAACATATGTGCACTGCCGCAAAAAAAAAGCCCCAGTAGTGCGAGATAAAAGAAAGCTCCTAGGCGTATTTCTACATCGGAAAGACGACCTCTATACAAATTTCGCGCCAGTCACATAAGCGTGGCGCCAGTAGCTCCAATGCGAGGGTGTAAATCAGGTTTGATTTAAATAAGCGTTGTAACAGTTGCAAACATTAGTTACCTTCGCGCGGCTTCCCCCATCGGAGGTTCGAATCCTCCCTTGGGCATGGGTGTGTGTAACGTCTTTAGCGTAAGTTAGTTAAGCAGTGTGTAGACTTAGGGACCGATGACCTCAGCGGGTTGGTCCTACAAGACCTTACCACAAATTTCCAAATTTCCATTACTTACCTCTGAGATTGGACGTAGTGAGTTGACGGCAGCCAACAGTGCCTTTAAGGTAACGAAGACGCCATTGTCAACAGATCACCGAGTTTGAAGAAGGTCGTGTAAAAGGGTTGCGAGAAGCTGGATGTTCCTTCTGCGATAATGCAGTGATACATGGCAGGAATGCGGTCGCGGAACATTAGGGGCAGTGGTAGTCACGGGAGTTTGCCGTCTCAAGAAGAATGGGCTACGCACGGCCACGTGGCAATACCGTCAACTTCGGCGTATGGCTGCGGCGCATCATACTGCGCCTGCAGCAGCAATTCGAGCAGCAGCTGATACCACAGAGACACAACGTTATGGTACAAATCAGTTACTTCAAGTTGAGCTCCGATCCAGCCGTCCTGCAGCGAGCACTCCACTCACACCAAACCACTACCGTTTTCGATTTCAGTGCCATCAAACGAGAGCTCATTGGAGGCCAGGATGGTGCTTTGTTGTATTTTCTGACGAAAGCCGGTTCTGCCTCGGTGCCACTGATGCCCACTTGTTGGATAGGAGGAGGCCAGGTGAGCTCCTGCAGCCGACCTGTCTGCGGTCTATACCCGCTGGACCTTCACTGGAACTATACAGGGTGTTACAAAAAGGTACGGCCAAACTTTCAGGAAACATTCCTCACACACAAAGAAAGAAAATACGTTATGTGGACATGTGTCCGGAAACGCTTACTTTCCATGTTAGAGCTCATTTTATTACTTCTCTTCAAATCACATTAATCATGGAATGGAAACACACAGCAACAGAACATTTGCACTGAAATGAGGATTGACACATTGTTGGATGAACCATTCGCAGAAGTGTACCCGTGGAGGCCAATCAGGTGCTGATAGTACCTGCACACGCTGTACACGGTACGGAAACAACTGGTTCTCCCGTAGCACTCTCCATACAGTGACGTGGTCAACGTTACCTTGTACAGCATCAACTTCTCTGACGCTGACATTAGGGTTATCGTCAACTGCACGAAGAATTGCCTCGTCCATTGCAGGTGTCCTCGTCGTTCTAGGTCTTCCCCAGTCGCGAGTCATAGGCTGGAATGTTCCGTGCTCCCTAAGACGCCGATCAATTGCTTCGAACGTCTTCCTGTCGGGACACCTCCGTTCTGGAAATCTGTCTCGATACAAACGTACCGCGCCACGGCTATTGCCCCGTGCTGATCCGTACATCAAATGGGAATCTGCCAACTCCGCATTTGTAAACATTGCACTGACTGCAAAACCACGTTCGTGATGAACACTAACCAGTTGATGCTACGTACTGATGTGCTCGGTGCTAGTACTGTAGAGCAATGAGTCGCATGTCAACACAAGCACCGAAGTCGGCATTACCTTCCTTCAATTGGGCCAACTGGCGGTGAATCGAGGAAGTACAGTATATACTGACGAAACTAAAATGAGCTCTAACATGGAAATTAAGCGTTTCCGGACACATGTCCACATAACATCTTTTCTTTATTTGTGTATGAGGAATGTTTCCTGAAAGTATGGCCGTACCTTTTTGTAACACCCTGTAGATCTAGGGATGCGATTTCATATGACAGCAGGGGCACTATCGTGATTATTCCACGCACCCTGACTGCAGATTTGTACGTCAGACGGTGATTCTACCTACTGTGCTGCTATTCACGAGCAGAGTTTCAGGAGGCGTTTTCCAAGAGGACAAATTTCGCTCACATACCGCTGATGTAACCCAACATGCTGTACAGAATGTCGACATGTTGCCTTGGCCTGCTCGGTCAGCGGATCTGTCTCCAGTCTAGAAGGTACGGGGCATCATCGGACGACAATTCAAGCGTCATCTACGACCATCTTTTCCATCTCCATATTGACCGAGCAACACTCATGGAAATCCATCCTACAAACTAACATCCTAGCCTTGACAGCAAAATGTATGCACGTTTGCATGCTTGCATTCGTCATTCTGGCGGTTGTTAATGTAGCTGCATTTCACATATGCAACGGCGTATCTCGCTCTTCCATTAACGTCCGTTCTTGCAACGTTCATCACTTAAACACGCTACGGAAACATACCTATTCCCGAAATTTCATTAGCCCACATTAATTGTTTCTTGGTGTTGGGGCTATTTCCGTCAGTGTCTTTCGCGACATTTACCCGAAGTCCCTGTGTAATGCATTTATTGCCAATTTTAAATGGTTGTCATTAAGATAGAGTTGGTTCAAATGGCTCTGAGCACTATTGGACTCAACTGCTGAGGTCATTAGTCCCCTGGAACTTAGAACTAGTTAAACCTAACTAACCTAAGGACATCACAAACATCCATGCCCGAGGCAGGATTCGAACCTTCGACCGTAGCGGTCTTGCGGTTCCAGACTGCAGCGCCTTTAACCGCACGGCCACTGCGGCCGGCAAGATAGAGTTCTTTTACTGCAACCTTAGTAGGTCAGGATTGAGAATCTGTGAAATTTATCATGCTCCACTGTCATCTGAGGGCTATGAAAAACTGCTTTTTGACCTACACAGCACTGAAATATAGGGTTTCGTGGGAAACTGTTTCTTAAATTCGTTGCGGTCTGTATCAGTTAAGGCAGAGGAGTAAGAAAAAGTCTGACTTTAAACATGCACAGGTTTTCCTTGTCGTCACTCCATTATGCAGCGGATGGTTGTCCATATTCAAAGCGGCGAATACAGTGCATGTAAATAACTACTTGTTACAGTTCATCTGCCACAGAGTTGCGCAACTATTGCAGTGAACTAAATACACACATCAAAAAATGTTCTGCATCACCTCGGTTCCCAGAGTTCCGGAACCTGCACAGAAAATTGGAATGGAGATTAACATAAACATCATTTCCGCCCTTTATATAGCTCATGAAAAACATACATTGCATGTTGCACCACCATACAGCGAGACCTTCAGAGGTGGTGGTCCAGATTGCTGTACACACCGGTACCTCTGATACCCAGAAATACGTCCTCTTGCATTGATGCATGCCTGTATTTGTCGTGGCATACTATCCACAAGTTCATCAAGGCACTGTTGGTCCAGATTGTCCCACACCTCAACGGCGAATTGCCGTAGATCCCTCAAAGTGGTTGGTGGATCACGTCGTCAATAAGCAATCTATCCAACGCATGTGCGATAGGATTTGTGGTGTCACCGTCAGACACCACACTTGCTGGGTGGTAGCCTTTAAATCGGCCGCGGTCCGTTAGTATACGTCGGACCCGCGTGTCACCACTATCAGTGATTGCAGACCGAGCGCCGCCACACGGCAGGTCTAGAGAGACTTCCTAGTACTCGCCCCAGTTGTACAACCGACTTTGCTAGAGATGGTTTACTGACAAAATACGGTCTCATTTGCCGAGACGATAGTTTAACATAGCCTACAGCTATGTCATTTGCTACGACCTAGCAAGGCGCCATTATCAGTTACTATTGATATTGTGAATCACGTACCGTCCAGACCGACGTTCACCATTAATGGATTAAAGTTAAGTATTCCACCAGCTACGTCAGTTTTTCTAAATTCTAATTTCCTTGTCCTGTTCCAGACCTCACGCCAGCCTGCGTGAGCTAAAACGCGTGCCTTTCGGCTTCGTCTAGTAACACAGTGTTGGCTCTCCTGCCAACCACAACAGGATTCATGTCTGAAGAACATGCTGCCTCTCTAGTCGAGCGATGTCGTTATCCTGAAGGAAGTCTTTCACAAGATGTGCACGATGGGGGCGCGAATTGTCGTCCATTAAGACGAATGCTTCGGCAACATGCTGTCGATGTGGTTGTACTATCGGTCGGAGGATGGCATTCACGTATCGTACAGCCGTTACGGCGCCTTCCATATTCACCAGCGGCGTGTGTCGGCCCCACATAATCCCACCCCAACACAGCAGGGAACCTCCACTTTGCTACACTCGCTGGACATTGTGTCCAAGATGTTCAGCCTGACCGCGTTGCATCCAAACACGTTCCATTCGGCATGTTGTTGGGCGCATCTGTACTACGCTGCATGGTGTCGTGGTTGCAAAGACGGACTTCGCCATGGACGTCGAGAGCGAAGTTGCGCATCATGCAGCCTATTGCGTACAGTTTGAGTCGTAAAACGACGCCCTGTGGCTGCACGAAAAGCATTATTCGACATGGTGGCGTTGCTGTCAGGCATAATCCGTAGGTAGCGGTCATCCACTGCAGTAGTAGACCTTGGGCGGCCTGAGCGAGGTATGTCATCCACAGTTCCTGTCTTTCTTTATCTCCAATGTCGAACAACATCACTTTGGTTCCCTCCGAGGCGCCTGGACACTTCCCTTGTTGAGAGCCCTTTCTGGCACAAAGTAACAATGCGGATGCAATCGAACCGCGATACTGACCGTCTAGGCATGGCTGAACTACAGACAACACGAGCCGTGTACCTCCTTCCTGGTGGAATGATCGGAACTGATCGGCTGTCGACCTCCTGCGTGTAATAGGCGCTGCTAATGCATGGTTGTTTGCATCTTTGGGAGAGTTTAGTGACATGTCTGTACAGTCAAAGGGACTGTGTCTATCTACATCTACATCTACATGACTACTCTGCAGTTCACATTTAAGTGCTTGGCAGAGGGTTCGTCGAACCACAATCATACTATCTCTCTACCTTTCCACTCCCGAACAGCGCACGGGAAAAACGAACACTTAACCTTTCTGTTCGAGCTCTGATTTCTCTTATTTTATTTTGATGTTCATTCCTACCTATGTAAGTTGGGCTCAACAAAATATTTTCGCATTCGGAAGAGAAAGTTGGTGACTGAAATTTCGTAAATAGATCTCGCCGCGACGAAAAACGTCTTTGCTGTAATGACTTCCATCCCAATTCACGTATCATATCTGCCACACTCTCTCCCCTACTACGTGATAATACAAAACGAGCTGCCCTTTTTTGCACCCCTTCGATGTCCTCCGTCAATCCCACCTGGTAAGGATCCCACACCGCGCAGCAATATTCTAACAGAGGACGAACGAGTGTAGTGTAAGCAGTCTCCTTAGTGGACTTGTTGCATCTTCTAAGTGTCCTGCCAATGAAACGCAACCTTCGGCTCGCCTTCCCCACAATATTATCTATGTGGTCTTTCCAACCGAAGTTGTTCGTAATTTTAACGCCCAGGTACTTAGTTGAATTGACAGCCTTGAGAATTGTACTATTTATCGAGTAATCGAATTCCAACGGATTTCTTTTGGAACTCATGTGAATCACCTCACACTTTTCGTTATTTAGCGTCAACTACCACCTGCCACACCATACAGCAATCTTTTCTAAATCGCTTTGCAACTGATACTGGTCTTCGGATGACCTTACTAGACGGTAAATTACAGCATCATCTGCGAACAACCTAAGAGAACTGCTCAGATTGTCACCCAGGTCATTTATATAGATCAGGAACAGCAGAGGTCCCAGGACGCTTCCCTGGGGAACACCTCATATCACTTCAGTTTTACTCGATGATTTGCCGTCTATTACTACGAATTGCGACCTTCCTGACAGGAAATAACGAATCCAGTCGCACAACTGAGACGATACCCCATAGGCCCGCAGATTGATTAGAAGTCGCTTGTGAGGAACGGCGTCAAAAGCTTTCCGGAAATCTAGAAATACGGGATCAACTTGAGATCCCCTGTCGATAGCGGCCATTACTTCGTGCGAATAAAGAGCTAGCTGCGTTGCACAAGAACGATGTTTTCTGAAACCATGCTGATTACGTATCAATAGATCGTTCCCTTCGAGGTGATTCATCATGTTTGAATACAGTATATGCTCCAAAACCCTACTGCAAACCGACGCCAGTGATATAGGTCTGTAATTAGATGGATTACTCCTACTACCCTTCTTAAACACTGGTGCGACCTGCGCAATTTTCCGATCTGTAGGTACAGATCTATCAGTGAGCGAGCGGTTGTATATGAGTGCTAAGTAGGGAGCTATTGTATCAGCGTAACCTGAAAGGAACGTAATCGGTATACAATCTGGGCCTGTAGACTTGCCCGTATCAAGCGATTTGAGTTGCTTCGCAACCCCTAAGGTACAATATCCACAATCAACGTCTATCTTCAGGAGTTCTGGGAACAGGGATGATGCAAAACTTTGTTTTTGGTGTATGTATATACCTGTTTTGGGGCAACTCCTTGTAAAAATGACCAAGAAGCATTAAATGCTACAGAGCGAGGTGGTTAGCGCACTGGACTCGCATTCGGGAGGACGACGGTTCAAACCCTCGTCCGGCCATTCTGATTTAGGTTTTCCGTGATTTCGCTAAATAGCTTCAGGCAAATGCCGGGATGGTTTCTGCGACAGGGGCCGGCCGATTTCCTACCCCATCCTTCCCTAATCCGAGCTCGTGCTCCGTCCATAACGACCTCGTTGTAGACGAGACGTTATACACTAATCTCCTTCTCCCATTAAATGCTTCCTTCAAGCACGCGTGTAGCAGCTGCTGAATGGGTCAGTTAATAGCGGTAATGCCAGTAATAATCGAATTACTTGGTAACTTCACACATGGAAATGTTATTTCTCGATGTAAGAAATTTCTCGAAGTACTGAAAGTTTCAAAATGGCTTAGAATAGAGGCTATGATGGCTAAACGCTTCTTTACATCCCGCTGACGTGAGACTAGCGTAATTTCCGTGTCAGAAACCGTCTCATAATTAACCCGTTAATACAGAACAGAACTTTTTCACCGTGTCTAATTTGTAAACTAAGGGCATCATACGTTACGACACAATCATGAATGCAGCAATTTTCGGCTTCAGTGGTCTTGTGGATCGATACTTGTTTCTTGGTTGCAAGCTGTGGGTTCCATTTTCCCTTCCATCATGTATTTTAAACACACACGAACACGTCTCCTTCACGTCTAGTAATGTCACTTGAGGAACGTCAGGTTGCACCGCAATTCAGAATCTGCTGTATAAAGATCATATTTCTTCGCCCAACTGGGGCAGAGCCGGTTTAGGTTGGGCCATATCAGAAGCGTAAGTCGCTGTAAACAGTATCTCTGACGCCCGTGAGTTTCCTTACACTAGAAACGTGATTTTATTTAATGAGCCAATGGTCATTTCAAGTAATAGAGCTCTTATTTCATTTGAACTTCAGACTTTGAAAAATTTTGTGCTGGATCTTTTCTTTCGTGGTATGTGACCCACACGTAAAGATATAGTCCGACATTTCGTTGCTATCCCCAAAATTACACACTCCTATAGCGCTCCACGAAAGGCGCATTGTGAATTCGAATCCTGATCCAAAACAAAAATATTCATGATTTCTGTTCAAGCCCTCTCGTATGACCACCGAACTACAAGTACTAAATAATTTTCATTTCGAATATCTCTTCACGTGTTGTCAACAATAACGATACGTGCTAGACAAATATGCACGCATCTTACTACTGGGGAGAAAAACAATTCGTGGATAGAAAACATCGACGATAGCTGCCGGGTTCGATTCGCAGTCATGCAACAAAGTTGTATCCACATTTCAAATTCAATCATCTCACTGATGGTGAAAAAAATCGATATCCGATATGTAATTTTACTTAGTTAACAATCTGATTACGTGCTAGATTCGATTCCCCATCACAAAACTTTACGTCATGGCACTTCGTTACATTAAATTATATTAAACATTTTCTACGGTTAGTTAACAGGGAGATAAGGGTCTTGACAGGATTCCAGGCAGAGCACAAATTTTTTCGCTTTCAGATTTGCTAAATTTCGATATTTCACACCTTTTTATGCCTGATCATTAGTGACAAACGTTGCTGTGATCGAGTCTCGGTCAGACACGAATGCTTTGTTTGGTTACAGTGGCTATAGGTGCTTGGTTTCAATATAGATTCAGAACAAAATAGGTCGCCATATCGTTTGAAGTTCAGAACAGTGCACAAATAACTGCTCAGTCATGTGAACAAAGATATTCTGGTGATACGATGTTAGTTTTGAGGTTTCCATACAGTGATTTCCGCTATTAATCACGTAGCTTTTACGTGGTTAATTCAGATACAGTTTAGGACAAACCAGTTATATCACGAACGACGTTTCACAAGTGTGGGAAAACCTTTCAAAGAACAAAAGTACTTCGAATTGTCATCGAACTTCAGGAGTCCAGATATTGTCTCAGAATCTTTTGTTCAAAAAAATATTTAATTTTGTCCCCAAAGATAGATGGAGTGACTTATGTGGCGGAGTTATTTCACTAAAATTGTAATGAGCCTCGTAGTGGTTCTGAAAGGTCACTTAATGTCGTAAAATTGAGTTTACAAGTGTTAAGGACTGTCTCACCTCTGGTGTCACGTTTCCTAGTATTTGCAACATCGTGGTGTTGATTTACATCTGGACCGATTATCTTAAAGAATAGTGCCCTCTAGTGGTATCCACTGCGTGAATCAAACGACTGCACTGCAAAGAAATTAGAGGACGTTCAAGAAAGCTACGCTATGTGGTATGCACGCAAACCAGGCGAATCGAAATTGAGGTCGTTCTGATAGCTTTGGGAATGACAGTACATCACATCCACCGGTTTCCGATCAATTCGGATAATTCCATCATGTGTGTGTCTTGGAGTGGACTTAGGGATTACCATTAAGAATAACTAAAATTGGTACGATCACATACGTAATGTTGTGGGGTAAGCAAACCAAAGAGTTCGTTTTGTTGGCCGAACACTCAGAAAACGGACAGGTTTTGCTTACATACACTTGTCCGCCCTCTTTTAGAGTACAGCTGTGCGGTGTGGGATACACACCAGATAGGACTGACGGAGGACATCGGAAAAGCCTACTGAAGTGCAGCTTATTTCGTTCTGTATTATCGGGAAACAGTGGGGAAAGTGCCGCGGATATAATAAGGGAATTGGGGTGACAATTATTAGAACAAAGCCATTTTTCGCTACGGCAGGATCTTCTCATGCCATTTCAATAAGCAGTTTTCTCCCACATAGAGAGAAATAATTATCTTTATAAAATAAGAGAAATGAGAGCTCGTATGGAAAGATTTAAGTGTCCGAGAGTGAAACAGTAGAGAAATACCTTGAAGGCCGTTCGATGAACCCTCTGCAGGGCACTTAATTGTGAATCGCAGAGTAATCATGTACACTCCTGGAAATGGAAAAAAGAACACATTGACACCGGTGTGCCAGACCCACCATACTTGCTCCGGACACTGCGAGAGGGCTGTACAAGCAATGATCACACGCACGGCACAGCGGACACACCAGGAACCGCGGTGTTGGCCGTCGAATGGCGCTAGCTGCGCAGCATTTGTGCACCGCCGCCGTCAGTGTCAGCCACTTTGCCGTGGCATACGGAGCTCCATCGCAGTCTTTAACACTGGTAGCATGCCGCTACAGCGTGGACGTGAACCGTATGTGCAGTTGACGGACTTTGAGCGAGGGCGTATAGTGGGCATGCGGGAGGCCGGGTGGACGTACCGCCGAATTGCTCAACACGTGGAGCGTGAGGTCTCCACAGTACATCGATGTTATCGCCAGTGGTCGGCGGAAGGTGCACGTGCCCGTCGACCTGGGACCGGACCGCAGCGACGCACGGATGCACGCCAAGACCGTAGGATCCTACGCAGTGCCGTAGGGGACCGCACCGCCACTTCCCAGCAAATTAGGGACACTGTTGCTCCTGGGGTATCGGCGAGGACCATTCGCAACCGTCTCCATGAAGCTGGGCTACGGTCCCGCACACCGTTAGGCCGTCTTCCGCTCACGCCCCAACATCGTGCAGCCCGCCTCCAGTGGTGTCGCGACAGGCGTGAATGGAGGGACGAATGGAGACGTGTCGTCTTCAGCGATGAGAGTTGCTTCTGCCTTGGTACCAATGATGGTCGTATGCGTGTTTGGCGCCGTGCAGGTGAGCGCCACAATCAGGACTGCATACGACCGAGGCACACAGGGCCAACACCCGGCATCATGGTGTGGGGAGCGATCTCCTACACTGGCCGTACACCACTGGTGATCGTCGAGGGGACACTGAATAGTGCACGGTACATCCAAACCGTCATCGAACCCATCGTTCTACCATTCCTAGACCGGCAAGGGAACTTGCTGTTCCAACAGGACAATGCACGTCCGCATGTATCCCGTGCCACCCAACGTGCTCTAGAAGGTGTAAGTCAACTACCCTGGCCAGCAAGATCTCCGGATCTGTCCCCCATTGAGCATGTTTGGGACTGGATGAAGCGTCGTCTCACGCGGTCTGCACGTCCAGCACGAACGCTGGTCCAACTGAGGCGCCAGGTGGAAATGGCATGGCAAGCCGTTCCACAGGACTACATCCAGCATCTCCACGATCGTCTCCATGGGAGAATAGCAGCCTGCATTGCTGCGAAAGGTGGATACACACTGTACTAGTGCCGACATTGTGCATGCTCTGTTGCCTGTGTCTATGTGCCTGTGGTTCTGTCAGTGTGATCATGTGATGTATCTGACCCCAGGAATGTGTCAATAAAGTTTCCCCTTCCTGGGACAATGAATTCACGGTGTTCTTATTTCAATTTCCAGGAGTGTAGTAGATGCAGACGGGGAAGAGTGTGGCCACGTAGTCCTCTGAGGCATCCGCAGAGACAGGCATCAAGAAGTCAACACACAGCCAGCAACTTCTGAAGACAGCGACTGGCTGGTCATGGCGAAGTAGGAAGTCGTGGAGGAAAGTAGCGGCGAGCGTGTGATCTTACTGGCAGTGGACTCTGTCAACACGGGCCATCTTCCCAGTGTGGAGCCTACCTTCGTGCATCTGGCGATCGAAGCGCGGCCTGGATTCTAGGGTTGTTAGCTGCAGCTGTGTTATCGGCTGCGAAGAAAACTGTGTCACTTGTGGTCAGTGCAGTTTTGTAGTATGGGCGAGTATGTCTCGGTTTGCAAAATTTAAGTTACGAAGAGATCAAATTTTTACCTATGCTGAGGCTGATATTAATGTTTTAAAGTTTTCTTCTGTAGTTGTTATGATCAATGAAATTTAAATTTCTGCTTGTTGTTCTTCACTGGCTTGTTGTTCTCATTTATTGTGTCGAGCAGAGAGTTCTGCTGTGTTGGCAGAAGAGCCAACACCGTGTTGCTAGAGGAGGCCGAAATGCACGCGTTTAAGCTCACGCAGGCTGGCGTGAGGTCTGGAAAATGACAAGGAATTATAGTAGCCAAAAATAGTGTACATCGGTCTGACGGTACAGACATGACAAGACAAATAGTAAAGGATAAAGGCGCCTTGCTAGGTCGTAGCAAATGACGTAGCTGAAGGCTATGCTAACTATCGTCTCGGCAAATGAGAGCGTAATTTAGCAGTTCCATCTCTAGCAAAGTCGGCTGTACAACTGGGGCGAGTGCTAGGAAGTCTCTCTAGACCTGCCGTGTGGCGGCGCTCGGTCTGCAATCACTGACAGTGGCGACACGCGGGTCCGACGTATACTAGCGGACCGCGGCCGATTTAAAGGCTACCACCTAGCAAGGGTGGTGTCTGGCGGTGACACCACAAGTTCCATGGGCTTCTGTGTGTACTACTATTGATTTTCCCTAAGTTGTTAACAGCTTAGGGTTTCGGCTTTTGGTTGTGTGTATTTTTATCTTTGTATTCTGAGCTGTGATTGACCATTCTGTGACATCTGGCTTTATTTTATCGCGTTATAATTTTTAGTATAATATTCCTTGTCCCTTCTTGATTGAGTTTAGTGAAAGTAAATAAGGGTAAATTACTTTATGGTGTGTTTTATTGTATTAGGTATTAAGTTTCGTAGTTTTGTAAAAAGAGCGTTGGATACCTATATCGCGCCAACTAGTGTATACACTCCAAAGGGCAGAAACTGATTAGCTCGTAAATATATTTAAATATGGTTAAGGACATGCGCCTTAGCCACTTTCCATTCTCACCGTTTCCTGCGCCACAATGTAGATCCCGGGTTCCTTGAAGTGATCTGCGTAATATTGTAGGTTAATTAGATCACACAGAATTTCCACGACACTTTATGTACCTGAATACTTCGATTTAGCGTAGGTAACCTCTTCCATAATCTGTGTGCGTGGTTGTGAACTATGTAGATAGAAGTAAACGTAGGCCTAGAAGATAATTCCATGCGAAACCAAGCAGTGTGCGTATGCAGAATTAGGCAACCTCTTGGTCTTCAAATCAACACACCTATACGTGGGCACCTCATGGTTTCCGTAGCGCTTTCAGTACCACTGCACGGTCAGAGTACATTTTCAATATGTTCTTGGACGACTAAGACCAAGATAAGCATTTTTGTGCCACAGATACGGAATAATACACAGTAAAATGACATAAAATGCTAATTTCTGGTAATCCCATATGTAGGAACTGTCCTCTAAATATAACCCACTGTTTGGAATTGATGATGTCACGATATGATTGCATTCTTGGTTAAATCAAATGTGTAATATACTATTCTAACTGAGTCTCCTAAATGAACTGTTGTTCGCCAATAGACAGATCAATACACCAGTAACAAAACTGTTTCTGTATTGGATGTAGTTTAGAATTGTGGATCCATTTTCAACAAACTGCCACCAATTTGGAAAACCGCGCCAATTGAATTGCGCGATATGAAAGTCTCGTAAATGATAGACTTCCACTTCTATGCTGATAGCTTCTTTTAATTGTTTGAGAGATGACACCGAAAAGCAATAGCCACCAGCTATTAAAAACGAAGTTCGTTATTAAGTGCAAGCGAAACGACCAATAAACGAAATGGCGCTCCACGGAAAACGGAGAGAGAGAGAGAGAGAGAGAGAGAGAGAGAGAGAGAGAGAGACCCACTGTACCTCTCGGACTTGCGAACGAATGGTGCAGTTCGTCATTTCAACGCTTATTTTCCAGTGACGCAGTCCCGAATGAACTTCTTTGAAGGACACCGCACCTTGGCAAAAATGGTTCAAATGGCTCTGAGCACTATGGGACTTAACATCTGTGGTCATCAGTCCCCTAGAACTTAGAACTACTTAAACCTAACTAACCTAAGGACATCACACACATCCATGCCCGAGGCAGGATTCGAACCTGCGACCGTAGTGGTCGCGTGGTTCCGGACTGAGCGCCTGAACCGCTAGACCACCGGCCGGCGCACCTTGGCAGAATACCTCTGAGAGTTTCCTTTTTCCGTAGGTACGAGAAACGCTAATGTAGCACGCAATCATGTCATATAAAAGGCAGAAATGGGAAGGAAGATTGTACTTCAGCGTCTCGTGGTCATCATGGCCATGGGGAATGGGTATTTCTTTCTTCTGTTGTGCCACATGCACACGAAAATCAGCCTGTTTCATTGCTTCAGTAAAATACAATTTTTCCGTAGGTACGAGAAACGCTAATGTAGCACGCAATCATGTCATACAAAAGGCACAAATGGGAAGGAAGATTGTACTTCAGCGTCTCGTGGTCATCATGGCCATGGAGAATGGGTATTTCTTTCTTCTGTTGTGCCACATCCACACGAAAATCAGCCTGTTTCATTGCTTCAGTAAAATACAATTTTCCTCCGTCAATTCGGTAATATCTTTTTTAAATTTAGTGAATATCTTCTGCGTTACAGACAGATGCTTTGGTTTATATATATATATATATATATATATATATATATATATATATATATATATATATTATCACTCTCGTTTTCTGTGGAGTACAATAATTAGAGCATTGTTGTAATTTTCAGGCACTATCTTGCTCCGCAAACAATCCGCCAACGATTGGGCGGGTTCCATTAGCATCACTAAGACTCCGTTTCAGTGAACCCGAATCCCCTCTCCCTCCCCCCCCTCCCCCCCCTCCCCCCCCTCCCCCCTCCCAAAAAATGTAAGATGGTTTAGGCTTTGCCTGGAGAAGGTACACCATGTGAACAAATGTATCCGGACAACTGGCTGAAAATGACTAACAAGTTCGTGGCGCCCTTCATCGGTAACGCTGGAATCCAATATAGTGTTGGCCCACCCTTAGCCTTGATGACAGCTCCCACTCTCTCAGGCATATGTTCAATCAGGTGTTGGAAGGTTTCTTGGGGAATGGCAGCCCATTCTTCACTGAGTGTTGCACTGTGGAGAGGTATCGATGTCGATCGGTGAGGCCTGGCACGAAGTTGGCCTTCCAAAACATCCCAAAAGTGTTCTATAGGATTCACGTCAGGACTCTGTGCAGACCAGTCCATTAAAGGGATGTTACTGTCGTGTAACCATTGCGCCACAGGCTATGCATTAAGAACAGGTGCTCCATCGTGTTGAAAGATGCAATCGCCATCCCCGAATTTCTCTTCAACAGTGGGAAGCAAGTGCTTAAAACATCAATGTAGGCCAGTGCTGTGATAGTGCCATGCAAAACGATAAGGGGTGCAAGCCCCTCCATGAAAAACACGACCACACCATAACAACACTGCCTCCAAATTTTACCGTTCGCACAACACAAGCTAGCAGATGGCATTCGCCATACCCATAACATGCCATCGGATCGCCGCATTGTGTACCGTTTCTCCACTGTTCAATCGTCCAATGTTTACGCTCCATACACCAAGCGAGGCGTCGTTTGGCATTTAGCAGCGTGGTGTGTGGCTTATGAGCAGCCGCTCGACCATTAAATCCAAGTATTCTCACTTTCCGCCTAACTGTCATAGCACTTGCAGTGGATCCTGATGGAGTTTGGAATTCCTGTGTGATGGTCTGGATAGATGTCTGCTTATTACACATTACGACCCTCTTCAACTGTCAGCGGTCTCTGTCAATCAACAGTCGAGGTTAGCCTGTGCGCTTTTGTGCTGTACGTGTCTCTTCACGTTTCCACTTCACTATCACATCGGAAACAGTGGACCTAGGGATGTTTAGGAGTGTGGAAATCTCGTATACAGACGTATGACACAAGTGACACCCAATCACCTGACCACGTTCGAAGTCCATGATTTCCGCAGAGCGCCCCATTCTGCTCTCTCACGAGGTCTAATGACTACTGAGGTCACTAATATGGAGTACCTGGCATTAGGTGGCAGCACACTGCGCCTAATACGAAATTTGGGAGTGTCCAGATACTTTTTATCACGTAGTGTATGTGAGTTTCCGGCCCGTCGTGCTCCTACTTGCCGCCTCCAATAAAGTGGCTTTCCCTAGGCCCGCAACTGAAGCAACACGCTCTTGTCACAATGACATTGCTATAGTGCAATTTCGTTTACATAAAATGATAAAAGAATGACTGCTACCGGCCAGATGTCTATCTCTCAAATGGTTCAGCAAAAAGTAATGTTCAAGACCCACATTAAAATACAGGGTAAAGGATATCTATGATAATATTCGTTGATGATGATGTTTGGTCTGTGGGGCGCTCAACTGCTCGGTCATCAGCGCCCATACGAAGTCCCACTTTTTTCACAGTCCAGTCAAACCACTGTCACAAGTGATACGGAGGATAATGAAATGATGAGTACAACACAAACACCCAGTCCCCGGACAGAGAAAATCCCCAACCCGGCTGGGAATCGAACCGCGGAGCCCGTGATCTATAGGTAACAACGCTAGCCAGTAGACCACGAGCTGCTGACATAAAATTCATTGACAACCTTACTCTCCTCAGTGAAAGTGAAGAAAATTTGTGGGACGTGTTGAATGGAATGAACAGTCTGGCGAGTGCAGACTATCAATTGAGAGTAAACAGAAGAAAGACGAAAAAAATGAAGAGTAGCAGCAATGAGATTAGCGATAAATTTAGTAACATAACTGGAGACCACGAAGTAGACAAGGTGAAGGACTTTAGCTAACTTGTAAGCAAAATAAGACGTCACGGACGAACCAAGGAGGGTATAAAAAGTAGATCAGCTCACGAAAGAGGGCATTCTTGGTCAACAGACATCTGTTAATATGAAATATCGGCCTTCGTCTCATGAAAAAATTTCTGAGAATGTACCTTTGGAGCACAGCCTTGTATTGAAGCGAATCATGAACTTCGGGAAAAGTGGGGTAGAGGAGAATGTGATGCTGTTGCACGATGCTGACAATTAGGTAGACAGATACAACAAGGAATGAAGAGGTTCTCCGCATATTTGTCACAGAGTGGTTCATATGAACACACTGGCAAGAAAATGGGCGTTAAGTCATCGGGGAATAACTTCAGTGGTTCCACATGGAGCTATAGAGGCTGAAAGCTGTAGAGGAAGACAGAGTTGGAAGTAGGACCGGTTTAAGGCAGAAGAGATGCAAGCGGCTCCTTCGGATGGCGAGCTGACACAGGCGCCAGAGGTGACCCTATTGGAGAATTTGTATACAGCCGTACCGCAATTAAGAGCATAAGGAAATAATTTCTACAGCCATTGTATTTAGAGTTATTTTTAAAGGAAGTGCAAATGAAGCATGGGAGAGAGGGCGAGGCACTAAAAGGTTCGGCGCCTGTGAGGAATAATGGAGAAAAGGGGAAGGGGTGGGCACCAAATTTTATTTCACTTTTATGGGAAACTGTTCTCGAACCAGTCTGGTCGGAATACCGCGCCACAGACACTTGAGGAAGTAGAGAGCAAGCGCTAGTCTCAGGTGAAGAGGAAGAGGTTGGCATGAGAGAAGAATTCGTGGCGGGCCGGATAGAAGCACTTAGAAGACGGATTGTTGTGTTGGCAGAAAAGCCAACACCGTGTTATGAGAGGAGGCCGAAATGCACGCGTTTAGCTCACGCAGGCTGGCGTGAGGAGGGAAGAACTATACTGACGTGAGGTCTGGAACATGATAAGGAATTAGAATTCAGAAAGCGGACGGAAGTAGTTTGATACTTAAGTTTAATCCATTAATGATGAACGTCGCTCTTGACGGTACATGATTCACAATATCAATATCAATAGTAACTGAATATGGCGCCTTGCTAGCTCGTTGCAAATGACTTAGCTGAAGGCTATGCTAAACTGTCGTCTGCGCAAATGAGAGCGTATGTAGTCAGTGAACCATCGCTAGCAAAGTCGGCTGTACACCTGGGGCGAGTGCTAGGAAGTCTCTCTAGACCTGCCGTGTGGCGGCGCTCTGTCTGCAGTCACTGACAGTAGCGACACGCGGGTCCGACGTATACTAACGGACCGCGGTCGATTTACAGGCTACCACCCAGCAAGGGTGGTGTCTGGCGGTGACACCACACTGATGATTAAAAAAAGAGTTTGTGTGAAATTATGTTCTTGGTCCTCACTGCTGCCGACTATGCAACTCGCTCATGTTCAGCAATGGAGACCTTACTGCTACTTCGCTACTGCACCATAGAATCTCAACGGTCGGTGATTGTGTACTGAACGACATTTGCTATTTTTCCAAAGGGTCCTGCCAACTAAGGACTGGGGCGAGAGCGTCTGTGCTGGAGTACGTCAGAGTATTTAACGGAACCATATGTGAAACAGATCTCACATACATCACACCATTGTATCTTCCTTCAATTCCCACCTTCAGTATAGTGTCTGTATCTTACCTTGAAAAATGTGCAGATGATTTTGTTGATCAGAAATAGTCACACAGTGCAGCAATTTAATGAAATATCTGTTTTCAGCTCCCAGATGAAGGGCTGATGAATAGCATTTATAAAGCTTCCCACTTGTATATTTTGAACGTTTCTCAAAGTTTCAGTTAACAGAAGCCTATCCAAACACCGAAATACTTTCGGGATACTGATGTTAATGGTAGTGACGGCAGCATATTTTGAACGTAGTTTCAGAAAACTGATGACGTAAAAAAAAATTCATTCGAAAACAGACTGTCAAATACGGTAGAGATGCTAAAATGGACTTCAGTGACATAATCTATGACTCTGCTTGGGCCAAAACAAAGAAAGGCATAGTAAAATAACAATAAAAATGTGGTGTCACCGCCAGTCACCACACTTGCTAGGTGGTAGCCTTTAAATCGGCCGCGATCCATTAGTATACGTCGGACCCGCGTGTCGCCACTGTCAGTGATAGCAGACCGAGCGCCACCACACGGCAGGTCTAGAGAGACGTCCTGGCACTCGCCCCAGTTGTGCAGCCGACGTTCATAGCAATGGCTCACTGACAAATACGCTCACATTTGCCGAGACGATAGTTAGCATAGCCTTCAGCTACATTTGCTACGACCTAGCAAGACGCCATATTCAATTGATAATTAATATTATGAAGCATGTACCGTAACGAGAGATGGTCTACAATTGTGGATTAAAGTTAAGTATTACATCATCTACGTACTTTATTTACAATTCTCAAGATATTGTCCTGTTCCAGACCTCACGCCAGTCAGCGTGTAATTAAACGCGTGCATTTCGGCCTCCTCTAGAAAAACAGTGTTGGCTCTTCTGCCAACACTACAAAAAACACAATAATCAATTGTTTATTATTAACAGTTTATGAGGAACAAATAAGATCTGTAGTCTGTTACACGTCATATTAAAACCAACTGACAGTAGCCGTCATAAAAAATAATATTAAGTTTAACTGTTAGCCTTTTAGAAAGATATACGAAAACAGTTGCTGAAAATTACAGCCATGAATAAGTAATAAGTGCCATATTTATTTTGTTGTGTGCAGTATTGTACAAAAATTGACATACTGTCAACTTCAAGAACGCAATATTTTAAATGTACGTATAATAATTTATTATGGCAAGTTTGATAGTAATTATAGTGTTCACATTACCAGTTTTGACAATCGATTGCTATTGTCAGATGTCATCATGATATACGACGGTTGACCAGAAAGCAATGCACCGCATTTTTTTATGTCAGCCGAAAATATTGCTACGAATGCGAAACATTACGTATGTGTTATTTGAAGTCTCGTGAGTGAGAGCGCCAAGTTTCCGTCACTTCCTAGAGTTAGCGTAGGGGCAGGACAGTTTCAAAACGGCCTCTGTAGGCGATGCACAATACAAGCAATGTGCCATCATTGAATTTCTCACTGCAGAGAGAGAAACTTCAAACGCTTGTGCAAAGTCTATGGATCATCTGCTGTCGACAGAAGTACAGTTAGTCGCTGGGCACGGAGGGTGACGTCATCAGAAGGCGGTTCTGCAGAGCTCCACGACCTGCAGCGGTCCGGGAGGCCGCCCACGGCTGTCACACTTGACACCCCTGAGCTAACCTCCTCGGACTTAGAAGGTAAGGATTAATCAGGTATAATATAATCAATAATGATGTTATTAATACAAATGTGAGCCGTAAAAGGATACTATTCGAGGAAGACATTTTGAGAACGATGAGGAGGTGATTCACACAGTGAAGCAGTGGGTCCGCCAGCAGGACAAGGATTTGTACCGACATGGTAAACACGCCCTTGTTTCGCGCTGGAGGGAGGTCACAGAACGGGATGGAGATTACGTGGGAAAATATGGTGTGCAGATAAAACGCCATTCATTCGTGTGTGTAATTCTCACTATGTTCAATAAAGAAATGTTGAAGAAAAAATGCGGGGCATTACTTTCTGGGCAACGCTCGTATAACGGTTGGAGTTATCACTCTCAACAGCATGAGGTCACATAAAATGTGTAAATGAATTAAAGATCAGCTGTCTACACATTAAAAGACACGACAATGGAAATAATGTGATACGTAGTAACATAAAAATATGCGCCACATTGCCTTAAGACGTTGCAAATTCAAAAGAGAGATGCAAATTGGTGAAATTTAATGAAGTTCTCGTTAACTGGAAGCAAGGTCTTATCTTTGGAAATCAAACCGAAAGTAACCTTTTAAGGGCACCTGCATTGACGGTCGAATTTACTGAGGCGTGAACACAAAAGTTTTTGTGACAAGCAGTTTATTAAAACAATTAAGGAAAACGAGAACGTCGTTTATAAATCGACTCTGATTCGCTTTAGCTGGACAGACACGGCACGGATGGGATATCTGCAGGGGTTGTTCGGAAAGCAAGGAACGATTGGTTGCGAAATGGAAACCACAGTGAAAATCAAAAATGTTTTCTTTGCACATTTAGCTACACCTTCCAGGTATTTCCCTACATAGTCACTGCTCCGACTTAGAAATTTTCGGAGCGTTATACCAAATTCCCAAAACCATCGTCATATAAGGCATCCGCCTGTGCTTTCCGATAATTCTCTATGCTGTTCTATAGCGCGTAGCCTAGTGTTGTCTTCGTATCCATCGTTTCATGTGAACAGAGATGATACTCAGGACGAGCCAGTTAGGGCTGTTTTGTGGGTGATCGAACACTTCCCATCGAAAAGGGTGCAGGGGCGTCTTCAGTGCCCCTACAGTGTGCGGCTGAGAAATGCCATGAAGAAGTGCGTGGCAGTTGTGTTAGATGGGCTGCATTCATTAAGGCGAAGCCTCTCAGCGGTCCCTCCTACTTGGCGGGAGACATTCTTGTTCTAGGCACCTTTACTCGCTCACAGTGCACTTACAACTGAAAAGAGCGTCTTGATGCGATCGATGGGCATACTATAGACACTCCCCAAAACATATGTGAAAAGACTCGTCGGATTTTCACAGTGGTTTCCGTTTCGCGACCGATAGTTCCTCACTTTCCGAATCGCCCTCGTATAACTCAGCAAGGTTACCTATGTTTTGACTCAGATTTCGGCGACGGCGGCGAATGGTTTTGAGGGTACGCAGGCTCCAGCAGAAGAGTGTACATCAAGGCAGCAACCCTTTCCATCTCCGTGTAGGGGCTGTGCAGAACGAAGGGTTGGCAGCGGCCTTCTCTATTTTTATAGGCCATGGAGGATTAGGACGACCGTCTCCTACTGGACGATACTGCTTGCATGTCCTCCATAGGTTACCCGTAACGAGTGATACATTGTCTGGCGAAGGTATTTGGGGCCATAAAACACAAATGGTTCAAATGGCATTGAGCACTAAGGTCATCAGTCCCCTACAATTTATAACTACTTAAACCTAACTAACCTAAGGACATCACACACATCCATGGCCAAGGCAGGATTCGAACCTGCGACTGTAGCGGTCGCGCGGTTCCAGACTGTAGCGCCTAGTGCCACTCTACCACCCCGTCTGCCCGTAAAACACAGGAGGCACTTAATGAATCGGAGTGAGAATTCGAATTCAGGTTGGGAATGAAACTGCAAAATCAGCATCAGGTGGGAAATGGGAGACTGGCTTCGGAAGAAGACATAGACTATCGAAGTCATTTGCTCGTGTGATGCATCAGCACTAGACTGAGGGCAAAATCCAACAATCGCTGGAAAGTGAACTGTAATTACATGGTGCAAGTGGAAGCTAATGAGGAATCTGAAAATAACCAGAGTGTTGGTGAATAGTCACAGACGCAAGCAGCAAGTGTCGTCAGAGCCTTCAGTGAGATCAGATGATCAATCACAAGCTCCAGAAGCTTAGAGACCATCTCGCTCCAGAGGCTACAAGACGACCTCCTTCCAGAGGCTATGAGACCAAGCTCACTTACAAACACACAAGACACTGGGATATGCCATTATCCGCTCATCCCAGATTTCGAAGACGTTGGACCACGCCAGTGACAGTCGTTGACGACGGCTGCAGAGATGTGTACGGGCAAATAGATGTGCAACTGATGAGCAACTGACTGCCCAGAGGAACCAAGGGGCTACCAACAGCGCCTGCTTAACGACCATTCAGCGAACGTTGCTGCAGACGCCTGCTTCACTGCATCCATACTGCCTGGTGCTCATCAGCGAAGAAAGCTGGAATTTGACGCCAGTACTGCAACAGGATGTCCAGTGAGTAGCGATAGGTAGCTTTTCAGATGACAGGTGGCTGTTGACAAATATGCCATGAAATGTCTAAAAGCAAACACACTGCAACAATCGTAGGAAAGGTTCAGGCTGGAGGAGGGTGCATTATGGCATGTTCATATGGCATTCATCGAGTCACCTAATTATTCTGGAAGGCGGAATGGATAAGCACAAGTACGCATTTATCCTTGGGAATCATGTCCACCCCTATATTCTCTTTGTTTCTCCTCTACGCGATGGCATCTGCAAGCAGAACAATGCAAAGTGTCACACAGCTTGCAGTGTATGTGCGTGGTTTGAAGAACAACAGGATGACTTTGCTGTATTCCCCTGACCATCATAGTCCCCGGATTTAAAACCAATCAAGAATCCATGAGACCACCATAGTCAGGCTTTTCGCGCCATGGTTATCACAGCTGGCCATGGCTCTGGATTCAGCACAGGTCCACGTCCATGTCAGTACATTTCAGAAGCTCACTGACTCTCTTCCTGCATGTTTTGCAGTTGCCTGCATTGCAGAAAGGTTATTCAGACTTTTAACAGGTGGTATCGATGAAGTGACTGGACAGTGTAAATTTTTTAAAATATGGTTAGAAAAATTGAAAAAAATTAGTTTTATGGAGGGGAGGTTGGAGGCGCTGTTTTGAGAGTTCTGCAAGGGACACAAGACAATTTCACCTCGGTAAAGCTCTGTAATATATTTAAGCATTTCTACTGAATCTCTGGTGTATAAGATTTTCTCTCTTGTCTATGTTATATGAGTGGCTTCATGCATCTCTTTTGCTATTGTCTCCCTGAAAGTAACTACTTTCGTCACAAATGAAATCTTGCAAAAGTGTAAATGAAGTTACAGACTAGAAAATGGGTCTATTTTATTTCTCTGTTACTGGATTCATAGAATTATATAGCAATTTTGCTTTGAAAATTCTGTTATAACAGATCTTGAGGCAATCTGTTTTACTTTATTGAAGAATATATTCTTGGATGTAACACCTTCCATTAGACTGTAACTGGACAATTGGAAAATTTTTGGAACTGAAAAGGGGAATCAGGTAGGCAAATGCGGTCCACTTCACCAATATTACTCTCAGCAATATCAGAGCGGGGATTCATATCTTTAAACTGGAAAAATAATGAGGAGCTCCATGTTAATGGAACATACATGACACACATTTGTTTGGCTGTTGATAATATATCACTTTCACCTAGCCCAGGTTAACTGAAAACCAAAGTGGACAGAGCTTAATAGAGTTCTTTTGAAAGTAAGACTGAAATTCGATTAGACTAGTAGTAGAGCAAAGTTCGTTCTATGCCTATATTTTAGTGCAGTTTGCATACATTCAGGGGCAAACTTGATTGATATATGACCCTCTTTCCTTTCTCTTAACCTATTATTTTGCTAGGTAGTTTACAACGCCCCGGGGGTTGACTTATGAGCCTCTGGGAATAATTTATCCCCTGAGAACCCCTCCACCTCTTCCCCACCTACACATCCTCCTCCCTCTGGGAAATCCTGATCACTCACTCCTCCCTCTCACTGATACAAGCACACTTTTAGTATCAAATTAATTAACTATCGATTGCAATGTATGGAATATTATTTAAACAATTTCTGGTAAACAAGGCAATGTGTTGAATAGTGTATATTTTAACAATTTATGAGATAGAAGTCAGTGTATAGAACACAGTTTATTTATTTATTGGGATCTCATGACAGGAAATTCAGGTCAATGTTAATTACCTAGCAGGGGACATACTGTTGATTTATAAAATTCAATGTTCAGTGGTTGAATCTCATCTACATAAGAAACGAAAGTTGCCATGCCTTAAGCTACCTACTTTCAACTACTGTTCAACGGCATTCACCTACGCTCATCACACACATTGTAAATGCCAGTATTTCTTCTTTGTATTTTTTCAGAGAGCGGAAAGAATTTGAAATCAAACATTCTTGTACAAAATCTTCATTAGCTGCTCAAGATACTTTTATACACAGAAGAAATTTTTTTGTTTGGTGTGGTTGTAACTTACATACATCTTAATTTTTATTGTATAATTTACATCAACATTGGACTCTTGTAATTCTTTCTCCAACAGGTAATTTAACAGGTACAAAGAAGGAATGTTCTCAAATTTCGCAAGTCTCTCATTCTTTTCTGATAAACTGTCTCTTATGGCTTTAACAATTAGCTTTCTTCGTTGCACCAGTTCTTCTAGATGAGAGAATTCGACGATTTTAATCTTGCCTCTTATTGATTGCGTAATACTGTTGTCATAACACTCGACATCTTCCTGGGTGTACACTACCAGCTCTTCTGCCACACATTTTTGTGGCATTTCCATATAGAATTTGATGTTTACGCCTTTTACAGGTGACTTGTCATTAAACGTCGTTATGCTGTCGGTTTTAAGCTCTGTAAACGGTTGTTCTGTTGCTAAGTGCATATCATCCTGTCCAGGACACTTAGTTACAATGTAACCATTCTTTATAATCAACTTCATAAACAGGTTTTTCGTATGTCCTTTAATGTAGTAAACATTCTCCAATCCATCCTTTTTGGGCACAACTCCAACATAAGGCCACTTACCATTGCTATTAACAGTAAATACAAATATTTTATATCCCCCAGTGGTAGCCAGGTTTCACCACACACTGTGTTTAAAAGCGGTATGTAAGGCTTACCTGTACATTTGCAATTGTTCCCTCCTTCTCCAGTTGCAGTTTATGTTCTTTTATGGCAGTTGTCTTCGCCACTTGTTCCAGTTCTTGTTTTTTGGCCTCGATCTCTTCTGTTTCCAGACTTGTTTTTCGTACACACACCACATTAACTGCACTAAGGATGTAATTTTTTTAATGAGGAATGGCATAAATCTGACACATTGGTTCTCTTCCTTAATATTTGTGGAATAACACTGTTTGTGGGTACTAGTCCTAATTTGGCGATATGTATATCTGACAGTATTGTGGAGAACAGTTTCCTGGATTGGGAGAAATGTGTTTCTCCTGTTTCATATAGTACTTCTGTTTGATACTTATATTGTCTTTGCTGGAGTCAGTGTTAAAAATCCCCACGTCATTTAGAGGTACATAATTGAAACCATATACAGACAGTGCGTAACTTCTGAGTTTTTCTCGGTCTTGAGAGACTGAAAGACTTACTTGTACACCAGCCTGTTTTTGGGTGTTCTTGTTACCCCAGCAGAGAAACGGCAGAACGTTGTTAAACACAATATAACAACTGTTCTGTAAGCTATTAGTTAACTAGCACCACATGAATGTGATTGGCACAGAATACTGTCGAGTGCATTTTAAATATTGTTTGATAAAGTTTAAAACACTTAAACACTCTTCCACTGGGTCTATTCTGTAGCTGTATATTGTAGCCTCGAGTCTGATAATACCATGTTCTTTATCCAAGGAGGATGTAAAAGTTTCTCATTGTCACTTGTCTGGACACTTTATGAAATCTATAAGGTGGTTGACGATAACTTTCTGCATGCTTTGGCTTGTGGTTTGACATATAAGTTTGTTATATATCTTTACAGCTGGAGGGCACTGACGTTACAGGCCATTCCAGCAGTCTTATCATTGTCCACAATCACATTGCTGCTAAGGGGTGCTAACCTCCTTGACGTGCATCTGTAGAGATCTTGTGCACTTTGGATGGGTGTCATGAGTAAGATTGGTGCGTAAGAGTCTTCTCTGAATAATAGTTATGGACTCAGCTCAATCTGTTCCTTCACAAGACGTGGAATGTAGTGGGTATAGTACCTTTCTACTTCTGGTCAGCTACAAATTACATTGGCAAGTGTTGCAGGGATGGTTGGTTAAAGACAATGTGGGGAGATCTTCAACTTTATTCTAGAAATGAAGGAATACTGTGTGACTGCGATGCACATAGGTAAAGATTGCCAGTCATAATCATAAATTATGCACTATGATCAAGGTGCTAGAAATAGGTAGATAAACTAACTGCATTGGTATAGTACACTGTCTGGTATACTTTGTTCTATATGTTTGAGAATTAAACATGAATAGATGTACTGCACAATCATCTATCTACAATCGCACTCTAGTATAGTGTACACACAAAATAGTGGAGGGGTGGTTTTGCAATGATATAGATATTTGGAAGCAAGCTGCCATGTCATTAGTCACTGTTGAAATTATGGAAAAACTCGTATAGTTTCTAAAGCTGATCACATTATTACATGACTGCAATATAGGGAATCAATGTTCTTGGTCTCTTCAAAATGAAACATTGAGACATCTGCTACTCCATCACTGTGAAAGATGAGATTAAAGAGAGAGGAAATCACCATCAGACAGCAGTCTGCCAGCCGGTGTGGCCGTGTGGTTCTAGGCGCTTCAGTCTGGAACCGCGAGACCGCTATGGTCGCAGGTTCGAATCCTGCCTCGGGCATGGATTTTTGTGATGTCCTTAGGTTCGTTACGTTTAAGTAGTTCGAAGTTCTAAGGGACTGATGACCTCAGATGTTAAGTCCCATAGTGCTCAGAGCCATTTGAACCATTTGAACAGCAGTCTGGGAACACTCCACAATGTCACAAAATCTTCCACTTTCTATCTGTTGCGATGTAGTCCACATTTTTGTCAATAAGAATCATGACCTCTGTCTTTTATTTAAACCATCCTGTGTGTTGCAGGAGCAAAGTAGTTTCCACCTTGAAATGTCCTGCTTTCTGTGAGAGCCAATGGACTGAATGGGTTAATGTCAGTTTAGCACCTGACACACACCTTGAAGTCATGGTGAACAAACAAAATGTGCGATGGTGTACAAAACTGCAATTATACACTGCCTGGATGTGTTAAAGCAGAAAAAGAATGTATCAAACCACTTATGAAAGAACAACAGAAGAACCCTCTCCTTGTGAGTGATAATATGTGGGATATGGTCCTCCTACAGTATATGTGACCAAACTTTACACTAGGCTGTGCAAGCGACTTCGATCACCGTCCACATCCTCCAATGGACCAATACCTATATATTTAATAGGATCGCCACATATGCTCGATGACAGCCTGCAGGTGGTATATGTTTTCGATATATCAGAAGAGACAGATGTGGTAGTGTCTTATCAATTTCTCTTCTGGGTGACGTTAGCGAAGTTTCCTAGTTCATAGTTTTACTTCGTTTGAGGGTACAAAATACTGACAAGAAAGAGAATGTATGAGTGACAGATATGAAAGCACCCTGAGGGATGCATATCTTTTTTGGAGTGCAGTACATGTACGTAGTTTGGAAACAATCCTCAATGGAGTAGCAAAATCCCCATCGTTCTTCCAGTTCCCATATGCTGTGGAGTCTCCCTTATTTTCCCAGTAAGAAACACCACTGTAACTGTTCGTAATGTCTTTTCTTCCACCTTATGTTGCAGGAGAAAGCTTCATTTGGCGGCTTACACACTGTCCATGATTGTCGGAGCTTCAGCGACATGTTCCCATTTCTACAGAGTGGTCAAAACACAATCTTTTTGCATTAACTCAGATCAGCCGGTTTCTCTACAGAGTACAAAAGGTTGTACATATAGTGCTCTCTAACTTCCACTCAGTTCTGACTTAAGCTGGAATGATCACATGTGGCAGGGAGAAAGATTGGATGGGTGGAGACTTTGGAACAGTTACAATAAGTGGAGAGACTGTCTAAATACACACAGAAATTTTGCAGACTCGAAAAAGGTGACTTGTTTTGAGATATATGAGAAGGCCACAAATATGATTCACCAGTGGTTGTAATCATTAAAAGACATCTCGATAGTATTCAGCGCAAGTATGTGGCAGAATGGAAAGACTTGATTCCGAATCGCTCACAGAATTTCTACAAGAAAGAGTCACATGATAGATCTGAAAAGCTGGTGTATTGGTTATAGGATTTTGTACATTACTTCAGATTAGCGTTGCATTTTTAAGTGATTCGTCATATTGCACACCATCTATTGTATGTCATCATTCTCAATCAACCATAATCCTCCCTTGCCTATAACCCCATGAAGATCTCACACAAACTCTCTTACATCATCTACATGACATTGAGATAGAATGTGTTACAAGTACTGTTTGTTAGCATGGGAAATATCTAGAGACCTATTTTATGTGGGGCGACAGTAATGTAATTGTTGTGATCATGTTTTTAACAGTGCGGCCCTTACACAAAGTGTATGTTCCACAAAAAGAACATTGTCTTCCCTCCACGGATACCCATTTCAGCTAAGTAGCTAGTGTAATCCGACTGCTTAAAAAGAAATTACTCACCATGAAAAGTGACTCATATGATCAATTTATTTAATTAGTCTGTCAATTCCATATCAATGACATCATACCTGGTGGGTGGAAATGACGCCTAGGGTACCACTGATATGATTTCACAGTGGGAGCAGTAATCAGGGCTTTTTGTGGAGAAATCTTTTTACAAAATTTCAATCTTCCACCTACACAGGGGGAATATGACTATTGTAATAAAATCAGATTTATTACCACATTTATAAAGTGATATGTAGTATAAACCTGATATTTGCAATTTCTCTGTACTACAATCATAAGAGGCTTCATATGTGGTGAAGTATTCAGTTACTTTAAGAGAGTTCAAGAGTGCGGAGGCATCCTGTGACAGAGGTAGATTTCAGCACTCTGTCATAGCCAAAAATGAGTTTAAATTCTAGTCCTTTGATGCAGGATGTAACAGATATTACGTTTATTAGAACAGACTTTTTTACTGGACGAGAGCATACTTAGGGGAATATAGGCTATGTCACACTGCTACACGATTATCAAAACACATAGCAATACTTAAGTGATATGAAAATGTGTGTGCCATGATTTCTTCTGTCTTTGAAACTAAATCATATAAGAGGGAGAAATATACATTTTGCACGAGACATTTGAGATGTATGATCAACACCACTGCTGTCTCAGATTGGGTAACGTGCATTTTTTAAACTGGGGGGAGGGGGGGGGGAAGGTGTCAGAGTAGAATTGGTTATAATTATTGTATACATCCATGACACAGCTGTTTGTTTTGCAATGCATCACAGCTGGCGGCAGAGTGGTCACAAGATTTCATCAGAGATTAGCTCAGCCCGAGATGGGAAGTTAGGTACAAAGAATGTGCCAACCTGTGTGCTCTCAACTGTGGAAGCAGGGGCTGGTGAAGTGGCCAGTGTGCTGGTTAAGCAATGACAATGTGTGTGCTGTGTAAGAAGATTTAATATGATGTGTATTTGCACTTGATGATTACTCCCCCCATGTAAATCAATCAGTTGACTGCTTGGTAACAGCCGCTCCAACCTCTGAATGTCCAGTATGGCATGGGTGTGGATGCTGGGGGATGGGCATTCCATCTCAAGTGCGGGTCTCTCCCAGCTGATGCAGATTGGGCTACCATGCAGCTGGCCTATAGCACATGCTTCGTGGTAATGAGTTTGTGCGAGTGGTAGGATTTTTTTCAACAGATATGTTTAGTGAAAACTTTGTGGTAGAGGATGGTGCTTGTATTGTCAAACACTGATGCATACAAGACCTCAGATATATTTAGTCCTATGATCTATGTGTGGTGGAAATTTCATTACTTGATTTTCATAATGTTTGAGTGTGATACTCAAACATTGAAAATATGTTTTACTATGAAGAAGGTTCATTTTAAGGGGGAGGAAAGTGTTTTAAGCGATCAATTTGATTCCTGTAAATTGCTAAACAATTAATATGATAGGGTAGTAAAAATGGATTATTTCACTCCATTTTTGATATCGAAATTGCATCAGCACTCCCTTTGTCTCTAGCATTAGCCAATAGGAACACAGTATTCTGAGGAGAGATGAAAACCTCTGTTCGCGTGTTTGGAGATGTTTGTTTCTACAGACGAACAGTAAGTGGCCTCTTGGGAGGGACAGAGACAGGAATCACATCTGGAATTTCCCAGTCAACAGAACTTGGCGCTTTTTTTGGGGACTGTGAGATCAAAAGAGTCTAATATGTGGTCTGTAGTTGGTAGTATTTAGTGACGTGATAGGGGCTGGTTTTGACTTTCGTGGCCACTCCCGGATGATAGACACAGGCGCAGAAGACCCCTAATGGTGTTTACTATAATGAATCCATTCCTCGGTGATTACAGCCATTACGTCACAGGAAGTGGGTGTGGGGGATGCCGACATAAGCTGTACCCAAGTGGGGAAGCGCTGCCTCCTGCGAACTGACTGAATAAAGAAGATGCATCAATATATTATCGAATTTGATTTGAATTTCATGTCGTGAGATCCTTCCTCTCCAGCAGTCCTTTTCCCACCATTTTCCAGATGAGGGAGGGGGGTGATGGAGGGATGAGATGGATAGCTTGGGAGATTTCCCAGGAGATGAAGGGTGTAGTTATTTCTTCAATTTAAATAATTAATAAATGAAGTTGATATCGGTGAAGGGAGTTCCCAGTGGAATGGGGTAGCAGGATATGGAGGGGAGGGATGGGGACTTTTCTCAGAAGGAGGGATTATCCCCAGTGGTTCATAAATCAACCCCATGAGGTCATAATCCACTTAGCAGAACAGTAGGTGAAAGGGAGGTGGACGTGCTCATAAATCAGTCAAGTTGTCCCTAAATGTATGGAATCCCCATGAATAAAATTTGCTCATACCAGCTTTATTCCACTACTTACACTGCCTGTGAGAAAATAAAAGTAGCACCCTGAATGGGAGGAGGAAGCCAGATGAAACTTTATGTGTTGAAAGGGTATGTGATGTTATTTAGTGATTACAGAATTGAGTCTAATATACCAAGAACTTGCCAGTATGAGCCCACTTACTTGTTGCACTCTCTCTGGCCTGGACGTGTGCACAGATTCTGTTGGGAAGAGTGTAATCAAGCTGTTGTATTGTATCATCTCTTGAGGCTAGCTGGTCCATAACAGTTGTAGGTTTTCTTTGATGCCCTGGATACTGGCACTGGGACAGAATTACCGTCTGAATTGGTGCCACACGTGTTCTATGGGGAATGGGTCTGTGGTGTGCTGTTAACGGTGGCCTGTCTATGCATGGAACGGTAATTTAGTAGTCTGGCTACCGCCAGTCTCTGACCAAAGGAGTAGGATAACATGGAATGTGGCAGAGGCTACGTTACTTATTTTCGGATGACACGCGCAATGTGGAGGGGTTACAATATCCTTGATGCACAGTATGGCGATGTCTCCTTGTGGTGATCAGATCAGAACAATGACGACGCGGGATAGTTTTTCCGTCGGGCGGTGTATTTAATTCCATGCTGGCAATTTTTTTCTTTGGGTTAGTGATACATTAGTGTGGTTAATGATGCATGTAAAGCACCTGATATTTCCTTCGCCTACAAATTTACTCATGCATTCTTTCTACTATAATGTATACATACAAAAAGTAAAATTTCGTTATTTGCTGTCCCTCCCAGAAATTCAATTGTTAGGAGCAACAAAGTAGTGTTACAGCAAATAATAGTCACTCACTACGTCTTCAGGCCACAAGTGGCCCATAGGGATCATCCGACCGCCGTGTCATCCTCAGCGGAGGATGCAGATAGGAGTGGCATGTGGTCAGCACACCGATCTCCCGATCGTTATGATGGCTTTCTTTGACCAGAGCCGCTACTATTCGGTCGAGTAGCTTCTCAATTGGCATCACGAGGCTGAGTGGACCCCGAAATGTGGCAACAGTGCGTGGCGGCCTGGATGGTCACTCAACCAAGTGCCAGCCACACCCGACAGCGCTTGACTTCGGTGATCTGACGGGAACCGGTGTATCCACTGCGGCAATGCCGTTGCCACAACAAAGAATAGTGAGGGGTGGAAATTAGAATAATTCTATTAAAACTCACTCATATTGTCACAAGTTAATTCAAGTCAATACCAGAGACAGAGGCAGAAACCGGAAGCGAGCGAGTACGTCGTAAGTGGGTCAGGTCGATGGCACTGTCTGCACATTCAGTAGAAAGTAAACTGTGACATGAAGCTAAGGGAAATCAGAAAAGCACATTCGTTAGGCGGTGAGAAATATTGCAAGAGACTCCATCTCTTTCATAAAAGAACATTGCGAGAGACCAACACAGCAGTTTACAACCTGTTAAGTGAAACAGCACTTAACAGCCTGCTAAGTAAATATAGCAGAATAGGGAGACACATTTGGTCATTACGAACCGAGCTTTGCGTCATAGCGTCACACTAGATCTGTTTAAAATGTTCCAGCTGACTGAACAACAGCCAAGTCTGGTGCGGAGGAGCGAAGACTTGTTAACATCGTGAATAAATAATTGAACTCTAATAATGCTTTCCTAGCGTCGAAAACGCTTCACGGGTTTCCAGCGGCTACCCTGACTTCTCGCAGAGGTGTCTCCACTTGTCCCTCTGTAACAGAAATGATTGACGGTGCGAATCTAGCTCAGTTGCACGTTTCAGATGTAGGCAGGAATGTAGCGATGACGCGGCGACTCGGTACATAGTCGACAGAAAGCTGACTAGAAGACTCTTATACGAAGAAAAACTAAAAATTAAGAAAACACGAGAAACTGAACAGAAATAACCACACATTGCAGAAAAATGTTCTGAACTACTGTGAGGAACTGCTGTAAAGAAGGTATCAGGTAGGTGCATAAGAACGTGGCGATTTTGTTATGCGTGTTGGTATTCCAGTTTCCACGGGTTTATTTATCGACTTTAATTTTTTGTTTGTAGGTCACTGTTGCTATTTGAGTTTACATATTGTCATTTTATCATTTGTAGATAGCGGTTGGATCTGTGGACGCTACAAAATGAAGTGCCAAGTGGAGAAATTTGAACATCTCTGACACATACTTCTGTTTGAATTCAGTAGAAGCTGAAGGTAGCGGAGACAGCTAGTAACATTTGCGCTGTGTATGGGGATAACGCCATTGGACAAAGTGTGGTGACACCACAAGACACCACACTTGCTAGGTGGTAGCCTTTTAAATCGGCCGCGGTCCGCTAGTATACGTCGGACCCGCGTGTCGCCACTATCAGTGATAGCAGACCGAGCGCCGCCACACGGCAGGTCTAGAGAGACGTACTGGCACTCGCCCCAGTTGTACAGCCGACGTTGCTAGCCATGGTTCACTGAGAATTACGCTCTCAATTGCCGAGACGATAGTTAGCATAGCCTCCAGCTAAGTCAATTGCTACGATCTAGCAAGGCGCCATTTATCCTTTGCTATGTATCTAATGAAGCATGTACAGTAACAAGAGCAATGTTCACCAATTGTGGATTAAAGTTAAGTATTCCAGCAGCTACGTACTATTCTTTATAGCATTCATTACGTATCCTGTTTCAGACCTCACGCCAGCCTGCGTGAGTTTAAGCGCGTGCCTTTCGGTTACCCGTCACTGTGGATTGGCTGTCTTGCCAATCCACAACACAAAGCACGGCAAGAAAATGATTTCTCGTTTTAAGGAGGATCGTTCCGACGTTAGTGACTTTCCACATTCAGAAAGACCTTTGGAGTTTGATGAAGACCGTTTAAAGCTACTAAACGACAATGTTCTACGTTAGTGTACTCGACAATTGATAAATGTAATGAACTGTGATCAGACCACCATCGTCTGACAATTGTATACAACGGGGAAGTTTCGAAGTTCAGGAGACTGCGTACCGCATGCTCTAAGTGAAAATTACAAAAATTAGCAGTGCCCATTTGTATATCTCTGCTTGCTGGTCATCAATTGGCTCGTCAAGGAGACCGACCATTCCTATCCTGTACTGTTAGTGGTGACAAGAAATGGTGTCTTCATGCCAACATAAGGAAAAGGGTGGTGTGGTTGAGCCCAAACAAAGCAGTTACTCCCCATACATAGACCTGTGTACATCCACAAATGATAATGTTAGGAAGTTCGTGGAATGGTTCAAAAATGGTTCAAATGGCTCTGAGCACTATGGGACTTAACTTCTGAGGTCATCAGTCCCTTAGAACTACTTAAACCTAACTAACCCAAGGACATCACACACATCCATGCCCTAGGCAGGATTCGAACCTGCGACCGTAGCGGTCGCGCGGTTCCAGACTGTAGCGCCTAGAACCGCTCGGCCACTCCGGCCGGCGGTGCAATCGTGTGCTGTACTACAAGTTGCTTCCCTGAGGTGTAACCATCACCGCTGACACATATTGTCAGCAACTGAGATATGTTGCTGAGGGAATCCAAGAACAATGACCAGGAAGACTGCATGATGTGTTGCTGTTCCACGATAAGGCCTGCCCGCATTGTGAAAGACTGACAAAAACCACTACACAGGAGCTGCATTCCGCACCCGCCTTATTCAACTGATCCTGCGCTCTCACATTTTCAACTTTTCCACTCTCTATTGAACAACGTTCAAGGAACTTTACTTTCGATATGAAAATGCTCTCCGAACATGGCTCGATGAGTTCTAAACCCCAAAACCGCATGATTTCTGCAGACACCAATCGTAACGTTACCTCAGCGTTGGCTGACTTTTGTAAATAGTGAAAGAGAATGTATTATCACCGAGTGAACTGGCGCAGTGGTTAGCACACTGGACTCGCTTTCGGGAGAACGACGGTTCAAACATGCGTCTGACGATCCCCATTTTGGTTTTCCGTGATTTCCCTAAATCGCTTCAGGCAAATGCCGGGATGGTTCCTTTCAAAGGGCACAGTCGATTTCCTTCCCCGTCCTTCCCTAATCCGATGTCACCGATGGCCTCGCTGTTTGGTCCCCTCCACCAAACTCAACCAATCAACCAATATATTATTGATGACTTACGTCTCTATTATGTGTATCTGTTGTGGTTATTAAACTTATGCAAAAACAATACGAACTTATGCGCCAACGCAATGGAAATACGGTGCTTCAGATGAATAATTTGGAATCAAATATGCAGTTCCCATTTGGAAACTTGATCTACAGTGTATGTACTGTAGCCGGTAAGAGAACTGCACTGGAGATACAAGGCTGCAGATTCAAGTCACAGTTCGGAAAACACTTTGAACATCAGCAAATTTCTCTCCTGCGTTAAAATTAGCCCGACAACGTTCCAAACGTGCAGAGTCCGGATAGCGAAACACGTGCCCCTTCCGCTGTCGCCCTCACCACCCCCCACTGGGTACTGGAGCCGTGAGTCACCCGAGTAAAGGCCGTGCCTGACGCAGCGCCGGCCACCTGTTGAGGACGCAGCCACTGGACACCCCTGGCACAGCGGAGTAGTGTAACGGCCCGCATTGTCGCGCTAACGAGCTCTGCCAGGTGCCGCTGTTCATTTACCGCCCGCACAACTTCTCTCCAGCAGTCTCGGCGTACGGCAGGATCCGTTGACCGCGCAGCAACAACACGCAGGGTACATGGGGGTGAATACCGCAATTTTCTGTTGTTCTAATGTTTTGGTCAGTGATGGGTAGATCCTCCCGCAATTTCAAACTGACATCATAGGCTGAGTTGTTACCTACAATCCATGTCAGCTAGTAGCACGTAGTGGTCTTCATTATGAGGAGTCAAATGTGACTATAGTAACGACGGCAGGAACCCGGTCGTGTTGCAAGAGGATGCACACTGTTACGTGCTCTCTAGAAGCCGATAGCGAACCACACACTGACGCTGCTTTGGTGAGAGTTGCCGCATGTGCCATCCTTTGGATTCTAATCTCGTTGACTTTCATGTTCAACAACGCCTCCCATGTTCCTCTAGAGGACAGTTTCCCACGCTCTTCACCACTTAGAACGCCAGACGGCTGGACGAACATTTCATACATCTTTTGTACTCTTCTCTTACAAAAGCATAACCCCGAGGACATGCGAACATTACGAATACCGTGCACAATACACGACGACTGGTGCTGTCCCACTCTTTAAAAGCTGCCTCGCATTTGATTTTTGTTTATGGTTCAATGTAGATATAATTAATTGATTCTCTGCCTCTCTGTCACCCGTTTGTGACCTTTCCCCAACTCCTAATTCTACATCAGTTTCTGACTGAAACATGTGGTATAGATTTCAGGTAACTAGTGGCAGCATCGAAGGCCGAAACAAGTATGTAGGTTTCGGTCTTCGATGCTGCCACTACTTATCACCAACAATATTCCACCATTTCATCTTATTCTCTCTTCCATCTCGTTCCATTGAGACTAACGTACATGTTGTTGTTGTGGTCTTCAGACCAGAGACTCGTTTTTGATGCAGCTCTCCATGCTACTCTATCCTGTGCAAGCTTCTTCATCTCCCAGTACCTACTGCAGCCTACATCCAACTGAATCTGCTTAGTGTATTCATCTCTTGGTCTCCCTCTACGATGTTTACCCTCCACACTGCCCTCCAATACTAAATTGGTGATCCCTTGATGCCTCAGAACATGTCCTACCAACCGATCCCTTCTTCTAGCAAGTTGTGCCACAAACTTCTCTTCTCCCCAATTCTAATAAGTATCTCATCATTAGTTATGTGATCTACCCATCTAATCTTCAGCATTCTTCTGTAGCACCACATTTCTAAAGCTTCTATTCTCTTCTTGTCAAAACTATTTATCGTCCATGCTTCGCTTCCATACTCCATACAAATACTTTCGAAAACGACTTCCTGACACTTGGATCAATACTCGATGTTAACAAATTTCTCTTCTTCAGAAACGCTTTCCTTCCCATTGCCAGTCTACATTTTATATCCTCTCTACTTCGACCATCATCAGTTATTTTGCTCCCCAAATAGCAAAACTCCTTTACTACTTTAAGTGTCTCATTTCCTAATCTAATTCGCTCAGCATCACTCGACTTAATTCGACTACATTCCATTATCCTCGTTTTGCTTTTGTTGATGTTCATTTTATATTCTCCTTTCAAGACACTGTCCATTCCATTCAACTGCTGTTCCAAGTCCTTTGCTGTCTCTGATAAAATTACAATATCATCGGCGGACCTCAAAGTTTTTATTTCTTCTCCATGGATTTTAATACCTACTCCGAATTTTTCTTTTGTTTCCTTTACTGCTTGCTGAATATACTGATTGTCTCACTCCCTTCCCAGCCACTGCTTCCCTTCCATGTCCCCCGACTCTTATAACTACCATCTGGTTTCTGTACAAATTTTCAATAGCCTTTCGCTCCCTATATTTTACCCCTGCCACCTTCAGAATTTGAAAGAGAGTATTCCAGTCAACATTGTCAAAAGCTTTCTCTAAGTCTACAAATTCTAGAAACGTTGGTTTGCTTTTCCTTAATCTATCTTCTCTTATAAAATCATAATCCCGGAGACATGCAAACATTACGAATACCATACACAACACATATCGACTGGTGCTGTCCCACTCTTTAAAGGGTGCCTCGCATTTGATTTTTGTTTATGGTTCAAAGTAGATACAATTAGTTGACTCTCTAACTCTCCGCTACTCGTTTGTGACCTTCCCCCAACTCCTAATTCGACATCATTTTCTGACTGAAACATGTGGTATAAATTTCAGGTAACTAGTGGCAGCATCAAAGACCGAAGCAAGTGCTATACGTTTCGGTGTTCGATGCTGCCACTAGTTATCACCAACAATATTCCACCATTTCATCTTCTTCTCTCTTTGATCTCGTTTCGTTGAGACTAACGTACCTACCCTTCATTAATAGTGTTGTATGAATGGTCCCAGTCACAGCCTGAAAAGAAATCACAGACCCACCTCCAGTGTAAGCAACACTCTCCACACTTCCACACACTGCGGGTTAGATGCCTCATCAACGAGGCACTCCGTTTCTTGGAGAGTCAGCGATGATACACCAAGCGAACAGACAACTTCATTCTCAGTAGGGGAAGGGGTACACCATGATAGATCCTTACTGCGCTGATTCAGAACCAAGTGGCACATGCACACCAATTCACTGGAATAATAACATCTGTGGTGGAATGGTCCCACCTGGTCCCTGGTCCCAGTTCTACACCTTATAAGCGCTCCAATACGACCAGTGTTCTCTTTCAAGGGGAAACAGTGAGCTTATTTTACGCCCGCAACTTTTTGAGACAGAAGAAGAAACACTGTAATTATACGTCATTGCGCTGTACGAAACACAAAACACAACATATTGAATGTCCAATCAAAACAACATCACCTTTCTAAATTTCCAGTTATTATTTTATCTGAACAAGCAGTTTCAGCGCTGCATTACGGCTTTTTCAGGCCCCCTGACCGACGTTAGGAAGAATCCCACCTCTGGTCCACTCAAAATAAGAGCCAACAGTCAGTGACTGGTATCCGTAGATTTCTTCTTAACACAGTGATCCCTTCGATCATAACTTGCCAACTGTTCGACAAACATTCAGACCAAGCCAGTCAAAGACGTCCTAACTGATCTTAATCTTTGACGGGTTTGGTCACTGAGTGCTGGCCCCTATTTTGAGTGGACCAGAAGTGGGATTCTTCCTACGAGTCGGTCTCGGGGCCAGAAAATGGCATAATGCAGCGCTGAAACTGGTTGTTCAAATAAAATAACTGGAAATTTAGATAGCTGAAGATGTTTTGATTCGACATTTTATATTGAACAGTTGAGGTCCCGCAACCCTCTGTATAAAGAGAACGTATTAAGGCGGTCTTTGAGAGATAAAACGGCTGTTAATGATTTACAACTCTTTTTTCACTCACAGTTGTGAGAAGATGTAAATTATAATGAGTGGCTTCACTTTCGATCTCCCTTGATTACCTACGTGACAGCATGTCACATTCGTTACCATAAATGACTGCGTCGATATGAAAATACTGTACATTAATGTTCATGTAGTAATACACGGCCCTTCAAATTAAATTCTGACATGACGATCCTCTATTTTAAACTTGCATTTACGATTCTGTAGAATTTTGCTCCAATATGTCACTTGAAAACAGTTTTAACATGTTCCTACTTACTTCAAGTAATTTCCCTATGATCTCTTTACTACTTACGTCGCCGTGAAAGAAGAAAAACACCATTACAGTCAGTTTTCTTTGGTGCTCCCTCTAAGTTTCTCAGGTGACATGAAAACTACCAACCACCGTTCTCCAGCCTCTTGTAGCTACACCGAAAGTTCCTGATGCCAGAGCCAGAGAATCCCTTTCGGTGACCGTATGACTGTCGTTTCCTCTTTGTGACCCACATTGGGACATTTGCGGGCAGCAACGAGCAAATGCTTCTTGCGTTCAGCTTTGCTCCATGTATCCTTTGGCACAAATTTTTTCAGCAGTTGACGTTTCGAAACGGCTGAAAGCTGTAACATGCTTAGAGAAGCTAACCAAGCGAAACGGCCAACGATGGCGTTGTCCTTGATTCGTAAGGTTATATTTATTTTTGGTTGTAATCACTAAACCTGCGTTCGAAAAAGTTTTCCTTAACTATTTGTGGTGTCACCGCCAGACACCACACTTTCTAGGTGGTAGCCTTTAAATCGGAAGCGGTCCGTTAGTATACGTCGGACCCGCGTGTCGCCACTATCAGTGATTGCAAACCGAGCGCCGCCACACGGCAGGTCTAGAGATACTTCCTAGCACTCGCCCCAGTTGTACAGCAGACTTTGCTAGCGATGGTTCACTGACAAATTACGCTCTCCTTTGCCGAGACGATAGTTAGCATAGCCTTCAGCTACGTCATTTGCTACGACCTAGCAAGGTGCCATTACCTGTTACTATTGATGCTGTAAAACCTGTACCGTCAAGAGCGATGTTCACCAATTATGGAATAAAGTTAAGTATTCCAGCAGCTACGTACTTTATTTGCTAGTCTCAATTATTTTACCTGTTCCAGACCTCACGCCAGCCTGCGTGAGCTTAAACGCGTGCCTTTCGGCTTCCTCCTAGTGGATTGGCTGTCTTGCCAGTCCACAACACTATTAATTAGAGAACAACGAAAAAATAGTAATATAGTAACGTGTCTAAAAATATACGTACAACAAATATGTATTACACGACACCTTCGTTAATAAAAGAAAGCGAAATTCATAAAAACAACCCATCTTTTATTTCGTTCCACATAGGTACGACGTACAGGGGTTGGACAAAATATGTAAACACCGCGAGAAATACATGCCTGTACGTAAGTGCTAGCCAAGCTTGCACGGTACGCTGTTGTATCTGACAAGAAAAGGCACCTGTGCGATGTGCTCTACACTTTGCAAGCGTCAGCCGTTGTCAGAACGGTGTCTTGTGTAGCTGACAGCGGATTATGCAGGAGCTAAGTGAATTGGAATGTAGGCAGATTGTTGGAGGTTGTGTGGTGCTTCCGTAACCAAGGTAGGCCAAACGTTTGGTGTCTAAAGTGGCACCGTATAGAAGATTTATACCGCATGCAGGGGAAAGGAAAAACATCATCCACTAGGTTACCTCGCGAGCGATAGTGTGTGTTGATTCATTGTGACAGACGGTCATTAAAGATGATTGCGACGAACAATAAGTCGACGATAGCTGGAAATATCAGTGCAGAGCTCAATGTCGCACTAGCGAACAATTCAGCACCAAAACAACACGAAACGAACTGCAAGACAAGCTGGAATTCCAAAACCAATCACCAGTGATGCAAATGTCCGTAAGAGGGAAACGTGGTGCCGAAGCCATAAATCCTGGACTGTGGAGTAATAGAAGAACATTTGGTTGGATTAGCTTTGTTTTTCACATTGTTTCTAACTTTTGGCTAAGTTTTCGGTCCAAGAGTGAAACAGGGCGGTGACATACTAATGATTTGGGAAGTCGTATCGTCGTATTCCATGGGCCTCATGGGTACTCTGCAAGGTCGCCTTACTGCCAAATAATATGTCACCTTTTTGGCTGATCAGATTCATCCCGCGGTACAGTGTTTATTCCCCAATGGTTATACTGTGTTACAAGACAACAGGAATCCTGTCCACACAAGGATGAATTGTCGTTTCTCCCTTGCTCAACAAAATTACCAGATCTCAATACTATTGAACCTTTGTGGTCTGCTTTGGAGTAGAGGGTTCGTGATCGCTATTAGCTTCCTACTTTGGAGTGCAGTGAACTTGATCAATATCAACTTCCTAATTTGGAGTGGAGGGAACGTGATCAGTATCAACCTAGATCACCGTTATTTGAACGTTCCACTATTTAGCGGGAAGAATGGCTTAAATTCCACTGAAAACCGTATAGGACATGTATTTATCCATTCCGAGACCTCGAAACTATTTCGAATGACATCTGTTTTCCTCCACCGTATTAGGCACGCTAAAGTGTTGTGTTTTTATTGTTTCCATACTTTTATCAACCACCTGCATATTACACCGTTATTCGTGAGTACCTCCGGTGTTTAAGAAGAGGTCCGCATGAAAACTACAGGACACGCATCAGTGGGTTGAGTATCTCTGCCTGTTTCGATACATAATGCGTGCCATGATGCAGTTACAGGACCCACCACTAGAGAACAGCCGTGTCAGAACATGTACAAAAACCATCCACTCTGTACTGTCGCATCGAATTAGTTCGCGCCTACAGACAGGCAACCCAATCAACGGATTTTCAAAGCGGGTTACTCATGTTGAGCCTTTTCCGAGCAGCAGCAGCAGTAGCGAGTTCAGATAATTTCACGCACTGACACCCGTACTGAAGTTTGCCACATCACTGAGCAATTGTAATGTGAGTTAATAAACTGAAGAGTTTCTGTATCGACTGGTATGTGTCTGCTTCCTGCATGTGGTTTAGTCTCCGCACAGTTGGCCTGTGAAATCCCAGAGGCACTTAACAACCCTGTAATAATACACAGAAGCAGCCAAGGAACAACGAAAAACACAAAAATGAATGTGCTGATCTGGTAACAGTGTCACCGATCACGCGATGAATATGTTCATGGCAAGTATCGAAATACGCGATGGTACCTCGCTGTGAGAATCACAGCACACTCAGGTAGTGAGAGGGGCCAGATGTTTAATGAAAAATGACAGATTTAAGTTATTTGATGCAGTACAGAAACTAGGGCTAATGTTCGATTCAAATGGCTCTGAGCACTATGGGACTTAACATCTGAGGTCATCAGTCGCCTAGAACTTAGAACTAGTTAAACCTAACTAACCTAAGGACATCACACACATCCATGCCCAAGGCAGGATTCGAACCTGCGACCATAGCAGTCGCGCGGTTGCGGCCTGAAGCGCCTAGAACCGCTGGCCACAGCGGCCGGCCTAATGTTCGAATTTTAACGTCAGTTTAGAATTCAATGCCAACACTTGAACGTTTAGCCTATTACATTCCTTAACGTTTTGTGTGTTGACAGGGTTTCTTATGCTTCAGTGATACTAAATATCGGCAAATGATGTATTTCGTGGAGTTCTGCAGTACAACATAACATAATTTGACTCACACTATAGACCGAGAAGAATCCAGATGATCGAGTCATTAAATGCTCTGAGCGCAGTCCAGCGTTTGCACTACTTAAATATCAATGTGCTGGACGTTAACAGTCACCCAGTGACATTAATAGACAAACGCCTGCACACGATGTTTTAACTGCATGCGTTTTTTTTTCGAGATATGGCAGCTGCCACCAGCTGACCTCCTCTGTACTGTAGGAGAAGATGAATCGAAAGTTGTTCGCATTTTAAAACTTCGTGTGATGACCAACGTAAATACACAACTGGCCATTGAAATTGTTACACCAAGAAGAAATGCAGATGATAAACTGGTATTCATTGGACAAATATATTATACTAGAACTGACATGCGTGCAATTTGGGTGGATAGATCATGAAAAATCAGAACCCAGAACAACCACCTCTGGCCGTAAGAACGGCCATCATACGGTTGGGCATTGAGTAAAACAGAGCTTGGATGGCGTGTACAGGTACAGCTGCCCATGCAACTTCAACATGATACCACAGTTCATCAAGAGTAGTGACTGGCGTATTGTGCCGAGCCAGTTGCTCGGCCACCATTGACCAGACGTTTTCAATTGGTGAGAGATCTGGAGAATGTGTTGGCCAGGGCAGCAGTCGAACATTTCCTGTATCCAGAAAGGCCCGTACAGGATCTGCAACATGGGGTCGTGCATTATCCTGCTGAAATGTAGGGTTTCGCACGGATCGCATGAAGGGTAGAGCCACGGGTCGTAACACGTCTGAAATGTTACGTCCACTGTTCAAAGTGCCGTCAATGCGAACAAGAGGTGACGAGGCTTGTAACCAATGGCACCCCATACCATCAGGCCGGGTGACACGCCAGTACGACGATGACGAATACACGCTTCCAATGTGCGTTCACCGCGATGTCGCCAAACACGGATGCGACCGTTATGATGCTGTAAACAGAACCTGGATTCATCCGAAAAAAATGACGTTTTGCCATTCGTGCAGCCAGGTTCGTCGTTGAGTACAAGATCGCAGGCGCTGCTGTCTGTGATGCAGCACCAAAGGTAGCCGCAGCCACGAACTCCGAGCTGATAGTCCATGCTGCTGCAGACGTCGTCGAACTGTTCATGCAGATGGTTGTTGTCTTGCAAACGTCTCCATCTGTTGACTCAGGGATCGAGACCTGGCTGCACGATCCGCTACAGCCATGTGGATAAGATGCCTGTCATCTAGACTGCTAGTGATACGAGGGCGTTGGGATCCAGCACGGCGTTCCGTATTACCCTCTTGAACCCACCGACTTCATATTCTGCAAACAGTCATTGGATCTCGACCAACGCGAGCAGCCATTTCGCGATAGGATAAACCGCAATCGCGATAGGGTACAATCCGACCTTTATCAACGTCGGAAACGTGATGGTACGCATTTCTCCTCCTTACACGAGACATCACAACAACGTTTCACCAGATAACGCCGGTCAACTACTGTTTGTGTATGAGAAATCGGTTAGAAACTTTCCTCAAGTCAGCACGTTGTAGGTGTCTCCACCGGCGCCAACCTTGTGTGAATGGTCTGAAAAGCTAATCATTTGTATATCACAGCATCGTCTTCCTGTCGGTTAAATTTGGCATCTGTAGCCCTTTCATCTTCGTGGTGTAGCAATTTTAATGGCCAGTAGTGTATAACGGGCGATCAAATAGTGGCTGGCTCTGAGCACTATGGGACATAACTTCTATGGTCATCAGTCCCCTAGAACTTAGTTAAACCTAACTAACCTAAGGACAGCACACAACACCCAGTCATCACGAGGCAGAGAAAATCCCTGACCCCACCGGGAATCGAAACCGGGAACCCGGGCGTGTGATCAAATAGTTACCGCGCGTAGTCCATACGGTCCAAACACGGTACGCCTCTCAGAAAAGTCGCCGAGAGGATTCAGGCAGTCATCCCACCGACGCACCGGACTGAAAACACCTGTTTCCTAAAAGACTGCGTCCTGTTACGCGAATGAGTTCGTAACTGTCTGCTGCCCATCCTCGTCCGACAGGAATCGTCCACCAGTCAAGGCCTTTCTTAAGCGACCGAAGGCGTGCTAATCGTACGGGGCGGTCGCTCCAGTGTCTCCCATATGAGCTGCTCTCCCATATCGGCCGACGTCTTGTGTCGAATTGCGATCAGGACAGTACTTGGCCTACCATTCCGCACGCGTGCTACTCGACAGACATGCTCCCTCATACACATTCTTCATTCTCCGACGGATGTCTAGCGGTGTCTGTCCTTCCGCAGCCAAGAAAAGATTAGCTGCACGCTGGTCCTGTTTGGACGCATTTGGTAATAACGTCACTATAGTTCACGTTCTGAATTTACCGTACGAACCGCAGTACGACACGAATGCCACGCTAGTCGCTTGCCTACACGTCAGTGCTTATATACACGCATTGGAGTCGCGCTTCGTTGCATATACGCTGCAGAACGCCTTCAAACGGAATATTTTCGATCGCCCCTTATTTTCAAATGGTTCAAATGGCTCTAAGCACTATGGGACTTAACTTCTGACGTCATCAGTCCTGTAGACTGAGAACTACTTAAACCTAACTAACCTAAGGACATCACACACATCCATTCCCGAGGCAGGATTCGAACCTGCGACCGTAGCAGCAGCGCGGTTCCGGACTGAAACGCCTAGAACTGCTCGGCCACAATGGCCGGTCCTTTATTTTCTTAAGTAGACGATTTTAATGCTTCGAAGATGATTGCTTCACAATTTATTTTCCTATTGATCAACCAGGCATGGTCCCCTGTTACATTATTTTAGCCGTTTCGTAGTTACAGTGTGTCTCACCGTAAAATGACCTGAGGACGTCTTTTGGTCTTCTGTGTGGATGTATGTCTTTGAGTCAGAGAGAATTGTTACACGAAAAATTAGTAAGAAACCGGGAGAGTAAATCACGCCGTGCGGGATTAGCCGAGCCGTTTAAGGCGCTGCAGTCGTGGACTGTGCGGCTGGTCCCGGCGGAGGTTCGAGTCCTCCCTCGGGCATGGGTGTGTGTGTTTGTCCTTAGGATACTTTAGGCTAAGTAGTGTGTAAGCTTAGGGACTTATGACTTTAGCAGTTAAGTCCCATAAGATTTCACACACATTTGAACATTTGAACAGCAAATCACGCGGAAGTACGAGGGCTATTCGAAAAGTAAGATCCGATCGGTCACGAAGTGGAAACCACTGTGAAAATCAAAAAGTTTTATTTGCAACAGTTAGCTACACCTTCCAGCTACTTGTTTACACAGTCGCCGCTCCGTTTTGGATATTAGTCGTAGCGCTGTACCAACTTGCCAGAACCCTCGTCAAGGAAGGCAGCCGCCTGTGATTTCTGCCATTTCTCTACGGTGGTCTACAGCTCGTTGTCTGTGCCAAATTGCTGTCTTTATAGCTAGGAGTTCATGTGAACAGAGATCAAAGTCAAGGGGAATCAACTACGGGCTGCATTGTGGGCGATCAAACACTTCCCATCGAAAACGCTGCAGTAGCATCTTCATTACTCCTGCAGACTGCGACCGAGAATATTGTCATGAAGAAGAAAACGCACGACAGTCATGTTATGTGGGCTGCATGATATCAGGCAGAATCTCTCACCACGACCTCATAACTGGCGGGAGACGCTATCTCCCAGGCATCATTACCTGCTCACTGTGCGCTCAGAACTAAAGAAGAGCGACGAGACGCGATCACGGGCATAGTAGAGACAGTGCCCAACACATCTGTGAGAAGCTTCGTCGCATTTTGATGTGGTTTCCATTTTAAGCCCTTCGGACCTTACTTTCCGAACAGCCCTCGTATAAGTAGCCGCCATCCGGAAAGCGTAAATATTCCAACACCGTTACTCAGTCACGAAAACAGCAACTTCGACTCTCTTGAACGAGACTGCAAGCGAGCTCAGCAGAAAATGGTCAGAAGAGTGCAGACCGAACCTACTTTGTGTCTCTTCTAACGTTATTTAAGAGAAGCAAGGCAGTGCGCAACATCGCCTAGCAAGGGGTGTGACTAAACAGTAAAGACACTGTAACGTATTCGTTGAGCAAATTTAGAGGAAATAAAAGCTGCTGATGGCTCTGGAAGAGCAGGACAGGTTCTGTCATCACGAATAAAGCCGTAGGGTAGAGTCTTTCCTCCAAGACATGGATACTCCATCTGCCACTAGCATAGGACACTCGACCAGTAGCATTGATGACGTCCATGTCGTTCACACTCGATTATTGCATGGTAACATCTTGTGTGTGAGATTGTCCTAGTGCTGATCTTATTCTTGCTGCCTCACGAGAAGATCAGCAACCTGTAGATGCTGATAATGAACTCCAGCGTCCAGAACGGAATTTAGCACAGCAGCCAGCACTGATGGGCAGTCCAGAAATCTACCAACACGACTCTGTCGAGGGTAGAAGCTGCCATAAAACTCCAGCACTGTACGAGTATGACGGCCTACGGTGCCGCCGGGTCAGGTTTAGCATTCAGGACGACATCACGGCATCCGACATCGCTGACCACCTGATAGGACAACGTGGAACTTCATCAGGAAGGGAACGAGTACTACCTGAAACGGCGTGTGAATAAAATACACCGCCACCTCAATCAGGGCCTACCTATCCAGCGGGCAGCGAACCGCCGCGCCTGGATGTCATCGACTTCCGCTCTGAGCTGATGCAGCGTCCTCGGCAGCCGTGAGTCCGCTGTTGGGTTCGGCGGATTTCTCTTCAGATTATCTATCCACCAGTCATCACAGAAGACAAAGCAACGACTTGGATTCTCAGTAATAAATAAAATAATCGTGAATTATTGTTTTATTCCGTTTAACGAACCACACTGGTCAGAATCCTGAAAAAACAATAGCATTTCCCAGTTCAGCAGTGGACGATCCCCAAAGAGTGTAGGAGGGTGGCTGAGAATTACATTTTTTTATTTATTTTTTTGTGATTACTTTTCACAAAGGAAGAAAAGTAACAAAATTTTTCACCAGTAAGTTTAGTGGTAAGTGCAGTGATGACCTCGCTATTGAGCGCCCTATACATACCATCACAATCACCATCGCCATCACCAACACCACTGAAGCTCGTTGCAAAATTTATGGAAAGGAAACAGCAGACATACTTGCCAAAGCATCCATTTATTGCAGACACAGAGAACGTACAGGAGGAGCACCTGCAAGGTATTCAAATTAGAAATCAGAGAGAAGTGGAGCATCGAATGGCAAACATTACCCAAATTTTCCCACCTTCTGTGCCCAGCAACAAGGAAATGGACACCGTGACCGCCACAGCAACTATACCGGCGTTGATAACAGTCTGCGCTGCGCACGCACATGTCGCTGTATGTCGAAACCACGTGGCGCGAGACGGGCTGTAGTTTTAGTGTTCAGGGGTGGCTTTGGTCACGGCCATGCACTATTCACGCGACTCAAACTGATCCAGGTGTTACAAAAATCTGTAGTTTAATTACAGAGAACAATGGATGCCTCCTTGGCATTGTACAGCGTTTGGGACCACTGACTGATCTACAAACTTTACACACAAGCAATCCCCTCGAAGGCCATCCCTCCGTCATCAGGGTTGAAAATTTTTCACGACAGAAGATGGTGATACAGTTCCTGACTTCAGCCATTGTGCGAACGCCGAAATGACGGATATTGAGACAAGTGACCGCGAAATATAAGACCCACTAAGTAGCTCCATAGTGGAAACGTGTCTCGGCCGGAAGAATTACCTGTGAGTTTCTCCAGAGGTTATAAGAAAGAAATGGCCCCCCCTTTGGTAGTACGTCATAGATCGCTAGAACAACGAAAGATTCTAGAAGGGTCGTGAAATTGATGCACATCATTATAGGTATATAACGTATCTTCCACGTTCCGAGAAATTTTCCTGATTGTTACCGTTACGAAGCTGCAAGAAACAAGTTCCCGAACGTTTCAAACACCCGACGCTGCTAAATTTTACTGTAACTCCCAATGTTGTTATTTCTGTGATTTTCCGTTCCAAGACTGGTTTGGTGCAGCTCTGTATGCTAAACTACTCTGTGCAAGCCTCTTCATCTCCGAATAGTTACCGCCACATACATCCTTCTTAATCTGCTTACTGTATTCATCTCTTGGTTTCCCTCTATAATTTTTAACCCTCTCACTATCCTTTACGTCGCAGAATGTTTCCTTTCAATCGATCCATTGTTACGGTCAGGTTACCCGAAGAATCTCTTTTGTCCCCATTTCTATTCAGTACTTCCTCATCAGTTACGTGATCTATCCATCTAATCTACACCATTCTTCTGTAGACTCACATTTCAAAAGTTTCTCTTCTCTTCTTGTCTAAACTGTTTATTGCCCTTGTTTCACTTCCGTACATGGCTACACACCATACAAACACCTTCAGAAAAGACTTCTTAACACTTAAGCCTATATTCGATGTGAAAAAATTTCTGTTCCTCAGAAATGCTTTTCCTGTCACCGCCAGTCTACATTTTATATCCTCTGTACTTCGGCCGCGCACGTGTGTGTGTGTGTGTGTGTGTGTGTGTGTGTGTGTGTGTGTGTGTGTGTGTGTCTGTGTGTCTGTGTGTGTGTGCGAAGTGGTAACAAGTGGAGTGGTAGGTGTAAATTGTGCATTTAAATTATGTATATTCGACAATGCATACGTAAGTTTATAGCTGTAGGAATGCCTATTTCATTGCCAACCAAATAAAAAATTAAATAGTATTCACATATTGCGAGAGAGAGGAAGGGGAGGGGTTCATGATACTAGCTGATATCTATTGGTTTACGTTAAGAATCACTGACAAATGAAATTTATTGACGACAGGTGAAACGTTTTAGTCAGTAATTTTCTTTATTTACCACGAAATGTTAATTCATACTTCTGCAAAAAAAATAATGTTATAAACCCAAGAGTTGCGTGTCTCTAGAGATACCTCATGGGTCACCTACAAATGTGCTCCAAAGAAATTCACTAAATACTTGCTGTTCACTCTTTAAGTAAGAAAATAGTACTACGACAGTGCCTGCACGGATGTATCACCACTTTTACTCTGACATCACAAAGAGCCAGGAGCACTTTTACCCTATTAGTGTGTGTTGCTCGACAGTTGATCAGTGCAGTTTTTACTGCAATATTCACTTTTCCATTAAGCGAGCAAGATAGATAACATGTTTTATTAACAGCCAATTTATATTAATACACATTTTCACGTTCAAAATTACATCAATCAATAAATGTAACTGTTAACTAGGAAAATACTGATGCAAACTTAATTTACGCCTGTCTAAAAACAACACTGGCATTATCGGAGTATTATTAAGAAGAAACATCTAGCCAAATATGCTTACGATTAGTAATACCTATCAATGGACTACGAATGATAGCGCATGGGAATGCACTGAAAACATAACAACGTAGGTACGTTTAACATGAATTGTTTCGGTTTTAATTTTTCTTCAGATTCCCTTCCTTTGTGTTACCCGCTTCGCTTACGGACGCGTTTGTCCCAGCTCGAAACACCATTCATGTTAGAATCGTCTTTTTATCTTTTTTTAAGTTCGTTACTCTTTCCACGTTATTCATACGGTTTTTTTTAATATTTATGAAGTTTGGTTCCTATAAAATTTCATTGTTTAATCTTCATACTAGTCGCCAGCAGTAGATAATTTTCTGCTTTCTTACTGCACGAGCTTCTAATTAGCTTTGAACGGGTTTTCCACAGCTCATTATTCGCCCAACTTGGCTGCAGACATAAAGGTACTGTATGTCTTACAGTCCACCACAGTCATAAAGTCCTTCAAAGATTTGGTGGAAACCCAAATGAGAGATTACGAAGATCATAGGCGAACCCAAATGAGAGCTTACGAAGATCATAGGTGACACGTGGATCATACTGCATATCATAGAGACAGACTGGACTCTAAAGGAGGTGAAGTGTGCATAGCGACAAGCATAGATTTTCAGTCTGGCGAGGTTCAAAATACATTCGCCGGAGAACTACTACGCAGAAGGTCATGACGGAGACAAACCTACTGAGCATGGGAACAATCTTCCATACAGTAGTACAGATAATGGCTTACACGCATGACGTAGATATAGTCGCAATAACTATGAAGGCAATGGAAGAGGTATCAATCGCACTTCAGCAGGCCCGCGGCAATATCAGAATGAATATCAGTCAACAGAAGACAAAATATATGGGTGCTGGGAAGAGAAGCAAGGAGAATACGCTACCCACAATAACATTCGGCAGCTATTCTTTTAAGAGAGTAGAGCATTTTAAATATCTCGGATCGACAGTCGCCCACTCAAATGACACCTCTTACGCAGTTGCGAGAGTAACAGAAGCCAACAAAGACTATTTTGTCCTAAACTAACTATTTTCTTCGAAACTGTTAACTTCTATACAAAATTAACGATTTCCAAAACTTTTACAGGACCAGTCTTCACATATCCCTCGAACCGTGGCCGTTAAAATCAAAACATATTGCAATACTTGATGCCAAAGAGTGAAAGATGCTTCGAAAAATCGTTGGCCTAACCAGTGAAACACAAGGATAGCACAGAGTAGGTGCAGGTACAATCATGAAATGAACACAATATAAACTGAAGCGCCAAAGAAATTGGTATAGGAATGCGTACTCAAATACAGAGATATTTAAACAGGCAGAATACGGCGCTGCAGTAGGCAACGCCTATATAAGACAATAAGTGTCTGGTGCAGTTGTTACGTCGGTTACTGCTACAATGGCAGGTTACCATGATTTAAGTGAGTTTGAATGTGGTGTTATAGTCGGCGCACGAGCGATGTGACACAGCATTTCCGAAGTAGCGATGAAGCGGTGATTTTCCCGTACGACCATTTCACGAGTGTATCGTGAATATCAGGAATCCGGTGAAACATCAAATCTCAGATATCGCTGCGGCCGGAAAAAGACCCTCCAAGAACGGGACCAACGACGACTGAAGAGATTCGTTCAACGTGACAGAAGAGCAACCGTTTCGCAAATTGCTGCAGACTTCAGTACTGGGCCATCGACAAGTGTCAGCGTGCGAACCATTCAACGAAACATAATCGATAAGGAGTTTCGGAGCCGAAAGCCCATTCGTGTACCCTTGATGACTGCAAGGACCTGGTGGGGGTATGGAGACAACCTCATGTTTCCATGAACCCTACATGTCAGCACGGGACTGTTCAAGCTGGTAGAGGTTCTGTAATGGTGTGGGGCGTGTGCAGTTGAAGTAATATAGGACCCCTGATACATCTAGATACGACTCTTGATAGGTGAGATGTACGTAAGCATCCTGTCTGATCACCTCCATCCTTGCACGCCCAGAACTGCTACAGAGTAGCTCGAGGAGCACTCTTCTGAATTTAAACACTTCTGCTGGCCACCAAACTCCCCAGACATGAACATTGTTGACCTTATCTGGGATGCATTGCAATGTACTGTTCAGGAGACCTCCACTCCCTCGGATTCTTACGGATTTATGGGTAGCCCTGCAGCAGTTACGGTGTCAGTTCACTCCAGCACTGCCGCAAGGGATAGCCGCGTGGTATGAGGGGCCTTGTCACGGTCCGTGCGGCGGGGGTTCGAATCCTCCCTCGGGCATGGGTGTGTGTGTTGTCCATAGCGTAAGTTAGTTTAAGTTAGATTTAGTAGTGTATAGGCTTACGGTCCGATGACCTCAGCAGCTTGGTTCCATAACACCTTATCACAAATTTCCAAAATTTTTCCTTCAGCACTACTTCAGACATTAGTCGAGTCCATATCACGTCATGTTGCGGGACTTACGCGTGCTCGCCGGGGTCCTACACGACATTAGGTACATATAACAGTTTCTTCTGCTCTTCAGTGTAAGCGTATGAGTGAGTGTTACTTGCAGTAGTATAAAAGCGGACTAGCATGCTACTGGGAAGTAGGAAGTAAGGAACCTTATTACGTTTAAGCAAACGCCAAATGTGAAAGAATCGGACACATTATATAGCACTGCGTTCTGGGTGTAGAAGAGGAGCATTTCGGAGACGACGATTGTTTGCATTGCATTCTATCATAAAAGTAGCATTCTGAGGCTACTGTTTGTGGACAGTAACATTTCTGAAATAGATTTGTGGACAATAACATTTCTGAAATGGACTGGGCTGCACAGAATCCCGTTCTGTACACAGTGGAACATTTTTGGCACGAGTTAGAACATTGATTTCGCTTCATGCCTCAACGTGCATCATCACTACCTTCTCTGGTTTCGGTTAGTGAGGAAAAACGGGTTTCCATTCCCACCACAGGCTCTGAAACTGTACTTAACAGAGTTAAAGCCCTAATAAAGGCGAAAGGCTAACTCACCCCATATTAATGTTCACTAACAGGTTTCGAGATACTTTTATCAAATAAGGTTTCAGAAAACGAATGCTGAAAATTTCCAAGTGTTAGAGAAAATGGACACATCTCAGTGGACATAGCATTTCTCCAAGTTTTTAAATCACGTTACAGGTAATCAATATGCGAACCGTTCGTGACGCGGAAAACATCAAAATGTGTGAGCATTTTAGTGAAGTCGCTTCAGTCTGGAACCGCGCGACCGCTATGGTCACAGATTCGAATCCTGCCTCGGGCATGGATGTGTGTGATATCCGTAGGATAGTTAGGTTTAAGTAGTTCTACGTTCTAGGGGACTGATGACCTCAGATGTTAAGTCCCATAGTGCTCAGAGCCATTTGAACCATTTTTGGCACAACGATAGTATCCCGCTTCTGAAATCTCTTCATCAGGTTGCCCGTCTGCAGGCGTAACAACACATAGCGGATGATAATCTACGTGTTCTGTCACGCCCGATTGCTAGAAGTATGCTCTGCAACTGCGCCACGGCGAGTCAGACAGATTGAAACTGGAGAGATGTTCTATCCATCAGTACGTGTCATTTCTCTCTAACTCCTTCAGTTTTTGCGCTTTCCTCTTGTGAAACCCTGAATGTACTTCCAGTCAGCGTCCGGCGACTTTGAACTCGGAATAGAGGAGGGATTCAACAGACTACGATGTTAGATACAAACGGGAAGGGGCATCCAAGGAATGATAGGTGTGGGGACTTACTCAACGACTTTTAAATCAATGATCTACGTTTTGCTTATGTTTTTCTGTCTTCAGAATGTCAAAAAAACGTTGTGATGTATTTATTTTTGCCAATAAACAATCTTTCCAAATAGGGGTTTCACAAATAAGGGTTTCCATGAAACAAAACCCGATCTTCGAGTAACCTACAATAACTACCTAAAGGTATCATGGTTACCAGTAATGATTCGTGTCCCTTCCAATTTGTATCTAACATTATATTTTGCTGTATTCCTCCTCTGTTCCGAGTTAGTCCCTATGAGAACTGAAAACATACTTTTTTCGACCTTCATTGAACCTTGACATGACCTTGAATAACGTATCATTTTACACGCTACATAAAATCTGCCGCTCTTTTCGTATTCGTTAAAAAAAATCACTTCAACCTCAAAATCACTTTGAAAACACATGTTATTAGCAATGCGTGATCCTCTTTGTCATCTACAAATCTTTTCCAAAACATTTTGCAGTATCTCACCTCTATGTCGAAATGTTCCACATTATGGATTAAAATGATCGACCCTGTACAATCCATACGTTGTAAGAGCTGTGTTTAAAAAGTAACTGAAATTTTGTAATTTCGAGTGTAGCATATGTACAACTCACATAATTTTTTCTTAGTTGTGTCGATAAAATCGTCCGAAAAATATGTTGTCAGCTACCCAAAAGTTTACATGTGGTTTTGTGGTATTGGCGACTTTTTAAATTGTAACGACTTTGAAATATAGAATGGTCTTGATCGCACAATTCATTAGTAAACGTTACGCATGATGACGAAATTTTGGAACTGTAACGCTTAACAAAGAAGAGTGCAATAAAGTTCTTTGTATATTTCAAATTTGTGTCAAATCAGAATGGTCGCCATGGATGCATTTCTACATCAAGTAATGGTACTTATTTTGTATATGAATGGTTCAGACCATCTTATGAAATTTTATTGTGTGAACGGAATACAGAACAGCAAAGATTTAGAACCGTGAAATATCTCTCTTGTTGAGTCTGTTAAGAGTAAAGCAAAATTTTACGAGTTATATAAAACTTTCAAAGGATGCAGTGAAGACGATGAAGACAATGAGCGTCCTGTACGCCTCTGCACATCATCTAGCTATGAAATTGTGGAAGAAGTGAAGAAAATGATTATGCACTATCACTGAAAATTGACTGATGATGTTGCCCTAGCATAGAAAAAAACAGTTTTTGGATGCTTTTCGTGTAACAGGAAAATTTTTCAAAAAATTTTGAACTTCGAACAAAAGCAGAGGCGAATCCAGATTGCTCTGCAGTCGCTAAATGAAGAGATGCTGAAACGTTTCTCAACAGATGATGAAACACGGGTTTTCGAATATGACGACGAGATTAATACTGAATCGTGCCACTGTAAGCGTTAAGGTCTTTCAAGACCGCAGATAGCTTGGTAAATGCGGTCGCATGTAAACACTGTACTGACTGTGTTCTTTGCTTTTAACGACATTGTGCGCCATGAGTTCTTGCCGTGATGGCGAATGATCAACAAGGTCTACTACTTACTAGTTGTTCCAGTTGAGATGCACATTTCGGAAAAACGCCCGGATCTGTGCCGAAACAATTCATGGCGTTTGCATCATGGTAATGCAGCTGCTCACACTCCGTTGTTTGTTTGTGAATTTTTGGCCAAAAACGATACTGCAATGATATCCTAGCCACAAAGTTTTCAAGACAGTCTTCTGTTCCCAAAAATAAAGAAGTGCTTAAAGGCCCGTCATTTCATATGTATACAGGGTGATTCAAAAAAACGTTTACAAACTGACATGGCACATCGCGCGTACACAAGTATCAGTAATCATGTAGGAACCGGGGGTCACAAAGGCCATAGGGGGCTACTAAATGGCGCTGCAGCTATTTAGTCACACACTACAGATGGACGCCCATTACAAGATATTCTCGTCCACATGCATCGAGATACGCCTGACATCGATGCTGTACTGAAAGGCGCATCCTCTCAGAAGTACCTGGCGTATCTCGAAGACATCCTTCTGGCGCAACAATCATGCCCACTAGGTCCTCCGGCGATGTAACAGGTGTTTCATAGTCAAGGCCCTTCAGATACCACCGCAAGAAAAAATCAATTGGGATTAGAACGGGAGATCGTGGTTGTCGCGCGACTGGACCACCACGACAAATCCAGCGGCCGGGAAACATTGCCTGCTGATATGCGCTGGAGCTCCGTCGTGCTGAAATCGAATGTGACGACGAACAGGCATGGGAACATCATTGAGCACGTCCGGCAGAATCTGCGACCATTAAGTCTGTCCGTGAGAAGATACGGTTCAGTTAAACAGTCTCCGACGATACCAACCCACACGTTAAGGGTAAATTTGCGTTGTGAGGCATGCGTACATGTAAAATATGGGTTCACAACCACCAGCGTATGCAAGTTGTTATCATTCATCACACTCTCGAGAGAGAACGCTGCCTCATCGGAGAAGAGGAGATTCTACACTCCTGGAAATGGAAAAAAGAACACATTGACACCGGTGTGTCAGACCCACCATACTTGCTCCGGACACTGCGAGAGGGCAGTACAAGCAATGATCACACGCACGGCACAGCGGACACACCAGGAACCGCGGTGTTGGCCGTCGAATGGCGCTAGCTGCGCAGCATTTGTGCACCGCCGCCGTCAGTGTCAGCCAGTTTGCCGTGGCATACGGAGCTCCATCGCAGTCTTTAACACTGGTAGCATGCCGCGACAGCGTGGACGTGAACCGTATGTGCAGTTGACGGACTTTGAGCGAGGGCGTATAGTGGGCATGCGGGAGGCCGGGTGGACGTACCGCCGAATTGCTCAACACGTGGGGCGTAAGGTCTCCACAGTACATCGATGATGTCGCCAGTGGTCGGCGGAAGGTGCACGTGCCCGTCGACCTGGGACCGGACCGCAGCGACGCACGGATGCACGCCAAGACCGTAGGATCCTACGCAGTGCCGTAGGGGACCGCACCGCCACTTCCCAGCAAATTAGGGACACTGTTGCTCCTGGGGTATCGGCGAGGACCATTCGCAACCGTCTCCATGAAGCTGGGCTACGGTCCCGCACACCGTTAGGCCGTCTTCCGCTGACGCCCCAACATCGTGCAGCCCGCCTCCAGTGGTGTCGCGACAGGCGTGAATGGAGGGACGAATGGAGACGTGTCGTCTTCAGCGATGAGAGTCGCTTCTGCCTTGGTGCCAATGATGGTCGTATGCGTGTTTGGCGCCGTGCAGGTGAGCGCCACAATCAGGACTGCATACGACCGAGGCACACAGGGCCAACACCCGGCATCATGGTGTGGGGAGCGATCTCCTACACTGGCCGTACACCACTGGTGATCGTCGAGGGGACACTGAATAGTGCACGGTACATCCAAACCGTCATCGAACCCATCGTTCTACCATTCCTAGACCGGCAAGGGAACTTGCTGTTCCAACAGGACAATGCACGTCCGCATGTATCCCGTGCCACCCAACGTGCTCTAGAAGGTGTAAGTCAACTACCCTGGCCAGCAAGATCTCCGGATCTGTCCCCCATTGAGCATCTTTGGGACTGGATGAAGCGTCGTCTCACGCGGTCTGCACGTCCAGCACGAACGCTGGTCCAACTGAGGCGCCAGGTGGAAATGGCATGGCAAGCCGTTCCACAGGACTACATCCAGCATCTCTACGATCGTCTCCATGGGAGAATAGCAGCCTGCATTGCTGCGAAAGGTGGATATACACTGTACTAGTGCCGACATTGTGCATGCTCTGTTGCCTGTGTCTATGTGCCTGTGGTTCTGTCAGTGTGATGATGTGATGTATCTGACCCCAGGAATGTGTCAATAAAGTTTCCGCTTCCTGGGACAATGAATTCACGGTGTTCTTATTTCAATTTCCAGGAGTGTATGAACCGCTTCAGTCTTGTGTCCGTAGCCGCTCGGGGTAGCCGAGCGGCCGGAGGCAACTTGCCACAGTTCGCGCTGCTCAACCCGTCGGATGTTCGACTCCTGCATCGGACATGGATGTGTGTGTTGTCCTTAGCGCAAGTTAGTTTAAGTTAGCCTAAGTAGTGTGTAAGGCAAGGGACCGATGGCCTCAGCAGTTTGGTCCCATTGGAACTTACCAGAAATTTTCAATTTCTCGTAACCGTAGCTGCTTCTCGTGCCGTTTTCGACCCCCGATTCCTATGTGATTACTGATCCTTGTTGTATGCCTGACGTACCATATCAGTTTGTAAACTTTTTTTGAATCACCCTATATATGAAGTTAAAAACGCATTGCTGAGAGGTCTAAAAGTTTTCCCAAAGATGGAGTTCTCGAAGTGTTCAGGAGATTTGAAAAAGCCTTGGCGTAAATTTATAATTGCTCATGGGTTCTATTTCCAAGGGAATAAATAATAAAATTATTTCCAAGATACAAGAATTCCGCCGAGCGGGATTAGCTGAGCGGTCGAAGGCGCTGTAGTCATGGGCTCTGCGGCTGGTCCCGGCGGAGGTTCGAGTCCTCCTTCGGGCATGGGTGTGTGTGTTTGTCCTTAGGATAATTTAGGTTAAGTAGTGTGTAAGCTTAGGGGCTGATGACCTTAGCAGTTAAGTCCCATAAGATTTTACGCACATTCTTTTTTTTCTAACAAGAATGCCAGATGTTTTTAATATACGTCGTACTGATGCAGTGATACATTTTGTTCAGTGAGCCACCTTTGAAACAATGATAAAAAAGCTGTAATTATTTCTGGTGCTGACTAGAGCTCTGTGGGGCCCCAGTGGCCTGTTAGAGTTTCGCTCAAACCTTAGCACACAATTCTAAACTAATAAGTTCTTCGAAGTGAAGTCGAGACTTCGCAGTTCCTTTTAAACGACTTGTTTGTTTCTTAGAGCAACCGAAAGGCTCTGGTATGTGATATTTGTATTTCACCAACACTTTATGGGAACAGCGAAGATAATTTAAAACGTGAATATTTTAGGTTTTAGTGCAACTGAAACGGCAATCACACTTCCAATAAACTAACTTAGATAAGTAAATACAAATGCAAAATGGAAGAACAATAAACGCGACAGGTTAGATTAATTAACACAAATACTGCTGAGCCTAAACTCCCTAGGTGAAATGTCAGCAGCAGGTAAAATAAGCTCGTTCATCAAAATCTTCACAATTCATGTGCGATGTTCGCCAAAGTTCTCTTAAAACGTCCAGAGTACGAAGACTGGCTCAAGCCCATCGATAAAAAAAGCAGTAAATGTTGCCATACACGAAGCTCCACGAAACATCGTCTCGCCAAATAATGTACAACTGCTGATACTAAAGCTACCAAACTGAAGCACAGGATGACATTGAGAGACCGAACTATCTTTGTGTCCCTACATCTGGTCCAGTAGCGGACTTTTCAAATCCAGTGGTATGACGCGACGACCACAAATTAACCTTTTCTTCCTAACATCAGAATGGAGGAGGGAAGCACGCTTTTTCGCTAATTTACATGACACCTAATAATATAAATTTTTATGCGTTACCAAGACCATATTTGTTAGTTAATATATGAAGCATTTCTTCATCATCAAATGTTAATTAAAAGTACTTCGATTATTAGTTTACTACTGGTGGACTCAGCAATCTTACAAAGAATTTTCTACCTATTCCATAGCTGCAATTACACTGAAGAGCCAAAGAAATTGGTACGCTTGCCCAATTGACGGGCCGAGGGAAGATTTAGAGTTTTGTGTCGTGAAGTCATCAAGGGCACGCGAGTGGGCCTTCCATGATGTTTCGTTGAATTGTTCGCACGCTGACACTTGTTAATGGCCCGGCATTGAAATCTGCAGCAACTTGAGGAAGGGTTGCGCTTCTGTCACGTAGAAACGATTCTCTTGCATTGTCGTTGGTCCCGTTCTTGTAGGATCTTTATCCGACTGCAGCGATGTCGGAGATTTGATGTTTTACCGAATTCCTGGTATTCATGATACGCTCGTGAAATGATCGTACAGGAAAATCCCCACTTCATCGTTACCTCTGAGATGCTGTGTCCCATCGCTCGTGCGCCGACTATAGCACCATATTCAAAATCACTTAAATCCTGACAACCTGTCATTGTAGCAACAGTAAGCGATCTAACAAATGCGCCAGACACTTCTCGTCTTAAATATGCGTTGCTGACCGCAACACCATATACTGCCTGTTTACATAATCCTATATTTGAATACGCATACCTATATCAGATTCTTTGGCGCTTCAGTATGTTGTTGTTGTTGTGGTCTTCAGTCCTGAGACTGGTTTGATGCAGCTCTCCATGCTACTCTATCCTGTGCAAGCTTTTTCATCTCCCAGTACCTACTGCAACCTACATGCTTCTGAATCTGCTTAGTGTATTCATCTCTTGGTCTCCCTCTACGATTTTTACCCTCCACGCTGCCCTCCAATACTAAATTGGTGATCCCTTGATGCCTCAGAACATGTCTTACCAACCGATCCCTTCTTCTGGTCAAGTTGTGCCACAAACTTCTCTTCTCCCCAATCCTATTCAATACTTCCTCATTAGTTATGTGATCTACCCATCTAATCTTCAGCATTCTTCTGTAGCACCACATTTCGAAAGCTTCTATTCTCTTCTTGTCCAAACTATTTATCGTCCATGTTTCACTTCCATACATGGCTACACTCCATACGAATACTTTCAGAAATGACTTCCTGACACTTAAATCTATACTGGATGTTAACAAATTTCTCTTCTTCAGAAACGCTTTCCTTGCCATTGCCAGCCTACATTTTATATCCTCTCTAATTCGACCATCGTCAGTTATTTTGCTCCCCAAATAGCAAAACCTCGTTTACTACTTTAAGTGCCTCATTTCTTAATCTAATTCCCTCAGCGTCACCCGACTTAATTAGACTACATTCCATTATCCTTGTTTTGCTTTTGTTGATGTTCATCTTATATCCTCCTTCAAGACACTGTACATTCCATTCAACTGCTCTTCCAAGTCCTTTGCTGTGTCTGACAGAATTACAATGTCATCGGCGAACCTCAAAGTTTTTATTTCTTCTCCATGAATTTTAATACCTACTCCGAATTTTTCTTTTGTTTCCTTTACTGCTTGCTCAATATACAGATTGAACAACATCGGGGAGAGGCTACAACCCTGTCTTACTCCCTTCCCAACCACTGCTTCCCTTTCATGTCCCTCGACTCTTATAACTGCCATCTGGTTTCTGTACAAATTGTAAATAGCTTTTCGCTCCCTGTATTTTACCCCTGCCACCTTTAGAATTTGAAAGAGAGTATTCCAGTCAACATTGTCAAAAGCTTTCTCTAAGTCTACAAATGCTAGAAACGTAGGTTTGCCTTTCCTTAATCTTTCTTCTAAGATAAGTCGTAAGGTCAGTATTGCCTCACGTGTTCCAGTGTTTCTACGGAATCCAAACTGATCTTCCCCGAGGTTGGCTTCTACTAGTTTTTCCATTCGTCTGTAAAGAATTCGTGTTAGTATTTTGCAGCTGTGACTTATTAAGCTGATAGTTCGGTAATATTCACATCTGTCAACACCTGCTTTCTTTGGGATTGGAATTATTATATTCTTCTTGAAGTCTGAGGGTATTTCGCCTGTTTCATACATCTTGCTCACCAGATGGTAGAGTTTTGCCAGGACTGGCTCTCCCACGGCCGTCAGTAGTTCCAATGGAATATTGTCTACTCCGGGGGCCTTGTTTCGACTCAGGTCTTTCAGTACTCTGTCAAACTCTTCGCGCAGTATCATATCTCCCATTTCATCTTCATCTACATCCTCTTCCATTTCCATAATATTGTCCTCAAGTACATCGCCCTTGTATAGACCCTCTATATACTCCTTCCACCTTTCTGCTTTCCCTTCTTTGCTTAGAATTGGGTTTCCATCTGAGCTCTTGATATTCATACAAGGCGTTCTCTTATCTCCAAAGGTCTCTTTAATTTTCCTGTAGGTGGTATCTGTCTTACCCCTAGTGAGATAGGCCTCTACATCCTTACATTTGTCCTCCAGCCATCCCTGCTTAGCCATTTTGCACTTCCTATCGATCTCATTTTTGAGACGTTTGTATTCCTTTTTGCCTGTTTCACTTACTGCATTTTTATATTTTCTCCTTTCATCAATTAAATTCAATATTTCTTCTGTTACCCAAGGATTTCTACTAGCCCTCGTCTTTTTACCTACTTGATCCTCTGCTGCCTTCACTACTTCATCCCTCAAAGCTACCCATTCTTCTTCTACTGTATTTATTTCCCCCATTCCTGTCAATTGCTCCCTTATGCTCTCTCTGAAACTCTGTACAACCTCTGGTTCGTTTAGTTTATCCAGGTCCCATCTCCTTAAATTCCCACCTTTTTGCAGTTTCTTCAGTTTTAATCTACAGGTCATAACCAATAAATTGTGGTCAGAGTCCACATCTGCCCCTGGAAATGTCTTACAATTTCAAACCTGGTTCCTAAATCTCTGTCTTACCATTACATAATCTATCTGATACCTTTTAGTATCGCCAGGGTTCTTCCATGTATACAACCTTCTTTCATGATTCTTAAACCAAGTGTTAGTTATGATTATGTTGTGCTCTGTGCAAAATTCGACCAGGCGGCTTCCTCTTTCATTTCTGTCCCCCAATCCATATTCACCTACTATGTTTCCTTCTCTCCCTTTTCCTACACTCGAATTCCAGTCACCCATGACTATTAAATTTTCGTCTCCCTTCACAATCTGAATAATTTCTTTTATTTCATCATACATTTCTTCAATTTCTTCGTCATCTGCAGAGCTAGTTGGCATATAAACTTGTACTACTGTAGTAGGCGTGGGCTTCGTATCTATCTTGGCCACAATAATGCGTTCACTATGCTGTTTGTAGTAGCTTACCCGCATTCCTATTTTCCTATTCATTATTAAACCTACTCCTGCATTACCCCTATTTGATTTTGTGTTTATAACCCTGTAGTCACCTGACCAGAAGTCTTGTTCCTCCTGCCACCAAACTTCACTAATTCCCACTATATCTAACTTCAACCTATCCATTTCCCTTTTTAAATTTTCTAACCTACCTGCCCGATTAAGGGATCTGACATTCCACGCTCCGATCCGTAGAACGCCAGTTTTCTTTCTCCTGATAACGACATCCTCTTGAGTAGTCCCCGCCCGGAGATCCGAATGGGGGACTATTTTACCTCCGGAATATTTTACCCAAGAGGACGCCATCATCATGTAATCATACAGTAAAGCTGCATGCCCTCGGGAAAAATTACGGCTGTAGTTTCCCCTTGCTTTCAGCCGTTCGCAGTACCAGCACAGCAAGGCCGTTTTGGTTATTGTTACAAGGCCAGATCAGTCAATCATCCAGACTGTTGCCCTTGCAACTACTGAAAAGGCTGCTGCCCCTCTTCAGGAACCACACGTTTGTCTGGCCTCTCAACAGATACCCCTCCGTTGTGGTTTGCATCTACGGTACGGCTATCTGTATCGCTGAGGCACGCAAGCCTCCCCACCAACGGCAAGGTCCATGGTTCAGTATAAGATTGATTAATTACGCACTTCGAGAATAGGTCTCTAATCTGTATCTCATGAATTTGTATATGTTTCGTGTCCGTTCCGAAAAGCAGTCCCGTGACACAATCAGAAACATTTCAACCCCTTCTGAAGTTGCTGCAGTCGACTGTAGGTGACGTGATTACGAGGTGGAAATGTGAAGGAAGAATCACAGCTAGACCAAAACCAGGAAGAACTCACGTACTCACGGACAGCAATTATGGGGCTCCGTGGAGGGTGGTTGTAAGAAATCGCATGAAATCAAGGGAGGGAATCACGCGTCAGCTCCAAAGTGTTACCAGCAGTCCACCTAGCACAGTGGACGTGCGCAGAGAGTTAAACAGAATGAGGTACAGAGGCCTGGCACCTCCTCATAAGCCACACAGTTCTGCGGTGAGTGGTGAGCAACACTTGAGGTGATGTAAACAGCGACAGCAGTGGATAGTGCGTGACTGGAAACACGTGGTGTGTAGTGCTGATACTTTGTGGTGATCCGAATGAAGATTTTGGCTTTAGCAAATGGCTGGAGACCGTCACTTTCAATCGTGCGTAATATCAAAAGCGAAGGACAGAGGAGGTTGTGTTAGAGGATGTGGGTGTATTTCATGGTGTGGGTGCACCAAACTACTGGGAAGTAAGGAAATGTTTTGGAAGCAATCTGGACGATACTACCAATAAACGGAACACTGGGACGATCAGCCACCCCGTTGCACCTCTTCTGAGAAGGGGCCACGAGGGCTGGTGTTCACACACAGACAATGAACGAGTAATCATCTGGGAGAACTTTTCACAAGATAGTGGAGAAACCTAAACAGACAGCACTTTTGTCTGACGAACTTAACTATAACCTTTGGGAGATCACTATTGGGAAGGTGAAATAAAATTCCCTGTCCCCTCCACCGTTGTTGAAGTTGAAATCCATGGGACGCCGCCGAATGCGTGACTCTTATACAAAACAAGACAGAAAGTTGGACGTTGGTTGTTCTGGAACTTTTCACAGCGTGAGTGAGAGCATGGCAATCCCGAAAGGAAGCTCTTGGCTGAAGAAAGAGACGGGAAGAGCAAGGAACGACTTATTTTCGAGGACACTGTTAGGAAGAATTTCACTGGTTAATCAGCTTACACAGAGCAAAGGGAAGTGGACCTGCACTCTCAGAGACACATTTTGGACGGTCGGAGCGCACAAGAAATAGAATCCAGCCAATCAGGTCTAATTTGTAACGAAAAACGCAGTAACGCGAGGCTCCCTTAACGGACGGCGTCTCACAGCAGTAAGCGGCAGAGTTCATCTTACGCTTCTCTATTCGTGCTCGCCTAACAGGGCTTCTCTGCAGGACTGGTACTTGGATCTCCATCAGAGAGCTTCAGTTTACGGCGCAAACTAACAAGGAAGGAAGCTAACGAGCTGTCTAGCATGTCATGAAACGTTTGCTCCCAATTTCCACCACAGGTAGAGTTACACCTGTTGCCATCAGCAAATCTATCCTTCACTAACTCATTTCTTGATGATAGCTAACTACGTACGCATTTTATTTTCAGTTTCCTCCTCGACCTCCCCTGTCAAATTAATAAATTTTCATTCGCGTAGTTGCCTTAAGTAACAGTTCGCTGAGATGTTGCCACAGAATGCCTTTATGAAATACACTGAAGAGGCAAAGAAACTAGTGCACCTACCTAATATCGCGAGCACACAGAAGTGCCGCAGCACGACGTGGCATGGACTAGACTAATGTCTGAAGTAGTGTAAGAAGGAATTTACATCATGATTCCTGCAGAGCTGTCCATAAATCAGTGACAGAACGAGGGGGTGGAGATCTCTTATGAACAGCAAGATGCAAGGCATCCCAGATATGCTCAACAATGTTCTCGTCTGGGTAGTTTGGTGGCCAGCGGAGGTGGTTAAACTCAGAAGAGTGCTCCTGCAGCCACTCTGTATCAATTCTCGACATGTGGGGTGTCGCATCGTCCTGCTGGGATTGCCGAAGTCCATCGGAATGCACAACGGACATGAATGGACGCAGGTTATCAGACAGGATGCTTACGTAAGAGTCACCTGGCAGAGTCGTATCTAGACGTATCAGGGGTCTCATATCATTCCAACTGCAGACGCGCCACACCATTACAGAGCCTCCACCAGCTTGAACAGTCCCCTGCTGACGTGCAAGGGCCATGTATTCATGAGCTTATCCCCACATCCGTACACTTCCAACCGCTCGATACAATTTGAAACGGAACTCGTCCGACCAGCCAACATGTATCCAGTCATCAACAGTCGAATATCGGTGTTGACAGGCCCAGGCGATGCATAAAGCTTTGTGCCGTGCTGTCATCAAGGGTATGCGAGTGGGCCTTCGACTCCGAAAACCCACAGCGATTATGCTTCTTTGACTTGTTCGCACGCTGACACTTGTTGATGGCCCATCATTGAAATCTGCGGCAGTTTGCGGAAGGGTCGCACTTCTGCCACTTTAAACGATTCTCTTCGGTCGTCGTTGGTCTCGTTCTTGCAGGATCTTTTCCGGCCGCAGCGATGTCGGGGATTTGATGTTTTACCGGATTCCTGATATATACGGTACACTCGTGAAATGGTTGTACGGGAAAATCCCCACTTCATCGCTGCCTCGGAGATGTTGTGTCCCATCGCTTATGCGCCGACTATAGCACTACGTTCAGACTCACTAAAATCTTTATAACCTGCCACTGTAGCAGCAGTAACCGATCTTTCAACTGCGCCAGACACTTGTTGTCTCATATAGGCGTTGCCGACCGCTGCACCATATTCTACCTGTTTACATATCTGTGTATCTGAATACGCATGCCTATAGCAGTTTCTTTGCCGCTTCATTGTATCAGGAATGAAGCATTCTGGCATAATTGTGAATTTTTGAGATTATAAATAAACTAAAAGATTAATGTATATAATTTCATTGAATTCCACATTCCTAACATGAAAACCACCTAGAATGGATATGTTTTGAGGCGACATCCAATGGGAATCACGGAGCTCACTTGACCAAACCACTCTGCTGTTACTGCTTCTGTGTTGACAACACAACACACTCTGCCAACTTTTGTATCGGGCGGTCCACCTCTCGCGGCATCTAGTGGTCAATTCCGCATTACAAACGGGTGTCTGGGTACTTTTGATGAGACAGTGAACTTACGTAATATCTGAACTGGATCTGACAGCGATCGAGTTACGTGAAACACCATACTATCCCCCTCGCCTTTGTAATATTAGTATTTGTTTCGATAGCTTAAAAAAAACTTACATTCGATAACCTAATCATGCAGGTTCAAAAAACCCATCTGTGTAAAAAATTTCTTAGATCGTTGCTGTGCAGCGACCACCTGATATTTCAAAGAATACCTTACGCGCCACGGCGCGGAATACGACTTGTTCATAATTTGTATCGACAGAGATATTTTGGGTTTCTTATTTTTTGACAGCTGAAGAATTGTAATCCTCTTCTGTTAACACAGTCGTCATATTTTTTAAACACGGGGGACGCGTATATGGTGTGGTCCGCAATCACTAATTAGTTATTACAAAATATTACTATTGTGCAGTGCTATGTAAGAATTTGTGTGTGCAGCTAAGATGAAATGTCGAAAATGTTATATGACGTTCTTTAAATAAACAGCCAGCAAGGCATAAAACTGAAATGTACGGATCCTATTGTTAGAAATACTGACTAAGGTAATTAAATTGGTTATTGTGCTCTCAAATGCTGTAATGCCTGCTTATTACTTAAAGTATTTCTATACTATCTATCTCCTATTAATGGCAACAGAAATTACGGTGTTTTTATAGTTTCCACACAGCTACCAGGGACCGACTGCATGTCGGCAAACGTCATAAATGGTTCAAATGGCTCTGAGCACTATGCAACTCAACTTCTGAGGTCATCAGTCGCCTGGAACTTAGAACTAATTAAACGTAACTAACCTAAGGACATCACACACATCAATGCCCGAGGCAGGATTCGAACCTGCGACCGTAGCGGTCGCTCGGTTCCAGACTGTAGCGCCTAGAACCGCACGGGCACTCCGGCCGGCTGGCAAACGTCATAGTTAAAGCACAAGGCGCACTACTATTTTCCTAATTTGTAATTTAAATCCAACTTCTTGTAATGTGTGGTGTAGTATAGCAAAGAAAATATCCAGCTCTGTCTGGTCCCTTAGGTTTCTCTGTTCGTAGTTGCTATGTCTCATATCCGGTCGTGATCGAACATGATCACGACACAAATAAATTAAGTGGCAATGCGAACTCTGTTCTTAATCTTGAGAACGCTACGCCTTCTGCAAACGATTTCAGGTGAAATATAGATAAACTATAACTTATAGTACTTAAGTTTTTTGAAAAGTCTTTGCTCTTCCCGCCAAGAAGTGGTGCAAAACTCAACAGATTTCTGATCTTCACAAGAGAATAATAATTTGATATATATATATATATATATATATATATATATATATATATATATATATACAGGGTGAGTCACATAACATTACCACTGGATATATTTCGTAAACCACATCAAATACTGACGAATCGATTCCACAGACCGAACGTGAGGAGAGGGGCTAGTGTAATTGGTTAATACAAACAATAAAGAAATGCACGGAAGTATGTTTTTTAACACAAACCTACGTTTTTTTAAATGGAACCCCGTTAGTTTTGTCAACACATCTGAACATATAAACAAATACGTAATCAGTACCGTTTGTTGCATTGTAAAATGTTAATTACATCCGGAGATATTGTAACCTAAAGTTGACGCTTGAGTACCACTCCTCCGCTGTTCGATCGTGTGTATCGGAGAGCACCGAATTACGTAGGGATACAAAGGGAACGGTGATGGACCTTAGGTACAGAAGAGACTGGAACAGCACATTACGTCCACATGCTAACACTTTTTTATTGGTCTTTTGCACTGACGCACATGCACATTACCATGAGGGGTGAGGTACACGTACACACGTGGTTTCCGTTTTCAATTACGGAGTGGAATAGAGTGTGTCACGACATGTCAGGCCAATAAATTTTCAATGTGGTGGCCATCATTAGCTACACACAATTGCAATCTCTGGCGTAATGAATGTCGTACACGCCACAGTACATCTGGTGTAATGCCTCAGGCTGCCACAATACGTTGTTTCATATCCTCTGTGGTTGTAGGCGCATCACGGTACACATTCTCCTTTAACGTACCCCACAGAAGGAAGTCCAGAGGTGTAGGATCAGGAGAACGTGCTGGCCAATTTATGCGTCCTCCACGTCCTATGAAACGCCCATCGAACATCCTGTCAAGGGTCAGCCTAGTGTTAATTGCGGAATTTGCAGGTGCACCATCATGCTGATACCACATACGTCGACGCGTTTCCAGTGGGACATTTTCGAGCAACGTTGGCAGATAATTCTGTAGAAACGCGATGTATGATGCAGCTGTTTGGGCCCCTGCAATGAAGTGAGGACCAATGAGGTGGTCGCCAATCATTCCGCACCATACATTTACAGTCCACTTCGCTGTCGCTCTACCTGTCTGAGCCAGCGAGGATTGTCCACTGACCAGTAATGCATGTTCCGTAGATTCACTGCCCCGAGGTTTGTGAAACCCGCTTCATCGGAAAACACGTAGAACTGCAACGCTTTCTCTGTTAATGCCCATTGACAGAGTTGCACTCGATGATTAAAGTCATCACCATGTAATTGCTGATGTAGCGACACATGAAACGGGTGAAAGCGGTGACGATGCAGTATGCGCATGACACTACTTTGACTCAGTCCACCGGCTCTCGCAATGTCCCGTGTACTCATGTGTGGGTTCATGGCAACAGTAGCTAACACACCAACTGCACCCGATTCTCCTGTGACGGGCCTGTTGCGGACACGTTTGCGTGCTACGACCATACCTGTTGCATACAGTTGGCGGTAGATGTTTTGCAATGTGCGGCCCGTTGGATGCTCTCCGTCCGGGTACCGTTCTGCATACACCCTGCAGGCTTCAGCTGCATTTCGTCGACATTCGCCATAGATGAGCATCATCTCCGCCTTTTCAGAGTTCGAATACACCATGGTCACAGTTCCGACAACACTACACTATCACAGACGTCTGGCCCGCATCTCGTGGTCGTGCGGTAGCGTTCTCGCTTCCCACGCCCGGGTTCCCGGGTTCGATTCCCGGCGGGGTCAGGGATTTTCTCTGCCTCGTGATGGCTGGGTATTGTGTTCTGTCCTTAGGTTAGTTATATTTAAGTAGTTCTAAGTTCTAGGGGACTGATGACCATAGATGTTAAGTCCCATAGTGCTCAGAGCCAGCCATTTGAACAGACGTCTGGTAACATGGTGTTCTACAGTTGGTCTGAGTGCGGAGACGAATGCAGAATAACTTTTGTGGCGGCGTTCGTAGCGGCAAACAATTCGCTGTAGAAACGGCTTACGAAGTCATCGCCACACCTTTAATAGCGGGCCGACCGGTCCGCTGGAACAGTGAACAGAAAGATGAAAACCCAAACACTCTGATTAAATAAAAGTCGGTACTTATCTTTATTGATGAAGATACAGAAACACAATAGTGAACTCCGTGTCTACAGAGATCTGTGTAGTTCGAGTCGGAGCGGCTAGGTCAGCGTCGGCTGACGCCAAACAACAAGTCTGCTGCGATGAACACACAACTGACTAGCAAGTACACAATTCGGTGGCGAGTATCCAACTGAGCGGCGAATACAGAACTGTCCTAGCGCTCGCGACTCCAGCGCTTAAGAAGCCAGAAGCCAGCGGTGGCGCGCGCAGACTTGCGGCGATTTCCTGTCTCGCTGGCGCTGCTTATGCGGATGGCGTCCGGACGTTGATGCTGCCAACCTTTTGGCAGCGGGCTCGGGTGGCATTACTGGCTAGGATATAACACTCCTCCCCCCCAAATCGCCGCACCGTCGTTGAGTAATGACGTGGCGAGCGTCGACGGCGGGGGAGGGATCTGGCCGCAGGCGTAGCAGAAGAGACCGGGGCGGAGACTGTTGTCGGTGGCAGTCCCCGGTCCGCACCCCAGCATTGGCTGCGCGGGGCCTCGGGAAACACCGACTGAAAACCGAGGTCGGGGTGCACGCCTGTGACCACGGGCGCAGCTTCTGGTACTGGACGCGACGGGGCGTCGGGACCCACGAAGAGAGGCAGCGTCTCCTGACGCTGCGTCGACGGCTGCTGAGTGGGCGCCGGACAAGGCGCTGCGGTGTCAGACTCCTTGGGTGTGCCCAAGGAAAGCGGCTGCAGGACAGGATGCACAGCCACCGCTTGGGAAGGCGGCCCGGCTGAGGGTTCGACGTCCATCAGCTCCGAAGGCGGTGGCGACTGAAGAGGGACCGCAGGCGCCTGAGCGACCACCTGGGGCGCTTCCGGATGAAGCTGCGCGGGAGGCATCAACGGGACGGGCTGTCGGCGTGGTAGCGGCGACGGCTGCTGCTGCTGCCCTGGGGGCGGCAGCGAAGTCGGAAGGCGCGGCTGGAACCCGCCGCGGACCAAATCTGTGGACAAAGAACGATCGGCAGAATCCGGGCGGCCAGCGCGGCGCAACTGGTTCTGATGCCTCCTGTGCACCCCAGTAGCACCTTGAACAGTATAAAAACCGCGACCCTGGACACTTATCACGGTACCACGTTCCCAACGACGGCGACCGTGATAAACTCTGAAAAAAACGGCGTCGTTGCGCTGAAAACGCGTGCGATGCTCAGAAGCGGCGGGTCGATCCGGGGGGTGCAACAACCGTAGTAGGGTGCGATGACGACGGCCGTGGAGAAGCTCCGCAGGCGAAGGGCCGTCGCGTGGCGTGGTCCGGTTCGACGACAGGAACGTGATGAGGGCCTGCTGACGAGAGTGCGTAGCACGAAGGCGGTCCATATGATCCTTGAATGTGCGAACAAAACGTTCCGCTGCACCATTCGATTGAGGGTGGAACGGCGGAGTAAGAACATGGCGAATGCCATTGGCAGAACAAAAACTTTCGAATTCAGCAGAGGTAAATTGTGGACCATTGTCAGACACTAAAACTTCTGGAAGTCCCTCAATACAAAAAATTGAAGTCAACGCCTGTATAGTTTGTGCAGACGTTGTAGACTGCATGGGCACAACAAACGGAAAATTACTAAATGCATCTATCACGATGAGCCAACGAGAATTCCAATATGGACCAGCGAAATCAATATGTACTCGCTGCCAGGGACCGGCAGGGCGTGCCCACTCAAAATAGCGTTGAGGCGTAGCAGCTTGGTGTTCGGCACACGTCGAACAATCTGTAGACATCTGCGTAATCTGCTTATCAATGCCGATCCATGTACAATGACGGCGGGCAAGCTGCTTGGTGCGGACCACTCCCCAATGACCTTGATGCAACAAGTCGAGGACCTTGGATTGGAGCACTTGGGGAACCACTACACGAAGCTGGTCATTCTCGGTGCGTAACAGCAAAACTCCGTGCGAAACAGACAACAGATGACGTTGCGGATAATAGCGACGAACCACAGGATCCGATATGTCCTTTACCTTGGACGGCCAACCACGTTGAAGAAAACGTAATAGTAAACTCAGATGAGGATCCGTAGCTGTCTCACGTGCCACCTGACGATAATCAATCGGAAAATCCCGGAGGGATTGATGCTCATCGGCGTCAATCTGATGGCAACAGTCTTCAGAGGAATCGAAGACATCAGCCGCAGCAATCGGCAATCTAGAAAGCGCGTCAGCGTTTGCATGCTGAGCTGTAGGGCGATACAGTATCTCATACTGGTATTGTGATAACAAAAGAGCCCAACGTTGTAGTCTCTGAGCTGTCCGCTGAGGAACTGGTTTAGACGGATGAAACAGTGACGTCAGAGGCTTGTGATCTGTTACTAAATAGAATGGTCTACCATAGAGGTAGTGATGGAATTTTGTGACACCGAACACAAGAGCCAACGCTTCCTTGTCCAATTGGCTATAATTACACTGAGCTTTGTTTAGCAATTTAGATGCGAACGCAATAGGACGTTCGGTGTTACCGACTCGGTGAGACAACACAGCACCGAGGCCGAAAGAAGAGGCATCACAAGCTAACACCAGAGGCTTGTTAGGGTCGTAATGGACCAGACAACGATCATTCAATAAAGCCTCTTTAAGCTGCTGAAAGGCTGATTGGCAATCAGCTGACCACACAAACGGAACATTCTTACGGCGGAGACGATGCAACGGTGCAGCAATCTGTGATGCATTAGGTATAAACCTAATATAATACGTCAATTTGCCAAGAACTGCTTGCAATTCATGCAGATTGCGAGGGGCGGGCAAATCACGAATAGCTGCTAAATGTGACTGGGTGGGATGAATGCCTTGAGCATTAATAACATGTCCCAGATAATCCATCTCCGTAAGGAAAAATGAACATTTATCGATGTTGCAACGTAGGCCTGCCTGAGACAACACTTTAAACAAACACTCCAAATTACGGAAATGTTCAGCAGGCGTCCGACCGGACACAACAATATCGTCTAAATAGTTGCAACACGATGGCACATTAGCCAGAAGTTGTGACAAAAAACGCTGAAAAACAGCTGGAGCTGACGCACAACCAAAAGGAAGACGCAGAAAACGGAACAACCCCAACGACGTGTTTATGACAAAATACTGTTGTGATTGCTCGTCGAGGGGCAATTGCAAATATGCTTCACGGAGATCAATTTTGGAAAAGAAACGAGCTTCCCCTAACTTATCCATCAGCTCGTCCGGTCTAGGCAAAGGAAAAGAATCAATGACAGTCTGAGGATTCACTGTCGACTTAAAATCAGCACACAAACGTAACTTGCCAGACGGTTTCTTTATAATAACTAAGGGAGAAGCCCACTGGCTCGCTGAAACGGGTTGAATAATACCGTTGTTTCGCCAACGACGAAGATCATCTTCTACAGGTGCCCGGAGGGCGTGAGGCACTGGACGAGCACGACAAAATCGAGGCTGAGCATTATCTTTTAACGTAATATGAGCGGCAAAGTTCGCAGCACAACCTAGTTCGTCTTTAAATATGTCACTGTATCGTTTACACAAATCGGTTATGCTGTCTTGAGGAACAACAACAGAATTAATTTGCAACACATTGTCTTGAATAGACAGGCCAAACAAGTCAAAACAGTCTAATCCGAAAATGTTTACACTGTCTGTAGCGCGGAGCACTGTGAATTAAACTGTTTTTGTATTGCCACGGAATGTGGCTGGCACGCTACATACACCTAACACAGGAATTTGTTCTCCACTATAAGTAGCCAAAGAATGTTTTGCCGCTGAAAGTTTAGGGCGGCCGATAGCCGCATACGTAGCACTATTTATGAGAGTCACAGACGCACCAGTGTCTAATTGAAAATTGAAGGTCTTATCCTGGATGCGTAGCATCACAAATAGTTTATTACACTGTCTCTGGATCGGTGCAGTGGAGGCGGAAGACACAAAATCAGCGCGTTTATCGCGTGTTCGCAGCGTACGACAACTCGTGGGTTGGGCGGGTGGAACAACAACTCCCGCTTCACTTGCAGTCTGTACATTACTTTTTACAGCGTTTGAATTACGCTTGGGTCGCATAGCAGAGGGCTGGGTGGGTGGCTTATTGCGAACAAGTTTATTACCCACACGAACCGTGGAAGAATCTTTAAACGCGACCTTCTGGGCGGGCTGGCTTTGAAGAACATGAATATCCATGGGCTGGGCAGCACTAGAATTGTTCTTGCGTTTACGCAAACAAACAGTCTGGATGTGTCCTTTCCTTTGACAAAAGTGACAAACCGCGTTTCTTAACGGGCAACGTTCACGAGGATGAGCAAGAACACACTTAGGGCAAGACTTAACTCTATCATTTTGCACACGCGGCTGATGAATGTGTTTAACATGACGCGGCCGGCTAGTGTTTACAGTCTGACTCTGCCGGTGGGGCCGCGGGCGTGACATAACTTGCTTAGCACAGGCAATTTGAGAAATACATGGCTGATCTAACTCACACTCAGCATAGTCAAAAGTATCTTGGGCTTCAATGATGTTCATCACAGTCTCTAATGACGGGTCAGGCAACTTTAAGATAGCAGCACGAATACGAGAATCTGCAATGTTTTGAGTAATAGCGTCTCGTAACATGACATCACTGTAGGAAGCTCCACACACACAATTAAATCGACACTGACGGGTGAGGCCCCGCAAATCTGTTAACCACTGTTTATTAGATTGATGTGGCAGTTTCTTTAATCTGAAGAACTTGAATCTGGCTGCTGCCACATGAACTCGTGACTCGAAATACTCAGCAAGCTTGTTAACAACAACGTCATAGTCTAAAGCTTCTGGCTGGGATTCCGGGAACAACTCACAAACTAGTCGATAGACTTCCACGCCTGCAGTGGAAATTAAATAAAGCTGCCGCTCAGTACCTGTGATTTTGTAGACTGTCATGTGCGCCTGCAACTGCGCGAAATATTCTCGCCATTCTTCTCTTGATGCATCAAAAGCACGGAAAGGTGGTGCTGCCTGTGCTTGTTCCTTTTGTGTTGGAAGATTAGCCGCTTGTTTGGCGATTGCTTCCACCAGACTTTGTATTTGCTGACTCTGTAACAAGATCAACTGTTGTAATTCGGCAGACATAGTGAACACAAATTAAACCAGCCCCCAAAATTTTATCGCTATAATTAGTATAACCAGAAACAAGTTGAACCAGCCCTGCACACGAGTTCGGAAGTCCTCGTCGCTAGTTTTGTGGCGGCGTTCGTAGCGGCAAACAATTCGTTGTAGAAACGGCTTACGAAGTCACCGCCACACTTTTAATAGCGGGCCGATCGGTCCGCTGGAACAGTGAACAGAAAGATGAAAACCCAAACACTCTGATTAAATAAAAGCCGGTTCTTATCTTTAATGATGAAGATACAGAAACACAATAGTGAACTCCGTGTCTACAGAGATCTGTGTAGTTCGAGTCGGAGCGGCTAGGTCAGCGTCGGCTGACGCCAAACAACAAGTCTGCTGCGATGAACACACAACTGACTAGCAAGTACACAATTCGGTGGCGAGTATCCAACTGAGCGGCGAATACAGAACTGTCCTAGCGCTCGCGACTCCAGCGCTTAAGAAGCCAGAAGCCAGCGGTGGCGCGCGCAGACTTGCGGCGATTTCCTGTCTCGCTGGCGCTGCTTATGCGGATGGCGTCCGGACGTTGATGCTGCCAACCTTTTGGCAGCGGGCTCGGGTGGCATTACTGGCTAGGATATAACAATAACAATAGCAGCAAGCGCTACATGCGGACACTGCGACAGCTAGACCAAACCACAACAGTACACTACAGCCACACTCGTACACACGGTCGTCATCGTAACCATGTCCCTGCAGATGCTGCTCGCCGACCGTGGCCCGTGTTTGTTACAACACGCAACTGAACGTCGGAGGTTTCAAGCGTCAACTTTAGTTTACAATATCTCCGGATGTAATTAACATTTTACAATTCAACAAACGGCACTGATTACGTATTTGTTTATATGTTCAAATGTGCCAACAAAACTAACGTGGTTCCATTTAAAAAAAACGTAGGTTTGTGTTAAAAAACATACTTCCGTGCATTTTTGTATGGTTTGTATAAAACAATTACACTAGCCCCTCTCCTCACGTTCGGTCTGTGGAATCGGTTCGTCAGTATTTGATGTGGTTTACGAAATATATCCAGCCGTAACGTTAGGTGACTCATCAAAAAAATGGCTCTGAGCACTATGGGACTCAACTGCTGTGGTCATAAGTCCCCTAGAACTTTTAACTACTTAAACCTAACTAACCTAAGGACATCACACACATCCATTCCCGAGGCAGGATTCAAACCTGCGACCGTAGCGGTCGTGCGGTTCCAGACTGTAGCGCCTTTAACCGCTCGGCCACCCCGGCCGGCGGTGACTCATCCTGTATATAAAACACCACACCTTGTAATGGAGGGCCCTATTTCTCTCCAATACATATGTTATCGGTAATTCAGTTTCTATACACATATACACCTGGTTTCTTTTTCTTTTGGACATTTCCGTAACAAATTACACCATTTTTGATCCAGTAGCCACTACGAATTAAGATACAAAGGAATTACAGACCTGAGCTGCGAGAGGGTATTGATTGAAATTAATGGGAAAATTGAAAACGTTTACCGGAGCTGGAATCAAACTGCTCACTAGGCAGATGCTCTGATCGCTGAACCATCCAGACGCACCGGTCATGTCAACTGCTCGGACTATTCTCGCACTCCTCCCGTCAGACCCGAATTCCCAACTTATACACACACTACAAATGTAGTGCCCCTGGCCCATTATCCTCATTACTTGCGGCAATTCGCAGATTTCCGCAAGAGTTCGAGCATGTCGTGCATCTGCACTGAAAAGATTACTGGCCGTCTCGCAGTAATTATATACATACGTGGTGCCTTTTCTTTTGGACATGTCCAAAAGAGGCATACATTAGTAGTGTGTGTGGATGAGGTAGGAATTTTGGTCTGACCGATGGCGTGCTGGGGTAGCGCCCACTTTGCCTGGATGGCTCAGTGGCCAGAGCATCTACCCAGTAATCTGCGAACTCAGGTTATAATCTCGGTCCGGCACAAATTTTCAACTTTCCCCGTTGATTTCAATCAATTCCCGCCCGCAGCCAAGGTCTGTAATGCCTTTGTGTCTCAATTCAGTTTGTCATGAGTGTAGGCTGACAGAAAATTTGCTGGTTTCAGATTGTTGCTTTTGGGTTTCCTGACACTGCGCGCCTGTATCTACACTGCTGGTGATGTTCGGAGAAAGTTCTTGCTGTGGGAACAATACAAATTATGTCTTTAATTACATGGTGCTCTTCTTACCGTAAATCAACACGAGATTGCAGAATACGTTCCAGTGAAGTGGCGAGAACATTAACGCAACTAGGCTGCGGGCATGTGTCTCCCCTGGGGAGCAACAAACGACATTAAGAGAGCGGCAAATGAATTGGGCAGTCAACAGTGCGTAAAGCCGGAAGTGCGAGCTGAAGTTGCGAGGCTGCGCGCTGCGGGCAAAGTTTTAATTTAATGGCGCGTCGCGGCGTTTTGATATATCGACAGTAGATTTGCATGCATATTGGCCCGGCCGGTGGCACGGCGCCGCCTGGCGGAGGACAAACCTATTACGCGAACAACAAGCCTTCATTAACTCGAGCGCCGCGCGCCACGTCCGAAATCGGCGGCCAGGTCGGCGGCTTTCAATGTTTTCTATCGACTGGAAACTCTTGGATTAGAACGCTGTTAGGAGCACTGTTAAGGAGGATACCGATTCATCTGTATGGTTTACATGAACATTATGGTGCGGTAACTGTAAATACACCACCCATTAATATCAAACTGGGAGTTTGAAACGGAGCATAGGCAACACTGGACTCAAACAGGTCACAGGAATACATGAGGAGAAGAGTGGTCAGCTTTGAGAGATGAAATAAGGTTCAAATTGCTCTGAGCACTATGGGACTTAACGTCTGAGGTCATCAGTCCCGCCGGCCGTGGTGACCGAGCGGTTCTAGGCGCTACAGTGTGGAACCGAGCGATCGCTACGGTCGCAGGTTAGAATCCTGCATCGGGCATGGATGTGTGTGATGTCCTTAGGTTAGTTAGGTTTAAGTAGTTCTAAGTTCTAGGGGACTGATGACCTCAGATATTAAGTCCCATACTGCTCAGAGCCATTTGAACCAGCCATTTCATCAGTCCCCTAGAACTTAGAACTACTTAAACGTAACTAACCTAAGGACATCACAAACATCCATGCCCGAGGCAGGATTCGAACCTGCGACCGTAGCGGTTGCGCGATTCCAGACTGTAGGGCCTAGAACCGCTCGGCCACTCCGGCTGGCATGAACTAAGGAAGGCAGAAGAGAATCTATTTGCTAGAAAGTAAAGGCCAATTAGTAATTCAGCCATAACACGGGCGATATTAAATGTAGTTGACCAAAGCAGAGAATATAATAATGACGCACATGAGCCTAACGAAAGAGAATATACACTCCTGGAAATTGAAATAAGAACACCGTGAATTCATTGTCCCAGGAAGGGGAAACTTTATTGACACATTCCTGGGGTCAGATACATCACATGATCACACTGACAGAACCACAGGCACATAGACACAGGCAACAGAGCATGCACAATGTCGGCACTAGTACAGTGTATATCCACCTTTCGCAGCAATGCAGGCTGCTATTCTCCCATGGAGACGATCGTAGAGATGCTGGATGTAGTCCTGTGGAACGGCTTGCCATGCCATTTCCACCTGGCGCCTCAGTTGGACCAGCGTTCGTGCTGGACGTGCAGACCGCGTGAGACAACGCTTCATCCAGTCCCAAACATGCTCAATGGGGGACAGATCCGGAGATCTTGCTGGCCAGGGTAGTTGACTTACACCTTCTAGAGCACGTTGGGTGGCACGGGATACATGCGGACGTGCATTGTCCTGTTGGAACAGCAAATTCCCTTGCCGGTCTAGGAATGGTAGAACGATGGGTTCGATGACGGTTTGGATGTACCGTGCACTATTCAGTGTCCCCCTCGACGATCACCAGTGGTGTACGGCCAGTGTAGGAGATCGCTCCCCACACCATGATGTCGGGTGTTGGCCCTGTGTGCCTCGGTCGTATGCAGTCCTGATTGTGGCGCTCACCTGCACGGCGCCAAACACGCATACGACCATCATTGGCACCAAGGCAGAAGCGACTCTCATCGTTGAAGACGACACGTCTCCATTCGTCCCTCCATTCACGCCTGTCGCGACACCACTGGAGGCGGGCTGCACGATGTTGGGGCGTCAGCGGAAGACGGCCTAACGGTGTGCGGGACCGTAGCCCAGCTTCATGGAGACGGTTGCGAATGGTCCTCGCCGATACCCCAGGAGCAACAGTGTCCCTAATTTGCTGGGAAGTGGCAGTGCGGTCCCCTACTGCACTGCGTAAGATCCTACGGTCTTGGCGTGCATCCGTGCGTCGCTGCGGTCCGGTCCCAGGTCGACGGGCACGTGCACCTTCCGCCGACCACTGGCGACAACATCGATGTACTGTGGAGACCTCACGCCCCACGTGTTGAGCAATTCGGCGGTACGTCCACCCGGCCTCCCGCATGCCCACTATACGCCCTCGCTCAAAGTCCGTCAACTGCACATACGGTTCACGTCCACGCTGTCGCGGCATGCTACCAGTGTTAAAGACTGCGATGGAGCTCCGTATGCCACGGCAAACTGGCTGACACTGACGGCGGCGGCAAATGCTGCGCAGCTAGCGCCATTCGACGGCCAACACCGCGGTTCCTGGTGTGTCCGCTGTGCCGTGCGTGTGATCATTGCTTGTACAGCCCTCTCGCAGTGTCCGGAGCAAGTATGGTGGGTCTGACACACCGGTGTCAGTGTGTTCTTTTTTCCATTTCCAGGAGTGTAGATGCCTAAAGGGTGAGTCTGGCAGGAAATGGAAAATGACTAACAAGGGGAGGCCGCCAATTGTGAAATTCAGATTCGATTCATACTGCGCATAATAAAAGCTGTAATAATAAAAGGTGTAATGTGGCAAAGCACCAAGATGCACTTCTCAGCCGTTGTCGAGAAAATCGACAGTTAAAAGAAACCGTTACGGTGAAATACTCTCTACGATTAAAGGTTTAATACAGCGTCGTGGCGCAGCGGTAAGCGCTCGGGTTTGTAATCCGAAGGTCGCTGGATCGAATCTCGCACCATACAAATATTTTTTTTTTAGTATTTGTTTTTTGTAATTCAAATATATATATATATATATATATATATATATATATATATATATATATACTTTTTTTCCCGGCAATCAGTTGCAACAATCATGCATACAATAAGTTGTTGAAAGTCGTTTGTCGTGAAAAAACTGGCGACTTCGAACATCATTATGTTTTCCGCAAACAAAGTTGTATTTCACAAATGTTATTAATTTTCTTCATAATGTTTACCACGTATAGTTAACGGAAGACGTAGAAACGATATTCCGAAACGAATACGTATAGCGTAAGTCAAACGTTCGAATTAGAATAGAGACCCCACGAACACAAATTCGCTGTGGCAGGTATGAAATATAAACTCCGTTACTCGCTCGTTACACTTGAAGGACAGATGTTGAATGGGCCGAAACGAGCCGCCGCATAACAGCGTAGTTGCCTGCTAACTTTGAAAGAAGGTAGATGCGGTCGCTAGCGCAACTTATAACATCGTCGAAAATCAGTGCGGACGGGAGAGCTTTGGTACACCCTGTTAAAAAAACGGAAAAATGGAAGCGGTACAATTGGAGAGCGATCCGCCTTCACCAACATGCATAAGCAATTCATTAATAGTATATATATATATATATATATATATATATATATTTGAATTACAAAAAACTAATAACAAAAAAATTTGCATGGCGCGAGATTCGATCAGGCGACCTTCGGATTACAAACCCGAGCGCTTACCGCTGCGCCACGATGTTGTAGGAAACCTTTAATCGTAGAGAGTATTTCACCGGAACGGTTTCTTTTAACTGTCGATTTTCTCGACAACGGCTGAGAAGTGCATCTTGGTGCTTTGCCACATTACACCTCTGGCCATGAGCTTTTATTATGCGCAGTATGAATCGAATCTGAATTTCACAATTGGCGGCCTCCCCTTGTAAGCTGTGATGGCTAGAGGATAAATGAAACAGTGTAGTAGCGTGAAGAACTATCGTAAAGCTATATCTCGCTTATACGGAAATTAAAAAGATCTTTGCTGTAACAGAAGCAGATGACAAGCCAGTAATAAGCAAATAAGGGAAAGCTGAAGGGTGGAAGGAGTTTGCAGCGTGTTTCAAAGTCCTTGCATGAAACGTCTGTGGGTCATACTTCACGTCATAGTGTGACGTCCCTTGCCTCCTTCACTCGCTGGCAGGAGGCGCGACTCGTAACGATGTTCGTCCCAGTCGGTGTGACGCGGAACAGCATCTGTAACTCTCGTAAGAACACAACTCCTTGCATGGTTTAGAAATATTCTGTTGTCTCTCCGCAACGGTCTTCTCAGTTTGTGCGAACTGGTAAACTGCAATCGTTTAATTTTATTTTTATGCCCGGTTAGTTTCGTGATGAAATGAAATCTTGATTCTTGATTTCATCATTACGGTCGTTTTCCACATCATACATAGCGAGGATGAAATTTTCCTGTCTGCTACTCCGTTGCTATGCCCTTGCTACGTCAAGTTATTAGCAACGGTCCGACGTAGCTCAAGAGATAAGTAACGTTGGAGTAAATGTTGTTTTTTTTTTTTTTTTAATACGCCGTAATACTGGTTTGAACTAACCACTTTTCACTGTCCATTGTTCATGTACTCACTTAGTCACTTAAAATGTGTAAAGAGTCAATCAGTTTCCATTAATACACATTATATTGTCCGTTTAGTGAGTTAGGCGACATGTAAGATTTACCTTTTGACTCAGATTTTATTGTTCTATCTGTAATTGATTGTTTGTCCTTACAACACACCCACACCGATATGTCATTCAAGATTAACTTCTGTTCACTTCAGTAATCGTGACGCTGACGACAACTTTTGACTAGGAGGCGTACTTGTCTTTCTTCACGTCTTCGTTTTATCGTGTCCTACTCAAGACTAAGAATTGTTTTTCTGCCGTTGATCCATTGCTCTCAAGGTTTGTAACTGTTCATCAGTACGATGGCTAAGTCTGATAAACCAATATCACTCAACTGAAGTCTAACACTCGTCTTACTGTACCATTGCGTTGAGAACGGTAAAGATTAACTTTCATCATTCGAATGACTGAACAATACTTCAGTCTCTGCCTCACGAATTATCAAACTACCAAAACTGAAACAATCTAATAGCGTTTGCATCCAGACAACTATCGCAAAAGTACTCTAGAGCGACTCAAGATCAACTAACTAACTGAACATTTCCATGTCCGAGTTGCATTGTAGTCGCATTGAATTTCCTTTTCGATGCGGCTAAAACTCCCTTTCATGGTAAATGCTATCTTTGACTGAATTACTTTCTTGGATTTAACCTTCGTTCATATGATTTTGAATTTATTCTATAGATGTTTGATAAAGAATCTATGATAGTCGTTTCATTTTATCTCCGCTTTTTGTATGCTATTCTCAGTATTTCATATAGGTGTTAATCAAAATATTATCAGTGTAGATTTTATCATCAATAGTTGCCGTCACTGTCAAGATGACTCACTACCCTACTTTAAGTTTTCACAAATATTGTTAATTGGGGTTTTCTCTCCTTTACAATAGGTAACAGCCTTTATTTTTAGACAAAGTGTTTGATAACGCTTCCCGGTGACTCCGGGCGTCTCTCAAAACTGGCTTTGCCCTCGGGTGGTGGCTGATCACAAACACTCTGTCACGACAATTTGAAGTGTGTGTTTCCTATAATACAGTCATCCACTCAGTGAGAAAGCGTGTATGCCGAGTTAAAGTTCCTGATCGGCTTCTGAAATATTTTTCTCCACTTACAGGCACCCATTCTTATGATTTTGTTGCGGAATATCACTTCATTTACTATAGCGGGTTGTATGTAATACACTTGGTCAGTAGCTTCTGCTAGTTCGGTGACGCGTCATCATCCCAGAGCCGACGAATACTAAAGGACGCCTAGCGCCGCTGGGACGTCTGAGTGAACATTTTGTCTCTAAAAAAAACTTGTTCCCCATGATGTGACACGTTACCCTTATACGTTTGATACAAAAACGTTGGAACACCCTGTAAAAAAGGTAAATATACGGGAAACAGACGTGTGAGCAATATTATTGAAAGAGAAGACGAAGTAGGTGAAAGTAAGATAGGATACTGCCGGAAGAAATTACAGAACACTGAAAGACCTAAGTGGAAACAAGTCCCCTGGAGCATACGACATTCTTCCAGAATTACTGAGACCGTTGGGAGAGCCAGTCATGACAATATTCCTCCCCCTGGTGCGCAATTTATGTGAGACAGGCGAAATACCGTCAGATTTCAGGATGTATGTAATAATTCAAATTCCAAAGAAGGTAGGTTCTAACAGGTGTGAGTATTATACAACTATTAGTTTAATAAGACAGGGTTGAAAACATCGACACGAATTGTTTACAGAAGAAAGGAAAGAGTGGTAGGAGCCAACCTGGGGGAAGATCAGTTTGGGTTCTGGAGAAATGCAGGAACACGTGCGACAATACCAAGCCTATTATATCGTGGAAGACGTTAACGGCTGTCAAAAGGCGGATAAACTGGGTTCTGTGAGTACTGTTGGGCATGGCTAGCACTTGGATGAGTGACCGTATCGGAACGTTGCTTAATGTTGACAATTTCCCCTTTGCCTTCACGGCTGAGTAGAAAGGTGGGAGCCCGAGTGTCCTCTATTAAATTCGAAACGTCTCCGCAGTGTCTCCTGAACTGAGAGTGCTACACGGTCTACGGTGATCCGTACGTAGCAAGGAGACATTAAGTCCGGCGGTCAGCTTGGGGCTTTTCTGGAGGAGTTGACTCTGTGCCGGCTCCGGATTTCACCCTTTCCCTTCTCTCATCATCTCCAACACGGACATAGCATTGCACTGCACGACATACACACACATACACACACACACACACACACACACACACACACACACACACCATAACAGTGACCTACACTTATCTGGTTCACGTATCCACGCAGTTCTCATTCTTCGCGTTGGAAAGGTACCTGTGGCCGCGAAGGATAGGAAAAATCTTCCCAATCAGTCAGCTCAACCAGCCCCTCGGGATGTTCCAGCCATTCATGCCATACTATAGCGGGTTATATTCTAGAAGGTAGTATGAAAAAAGACAAACAACGTTTACAGCATTTGTAGATTTAAATAAAGCTTTCGACTGTGTCGACTGGGCTACATTCCCTGAGATTTTTTAGGTTGCAGCAATAAAATAAAGGGAGTGAAATATTTTTATGAGATGTACAGTTATAAGACTTGAAAGACATTAAAACGAAGCCGTAGTTCAGGAGGGAATGAGACAGAACTGTCACCTATCCCAAATGTAACTCAATGATTCCATGGATCATCCAGTGATGGAGACCAAGGAGAAATTAGGAAACAGAATTAAAGTTTGAAAGAAGACATAAATACTTTTGACTTTTGTATTTTGTCTTTCAGACGCAGCACAGCAGTTGGAAGATCAGTTGAAAGGAATGGACAGTAAAACAAGTATAACAGAATGTAGGCGAATTAAATCAGGCGGTGATGGAGTTAGATTAGGAAATGAGATACTAAAGTAGTACATGAGCTCTGCTATTTGGACTGAAAAATACCTAATGACTGCAGTAGACAGGATATAAAATGCGGACTGGCTGTAACAAGAAAATCATTTCTGAAAAACAGTGGTCTGCTGACAACTAATATCAATTTAAGCGTTAGGAAAATCTTTTCTGAATGTTTTTGTGTGGAGGGTAGCCTCGTACTGAGGTGAAACGTGTACGGTAACCAGTTAAGACAAGAAGAGTGTAGAGCCTTCTGAAATATCGTGCTATAGAAGAATGCTAAAAAACAGATGTGTAAATCGAATAACAAGTGACGAGGTACTTAATCGAAATGGGGGAAAAGAAATTTATGGCATGACCTGACTGAAAGAAGGGATCGCGTGATAGGACAAATCCTGAGGCACAAAGGCACTGTCGGTTTGCTATTGGAGGGAAGTCTTCTGTGGTAAAAGCTGTAGAGGTACACCAAGGCATGAATACAGGAAGCAGGCTCAAACAGATGTAGATTGTGATAGTTATGCAGATATGAAGAGGCTTTCACAAGATTAATTTGGGTGGAGAGCTACATCAAACCAGACTTCGAAGTGAAGAACACATTAAAAAAACATATCAAACTGATTCGTGATGAAAGACTGCCTTTGTAGGCTGATGTCTTCTGGTCTTCCATAATGTAGAAGCTATTTACCTTTATGTAACTTTCGTCATTAAAAATTGCAATACCTTGAGATGGTATGCAACAAACTTCAGATAGGAATGAAGTGGAATACATGCTTGGCTATGCAAATGATTCGAATTTCACCGAAACCGCTGCTACATTTTGTACGTCAGGAGAGATAACGCATCCAGAAATCACGTTTGAATTGTGATTGTTCGTGGGGAAATCGTGTTATATGGAAGAGAACCGCCAGACACCATATGTCGGATTTGACAATGGGAGGATCGTGGCATTATCGAGTTTGCGGTTCAAGCTGTATAGGCAAACTAAAAATGGCCCAGAAAATATTTCATGCCTATTATGATAATCAGCCAATTATACGTGCCAGATGAGGATTGCGTAACTTGTGTCGCTGTCTTAAGGTGCAGGAAATATTATCTGGGCCGGCTTTATACTGCTGTCCAGTGGCTCCGCGATAATACTGCACACATTGGTGAGAGTCTCACAGTTTTCATGCAAATATGAATTCGCTTGTTTCAGGAGGACCAAATTCAGTGCCACACAAAATCTTAACGGCCTGATGCAGCTTGCACCCAACAGGACAGGCATACTGTTTGCTCAGTCGTGCAGAACCGCACAGCCATGTCACCTATCCTGCGTCAGGAAACATGCTTGTTAGCAGCAAAACAGGAGCCAGCATGGCCAGTGGAACGACGCGTGTAATAGCACTGTCAGCATAGCAGCCTGTGTTGCGGTCTCCCTGCACCAGTAAAGAGGGGCTCCGACAACGGTACGTCCAAATTGTAGGGTAATTATGTCCACATTGTTCTCACAGCACAGACATGAAGGATATTCACATTTGCTTTCAGACATTTCTTAGATATTCAGGTCACAGATCTCCCCATTGTCATAATTTTCGGGTCTTGAGGAAGACCATTTAAATTTGATGTTGTAGCGACCATGTTTGCTGTGTTGCAGCACCGAAACGCAGCACGAAATGATGCTACTCAACAATAAAGCCAGTCAGCATTCTGCTAGACACAAAAAACACAACACAGGAGTTCGATTGGGAAGTCATTCAGCACCCACGTTATTCCCTTGTCTTGCGCTCTCAGATTTTCACATTTTCCGCTCACTATCGAACAACATTCAAAGAATTTCTCTTCCGGATGGAAATGCGCGGAGAACATGACTCGACGAGTACTTCGTATCAAAACCACGTGATTTCTACAGTCACTAAATCGAAAAGTTATCCCAGCGTGAGGGAGAGTAAATTATTGATGACTAAAGTCTCTGTTATGTGTGTCTGTTGTGTTTCTTAAAGTTATGGAAAAAACTAATGAGTCAGCTGATCAGATGATACTGTTCACGTCTATATGGCTATCAACCTTTCTCTGTAGCATAATGAAACAATGCATCGCGAGCGGTGCCTACAACTCCTTCTCAGAAAAGAAATCTTACTATCCACATCGAGGGCAGACATTTGTTACAAAGTGCGCTTCCTCTGCACCACAGCTCAACCAAGTGACACTTTTTTCACCCATACTCTGCACCCGCATTTAAAACGAACCAAATTAGAATGTGTGCACTATATTTAGACCTACTGCTCGTAAATCACTTGATTGGTGGACTCTTTACTTCTGTACTTCTGAGCCGGTAGAAACTGGAAGACTTCAGGCTGCGAATGCTTTGTATATGACCAGTAGCGATGGTAGTGTAGGCTCTGAAGCGGTTTAGTAGCCATTACATAGTTACAGTTGAGCTGTGATGCCAATTAGGTAATTTATTGTCGCGAAATGAATAATGAAGCTGTATCTGGCGTACTGCTGAAACTGCCCACAACTCGGAGAAGGCATTTTCATGAGGTATTCAAGCATGTATGACGCGTGTCATTTTTATTGTCATAGATGCATGGAACAAAATACAAAGTATGTGTGTAGTGGATGAACTTTATAACGAAGACGTTGTTCTTATATGTTGTTATTGGTAACTTATATAATCAGTCATGAACTAGTGATAGCAGTAATGACCTTTTAAGAGCTATTTACTTTCGTGGCCAAAACACAACCGAACGCTTTCTTTCTTGCCCCTCAGAAAATTATAGTATTTTACTCCTCTTGAAATAACTATCCACAGGTAGGGAATCACTCCTGTAGGAGGATACAAAATGATAGACAAAATTTCTGTTGTTATGATGAATGGCACCTTGGTCTAAACATAAAAGAAAACGTAAACTAATGCAGATAAGTGGGAAAAACAACCTTTTGGCGTTCGAATACAGCACTAGTGTTGTCCTGCATGAAACAGTCATGTCGATTAAATATCTAGACGCAACGTTGCAAAGCAATATAAAGTAGAACGGGCATCTCAGTCTGGAAGCAGGGAAGAGGAATAGCAGACTTCATGTACTGGAAGACTTTTTAGGAAGTGCAGATCATGTTTAAAACAAACGGCATATAGGACGCTACTACTGCCCATTATTGAGCACTACTCGAGTGTTCGGAATCCCCAACAGATCGGATTAAAGGAAGACATCGAAGCAATTCAGAAGCGTGCTGCTAGATATGTTACCGGTAGATTCGATGGCCACCCGCGTCTCACAGCAATGTTTCACAAAGTGAAATGGGAATTCGTTCAGGTGCGACGAAATTCTTTTCGCGGAACACACCCGAAAAAATACAGAGAACCGGCATTTGAAGTCGTCAGCAGAACGATTCTACTGCCGCCAGCGTATATTTCGCGTAAGGATCATGAAGGTAAGACACGAGAAAACAGGGCTCTTACGGAGGTTTATAGACTAGCAATATATGTTAGTATGGACATAACTGATTACAGAGTGGTTTCCAAGGAGTCTACAAACAATATTTTTATCTTGGCAGTGATGATATGCGGAACCATTACTAGCAACATTTACAAAACACCAATACTCATCTGGCTCACACCCCCATTTAGAATTTTTACTGTCCCTGCCATTTACGTTGAGACCATGCTTGGGGATATAAGGATAATGATATAAATGGCAACCTGTATTTGGTTTTTAGCGCCAAGGGCCAAGGAACGATCCGATCGGCAAGATGGCAGAACGACACATTACCTGAACTATGCCTTATCACTGCCGGTCATGGTAATGGAAATGAACGGGCAAACAGAAAAATTATAAACTCTTTTCCACACAGCCAGCATAGTCCTGTTCTCATTGATTATGGCATCCAAATAAATCTAATCATTGTCTCTAACTAGAAGCATGTAAATGCATGATTATACGATTTGGCTTATTTTAAATTGGTCTTAACTTGTAAATACTTTGACATTTCCTACATCCTTGTAAAAAGAGATCTACGGATAAATAAAGCTACTACTACTACTACCACTACTACTACCTTGGTAAATTCAACTGCTAAAGCTTGCTGGAATCTTAAAAAAAGCGAACTGTCAACAATACGCTGCCAAACGCGATGAGACTGTTGATTTCATTCCTGTGCAAATTAACAACTATGATAGATTTACTAAAGTTGTCAAAGAGGTAGCAAAAAGAACAATACCCAGAGGACAAACAATACATCCCGGGATGGTCCTATGAATGTGATGAGCTATGCGGAGAATATCAAATTACACAGTCAAATAAAACAGCAGACGAACTCCTTCAAACTCTGAATGACCACAGAAGAAGGGAATGGCAAGAAGCTACAGAAAGCCTCAACTTCACCCGTTCGAGTAGTAAAGCATGGCAGCTAAAGAAGAAATTTGGTGCAGATTCTAAACCTGAGAGATGCCAACACAACATCACACCAAACGAAGCCACTACACACTTGCTTAAGAAATCTAAAGCACCTGTGAACAAGAACCGCACTAGACGCGTGAAGACACAGTTACGATCCTAACGACCCCAGTTAATTTCCCATCCAGAACTATCACCCGAGTTCACAGCTTATGAGCAGAAGGAAGCTTTGCACGTGTGCGTACAAACAATGCGGCTGGTTTCAATGAGGTGCATCCAGACCTCCTGAAAAATGCAAGCCCGAAAACTAAACAGTGTTAAAGCACTGTAATACGATACTGATCATTAGAAAATTGCCAACAAAATTTAGTGCTGCAAAGATTATAGTCGTCAAAAAACATGGTAAAGATGATTGCGAAGCATGACATTACTCCTTAGTCTAGTTTATAAACTACTAAAAAGAATGTTGCTGAACCGAATTTAGCCACTAGCTGAAAAAGTAACTCCACTGAACCAAGCCGGTATTCGAAAGAATGGCAATTGTTGTGATCAGGCATTGGTACTAACAGCTTTCATCGACGCAGTAGCATTTGTTGACCTTACGGCCGCATATGACACCGTGTGGTGCCATGACCTGCTATTTAAATCTGCAGAAATCATACCATGTAAAAAATTGGTTACTTTAATTGATGGCACGCTCAGCAACAGACGATATCAAGTATTCTTCGGAGACAAAGGAAGCAAATGGCGAAGGCTGAAGGATGGGCTACCGCAGGCCTCTGTTTTACCACCAAACCTATTTAATATTTATACAGCGATATGCTCAACACTAGCGCTAAAAATATACAGTTTATTGACGACCTAGCACTAGCTTATCAAGCAAGAAAGCTGGAAGAGCGCGAATGGTGTTTGACCATAGACTTACACATAATGAGTGAGTATTTCAAGAACTGCAGACGGAAGCCAAATTCTTCAAAACCAGAGGTAAACTCTTACAATCTTAACAATCGTGAGAAAAATCGCAAATTAAATGTGGTCTTCGAAAGTGTCCCCATGGAACATAACACATCCAAATACTTGGGAATCCCACCTTTAAGAACCATTTAGAAAGCGTAGATTTGATATTGTCAGAAAACTGGCTGGATCAGGCTGGGGTGCAAATGTAGACACTCTTCTTACTGCTACGTTGACATTAGTTCACTCCACGGCAGAATATTGTCCTCCAGTATGGAAAAATAGTTCGCATACTATGCATACTTGAGCTCAAACTCAAATAACCAGTAAGAATAATCAGTGGTACTACTAAAACTACACCACTTGCATGGCTGCTTGTATTATGTACGCTGAAGCGCCAAAGAAACTGGTATTGACATGCCTATTCAAATACAGAGATATGTAATACGGCGCTGCGCTCGAAATGCCCACGTAAGACAAGTGCCTGGGGCAGTTGGCAGATAGGTCACTGCTGCTACAACGCAGGTTATCAAGATTTAATTGAGTCTGAACATGGTGTTATAATCGGCGCACGAGCGATGTGACACAGCATCTCTGAGGTAGCGATGAAGTGGAGATTTTTCCGTACAACCATTTCACGAGTATACCATGAATGTCAGGAATCCAGTTAAACATCAAATCTCCGACATCGCTGAGGCCGGACAAAGATCCCGCACGAACGGGACAAACGACGTAATCGTTCAACGTGACAGAAGTTCAACCTTTCCGCAAATTACAGCACATTTCAATGCTGGACCATCAACAAATGTAAGCGCGCGAGCCATTCAATGAAAAATCATCGATATGAGTTTTCGCAGCCGAAGGCCCACAAGTGTACCCTTGATGACTGCACGACACAAAGCTTTACGCCTCGCCTGGGCCCGTCAACACCGACATTCGACTATTCATGACTAGAAAGATGTTGCCTGGTCGGAAGAGGCTCGTTACAAATTGCGTCGAGCGTATACACGTGCACGGGTATGGAGACAACCTCATGTTTCCATGGAACCTGCATGTCAGCAGAGGACTGTTCAAGCTGGTGGAGGCTCTGTAATGGTGTAGGGCGTGTGCAGTTTGAGTAATATGGGACTCCTAATACGTCTAGATACGACTCTGACAGGTGGCACGTACATAATCATTCTGATTTATCACCTGCATCCATTCATGTTCATTGTGCATTACTACGGATTTGGGCAATTCCAGCAGGACAATGCGACATCCCACACGTGGAGAATTGCTACCGAGTGGCTCCAGGAACCCTCTTCTGAGTTTGAACACTTCCGCTGGCCACCAAACTCCCCAGATATGAACATTATTGAGCGTATTTTCGATGCCTCCCAACGTGTTGTTCAGAATAGATCTGCACCCCGTCGTACTGTTACGGATTTGTGGACTGCCCTGCAGGATTCGTGGTGTCAGTTCCCTCTACCATTACTTCCGACATTAGTCGAGTCCACGCCACGTCGTGTTGCGGCACTTTTGCGTGCTCACAGGGCCCTACATAATATTAGGCAGATGAAGGAGTTTCTTTGGCTTTTCAGTGTAGTATTTCACCTCCATAAATAAGACGAGAAACACGAGCAACAAGAGATTTTCAGAAGTGTTTCGCTCACAAGAACTCACTTCTATCTAATCATCTTCAGAATATGCCTGCCAGCAAACACAAATCTAGAAAACCACTGTGGCCAACGCAAGATAAGCCCTTTGAATATGATGTTTGTCAAGAACGGAAAGAGGTTTGGCAGAAGTTTCCTGCGACTAATTCTCACCTTATAATTGACCCCAACAACCGGGTGAACGGATATGGTCTTCCCAGAAGGTTCAAATGGCTCTGAGCACTATGGGACTTAACATCTGAGGTCATCAGTCCCGTAGAACTACTTAAACGTAACTAACCTAAGGACATCACACACATCCATGCCCGAGGCAGGATTCGAACATGCGACAGTAGCAGCAGCGCTGTTCCGGACTGAAGCGCCTAGAACCACTCGGCCACAGTGCCCGGCCAGGATCCAGAGCTCTCGAAACCGGGATGATGCAAAACTTTGTTTGATGTGTGTATATGAAGCCCCTGAATAAGGCTGCAAAGTAACCATGCATGCCATATGAATAAATAAATAAAACTTCATGTAGTCCTCCTTGTCGTTGTTCTTTGATTGTGTGTGTGTGTAAGGGGGCTCAGTTGTTGACAATAAATGCAAGCACTGATGACTACACCTCGTGAAAGTAGTTCGTAGATCGTAGACGTTGCTGATCCACTAGATGCCTAACATTATCATTTGCAAATGGGCGCAGGTCTTTATACAGGGAGTTGTTGCTTTGCTTGAGCTCAGCCAATTTTGTTAGCATACAGGCACTATTTATTGCACCAGTGATGATGCAGGTTAGGAATGATCGGTGTTATTTACGAGCTAATTGATGACGAGCAAGCAGAGATGCACATATGGCCACCCACTGATGTTTGTGGTTTTGGCTCAGAGCATGCGGTACTCTTACAACCGAATTTTGAACCTACCCCAATGCACGCAAATGTCGCGCGATGGTGCAATGATCACATCTGACAGTTCTCGGGTACACTGAGGGGATCATTGTGGATTCATGCCCTTCCACGGTCTTCAAATGGTTCAAATGGCTCTGAGCACTGTGGGCCTTAACATCTCAGGTCATCAGTCCCCTAGAACTTAGAACTACTTAAACCTAACTAACCTAAGGACATCATACACATCCATGCCCGAGGCAGGATTCGAACCTGCGACCGTAGCGGTCGCGCGGTTCCAAACTGTAGCACCTAGAACAGCTCGGCCACTCCGGCCGGCCACGGTCTTCATCAAAGCTCGAAGGTCTTCCTGAAGGAGGAGAGACATTAATCTCAAAACGACCCTCCTTAAAACGAGAAAACCATTTTCTTGTCGTGCCCTGTCCAATGGCGTTATCCCCATACAAGGCGCAATTGTTTCTGGCTGCCTCCATTGCTATCATCCCTGTACTGAACTCAAACAGAAGAATATGTCGGGAATGTTCCGATATCTCCAATTGGCACTCCATCCTCTAGCGTCCACAGTGTTACCAGATATATCCAAAGGACGATATGACATAATGTAAACTCAAATAGGAACACTGAACTACAAATAAAAAATGACAATCGATAAACTAACCCATAGCAATCGGAATACCAACACGCGAAACAAAAACACTGCGAAGTTAGGCACCAACTTAATACGTACAAAATAGGTCTTGGAAGGACCAACGGTATCGACCGGCCGCCGTGTCATCCTCAGCCCACAGGCGTCTCTGGATGAGGATATGGTGGGGCGTGTGGTCGGCACACCGCTCTCCCGGCCGTATGTCAGTTTACGAGACCGGAGACGCTACTTGTCAATCAAGTAGCTCCTTAGTTTGCCTCACAAGGGCTGAGTGCACCCCGCTTGCCAACACCGCTCGGCAGACCGGATGGTCACCCATCCGAGTGTTAGCCCAGGCCGACAGCGCTTAGCTTCGGTGATCTGAAGGCAATTGTTGTTACCACTGCGGCAAGGCCGTTGGAATTTAAAAATGAAAGTGTTCAATGGAAGTTCTTTTTCATTCTGTAGTGTAGTTAGACGCAAATGTTGACGATGGGGAGTGGGGGATCGAGTAATATCTGATTGCACACAGGAGTAATGGTCTCAGAAAGGTAGAGAAGCGCTATCCCACAGTCACCCAACGATGACACCTTCCCATAAACCACGGCAGCCGACTACTGTTCATCCTATCCGTCATATATATCAGATATGCGCTATTAAACGTTTTTCTCGTTTCACTTATCATTGTCGAATCCACTCTAATAAACCGTTGATATAGCCACAGACCCTTAGAACTCGCTCTTGTTATTCTTTTTGTACTAGAAATAAAGACTACAAACATAATTAATTACCGCATCTGTCACAAAATTTAAAATATAACTGAGCTTAACAATTTTTAGAAGACTAAAGAGTTTAGTAATTTTTACACAGCTTGTATGCAACATATTAAGCATACTTGTTTCCAAATGCCGCGTATTATCATGCACTTTAAATGATATTTGTAGAGACTGCAACAGAAAACAGGCTTCCAAAATTGCGCACTACGTGTTGCCTTGGCTTTTTGGGAGAACGTTAATGCATTTTAGTTTCTGTAAACCCTTAAATCAACACAATGGCTCGGTGTTTTTGCACCAAACCAGAATAGCCTCGCCGCTCTAATTTACAACCAGAGAAGTTTACAAAAAGTCTCCGTCAGAGCCGCGTTTTATAAACGGGCGCTAACCACTATAGCGGCTTCAGAATTTGTAACACGTGGCTTAATTTACGGTTTAGTAGCTGCCATAATGCGTTTAACAGCCTTCACTCCGTGACAGCTTGCACAGCACAACCCCCCAGTTTTTCCTGCCCTGGGCGGATCATAACAGCTTACCGAGGGCTATACATCACTTTTTAAAAAGTTCAAGGAGCGGATTTTGGCAGCGCTCGTTAATCACCTTGCTGACGTCTCTGCGATGAATGGGAAAGATCTGTTTGCCGGTCATCGGACGCTGCCGGAGTAGTGGACAGCTGACGATGTGTTGAAACTGGGTCTCTGGCCCCACTCACGGTTCTCCAACGACATCGTTAGCTTAGTGGAACGAAACGTACAGGGCAATTCTACAGTTCTTCATACAAGTCATTTCTCTCTCTCTCTCTCTTCCGTCTCCCCTTCAGCAGATAAAGTTACAACTGTCCTCATTACATAGGTTGGTCTGAATACCACAGAGTTTCATTAAGCATAGTACAAATGACGCTGGTACGCCATTGCTATCCTCCTATCTCTCAACCTGTTACAGAAGGAACCACAGTTCAGTGCGGATCCCAAACCACGTTGCAGCTACGCCGTGTTTTCACATTCACTCCCAGTGGTCGGAAGTAACAGAAATGATAAGTAGCAGAAAAAAATTCTAGGAACCACTGCGGATTGGACTCCTAACTCGTTGACGGGTAGTCAGTTTATGCGTAATCACTTTATTTTTTTACTTCAGTTTTACTTCTATATCTTCTCTAGAAAGCTTCCACTGTCTGTTGTCGGCCGCACTACTATTCGTTATTCGTAGTTCGCAGTCTGGTCTTAGGACACAGTGAATAAACAACTCGGTAGTTAAATAAATCAGAAACATTTTCATTTCTTAAGTTATACTTACAGGGCTAGGAAAGACTGCGAGAAATGTGTATTTAAAGATAAACGCAGAGGCTAGCCAAGCCCACAGGTTGGGCTGTTGTATTTTACCACGAACAGCACCTTCAATACGTTGTAGTAACCAACCAAGGGTGGTGTGGGTGCAGTTAAACAGATATCGGACTGTAGAGGGTAGGTGCAAATACAACTTGCACAAGTGGGGCTTTTCAAGTGACAATATGTTTGACTGTGGCGACACCCAAACAATGAGCCACATGGTGAATGAATGCCCAGTCAGACGCATCCCTTGTGGCATTGACAAGCTCCATCAAGCATCCCATGGGGCACTCCGCTGGATCGTGTCCATCAACATCCGAGTGTAGCCTGAGCCGTTTTAAAACTTCTGTACTATATATAACTTAACATTTTTATATACATTTCTTTGTTTTTATAAATGTGTATTACTGTAATTGATGCATACGATAATAATAATAATAATACGTTGCAAGCGGCAGTTGTGCCAGAACAGAGTTCTGTGTAGTCGTGAGTGCATTATGTCGGAGGTAAGTGAATTCGAACGTGAGAAATTGTTGGTACTTTATGATGGCTGCTTCCTTAGCCAATGTAGCTCAACAGTTTGGTGTTCCAAGAGGCACCTTATAGAAGATTTGTACTGCATAACGTAGACGATAAATAGTTTAGACAAAAAGAGAATAGAAGCTTTCGAAATGTGGTGCTACTGAAGAATGCTGAAGGTTAGATGGGTAGGTCATATAACTATTGAGGAGGTATTGAATAGAACTGGAGAGAAGAGAAATTTGTGGTGCAACTTGACTAGAAGAAGGGATCGGTTCGTAGGACATATTCTGAGGCATCAAGGGATCACCAATTTAGTATTGGTGGGCAGTGCAGAGGGTAAAAATCGTAGAGGGAGACCAAGAGATGAATACACTAAACAGATTCAGAAGGATGTAGGTTGCAGTAGGTACTGGAAGCTGAAGAAGCTTGCACAGGATAGAGTAGCATGGAGAGCTGCATCAAACCAGCCTCTGGATTGAAGACCCCAACAAGGAAACCAGAAAAACATCATCCGCTAAGTCACAACGCGGACGAATGTGCGGTGAGTGATCATGATGAAAGGTCATTGAAGAGGAATGTGACGAAAAACAAGAGGATGACAACTGAAAAAGTCACTGCAGTACTGAATGTCGCACTAGCGAAACCTGTTAGCACGAAACAACACGGGCGCTCCGTGAGCATAGAGTTGCAGGGTGAGCTGGAATCCCAGTCCCCACTTATCAGCTATGCAGATGCACGTAACAGGAAAAAGTAGTGCCGAAGCCATAAAACGTGCACTATGCACCAGTAGAAGAATGTCGTTTGGTCTGATGAGCCTTGTCTCACACTGTTTCCACTTCTGGCCGTGTTTATGTCCAAAGAGTGAAACATGGCTGAAGTTTGTAAGACCTTAACTTTTCCCGGCGAATTGAATGTTCAAATATCTTACGGGTTTGCTGCCGGGTGACGTCGTCGACCACCGCCGATATTTCGACAGGACCACAACCTTCCATTCTCAAGGCTCAACTGCAATGAGGAAGCAATGTGCAAGGGAATTTAATACCTCGGTTCACAGAGGAGAAATAATGAAGATACCACACATAGAACAAGTAACCGCAGAGTCAACACACAACCAAAGATAACCAACATCAGAAATATCGATAGTGACTATAATTATTAAATTAACAGGTGAGGTAGCCTTAATTATGTCCCTCTGTTTTTTGATGAGAGATGGAGCTAGATTCCAAGCAGCATTTAAACAAAATCCACCATATCTGTTTACAAGGTTGCTTGATTGTTTGATTTCAATAGTTTCCTTAATAACACTATCCAAATAGCTGTACGTGCAAGCCAGTATCTCCGTGTTGTTGTATTCCAGTCCCCTCGTGACTGGAACCCTGATTATACTGAATGGAAAGCCCAAGTGCACCCCCTAACACATGGAAACAGGCCAGATGTGGTAGAGTAAGGTTATGTTAGTATACTTTAATTATTTTGGTCGAGAAACAGACGCAAACATAGATCCTAATTACACAATTAATCACAAAGATTGGGCCTATTTACACAACCATCAACCATATGCATAGTGCTACACAACGATGGCATAAAACCGCACTACAACTCAAAAACTGATGATACCATACAAATGGTGTTATCCTGCTGGGAAAAATTTCGCAATACCACTCGAAACTAGCGACAGACACATTCAAACTCTAGCGTACACCTACAAGCCGGAGGAAAAAAGGCTGGGGGGTAACGTACTATCTTTATTCTGACAAGATGCTGGTGTTGGGCAGAGAGGAATTAAATAAGTGTATTACCTGTAAGTATATAGTATCTATCGTAGTTTGACGTCAGAGTTCGCTACTGATGTCTGCTCAAAAACCATCCTGCGGCCCAGGTACCACAATTGAGGGCAAAAAAATGCGTCACAGTTCTAATTACACTTAGAAATTGTTGTGCAAAATCCCGCACTCGTTTAAAATCTAGCGACAGAGCCCCCCCCCCCCCCACAGGTCAACTTCCCCCACCCCACCCCCCCACCCCCCCCCCCCCGCCGCCCCGGGCAGATATCTGATGTGTCTGGCGACCATCACAGCAGACACAACACTTCACCCCCTCGCTCACAGCAGCCCACCATTCGGTAATGGAAAACAATTGAATCTGATGTCAACGCATCTATAATCAAGCACATATTAAAAAAAAACAAAAAACATTCGCAATCATAATAAGTGTCCTCTTTCCACGAAAATAGGTAAAGTCCATTTTCTTTTAGTTTTATGAGCAAAATAGCTATAGTTTTACGTTCGAATGCAGTCGCATTTCATTATTTTGTGACTTTCAGGGAAGTATACCGCCACCGATCACAAATAAACAGCAAAGACACGAACACCCAGCGTAAAATTAGAAAAAAATGAAACTTCGACTATTTTGATGTGAGATCTACCGATCACCACAGAATGTCCTCCTTATTTCGAAAGTGTCATCGGAGTAAAGAAAAAACGAGAATTTAAACTCCAAAGAAAGAAAGATCTATATTCAGTAAGTTCTTCCACAAGAAATCTATGTTTTTAAGGAAGTAGTTTTGCATTTTACAGTTTATCACCATAGTTTGTCGTAGAGAAACCTGCAAGGAGAATGTATGTCATGCGCTGAAAATATATTTCTTACGTTGGGATAGTAACAATGTTGCATTCCATACGACTAATAGGTTGGAAACCGGAATGATCTAAGAAAATAGCGTGTTTTAAGTGCATAACATTGTAGCCTTAGGACTGCATGTGTTTATGTTCTCTCTTGCCAGTACCTTCTTGGTGACGGCCGGAGTGGCCGAGCGGTTCTCGGCGCTACTGTCTGGAACCGCACGACCGTTGCGGTCGCAGATTCGAATCCTGCCTCGGGCATGGATGTGTGTGATGTCCTTAGGTTAGTTAGGTTTAAGTAGTTCTAAGTTCTAGGGGACTGATGACCTCAGCAGTTAACTCCCATAGTGTCAGAGCCATTTGAACCATACCTTCTTGGTAATGACTTCAGACAATAGAACAATACTTCAGAATTGCCAGCGCATTTGATTTACGTAAAACAAACTCCTTCTGTCTGGAACTCCTTGTTCTTAACCCTCTGTTATATCATCACAACAGTTTCATATCTACTGTACACCGATAAGGGGTGCTAACCTCCTCGACATTCGTGCATCTGGAGAAATTTTGTGCTCTTGGATGGGTGTGGGACAGCAGTTACAGCCTCGGTTCGCACTGTTCCTACACGAAACGTGGAATGTGGCAGTCTACTTCTGATCAGCTGCAGGGAGCGTTGGTTAAAGACAATGCGAGGAGATCTTTCGGTCTCTAACTTTATCCTAAGAATGTGAGAATGCTCTGTGACTCACATCCACATAGAGAAAGATCATAAGTTACGCACTATGACCGAAGTGCTAGAGATATCTAGGTCGCTGTCTGGTATACTTTGGTGTATACGTTTGAGAATTAACATACGGCACAGTCATCTACTTACATTCGCGATGGTACTCGCAAAGTGTTGGAGGGGCTGTTTAGTGATGATACAGAAATTGGTAAGCATGCTGCCGTGTCATTTTTCAGTGTTGAAATTACGCTAAAATTGCTAAAATTGATCACACTATCAACTATGATGCTTATTATATACAGTACATCGACGGTGTCTTTTCCACCCCAACAGTCCAGGTACAATGTTGATTACCACATCATGTGCTTCACACCTTGCAAAGTCTAGTTTCCTGGGAGAGACAATGGACCAGACGTGTTAATGTCAGTTTAGAATCTGACACAGACATCGAAGTCGTGGCGGAAAGAAAATGTATGGCAGTGCACAAAGTGTGTTACAGCAGAAGAAGCGGTGCATCAAACCACCAAACAGCATCCCTCTCCTGCGACTGATAACATGTGGGAGAAGGTTTTCGTACAGCACAGGGGATGAAACTTTACACCGATCTGTGCAAGCAACGTCGATCGCTGGCCACACGCTCCAATGGACAAATACCTGTATATTTGATAGGATCGCCACATATGCTCGATGCCAGCATGTAGACGGTATTCGTTTCTGATATACTGGAAGAGAGCGCTGTGCTAAAATTCTATCAGATGAAATTGACGGAGCTTTTGTAGTTCATAATTTTTCCCTGCTGGATAGTAGAGAATAAGGATGATAGAATGTTTGTGTGATAAACGTAATGGCTCCTGAGGTATGCAGATCTGCTTCGATGTTGAGTCTTCCTAACTTTCCCAGCAAGAAACACCACCATAACTGTTCGTACTGTCGTCGTTTTGCAGGAGCAGGCTTCATTTGATGCTGACCTTACACATCGTACGTGGGTGATAGAGCTACGACAACATGTTCCCACTCCCAGTGAGTGGTCAAAACACGCTCCTATAGCATTAAATCAGCTCACTGTTTCTATGAAAGTTGCAGAATGTGGTGGATATTGCTCTCCCCGACTTCTGGGTAAAATTGCTAAAATTGATGTCGCTGTCAACTGCGGTGTGTATTACAGTACATCGGTCAATATCAATGGCGTCTTTCCAATCCCGACCGTCCACTGGGTGAGCTGTTGATTACTGCATAATGACTGACTGACACCACTCCGTTGAGATGGAGGGAGCCTTGGCGGAACACTGGATACCTGCTGCTTGTCACTGTGGAACATGGCATTAAATGCAGAGGTCATCACCTTAATACAGTTGCTTGGAAGCGTTCCTGATTGCTACAGACTCGTCCTATTTCCATATGCTGCGATACCCTACACGTTTTCATTTTTATTTTTATTTTCACCATTAAGATAACAGTACATCTTTTTATTTGTGCTACATTATGCGTGTTGTGAACAGCACCTTTCAGCGATGGTCAACACTGGAACAGTAATCATGTACATGACTGCAAAATCAAGGGTCAGTGCTTTTCCAAATGGAGAACCGTCACAACTGCTACTCTTTAGATGGGAAGATGAGATTAACTGTACAGGTAATCACCTTCGAATAGCTGCTGGAACCGCTCTACAATGTCGCAAACTCTTCCATTTTCCATATACTGCGATATCATCCACATTTTTGTGAATGAGAAACATTGCGTCTGTGTTTTATTTCTACCAGCCAGTGGTATGGTACCTGTATAATATATACCATGTGATGTTCAGTTTTCTGTGGGAGCCAGAGGATCGCAACGTGTTAAAATCTGTTTAGCAGCAGCTAACATGGGTCACTAAGTCATGGCAGTGTACACTAATTGGGTGTGCTACAACTGAAAAAAAACTATGTATTAAACTGCTTATGAAGGAGCAATACAGGAACCCTCTCAAGTGATTGATAGTGTGTTGGATAAGATCATCCTACACCTGTCTGTGGAAGCGACTTCGATCATGAACCACCTGCTCCAGTGAACCAATACCTGTATATTAATAGGATCGCCACATATGTTTGGGTGATAGACATAAATGCACCCTGAGAGACAAAGATCTCCTTCGACTACCTGTATGGAATTTTGAGATAGGTCACGAAATCTTCGTCCTTCCTGCATGCCATGTCTGATGTGTAGCATTCCAAATTTTCCCAACGAGAAACACCACCCTAACTGCTCATACTGTCTCTTCTACCACCTTGTGTTGCAGGGGAAAGCTTCGTTTGGCTCTGGCCTTACACACTGTTCACAGTTGGCGGAGCTATGACACCATGTTCCCATTACCACTGAGTGGTCAAAACGCGCCCCTGTCGCACTAACTCGTCTCGCCCTGTTTCCCCATAGATTGCACAAGGTCTTAGGTATAGCGCTCTCCGATTTCTGTACAGGCCAGACTTAAATTGGGACGATCACATGGACTAAGCTGCAGGGAGGGCAGGGCAGAGACTTAGGAGCAGTTACAGGATGCAGAGGGACTGTCTAATAACAGCGCTGGAGTTCTTGCTGTATGGGATCCTTAGCAGACAGGTTCGAAGAAAAAAATAAAATAAAAGGGTGACTCGTTTAGAGATACGAGACTGGCACGAATATGATTCACCAGTGGCTGCAACCATTAAACGACGTCTCTACAAGATACAACTTGTTTATGTGGTAGAATCGATAAACTTGATTCCAAATCGCAGACGTCATTCCTACCTGAAGGTGTAACACTATCAGCGACTCGTGTGTGTGCCTGTACACTCAAGACGGCAACATAGGCGTTATGATCGCATTTTAATAGCGCAGGTCTTATGCGAAATGTATGTTGTGGGTTGTAGAATGCCTCTGTGGTCAGCTTCAAATATCATTTCTCAATAGTGTTCATAGAAAGGAACATCGTGTTCCCTGCGTGGACTCCCAGGTGTCCCAGCTGGTGAGTGCAATCTGACTGCTGAAAAAAGAATTTTTCGCCATGCAAAGTGACTGTCATGATCAATTCAATTAATCAGCCCATTAAACTGATATCAATGACAGGCCGCCTGGCGGGTAGAAGAGATGGCTAGGGCACCATGGTATGATTCTTGACAAGTGTTTCTGTTTTTTCGTTTTGGCGATATCTTTTAAAGAAATTTCAATCTCCCACCTACACAGGGCGAGACCGGCTCTCAAGATTTGTATAGTAAACGCTAGTATGATATAGCATCGCACTGGTAAAAGGGGCCGTGTCATTTTGTACAAAACAGCTACGTTCTCTTGAATTATAGATTCTTGTTGTCAAACTTAAAATGAATGTTTTTTTTTCTGACATGTGTGCCAATGGTGTGAAAGATTGTCTGAAATGTTCGTAATACACACGTGCATGACAGTTTGTTTACAGACACCGAACGTGAGAGACACCCTCACGTCGTGTAATTTGTACAACAAGCTGGACGAATTTGATTAATATAGATTTTATTCATTGGAGTTTAAATTCTCGCTTTTTCTTTACTCCGATAAAGGTTTCGAAATAACGAGAACATTCTGCAGTGATCCGTGGTTCTCACATCAAAATAGTCGAATTTTTTCCGGGTTTCACACAGGATGGGCACGTCTCTGCTGATCATTTGTGATCGGTGGCGGTACACTTCCCTGGACGTCACAAAATAATGAGATGCGACTGCAGCTGAACGTAAAAACTATACCGATTTTGCTCAGGAAACTAAAAGAAAATGGATTTTACCTATTATCGTGGAAAGAGGATATTTATTATGGTCGCAAATTTGTTTTTTTTTAAATAAATGCTTGATTATAGATGCGTTGGCGTCAAATACAATTGTTCTCCATCACCAAACGTTGGGCTGTTGCGAGCGAGGGATCGCGCGACGTGTCTGCTACGGTGGTCGCCAGACACAGACGCTCTCTGTAGGGGAGCGGCGTGGACGGGCTCTGTCGCTATATTTTAGACGAACAAGTTGCACTTGAGGTGGCCGTCATTTTATCTCCTATTGATTAGTTGACTATACACGCCACTGTGTTGGCAATGGAACGTCGCCTTAAGGCGGTGGCCATATCGTGGAATGCCGAGTGCTGATCTGGACCGTTCTCCATATGGCGGGGTTATGGTACTTAATTTCTCTTCTGTGTCGCCTAGGAACGCCACCTTGAGGCGGCGGTTACATGGTGGAAAGCCGAGTCCGGCGAGCGACTGCAGAGGGTGGCAGCAAAGGGCAGACAGCGGGCTGCCCACGCCGCGAGGCAGTCGGCAGAGCAGCTGGCCGTTTGAAGGATCATGTGTCCCCGTAAGGTGGTTGGAGGGGTGGAGGGAGGGAGGAAGGAAGGGGACCTCGATTTTCGGCAGTTTGTGGACGAATGTCGAGGATAATGCCTGCGAACTACCACCCCCTGTGCAGTCTTGTCCCCAGTGCATGTGCTGCATTATGACTCATCCATTTCGAGTGCTGGATATTGCGCAACAATTTCGCAGTGTAATTAGAAGTGTGACACTTTTTTTTCCATCAGTTGTGGTAGCGTGTACTGGCTTCAATTACCTGGGCCGCAAGGTGGTTTTTGAGCAGACATCTGTAGCGAACTCTGACGTCAAACAATGATAGATACTGTATGCTTACAGCTAATACACTTTTTAAACTCCTCTCTGCCCAACACCAGCATCTCGTCAGTTGTACGTATTTCCTACCAAAAAGAATAAAGATAGTACCTTACCCCCAGCCTTTTTCCCGCCAGCTTGTAGGTGTAGAATAGAGTTTGAATGTGTCTGTCCCTAGTTTCGTGTGGTATTGCGAAATTTTTTCCCAGCAGGATAACATGAGTTGTCTGATATCATCAGTTATTGCGTTGTATTGCGATTTTATGCCATCGTTGTGTAGCACTATGCATATGGTTGTGTAATCAGGCCCAATCTTTGTGATTAATTATGTAATTAGGATCGACATTTGCGTCAGTTTCTCGATCAAAATAAATAAAGTACACTAACCAAGAATGAGATTTTCACTCTGCAGCGGAGTGTGCGCTGATATGAAACATCCCAGCGGATTAAAACTGAGTGCCGGACCGACGCTCGAACTCGGAGCCTTTGCATTTCGCGGGCAAGTGCTCTACCAACTGAGCTACCCAAGCACGACTCACACCCCGTCCTCACAGCTTTACTTCCGCCAGTACCTCGTCTTCTACTTTTCAAACTTCACAGAAGCTCTCCTGCGAACCTAGCAGGACTAGCACTCCTGGAAGAAAGGAAATTGCCTGGGTAGCCCAGATGGTAGAGCACTTGCCCGCGAAAGGCAAAGGTCCCAAGTTCGAGTCTTGGTCCGGCACACATTTTTAATCCGCCAGGAAAGTTTCATAACAGCGCACACTCCGCTGCAGAGAGAAAAATCTCAATCTGGAAACATCCCCCAGGCTGTGGCTAAGCCATGTCTCCGCAATATTCTTTCTTCCAGGAGTGCTAGTTCTGTTAGGTTCGCAGAAGAGCTTCTGTGAAGTTTGGAAACTAGGAGACGAGGTACTGACGGAAGTAAGGCTGTGAGGACGGGGCGTGAGTCGTGCTTGGGTAGCTCAGATGGTAGAGCACTTGCCCGCGAAAGGCAAAGTTTCCGAATTCGAGTCTCGGTCCGGCACACAGTTTTAATCTTCCAGCAAGTTACACTAACCTCACCTCCCTCTCCCGCATTTGACCCGTTTCCATGTGTTAGGGGGTGCACTTGGACTTTCCATGCAGTAGAATCAGGTTTACAGTCCCGGAAATTGCACAGCCATTTTTAATTTCCCGTCAATTCCAAGCGCCTCTTGTGGTTTAATTGTGTTATGGGAGTACAGATGGGCTTTCCACCCAGGAGATCCTGGGTTGGGCTTACCACCCAGGAGGTCCAACAGGGTTCGAGTACCAAAAAGGGTAGTGCCAATTTTAATTCCCCATCAATTTCTGGGTGGGGGCTAGGGTAGGATGTCAGCACAGCTCTGGGACAAAGAAATTCCCACGAAAATTCGAAATTCCCGACAAAATTCGAAAGTTTCGACGAAATTCGAAATTCCTGCCAAAATTAAGGATTTCCACCAATAGGAGCGGTTGGGGAAGAGGGGCGTGGTGGAGGGCGAGGGTCTCTAGACAACAATATTTTGGTCGGTTAGTTGTAATGAAGTTTATTATGTCCACTTCAGCAATTTCGCATTTGTAGCCTTTCTAAAATGCAATAATTCGTTCCTCAGCACATGCCAAACATCTCACAAAGAAATCTGCATGTCGTGTCGTCGTCTACGTCTATGACCCCTACTCCACGATGACGTATCGCACTTGAAATCGGTTTCAAAGTCGAAATTACAACAGTAGACATAATAAAATGGTTAAAATTAAACCCCGGGAAATTTGTCCTTTAACAATTGAAAAACTGAAGCGAATGCAAAAATAAGTTTTGAGAAGTGCAACGATAGTGCCACCCATAAAGTATACAAGTAATGAAATCGGTACATTTTCGAAATTATTTGGCTAATTACTGGTCTTTGTTACTAGCCACAGTCAAAGCGTCGTCGCGTTTAAGAACTGCACTGGATTAGCTTGTTAGAGAGTAGATTATTGGTTTTAGATTCAAATAACTATATTATTCGGTCCCTTATTTAGTCACATTTGTCGTCAATAGGCGCACGGTTTTGAAATTAGCGTGTTAATCAAGATTTAATTTTCCTTCCTACACAAAAAATGTCTCCGAGCACTAGGGGACTTAACATCTGAGGTCATGAGTCCCCTACAATTTAGAACTACTTAAACCTAGCTAACCTAAGGACATCACGCACATCCATGCTCGAGGCAGGATTCGAACCTGTGACCGTAGCGGTTGCGCTGTTCCAGACTGATGCGCCTAGAACCGCGCCTAGAACCCCTTCCTACACATTACCCACTGAAATATGTTACCCTCTGAAGTAAAGCAACGGCCGCGTTCCCTGATGACGGAATGGTTGGGCTGGAAGTTCCATGAGAGTGGGATCCAGACAGTAAAATAAATAGCGCAGTTTGAATGCATGTAAATTGTCGTTACTCGGGAACCATTTCAGTATCAGCATAAACTTAATGGTCCTCTGGAAGTCTAAATGAGTAGGACGGTTTTAGCCACTTACGGCGAAAATAAACTCCGGTACCGCTGCCAAGTAAGCCATAAGTTGACAGAGTAATTTACATACGAGGGTCATAAAGGGGAGACACGACGAAATGAGTGCGACGTTTTAAGACTTACGGGAGCACTATGTCACTTTACATGGCCGTTAAGAAACAAAGCGGATACGACACGCCGCGTTTGACAACAAAGAGTAGCTGCACCTACATTCGCGCCTGCTCTCCACAAGTGTCTCTGAGGGTACTCAGAATAACACTGTCACTTCACCTTCTTTCCTGTTCCAGTCGCAAACGCAATCGCAAACGGCCTCCGTGTGAGTCTTTACTGGAAATAGACCTAAGAGGAAGTAGTCTACTGGCTGACGTTTCTAGGAAAGTAAGCTCTCGCATTTTTGGGGTAATTCGTCCCATGATGCATAACGCTTCCCTCGAGGTGTTTGCTATTGGAATTCACATCTTAGTGACGCTTTGAAGCTTACAAAAAGGAACCGGGCATAAATGCACTGCTCTTACATTTGTCTTCTAGGATTCCTACATAAATACTAATAGGCACGTATCCCAGATCGACAGCAATATTCAAGTATGTGTGTGACGAGGATAGGCTATCTCGTTTGGGGGTGGTTTACACCCCCTGAGGAATCTTCCAATGAATCTCCGTCTGACATATGCGATTAGTTTTATGTGGTATTAAAAACTTAATTTCAAAATTTGCTCAAAACCTACCTTAATCATCATAGTAAGCAATGAATGCATTAAGAAACTGGCAAAAATTAAACTACCATTTAATAGTTTTAACTAGGTGGTTTAACTTTGGAATATAATTTAAAAATTGTTCATAAAATTAATCGTTATTATCACAGTCATCAAGAGAACAAGAAGAAGTTGGAGAAAGGTAAACAAACAAGTGTTTTAAGAAGCCTGTTTCACATTGGAACATCTGCGATATACAGTTTTGAGTCACTCATCATTTCATTAGATGTATTTCAAAGCAATTTCACATTTTTCCTAGAAACAATTACACACATGGAAACTTCTGCGAATTCTTAATGCATAAGACAAGTTATAGTCTCAAAACACAAACAAAAACGCAACTAAAATTCAATAACTTTATATCAAAAGTACATACTCCTCCACTAGTTTCATTTCGAATCCACTCATAACACCTGTAGTGACAACTCAAAATTTTAGATCTTTCTTCTTTCGTTTGTGCCTTTATCCTGCGGTCGCAGGGTCGGCAAGGTTAGGTACGGATTTGGCAAGGTTAATGTTAAGGGGTGGCCGGATGCCCTTCCTGCCGCCACCCCATATCCCCCCCCCCCAAGGGTGTAATTAGTGTACCCCAGTTGTCAGCGGTCAGTGTAATCCATGGAATAGAGCAAACGTGTACAGAGGTCTGCGAGTCGTGTAACTGAGGCGGGATGTGGGGACCGGCTCGGTATTCACCTAGGGGAATGTTGAAAACCGCCTAAAAACCACATCCACACTGGCCGGCGTCCGCATCTCGTGGTCGTGCGGTAGCGTTCTCGCTTCCAACGCCTTGGTTTCTGGGTTCGATTCCCGGCGGGGTCAGGGATTTTCTCTGCCTCGTGATGACTGGCTGTTGTGTGATGTCCTTAGGTTAGTTAGGTTTAAGTAGTTCTAAGTTGTAGGGGACTGATGATCATAGATGTTAAGTCCCATAGTGCTCAGAGCCATTTGATTTGAACCACACTGGCCGGCACACCGGCCCACGTCGTTAATCCGCTGGGCGTATTCGATCCGGGGCCGGCGCGCCTACCCGAGTCCAGGAAGCAGTGGGTTAGCACTCTTGGCTAACCTGGAGGGTAAAAAAAAAAAGAAAACTAAATATTTTAGATATGGTCTACTTACTTTCTTTCTCAATAGCCTCTTCCGTAGGTTCACTATAAAAACCATATGTCACAATCCGTTAGAATCACTGAGCACCGTCTCCAAGCTGACTGTTGATTTGAAAGTGACTGCTACAGTGCACTGCATTGGTAGAAGTACCTCAGTGTACCACTGTCTCTTTCTTGCCATAGCATCGATGATTTCACGTGAATGGCACTGGTACTTGAAAATAATAATAATAATAATAATAATAATAATAACGTGGTGGCTTCAGGCGGAAACTACTGGTACTCGAAGGGTTAAATCTCTCCATGTCCATACTCCCAAAAGTTCACTGGATGTAACTGGTTCCAATAACTGTTCGCCAATTGTGTGATCACCCAGCAAATGGTCTTTCTGCCTCTTGATGAGCAGTACACTACATTTGTTTATGTCCCACTATAGATGTACCCCAAGGCTCCGTTCTTCCCCCTTTTCTTTATCTCCTCTACGCTGCCAACATGCCCAAACTGTGCAGCCTGCGGTTCTAGGCGCTTCTGTCTAGAACCGCGCGACCGCTACGGTCACAGGTTCGAATCCTGCCTCCAGCATGGACGTGTGTGATGTCCTTAGGTGAGTTAGGTTTAAGTAGTTCTAAGTTCTAGGGGAATGATGACCTCAGATGTTAAGTCCCATAGTGCTCAGATCCATTTGAACCATTTGAACCACTGTCGCGCGGTGTTTGCTGTTGACAATGGTAAGGCCTAGTTTTTTTCTTGGTTCTCAAGTCTGCATTCAGTACTGCTGGGTTCTGTCTCGGCTACGTTTTTCTAACAGTGTTACTTCTACGTTAACAGTGATACTCAGTAGCATAGAAAAAACTGACCAGTTGACCGATATGTACGTCGTGTGTGGGTTCACTAAATACAGTGGAAAAGCAGCAAGACGACGACGTGCTCACCGCTTCCAGCAGCGAGGGCACAACATTACAGCCGTTTTGCGTCCGTATGTAGGCTCCCACAAATAACGGGATACTTTAGTGCTACAATATTTTGGTGATTGCATATTACAGGCATTTTCACTGTTATAAAAGTATTACCAGAGAAACAAAGACAAGGCTGGTAAAAGAGCCGAATAAATTGAAACTACACTGCTACTCTGTAATGACCTACCGGATACCACAAGTCCATTATACCCAAGTACTCAGAAAATATGTGTGAACAAACTCCGAAATTTTGTCGGTGAGTTCTAGATCATCCTGCATGACAGAATCATTCACGAAAATCTTCATGGAACGTCCGACGTTATCCACTAGGTAATATATACACACGAGGTGTGATCAAAAAGTATTGGGATTTTTTTTTTAATTTCACGGCATGTACATTTCCGATTTTCAGTTTCTTTATCTTGTGGGTGTTATTTACGTTGCTCTTTTACTGTGACAAAAATGGCTTTATTTCGCACTGATGTGTATTCGTTAAGTGCTTTCTGGATGTGACAATTTTCTTATATTGTTTTAAGAATCTTTAAGTCGTTTTCTATGGTTTTTGGCTGGTAATTATGCGGTTTAAGCAACCTGCAAACGTTGAGTGTGAGCTATTGCATTTCAGTGAATATGATCAGTCTCCGAAATTAAATTCGTTTGTCCCCATACACCATACGATTCACTCTACATGCCTATCCACAACTTTTTCACTCCCTCTCTCTCTCTCTCTCTCTCTGTCTGCCTCTCTCTCTTTCCTTGTCTTCGAAACACGGAAACACACACAAACAAACTAAACGCCACAAACATTAACAACTCTTCAGATCCGCGTGCCACTTACATCGATACAAACAGAAAGAAAGTAAACAAATAAAGGCACTGAAGACAGCACACAAATTGCTGAATCATGTCTGGGCGAAAACAAAACTGCAGAGGTGTTTTCAATAAGACAGAATTTCTCTCCTATGTTCTTAGCAAGCACGGAAATAAGGAGTGCAATGTTCAGAAGGTGATTACTTACTTTCAGTACACAAAAAAGCTATTCCTTGAAATGAAGAATGGTGCGAGTACATCATGGGTATTGTATTTGTCTAATGTTACTGGAACATTCCGTGTGGAAATGTCACTATAGCATCCTCCAATAACGTACACGTGCCAGCGTCATCTTCTGGACTTTTTCAATTGTTGAGTCTGTCTTTGGAGTGGGAGACATGGGAATAGCACTTCGACAGTTCGCATACACTGTTATCTGCACTGCACTGACTGCAAAGCGAGGGAGACAAGGTGAACTCAGGAGAACAGCATGACGAGAAGTGACGGTACACTTTCTTTCAGAAGAACTGCAACACGACAAGATCGTAGGACTGCTCGTTTGGCTTTGGTGAAACGACGGATGACAACATATTAAATCCAAGCGGAGATAACAGGCAAAGCGTCACCACTTGTCTTCAGGAACAGACGTCTCGAGTTGGCGGACATCGGTTACCACTGACACCACACCGCAAGCAGAGACTAGCGCTAGAGTGAACTGCCTCATTGTCTGGCATTCCATGATGTCCACTGATGAGTCTCCCTTTGCATTGCGACGATTACACCTGTTTTGTTATCCTCACTCCAGGCCTGAGCGTTGATACGGAAACCACAAAACCCCCTCATGCGTTTTCTTTCTTCATCTGTTGAATGGATTTATATAACTCTTGTGCCCTCGGAGTCTTACTCGACGGCATACATGAATAAAATGTTCTCGGTTTTCCAGCCGCGTCAGTTCGAATAAAATCCTCGAGCTTTCGATGGCCATCTCCGCCATCGTCGTCAGGAGTTCACTGACTGCCGCGGCTGACGCTGACGCTGTACTGTCGGACCTTATTCTTGGCCCGAGGATGGTGGAGTTCTAGCTTGTCACAGCCTTGCCTCCTGTTCCTTGCTGGGTGTGTCATGGTGTTTCCTCTCTTGATGATCTGTCCTGGCGCGGTTTGTCGATGACTGCCGCAGTTGCTACGGCTTCTCGCTTATATAGGCATGATGACATCATCAGCAGCCAATCAGTTCGATCCAATGTGACGCGCGCGCGTAAGTCCACCCGGGCAGCTAGCGGAGCTATTGCCCGTGGCAGCACCGATGACGTCAGGTGGCGCCAGGGTCAGACGCCACTTTTGAAACTGCCGCTCCCGCGTCGCGCATCTGTCTTTACTTTCTTTCGATGTCCTGCTGAGTGTGTACCCCTGGTCTCTTTTGAAATTGTTGTTTAAATGAATCTCGGCCGCTTTCTTTATAACGGCGGGAGACGCATGAGTCAATACTTTTTGTATTTTCGAACTGTATTTTATGTCCGTTTTCTAGGGAATGCTCCGCTATGGCCGACTTGTCAAGCTCCCTTTCTTTTATATGGCGCTTGTGCTCAGTACAACGCTCCGCAACCGTGCGAATTGTCTGTCCAATGTACATGCTGCCACATTCACGGGGTACACCATACACACCGGACACTCGAAGAGCAATGTCGTCTTTAACAGGGCGCAACATATCTCGTATCTTGGGGGCGGGCCGGAACACAGGTCTTAGCCCATGTTTCTGCAGCAGACGTCCTAACTTACTGCTAGTTGCTCCACAGTATGGCAGGAATACAGTCCTTTTGGCCTCTTCCACTGATTCACCAGGTGTCTTTCTTATATAACTCTTCTCGTTTTCCTTCCGAAATATTATTTTCATTATTAATTATACAGCGTATCCTAGGAGGATTGGTCAGTATTCAGAGGTATGACAGGAATGCTCATTTGAAACAAAATACTTCAAATGGACATACGCCCTATTCCGAATGGTATACGAGACAGAAGCCACAGCATGTATACTTGTCGTAAGTGTATATGTTTTACGGATATAAATTTTTTGATGTTTTTTCTACTCCACTCTAACTCATTGTTTTCATCGCCTTTGCTAGGGATGTCTTCCGGTTATTAGACTAGTTCGTGAAACGAGCTGCTGCCGATGGTGTGTTGCGAGTGAAGTGGCGCGAGGGATTGAGAGTGTATCAGAGAGAAGCATCGATAACAATGTTTGTACATGCAAGAGATAAAATGCCACACATCTACACTAATGAAAAATATACATACACAGTATAAGTCAATGTCTTCTGCGATGGTAGTCCTCCTGCTGCTGTCAATGAGTACCTTCGCCGCTTTCCGACACGTCGAATTCCTGATCGTAGAGGGTTTACTATAGTTTCCTGCACATTGCGTGAAGCAGACATTCATCCAAGTTCCCGTTTTTCTTTTAAACGTGTAGTTTAATGACCTGTGTAGGAACAGCAACGCGTTGTTGAAATGGTGCGGCGTAATGCTACCGGTTTTCTGCAAGTACCGATGTCCCACGAACGCGTGTACGGGGAACACTGAATGCGGAAAATTTGTACCTCTTTCACTTACAGCGTGTCCACAATTTTTACATAGGCGACAATGCTACACGACTTGAATTTTGTCACTGATTAAATGACAATCGTCATTTGCTTTCATTAACACTAATGGCTGATGAAGTCATGTTTACATGGAATGTAGTCCACAATACACGTAATTATCATTGATGGTCGCAGGAAAATCCACGCGCCACAATGGAAACCAATTTCTAAGTTAGGTTTTCGATAAAAGTTCGATGCGGCATGGTTGGTAACGTGTTGATAAGTCCAGTCATTTCAGAAGAGCGAATGAAAGGAGAGGATTACTTGCTTTCTTTGGAAAATTCTTTTCTTGAACACCTTGAGGACATTCCTTTAGCAATGCGACCGCATTGTACTTCCAGTATAATGGAACCCCTCCACATTTTACCAGACGTCTGAGCGTAATCGCTGCATTGGTCGTGTTAGTACAGTTAACTGGCTACCAAGATCGACAGACCTAAAGGAATTAAGATTTTTGTCAGTCGGTCTGGATGAGGTCTGAGATGCTCAAACGAACGTTGAGTATGCGAGGTGGGCTGCTCGGTCACATCATAGACGCTGCTGACCTCGATGTGGAAAGTGTTGAGGCATTCAGACAAGCAACGCAACATGTCCTCCAAACTGTGTACATAAGCACTGAACTTGACGGTGGGATACTGGAAAATTTATTGTGAACTGTGCAATGTGTGTTGTGTGAATGTGTGATAATACTCGGACGTGAATGTGTTAACATGGGTATTTTTCGACTGATACTCTTTAAAACGCATGTTCTAAGATTTACTAACTGTTATGCATGTGTGTACAGGGTGACAATTATTGAACTGCTGTGAAATAAAATCACCATAACTTCTGAACGGTTTGCGTTGGGACGTTCAAACTTTACGGTTGGCTGCGGGGCATGACGGGAACTAGTATGAGCTGTATGGTTTGATTTAGCGAAGAAGCCCACTTTCATTTGTATGGGTTCGTCATTAAGCAAAATAGGCGCATTTGGGAGACTGAGAATCCGCATTTCGCGATCGAGTAGTCTCTTCACCCTCCATAGCTGACTGTGTGGTGTGCAATGTCGTCACGGAAGGGTCGGTAAGATTTCTTGATGCCATGGTGACTACCGAACACAAGACGAAGCTCGACCCTATCGAAGCAGGACAGTGTCCTGGAGGAGGACTTTGAGGACCGCATTTTGGCTCTAGGGTACACTGAGGCCAGTGGCATGGGCCCCGATTGGTCGCCATATTCTCCGGATCTGAACTCATGCGTCTCCTATTTGTGGGGCCATGTTAAAGACAAGGTGTACAGCAACAGCCCCAAAAGCTCTGCTGAGCTGAAAGCAGCCATTCGGTAGGTCATTGACTCCATCTATGTTCCGACACTTTAGCGGGTCATATAGAATTTCGCTATTCGTCTGCGCCACATCATCGGCAATGATGCCAGGCATACCGAATATGTCTTAACCTAAATCCGAATATCTGTAATCACGTTTACATGTTGAGTATCGTCTGTGTTTTTTCTCATATACTGTAGTTCAATCATAGTCACCGTGTTTGTGTAAACCTGAAATGTATTGAATAATATAGAAAGTATGTAACTATTTAAATTAAAAGTGTTCCATCTCGGGAACCGTTCAGAATGGGGAATACGACCATATGAAGTTTGCGGTAGTGCTCTAGATATCAGCCGTCGACGGCACCACGCACAACTTATTCGTCAAGCGATTTGCAGTCCCTGAAGTGCGGATTACATGGAACTGCGTAACCAAAGAACTGCGCAGCCAGACAGGGCGGTGGGTATCAACAGCACTCTGGCCAGGTAAAGAAGCGGCATAGACAGCAACGATAGAGGTCATTGACAGATCGTACCTCTTCATGTACCTACCATGTCACATTCCAAAACGGGCCTGCAAGTATCCATTCGCGAGACTGCTATTTAGGCTAGTGCACAAGTTCCAGACAGCAGTTCCATCGCAGCCAGCAACCTTAAGATCGCCACTACGCTGTCCCAAGGGCTGGTCCATCAACTTCTGTACAGCACAGCGCCTCCTCAGCTGGGACTCTAAGTGATCAGCGACGTCCTCGTTAAGACTTGGTGTAACCGTTCTTTTGTTCTTCTACCGGACAAAATAATGTCACACTGGAAGCTTCTATCCTTCTCAGATTACTGTTGACTCTCAATACTTCTTCAGCGAAGTACACCATAAGAATTTTTACGTGTTTGTTCTTCTTGACTCAAGACTCAATTTCGGCTTCCACTTTAAATCTGGAGTAAGACAACTCGATTTTTTCCGTTAAACTTAAATTATTAGAACTTCAAGACACCGCACTGCTCATTAAAGAACAGGTGACTGCAGAGTCTCAATTCACTGTTTTCTACGAAAAGCTCAAAACACTTTAAGATTCTGTTCACTCAAGCTGAGGCGTAGTGCCGTATACCGATCCTGTCTTGGAGGCGGTTAAGTGGGAGATGTGTCTCAGAGATGGATAGTGACACATGATGACGCGAGACTGGACGCGCAAATAATTTATGTATCAGCCGATAGAGGACAGTATTGGATAGGTGACTGTGATTTAGTTTCTATTGTGCCCACTAGAGTGCACTAAAGTAATAGAATGTTTTTCATAATCTGTTCTAGTATTTTCATTAAGTGTTATTATGTGTTTTTGTGTATGTAAAATGTTATAAATGTGTTTTAGCAGTATGAATAATGCGTGAGTGTGGTTTAAGGTTAACATGAAGATAATTGTTTAACGAGTTATGAAGTCGGATTTAGTGTGGGAACATTTCGAAGAAGTAAGGATGTGGACAAAGGGGATTTTTGTAGAATAGATTTGTAAAGTAAGTTTATGGTAAAGGGAAAGTTAATTCGAGTATAAATAACAATAGTAAATAACTTTATGCATAAACAAAACTTCAGAATATTAGACAATTACGTTGCTAAAAAGTGCAGTCGTTATTTTGCGATCGGTTATTGATGAAAAGCGCGGACTGACGCGGGGGAATGTTGTTTTCAATTGGCTGTTGAGTTAATTGACCAGTGGGAAAGCCATATTCTTCGCGCGCCTTTCTCTGCTGGTAGAGAAGACTTAAGAGTATTCTAGAGAGATGTCGGAGCCTAGCCATGAAACAGTTCCGACGTGTGTAGTAGTAGTTCCGATGGAAATGATAAGTTGCCGGATCTAGCAGTGTTTCATACACCAAAAGTGTTATAAAGCGACGGTATAATTATTCCGATGGGTTTGTAGAAATTTCGGAATTTTACAGTGAATTTTGTGACGAAAAAAAACATAAATTCCGCGTGGCGTATTGAGCAGGTCGGTGGATAAAAACTGTGACTGTATTAGGTACCGACAGACTTAATATTTGGCGAGCATTCTCAATCAAAAACAATCCGTATTTTTTTGTAGCTATTACGTTTTCGGCAAATGCAACAACATAAACTTGCTAACGTGAGTGAAAGGGGTCGTGATTGGCTGTGTTAAGACTAGCACGGGATTGGCAGTGATACTTGTTCACCTAAGTTTCAGAATATATTAATTAAGGACAAAATTTCAAATCTTCCATTTTGTGTGAAAACTTTCTCCCGAAACGTAGATTAGTGACTTTAATTGCAGTCTGGTTCACGTCGAAGTACAGTAGGTTTCGCTCGGCTTCCCTACTAATGATCTGCTGAGACAATGTTCACAGGTAGGTGCAGGTTCGTCGTTACAAAGGGACGGAAGGAACCGCGCCGCCGCAAAGCCTGTGCAAATCTCTCAAGTATCACGGAACTTATTTATTTACAAACTCTTTGTCGTTCTGGAAGGCGAAGTGGCTCCGTTATTTATGAACAATAGTTATTTTGTTTTATTTGCTAAAAGACTAGCATCTATTTTGTTTAACTTATTAGAGAACCATTCTTTTGAATCATTGTGGAGAATATTTTTGTGGAAACTTCGTTCGATAAACTTTGTTCTACCCTCTACCTGAACTGTTTACTGCCATCCGGCCGAAGTGGGCCAGCGGTTCTAGGCGCTACAGTCTGAAACCGCGCGACCGCTAAGGTCGTAGGTTCGAATCCTGCCTCGGGCATGGATGTGAGTGATGTCCTTAGGTTAGTTAGGTTTAAGTAGTTCTAAGTTCTAGGGGACTGATGACCTCAGAAGTTAAGTCCCATAGTGCTCAGAGCCATTTGAACCATTTTTGTGCTGGCCAGCGGTGGACACATCAAAGTTTTTTGCCTCAAATGGCCGTTCCTCTCATATTCCTGAATACTCACGTTTCCCCATGGGACATCCTGTATACTTATCTTTTAAACTGACTCATTCCACATGTTGTTGCTGTTGTTGTGGTCTTCAGTCCTGAGACTGGTTTGATGCAGCTCTCCATGCTACTCTATCCTGTGCAAGCTTTTTCATCTCCCAGTACCTACTGCAACCTACATCCTTCTGAATCTGCTTAGTGTATTCATCTCTTGGTCTCCCTCTACGATTTTTACCCTCCACGCTGCCCTCCAATACTAAATTGGTGATCCCTTGATGCCTCAGAACATGTCCTACCAACCGATCCCTTCTTCTGGTCAAGTTGTGCCACAAACTTCTCTTCTCCCCAGTCCTGTTCAATACTTCCTCATTAGTTATGTGATCTACCCATCTAATCTTCAGCATTCTTCTGTAGCACCACATTTCGAAAGCTTCTATTCTCTTCTTGTCCAAACTATTTATCGTCCATGTTTCACTTCCATACATGGCTACACTCCATACGAATACTTTCAGAAGTGACTTCCTGACACTTAAATCAATACTGGATGTTAACAAATTTCTCTTTTTCAGAAACGCTTTCCTTGCCATTGCCACCCTACATTTTATATCCTCTCTACTTCGACCATCATCAGGTATTTTGCTCCCCAAATAGCAAAACTCCTTTACTACTTTAAGTGCCTCATTTCCTAATCTAAATCCCTCAGCATCACCCGATTTAATTTGACTACATTCCATTATCCTCGTTTTGCTTTTGTTGATGTTCATCTTATATCCTCCTTTCAAGACACTGTCCATTCCGTTCAACTGCTCTTCCAAGTCCTTTGCTGTCTCTGACAGAATTACAATGTCATCGGCGAACCTCAAAGTTTTTACTTTTTCTCCATGAATTTTAATACCTACTCCGAATTTTTCTTTTGTTTCCTTTTGTTTCCACATAATTCATGTAAAACTCGTGCAGACGATGTACGCAAAATGTGATTAATGAACTGGTCATATCGTACACCAGAGTGCCTAAACGGGGATTTCATCCCAGTTCCTCCAAAATGTGAGTCCGGCTCTTTAATTGCTGTGCCACAGCGCTCCGTCACTGGCCCAGAAATTACGAAAACGCGGCCGAGGTGGGTCCCATTACGAGTGCTGGCCGAGATCGGGTCATACCTGATGGCGAGCAGTACGCAGTCCAAAATACTCGAACAGCCCGTTCCGTATTTTATCAAGCACGGGCGGGAATGAGCAGCGCGCTTCGGCGGAGGGATTCGGCAGGTGCGCGCGCCGCGGCAGCGCGCCGTTCTGATTTATACGTCGTGGTGATTAGTGCTGGGCGCCGCGCATTACGCGCGCACTGACGAGACCGCCAACAGCCCTGCAGGCGGCGCCTGGCCGTGGCGACGCGTGTATTTAGGTACCTGTCAGCTGGATAATTTTCATTCCACATGTGTCCACTCTTCAGGCAGGACAGGAAAATAATGTTATGAGGATACGAAAATAAAAAGGCGAAGTGCCGAAATAAAAATACACAGAAGGACCGACATTTACATCTATCTTGCAAAACCACCGTACACTCTATTCCATTCGCGAATGGTTTGCGAAAAGGGAATCAATACGTACGCCTCCCTAACATCGCCGTGTAACGGGACTTCCTCCTCTAGCATTACTTTTCGTCAACAGTAGTTATCGTCAACAGTAGTTATAACAATTTTTTTTCAAAATTAGGGTAGGTCAGTATTATCTCAGTTGCACTTCTGGAAACCTTCATATAATATTATACACAGTATGTTATATTTCAAGCTAAAATTCATGAAAACGAATTACTTTATAAAATATTTTAGTTTCGACGTTAGGGAGATCTGCAGCGGATAGGCACTTGGTGCAGGGAGTGGCAATTGACCCTTAACATAGACAAATGTAATGTATTGCAAATACATAGAAAGAAGGATCCTTTATTGTATGATTATATGATAGCGGAACAAACACTGGTAGCAGTTACTTCTGTAAAATATCTCGGAGTATGCGTACGGAAAGATTTGAAGTGGAATGATCATATAAAGTTAATTGTTGGTAAGGCGGGTGCCAGCTTGAGATTCATTGGGAGAGTCCTTAGAAAATATAGTCCATCAACAAAGGAGTATTGCTCATCAGTGTGGGATCCGTACCAGGTCGGGTTGACGGAGGAGATAGAGAAGACCCAAAGAAGACCGGCGCGTTTCGTCACAGGATTATTTGGTAAGCGTGATAGCGTTACGGAGATGTTCAGCAAACTCAAGTGGCAGACTCTGCAAGAGAGGCGCTCTGCATCGCGGTGTAGCTTGCTGTCCAGGTTTCGAGAGGGTGCGTTTCTGGATGAGGCATCGAATATGTTGCTGCCCCCTACTTATACATCACGACGAGATGACGAATGTAAAATAGAGATTCGAGCTCGCACGGAAGCTTTCCGGCAGTCGTTCTTCCCGCGAATCATACGCGACTGGAACAGGAAAGGGAGGTAATGACAATGGCACGTAAAGTGACCTCCGCCACACACCGTTGGGTGCCTTGCGGAGTATAAATGTAGATGTAGATGTTATAATCGATAAGTGCTAGTTATGAAACATCTGAAACTACGAATTATTGGCACACATAAAATTTCTATTATTAATTAGGCAATCTTGTACTGTTTACTATGTTTGTTTCTGGATTCATTTATGAAACAATAATCGAAATTAGTAGTGTAACGGAAGCTAGCAGAAATTCGTTTCTTGAGAAATATTGTAAACCCTTTGGAATATTTTTATTTCCGCAGAGTGAGACAGTCGTAAGCATTCATCTGATGTGATCAGACATATTTTTGTATTTTTGTGCGAACAATGTAATTTCGGCGTTGCTAATGTGAAAAATCAAAATACTACACGATATTCTAAAATATGAGAAAATGTATTTACGAAAAAACAGTGCTGGAACAACAATCTTCAGATTTATTTAGTTCATACCAGACGTGAGTACCTGATACGACTATCTCAGTTTCATGAATCAGACCCGTAGACAAGAAGAACTGAAACAATAATCGAAATTAGTAGTGTAAAGGAAGCTAGCAGACAGTCGTTTGTTAAGAAAAATTGTAAACCGTTTGGAATATTGTTATTTCCGCAGAGTGAGACAGTCGTAAGTATTCCTGTGACGTGATCGGACATATTTTTGTATTTTTGTGCGAACAATGTAATTTCGGCGTTGCTAACGTGAAAAATCAAAAAACTACATGATATTTTAAAATGTGAGAAAATATATTTACGAAAAAAAAGTGCTGGAACGACAATCATCAGAGTTATTTAGTTCAAACCAAACATGAGGACCTGATGTGACTATCTCAGCTTCAAGAATCAGACCCGTAGACAAGAAGAACTGGAGCCATCTCAACATGACAAGCTAAGTAAACCAGAAACTTTGTGATAATCTTCGCTTCTCTCAAATCTTCACAAAAGCCTTTAATGTGGACAATAGACGTATGAGGAAGGAGGGGGGAAATTACAACCACCATGATGATAATGTGATGTGTGAGAGTATCTACGTTATCTTTTAACGATGGTCGCAGTTCCTATTGTAGTATGCACAGCCTCTTTCTTGAAACACCTTTGATTCCAGTTTGGTGCATATTTAAGTCAGGCTTGCGCACTAAATAGTCTTCGATATATCCTCCGTCAAGTCATAAACCCCCTCCCTCACCAGTCTCAAAAGCTTTAAGGAATCGAATTTCCATGTAAAAAACAGCTAAAAAGGTCTGGTTACTTTACAAATGACTAAATATGGTAAATGTTGTTATCGACTGAAAACACTAAAAGTTCTTCGCGGACTTCAACACTTATGACGACATGTATACTGGACCGCCTGCCGTGCAATGAAATAATTTTTACGTACATTAAGTGGTGTGTCAATATACTGTCTGTAAAATCAGCTGCAAATAGAATTACAGGTAATAAATCGAAGTGTCATAACTGATGCTGAAATTTTACTGCTTGTACATCTAAAATATAGTAAGTGACAGATTTTTTCCTGTCATTATTGTGTGGGAGTGAATGTGACAGGAAGACGGAGTTTGGAAAAAGTTTGAAATTATGTGTGAAGTTTGTTGGAAAATACTGGATGTGTATAATCGGTAAATACCGCATCATCAGTTACACTGCCTCAACACGTATACACAGTTTCTAACTTAAATACATGACTCATTGTGTTAAGCCCTTAACATAAGATAAAAAATAAAAATGTCGTGCGACTAGGGCCTCCCGTCGGGTAGACCGCTCGCCTGGTGCAAGTCTTTCGAATTGACGCCACTCCGGCGACTTGCGCGTCGATGGGGATGAAACGATGGTGATTAGGACAACACAACACCCAGTCCCTGAGCGGAGAAAATCTCCGACCCAGCCTGGAATCGAACCCGGGCCCTTAGGATTGACAGTCTGTCGCGCTGACCACTCAGGTACCGAGGGCGGACAACATAAGATTATGCCTCTTAATGAGGAGATTATGACAGCACTTTAATTTTTTTGATTTGGTCAATAATTACATGAAATATTAAATATCATACTTTTGTTACCTCTCGACGCCGTTCCATAGGCAAGCTGTAACACGAACTGTGCACCGTTTAACTGCTTATTTATACCTGTAGTCTATGGGTATGACTGATTATCTACAGGCTATTCGTAATCAATCATACGAAGCATCATTATTCATTCAATCCACATATTGGGGAATGTCATGTAAACAGTGTTCTCCTCTCCAGCAACTGTGCGTGTGTGTGTGTGTGTGTGTGTGTGTGTGTGTGTGTGTGTGTGTGTGTGTCGTGTAGCTGTGTGTAATGTGCGATTGTAATGGATGCTGTGAAACAAAAGTGTATTTGTTTAAATCTACTGTGTCTGGATCCCTTTACATATTAGATACTAGCATCATTTTGGATTCGTGGATATACTGTACCTACTGTCCAGTCACATCAATGTGACCAACTGTCAAAAGCCTGAAAAACTACCTTTTGCAGCGCTGACTGCACGATGAGAGTCAGTGACGTACATAGAAATAAAGTACAGGTTTACACAGAAGATTTACAACATCGCTGCCAGGCTGGCCCCTATATGCGTAGACCAGCACAAGTCCGACCCGACTCTCGACTGACCTGGCACACCCCCTCAAGCTGAAAGTGCCTGACTATTTATACTGATTTTCCCCTCGCTTCTGACGTAGTGTCAGAGAGAGACAGATACTATGGCAGGGGTAAATTCCCATACATCAGCCACTCATAAATCGCCATTCCCGGCTCTCGCCTCCTGCCTCGCCTCATACATCGCAATAACTTAAAGCAACGCTGCAGTTCCCTGCCTCGCTGTTGCTTCACTCCAAACACATGGTACGTGCAATACGCCGCTACAGCTTCGCGCCATGTTTACCCTGTCTGGCCGACACTGGGTGCCGATTATTAGCACACACTGCCAGCGGCCCCAGACTTCGTCGCCCCAGGGACACGGAGCCGCGTCGACTCCACTGCAGTAGCCAGCTGCGGGCAATTTCTCGGTTGAGTGTCTATGGCGACAACCGAGGTGGTCCCACAGATTCTCTACTGGGTTTAAATCCCGGGGAGTGTGGTGGCGGCGGCAGTACGACAAATTCACCCTGGCGCTCTCCGAATCATGCTCGCACATTGTGAGCTGCGTGACACGTCGCATTCTTCTTCTGGTAGATGCTATCGTGCCAAGAAAAAGACACTGCATTTTCGCCAAGGATAGATGCATACTTGTGTTGACCTATTGTGCCTTTCGGAATGCGGGATCACCCACGAAATGTCACGAAAACATTTCCCAGACCATAACTCTCCATACATCGGCCTGGGCACTTTTGATGATTGTTGCAAGGTGTGCATTCATTTATCTGAGAAGACCACCTGTAATCGCCCACGAGCAGAAGTCAGCATGGGTGCATGAACCAGGCGCCTGCTGAGAAGGTCCATGCTCAGCAAAGGTCGCTCAACGGTCGATGAGGAAACGCTGTTGGGAGCCGCTTGGCTCATCTTGATGGTCAGCTGCTCAAGAGTTAGCATATCAATTCGTCCGTGCACTTCTCCGCAGCAGTCGCTCACCCCTGTCATCTACTGCCCGTGGTGCAGCACAAAAGCCTCGTCGCCGGTTTTGGAGAGAGCCATTTTGCTATGCACCGTATACACGACGGCGGCACGTGAACAGTTTACGAACTTAGTCTTTTTGGAAGTGCTTCCGCCCTCGATCCAAAAGCCTGTGACCAATGTAATATATTGATTATTCCTTGCTACTGTAGTGTTATCTTGAAGCTGTGAGAAAGGAGGACAGGCGCTCCAAGTCGCGGAAGCAGAGACGATGCTGAGGACAGACGAAACTAGGAGAGATATTGTTACGTGGAGTAAACTGTAAGGGGAGAGCCTCGCGAAAATGCAGACGCCCCCAGACGCGGTCCCAGGGCGTTAGTTACTCTTCAAGGAATTAACATGAAACTTGCATATGTCGTCTAGACGCCTTGGTAGGTTGCCACCGTAGAACTTTGTAACCAACAGGCACGTATGAGCGATAAAGCCAGCCCTGATAACAGCAACGTCAGTAAGCTCACAAGGGTTAGAAAGAGAGCGAGAAAGCCAAAAACTGTTGACCTAGCAGTCCCTACTCCAAGGAGCCCGGGGGGCGGGGCTAAATGACGTATAACAATAATGTTGCAAGCCTTATTTGGCAGAGCAGTTACCTTTAGCTTTCAGCTGAACATTGTTGATACCAAATACGGACTGAGTTATTGCAACTGCATTAACATCCCCGCCTTAGTAGCAGTAGAGGGGATATAACTAAACTGTGATTGGAAGGTGCCTGCCAGAAACCTGCGGTATTGGCTGGGTGGCTTTAAGTGGGAAAAACAGTGCCCCCACGCGGCTCTTTAAAACCCCTATTCCTCATTTTGGCAGAGTTCTCAGTCAGGCGATCTGGGCGCCGAATCCGTGTCCGTCGACTCCAGCCTCGGTCCAGCTCCGCGTAAGTCTGCTCTCTCACTTGGAGTGCCTCAGTGAACAGTGTCACATTCAGTATATTTCGTTTCGTAACTAAGTTGTTGCCTTATTATGATGCTAGTGTTTGCTACTGTGGTTAGCATCCACCCCTGGGACTTCTGCACTGGCTTCTGAACTAACATTGTTATTCATGCTTTTTCTAGCCCTAGAACTAGCCTCCAGTGTGTTAGCTAGTCCTGTCTGGAATAAACAACTATTTCAAAACCCTGTTTGTCCAAGAGTCTCCACAACGAGCTGCCTACCACCTCTCACCACCTGCATTTCTAGTAAAAACCTGTAACAGTTGGCTCAGATAGAAGAAAACAATCAAATGCCTTCACTGGGAATTGTCCTTCTGCCTTCTGCTCTGTACCGCTCGGGAGCGCAGAATGACCAGCACCCCTTTTTCTCCTTCTCCCACCTATGTCAGGACACGACACCATGCTATTGTGGAAGTCAGGTAAATCACTCCATTTCCGACTCACGACAACGACAGAACTTCTGTCTGCATTCCCCCTATATGCTTTATACAGGGTACTCCATTGATAGTGACCCGGCCAAATATCCCACGAAATAAGCGTCAAACGAAAAACTACAAAGGACGAAACTCATCTAGCTTGAATGGGGAAACCAGATGGCGCTAGGGTTGGCCCGCTAGATAGCGCTGCCATAGGTTAAACGGATATCAACTGCGTTTTTTTAAATAGGAACACCCATTTTTTATTACATAGTCGTGTAGTACGTAAAGAATTGTGAATGTTTTAGTTGGACCACTTTTTCGCTTTGTGATAGATGGCGCTGTAATAGTCACAAACGTATAAGTACGTTGTATCATGTAACATTCCGCCAGTGTGGACGGTATTTGCTTCGTGATACATCACCCGTATTAAAATGGACCGTTTACCAATTGCGGAAAAGGTTGACATCGTGTTGACGTATGGCTATTGGGATCAAAATGCTCAACGGGCGTGTGTTATGTATGCTGCTCGGTATCCTGGAAGACATCATCCTAGTGTCCGGACCGTTCGCCGGATAGTTACGTTATTTAAGGAAACAGGAAGTGTTCAGCCACATGTGAAACGTCACCCACGACCTGCAAATAATGAGATGCCCAAGTAGGTGTTTTAGCTGCTGTCGCGGCTAATCCGCTTATCAGTAGCAGACAAATTGCGCGAGAATCGTGAATATCAAAAACGTCGGTGTTGCGAATGATACATCAACATCGATTGCATCCGTACCATATTTCTATGCACCAGGAATTGCATGGCGAAGACTTTGAACGTCGTGTACAGTTCTGCCACTGGGCACAAGAGAAATTACGGGACGATGACAGATTTTTTGCACGCGTTCTACTTAGCGACGAAGCGTCATTCACCAACAGCGGTAACGTAAACCGGCATAATATGCACTATTGGGCTACGAAAAATCTACGATAGCTGCGACAAGTGGAACATCAGCGACCTTGGCGGGTTAATGTATGGTGCGGCATTATGGGAGGAAGGATAATTGGCCCCCATTTTATCGATGGCAGTCTAAAGATACAATGCATGCTGATTTCCTACGTAATGTTCTACCGATATTACTACAAGATGTTTCACTGCATGACACAATGGCGTTACCAGTAAGTTCACTGAGGTACATGTATCACATTGGAACAACTGAAATAAAATGTTCAAACGTACCTACATTCTGTATTTTAATATAAAAAACCTACCTGTTACCAACTGTTCGTCTAAAATAGTGAGCCATATGTTTGTGACTAAAACATTTATATTTCTTTACGTACTAGACGAACATGTAATAAAAAATTGGGGTTCCTATTTAAAAAAACGCAGTTGCTGTCTTTTTGACCTATGGCAGCGCTAACTAGCGGGCCAACCATAGCGCCATCTTGTTTCCTCTTTCAAGCTAGACAAGTTTCTTTGTAGTTTTTTGGTTTGACGCCTATTTCGTGAGATATTTGGCCCGGTCACGATCATTGGACCACCCTATATAGACCCCCATCTCGGGAGCTGCTTGATGGTATAAGTTGTACTCTCACACATCGATTATGACAGTCCCGCTCCCAAGCACCACTACAAACAGTGTAACTGCGGTATCGGCCGTTATTCGGTCGGTCGCACTCTCAAATACGCGCGCCGCCAGTTACGCCGCCGCGTTTCCTACAGCCGCCACCGAGGCACGATGGCGCTGCCTGCCACGAACGATCAGGCAACGGCCAATGAAATGCAAGCATCCCCTCTCCGGAGCTTCAGCGGCGGGTGTACTCATGTTCGAACATTCGTGCACTGACCTCATTTTTGTGTTTGCCATTTGAATAACATTTCACTTGGTAGCCAGGTTTCGACATCTTCTCAATGGAAATTGTATTTAAGAGTGACAGATTTATACATCTTTTGTATCTTTATAGAGTTCTACTCTCAAATCTACTGTTAGCAACGCACGCTGCAAATACAGCGACTAAGTTATGTATTATTTTTACTATTTGATATTAAATGTAGAAAAATTAATATCTAAATTCTCTGATCGTGAACGGCATTTAAACCTCACTCCCGTATTCAGTAAAGACTCACACAGCATGAAATGAAGACATAACAATAAAAACAATGCAAACAACATCATAACAACCTGTTGTGACTGACAAATCCCAATTTTTCTCAAACACAACTTTTATTGATGTAAGTTCACAAGGCTGATGACTGAACGTACAAAACGAAGGGTAACAATAACGAAAAAGATCTCCTAATTGAGGCAAATTTCCACAAAGGTTCGTTGTAACACACTCACACACTAGTAATAGTCCAATTCCGAGACGAAGACGTAACTACTGAAGGCACTAACTACTGATAGGCATAGTTAGCAAATGAAAGATTTTGATAGAGAACAAACAATGTATTTACCTTAATAATGTTCAAAAGTCATAATATATATATTAGTGCATGACACCCAGTCTTACAAATTTAGTCATTATATATATATATATATAATCAATTCATGACATCCAGTCTTACAAATTTAGTCTTTCTGACGGACGCACGTCGAGATCATCCGTCCTCAAAACTCCGCCATCTCTCTCCCCACATGCACCACTACTGGCGGCTCACCTGCAACTGCAACTGCGCAACGCTATGCGCAGTTCAGATTCAACTGCCCAACACTACAATAGCAAATATTCCAACAATGTAAACCAGCCACAGACTGCACACGCCACAGTCAGTGATTTTCATACAGAATGCTACTTGGCGTTACCGTCATAAAAACCTAAACAGCCTACTTACAGTGTTATTTCATTAATCAACTATAGTTCGCAATTTATAAATCTCTTGTTAGCCACTCAAAATCAATGAACACAGTTACACAAGTTTTTGGTTTCGATCATTATTAGTGCAACGTGTTCCGTTGACATCATAATTTTCAGTAGTACACTTAGAAGCGTAGACTTGTACAAATTCTTCTTAATTTGGTGCCTTTTTCTGAACACTACAGAACATTAGATACACGTGTCATTCACACATCGGAGAGTGTACCATTAGGTTGTAAATTCACTGAAAGGTGTGAAACGGAAACATTAAGGTACAGTGCGTTCAGCTCCCAAGCAAGGACTCTTCGAGAGTCTTGCTTGACGCCATTAGAGGTGGAACTGTGTTTGTTTTACTGCTACAAGAAAACTTTGCCAAGTTTCACTCTCGCAAGTCTTCAGCTCACAAATGTCTCTGTTTGTGAAGGACAGAAAAGTTGACGCCACGCTCGATTTGCGCTGAAGAAAGCTACGCACCACCTCCTCCTTCCGGCCTGTCTCTCCGTCGGACTCAGCTGGTATATGGCTTGGTACTTTTCTGCAGACAATGATATCACACAATTTGCGAATCTGTTTATTTAAATGTAGGTAATTGTTATCTGTGCACTGCACGGTTTCTTCCAGGCCTTTTTCTTAGTCTGTAGTGTTTACATTTAGGGTATTCATTAGCTGCGGTGTACGGGGCCTTAGATTAACGGTCTGGAACACAGTAATTCTCATCTCTTCCGGACGTTCGCCTCACACCACCTGTCGCTGTGGAGTGCAGGACGATTCTGCAATTAATGGTGCAATTACCCTAATGAACCAGCCCTCTAATTTCTTGCACTAGCGTTTTCTTTTGCCTTACGAAACGAGACATCTTGCCAGTCCAGTAGTCCCATCTCCCGCTCGCCGCCTACATTCTCAGCATTTTTTTTTTCTTTCCTTCGGTGTCTATGAAAGCGGGAATCGATCTTCTATACTGTCTCTCAGTTCTCTCAAATTTTCAGCAACTGTATACGGAGTAATGCGCTTCGCTGGTATTAGATGTTGACTGGGTGACAACAACGCGAAGTATCACTTTCAATAGTCTGCACGTACCAGCGTAATGTATATTAGTAAACGGTTAATACGCTCACTTAGTCGTCTATCGGCTTCCAGGAGAAACGAATATTAGATTTCCAGTATTTCATATAATTACTGAGCGGACTGAAAAATTTAAAACGGTACCAAAATCTACTCATTAAGAGGTATAATCTTACGTCAACGGTTTAACACAATACGGCAATACTATAGTTAGAAACTGTGCGTATATATTGAGGCAGCGTTAGCTGACAGCCCGCAAATTACCCAGAATTATTCATCCGTTGTTTGAGAATGAGAGCACCTTCGACTTCGACAAAACTTTGTACATGATTTGATAGCTTTTCAGACATTTTCTCGCTGAAACCCACCGCTATTCGTAGGTAAGAACGGTTTATCGTTTACTGCGTTTTCGCGGTTCATCCAGTAAAGCTACGGCATCAGGAATGACGTCTTAATTTATTAATTCTTTACTACTAAATTACTGCTAACATATTCTGCAGACGTTATCCACATATATCACTGAATATACCTGGAAAGATATATCATTTTACGACACGCAGTCCAGGAGATCTGACGTCATAAACATTGAAATACGTGAAAAACGAGTCTTTCTTAAAAAGAAGTACAAATTACCGCAGACTATACTCATCCAGTATTTGACAGTAAGAACACTTACCGACTTCCAACAAACTTTTAACATAATTTGAAACTTTTTTGAACTAGCTCTTAGAGCTCAACAAAATAATGAAAAAAAAAAAAACAGTTTATCGTTAACTAACGTTTATTTCCCATGCGGGGAAAGTTCGGCATCAAGCGTCACATTTTGATTCATAATTTCTTCGCTGCTAACGCTGCTTGCTACCTGTTGTGACTGACAACTCTCAATTTTTCACGAACACAACTTTTATTGACGTAAGTTCACAAGGTTAATGACTGAACGTCCAAAACGAAAGGTAACAATAAAGAAAATAGTCTCCTAATTGAGGCAAACAAAAGTTCACTTTTAATTTGCCACAAAGGTTCGTCATAACACACTAGGAACAGTCCAATTCCGAGACGAAGATGTAATCTTTAACGGTCGCAGTACATGAGGTCGGCATTCAGCGTGAACCGAACTTCAGGGCTGCTTCTAGGCCCTAAATAGCTGTCTCCAGCCAATCAGGTTTCGGCGTAGTGATACTTCCTGCAGGCCGTGGCTCGAGCTCCCCCTGCAGGAAGTAGTGCTCGGAATGTCTGTTTCCATTATCTTGTACGTAAATAGCCGGTGTTTACCATGGTGGTTTTGGGTACTCCTTGGGCTACAGACAACCTCGTCGTCTGTGGTGTTATATGGGTTGCCGGTCCACAGGGGCTACCTTGGTTCCGGTATAACGCTACCCATTTGAAGATGTTTAGTACATGAAAGTTCAATTCTTTACATAATCGTCAGGGATTATTGGTTTTTACTGATTCTAATGCTCGTTCTCTTTCCAGTTCATCAATGTATTTTTAGATTGTAGCACAAATTTGCAGGCCTCATGAATAAAAGAAAACAATTAGCTAAGTGATGTTGCCACTTTCGCAAAGTACTAAGCACTTTGGAAGTAGCAGCTACGCAATGCACAGTTAAACACAGCATTTACTTCATAGAGTACTCCATCGTCAGTCAGCGCCTCTATAGCTACACGCTACGTAGGCTTTAATTACGTATTATTCCACATACTAATTGTTAGCAATGTGACGAGCCGCGTTATTACGGTGGCATTACGTTCTCAACGTAATTAGTTATTCTATCTATCGAAATTAATGGCGGCTTCCTGCAGTTACCTGCGTACCATAAGAGACAGAGTTTGCGTAGTACGCGTGCGAAAACAGAACCGACAGCACTAGAGCAGCACGTAGAGTGGTCGGAAGCGATTCGCTGGTGGTTACGCACCCGACCGTGGATTAACGCTATGCCACAGACGGTGATACATCAGTTCCACGTCCGGCTCTTTGGCTCAGGTGGGCAACCAGCAAAGGCCCTCGCACATGTACTGGAGAGAGCCGCGCGTCGAACTGCAGATACAGTAGAGTCTCGATTATCCGACCTAAACCGGCCGCGAGCAAGGTAGGATAAGCGGGAAGGTCGGACAACACGGAAAATAATACAGAAAAAACAACACAAAAATTAAACTAAAGTAGGGCAAATGAGCTAAACATTCAATACAATACGAATCATTTAGACTCAATAGATAATTACTGTGTGAAGAAGTTAGTAATTGTCTTTTGTTTGCCTGTTGTTTGCCTTTTTTTTCCACTTAAGAAGTAAAACCTCGGTAGACGATATTTCCTCCAGTTGCTCCACATATTTTAAAGCAGTTTCTAAGGCCTTGTGTCCTTCGTTGTGAGAAATCTTGGGCGCACTTTCCTCCACCACATCCGCTTCTTCGTCTTCTTCTTTTTCGTTTACCATGTTGACTATTTCTTCTATTTCTTCATCTGTCACTTCAAATTCTTCATCTTGGACAATCCATTCATTTATGTCATCTTCTGTGGCGTCAGCACATCCCTGAACTTTTCGTAACAGTGAAAGCAGGGTAGTATTTTCTGGTTCGGTTTGCTGCTGTAGATTTTCATCATTTGGACAATTTTCCTGTAGCAAAATTTTCCAGGGTTTTGCTCCAACACTCTCCCAAGATTGGGTCACGTCATAAGCTACGTCTTTCAAATCAATACGGCGCAACTGCTCTAGCATGTCTTCTCCCTTGTTCATAGCATTAATTAAAGAGGAAAGCAAGTTTCTGCGGTAGTCTCTCTTCAGTGTCTCTAAGGTCCCTTGGTCCAAAGGCTGACATAAGGATGTGACATCTGGAGCCATAAACATGGCCTTCATATCTTGATATTGAAGTTCATCTTCATTAGGATGACAAGTGGCTTTGTCTAGAAGCAACAGTGCTTTGCGGGGCAAGTTGTTGGCTCCAAAAACTTTTCAGTTTGTGGCACGAACTCGTTAAAAAAACGATTCTTTAAAAATGTCTGAGCTCATCCAAGCATTTTTTTGGTTGCAACATTTCACCGGTAAAGCATTTTTAAATACATGTTTAAATGTTCTCGGTTTTTTTGGCTTACTTATCATAAATAGTTTCATTTTCAAATTTGCTGTGGCGTTGCTGCATGCAAGAATTGTCACTCTTTCTTTGCTACGTTTGTAGCCTGGCGCTGCCTTTTCGGCCTTTGACGCTAATGCTTTTTCCGGTAACATTTTGTAATTGAGACAAGTTTCGTCGCAGTTAAAAATTTGATCGCCTGTTAAGTTTTCCTTATCCAATACCTTGTGAATTTTATTCCTGAAGAATTGAACAGCTTCAAAATTAGCTGAAAGCTTTTCACCAGAGACATTAAGTTGACGAATTCCGTATATTTTCATCCATCTATCGAGCCAGGCTACACTAGCTGTGAAATCAGGTTCACGTTCGTTTAGTTCGTTACGAAACTTTAAGGCTTTTTCCTACAAAATAGGTCCCGACATGGGAACACCTTTATCTCTATGTTCAGTAAAGCATAGGAACAAAGCTTCACTTACTTTTTTATAATCACATTTTTTATGGCTTTCCGATCTTCCAAAACAGCCGAGGTTGCTTGCTGAGAACACCACTTCTGAATTTAATTGCGGATTCTTTTCCAGTCTCCAACTGTTGTTTTCCCGACGTTATAATCTTGCGACACTTTTTATAAAGTTTCACCATTGTCTAAAGCTTTAAGTTTTTCTTCCATTGAAACGATCACCTTTTTCCGTTTTGAAGACATCACCACAAATTTTCACAATAAACAAAGTGCAACACGTCCACTCCACTACAGATCTAAGTTAGCACTGATGAGTGAAGAGTAGCAGAAGGCGACAGTGAACTGAGTATCAGCAAACAACACGTTAGTCACTGACCTGCCGTCGGCTGGCGCACGGCCGGCGCGGTGAAAGGGTCGGATAACACAGGAGGTCGGACAATCGAGACTCTACTGTATCAGGGGTTAGGGTGAACTATCGCCCGCAGACAAGCATTTGAAAGCGCCAGATAGTTCAGCACTGGACTAAGTAAGGCACCTTAATCGTTCTTGCGGTGCCTGTGATGCCAACAAATACAAAGCGTGGACAACTGTAGATACTGTAATGAAACGAAAGTATTTTCTTGAAACAGTCTTCGGCATTTCCGTCTGATTTCATTTCTTAAAATCTGTCTACATGTTTTCGTTACGGACTGAAAAATAAATTGTATGATACAATTAGAATTGAATTTACAGGTTATTCGTAAGTATAGCTCGTGTCCGTAGTGCAGTGACCAGTTTTGGTCCAAAGCACTGAATGAGTCCATTCGTTTGTTCGGAAGGTGAGGCCGGTAAGTGTTTTCCACCTTTCGGCCGGTCACCGGCGACAGAATCGAGGCGCGCATCCTGCAAGTTTTTTCACACGATTTTACAGAAACTATTATGTAAAATGTACTCATTTTCGATATGTTAGATTCATGATGACGTGCCCATCATTTCGTTAATGGTCATAGTTATTGTGAGATTGACGTGAAAATAAGACAGTGCGCGAAATTCGGAAAAGCATGAAATGAAAAATAGAGGTCGCTATGATTTTTCATTTGGTGCACATCACATAATATGTTGTTGCGTATGAAATTAAACTAACATATTGAAATTTTCTTGAGGCTTAGATAGAGGTATCTATCTGTCACCAATCTTGAGAAAATTGATCTGATGTAGCACACTCATTTGCGTTCGCGTCGCGCCAGCGATGAAGCCAGAGTGGAATATCCATAACATTTCATGAACGATTTCAAATATCGAAATGAGACTTTTACAAATGATAGCATGCAAAGAGGAGACTATTTTACCATATCGTTATCATGTAAAACTTCGTTATCTACCATGCTATTCCAAGAACTACAGACTTTTATGGTGAAAGTACATAATTTTTAAGGGCCGTCCATAGCTGGTGAAACGAGAAATGCTATGGGTTTTGAACAACTTCTGAACACATTACACATTTTTTTGGACTGAGGATGAGCTTTTCTATAAGCTACTTACTTTTCATCCGTTCTTCACTTAATACCCTTAATAAACCACTTTTTCAGAATTCTCTCGCAATTGTGTCTGCACAAAAAGTTGGTGATGTGAGACACTGTAAACTCCACTGCGTTCTGGAAAATGAAGCAAATTTTGAAATGGCAGCTGTGATGTCTCCGCGGTCTGTTAGTATACGTCGGACCCGCGTGTCGCCACTATCAGTGATTGCAGACCGAGCGCCGCCACACGGCAGATCTAGTCTAGAGAGACTCCCTAGCACTCGCCCCAGTTGCACAGCCGACTTTGCTAGCGATGGTTCACTGTCTACATACGCTCTTATTTGCAGATACGACAGTTTAGCAAACCTTCAGCTACGTCATTTGCTACGACCTAGCAAGGCACCACATTCGGTTACTATAATGACTTCAAGGATGTATTCTGAACAGAAAATATTGTGAATCATGTACCGTCAAGAGCGACGTTCATCATTAATGGATTAAACTTAAGTATCAAAGTAATTACGTCCGCTTTCTGAATTCTAATTCCTTGTCGTGTTCCAGACCTCACGTCAGTATAGTCCTTCCCTCTCACGCCAGCCTGCGTGAACTAAAACACGTGCATTTCGGCCTCCTCTAGTAACACGGTGTTGGCTCTTCTGCCAACACAACAGCAGCCACTGAAATGTGTAGGTTTCACTCAAAATGCGCCGCTGATGACGCTTCGCAGGAAGTTATAAATGGTTAACAAGTTGAATGAAAATAAACCGCTGCGTAATCCTTTTCCGGTATTAATGAAAGCAGAGATGACTGTAGATCTTTTTACATGGTCACCATGTAAGTGTGGGCGTGGAGGAACCACACTTAATATTTACAAAAAATGTGGGGATAGGCTTCAGTTCAGAACGGCATTTACCAATGACCTCAGCAGTTTTTTCCCTTAAGAATTCACACATTCAGAAGGCCATTTCGCCTCCAGCAGCACTCGGCATTTCCTCTACAGGGCTCTGAGCGAACCACCCCCCCCCCCCCCCCCCCCACTGCCACTCTCCCCACCCATCCCCAACTGACTGCGTATTTAGTGGCCATGGCATTTTGGACACACTGTACCACTACAGTTTCAAGAAAAGACTGCTAGAAGACTACAAGACGTACAGTAGAACGACGCATGTCAATGGATAGAGAATCTTTCCATGTTTCTATTTGTAGTAGTATGTGCCACGGCATAGTTATATTAAAGGAGCAGACATATCAGAATATGTCGACAAAAATCATCCCCTCTGTAGTATTCATGCCTGCAGATAGGCAACCCAATGAATGGATTTACAAAGCGGGCTGCTGTCGTGCCTTCCTGAGCAATTCAAGTCGGCAACTTCAGCTAACTGCATGCATGTACTGTCATTAGCCAAATCACGCATTATGCCCTTAGTGAGCACCTTTAATGTGAGTTAAGTAAATTTGGAGTGATACACTGATGTGTGCCTGTATCCCCTATGTCTCGCAGTAACTGTGCAGATGGTGTTCAGAAACACAACAGATACTTATGAACAACCCTGTGACACTCGGTTGCTAATTCGATAACTGAGTGTCAGACTACAAAGCCAAAAGTGCAAGCACCAAATCTCCATCGGCCGCAGGATTACTGCTGCCACTTTTCATTTTGCTCGCCTCTTACAGTGACGCTTATAAGCGGAAAATGCCAAGCTACACCTTGATCCCTTGTCCACTTGTACTGTAGGTTCTTACCAGGCAAGATCTCGCTGAAAGCGATCTTCCCTCAGCATATTTACACACCCATGGACATGGACTCCCACACTTCAGCGTGAACGTATGTATATCTAGATGCTGATGAGCGAAAACATGATGACTACCTGTATAAAAACATGTAGGTCCACATTTGGAAAGTAACACGGAAATGACTCTGCGAGTCATGCATGTGATGCGTCCTTGGTTGGACTCGCAGGTATCTCTCAATATTAGTAAGTGTAACCTACTACGTATAAGAAGGCGAAAATCCCCATTCATATGCGAGTACAAAATAAAGCCCAATCTTTGGAAGTGGTAACATCCGTCAAGTATCTGGGTGTCGCTATTCGAAATGATCTCAAATGGATCGATCACATTACACAAGTCACGGGCAAGGCGAACTCTAGATTGCGGTTTATTGGTAGAATCCTGAAGCGATGCACTCCTTCTATGAAGAAAATTGCTTACAATACGTTAGTTCGTCCAGTCTTAGAGTATTGTTCATCTGTATGGGACCCTTACCAGTTGGGTCTGATTCAAGAGATTAAGAAGGTCCAAAGAAGAGCGGCAAGATTCGTGACTGGTACATTTAGCCATCGCGAGGGCGTAACAAATCTGATGGAAAGTTTGATGCGGGACACACTTGCAGATAGACGACGCGCTCAACGGATGGGGCTGCTCACTAAATTCCGAAATCCGATCTTCACAGAGGATGTAGAGCATATATTATTACCATCAACTTTCAAATCGCGCAATGATCACCATTCAAAGATAAGGGAAATTAGAGCTCGTACTGAGGCGTTCAGACAGTGGTTTTTCCCTCGCGCGATCTGCGAGTGGAACAGAGGGGGGGGGGGGGGGGGGGGGAATATGACTTTGGCGCGAATTGTGCCCTCCGCCACACACCACTTGGTGGCTAGTGGAGTATATATGTAGACGTAGATGTAGGTTCCGGAGGTATATGGGATCATATATCTACGCAGAGGTTATGCAATTCCTGCAAAGTATGGGCCGGTTATTTGTGGAGCGTCCTCGTTACGTTCCAACGGGCTCACTTCGGGCGAATTTAGTGGCCAGAACGTCAGCACGAGATGACAATCATACTCTTCAAATGGCTGTAGCACTACTGTGGTCTTGAGATAGTTACAGGCTTCATGCTGCAAGATGCCATCGCTATCGGGGAACACATCAAGCACGAATGGATGCAGATGGTCAGCAGTAATTTCCACAAGGTCTAGATGATGGCGTACCTAGCCATTACTATCGACCTGATGTAAAGAGAAACTGGATTCTTTCGATCAGACAGACGTTTCTATTGGTCTACGGTCAAAGAGTGACGATCCCGTATCAACTGCTTTTGTAATTAGCATCGTCTTCGGGTTTACCTCAAAACACGTAATCGGACACGTGCTGTGGAGTCCCTTGTTGAACAGTATGCGCTGAAAATGGTTCAAATGGCTCTGAGCACTATGGGACTTGACATCTGAGGTCATCAGTGTTCCCTAGACTTAGAACTAGTTAAACCTAAGGACAGCACACGCATCCATGCCGGAGGCAGGATTCGTACCTGGGACCGTAGCAGCAGCGCGGTTCCGTGCAGAAGCGCGTAGAACCGCTCGGCCACAGCGACCGGCAGTATGCGCTGAGCGGGGTGCCCGAAACACTTGTACCTCCGCCAAGACTGTACTCTATCATCAGTCGCCGCTAATCTTGCTTTCTGTAGCAAGTAAACCTTTGATTTCCAATTTCTGGGATGAGGAGAGGACGCCCAACGTCCTATCGCGCACTTGCGGTTTCACCGTCCTCCAGCCACGTTCATTAGATGATCAAGAAGTTAGCACAAGAACATTCGATCAGTCAGAGTGATTCCCCATTCTTTCTCGACTCTGCTTATATACTTTGCTTGCTGCGTCATGTGTCTGCAACGCTAGCAGGCGGCAGTGGTCATAATCGTTTGTTTCATCAACGTATGTATACAAGACGTAATTTTCCAATGCATAAGGAAATGTCGCCTGGGGACGACCTTAAAACATCGCCTGTAGCTCGAGCACATAGTCACGCCCAGATGCCGAGACAGACAGTGTAAAGTGGCTATAATTTCGTACCTTACAAGAACCCATCCACATACTTGGCCGTGATCTACAAACACAATTAGGTATCATGTGTATATAAATATATAAAGGACACTGACATTGTCACGTACACATTGCAAATAATTGCTGATGCTTATTGCATGAAAGGTGATGGAGAGTTTTTATTATCAGAACGGCGTAATGAATGATTGCCTATACTAGTAGAGGTTGGAACGCCAGTGGAGATAAAACGGCAGGCAGAACTCTAGCTCTGGATGGAAGGCCCGCACAGGTGTTGGTCCAGCTTAAACACAGGGAGTAGCTAGACGGACGTCGTGGCACCTGAGCTCTGGAGCACAACAGAGTCGCGACCAGCCAGTCTGTGGCCGAACCGGAAGGATCATACTTCGGGAACTACGAAAATCTTGGACGCAGGTGAGAGGAACGAAGAAGCAGCACCTCAGAAACCACGCAGGCTGGCTTATTTCCAAGGACTTTTACTCAGAAGCGTACCATTGTACGAGTATCGGTTTTTCCTCGCAAACTTTCCGCGCTGAACGACAAAAGACTAAAATATCGTTGGTCGGCGTTCGGAAGAATCTGTAGAGAGGGAGAATATTCCGTGGTTTCGAGAATATGATTCGTTCTCGGAGTTACGATGGTGGGGAGCCGAGCCTTGCTGGAAGGACAGCGGTGGAGAGTCGAGGTCTTCCGTTGTGAGCGCCCGTCTCTGACGGTCGCTCGATATCAGCACTGTTGGTACGGACGGACTTGCTGTCTTTGCTCTCAGGAGAGTTTATAGTTATAATAGTTAGGCACTGTACTGTTGCGAACCTATACGATTCTGGACTTCACCTCCGGGTTGGAAGCCGTCGTTGAGTACGCAGCGTTCAGTAATTGAGACCGCTTCCTCTGCCTATACTTACGTTGAGACGTTATCTGAACTACTTTCTTTGTGGCTGGAGTTCGCGTTTCTCGTCTGTAGAACACAGAGAGGAGAATACAGTAATAGAGTATTTTAGTCAGAGGACCGCCTTCTGCCGTCCTTGTGTTTGAAAGAATTTATTTGTGGCTGGAGTTCTTCCATCGTCGCAGACAAGTACAAGAACCATCACTTCGACCCACCAGACGCAGTACATACGGTGATATCGCAAATTACTTCGGCTTATGAGGGCAATGAAAGCTAAACAGCTGTGATCACGTTAGTTTATTTCCACTGAGGTTCCACACCACCGTAGATCATCTTTGAAAGTAGTGTCTTCTAGTGTTTGGCATGTAGATGATGTCAGTCATTTCGTGTTATTATTAGACCGCGCAGTCATAGTAAGGGGCAGAGTTGGGCAATTTATTAGTAATTTTACTTAGAAAATTTAAACTTTGTAATATACAAGTTTTTTTCCAATCTACAATAAATATATAAGCAGGAACAACGTTTATGGTTTAGTAGAATTAGTTGCCTTCATCATTCATTTATGCTTAGATTGTAATTTATAGAATTAAGAGATCCTAAGATCTGCTTCGGGAGGGTAGTCAGACAGGGATAAATCTTCATTTTAGCGTTTATTATTCTTTGTTGCGTACATTCATTTTACACCCTCCTGGAGTAGCATCTTGGATTAGCCACGCAGGGGACCTCGTGCTCCGTATTGACAAAGAAAAGTATGCCGCGTTCTGTCGACATTCGCCAAAGAGCGTCATCAACCAGGTCGGAGGAAGTACGTTGTTTCCAAACCTACGACACCCTTTGGATGTCTAAGCACTGAAAAACTTGCTGCAGTTTCTGACTAACAAGCGTCGTTCAGAAGACACAGCTCCCAGAAATTTTTGTAATTTTGTATTTTACGTGTGAATTATTTAGTTTTATGTTCTTCCGACTTGTCTATCACGAGCTTCAAGAACCCAGACATAGCTCCAGAAAAACTGATTGCATGAGATATAGAACTTAAATTTTTGATTCCTCTGATTCCTTCCCTCCTTAATTGCCAAATTTAACACCGATCTTTTTTCCACTGGTAGAAGCTGAAGCGCCTAATTTACAAAATCAGTTCAGAGTCAGATAAAGCTCTGTTCACAGGACTATAGCCACACCAGCGGAACTGGAAGATTTAAGGTTTGATTTAATATCAAAGAATTTATATCCCCCCTCCCCCCCAAACATTGTTAACTGGTTACCCAGATAGAACTTTCCTTGAGGAATTTTTACCCAGAAATGCAAGCATACGTGTGCTTCACTTAGTCATTGACTCTAGGACAATTTTATGATGAAGTAACTCTGCATTCAATAATTTTTCTCTAATTCGTTGCTGGGCTACGGGAAGTGTTTCCATTGGTTAGTAACAGATTCATATTGAACAAGCATAGTTTTTCAACTGAAACACATAATCGACAAAGTCTGCTTCATAAAAGGCAGAACAAATGCATCTGCTTGCCGATACTTTGTTTGTTTTCAGATCAGTTTTATTAAAATTGACCTCCTCCTACCTTTTATTACGAGTAATGTAATGTAAAATGTAATAGGTATTCTCTGTGATTTTTATTTCCAGCTTGGATTTCATTGGCAAGTCCACGTGATTATGTAGTCCAAAGAGTTAAACGCACTGTTTCACAATAATATTGTAAGAGAAGCATTCGTTTATGCCTTCGTGAGTAATAACGTAGTAGTAGCAGATACACTGCTAAATTAAAAGAGAAGTTAATTGTTTTATGGTTAACAGCCTCTGGCGAGGATTACTGTGAGAGTGAAAGATTCCTGCACAAATTTTGCATTCCATCACACGGAACTACCTCTTGCTTTTTGTTAAGAAACTGATTGTCATCATTTGTTTTATTCCTTTCGTATACAAAATGCTGCTACATGCTATTCCCTTTACACAAGAATATCGATTGCTATGTTAACAATATTTCTATTCACAACTGCTCACTGACTACTTCAATTTATGTGTGTGTGCGCTTACATCAAATAATATCACTACATGGGCAATGTCGCTGGAGTTACGGTGTTGCATACCGATGCGTGAAATGTGGCAATTACGGCGTGTTTATACATTTGGAATTTATGTTCATTCCATCTCATAACTCAGGTTCGGAATAATTTTAGCGCTTGAGAAATACTACAGCGAGATCTGACCAACGGCTTTCATACAGTTTGCATAGCTTTTAATGTGTTTCGTATCCCTTTCGTTCACACTTTAGCATGACTTACGAATAATGGCATAACTCTCATAACAATACGAGCCTAGAGACTGGATAAAGACTGGGATACCGAATACTGTTACACAAAGCACTTGATGGACGAAATAACAGAGATATAAGAAGCAGACTTGCGAACACCAAGTTGGCATTTTTCAACAAAATTATGGACTCTTGTTAAGGACCAACATTTGCGAAATCTGGAACACCAAGGAGTGGACGACATTGCATGATGTCAGATGACCGTATCCACATGACAAAAATCTTTGTTAGTTAGAGAGATACTAATAGGTCATTGCAGTTTTGGCAATTTGGGTTATTTGTTCGAAAGCACTCTCGTTTTCAACTCTGGTCTCTCAGGTTACATGAAGATACAAAAGCTCCTTGCTGAGCCACAGGTTTCTTGGGCAGAGTCAGACAAAGAGCAGTCCACAGTTTATGGGAGCATGTGGGTAGCGTTTTAGGCGGGAGAATGCGACCTTCCTAGAGGAGACAACCTTGATGAAAAACAGGGAATTCGCCATACAAAAACTGGAGAGATGGGTTTATACGGATGAGCCAAAATATTCATGATCACCTGCTAAAGCTTGTTTGTCCTTCTTTGGCACAAAATACATCACTGTTCTGCGCATCATGGGTCCTACAGTTTGTTGGTAGGTTTGTGGAGATACGTGGCATCAGATGTCCGCGCACAGATCATGAAATTCGACTCAGTAACGGACAATTGATATGCGTATGCGGTGATGGCGCCTGGTAGCGACCCATATGGGCTGCACTAGATTTACATTAGGAGAAACTGATTGCCGAGACATCTACGTGAGTTCACTCTAATATTCCCCAAACCACTGTAGCACAGTTCTGGCTCCGAGACAAGGAGAATTATACTGCTGCGAGACGACGTCGTCGTCGGGGATGACATGAAGCATGAAGGCATGCACGTGGTTCGCAGATGTCAGCGTGTCTTCGATTACTACCACAGGTCCCATGCAAGCGCAGGAGAATTTTTTCCATAGCTGCACGTTCGAGCTGTCGTTCGCATCGATGACGGCGTTTATGGAGACGACCATTGTAGCAAAAATGTGTTTCACCCGAAGAACACGACGCCTTTCGATTGGTCGACGTTCGAATCCCGATGGTCTCGTGCACACTGCAATCGTATTTAACGATTCACTGGGTCAACATGTGAACACGTTGGGGTGATCTGATGCGGAGCTCCATATTGAACAGTGTACGATGAACGGTGTGCTCCGATGCACTTGTGCGTGCACCAGCATTGTGCTCTTTCGGGAGAGATGCCACAGATCAACATCTATCCTACTTTACAGAGCAGCCAAGTCTCCGAACCCCGTTCTGTGAGGAGTCGTTGACTTCCAACCGTTTAGCGTCTAGTGGTAGTTTCACTGTCCTATCTCTTTCCGTAGGTGCGCACGACAGCAGCAAGTGAGCATTCGGCCAACTTCACCATTTTCGAGATATTCGTAAAAATAATATGGCCTTTGCCAAAGTCACTTATCTCAATGGATTTCCCCGTTTTCAGCCATATCTTCGCTAGTGTGATCCCCCGTCCCGCATCTGCTCCACTTTCGTGCCTTTGTTACCGCATCACGTGCCCGCAAAGTCATCACGTGGTAACCGACGTCGTCTTGGTTTATCAGTGTACAGTGATAGTGGAAGATAACAACTAAGTTTGACGACTCCACAAGACAAACATGTGTTCTGCGATACGTGAAGGTGGTAGCACCAGCAATTACCTATACCTCGCTATCGTGTAATGACCAAATTATAATATTACTCTCAAAAACCAAGTAGAAATGCGGACTGATCTTTTGATTACGACCAAAGCGAGGAAAAAGGCTGAGTATAAAACGTGACCTCCTCATTCGGGCCTTGAAATTCCGAGGGACGTCTACCGGCCGCCGCGTCATCCTTTGCCTTGCGGTGTCATGCGGAATCTGCCACAGAGGACTACCTGTTCGGCCCACCACACCTCCCGACCGTTTTGAAAGATTTTCCAGACCGTGGAGCCGTCATTATTCCGTCATGTGGCTCCTCAACTGGCATCACGAAGCTGAGGGCACACCAAGTAAAACGCTTTGGAAGCGCCAGGAATCGAACACGTGTCCTCCGCATGACAGCCATCCACGATGACCACTCAACTATGGAGCCCGAATTTCGAATAAATATGAGTGGGAAAATTACGAAAATAGCACGTTGAACGTTTGGCGAACGAGCACTAAGTGAGAAGAATTAGCAAAAGAATTAAATACAGCTAAGGCTCTAAAGAAATTGGTTGCTATATCACGATATACGGTGCAATAACTGATAAGAGCTGGTGTTGCTGTTATGATCAAAAGTACCTATAGGGAATGGGTGCAATCTTATACGTTCATAAATGAAAGACCAATACATATAAAGTTAAGGATAGTAAGAAAGTTGGTGAACATAATTGTTGTTCTTTTTCACCTTCAACCACTTAAGAATAACGAACAGTTTTTTCGTCCACTGTTCGCTAATTCACATTGAGTGCTATAGGTATTCACACTGAGTGCTAGAAGCATTAGATCTATAGTAGGCTGTGCTATTACGAACATGAAAGCCACTCCATTAACAAATGTATGACAGTAATACTGATCACTTTCTGTTAATATTAAAACTAATACTCCAACAAAGAGTACGTAGCAATAAAAGCGCTAACACTTAAGAAATAAAAAAAGAACTTTATAGGATACCTGCAAAAAATGCAAGCATTAGAAGGCTATACAGAAAAAAACTAGATAAATAAAAGGAACTGAAATAAAAAAGGGCATCAATGAAGAGCGAAAAGAAATAGTAACAATAAAACAAGTAGCTGCTAGAAAAGCTGTAGGGGAAACGATGAAATACGAAAGAAAAAGGAACAAAAATCTAACAGACATGGGAAAATGTAAGAAAAGATCCTACCTGAAGCAAATGTAATCAAGGAAACAAAGATCTACATCTAGTACAAGCGGTAAGCAGTAAGAAAACAGGAAAGGAAAATAAAACATAAGAAGCAGGGAAAATTTTCTGAGTGAATTGGAGCATTATGTACGTGGGCAACAAACTAAAATCTATTATATGCTGAAACGACTTCTTAAAAGTGAGAGAGACATGATTCAAATCAACCGCATTTCACAAAATGGATGGTGGGATCATTTCCGAAGTTTATGGATGGCTGATGAAGCGAATGTGAAAACAGCCGTTAGTAACGAGCATACTTATCTTATATCAATGGAAGAACTAAAGCATGCGTTAAAGACATCCTAGAACAGAAAATCCCCAGAGGAAGATAATCACAATGTAGAATTATTTAAAAATGATTCGGATTCTTTTCTCTTAAACTTACTAAATTTTGTAAATACTTGTTGAAAATACGGTAACGTTATAGAAAATTAGCAAACTGCAATTGCTATCCCATCATTTAGAAAACTAAAAAGTAGGATGTGTGACAATTGTTGAAGTATCCGTCTTTTGAACTCTGGATTCAAGAGACATGCGAAACTAATAACATGTAGACTGAAGATGCATTCAGAATTGTTTATGATGCTAGTTCTAATACATGGAGCAGAGACCTGGATTGTAATCGCCAGTGAACGGCGAGGATTGAAGTAGCTGGGTTAAGACTCGTAAGACTACTAGCTGGTAGCAGATTTATAGATCAGAAAGAGAATACTGGAATTAGATATCAACTTATCGTCAAAAACAGACTTCAGAAAACAGAGGAGTACAGAAGAAATGGCACGAACACATCCAAAGGGTGTCACATGAAAGACTACCTAATACACAAATATAGGCCTAAAGGGAAAAGAAATTTTCGGCGTCCTAAGAAGAAGTGGAAAGTTCGGTTGTGGTCACGTGACACTGGAACGGACAAGGATCTCTAATCCAAACTGGATATGATGGTGAGTCAAGCATGGAAACGTCTCAAAACATAGGAAATTCATTAATTATACGAGTGAAGAGCAGGTGATAAGAAGTCATTAATGAAGTATTATGATTAAATGTATGTCATAGAACTACGATTAACCATCACACGTGAGTAATAAGAAGCAGCAGCTTGTGATACATAATGTTTAAACTAAATCTCCTCGATACAAAGGTACGTACTTAAAACAAGATCAACAGTTTATAGCATTGATGGGAAAAGGTGTTTGGGAATTATTCGTAATTGCGCGGTCCTTAATACAAATTTAATTGCTAAGGCCGGTATTTTGTACTTGTCAAATAAACGTTTACTTCATCAAATAATTGACTTGCGAATTTTGATCAGCAGCAAATTCTCCTTCAATTAATTATTTGAATTAAACTGGTAGCTAGTCAAACTACAGAGACATTAGGGTGATTGTAGACACAGAGACACAATTCTTACAAGCTCGTTCAATATCATATCTCTTTGCAACGTTACGCCCAAATATTTAAACATCAAGCAGGACACTACTAATACCGTATTTCAACATTAAAAGTTTGTTTTTCCCACTCATGTGCAGTAACTTAGAGTTTTCTGCGTTTATAACTAGCTCTTATTCATAACACCAAATACATATCTTGTCTAAGTCATCTTGTACGCTCCTACAGTCACTGAACGACGAAACCTTTCCATACTCCACAATATCATGAACAAACAAGAACACATTTCTGGCCACCCTCTCAACCAGATCGTTTACGTGTACGGAAAATTATAGTGGTCCTGTCACACTTCCCTGTGGCACGCCGGACGACACCGTTTTATCTGATGGCACTCGCCTCCGAGTACAACGTCTTAGGTTCTATAATTTAAGAAGTCTTCGAGTCACTCACATATCTGGGGACCTATTATACATGCTTGTACCAGTGTTAACAATCCGCAGATAGGCACCGTGTCAAATGCTTTCGGAAATCTAGAAATATGAAATCTACCTGTTTCCCTTCAAGCATAGTTTGAAGTACATCATTTGATAAAATAGAGAGTTGAGTTTCACGCGAGTGATGCTTTCTAAAACAGTACTGATTCGTGGGCAGAAACTTTTCCGGCTCAAGGAATTTTTTTTATTCGAATTCAGAATATTTTCAGGAATTCCGCAGCGAACCGATGTTAAGGATATAACTTTGCAGGTCATTTCCCACTCTTCTTTTATACAGGAGTAACCTGCGTGTTTTCCAGTCGCTTGCGACTTTGCTCTCGGAGAGAGATTGTCGATAAATACAGGCTAAGCACCCAAAAACTACCCACCAGTTATTTATGGGAATTGTATAACTTCTCCATAGATATCTGGTGTCACAAAACTCTGGAAAATTCCTAATACTTCTCTGATATACCCTACTGGCCATTAAAATTGCTACACCAGGAAGATGACGTGCTATAGACGTGAAATTTAACCGACAGGAAGAAGATGCTGTGATATGCAAATGATTAGCTTTTCAGACCATTCACACAAGGTTGGCGCCGGTGGCGACACCTACAACGTGCTGACATGAGCAAAGTTTCCATCCGATTTCTCATGCACAAACAGCTGTCATCCGGCGTTGCCTGGTGAAACGTTGTTGTAATGCCACGTGTACGGAGGAGAAATGCGTACCATCACGATTCTGACTTTGATAAAGGTCGGATTGTAGCGTATCGCGATTGCGGTATATCGATTCGCGACATTGCTGCTCGCGTTGGTCGAGATCCAATTACTGTTAGCAGAATATGGAATCGGCGGGTTCAGGAGCGTAACGTGGAACGCCGTGCTGGATCCCAATGGCCTCGTATCACTAGCAGTCGAGATGACAGGCATCTTATCCGCATGGCTGTAACGGATCGTGCAGCCACGTCTCGATCCCTGAGTCAACAGATGGGGACGTTTGCAAGACAACAACCATCTGCACGAACAGTTCGACGACGTTTGGAGCAGCATGGACTATCAGCTCGGAGACCATGGTTGCGGTTATCCTTGACGCTGCATCACAGGCAGGAGCGCCTGCGATGGTGTACTCAAGGAGGAAGCTGGGTGCACGAATGGCAAAATGTCATTTTTTCGGATGAATCCAGGTTCTGTTTACAGCACCATGATGGTTGCATCCATGTTTATCGACATCGCGGTGAACGCACATTGGAAGCGTGTATTCGTCATCGCCATACTGGCGTATCACCCGACGTGATGCTACGCGGTGCCATTGGTTACACGTCTCGGTCACCTCTTGTTCGCATTGACGGCACTTTGAACAGTGGACGCTACATTTCAGATGTGTTACGATCTGTGGCTCTACCCTTCTTTCGATCCCTGAGAAACCCTACATTTCAGCAGGATAATGCACGACCACATGTTTCAGGTCCTGTACGGGCCTTTCTGGATACAGAAAATGTTCGACTGCTGCCCTGACCAGCACATTCTCCAGATCTCTCACCTATTGAAAACGTCTTGTTCAATAGTGGCCCAGAAACTGGTTCGTCACCATACGCCAGTCACTACTCTTGATGAACTGTGGTATCGTGTTGAAGCTGCATGGGCAGCTGTACCCGTACACGCCATCCAAACTCTGATTGACTCAATGCCCAGGCGTATCAAGGCCGTCATTACGGCCAGAGGTGGTTGTTCTAGGTACTGATTTCTCAGGATCTATGAACCCAAATTGTGCGAAAATGTAATCACATGGCATTTCTAGTAAAATATATTTGTCCAATGAATACCCGTTTATCATCTGCATTTCTTCTTGGTGTAGCAATTTTAATGGCCAGTAGTGTATGTTATTCAGAATCGCTATTGTGGGCCAATCTGCCTTTTTAGTGTTCATATGATTGACACAAAGCAAACACAACTTGTGTTACATTAAGAAGCAAGAGCCGTAGTTTTCTGGATACATAATTTTATGGGGCCGTCAGAAGCAGAAACGGTGCCCCAGTACGCTGCCCACCACAAAGTCGCCAGTTGCTAAGGTAGACAGCAGCTGCATACTGTGGCCAGGGACAGAGATGAGGGGCACGGCACATTTTCAACGCTGTGAAGCATTTTGCGTCTCTCTCTGCGGTGGACATATCACAGCACCACAATCTTAGGGTACGATTAAGCTACATCCTCGCTGCTGGAACCTTGCACCTCGCTGCTGGCACATGGCACATCGCGGATGGCCGGTAATGTTATTGCATTTAGGCTACGTTCTCGCTGCTGCTGCTGCCCGCCGGGAGTAATAACCCTCCAGACGTTTACATACAGAGCAGACTGCTAGCAGAGTCAAACGACGCACTGCTGGGGTGGCCTTCACGCAACCCCTCATGAATGAAGATTCAGGACACTGAACGATTGTCACGGCACGGAACACAAAACGACCTTGGCGTCGTCGCGTGGCGAGAACATTTGTGAGCCGCAGTGGTGGAGGCTAAATGAACGGGTAAGACTCAATGAGTCTGAGCAACACTGACTCAAAGGAAGGCCTCGGCGCTTGTTGGTGACGTCACGTCAGCTAGGCACGGAGAACGCCAGGTCTCTTGCAGGCAGAAATGCCTGGGCGTCCTTATCACTATAAATCTCTTATTTTTGGACAAAATGTTTGATATTGTTTTGGATTCTGCAGTTTTATTTAGATGAAAGATTTTCTTACTGTCGTAAAGCTACAAATGAAGATCATAGCTTCATAGCTTCATACGTCGAAACAAATGCAGATCAATATGAGAAGATGCTTTATCCCATTGCAAGCTTCGGAAATTTTACACTCAGGTAAATATATTTACTTGATCCATTTTGTTATCGAAACTTACCCCAACCCCCTTACAATTAACTCGTTTCTTTTATTTATTTATTTATTTTCGTTTGACATCGTCACTGGAGTGATGTGATTGTTAGGGTGTTTGGGGAAAGAGACCAGACAGCGAGGTCATCGGTCTCATCGGATTAGGGAAGGATGGGGAAGGAAGTCGGCTGTGCCCCTTCAGAGGAACCATCCCGGCATTTGCCTGGAGTGATTTAGGGAAATCACGGAAAACCTAAATCAGGATGGCCGGACGCGGGATTAAACCGTCGCCACTGGAAATGTGAACTAATTTACATGTGTAAATGTCCAACTGTTGCCAGTCATTAGATTCTAAAAAGGAAACAAAATAGCTTCATACATCGAAAATACTGCTGAGCTTAAACTTTTTTAAACATGCACATTAGAAAAGATAAATATTGTTGTTGGTTGTTGTTGTTGGTTTGGGGAAGGAGACCAGACAGCGTGGTCATCGGTCAAAGATAAATATTCCCCTCTTGCATCTGAAAGGAGAAACTTTATAAGATAAAAAAATTTTATCTAATAAAACAAATATCTCTCTTTTGCTTCTTCTTGTGTCCCCCACCCCCTCCCCCAACGTGTACAATCGCAAGATATTTCATTGACATTCAGTGCTCGTCACTCCATAGTCAACCAAGGTACCTAAAGAAGAGCACCAAAATGTTCACAGTTTCTTGTAAAAGCAACCCAGTACAAACGCAACTTCCTCAGATTTACAAATAAGGTAAAGAAGCACGAATTCTGTTGCTGCTGGACCATGAAGTTGTTTTTGTATGTCAATCCATAAAACAGGTGGAAATTTAAGTTCAGGAGTACACTATTTGTTAAGAAGTGTAACGAATTGCACAATTAATTGACTGCAGAAATCTATCAGAACAATGTGTGTTGGTCAACTACCGCCAATAGTTTCACTTTTTCCTGTGTCAGAGAGGGAGACACCACCATTATGAGTATGAATGCAACAGACCTGGCGTTCGCCGTGCCTAGCTGACGTGACGTCACGAACAAGCGCCGAGGCCTTCCTTTGAGTCCGTGTTGGTCTGAGTCACGCGGACCATTCCGGCGATGAGGGAGCAAGGAGATAGCAGCATAACCACACCCTTATTTGCACACCAGTACCGTGCCTGGATACTCAATACTGCACTAGCCAGGCAGTATCCTAGAAACTGTTGTGGGACGATCAATCTGTCACTTTGCACTGACAAATCCAAAGGAGAACATCATTACATACTGCAGACTTAACCAACTCCTTCAGTCCCCTTCTCTTGAATGTTTAGAATGGCTGTACGTCTAGGGGACAGATTTCGACAGAAATCATAATCCTTGCTTTACTTTCAGCTGTCAGTGCAGAATATGTATAAGGTTGTTGTTGTTGTTGTGGTCTTCAGTCCTGAGACTGGTTTGATGCAGCTCTCCATGCTACTCTATCCTGTGCAAGCTTCTTCATCTCCCAGTCCTTACTGCAACCTACATCCTTCTGAATCTGCTTAGTGTATTCATCTCTTGGTCTCCCTCTACGGTTTTTACCCCCCACGCTGCCCTCCAATCATAAACTTGTGATCCCTTGATGCCTCAGAACATGTCCTACCAACCGGTTCCTTCTTCTTGTCAAGTTGTGCCACAAACTCCTCTTCTCCCCAATTCTATTCAGTACCTCCTCGTTAGTTATGTGATATACCCATCTATCTTCAGCATTCTTCTGTAGCACCACGTTTCGAAAGCTTCTATTCTCTTCTTGTCCAAACTATTTATCGTCCATGTTTCACTTCCATACATGCCTACGCTCCATACAAATACTTCCAGAAACGACTTCCTGAGACTTAAATCTATACTCGATGTTAACAAATTTCTCTTCTTCAGAAACGCTTTCCTTGCCATTGCCAGTCTACATTTTATATCCTCTCTACTTCGACCATCATCAGTTATTTTGCTCCCCAAATAGCAAACTCCTTTACTACTTTAAGTGTCTCATTTCCTAATCTAATTCCCTCAGCATCACCCGATTTAATTCGACTACATTCCATTATCCTCGTTTTGCTTTTGTTGATGTTCATCTTATATCCTCCTTTCAAGACACTGTCCATTCCGTTCAACTGCTCTTCCCAGTCCTTTGCTGTCTCAGACAGAATTACAATGTCGTCGGCGAACCTCAAAGTTTTTATTTCTTCTCCATGGATTTTAATACCCACTCTGAATTTTTCTTTTGTTTCCTTCACTGCTTGCTCAATATACAGATTGAATAACAACGGGGACAGGCTACAACCCTGTCTCACTCCCTTCTCAACCGCTGCTTCCCTTTCATGCCCCTCGACTCTTATAACTGCCATCTGGTTTCTGTACAAATTGTAATTAGGCTTTCGCTCCCTGTATTTTACCCCTACCACCTTCAGAATTTGAAAGAGAATATTCCAGTCAACATTGTCAAAAGCTTTCTCTAAGTCTACAAATGTTAGAAACGTAGGTTTGTCTTTCCTTAATATTTCTTGTAAGATAAGTTGTAAGGTCAGTATTGCCTCACGTGTTCCAACATTTCTACGGAATCCCAACTGATTTTCCCCGAGGTTGGCTTCTACCAGTTTTCCCATTCGTCTGTAAAGAATTCGTGTTAGTATCTTGCAGCTGTGACTTATTAAACTGATAGTTCGGTAACTGTCACATCTGTCTACACCTGCTTTCTTTGGGATTGGAATTATTATATTCTTCTTGAAATCTGAAGGTATTTCGCCTGTCAGCTATAAGGTGTTAGGTAAAAAAGTCTCTCTACTCATGCTATATGTATTAGTGTTGAAAATTAGAAACAAACTTCTGTAAGGACATGTCTCGAAACAGAAACTTGTTGTGGTCGTTTTATGACTGTCACGTATCGCGTTGTGATGTTGTTTCACCTGTCTAACAATTGGACAATAATTATTTCCGTGACCACTGTCCTGACCTTATTTCACCTCTGTCACAGTCACCCAGTAATTAATTGTGTGACCTCGGCGCATTTTGCTGGGAGTGGCTAATATTCGGTTTCACACCAGGTGGCAGTGCCCCCAGAAGGTTACACATGCACAGTTCTGTAAGGATGGCAGCAGGCTTTTCGCGCTGTAACCACGCTCCTGTGTGGCCGATAGTTTTCGGTCCTGTTTTCCAAAATGCTTACTGCAGACGATTGCTGACGCTAATCCGTTTTCCCAAGGCACAGATTCCAGTAGACACCACAGCTTGATTGTGAAATTGGCCTTCTTATCTGCACAAGAGAGGAGACCACTTCCCAGCGTTTCCCTGCAGTGAGGAAGTTCGTTGCTTCCCTCCAGAAATTATGGATAGTCCAACCTAAAGTGATGCCTTCGGCACCAGATGCGGCTAGACTGGTGCTGACAATGAAGAGAAACTGTTCCAAACCAGTGCTGACCTCAACAATCGTACCGCTGCCGTTTTCAGCGTCTGAGTGGGAAGTTTTGGTTGCTTTCCCCTGTTTTTAGGTAGAGAAGGGAACACATCAGCATTCAATGTCTCTTCCAGAAGAAGCTTGAGAGTTGTGGCGGTTCTCGAGAGAGCTTGGATTTTAAGATATATTCGTTTGGTGGCTCTCGTTTGGAGCTGAATGGTGCCCTCTCGCTGTACTTGAGGAAAGTAAGTTTCGTTCAGGCAGTAGTGAAATCCATCTTCTGAGCAACCCATTTGGTTAGACATAGTGTATGTTCAGGTATCTTTGCTGAATAACTGTCTCACTTATCTTGCATTTGTGGGCAACCCAGATATGGAAGTGTTATGTTTCTTCGTCCCGCAGTCTTCCAATCAAACGCTGATGCAAAGTTATTCGGAACTGTGACCTGTGCTGTTCATTGTCAATTGTTCATTTGATTCTATTAAATTAAGGTTTTGGCTTCTAAATATGGCTTACAACCGAAGACGTATATCCTACAACTCCCCCATGGTTGGCAATCCTCAAATAATAAATATAAACAGTTGCCTTTGTAGGATGTTTGCTTCTTTGTGAGGAGTTTCTGTCGTATGCAGTGGCCAAGTACTCTTTTGCGGAATAAAATAAACAAAGAGATAGTAACGAGTGTCGAATACTTACAGGTTTTGGGAAATTCGGAATTTTGTGGTAAGGTCTTATGGGACCAAACGGCTAAGGTTATCGGTCCCTAAGCTTACGCACTACTTAATCTAATTTAAACTAACTTATGCTAAGGACGACACACACACCCATGCCCGACAGAGGACTCGAATCTCCGACGGGGGAAGCCTCGCGAACCGTCACATTTTGTAAGATCCTTACGGAAACATCCTGTGTCGGCCAACGGAAAAGAATATGATGTTAGCTGGATGTACACGGAAGAGCCAAAGGAACTTTTCCGGCCGCAGCGATATCGGAAATTAAATGTTTTACCGGATTCCTGACACTCACGGTGCACTCGTGAAATGGTCGTAAGAGAAAATCTCCACTTTATCGCTACCTCGGAGATGCTGTGTCCCATCGCTGGTGCGCCGACTATAACACCCCGTTCAAAGTCACTTAAATCTTGATAACCTGGCATTGTAGGAGCAGTAACCGATCTAACAACTGTGCCAGACACTTGATGACCGCTGCGCAGTATTTTGCCTGTTTACATATTTCAGTATTTGAATGCGAATGCCTATCCCTGTTGCTTTGGCTGTTAAGTTTAAAACTACATTATAAAGCATTGTAGATAATACGTCACCACGTCTAAGACCAGTTCTGACTTCATAATGCTCTGAATTTTTTGTACTGATCTTTACTCTGCAATATGTTTCTTCCAAACACATATGTAACGAACGTACTGATTTCTGAGGTTAAGAAGTTGGTCTACAGTTGGTCTGTTCCTTGTGAAACCACGTTATGGTCTTTAGTAATTCCTTCATTCCTTCTGCGATTGGTATCATTCTCGTCGGTAGACACTGAGACAGAAGTTTGTAGCTTCCGTTAAGGAGTACATTGCTTCTATATACACTACTGGCCATTAAGATTGCTACACCAAGAAGAAATGCAGATGGTAAACGGGTATTCATTGGACGAATATATTATACTAGAAATGACATGTGATTACATTTTTACGCACTTTGGGTGCATAGATCCTGAAAAATCAGTACCCAGAACAACCACCTCTGGCCGTAATAACGGCCTTCATACGCCTGGGCATTGAGTCAAACATAGCTTGGATGGCGTGTACAGGTACAGCTGCCCATCAGCTTCAACACGATACCTCAGTTCATCAATAGTAGTGTCTGGCGTATTGTGACGCGCCAGTCGCTCGGCCACCACTGACCAGACGTTTTCAGTTGGTGAGAGATCTGGAGAATGTGCTGGTCAGGGCAGCAGTCGAACATTTTCCGTATTATCCAGAAAGGCCCGTACTGTTGAAAGTACCATCAATGCGAACAAGAGGTGACCGAGACGTGTAACCAATGGCACCCCATACCATCACGCCGGGTGATACGCCAGTACGGCGATGACGAATACACGCTTTCAATGTGCGTTCACCGCTAGTCGCCAAACACGGGTGCGACCATCATGATGCTGTAAACAGAACCTAGCTTCATCGCAAAAAATGACGTTTTGCATTCGAGCACCCAGGTTCGTCGTTGAGTACACCATCGCAGGCGCTCCTGTCTGTGATGCTGAGTCAAGGGTTACCGCAGCTATGGTCTCCGAGCTGATAGTCCATGCTGCTGCAAACGTCGCCGAACTGTTCGTGCCGATGGTTGTTCTCTTGCAAACTTCCCATCTGTTGACTCAGGGATCGAGAAGTGGCTGCACGATCCGTTACAGCCATGCAGATAAGATGCCTGTCATCTCGACTGCTAGAGATTCGAGGCCGTTGGGATCCAGCACAGCGTTCCGTATTACCCTCCTGAACCCATCGATTCCTTATTCTCCTAACAGTCATTGGATATTGACTAACACGAGCAGCAATGTTTCGATACGATAAACCGCAATCGCTATAGGTTACAATCCGACCTTTATCAAAGTCAGAAACGTGATATTATGCATTTATCCTCCTTACACGAGGCATCACAACAACGTTTCACGAGGCAACGCCGGTCAACTGCTGTTTGTGTACGAGAAATCGGTTAGGAACTTCCCTCATGTCAGCACGTTGTAGGTGTCGCCCCCCCCCCCCATCAGCCTTGTGCGAATGATCTGAAAAACTAATAATTTGCATATCACAGCATCTTCTTCCTGTCGGTTAAATTTCACGTCTGTAGCACATCTTCGTGGTGTAGCAATTTTAATGGACAGTAGTGTAATTATTACACACCACGACTGGTTGTTCTTTTTCAGTACAGGGCAGACTGCGGCCATTTCCCAGCCTTGGGGCAATCTGTCATATTACCAGTCATTATTCTCAATATACCGTTTCGTCATTTGTCATGTAACACATAGTGCTCGCTTTGAGTGAAATCTAAAGCTTTCTCAGGCCAGTAACATTGGGACAGTGCTTGTATCCTTTGTAGATAGCTTGTCAGATGATTTTTATCTGCTTCCTCTTTTTGAATAAATTTGCCGTTGTTTCGTGTAAACTGGAATGGTCAGACGGGGATTTGAACCCAAGGGTAGCAGGGCGACTCTCGCAAAGGTGGACGTGTTACGTTAGTTATCAGTGCCAGCGCCCTCTATGCTCTTTCAGCGCTTGAAGTTATTAGCCACAGCGTTATAGCCGCGCGGATCCTCTGACCCGCCAACCGTTTCCGCGTAAGCCGTAATAAGGCGTGCTGGAGCTCGTTGGGACAGGCGGGCCCTGTTAACCGGCTCTGGGGCCGCTTCAGAGGGAAATATTTACGGCGTTGCGCCGTGCCGTGAGTTCTGTCGCCAGCCGAATCAGGCACTGCTACAAACTGCAGCCACTGCGCGCCAGATGCCTTTTGCAAACGCCGCGCTTCGCACACCTTCGATCGCGGTGACAAAGTACCCTCCTCCGAGCTTTTCTGTATCAAACGGACCACCCAATTTCGTTTAATTTCGTGTGTTTCGTCTCTCTCTTTCTCGTTCTCTCTCTCTCTATTATCAGGCTTGTATCAAAAAAGCGCAACGGGGGAAAAAAAAAAGACAGCGAGAGCATGTACGGTGAAAGGAATAGCGGACATTGTTGTTCGCTTCGCAGTTAGAATGTTTTCGCTTTGCTTCGTTCCGTGTGTGTCCACGCCCCGCGACTTTGTCCGACAAAATTAACTGCCACGACCAGTAGCGCTCTCCTGTTATTCCAGGGGATGAACTGTGTCCGAGTGTTTAGCTCCACCTCGCTCCAGCTCGACAATCTGCAAATACGCTCAGAAACTTTCACCTGCCGGTGTTAAATATTTCGTCCTCTTCGGCTGCGAAAACGCCTACACCGGCGGAAGTCTCATATACAAACTACAGAAAAGTAGAAAAAAGAAAAATATACTTTCCTGTTGATATTTTTGTTAATTAACATCTTCGCTTCGGTAAGTTACATTAAATTTGCGGCCACATTTGCGGTGTTTTTCACCCTCTTGTTGACTAGCCACAAGTGCACAGAGAGCTCTGCTGCCGTTCTAAACGCTAATTAATGTTTTTTAACTCTACTCGAAACACGAGCTTCCAGAATTTCAGCAGAGTCCGCCGATGGAACTAGACAAGCATCCTTGTGCCGCACTCGCCCTCATTAAACTAACCTCTGACAAAAGGGACGTTTATTCTTTGTGTGTTCCGTAGCTCTTCTGTTGATCCCTCCTGGAAAAGGAAATATGCCAAACGAGGTATTCATCGTGACTGAATTGAATTTCCTATGTATTCTTCGAATAATTCTCCGAACCCGTTGCTCTAGCGCTAATGTGCGCGGCGGAAAACCAGGGGTCGAGCGATCGCGGCAGTGTGGAACCGCGGATGTCTTTGTGTCTGCCGTTAACCCAGCCTTCACCTTCAATGATGTGAATGTTCACCAAACGACACGTCGTTAGGATTCCACGCAAGTGGGTTGTTTGTTTGTTTCGTTTTGATATCCTTTAGGGGGCAAAAACAACTGGGGTCATACGGCGCCCAAGTCAATAGAACACAAAGACAAAGAGGAGTTAGAAAACGACTATACGTCACTCCCAACTGATAGAAGACAGCTAAAACAGGCACGTGGAAAAAGGGCTAAAAAAGACACCACACAGAAACGGAGGTCCAAAACTAAAAATTAAATGGCCGTCGCCATATTTCTTTGGCGGATAAAAAGTAAAACGCGGTCAACAGCCCGCGCGTCATTTGCTAAAACGGCCGATGACTCAGACGGCAAACCAAACGGAAATGTAAAAGGTTAAAAAATGGACATTCCATCAGGAAGTGGCGGACACTTAAAACTTATACGCATTGTGTACAGAGCAGAGGGGTAGTGCCACTTAGCAAATGACGATGGCTAAAAAGGCAATGCCCAGTACGCAGCCGAGTTAAAATAACCTCCTCCTGGCGGGAGAGCCGAGATAGGTTGTCCAAGCCACTGGGAGAGGCTTAATAAGCCGGAGCTAATTCCGGTGAAGGGAGGACAATTGGCAATGTCAAACGGACACCATGTCCTGACAGACAGCAATGCAGCGATCATCGGAGGGAATATACACTACTGGCCATTAAAATTGCCACACCACGAAAATGACGTGCTAAGGACGCGAAATTTAACCGACAGGAAGAAGATGCTGTGATATGCAAACGAATAGCTTTTCGGAGCAAGGTTGACGCCTGTGCCAACACCTACAACGTGCTGATATGATGAAAGTTCCCAATCGATTTCTCATACACAAACAGCAGTTGACCGGCGTTGCCTCGTGAAACGTTGTTGTGATGCCTCGTGTAAGGAGGAGAAACGCGTACCATCACGTTTCCGACTTTGATAACGGTCGGACTGTAGCCTATCGCGACTGCGGTTTATCGTATCGCGACATTGCTGCCCGCGTTGGCCGAGATCCAATGACTTTTAGCAGAATATGGACTAGGGGGTGTTCAGGAGGTTAATACGGATCGGCGTCCTGGATCCCAACGGCCTCGTGTCACTAGCAGTCGGGATGACAGGCATCTTATCCGCATGGCTGTAACGGATCGTTCAGCCACGTCTCGATCCCTGAGTCAACAGATGGGGACGTTTGCAAGACAACAATCATCTGCACGAACAGTTCGACGACGTTTGCAGCAGCATGGACTATCAGCTCGGAGACCGTGGCTGCGGTTCCCCTTGACGCTGCAGCACAGACAGGAGCGCCTGCGATGGTGTACTCAACGACCAACGACGAACCTGGGTGCACGAATGGCAAAACGTCATTTTTTCGGATGAATCCAGGTTCTGTTTACAGCATCATAATGGTCGCATCCGTGTTTGGCGAGATCGCGGTGAACGCACATTGGAAGCGTGTATTCGTCATCGCCATACTGACGTATCACCCGGCGTGATGGTATGGGGTGCCATTGGTTACACGTCTCGGTCATCTCTTGTTAGTATTGACGACTCTTTGAACAGTGGATGTTACATTTCAGATGTGGTACGACCCGTGACTCTACCCTTCACTCGATCCCTGCGAAACCCTGCATTTCAGCAGGATAATGCACGACCGCATGTCGCAGGTCCTGTACGGGCCTTTCTGGATACAGAAAATATTCGACTGCTGCTCTGGCCAGTACATTCTCCAGATCTCTCACCAACTGGTAATGCCTGGTCAATGGTGGCCGCGCAACTGCCTCGTCACAATACGCCAGTCACTACTCTTGATGAACTGTGGTATCGTGTTGGAGCTACATGGGCAGCTGTACCTGTACACGCCATCCAAGCTCTGATTGACTCAATGCCCAGGCGTATCGAGGCCGTTATTAAGGCCAGAGGTGGTTGTTCTGGGTACCGATTTCTCAGGATCTATGCACCCAAACTGCGTGAAAATGTAATCACACGTCAGTTCTAGTATAATATATTTGTCCAATGAATTCCCGTTTATCATCTGCATTTCTTCTTGGTGTAGCAATTTTAATGGCCAATAGTGTAGGTACTCGCAGGCTGAGGTACTAGGACTGCAGCTTTGGCAGCAGCGTCAGCAGCATCGTTTCCTGGCAGACCGACATGTCCAGGAGACCACAGAATTATCACACTGGCTCCACCAAGAGTGAGCAATTGACAGTCGCCAGATATACTTCGTGGCCTGATACAAGGCGAAGAGCTCGGCTGTAAATACTGAGGAGTGTGCCGCAAGCCGATACCGAATGACACGGGTGCCAATGACAAAGGCACACCCGAACCCACGGTCAGTCCCAGGGCCGTCAGTGTATATAAAGGTATTATCGCCAAGTTCCATGTGAAGGTCGTGAAATTGATGGCGATAGCGCGAGGCTGGAGTATTGTCCTTAGAAAGGGAATGAAGGCCACGGTTAACATGGACCGCGTCACGAAGCCAAGGTGGTAAAGGGTTCACACACACCGGGAAAGGTGCAGGTAGTGCGAAGTTAAGCCGCAGTAGCTGCCAAAAGCGGGCTCCAGGAGGTAACAGAGAAGAAGGACGAGCCCCATACCGACGATCAAAGGATTCATCAAAGAAGCAGGCATAGGATGGGTGGCCACACATGGCAAACAAACGGCATGCAAACCTGCTGAGGAGAAAGTCACGGCGGTAGTAAGACAGTGGTAGTTCAGCAGCTTCAGTAAACAGACTCTCAATTGGTCTGGTGTAAATGCCGCCCGTGGCCGAACAGATGCCACGATGGTGGATTGTGTTGAGATCGCGTAAGAGGAATGGGCGTGCAGACGCATAAACAAAGCACTCATAATCGAGTTTCGAACCGTCAAGTGACCGGTACAAATGGAGGAGGGTGGTTCGATCGGCACCCTAGGAAGTACCATTGAGGACACGTACTGTTGAGGAACCACGTGCAGCGAGCTGCCAGGGAAGACACATAGGAGGACCAAGAGTGTTTCCTATCGAGCATGAGCCCAAGGAATTTCGTGGTTTCAACTAACGGAAGGGCAACAGGCCCAAGATGTAGAGATGGTGGGAGAAACCACTTACATCGCCAGAAATTCATACAGACGGTTTTGTCAGAGTAAAAGCGAAAGCCATTGTCGATGCTCCAGGAGTAAAGACGATCAAGACATCGCTGAAGACGACGCTCAGTGAGACAGGTCCGTGGAGAACTACAATATATGGCAAAATCGTCAACAAAGAAGGTGCAGGAGATGCCTGGTGGGAGACAGGTCATGATAGGGTTAATGGTGATAGCAAAGAGGACGACTCTTAGGACGGAACCCTGAGGCACACCTTTTTCCTGGATAAAGGTGTCCGACAAGGCAGAACCCACACGCACAGTGAAAAATCGATCTTTATAAAAATGCCTGAAGGAAACAGGGCAGGCGGCCACGGTATCCCCACGTGTAAAGAGTACGGAGGATACCAGTTCTCCAGCAGGTCTCGTAGGCCTTCTCGAAATTGAAAAATATCGCCACAGTCTGGGATTCCCACAGAAAACCATTCATGATATAGGTGGACAAACTAACGAGATAGTCAACTGCAGAACGCCGCGCTCGAAATCTTCAATGTGCATTCGTTAGTAAATTACGAGACTCGAATCACCATACCAGCCGGGCATGAAAAGTTCCATCACTTTGCAAACGCAGCTGGTAAGAGAGATGGGGCCGTAGCTAGAAGAAAGGTTTTTGTCCTTACCAGGTTTCGGTATGGGTATGACGATGGCTTCACGCCAACGTGTGGGAAATGTGCCCTCTGTCCAGATGCGGTTGTACGTGTTAAGAAGAAAGTGCTTGCCCGCAAGAGAAAGGGTGCTGCAACATCTGAGTGGACGGCGTCCGACCCTGGGGCGGAGTATCGGGATGAACTGAGGGCGTGATCTAGCTCCCTCATAGTAAACGCGGCATTGTAGCACTCGCGATTCGGAGAAGAAAAGGGTATCGCCCGAGATTCCTCCGCTCGTTTCCGATGGAGGAAGGCAGGGTGATAGCGGGAAGAGCTCGAAACTTCCGCAAAATTGTGGCCCGAGGTGTTGGAGATAGTAATAGGGTCAACGATAACATCGGCTGCTACTGTGAGGCCGGAAATGAGGGAATGGAGGTTGGCCCACACGACAGATGTAGGGGTGGAACTGTTAACAGATCTAGTGAATGAAATCCAGCAACCTCGTTTGTTATCCCGAAGAACGCGACGACAATTTGCGCGCATCTGTTTATAATACAGTTTGCCACCGTAGGATGACGGTTAAAAACGCGGAAAGCACTTCTCCGAACACGAATTGCATCGCAGCATGTCTCAGTCCACCAACGGACGGGGACACGACGTGGTAAAGAGGAAGTGCGATGAATGGAAAGCTCTGCAGCAGTAAGGATAGCGTTGGTGAGACAGTCCACCTGGTCATCACAACAAATTAACGGAGTAAGAGTTGGTTAGGCGCACGCAAGACGGCGAAGCGGCGTCCAATTGAACAACTTGCAAAAGGTCTTTGTACCACAATACATTATTATCTCCATTCCCTACAACCCGATTTGTGTATTTACATATTTAAATCTACTCACACACGACTAGGTCGGATGTTAATGTAACTTCCTACACGTACACACTAACGACTGGTATGTATATGGTCAGAGGCAAAACTCTCTGTGAGAGGTAGAAGTGCCGCCAAGCACATTAGCACTGTTGATGTTTAGTGTTGTTACCAGGCCTGATACGGTATATAAGGGGTGTGAACAGCGTCTGGTGTTAAATAAACGCTAAGAAGGTGTGGTGTCACCGCCAGACACCACACTTGCTAGGTGGTAGCCTTTAAATCGGCCGCGGTCCGCTAGTATGCGTCGGACCCGCGTGTTATCACTGATTGCAGACCGAGCGCCGCCACACGGCAGGTCTAGTCTAGAGAGACTCCCTAGCACTCACCCCAGTTGTACAGCCGACTTTGCTAGCGATGGTTCACTGACAAATTACGCTCTCATTTGCAGAGACGACAGTTTAGCATAGCCTTCAGGTTCGTCATTTGCTACGAGCTAGCAAGGCGCCATATTCAGTTACTATTGATATTGATACTGTGAATCATGTACCGTCAAGAGCGGCGTTCATCATTAATGGATTAAAGTTAAATATTAAACTAGCTACGTCCTCTTTCTGAATTCTAATTCCTTGTCATGTTCCAGACCTCACGCAGTATAGTCCTTCCCACCTCACGCCAGCCTGCGTGAGCTAAAACGCGTGCATTTCGGCCACCTCTAGTAACACGGTGTTGGCTCTTCTGCCAACACAACAGAAGGACTTTGAGATGTCACGTTCTCGTGTTAGACAGCGTTATCCGTTTGAAAGTGGACCACTAATATTCTCCATTTGTTCGGCTGGTCGAATCGTGCAATACCCAGATTTGTGGGGCGTTCAGATGTGACAGGGTCTATGTTAAATATTATGGGAATGTGAGGGCGGGCCTACTCGTCTTCAAGATTTCGACTGACTGCGTCTGAACAGCATAATGGAGAAAACCACCATATTGTGCCTCAAACACATCGTAGCCCTTTCATTTTTGCGCCTGCTATAGGTCGCGCAGGATACGGTGGTCAATTCACAGTGATCAGTTTTCGTCCAAGGCGCTGGGCGAGTTCATTCGTTTGTTTGGAAAGAGGGGCCCACAGGCGTTTGCCACCTTTCGGCCAATCGGCGATGACACAGTGGACTCACACGCGCTGCAATCTTTCTCAAACGATTTTAGAGAAAATCTTCGGAAACAAATTTCATTTTGTAGCTTTACATGTCAGGTTGATAATGTACCTATCATTTCGTTAATGGTCTTAGTTATTGTGGAAGTAAGACACTGCGCAAAATTCGAAAATGTTTGCAATGAGAAACAGCGGTGGCTATGATTTTGCGTCTAATGCATATTACATAATATGTTGCTGCATATGAATTTTTGCTAACATAGACTACTGGCCATTAAAATTGCTACACCACGAAGAAGACGTGCTACAGATGCGGAATTTAACCGTCAGCAAGAAGATGCTGTGATACGCAAATGGTTAGATTTTTCAGACACCTAAAGCGTGCTGACATGAGGAAAGTTTCCAACCGATTTCTCATACACAAACAGCAGTTGATCTCCGTTGCCTGGTGAAACGTTGTTGTGATGCCTCGTGTAACGGCCCGTGCAGCCACGTCTCGATCCCTGAGTCAACATATCGGGAGCGTTTGCAAGACAACAACCATCTGCACGAACAGTTCGACGACGTTTGCAGCAGCATGGACTATCAGCTCGGAGACCGTAGCTGCGGTTACCCTTGACGCTTCATAACAGACAGGAGCGCCTGCGATGGTGTACTCAACGACGAACCTGGGTGCAAGAATGGCAAAACTACATTTATTCGGATGAACCCAGGTTGTGTTTACAGCATCATGATGGTCGCATCCGTGTTTGGCAACATCGCGATGAACGCACATTGGAAGCGTGTATTCGTCATCACCACACTGGCGCATCACCCGCGTAATGGTATGGGGTGCCATTGGTTACACGTCTCGGTCACCTCTCGTTCGCATTGACGGTACTTTGAACAGTGGACGTTACATTTCAGACGTGTTACGACCCATGGCTCCATCCTTCATTCGTTCCCTGCGAAACCCTACATTTCAGCAGGATAATGCACGACCGCATTTTTCATGTCCTGTACGGGCCTTTCTGGATACAGAAAATGTTCGGCTGCTGCCCTGGCCAGCACATTCTCCAGATCTCTCACCAACTGGTAATGCCTGGTCAATGATGGCAGAGCAACTGGCTCGTCAGAATACGCCAGTCACTACTCTTGATGAACTGTGCTATCGTGTTGAAGCTGCATAGGCAGCTGTACCTGTACACGCCATCCAAGCTCTGTTTGACTCAATGCCCAGGTCGTCATTAGGGGCAGAGGTGATTGTTCTGGGTACTGATTTCTCAGGGTCTATGCACCCAAATTGCGTGAAAATGTAATCACATGTCAGTTCTAGTATAATATGTTTGTCCAATGAATAACCGTTTATCATCTGCATTTCTTCTTGGCGTAGCAATTTTAATGGCCAATAGTGTATTAAATTGTTCTTTATGCTTCAGTGGAGATCTCTATCTGTTACGACTCTCGAGAAAATTGATACGACGGAGCGCACACATTTGCGATCGCACCACGCTAGCTAAAAGCCATTGTGAAATAACCACGACATTCGTCATATTTCATAAACGGTTTGATACATCGAAATGAGATTTTGGCAAATGATAGCAAGCAAAGATGAGAGTGGTTTACTATATGGTTACTATGCAAGACTCTATTATCTACTGTGTTACAGCACTAACCACAGACTTCCCCGATGAAAGAATGTAATTTTTAAGGGCCATCGATAGCTGGTGAAACGAGAATTGCAATGGGTTTTGGAACAACAGAGGTGAGGATATTACAAGTTTATTTTCTAGCGAGGATGTGCTTTTTCATAAGATGCTGACCTTAATTTTCCTCAATACCTACATTAATAAACGTGTATTTATACGTTTAAACCTACACAGCTGACAAAAACACAAAGCACACACGCGACTAGGTCGGATGTTAATGTAACTTCCTACACGTACACACCAACGACTGGTATGTATATGGTCAGAGATAAAACTCTCTGTGACGGGTAGAAGTGCCGCCAAGCACAATTCTCTCAAGTTGCATCTGCTCAACATGTTAGTGAGGTGAGACTGTGTAAATTCTGTTGAGTTTTGACAAAAAATCAAGTTTTATCATTTCAACGAAAGAAATGTGTAGGTTTTACTCAAAATTCCCCACTTCTGACACTTCTCTGAAAGTTAAAAATGGTCGACAAACCGGGAGAAAATAAAACGCTGCCTTTTAATCGGAATTCTTTTTAGATACCAACAAAGGCCGGCCGGTGTGGCCGAGCGGTTCTATGCGCTTCAGTCTGGAACCGCGCGACTGCTACGGTCGCAGGTTCGAATCCTGCCTAGGGCATGGATGTGTGTGACGTCCTTAGGTTAGTTAGGTGTAAGTAGTTCTAAGTTCTAGGGAACTGATGACGTCAGATGTTAAGTCCCATAGTGCTCAGAGCCATTTGAACCATTTTGAACCAACAAAGAAGAGGTGACAGATCTTTCTTGAATGGTCACGATGCAAGTGTGGGAGTGGAGGACCCCCGCTTAATATTTACAAAAAATGTGAGAGTAGACCTCAGTTTAGAATGGCATTTCCCCTCCAGCACTCGGCATTTCCCCTACAGCGCCTGCTCGCAGCCCCCACGATTGCTACTCTCCCCACGTGTGCCGTGCCGTCTATTTCATCTACCTGCCACAGTACTCTGCATACACTGTACCCAAGAGCAAGAAATGGACTTCCTGCAACATTTTATGTCATCTTGCACCACTGGTCAGACCCTGTCAGCAGCCAGACTAAGCAATTACCGTCCCACGCTTAGGCTGTGTTTGGGGTAGTGCCGTAACTAGGAACCGTCAAGGGCTGACGGATGGCATCGCACTGTGTTCAGCGATGAATCACGGTTCTGCACCATCCCAGATGACAATACCTGCAGAGTACGGCGGCGACCTCTGGGGAAGTTCCGTTCTCCCAATGTTTTGGAGAAGCACCATGCTGTTACCCTGACGTCACTGTGGAGAGAGCCACTGAGTATGACTTGCAGGTCATACCTGCTGGTCGGGTGCTGGCAGTTATTGAAGGGAGTCTTATGGCACAGTGCTTCTTCAGGGACGTCCTTTGCCCTTACGTGTAACCTGTCACGAACAGTTTTGCCCTGCCATTTTTAAAGAGCACAATACTCGTCCATACATAGCATATGTCTCTATAAACTGCGTGATGATTAACTATTCTCGTGGATAGAAAGACCCAACAGATCGTCCGTAACAGAAAGTGTGTGCGACCATCTTCGTCGTGAACTCCATAAGGCACCAGTATCAATGATATGAAAGACCTATTGCGAATCTATTCGGGTCATCTTACTTCAGGAGAGAAAATGAACTATTTTATAATGCCCTCGCCACATGAATCAGTGATTCATCCAGACCAGAGGATGTGCAATACCATACTAATAAATGGGCTCATACTGCCACGGTATTTTTTATTTGATCGATTCTGAAAGCACTGAAAACGTACACTAATGGCCATAAAAATTGCTGCACCACGAAGATGACGTGCTACAGACGCGAGATTTAACCGACAAGAGGAAGATGCTGTGATATGCAAATGTTTAGCTTTTCAGAACATTCACACAAGGATGGCGCCGGTGGCGACACATACAACGTGCTGACATGAGGGAAGTTTCCCACAAATTTCTCACACACAAACAGCAGTTGACCGGCGTTGCCTGGAGAAACGTAGTTGTGATGCCTCGTGTAAGGAGGAGAAATGCGTACCATCACGTTTCCGACTTTGATAAAGGTCGCATTGTAGTCTATCGCCATTGCGGTTTACCATATCGCGACATTGCTCCTCGCGTTGGTCGAGATCCAATGACTGTTGGAAGAATATGGAGTCGGTGGGTTCAGGAGGGCAATACAGAACGCCGGGCTGAATCCCAACGGCCTCGTATCACTAGCAGTCGAGATGACATGCATCTTATCCATGTGGCTGTAACGGATCGTGCAGCCACGTCACGATCCCTGAGTCAACAGATGTGCACGTTTGCAAGACAACAACCATCTTCACGAACAGTTCGACGACGTTTGCAGCAGCATAGACTATCAGCTCGGAGACTATAACTGCGGTTACCCTTGACGCTGCATCAAAGATAGGAGCGCCTGTGATAGTGTACTCAACAACGAACCTGGGTGCACGAATGACAAAACGTCAATTCTTCGGATGAATCCAGGTTCTGTTGACAGCATCATGATGATCGCATCCGTGTTTTGCGACATTGCGGTGAATGCACATTGGAAGCGTGTATTCGTCATCGCCAGACTGGCGTATCACCCTGCGTACTGGTATGGGGTGCCATTGGTTACATGTCTCGGTCACCTCTTGTTCGCATTGACGGCACTTTGAACAGTGGACGTTACATTTCAGATGTGTTACGACCCGTGGCTCTACCCTTCATTCGATCCCTGCGAAACCCTACATTTCAGCAGGATAATGCATGACCGCATATTGCAGGTCCTGTACGGGCCTTTCTGGATACAGAAAATGTTCGACTGCTGCCCTGGCCAGCACATTCTCCAGATCCAGATCTTTCAGCAACTGAAGACGTCTGATCAATGGTGGCCGAGCAACTGGCTCGTCACAATACGCCAGTCACTACTCTTAATGAACTGCATGGGAAGCTTTACGTGTACACGTCACCCAAGCTCTGTTGGACTCAATGCCCGGGCGTATCAAGGCCGTTATTACGGCCAGAGGTGGTTGTTCTGGGTACTGATTTCTCAGGATCAATGCACCCAAATTGCGTGAAAATGTCATCATATGTCAGTTCTAGTATAATATATATGTCGAATGAATACCCGTTTATCATCTGCATTTCTTCTTGGTGTATCAATTTTAATGGCCAGTTTTGTAGATTCTGATCCCTGTGAAGTTTCGTTTCGTTTCCTCTTCTGGGTGCTTCTCTGTTTTTCTCTTGCTTCGTATATAATCTTGAACTTACTATTAAACTTGCTACGAAGTATCTCACAGATACTGAATGAAAAATTGTTTAGGACTCTGTCGGTTATTTACCCACAGTTTCAGGTAATTTTGTCAATATAGTGACAGTGAGTTTCAAATTTTACAATAAGGATAAAGAATCCAGTCCAGGCACTATAGCCTACACCCACACATTTCAAATAACAGGAACATTATATTCGTACATTTGACACAGATACTGATCTGTGAATTTATAAAAGTAATGAGTACTCAGGTATCGTCGTGCACATAGTCCATGCATTCTTCGCCCGTAAATGGCTGACACAACACCTTTCGGGATCTAATTTCAACTTTTCATTTCAGTGCAACCTCTTAGAGCGTACTATGGAATCCCCTGCCTCTTCCTGTTGCGATACAGACACAATAATATCGCCCATCTGCAGTCCTTTCATAGTTTCAGAACACCGTGTCGACCTCATTCTGACGCCGTCGTGTGTTGACCTCTTAGAGTCTCCTATTGGACTGCGCTTGTCTACCCTTTCGCGCTTGTACTCTTCGCTATCACACAGGTATATTCCCCGGTTTCCCCTACCTGCCGTTACATAATTTTACGATCGATCGGCCCTATTAATAAATCTGTAATTTTATATCCGTAATTCAAAATTAAAAAATAGTTTGTCGTAGTGGTCTAGCACCAGACTACATCTGCATCTGCACACATACTTCGCAAGCCGCCATCCATGCGTGGCGGAGGGTACCCTCTAACACAACTAGTCATTTCCGTTCCTGTTCCGTTGGGAGGGGAAAGCGACTGTCTACGTGCGTCCGTACGAGGCCTAATCTGCCTAATCTAATCTCCATGGTCCTTATGGGAAATTTGCGTTGGCGACAGCAGAATCTTTCTGTAGTCAGCCTCAACTGTCGGTTCCCGAAATTTTCTCAATAATTCTCCATGAAAAGACCGTCGCCTTCCCTCCAGGGATTCCCATGTGGGTTTCCGAAGCGTTCCCGTAATGCTTGCCTGTCGTTCATACCTACCAGTCTCTGAATTGCTTCGACGGTTCAGATGGCTCTGAGCATTATGGGACTTAACTTCTGAGGTCATCAGTCCCCTAGAACTTAGAACTACTGAAACCTAACTAACCTAAGGACATCACACACATCCATGCCCGAGGCAGGATTCGAATCTGCGACCGTAGCGGTCGCGCGGTTCCAGACTGTAGCGCCTAAAACCGCTCGGCCACCCTGGCCGGCTGAATCGCATCGATGTCTTCCTTTTAATCCGATTTGGTGCTGATCCCAAACACTCAAACAGTACTCAAGAATGGATTACACTAATGTCCTCTATCTGGTCTCCTTTACAGGTGAACAACTCTCTCCTAAAATTCTTACATAAATTGAAATCGACGATTCGGCTACCCTACTACAGTCCTAGCATACTCATTCCATTTCATACAGCTTTGCAGTGTCACGGCTAGGTATCTAAACGATATGACTGTGTCGAGCAAGGCAGTACTCGAACATTAAGAATTTGTTTTTCCCACTCATCTGCATTACCTTACGTTTTTCTACTTTTAGAGTTAGCTGCCGTTCATCACACTAACTAGAAATTATGTCTAAGTTATCTTCTGTCCTCCTATACACTCAAAGACGATACCTTCCCGTACACCACAGCATCATCCGCCAGATCATTTATGTACATAGAAAATAACAGCGGTCCTATCACACTTCGCTGGGACACTCCTGTCGATACCCTTGTCTCTGATGAACAATCGCCGTCAAGGAGAACATACTGGGTTCTGTTACTTAAGCAGTCTTATAGCCACTCACATACGTGGGAACCTAATCCGTATGCTTGTACCTTCGTTAACAGTCAGAAGTGTGGCATTGTCACACGCTTTACTGAAATATAGGGATATGTAACCCGCCTGTTGTCCTTCATCCATGCTTTGCTAGATCTATTGTGAGATAAGGGAAACTTAAGTTTCGCACGAGCTATGCTTTCTGGACAGCTGCTCAAGGTTCAAACGGTTTAAATGTCTCTAAGCGCAATGGATCTTAAACTCTGAAGACATCACCCCCCTAGACTTAGAACTACTTAAACCTAACTAACCTTAGGACACCACACATCCATGCACGAGGCAGGATTCGAACCTGCGACCGTAGCAGCAGCCCGGTTCCAGACTGAAGCGCCTAGAGTCGCTCGACCAGAGCGGCAGGCGGTGCTCAAGGAAAATTATGATATTCCAACTGAGAATATGTTCAAGGATTCTGTAGCAAACGGATATTTAAGATAGTCCCAGTACAATGTTGAATAAGGGCGGGCATTTTTCCTCACTTCAGTCCCTCCAGAATGGCTCCATCTACACTCAGCCTACTACCAAATTAATACTGGAAATTTCCCGCGTGTAAAACGCCGTCGGGGCGATGTGCTAGCCACCCACCGCCTCACACGCAGCACCATCCCTACAGTCGGACCTGTAGCCCGATCACGGGCTTGTAGCGCAGACTTCACCTTTTTAATACAACTTGAACTGTTTATCCATATGAACTACAAAAAATGCTGGACATTGTTCTGAGATAATTATCTTGCTTCGATTCTTTTCCGGGTTTGTACAGCCACATACGTGTTCTCCCAAATCTCGTTTTCGGATAAAAAAGTACGAGAAAACATGTGAAAGTCGATGCGTCCACCACTGGCGAGAACAAGTAAACAGCACAGGTATAGGGAACAAACAAAAGTTTATTGAACACAATTTGCACAAAAATATTCTCCGTAATCAAACAAAAGAAAGGACGAGTCTTCAATAAATGATAAAAAATGGATGCTAGTCCTTCAGCAAGTGAAATAAAATAAATGATGGTTCGTAAATAACGGAGGCGTCTAGAATCACAGACTTCCAGGATCACAGAGTAAATAAAGAAGTTCCGTGATACTTGAAAGAGTAACACTCTTTTCAGTGAAGACAGTCTAGAAGCCTTGAGATCATTACGTTAAAAAAGCGACTTATGTTTGTACAGTCCCACGCTCTTTAATGAGCAGAGTCTTTGAGTCCTAATAACTTTAGCTTCAAACAGAAACAAATCTTTCTCAGTTCAGATATAAAACCAAAGCCCAAATCCAAGCTTCAGTCAACAAGAATAAACACTTAACAACTCTTATGATGTATTTCGCTGAGTAAGAACTGACAACAGTAATGAAGTGTGTTAAGTCCAACAACGATAAAAACACCCAGTCTGACACTATCTTGTCAGCAAGAAGAACAACATCAAGGTTATACACTACTGGCCATTAAAATTGCTACACCAAGAAGAAATGCAGATGATAAAGGGGTATTCATTGGACAAATATATTATACTAGAACTGACATTGGATTACATTTTCACGCAATTTGGGTGGATAGATCCTGAGAAATCGGTACCCAGAACAACCAACTCTGGCCGTAATAACGGCCTTGATACGCCTGGGCATTGAGTCAAAAAGAGCTTGGATGGCGTGTACAGGTACAGCTGCCCATGCAGCTTCAACACGATACCACAGTTCAGCAAGGGTAGTGACCGGCGTATTGTGACGAGCCAGTTGCTCAGCCACCATTGACCAGACGTTTTCTGTTGGTGAGAGATCTGGAGAATGTGCTGGCCGGGGCAGCAGTCGAATATTTTCTGTATCCAGAAAGGCCCGTACATGACCTGCAACATGCGGTCGTGCATTATCCTGTTGAATTGTAGGGTTTCGCAGGGATCGAATGAAGGGTAGAGCCACGGGTCGTAACACATCTAAAATGTAACGTCCACTGTTCAAAGTGCCGTCAATGCGAACAAAAGGTGACCGAGACGTGTAACAAATGGCACGCCGTATCATCACGCCGGGTGATACGCCAGTATGGCGACGACGAATACACGCTTCCAATGTGCGTTCACCGCGATGTCGCCAAACACGGATGCGACCATAATGATTCTGTAAACAGAACCTGGATTCATCCGAAAAAATGACGTTTTGCCATTCGTGCACCCAGGTTCGTCGTTGAGTACACCAACGCAGGCGCTCCTGTCTGTGATGCAGCGTCAAGGGTAACCGCAGCAATGGTGTCCGAGCTGATAGTCCATGCTGCTGCAAACGTCGCCAATTGGTTGTTGTCTTGCAAACGTCCCCATCTGTTGACTCAGGGATCGAGACGTGGCTGCACGATCCGTTACAGCCATGCGGATAAGATGCCTGTCATCTCGACTGCTAGTGATACGAGGCCGTTGGGATCCAGCACGGCGTTCCTTATTACCCTCCTGAACCCACTGATTCCATATTCTGCTAACAGTCATCGGATCTCGATCAACGCGAGCAGCAATGTCGCGATACGATAAACCGCAATCGCGATAGGCTATAATCCGACCTTTATCAAAGTCGGAAACGTGATGGTACGCATTTCCCCTCCTTACACGAGGCATCACAACAACGTTTCACCAGCAATTCCGGTTGTGTATCAGAAATCGGATGGAAACTTTCATCATGTCAGCACGTTGTAGGTGTCGCCACCGGCGCCGACCTTGTGTGAATGCTCTGAAAAGCTAATCACTTGCATATCACAGCATCTTCTTCCTGTAGGTTAAATGTCGCGTCTGTAGCACATAATCTTCGTGGTGCAGCAATTTTAATGGCCAGTAGTGCACCAGGACATTGATCACCTGAGTGTCCCAGCTGAGGAGGTGGCGTGCTCTCCAAAGATCGATGGCCCATCTTCAGGTTGCCAGCTTCGACAGAAGATCTTTTGCATTGCACTAACTAGCCGCCTCGGAGACGGACACTCACAGGTCTATTTTTGGCGCGAGACACAGTGGATGCATGAATAGGTGCGATTTGTGAATGACTTCTATCGTTGGTGCATACTGTTTTCGGTGACCTGGACAGAGTGGCTGTTGACGCGCAATACTGGTCCGGACTCAGAGTTCCGGGTTTGTGAAGTTTGTGTCGCCTGCTCTGTAGGAACTGAGCCCACTGCAACCCGCACAATGAATAAGTTGTGCGTGATGCCACCTGCGCCTTACGTCTAGGGCGCTACAGGAAAACGTGAACTGCAAGTAGGTGTGGAAAACAGTTCAGGTAATAAAAACATAAAAAATCACACCAGTTGTGCAAAATGCAAACATAGCTACAGGACATACACAACTACAACTCCAGAAAAATTATTCAAAAATTAATAACAATTTAAGCAAATTATTCTTACTACTTTGCAGAGATGATTTCAAACCATAGAAAGGTATGATAGTAATCCGACCTGTACAAATTCCGTTTTAAAATTAAAGGAGTTTCAGGTGGGAAATCAAACCAGAATTAAAAAATGCACATGTTGTTGTATTTAGGAATAAAACATGAAAACAACACAAACTTTGTATGATATTTTACAGAAATAAATCGAGTTTCACAGAAAGTGAGACATGCGTGTCAAAACATGTTTGCGTAAAATAGAAAAAAAAAGTTGTGTTTTGCGGAAGGTGGAGTTTAGAAACCAAGTTTCAGTTTGAAACTCTGAGTGACGCAGTCATTTACAAATTTCAATTTCACACAAAAGAATACATCGAAAATTAGTACATCCGACTTATTGTGTTATAGTTACAAGTTACCGACCTATGGCTACACCAGATTAAAAAATGTATTGCTTTTCGACGTGGTATGGACTCTACTAATGTCTGAATAGTGCTGGAGGGAACTGACTCCATTAATGCTGCAGGGCTGTCCATAAATCCGTAAGAGTACGAGGTGGTGGAGATCTCTTCCGAACAATACGTTGCAAGGAATCCCAGATATGCTCAATAACGTTCATGTCTGAGAAGTCTCGTGGCTAGCGGAAGTGTTTAAACTCAGAAAAGTGTTCCTCGAGTCACTCTGTAGAAATTTGAGACGGGTGGAGTGTCGCATTGTCCTGCTGGAACTGCCCAAGTCCGTCGGCATTGACAATGGACGTGAATGGATGCACGTGATCTGACAGGATGCTTACGTAAATGTCACCTGGTAGAGTCGTATATAGACGTATCAGGGGGCCCATATCACTCTAACCGCACACGCCCCACACCATTACAAAGCCTCCAATAGCTTGAACGGTCCCCCCATGGAGAGTCCATGGAGTCATCAGGATGCCTCCATACCCTACACGTCCATCCGTTCGATACAATTTGAAACGAGACTCGTTCGACCAAGCAACATGTTTCCAGTCGTCAACAGTCCAAGGTCGGTGTCGACGAGCCCCACGAGGCGTCATGAAGTATACACGGGATTCGAAAGCGCATATCAATGATGTTTCGTTGAAAGGTTCGCACGAATAAACTTGTTGATCTCCCAGAATTGAAATCTGCAGCAACAGCGAAAGGGTTGCACTTGTGCCACATTGAACGATTCTCTTCAGCCGTCGTTGGTCCCGTTCTTGCGGCCGCAGTGATGTCGGAGATTTGATGTTTTACCGGATTTCTGATATTCGCGGTGCACTCGTGAAATGGTCGTACGGGAAAATCCCCATTTCATCGCAACCTCGGAGATGCTGTCTCCCATCGCCCGTGCGCCGTCTATAGCACCACGTTCAAACTCGCTTAAATCTTGATAACATGCCATTTTAGCAGCAGTAACCGATTTAACAACTGCGCCAGACGTGTTTTGTCTTATATGGGCGTTGCCGAACCGCAGAGCCATATTCTAGCTGGTTACATACCTCTTCCACTTTATTGCAATGCAGAAATGAAGATTTACATAACTTTGTACAATCCATTTCCACAGCAACGTTCCAAGTTTTTACAGCTCTGTGTGAATACTGAATTATCACTTGATACTGACAAATTTACTAGTCTCTCCACTCGAAGATTAGCTGGCGGTGTTCACATTAATGCTCTGCCTAAATCTTTTAATACATCGGTGCCTGTCTCAGCCGATGTTATAGTTTTTTGATTGTTTATTGCGAAGCAGCGTGAACGTCAGTCTGTTCATCCGTAAGTAGACGAGTGTTGGCGGCAGCGTAGAAAAGCTGTAGCTTGCGTGAGTACCACCGCGTAGCTCACTTGTCAGTATCTTGAGTCATGAAAGCGCAATATTTTGACCTTCCCGTACTCTTGACTTTTTTTTTTCCTCAGGATCGTAAGGAAAACCCTGTGATTCAGCCGAATCGCCCATGTGCTCCCGAGAGGCGCGGGGAGAGGGGGTTTGGGGCAGAAATTCTTGGGAAAACCTTGTACACAGACTCCTCTTATTCAAATACTCGTGCGAGACACGCAAAAATCACTAAAATGGCAATGATTAGCGGCTCCTGTTTTCTCTAAAATGTTATAATCCCGTTTAGGTTTGAGACAAGGGGATACATCGGATGCAATTAAACAAATAGAAATCTTAGCAAAGCATGCAGCTAAATTTGGTTTACAAATATCACAATAAAAAACTACGTTCATGTCTAACAAATATAAGGAAATCAAAGAATAGCACACAATTATTGGATATATTCAAAGGGTCAAACACTTTAAATATTTGGGAGAAACAATAACGGATACTGGCATACAAAATAAAGTTGTCAAACTTTGAGTTACTAAACTTAGGAGGGCACACATTTTAACACAGCTATACAACAAAAAATGCAAAGTTATTATACTACAACACAGTGACGAGAACAGAAGTTCAATATGCAGCAGAAACACACAACCCTCAAGAACAAAGGACTAATAGATGAGCTCGATAAAAAGAAAAGAACAATTTTGAGGAAGCTTATTGGTGGACACAATAAATTGGGGATAAATGGCTGAAGATGAGCAATGAGAAGATCTACCAATTTACTAAACGAGTCACAACGGAAGTGACGAAGAGAAGGCTGATGTTCTTTGGTCATCTGGTGAGAATGGACGATGGCAGATTAACGAAGAAAATCTTCACATAATTCGACAGAGCAAAACACCCAACTCTTTGTTGCAAGGAATAAAGAAAGACCTCGGTGAACTTGGCCTTACAAGAATAGACACAATGAATAGGGACTAACACAGAAAGGCAATAACTGAATTCTAGGTTTTTCAGGAGACTCCAAAACCGAAGACCAACAGGAAACTAACAGCTGAACATATGCAAAAATGCAGGATGCAGAAGAGCAGCCCCAGAGAAGAGAAAGAAAAAGGTGAATATGAAACAGAATTTGTAACGCGGTCCTTAGTTGGGCAATTCGTGTAAATAAATAAATAATAAATAATCCCATTTAACGAGTTTACTAACAGCCGAGACTATCTGATTGTTCCCGAATTGTTGTCGGCGGCAACTGCGTCCGTTGTCTTTCGCCGTATTCCAGTATTCATGGAATCGTTCAGAAGCTCAAAAGTGAATGTTAATCTCAATCCTGACACAATGAGCGCCTTCTCAGACAATTCATATTTCTGCCGCTGAAAAATCAGATATTCAGAAAAATGTCACTCATATACGTTGCTTTCTCGTTTCAGCCACCTCCTACCGTCTCTCTCTCTCTCTCTCTCTCTCTCTCTATCTATCTATCTATCTATCTATCTACCTCCCTATATATCTATCTCTCTCCCGTACTCACTCTTAACACACACACACACACACACACACACACACACACACACACACACACACAGTAACCACCTGACAGACTGATGCCTCTGAAAATTATTACAAATGGTTCAAAATATGCTGCGTAGCAAACCTGCAACATGTTGCATTAACACACGAACAGCAGGGTGCGTTACCGCCGTTTTGGAGGATTCCAGGAAGAAAGCCTGCCCCAGACCGATTCCATCTGGCGGATTGACGATGAGGGCTGGTAAGTTGGCCAGTCTGGATGTTGTTTTCATACGGTTTCCATATCCCAGTAAATAAATGCCGGACTGGCACCCATGTAATGACTCAGATAACTGCTATACAAGCATTTAGAACACGATCTCAGGCTTAGACATACGATACTCGCCAGGCTGAGAAGATGGGGTACGTAGATTATGTCCCGAGGGGATATGGGAAGGCAGAAGGGGCGTGAGGAATGGCATCATTCGGTCCCTCTCTCTCACTAATGATGGCTCTCGATCTTCCACCATAACCGAGTCCATCAACATGAGGTAGCAAATATGAGCTAGCCAAGGAGATGGAAGCGTGGGTTCTACTACGCCAAGACTGCTTGGTAGCTACAACAGGAAAACACAATTAATTAGCAAGAGTGCAAAATAAGAAAGTATTTATTATTTAACTTTGTTTTAGTCCATGATCTGTTGGTTGACAATTATAGAAGACGCGTCCAGATTAAGCGTCTGTAGAATGACATAATTTACAAGTCACAAATCTTGCAGTGACGAATTAATCTCTCGTAATCTTGAATGTCTAATCCGGTGAATTTGAAGACTGACTAGGAACTGGGCTACAAAGACTTGATGGCAGCAATGACTGAACTGCAGGCCATGACTAACTTCGGCGCTGGCCGACCACTGAGCCCGGCTACGAACTGTAGACTAGCACGACTGCACTACTCTCCTGCTGCACATGGAGTGGCATCGCGGCGAGGATAAGTACTGCCACTGGCTGTGTACTCTATGGCTGACACAGCCGCTCTTCTGTTCCGTTTATCGAGAGAATCGCACCCGGTGGATCGATCTCTCACGCGGCCGTGTGGTCGTATGACTGACGACATCACAACTAACATTGGGTCAAAGAGGAATAAGAGTGTCTATCCCAGAGAGGAACGGGAAAGAGGCAAGAATGGAGGAGACTAGATTTGGTTAATGAGAAGTCAGACTGGGAACTTAAGGCAGCGCTTACGATACAAAAATATGTGAACCTTCCAAAGAAACGTGAACAGTAATTCAACAACTTCCAGATGGAGCAGACAGAAATCTGCGTTCCGCAGCAAGCCATCACAGTTTAAATTTTCACATTACCCCTCTCATAATTTACATGGGTCACAGTAGCTTCCAAAATGATGTTTCACTCTGCAGGGGTGAACTCTCAGAACTGAAACTTCCTGCCACATTAAAGCCGTGTGCCGCGCCAGGACTCAAAACTGCGAGTTTGCCTTTCGCAGGCAAGTGCTTTACCGACTGAAAGAACGTGAGCCGGTAGAACACTTGCTTGCGAGAGCCAAAGCTCGCAGGTTCGAGTCCCACTCGGGAAACCAGCTTTAATCTGCCAGGAAGTTGTGTCGCTTGCCTCGCAGGAATGGCAGCCCTGTGAGATGGGGTATCAGGCAGAAACGGCTTATCTGAAATCTAGGGGTTGTTGCAGCGTAACAGATATTCTTTCCCATCTTCGTGGTCCTTTAAAACCATGTCCCGTGCAGAAACCTGGTCCTGGAACCTCACTTTCGTCGGGAAATGCTCTTAGCGAGTCAGCCACACTCGAAAGGAAATACTACAGGTTCGAATTGCGACAAACTAAACAGTTTTACCTGCACGAGGACGCAACGCAGCGTATTTTGTGTTGCAGAGGGACGCACTTTGAATTTTGTTAGTAAGTCCGTAGAATAGTCTGGGGACACCTGACCTGGATGTGCCCCGCGCATTGCTATGAAAAGGTTCTGTTTAAGATTGCTGATGGAAATTCGTTGTTACCGAGCAGGGGCTAGTGGCAAGTGATTGCAGCAGAATCGCGTTGCGGCCTCTGCTGGTGATGTGTGCCGACCGCCCGGACGGAACATGCGACGGCTTTCGGTGAATTTCCCAGCGGGCTTCGGGCTACGCGCCGGTAGCTGCGGGCGAAGGGTGGCGAGTAGTTCTATGTACAGGAATGTTGGAAAGTCGACAAGGAGGCTAAGACGAAGAAACTGAAAATACTATACACGAAGATGATGCCAGATACAACTCTTTTTCCTACATCATGAGTGACCTTTTGCGACAAGCCATGTAAGGTTCAAATTGCTCTGAGCACTATGGGACTTAACATCTGAGGTGATCTGTCCCCTAGACTTAGAACTACTTAAACCTATCTAACCTAAGGACATCACACACATCCTTGCCCGAGGCAGGACTCGAACCTGCGACCGTAGCAGCAGCGCGGTTCCGTACTCAAGAGCCTAGAACCGCTCTGCCACAGCGGTCGGCGTCCTGTAGGGGAACGGCTGACGTCATTTCCCGCGCGTGCATAGCGGCCAGCTGAATCTGTGAGTCCGTACAGCAACGACATAAAGGTATCACTCGAAACGCCCTCAGCTACACATGCTCATCGTAAGGAACGTCGATATCGCGTTGTCACATTTTGTATTGTTTCGACTGCTTCTGATCTAAGGTACGTTCCCACCTCTTGTAACACACTGAAGCGCTAATGAAACTGGTGTAGGCGTGCGTATTCAAATACAGAATATGTAAACAGTCAGAATATGGCGCTGTGGTCGGCAACGCCTATATAAAACAAGCGTCTGGCGCAATTCTTAGTTCGGTTACTGCTGTTCCAATAGCAGGTCATCAAAATTTAGGAGAGTTTGAACGTGGTGTTATAGTCGACGCACGAGCGATGAGACACAGCATCTGCGAGGTAGCGATGAAGTGGGGATTTTCCCGTACCACCATTTCACGAGTATACCGTGAACATCAGGAATCCGGTAAAACATCAAATCTCCGACATCGGAGCGGCCAGAAAAAGATCCTGCAAGAACGGGAACAACTCGTGGGCACTGTGTCCAAAAAACAAATGGTGCAAATGGCTCTGAGCACTATGGTACTTAACATTTGTGGTCATCAGTCCCCTAGAACTTAGAACTACTTAAACCTAACTAACCTAAGGACATCACACACATCCATGCCCGAGGCAGGTTTCGAACCTGCGACGGTAGCAGTAGCGCGGTTCCGGACTGAGCGCCTGGAACCGCTCTGCCACCACGGCCTGCAGCAATGTGACCAGTTAGGTATATTTCCAGTTATTGATTATTTAGGTGCTTTCCTTTTGTCCAAGAAGAATGTTCCTATCGCCCATGGAGAATGAAAAAAAAATCATGCAGGTAGGAGGATACTTTCACTATACATCCGATGATTTTATAATTTCTAGATCGATTGTAACTTAGCTGAAACAAAGCGCCTAACTATAGGGTGGCAGTTATGCCCGGCCTTCTCCTATACCAAGCCCAAACCTTTCGTCCAGCAATTCGCAAAGTTAATGGAAAGTTGTGCTGGAGGTCATGCCGTATACGCTTTAGCCGCAACTTCGTAAACGGTATCGTTTGAGAGTTAGAATTGTTCATATACTTGTGTATTATCTGCGAAGCGCCTCTCATTGCTGTCAACAACTTCGCAGCCTTTCCTTCAAGTATTTTGCTGGCAAAAAAAAAGAGGAGGCGGTCGTCTAACTGCCGGACACAGCAGAAGAGTGCCAACTAGAAATTTCTGTTTGTTCAACATAATATTTACTTTCCGTCTAACTTATTGAAAAACTCTCAGAACTATCTTCTCGTGTTTATGCCACACACTAGGAGTGTAGTATCGTATTCTCAATTATTGCTGTTTAATTCAAACATAATATTTTTAAAACTGATTTTGTTCCTAAGTAGAATCGTAAGTATGTCTTCCGTAAGACTGACGGCACTGAAACTTCGTAAATAGGTAAGATTACCAACACTACGCAAGTAAATCTAGAAACACGTACATCAACAAACAAGTAAGGCGGTACATGCACAAAATGCGACACCCTAGAGTTACGGGGTGCTCAACTTGAGACGTCCCTGATACCGTGAGGATCCCAGAGGATAAAATAACACTGTGGTGCTAGACACTGCCCATTTACTTACCACATGTTTTGGTTACTGTTCTATAGAGATTCATAGCGTACACAGATACTATTGGTGAGCATACTTTCTGTTTCGTTTAACAAATTGTAGCGTTCAGTGCAAAAAGAGCATACTGATAGATTAAAAGTTCCTTACAGATAAGGATATTTCACTATGGTTGCCATCAATTATTGAAATCTTTCCTCCCAAACTCAAACCGTTTGGGAGACATTATGGATGTCCAATTTTCTGTTGCGTGTCCCGTGTACATCGCCCTTTTCACAGTATTTTCCCGCATCATCGCGCAAGCTAAATGCAGTGCAATCATGCAGCATTCGTTAAATGAAACCATTTTTGACAGCGAGGGTTATTACAAACAGCGCTTCTCACTCCTCGTTAAAAGATAACAAGCAGTATTAAAGCGCTGGAAAGCGCAATACGGGGCTATTTCCAGAGCCTGCCGTTTAAATTTTTCTCTTGACCTATAGATTTTTCAGACAAATTCAGCTCATAGTCAAGCATTGTTGTTTTGCATGAAGTGAAGCTTACTTTAAACGAAAAGCTCTTCTCTCGGGCAGAAACACAATGGTGCATTCCTATCGTCAGTTTACAGCATATGATGTAAAAAGATATATTTTTTTAAAAAATCTTTCTGTGCTCGTTGTCACTTTGAGGTTTATCTGTGCAAATGTAGCCAGTCCCGTAATCTGAATAGTAATCAGAGATTTAAAAAGGTGTCTACATTCAATCTGGTCTCCTATACAATTCCCACATGTGTTTTCATGACACGTATTTTCTGTTCCACAAAAGATGTTTCAGAAAGGATAACATACCGATAATGTATTGCATCTTGCTGTTTAAGCAGTTCATTTCAAACAGAACCTGCGTCATTTTATTAATACAAAGTCCAAATCAGTATTACTACCACTAAATACTTTGGAAACTAAATTAATACTTTTCTCCGTCATTTCGCTTATCGAGCAATGGTATGTGCAGCAACACTCCCGGCATGATACTCATCTATCTGACGTTTTAACTGTAGTCAGTAATTTTCAAAGTAATTAAATATTTACTGTGTGGGTTTAAATTCAATGCCCCATGCCATTGCTTTAGTGAAGTATCCTTTAGACGCAAACCTTTACTTAGGGACTGCATACTGTTTAGCAGATTCAGTTTTCTTTATCACTTTCATTTGATCTTCGCTGGAAAACACAGGATACATTACAAGTTTTCGACAGAGTTACTGTTCTCCTAACAAGCCCTAATTTCGGTTTGTCATTTCCTTCAGCACTATAAAGACTGATGACGCTTATTGGCTTTATAAATTTTAAGTGCAAGGTGCACACTAGAATTCTCTAGCATGTCAGTCAAAATTTTTACGTAGAGGCTACTGAAACAGTGTTGTAGAGAAACGACATTTCCTTTGTTTTTCCCTGTTTTGTTACTGGCTGACTTAGCAGTGCAGAAGGCCATGACACCACCTGCCACTAGCGTGAGATTCCGTAAGTCTGTAATTCTCGATAACTATTTAAAACTAGCTAACTAAGCTTTAGTCATGTCCATTATAATTATCCGGGCTGTTATGCCGTCGTCGGTTGATTAATTTTGTCTCAATTCCCAACGTTTCGTCTCTGACCGCGAGAGACATCTTCAAGGGGGTCCGTAGGTCGATGGAAGGTCCAACACACCCACTGGCTCGCTAGCGAGATGCAAGCCTTCCACAAATTGCTCCAGATTTCAATGCTGGACCATCAACAAGTGTCAGCGTGCGAACCATTCAACGAACATCATTGATATGGGCTTTCGGAGCCGCAGGCCAACTCGTGTACCCTCGATAAGTGCACGACACAAGGCTTTACGTCTCTCCAGGGCCCGTCAAAACCGACACTGGACTGTTGGTGACTGGAAACATGTCCCCTGGTCGGACGAGTCTCGTTTCACATTGTATCTACCGGATTGACGTGTACGGGTATGGAGACAACCTCATGAGTCCATGGACCCTGCATCTCAGCAGCGGACTGTTCAAGCTGGTGGAGGCTCTGTAATAGTGTGGGGCGTGTGCAGTTGGAGTGATATGGGACCACTGATACGTTTAGATGGGTCTCTGACAGGTGACACTTACGTAAGCATCCTGACCGATCACCCGCATCCATTCTTGCCCATTGTGCATTTCGACCAACTTGGGCAATTCCAGCAGGACAATGTGACACCTCACCCGTCCAGAATTGCTACAGAGTGAGTCCAGGAACACTCTTCTGTGTTTAAGTACTTCCGCTGGCCATCAAACTCCCCAGACATGAACATTATTGAGCATATCTGGGATCCCTAGCAACGTACTGTTCAGAAGAGATCTCCACCCCTTCGTACTCTTACAGATTTGTGGACAGCCCTGCAGGATACACGGTGTCAATTCCCTCCAGCACTACTTGAGACATTAGTTGAGTCCATGTCATGTCGTGTTGGGGCACTTCTGTGCGCTCGCGTGGGCCCTACGCGATATCAGGCAGGTGTACCAATTTCTTTGGCCGTTCAGTGTAAAAATATGAATATACTCCGATGAGTTACAAAAATGGCGTAAAATACTCATAGCAGAAGTCAGGCTTAGGCACAATTGTACCCAGCATTTGAACTTTGTAGCAGTAGCCTACTGGACATACAGCGCTACTCCCTTCATCTTGCTGCTGGAGTGGCCGCTCCTCTGCACTGCTACACTTCAGTCTAACTCTCGTGCCTGCCTACTCCAGTATGCCTTTGATATCGCCTTCTTAGTCCTATTCAGCGTCCACCATAAATCCGGACCATCCCGTCCACTCTAGCTGAAACATTTAAACTCGTGGAACGGTCAGTGGTTCCTCATGATCAACACCGCCAATAACTATAGCTGTAAGATGAAATACGTATAGCTTCTGCTCCCACGATTTCTATCTCACCATTTACAACCATCCCATCCCATTTTACTAACAAACTAAAATACCTCGAACTAAAATACTTCGACTGTAGACAAACATGAAACCTATACCTACTTACACAACAAAATATCAACAACAGACAATCTACTAACATTATTAACAGAACAGATACGGGATTTTCATCACTGCACACAAACAGAACGCTTAATCTGACATATCCTCTCTTATGACAGTGACTCGAATGTCTACTCTGTCACATGTCTATTATCCTCTCCAAATTCTCAAATGGCATGCATGAACCTCGCTTTCCGTTTGGGTCTATCCTCCCACACTCAAATCCTGTATCAACCTGTTCATTGCTCGCATCTCTTCTCTCTACATTTCCCGCAAACCAAGCACCAAGCTCCGACTCATTTCATCCGTCATACTCTATGGGACTAATCTCAAAGCTTTCCACAAATCATAGACATACGTACGTACATCCAATACTTCATCCTAATGCAGCTGTAGCCACATTTTCCCAGTTTATCCATAAAAATCCGTCTTGATCGCTTATAATCATGTAATTCGTTGGTTTTGGCTCACTGCCATTATCAGATCGTTAAAATCTTTCTGATACAACTACCAATGTCAAATAATCTGTGCATACAGGTACGTAGCAAGTGCTTCATCCTTCCAGCTTTAGTAGGATACACTTTCTTCCTCTCCATGTCAGGATTTCTCTTCCTTTTCTCTTCTCCTTCCTTTTCCAACGACTTGGTTTGGAGTTCTCTTCCCTGAAATTTGGAGCGAACAACTTTTTTCCAAAACACTCTCCCACAGACGCCCTCGTTACGAATTGCTCGCTTCTTTCACAAAATTTACAAATTTTGTTTCTGATTTCGCCCTAGTTTCTAACACTCCCAAACGGTGCTCCATCACAATTAACAACGATGTCAAAAGCCAGTGGAAGATATTGCTTCCACTTATATAATCTTAGAAAATCTGCTTTTATGTTTATGAGAAAAATTCGAAGATACTGATAATTATTTTATATAACCGAATGATATGTAGTACAACAACCTATCAACGTTTGTAGCTCATTTTCATTTATTCAGTTTTCTCGTGGTTTAATCTAAGTGTTACCACTCTGAGCCACCACCCTGCTCCCCCATCCCATGCAGAACGAGGATGAACCAGCATTAACTTTGTGTGAAAGACTCACTATTGTAGCTGGCTTTCGTCGAGATCAAATTTACCTTCTATCGCCCCATCGATAACGTGATCTACATGACTTGGCAGTCAACCTGACTGCTGTGTAATTGCTTGTACGCACCTAGAAGGTGAAGTAATGGTTTGTTTGGTGGTGGGGGGTGGGGAGGGGGTGGGCTGAGGCGGGGAGTTTGGTGATACCACTCCAGTTCAGCTAAGATCCTGTATGTGCACTGATTTTTTCGCATGGACTGCAAACATGATTTTTAACATATTTTCCCCAAAGTGTGTTAATCGGTCTGCGACATACCGCTTATACTACCAACACAGCTGATTGGTTCAACGTAACAGGTCACTTGCAGTTGGTAACAAATTTAAGACGGCATGAACGTGAACAGACTTTCAAAATACTATGTTTGACGATCGTCACTATTAAAGTGACATATTTCACTCGTCGTGTTGGCTTAAGAATTACCCTTTTGACTGTTGTTAGCTCACAGAAAGACGACTGAGAGGAAACTGGCCAGTTGCACTGATGTAATAAATAGAAATTTGCAGATAAAGTAACAGCCTTGTTCAAAACAAATTCTTTAACATTGTACCTATCAACTGCACTCCTTTGAATTGAACGTGAGGCTGGATGCATAACTTCTAAATCAAACTTACATGTTACTTAGTTAATTATTCGGAGTCTTTACTGCATTATCTACAATTCCTATGAATGACAACGAAGATCACTTCTCTTTATTAAAACTGGTTCACTGCAATTGCTAGAATCTAAAAAAAAATTAGTTTACTCATAGTTTGCTTGAATAGTTAACTAGTGCGTAATAAAGGAGCAGTTTTTGTACTTTGTAGGGCTGTTTATTTTTATTTTTTATGTACTTAATAATATAGACCAAATTTAGTGTATCTTTAAATTATCATAAATATCTTGTTTCCTGAATGGTTGAGTGTGGATGCACTGACACGAAAGGTAATATAACTTTTGGATCTGTCTTCGTCTCTGTTCTGCTTCATCGGTTTTGGTAATTCATCGATGCAAACTTTTTGGTGTTGAAGTGATCATAATTACTAGTCATTAGACCGAGACGAGGCTAAATTTATAGAGATATTTTGGTTAAATATTGATTTAGAAATAGTGATTTAGAGTTTACTTCATCTGATTTTCGAAATAGCATGAAATCTTTCGACGGACAAACCTAGGCTGGCATGCATTTGGAAGACAGTCAAATATCTTCAAGTCAAACTTGCGCAGTAAAACTGAAAAAGAACAGTCTTTGGGTAGTGTGTCCTCCCCGTTTTGACTTACAGCGGTGATATCTAGACTCTTCATGAATATACAAGATCGAAAATTAGAACTGCACAGAGAGTGACGAAGGAGAGTCTTTGGACTTACAAGGAAATGCAAAACAAGGGTAGCAGACATCTTATCAGTTTTCGACGACAAAACATCCCGGAGAAAACAGCCACTATGAAATGCAGTGAGCCGGCCATGTTGCCTGAAGAAATACTGGCCGATGGACAAAGGCGGTGCTGGGATGGGGGAAAAGAGATAAGGACAGGTCAAGAGGGAGACAGTCAGATCGATAGGAAAAACCCCCGCAGAATATCGCTGGAATCAGCTGGCTGAATATCACCCAAGACCGTCCCTCAATGAGGAAAATGTTGCAGACATACCTGAGTTCAGAGCTTCGAAAGGCCTACCTTGCTGATGATGATGATTCGTCGAGATACTGTTTCTATGTACTCCGCAGATCATACTTAAGTGCCTGTCAGAGGGCTCATCGAACAACCTTCACAATAATTTTCTATTATTCCAATCTCGAATAGCCGGTGGAAAAAAAACAACAGCTACAGCTATTTATTTCTGTACGAGCTCTGATATCTCCTATTTTATCATGGTGATCGTTTCTCCCTATGGAGGTTGGCGCCAACAAAATATTTTTGCATTCGGAGGAGAAAATTGGTGATTGAAATTTCGTGAGTACATTCCGCCACAACACAAAACGCTTTTGTTTTAATGATGTCCACCTCAAATCCCGTAAGAGTCAGTGAGACTCTCTCCCCTATTCGTCTGTAATACAAAACGTGCTGTCCTTCTTTGAACTTCCTCTATGTACAAGGTGAGACAATGAAGCAATGAGACTGATTTTCTTTGCAAGATGTGCCAACCCTGCAGGCTTGCGTAGGCCCAATATCTTTGACCTTGGTCTATAAGCTGCCTGTAGTCCAAGCAGCACATCGATGCAATTGCTCAATCGTGAGTTGTGCTGTAATATGTTAACATGTGTTTGTGTCTCTCGTCACGGAAATGGAACGGCATAATATTGAGTAATGGCATGCCATTTCTTTTCGCGTTAAATTGGGTGAAGACGCGACGACAACTTACGGTAAGCTTCAGAAGGCTATTGGAGAGGAGGTTATGTTAAGAGCTCAAGTTTTTTGTTGGCATAAAATGTTTAGTGAAGGCAGAACGAATGTTGAAGATGAAGATCACAGTGGACGACCATCAACCTCACAGACAGATGTCAACTTGGCCAGGGTGGGTGAAATCGTACGATCTGATGGAAGATTGTCTGTGAAAATGATTGCAGAAGAACTGAATATCAATCTAATAATAACAGAAGATCTTGGTATGAGAAAGATTTCTGTAAAAATTGTTCCCAAAAATCTCACACTACAACAGCGAGAAACACGGAAAAATGTGGCAGTCGATGTCTTAGAGCAAACGGAAATCAATCGAGAATTGTTGAGCCGTGTTATGGCTGGTGATGAAAGTTGGTTTTTTCAGTACGATCCAGAGACAAAACGCCAAAGTTCGCAAAGTTGCTCAAAGGGATCACCCAGACAAAAAATAGCTCGCATGTTAATGTCAAAAGTGAAATGCATGCTTGTGTGCTTCTTTGATCCCAAGGGAGCTGTTCATAAAGAATGGATGCGTCGTGGCCAAACAGTTAACCAATATTACTACGAGGGTTATTCCAAAAGTAAGGTCCGATCGGTCGCGAAATGGAAACGACTATGAAAATCCGATAAAGCTTTGCACAGATGTGTTGGGTAGTGTCTCTAGTATAACTCCAGTTAGCATCACGTCGCTCATCTCATTTCTGAGCTCGCAGTGAGTGCGTAAAGATGTCTAGAAAATAGTGTCTGCCGCCAAGTACGAGGGCCTGGTGAGAAATTTCGCCTGAAGCTATGCAGCCAACATTACATAACTGTCGTGCTGTTTCGTCTTCACGACAATTCTCAGCCGCATTCTGCAGGGGCAATGAAGATGCTCCTGCATCGTTTTCAAATGGAAATGTTAGATTACCCACAATACAGTCCGCAATTGTCTCCCCCTGAGTTTCATCTCTGGTCACATGAACCGCTGTCTTTGAAGACAACATTTTGACACAGACAACGAGGTGTAGGCCAGCGTGGAGAATTGGCGGAAAGCACTGGCGGCTGCCTTCTATGATGAGGCTATTGAAAAGTTGGTACAACGCTATGACAAAAGTCTAAGTCAGAACGGCGACTACGTAGAGAAGTAGCTGAAAGGTGTAGCTAATTGTTACAAGTAAAACATTTCTGATGTTCACTGTGGTTTCAATTTGGCAATCAATCGGACCTTACTTTTGGAATAACCCTCGTACAAAGAAATTTTAGAAAGACTTCGTAAAAGCGTTCTTCGTGTCCGTGCCAACATTGCTGATAATTGGATTCTGCATCACGATAATGCGCGATCCCATACTGCTTCGTCAGTACAGCAATTTTTAACCTCAAAACAAATTTCAGTACTACTACAACCACCTTATTGTCCAGATATCGCTCTGTGCGACTTTTTTCTATTTCCAAGAGTCAAAACGGAGGTCAAGGACACCATTTTCAAACGACACAAGCTGTCCAAAAAGCTGTGACGAGGATCTTGGAGGATATTACAGAAGATGAGTTTCAGAAATGTTACCATCAATGGCAGAAGCGCTGGAAAAAGTGTGTACAATCAGATGGGAACTACTTTGAAGGAGACAACACTTAACTTGACTGAAACGGTACGCAACATTTTTTTCACATCAGTCTCATTACTTTATTGTCGCACCCCGTACTCTGTTAATTCTATCTGCTAAGGATCCCACAGCAGTATTCCAAAAGAGGCTGGACAAGCGTAGTGTATGCAGTCTCTTTAGCAGATCTGTTGCATCTTCTAAGTGTCCTGCCAATAAAACGCAGTCCTTGGTTCGCCTTCCCCACAGCGTTTCCTATGTGTTCCTTCCAGTTTAAGTTGTTCGTAATTGTAATCCCTAAGTAATCAATTGAATTCAAGGCCTTTAGATTTGACTGATTTATAGTGTAACCGAAGTTTAACGGATTACTTTTAGCACACATATGGACGACCTCACACTTTTCATTATTTTCTATCAACTGCCAATTTTCTCATCATACAGCTATCTTTCGCCAATCGTTTTGCAATTTTTATATCTGATGACTTTACTGGACGATAAATGACAACATCATCAGCAAACAACCTAAGGCGGCTGCCCAGATTGTCTCCTAAATCGTTTATCATAGATAAGGAACAGCAGAGGGCCTATAAAACTATCTTGGGGGACACCAGAAATCACTTCTGCTTTACTCGATGACTTCCGTCAGATACAACGAACAGTGGCCTCTCTGACAGGAAATTACGAATCCAGTCACATAATTGAGATGATATTCCATAAGCACTCAATTTCACTACAAGCTGCTTGTGGCGTATAGCGTTAAAAGCCTTCTGGAAGTCTAGCAATACGGAATCAATTTGAAATCCCTCTTAAATAGCACTCAACAACTCGTGTGAGTAAAGAGCTAGTTATATTCACAAGAGCGATGTTTTCTTAATACGTGTTGACTGTGTGTCAACATACCGTTCACTTCGAGGTAATTCATCATGTTCGAACACAATATATGTTCCAAAACCATACTGCATATCGACGTTAATGATTTGGGCTTGTAATTTAGTGGATTACTTCTACTGCCTCTCTTGAATATTGGTGTTACCTGTGCAAATTTCCAGTCTTTGGGGGGTTCTTGTATATGATTGATAAGTAGGCATTAGACATACTCTGAAAGGTCCCTAATTGGTTTACTGTGTGAACCGGAAGACTTATTTTTCTTAAGTGATTTAAGCTGCTTCACTACTCCGAGGATATCTACTTCCGAGTTACTCATGTTAGTAGCCGTTCTTGATTCTAATTCTGGAATTTTTGCTTCGTCTTCTTTGGTGAAGGAATTTCGAAAGGCTGTGTCTAGTAATTCTGCCTCAGCAGCACTGTTATCGATAGTATGTCCACTGTTATCGGACAGAGAAAGCATTGATTGTGTCTTGCCGGTAGCATACTTTACATATGACCAGAATCTCTCTCAGTTTTCTGCCACGTTTAGAGACAAAGTTTCGCTGTGGAAATTATTATAAGCATCAAGCATTGAAGTCGCGCTAAATTTAGAGCTACTGTAAAAGATAGCCAATCTTGGGGAATTTGCGTCCGTTTAAATTTCGCATGCATTTTTCTTTGCTTCTGCAACAGTGTTTGAACTGTTTCGTGTACCAAGGGGGATCATCTCCCTCGTTTGTGACTTATTTGGTATAAATCTTTCAGTTTCTGCCGATACTATTTCTTCGAATCCAAGCCACATCCTGTCTACACTTACATTTGTTGATATGGAAGGAGTGGAGATTGTCCCTCAGGAAGGACTTCGGTGAATTTTTATCTGCTTTTCTGAATAGGTATCCTTTTCGTTTATTTTTGGGGGATTTGGGGCTTACAGTATTCAATCTCGGTACAACAACCCTGTCTTCACCAATTGCTGTATCCGTTTTGATGCCCGTTATTAGCTCAGGGTTACTTGTTGCTAAGAGGTCAAGTGTCTTTTACAACCGTTTATTATTCGCGTGGGTTCACGAACTAAGTGCTCGAAATAATTTTCAAAGAATGGCTTTAGCACCATTTCGGACGATGTTTTATACGTGCCTCCAAATTTAAATGTGTATTTTCGTCAACACATCAAAATGTTAGCACTGAATAGGGGATCATGGAGGAACTGTATAAGGGGGGCTATGCTCCAGACTGAACGCTGAAAGGCATAATCAGTCTTAAATGATGATGATGATGATGATGATGATCAAGGATACATTGAAGTCCCCATCAAGTACAATTGTACGAGTCCGGTACTCAAGTTTTCTTTCAACCTTTCAGCAATAGTATCGTCTGAGTTAGGAGGCCGGTAGAAAGATCCAATTACTATATTATTCCGGTTCCCAAGCATGACTTCTGCCCATACTAACTCTCAGGAACTATCTACTTCAATTTCGCTTCAAGATAAGTTGCTTCTAAGATCAGCAAACACTCCACCGCCCACTATATTTAGCTTATTCTTTCTGAATACCGTTAGGTCCTTCGCAAAAACTTCGACTGAACTTCTTCCCGGCTTTAGCTAGCTTTCAGTGCCTATAACGATTCGAACGTCAGTGTTTTCTGTTAGTGATTGGAACTCTGGTACTTTGCCAACACAGCTACGACAATTTACCACTGTTATACTGAAGAGAAATTTGTTAACATCGAGTATAGAGTTAAGTGTCAGGAAGTCGTTTCTGAAAGTATTTGTATGGAGTGTAGCCATGTATGGAAGTGAAACATGGACTATAAATAGTTTGGACAAGAAGAGAATAGAAGCTTTCGAAATGTGATGCTACAAAAGAATGCTGAAGATTAGATGGGTAGATCACATAACTAATGAGGAAGTACTGAATATAATTGGGGAGAAGTTTGTGGCACAACTTGACTAGAAGAAGGGATCAGTTGGTAGGACATGTTCTGAGGCATCAAGGGATCACAAATTTAGTATTGGAAGGCAGCGTGGAGGGTAAAAACCGTAGAGGGACACCAAGAGATCAGTACACTAAGCAGATTCAGAAGGATGTAGGTTGCAGTAAGTACTGGGAGATGAAGAAGCTTGCACAGGATAGAGTAGCGTGGAGAGCTGCATCAAACCAGTCTCAGGACTGAAGACCACAACAACAACAACTGATGGTTCCAAGGCTTCTATTCCATCCCTCGTCGAAGACAAGTCTGGTGGGCATAGAAGGTACCGAAGGAAGAAAAATCAGTCTGGTGTGGCAATAGAAGACGCCAAAGGAAGAGCTGAATTTCTTTTAAAATTTCGCGTTTAAAAAATCATTCACGCAAGATGATCGAACAGCTATAACACATCCCCGTGAGTAGAAGTATCCTTGGCGTAGAAAATCAGCTGAAAGAATTAAAACCAAATTAGTCGCCATGTCCGGATAGAATCCCAGTTCGGTTCAATGGTGAGTACTTTCGGCATTGGCCCCTCACACACGTTGAATTTATCGTGAATGACTCGCCCAGCGGCCGAAGAGGCATTATCAGTAAGCTGTAGCAAATAGCAGGTTAGTCGCCTCCTAGATGGCGCTCATACCAGGAAGTAATTTGTGCTTCCGCCGCAAGACATCCAAACAGGCCATTCATCCGCCACCAGAGAGAGCGCCGAAACCCGTAACTATTTTATGCATCCGCCAAATAGTTCAGAGGACGACAGTCATACTCCGTGCACACGATTTAAGCGAGCGCACACCGACACTCGGCCAGCTATCACGCATTTCTCAGCAGTTGCCGCCCAGTTCCACCGGCTCTTCAGTTCTACAGCTGCCTACATGTTGTCTACAGTTCTAGTCACTGGACACATAGCGACGAGTGTCGAACAAGTGATAATCTATTGAGAGATCTTAAACCATCTAAACTGCACTCCATACTGAAGTTAACTAGATTACGTATTTAGAAATCATCTACTCTGTTAGCAGAACTGCTATAACGCTACTGTTAGGCTACAGTTGGATGAGATTCGCGCTGCGCGTTCTTCAGCCACTAATGCAACTCCCTGGCGACTAGCGATCGCCTAAAAAGCTCTGGGTTTTGTCAGCCGGCTCCACAACAACAAGCGACGCAGTTCGTAATGTACTCGTTGCATACTGGCACTGGAGAAAAGTTCTAAGAAAACAGAAATTTTGGATTCATTCTTTCATTCGCGATACCTGGACAAGTTCTCCTTTCGTATTACAGCGAAATCTTTTAAAATGCGAAGTAAAGTTGGAAGGAACTTGTAGGATGTCGAAGAAATTATTCGAGGAGTTGGCTGAGAACCCCCTCCGTCCAAACATTAGTGTTCACAGAAGACGTCTTGATTCGACGTAAGAAGTGTATTGGTAAGCACTGTCAGATACGACAAACGAAACGTTGTAGAAAATGTGTAACTCAGCATTTTGTTATGAAACAAATCCATAAAGGTTGAAACGTCCTCTTAGAACAATTATAATGACTGTGCTTAAACTGACACACAATATTTTTAGCGCAACGCAATCTGACTTTCAAAAATCCCTACAAAAGAATGGCCATGACTAACATTAACCTATACGTTTCACAAATCACTTACCTCACAAAAATCTTGGTTACTCGAACTACTGCAATACAGCGAGCGCCACGACCGCCAGCTAAATAAAAGATTCAAACTACGGAAGGCACTAACTACTGATAGGCATAGTTAGCAAATGAAAGATTTTTATAGAGAACAAACAATGTACACTCCTGGAAATTGAAATAAGAACACCGTGAATTCATTGTCCCAGGAAGGGGAAACTTTATTGACACATTCCTGGGGTCAGATACATCACATGATCACACTGACAGAACCACAGGCACATAGACACAGGCAACAGAGCATGCACAATGTCGGCACTAGTACAGTGTATATCCACCTTTCGCAGCAATGCAGGCTGCTATTCTCCCATGGAGACGATCGTAGAGATGCTGGATGTAGTCCTGTGGAACGGCTTGCCATGCCATTTCCACCTGGCGCCTCAGTTGGACCAGCGTTCGTGCTGGACGTGCAGACCGCGTGAGACGACGCTTCATCCAGTCCCAAACATGCTCAATGGGGGACAGATCCGGAGATCTTGCTGGCCAGGGTAGTTGACTTACACCTTCTAGAGCACGTTCGGTGGCACGGGATACATGCGGACGTGCATTGTCCTGTTGGAACAGCAAGTTCCCTTGCCGGTCTAGGAATGGTAGAACGATGGGTTCGATGACGGTTTGGATGTACCGTGCACTATTCAGTGTCCCCTCGACGATCACCAGTGGTGTACGGCCAGTGTAGGAGATCGCTCCCCACACCATGATGCCGGGTGTTGGCCCTGTGTGCCTCGGTCGTATGCAGTCCTGATTGTGGCGCTCACCTGCACGGCGCCAAACACGCATACGACCATCATTGGCACCAAGGCAGAAGCGACTCTCATCGCTGAAGACGACACGTCTCCATTCGTCCCTCCATTCACGCCTGTCGCGACACCGCTGGAGGGGGGCTGCACGATGTTGGGGCGTGAGCGGAAGACGGCCTAACGGTGTGCGGGACCGTAGCCCAGCTTCATGGAGACGGTTGCGAATGGTCCTCGCCGATACCCCAGGAGCAACAGTGTCCCTAATTTGCTGGGAAGTGGCGGTGCGGTCCCCTACGGCACTGCGTAGGATCCTACGGTCTTGGGGTGCATCCGTGCGTCGCTGCGGTCCAGTCCCAGGTCGACGGGCACGTGCACCTTCCGCCGACCACTGGCGACAACATCTATGTACTGTGGAGACCTCACGCCCCACGTGTTGAGCAATTCGGCGGTACGTCCACCCGGCCTCCCGCATGCCCACTATACGCCCTCGCTCAAAGTCCGTCAACTGCACATACGGTTCACGTCCACGCTGTCGCGGCATGCTACCAGTGCTAAAGACTGCGATGGAGCTTCGTATGCCACGGCAAACTGGCTGACACTGACGGCGGCGGTGCACAAATGCTGCGCAGCTAGCGCCATTCGACGGCCAACACCGCGGTTCCTGGTGTGTCCGCTGTGCTGTGCGTGTGATCATTGCTTGTACAGCCCTCTCGCAGTGTCCGGAGCAAGTATGGTGGGTCTGACACACCGGTGTCAATGTGTTCTTTTTTCCATTTCCAGGAGTGTATTTACTTTAATAGTCATCAAAAGTCATAATATATATAGCAGTTCATGACATCCAGTCTTACAAATTTCAAAATTCCGTCATTTCTCTCCCTACATCCACCACTGCTGGCGGCTCACCTCCAACTGCGCAACGCTACGCGCTGTTAACATCCAGCTGCCCAACACTACAATGGCAAGTATTACAACAATGCCAACCAGCCACTGACTGCAGACAGCACTGCCAGTGATTTTCATACAGAGAGCTAAGAAAACCTAAACAGCCTACTTACAAGGTATAAGTTTAAACCCATTATATGTGATGCGACTCTACTGTATCTCAAAAAATATTATAATATAAAGAAATGAAATATTGATGTAAGTCATTAGCACTAGACATCTGGACAGCGACGCTCACATTCCTATTAATTAACTGATGGATGCTGGTAATCCTGTGCGAATGTAACATTCGTAAGTGAGGTTACACGTTGACGCGCATGATACTGGAGAGCTGATGCATATGACATAATCTATGGGCATTGTGATGATGAATGCGAAGAGTTGTAGCAATCTAGAATACCGTCAGCCAATGGTAGCAATTAGCTTTTCAGCTGAAGAAATTATTTGTGACTCACGGTTTCCATAACTGGCAGTTTTCTCGATGGTCTCTCGTTACAATTTTCTGCTTACTACAGAAATCGATAAAATCTTTGTCCACTGCATAGGGGATTTAATTTCTTAAGATTGTGTTTGCTCTTCAGTTTGAATTACATGTGCAAGCTCGGACTTCATGTCTGGTCACGATGGCTGGGATGGAGTTGCGTAATCTGGGGAAGCATGTACGTTTCATAACACTTCATCAGTTTGTTCTTGTTCGCCGCTTCAGAGTATCGACGCAACTGCCAATGGCCAATGCAATAGCGTCACAGTTTGTTTGCTTCAGCGTCGCACACATGTTGCCTTACATGTGTTTTGCCGGTGCGCCAGTGGACGGGTGGCCAACGTCGTCTCAGTTGCCTTCAAAACGGCCGAATGCAAAAAGAAAAGATAGTAGGAAACAGAAGATAGGGGTTTAACGTCGCGTCAACGACGAATTCCTTAGAAACGAGGAAGGAAACCGGCCTTGTCCCCTCCAGAGGCACCGGCACAGTCTAAATCACTACAGGGGAATCACGGAAAACTGGATGATAGGAACTATCTAGCGTCTTCTCGAACCTACATCTACATCTACATTTACATGGATACTCTGCAAATCACATTTAAGTTCCTGGCAGAGGGTTCATCGAACCACCTTCACAATTCTCTATTATTCCAATCTCGTATAGCACGCGGAAAGAATGAACACCTATATCTTTCCTTACGAGCTCTGACTTCCCTTATTTTATCGTGGTGATCGTTCCTCCCTATGTAGGTCGGTGTCAACAAAATCTTTTTTGCATTCTGAGGAGAAAGCTGATGATTGGAATTTCGTGAGAAGATTCCGTCGCAACGAAAAACGCCTTTCTTTTAATGATGTCCAGCAGAAATCTTGTGTCATTTCTGTGACACTCTCTCCCATATTTCGCGATAATACAAAACATGCTGCCTTTCTTTGAACTTTTTCGATGTACTCAGTAAGTCCCATCTGGTAAGGATCCCACACCGCGCAGCAGTATTCTAAAAGAGGACGGACAAGCGTAGTGCAGGCAGTCTTCTTAATAGGTCTGTTACATTTTCTAAGTGTCCTGCCAATAAAACGCATTCTATGGTTAGCCTTCCCCACAACATTTTCTGTGTGTTCCTTCCAATTTAAGTTTTCGTAATTGTAATACATAGGTATTTAGTTGAATTTGCGGTCTTTAGATTAGATTGATTTATCGTATAACCGAAGTTTAACGAGTTCCTTTTAGCACCCATGTGGATGACCTCACACTTTTCGTTATTTAGGGTCAACTGCAACTTATCGCACCACTCAGATATTTTTTCTAAATCGTTTTGCAGTTTGTTTTGATCTTCTGACGACTTTATTAGTCGATAAACGACAGCGTCATCTGCAAACAACCGAAGACGGCTGCTCAGACTGTCTCCCAAATCGTTTATACAGATAAGGAACAGCAAGGGCCTATAACACTACCCTGGGAAACGCCAGAGATCACTTCTGTTTTACTCGATGGCTTTCGGTCAGTCACTACGAACTGTGACCAGTCTCACAGGAAATCACAAATCCAGTGACATAACTGAGACGATATTCCATAAGCACGCAATTTCACTACGAGCCGCTTGTGTGGAACCGTGTCAAAAGCCTTACGGAAATCCAGAAATACGGGATCGATCTGAAATCCCTTGTCAACAGCATTCAACACTTCATGTGAATAAAGAGCTAGTTGTGTTTCACAAGAACGATATTTTCTAAACCCATGCTGTGTCAATAGACCGTTTTCTTCGAGGTAATTCATAATGTTTGAACACAATATATGTTCCAAAATACTGCTCCATATCGACGTTTACGATACATGCCTATAATTTAGTGGATTAGTCCTACTACCTTTTTTGAATATTGGTGTGACCTGTGCAACATTCCAGTCTTTGTGTACGGATCTTTCGTTGAGGGAACGGTTGTACATGATTGTTTAGTATGTAGCTAATGCATCAGCATACTCCGAAAGGAACCTAATTGGTATACAGTCTGGACCAGGAGACTTGCTTTTATTAAGTGATTTAAGTTGCTTCACTACTCCGAGGATATTTATTTCTAGGTTACTCACGTTGTCAGTTGTTCTCGATTCGAATTCTGGATTATTTACTTCGTCTTCTGCTTTGGCAGCACTGTCTTCGATAGTACCTCCATTGCTATCGCGCAGAGAAGGCATTGATTGTTTCTTGCCGCAAACATACTTCACATACGACCAGAATCTTTTTGGACTTACTGCCAGGTTCAAGACAAAGTTTCGTTGTGGAAACTGTTATAAGCATCTCGCATTGAAATCAACGTTCTATTTGTTACGACTGTACCACAAAGCGTAAGTCATAATATTTCATCAGCTGGTATTGTCGACCGCATGTGGTGAATTTGACTTCTGAGTCATCAGTCTTCCGACTGCTTTGATGTGGCCTACCACGAATTGGCCTACCACGAATTCCTCTGCTATGCCAACCAATTCATCTTAGACTAACAGTTTCTATCCTCGAGTATTTGCTGCATGTATTCCAATATCATTCTTCCGTTACAATCTTTTACCTTCTACAGCTCCCTCCAGTACCAATGAAGTTATTTCCTGACGTCCTATCATCCTTTCCCTCCGACAGTATTTTCCATATATTCCTTTCTTCACCGATTTTGCGGAAAACCACCTCTCTTCTTACCTGATCACGTCGCCTATTCTTCAACATTCTTCTCTAGCATCACATCTCAAATGCTTCGACCCTCTTCTGTTGCGGTTTTCTCACAGTCCATATCTCATAACATTCTTCCACGAATAAATATGTATGTTTGACATTAGCAAACTTCTCTTGGCGAAGAATGCCATTTTTGACAGAGATAATCTACTTTTATGTCCTTGTTACGTCCGTCAAGGGTTTTTTGGTGCCTAGGTAGCAAAATTCTTAACTTCACCTACTACGTGATCACCAGCTCTGAAATTAATCTTCTCACTGTTCCCATTTTTGCTATTTCCCATTACTTTCGCCTTTATTTGGTCTACTCTTAGTTCATATCCTGTACTCATTAAACTATTCCTACTACTGCACACAATCTGTATGTCTTCTTCACTTCATTGATGATAGTAATATCATCAGCAAATCTTAGCATTGATATCATTCCATCTTGAATTCTAATCCCACTCTCGATCCTTTGTTTCATTTATGTCATTGCTTCTTCGATGAACTGATTGAACAGTAGGGGCGAAAGATTACGTCCACGTCTTACACCCTTTTTAATTCGAGAATTTCGTTCTCGGTCTTCCAGTCTTGTAGTTCCGTCTTGGTTCTTGTACATATTGTGTACTACACGTCTTCCCCTGCAGCTTACCCCTATTTTACACAGAATTTCGAACACCTTGCAGCATTTTACGCTGACGAACGCTTTTTCCAGGTCAACAATTCCTATGAAAGTATCTTATTTTTCTTCAGTCTTGCTTCGATTATCAACCGCAACGTCAGAACAGCCTCTCTGTAGCCCTTACGATACCTAAATCAGAACTGATCGTCATCTAACAGATCTTCAATTGTGTTTTTCGTTCTTCTGTATATCTTTATTGTCAGTAAGTTGAATGCATGACCTGTTATTATGATAGTGCGATAATTCTCACATTTGTTGGTTCTTGGAATCCTCGTAATTCTGTCCATGATGTTTTTCCGAAAGTCTTATGGTATATTGCTAGTCTCAGCATACGTGAATAGTCCTTTTGTTGCCACTTTCCCCAATGATTTTACAAATGCAGCCCTATGAACCATGGACCTTGCCGCTGGTGGGGAGGCTTGCGTGTTTCAACGACACAGATAGCCGTACCGTAGGTACAACCACAACGGAGGGGTATCTGTCGAGAGGCCAGACAAACGTGTGGTTCCTGAAGAGGGGCAGCAGCCTTTTCAGTAGTTGCAGGGGCAACAGTCTGGATGATAAACTGATCTCGCCTTGTAACACTAACCAAAACAGCCTTGCTGTGCTGGTACTGCGAACGGCCGAAAGCAAGGGGAAACTACAGCCGAAATTTTTCCCGAGGGCATGCAGCTTTACTGTATGGTTAAATGATGATGGCGTCCTCTTGGGTAAAATATTCCGGAAGTAAAATAGTCCCCCATTCGGATCTCCGGGCGGGGACTACTCAGGAGGACGTCGTTATCAGGAGAAAGAAAACTGGCGTTCTACGGATCGGAGCGTGGAATGTCAGATCCCTTAATCGGGCAGGTAGGTTAGAAAATTTATAAAGGGAAATGGATAAGCTGAAGTTAGATATAGTAGGTATTAGTGACGTTCGGTGGCAGGAGGAACAAGATTTTTGGTCAGGTGAATACAGGGTTATAAATACAAAATCAAATAGGGGTAATGCAGGAGTAGGTTTAACAATGAATAAAAAATAGGAGTGCGGGTAAGCTACAACAAACAGCATAGTGAACGCATTATTGTGGCCAAGATATACACGAAGCCCACTCCTACTACAGTAGTACAAGTTTATATGCCAACTAGCTCTGCAGATGATGAAGAAATTGATGAAATGTATGATGAGATAAAAGAAATTACTCAGGTAGTGAAGGGAGACGAAAATTTAATAGTCATGGGGGACTGGAATTCGACAGTAGGAAAAGGAAGAGAAGGAAACGTAGTAGGTGAATATGGATTGTGTCTACGAAATGAAAGAGGAAGCCGCCTGGTAGAATTTTGCACAGAGCATAACTTAATCACAGCTAACACTTGGTTCAAGAATCATGAAAGGAGGTTGTATACATGGAAGAACCCTGGAGATACTAAAAGGTTTCAGATAGATTATGTAATGGTAAGACAGAGATTTAGGAACCAGGTTTTAAATTGTAAGACATTTCCAGGGGCAGATGTGGACTCTGATCACAATCTATTGGTTATGAACTGTAGATTAAAACTGAAGAAACTGCAAAAAGGTGGGAATTTAAGGAGATGGGACCTGGACAGACTGAAAGAACCGGAGGTTGTACAGAGTTTCAGGGAGAGCATAAGGGAACAATTGACAGGAATGGGGGAAAGAAATACAGTAGAAGAAGAATGGGTAGCTTTGAGGAATGAAATAGTGAAGGCAGCAGAGGATCAAGTAGGTAAAAAGACGAGAGCTTGTAGAAATCCTTGGGTAACAGAAGAGATAATGAATTTAATTGATGAAAGGAGAAAATACAAAAATGCATTAAGTGAAGTAGGCAAAAAGGAATACAACCGTCTCAAAAATGAGATCGACAGGAAGTGCAAAATGGCTAAGCAGGGATGGCTAGAGGATAAATGTAAGGATGTAGAGGCTTATCTCACGAGGGGTAAGACAGATACTGCCTACATGAAAATTAAAGAGACCTTTGGAGAAAAGAGCACCACTTGCATAAATATCAAGAGCTCAGATGGAAACCCAGTTCTAAGCAAAGAAGGGAAAGCAGGAAGGTGGAAGGAATATATAGAAGGTCTATACAAGGGCGATGCACTTAAGGACAATATCATGGAAATGGAAGAGGTTGTAGATGAAGATGAAATGGGAGATATGATACTGTGTGAAGAGTCTGCCAGAACATTGAAAGACCTAAGTCGAAACAAGGCCCCAGGAGTACACAACATTACATTAGAACTACTGACAGCCTTAGGAGAACCAGTCCTGACAAAACTGTACCTTCTGGTGAGCAACATGTATGAGACAAGTGAAATTCTCTCAGACTTCAAGACGAATATAATAATTCCAATCCCAAAGAAAGCAGGTGTTGACAAATCTGAAAATTACCGAACTGTCAGTTTAATAAGTCACAGCTGAAAAATACTAACGCGAATTCTTTACAGACGCATGGAAAAACTGGTAGAAGCAGACCTCGGGAAGATCAGTTTGGATTCCGTAGAAATGTTGGAACACGTGAGGCAATACTGACCCTTGACTTATCTTAGAAGAAAGATTAAGGAAAGGCAAACCTACGTTTCTAGCATTTGTAGACTTAGAGAAAGCTTTTGACAATGTTGACTGGAATACTCTCTATCAAACTCTAAAGGTGACAGGGGTAAAATACAGGGAGCGAAAGGCTATTTACAATTTGTACAGAAATCAGATGGCCGTTATAAGAATCGAGGGACATGAAAGGGAAGCAGTGGTAGGGAAGGGAGTGAGACAGAGTTGTAGCCTATCCCCGATGTTATTCAATCTGTATATTGAGCAAGCAGCAAAGGAAACAAAAGAAAAGTTCGGAGTAGGTATTAAAATCCCTGGAGAAGAAATAAAACTTTGAGGTTCGGCGATGATATTGTAATTCTATCAGAAACAGCAAAGGACTCGGAAGAGCAGTTGAACGGAATGGACAGTGTCTTGAAAGGAAGGTATAAGATGAACATCAACAAAAGCAAAACAAGGATAATGGAATGTAGCCGAATTAAGTCAGGTGATGCTGAGGGAATTAGATTAGGAAATGAGACACTTAAAGTAGTAAAGGAGTTTTGCTATTTGGGGAGCAAAATAACTGATGATGGTCGAAGTAGAGAGGATACAAAATATAGACTGGCAATGACAAGGAAAGCGCTTCTGAAGAAGAGAAATTTGTTAACATCGAATATTGATTTAAGTGTTAGGAAGTCTTTTCTGAAAGTATTTCTATGGAGTGTAGCCATGTATGGAAGTGAAATATGGACCATAAATAGTTTAGACAAGAAGAGAATAGAAGCTTTCGGAATGTGGTGCTACAGAAGAATGCTGGAGATTAGATGGGTAGATCACATAACTAATGAGGAGATATTGAATAGAATTGGGTAGAAGAGGAGTTTGTGGCACAACTTGACTAGAAGATGGGATCGGTTGGTAGGACATGTTCTGAGGCATCATGGGATCACAAATTTAGTATTGGAGGGCAGCGTGGAGGGTAAAAATCGTAGAGGGAGACCAAGAGATGGGTACACTAAGCAGATTCAGAAGGATGTAGGCTGCAGTAGGTACTGGGAGATGAAGAAGCTTGCACAGAATAGAGTAGCATGGAGAGCTGCATCAAAGTAGTCTCAGGACTTACGACCACAACAACAACAACAGATGGGATGTTATACATCTCTTCTGTCTTATTTGATCTTAAGTCTTAAAAAACTCCTTCAGATTCTGATTCTAATACTCGATCCCACATCTTTCCCATACCGAACTCTGTTTCTTCTTCTATCACGTCATCATACAAGTTCTCCACCTCTTCAGTGAAATAACTTTCACCTGTCCGCATTTAACAGTGTAATTCCCATTGCATTTTTAATGTTATTGCCCTTGCCTTTAATTTCATCGAAGGTTGATTTGACTTTTCTGTATGCTGAGTCTGTCCTTCCGACAATTTTTTTTCGATTTTTTCACATTTTCATGCAGTCATTTCGCCTTAGCTTCCTGCAATTCCTTTTTATTTCATTCCTAAGTGACTTGCATATCTCTATTCGTGTATTTCCCTGAACATTTTTGTACTTCCTTCTTTCACCGATCAGTTGAAATATCTATTGTGTTACCCATGGTGCCATCACCGTTACCTTCTTCGTAACTATGTTTTTCTTTCCAACTTCTGTGGCTGCCCTTTTTAGAGGTGTCCATTCCTCTCCAACTGAATTCCCTACTGAGCTATTCCTTATCGCAGTTTCTACATCCGCAGACCACTTAAAGCGTATCTCCTCATTCCTTTGTATTTCCGTATCCGACTTCTTTGGGGTTTGATTTTTCCTGCCTACACTCAAACTTCAGCCAACCCTTCATCACTACTAAATTGTGATCTGAGTCTCTATCTGCTCCTGGGTACACCTTACAATCCAATATCTGATTTCGGTACCTCTGCCTGACCGTGGTGAAATCTAATTGAAATCTTCCTGTATCTGCCGGTCTTTTCCAAGTGCACCTCCTTTTCTTCTGATTCATGAACAGAGAATTCCCTATTACTAGCTGAAATTTATTGCAGAACTCAGTTTTTCTTCTTTCTCATTCCTGCTACTAAACCCATAATCGCCCTTTCCCGTAAGCGTTCCCTTACAAATGCATTCCAGTCTCCCATTTCTATTAGAACTTCATCCTCCTTAACGTACTGAATTATTCGTCCCCTGTCTCTTCATATAGTGCTTGCGATGTCGGCTTGTACACCTGAACTATTGTTGTCGGTGCTGGTTTGCTGTCGACTCTGATAAGAACGACCATATCACTGAACTGTTCACACTAACCCAATCTCTGCCCTACCTTCCTATTCGTAACGAATCTTGTTCCCGTTATACCGTTTTCTACTGCTTTTGGTATTATCCTACACCCATCTGTCCAGAAATCCTTGTCTTTTTTCCATTTCACTTCACTGATCCCCACTATGTCTAGATGGAGACTTAGCATTTCCCTTTCCAGATTTTCTCTTACCTATGACTTTTAAACTTCGACATTCCACGCCTCTATTGTTAGAATGTTATCATTTCGTTGATTATTGTATGCTTTTGCCATGGTCACCTCGCTGGCAGTTCCCCCCCCGGAGATCTTTTGCCAATGGAAAGACCATCATGACACGTTTTCCAATTATAGTGCACATGTCCTGTGGATATACAGTGTACGTCGATAATGCAGCGGTTTCTATCGCCTTCGGCATCCACATGCTGTTGATCATTGCTAATTCTTCCGCCTTTTAGGAGTAGTTTCCCACCAAAACGGGAAGAGAGTGCTCTGAATTTCTGTCCGCTTCTCCGCCACATTTGATGAGTCCACTGGCAGAATGAGGGTTATGTTTTTACCAGAAGTCTTGGTCGCCATTGCTGAACATTTTTATTCAAAATTTAAGCAGTGACGGGCTTCAAACCCGGGACCGTAGACGTTTGGATTAGTTGCCCAAGATGGTACCTAGCTCTAAATCACGGGCTGATCAATGCAAAGCACGTATTCAGCGTTTCGTATCACACGATGGCAGGTAAATGTTTCAGTGACATGGCTGTGACTGTGGGGGATGAAAGATCCACGGGAACTTCCTCTCGTAAACTGAAATGGCCGCACGGTCGAAGCTTTAACTGCCCCTTGGAAGACAGAATGAGCAGTGTACACAAGCCGCATAGTTTCGTTCACACTGCTCAACCGCCACGAGAACGCAGGATTACTGTCACCTCAGTTAGGCAGGTGGCTCTGAGCATCAGTTTATCAAGGTCAAAAGAGTGTTGAGAACGAGGTTTGTCTTCACAAAATCACAATTACCAACTTTTCCCTCCGAATAACATACCATTTTGTTGAGTGCCACCTACTACAAAGAGAGAAATGACGATCGTGATAAATTAATAGAAAGTTGCTGATGGAGTAACAAGGCACAAATACTTTTAAAACGTTTTATTTCGTTGGCATAACCGGTTTCGAGCTAACATGCACATCTTCAGAAGGCTAATATTTTCAGTTACAGAAATGTTTAATTCAGCAGTACGTCGTCTGCCCTTGCACTACACAAGAATATTTAAATATTTGGTGCCACTTTGTAAATTTTTTCATTTATAAAAACATGCTAACGTGCTTGCATTTATTTAGATATAATATGAAAAAGTTGTTACCACTTAAGTGCAAACAAACAGCGATTTGTTTCGTTGTGGTCCATATAAAACAGAACACATATTGTAAATAAAACACTGTAGCACAGTTCATAATATTCGCAATGTCAGTGTTCAGCTTCATGCATGTGCTATACACGTGATGTTTACGTTTCGCATGCACAGATAATATAGAACGCAAAAATGTAAAGATACCACTCACTTCATATCTAAAAAGGATGTAAACTGAGCAAAGACGATGTAAGTGATGTGCAAAATGCAATATCAGAAAAATGATTTTATTATATGGGTGAACTTATTGCTGACTGTCTATAGAACAAGCCGTTTTCAACATCACTTTAGTGAAACATTTTAAAGTTATGCGATTGCATACAATAAATTAGATGTATTGCGTGATTTTTTCCACCATGTACAAACTCCAGTGATTGATCGATGAGAGGATACAGAACAAAAAAGTTTGTAATGAACTTATGTCCAGAAATGCGTGGTTTCCAGTTAGAGACCATTTATTCAGTCGTACATTGTTACATATACTGCGGTCTAATACGCGCTGTAAAATGCAGCCACATTTATGGTATGTGTTGAAAACGATTTCCATGTGCCTCAATGCATGCATGTACGCACCGTACTCTGTTCTGTTTTCACGTTCACGTTGGCCATGTTGCATCCGAACAGTGTCAAAGACAGCATGAATACGCTGCTCCATTGTCTCCACATCTGGAATGGGCACTACATACACGATACTTTTGAGATGGCCACATAACCACGAATCGCATGGGTTCAGATCCAGTTAAAGAGTAGGCCATGCAACTGGATACCCTCGTCTGATCCATCGACCAGGGAAGATACGATCGAGATGTGTACGGACTGTTGTAACGGCGACCGGAACGGTCGCTGTGTTGAAGTGACGGAAAGCGTTGCGGGACCCGCAGAGCAGCCCGCGAACAACAATATAACGGGAAGGGACGGACACGACCAACGAAGGACAGAAGAACTACAACAAGATCGAAACAACGGAGTCACAAGAAAACCTAACAACCACGTCCACTCGTACACAGAACAAGAAAGTAAATCTAAGGCGACGCGATGTGTCCAGAGACGTACGCAAGTTTAGACTGTCTGGCTGAGCTATTTTTTTTTTTGGTATTTTTTAAACCCGTACAACAGGCAGGCTGTCAGCAGCATGCTACGCTGCTCTTCAGCCATAAAATAGACAAAGAAACAACAGAAAGAATACACATAAGTTACTTAACGGTGGGTAATAAAACAGTAAACACATAAATACAAACATGGAGCCGTTCACACTCGACGATAATCCACACTACAAACTGTTGAGACGACGCACAAACACTGAAGATGTCGATGGCACAGGTGATCGATGGATTGTGATGGTGAACACTGAACACTAAACACGACGGCACACACGAGACAGTAATGGCTATGATCTCCAGCGCGCAAATGTCCACGAATCGTGTGCGAGTCTGTGGACCTGCCAAGAGGTGAAGAAGGGTAAGGGGGTGAGAGGGGAGAACAAAGATGCCAATGGCTGAGGAGATGGGAGGAGGAGTAGAGGGACAGGGTAGGGGAAGCCTGGGGGAGGAGTGGGGAGAAATGGAGGAGGGAGGGAAGGGGGAGAGAAGGGAGGGAGGGTGCCCAAAGGAACAAACACAGGAAGAGGGAGGGAGGTCAAAGTTGGTAGGAGGGGTAGATGGAGGGGAGCAGGGCATCATCAGGGAGGGGGAGCTGGCGGAAGCCACCTTGTGAGAGGGTAAGGAGGGTGGAGAGATTGAGAGCAGGTGGGACATGGGAATACAGGTGCAGCAGTGGGCGGGGATGGGAGAGGATGGGGGAGACAAGCGAGTGAGGAGGATCGAGTTTTCGGTAGGTGTAGAGGATCTGTATCCTTTCAAGGAAACGGAGGAGGTGGGGGAACGGAATGAGGTCGTACTGGATCTGTGTGGGGGAGGGGAGACGGATGCGATAGGCGAGGCGGAGAGCATGGCATTCAAGGATCTGAAGGGATTTGTAAAAGGTAGGGGGGGGGGGGGGGGCGGAGATCCAGGCAGGATGGGCATAGCAGAAGACAGGGCGGATGAGGGATTTATAGGTGTGGAGGATGGTGGAGGGGTCCAGACCCCACGTACAGCGGGAAAGGAGCTTGAGGGATGGAGTCGGGAGCATGCCTTGGCTTGGATTGTCCGGAGATGGGGGGTCCAGGAGAGGCGACGGTCGAGGGTGGCGCCAAGGTACTTAAGGGTGGGGGTAAGGGCTATAGGACGGCCAGAGATGGTTAGATAGAAATCAAGGTGGGGGAAGGAAGGGGTGGTTTTGCCTACAAAGAGCAGCCACTGGTTGCACCAAGCGGTGAACCGGTCAAGATGGGATTGGAGAAGGTGTTGGGAACGCTGCAGGGTGGGGGCGAGGGCAAGGAAGGCGTTGTCATCGGTAAACTGGAGAAGGTGGACTGGGGGTGACCGCGGCGGCATGTCCGCCGTATACAAAAGGTACAGAAGGGGGTAGAGGACGGAGCCTTGGGGCACACCGGCGGAGGGAAAAAGGGTGTAGGAATCCGTGTTATGGATGGTGACGTAGGAAGGACTGTGGGAGAGAAAGGAGCCGATCAGACGGACGTAGTTAATGGGAAGGGCGAAGGTTTGGAGCTTGAAGAGGAGACCGGAATGCCATACGCAGTCATAGGCACATTCGAGGTCCAGGGAGAGGAAGATTGTGGAGCGACGGGAATTAAGCTCTTCGGAAAGGAGATGAGTGAGGTGGAGGAGAAGGTCATCGGAAGAGCAGAACGGCCGAAAGTCACACTGGGTAACAGGAAGAAGGCGGTGCTGGTGGAGATGCCGGTGGATGCGATGGGTAAGGATGGATTCCAGGACCTTGCTGATGACCGAGGTAAGGCTGATGGGACGGTAGGAGGAGACGGCGGACGGCGGTTTACCGGGTTTAAGGAACATCAGGATACGGGAGGTTTTCCACAGGTCAGGGTAGTAGCCGGTGGACAGGACTACATTGTAGAGCCGGGCCGGGGTGGAGACTGGCTGAACGAGAGGCAGGCGCTTAAGTACGCTATCAGGGGCGCCGCTATTGACCGCTGTAACCACGTGTTCCACTGTGGCGCCATCACACTAAAAGCGGGCCAGGAGGCGCCCGCCGCCACAGCTTATGGTGCGATGGTGCGGAGACCTCTATGGGTCTTCGACGTCCATGACGTCTGGCAGGGATTCATACTCCGCGGCGCGCGGTACCAGATGGATGTTAAGGGCGAAGTGGGGTGCAGCAACATCATGTAGCAGCCACATAACCGTTTGAATCATCAATGACCCTTCTTCAACAGGGGAGGCAAAGTCACGAGCAAGAAACGCCAATAGCCCCGGCCTGTAAGGTGACGTGGAAGGAAGACATCCCAAAATACGGTCGCCAATTACCGCATCCCACACATTCCGGCTGCACCGATGCTGATGATTTGCTGTCACCATACCACTGGGGTTCTGCATACTATCCCACAGACCATTGTTAAGAAAACTGAAGATGACACTCCACGTATATATGTCCCATGATCTGTTAATAATATGGACGACACAAATCCCGGAATTGTGGTCGCCTAGTGAAAATATCAGTGACAAAACTGCTCCTGATGTGGAAAGTCTGTCGCTAGTAAGCCCTGAACAGGGTTGTAACAATTGTCATGGAGAATGTTCCACACGATCGTCTGGCTCTGTACGAGCGGGCCAACTGCCTTTTACTGACACGGTGGTCGCCTTCCACAGTGTTAACCACATTTTCCTCCAAGACTGTGGTCCGAACATTTCGGGTACGTCCTTCATGATTTCCTGCTTCCTCAAACGATCCTGTCACAGATGAACGGCGAAACACTGTTGCAAACATTGAATCCTGTGTTTGTTGTCGACGGGAATAGGTCTCCTGATAAACTCTTGCTGCCCCGCACCTGCTGCCATTTGCCTTTCTATAAGTAAGCACCATGTCGACAAGCTCGCAATTCGAATACGGAACCATTATGTACAACACTGTATTACATCCACTACATGGTGAGACAGCAAGAGAAGTGAACCGGACACAACATTAGCGATTATTACGGCGTGGGAGAGCGCTAGGAGAAAAACATGCGAATTAGATTACAGTTCTCTGTAACAAAGTATAATTGAATAAACATTCTCTAGCATGGAAACCATGCATTTCCGATTTCTGGACATAAGTTCATTAGACCTTTTTTGTTCCATGTCCTTTTATCGATCAATCCCAAGAATTTGTACACAGTGGAACAAAATCACCATTTATATGTACATACGCAAATCTTTTCATGATCATTACTGTTTATAATATAATTGAGTAAGCACAAAATTTAAAATGTGAGAGGTAGGATGCACATTTGTTGACCCTGATAGTTTATGTTTACAATTTTATACTGACGTCACTAACAAGTCTTTTCAAACAAAAGTTTTCCCAAGTTAGTTTGTAGTGCATTTTAGGAAGTGTTAAAAATTAAAAGCTTTGTAGTATTCATTCCACTCCATCATTGGCTGACTGATACAGCAACCGGTCTTCATTGTTATATGCTGAAAATAAAATAGTTCATAGTCTGAAATTATAAGATGTGTTATTACTCTACTCTGAATATGTTGACTTTAATATTGTGTTTAGTTTCTGTGATCAGATGAGGAAATTGTTTAGAACTTCCAATGTATTGTAGTGAACTGAGGGTGTGAATATATATTCCAAGTTCCTCTACGAGGGCTACTTTCTCACCTTTGTTTGTGGTATGTAATACCTGTGAGTTGTTATTAATGTTAGAAACAGTGTCTCCATATCGATTCATGTCTTTTAGTCCAAGGGCATCCATGTGCTCATAGTATCTTACACTGAAGATTCTGTCAGTCTGTCCTACAGTAAAACTGGGGCAAGTGTCACAAACCATCCTGTAAATTCTTGATTTTTTTAAAGTTGAGGCCAAGGCATTGGTGCTGCGGATATTATCAGGTCGCATAATGTTGCTGGTCTGGAAACTTTTTTGAACCTGCAGCTGATTTACTATCTTCAATTTCATTATATATGTGGTAAATTATTTGTGTATTATAAACATTACTTTTAGGAACAGTTCTGATAGTACTAATTTCTTCCTCCTTGGAAGATGAACTGATGGGAATTTCAAGTATATCGTTTAACATGGATCTTAAATGAGCGAATTTGTTTTGTGCAGAGTGTCAAGAAGAATCATTTGTAATTATATCTGTGGTGGTGGATTTTCTACGAATTTCAAAGGCATGCTTTGATTCGACTTTTTATTTTAAAATCAAGGAAACTGATTCCCTCATTTGTCTGTCTGACGTTCAATAGTGAGATTGAAATTGGAGTGTATGTTACTCAAGGCATCTCCTGTACCACTGAAAAAATGATTCTGTTATAAACATACCTTTCCACCTTTCGCAGTAAATCAGTTTGTCTTTTATATGGGTATTGGCCCTGACAATTTTAATTTCCAAATTGTTAATCTAAATATCGGCTTAAAGGCCTGCAAGATTGCATCACATTAATAGACCATCTGACTGCATGTAAAGTTTCTTGTTGAATGAGAAGTAGTTATATAAATTAAAGGTGTTTGGTAGTTACAGGAAAGGAAAGGAACTATTGTTGTCAATTGCATTCGGACATGTCCAAAAGAACATAAACCATGCATTCAAATAAACAATTTGCCTTGAAGGGGTAGGAATCCACCGCAACTTGTGCAGATCCACAATTGTGTTAGACCTGCTGAGAGAATCTCAAAATAGCTAGTATGGGGGATGTTGATGGGGGCTGTGGATAGGTGGTGCTGTATGGGAATGTGGGTTGGACACAAAGCATGCAGAGGTATACAATGGAGTTGGTGTGTGCACTGTACCTAGGAGGCGCAGTCGTCAGCGCTACTGCCTAATAAGCAGGAGATCCTGGCATTGAATCCTGGTCCAGCACATATTTGCACTCATTTCTGCCAATTTCACATAAGGTCCTGATGCTGCTGTCATCAGTACTTCCTACCCTTTCCTTTGTTTTATCAACTCAACACTTACAATTTTCGTTGTGTATGTCACAGCTGTGTCTGTCTTTTCAGAAATGTCCAAATGAGCTGGCACCATGCATTCATATATAACTGATTCGCTTCGATGGGCAATGAATCCACCACCTTTAGTGTGGACGTCCAGTTACTTTCTACGTTCTGTGGGAATCTCAAAGTAGTGAGCACGTAAGAAATTGATGGGGACTGCAGATAAGTGGTGCTACGTGGGAATGCGGGTCAGCCAAGAAGTTTGCTGAGATAGTCCAGGCAACTGCTGTGAACACCGTGTCCTGTTGGCGAAGTGTTTAACACAGCTGCATAATAAGCAAGAGATCCCTGGTTCAACTCCCGATCTGACACACATTTTCCTGCGTCGTCGTCAATTCCGCTTGAAGTTCCGATGCAGCTGACATTAACAGTTCGTTCCATTTACTTTCCTCTCTCCCCCTTCCACCTTCAATTTACGTGATATGTATCACGTCACACATCTGTATTCAGCTATTAGTTGTCTGTAACGTTTCTATTGAAGTCATTGAACGATTTTTACTCAGTTTTCCCAGTATTGTGAATTGATTGTAGTTTGTCACAATAATTTGTTTCGCGTTTGAGCTTACAGTATTTTGTTCACTTGGGCTATGTCTGGCTGTGTCACATGTAAGTTTCATGATCACGAATAATCACTTGATGTTTTTGTCATTGAGTTTTAGCGCAGTGTTATGTGAGCAGCAATACCGGAGTATTTTCCGTTTTTGTCACTGAGTTTTAGTGCAGTGTTATATGAGCAGTATAAACCCTTGCAAAACCAGCGCATTTTCCATAATGTGAACTGCTAAGGAGGGGTACTTTTTGCTTGTTGTTGTTGTTGTGGTCTTCAGCCCAGAGAGTGGTTTGATGCAGCTCTCCATGCTACTGTATCCTGTGCAAGCCTCTTCATCTCCAAGTACCTAGTGCAACCTACAACCTTCTGAATCTGCTTAGCGTATTCACCCCTTCGTCTCCCTCTACGACTTTTACCCTTCATGCTGCCCTCCAATACTAACTTGATGATCCCTTGATGGAACAGAACATATCCAACCAACCGACCCCTTCTTCTAGTGAAGTTGTGACACAGATTCCTCTTCTCCCCAATCCTATTCCATAACTCCTCGTTACTTACGCGATCAACCCATCTAATCTTAAGCATTCTTCTGTAGCACCATATTTTGAAAGCTTCTATTCTTTTCTTGTCTAAACTGTTTATCGTCCATATTTCACTTCCATACATGGCTACACTCCATACAAATACTTTCAGAAAAGACTTCCTAACACTTAAATCTATACTCGATGTTAACAAATTTCTCTTCTTCAGAAACGCTTACCTTGTCATTGCCAGTCTACATTTTATATCCTCTCTACTTCGACCATCATTAGTTAGTTTGCTCCCCAAATAGCAAAACTCCTTTACTACTTTAAGTGTCTCATTTCCTAATCTAATTCCCTCATCATCACCTGATATAACTCGATTACATTCCATTGCCCTCGTTTTGCTTTTGTGGATGTTCATCTTACATCCTCCTTTCAAGACACTGTCGATTCCGTTCAACTGCTCTTCTAAGTCCTTTGCTGTGTCTGACAGAGTTACAATGTCATCGGCAAACGTCAAAGTTTTTATTTCTTCTCCATGGATTTTAATTCCTACTCCGAATTTTTCTTTTGTTTCCTTTACTCCTTGCTCAATACACAGAGTGAATAACTTCGAGGATAGGCAACAACCCTATCTCACTTCCTTCTCAACCACTGCTTCCTTTTTATGCCCCTCTACTCTTATAAGTGCCATCTGGTTTCTGTACAAATTGTAAATAGCCTTTCGCTCCCTGTATTTTAATCCTGCCACCCTCAAAATTTTAAAGAGAGTATTCCAGTCAACATTGTCAAAAACTTTCTCCAAGTCTACAAATGCTAGAAACGTAGGTTTGCCTTTCCTTAATCTATCTTCTACGATAAGTCGTAGTGTCAGTATTACCTCACGTTTTCCAACACTTCTAGGGAATACAAACTTCCCGAGGTCAGTTTCTACCAGCTTTTCCAATCGTCTGTAAAGAATTCGCGTTAGTATTTTGCAGCCATGACTTATTAAACTGATAGTTGGGTAATTTTCACATCTGTCAACACCTGCTTTCATTGGGATTGGCATTATTATATTCTTCTTGTAGTCTGAGGGGATTTCGCCTGTATCATACATAATGCTCGCCAGATGGTAGAGTTTTGTCAGGGCTGGCTCTCCCAAGGCTGTCAGAAGTTCTAGTGGAATTTTGCCTATTTCTGGGGCCTTGTTTCGACTTAGGCCTTTCTGTGCTCACGCAGTATCATATCTCCCATTTTATCTTCATATACATCCTCTTCCATTTCCATAATATTGTCCTCAAGTAGATCGCCCTTGTATAGACCCTCTATATACTCCTTCCACCATTCTGCTTTCCCTTCTTTGCTTAGAACTGGGTTTCCATCTGAGCTCATGATATTCATACAAGCGGTTCCCTTTTCTCCAAAGGTCTCTTTAATTTTCCTGTAGGCAGTTTATATCTTACCCCTAGTGATATATGGCTCAGTATCCTTATATTTGTCCTCTAAGCATCCCTGCTTAGCTAATTTGCACTTCCTGTCGATCTCATTTTTGAGACGTTTGTATTGCTTTTTTCCTGCTTCGTTCACTGCATTTTTATATTTTCTCCTTTCATCAATTAAATTAAATATATCTTCCATTACCCAAGGATTTCTACTAGCCGTCGTCTTTTTACCTGCTTGATCCTCTGCTGCCTTCAGTATTTCATCTCTCAAAGCTACCCATTCTTCTTCAATTGTATTTTTTTCCCCCGTTCTTGTCAATCGTTCCCTAATGCTCTCTCTGAAGTTCTCTACAACCTCTGCTCCTTTCAGCTTATACAGGTCCCATGTCCTATGTCCTTACTTCCCGCCTTTTTGAATTTCTTCGGTTTTAGTCTTCAGTTAGTAATCAATAGATTATTGTCAAAATCCACACATGCCCCTGGAAATGTCTTACAGTTTAAAACCTGGTTCCTAAATCTCTGTCTTACCATTACATAATCTATCTGAATCCTTCCAGTGTCTTCAAGCCTCTTCCATGTATACAACTTTCTTTTATGATTCTTAAACCAAGTGTTACCTATGATTAAGTCATGCCCTGAGCAAAATTCTACCAGGCGGCTTCCTCTTTCATTCCTAACCCCCATTCCATATTCACCTACTACTTTTACTTCTCTTCCTTTTGCTACTATCGAATTCCAGTCGCCTATGACTATTAAATTTTCGTCTCCCTTCATTATCTGAATAATTTCTTTTATCTCATCATACATTTCTTCAATCTCTTCGTTATCTGCGGAGCTAGTTGAAATATATATTTGTACGATTGTGCTAGGTCTGGGCTTCGTTTCTAACCCGGATACAATAATGCGTTCACTATGCTGTTCGTAGTAGCTTACCCGCGCTCCTATTTTTTGATTCATTATTAAACCTACCCCAGCATTACCCCTATTTGATTTTGTATTTATAACCTTGTATTCAACTGACCAAAAGTCTTGTTCCTCCTGCCACCGAACGTCACTAATTGCTACTATATCTAACTTTAACCTATCCATTTCCCTTTTTAAATTTTCTAACCTACCTGCCCGATTGAGGGATCTGGCATCCCACGCTCCGATCCGCAGAACGCCAGTTTCGTTTCTCCTGATAACGACGTCCTCCTGAGTAGTCCCCGCCCGGAGATCCGAATGGGGGACTATTTTACCTCCGGAATATTTTACCCAAGAGGACGCCATCATCATTTAACCATACGTTAAAGCTGCAAGCCCTCGGGAAAAATTACGGCTGTAGTTTCCCCTTGCTTTCAGCCGTTCGCAATACCAGCACAGCTAGGCTGTTTTGGTTAATGTTACAAGGCCAGATCAGTCATACATCCAACCTGTTGCCCCTGCAACTACTGAAAAGGCCGCTGCCCCTCTTCAGGAACCACACGTTTGTCTGGCCTCTCAACAGATACCCCTCCGTTGTGGTTGCACCTACGGTACGGCTATCCGTATCGCTGAGGCACGCAAGCCTCCCCACCAACGGCAAGGTCCATGGTTCATTGTGCCTACGACAATAAAAATTAAACAACATAAAAATTTCGTTAATTATTGTTAACTTCTACTAACAACTTCCTTTTTACATAATTACTGATGTATAGGTAGAGTCCAGAAACTGAAAATGTCTTTTAGCACAATCTTAGCAATACCACTACATTTTCAGTAATGTGTACACAAAGAGGAGTGGTACTTTGAGATCACCACAAAAAATTTAAAAATACAGAGTTAGTTAACTGTCGACAAGTTCCGTTCTAAACATTTTTTAAAGATATGTAGATGTGTAAAAGAGACCTGAACTTGAAAACATGAATATGACAGTTGTTTAAAAATTTAAGAAATCATTAAAAAAATAAATATTTTTTCATTTTTCAAAAGTCTAAAATGCACGAACAGATAATATAATATTTTCAAGAGATATGCTTAATGCCCCCCCCCCCCGTTTTTCAGGTATTATATGGGTTAAATCCCCCCCATGAACCATGGACCTTGCCGTTGGTGGGGAGGCTTGCGTGCCTCAGCGATACAGATAGCCGTACCGTAGGTGCAACCACAACGGAGGGGTATCTGTTGAGAGGCCAGACAAACGTGTGGTTCCTGAAGAGGGGCAGCAGCCTTTTCAGTAGTTGCAAGGGCAACAGTCTGGATGATTGACTGATCTGGCCTTGTAACAATAACCAAAACGGCCTTGCTGTGCTGGTACTGCGAACGGCTGAAAGCAAGGGGAAACTACAGCCGTAATTTTTCCCGAGGGCATGCAGCTTTACTGTATGATTACATGATGATGGCGTCCTCTTGGGTAAAATATTCCGGAGGTAAAATAGTCCCCCATTCGGATCTCCGGGCGGGGACTACTCAAGAGGATGTCGTTATCAGGAGAAAGAAAACTGGCGTTCTACGGATCGGAGCGTGGAATGTAAGATCCCTTAATCGGGCAGGTAGGTTAGAAAATTTAAAAAGGGAAATGGATAGGTTGAAGTTAGATATAGTGGGAATTAGTGAAGTTCGGTGGCAGGAGGAACAAGACTTCTGGTCAGGTGACTACAGGGTTATAAACACAAAATCAAATAGGGGTAATGCAGGAGTAGGTTTAATAATGAATAGGAAAATAGGAATGCGGGTAAGCTACTACAAACAGCATAGTGAACGCATTATTGTGGCCAAGATGGATACGAAGCCCACGCCTACTCCAGTAGTACAAGTTTATATGCCAACTAGCTCTGCAGATGAAGAAATTGATGAAATGTATGATGAAATAAAAGAAATTATTCAGATTGTGAAGGGAGACGAAAATTTAATAGTCATGGGTGACTGGAATTCGAGTGTAGGAAAAGGGAGAGAAGGAAACATAGTAGGTGAATATGGATTGGGGGACAGAAATGAAAGAGGCAGCCGCCTGGTCGAATTTTGCACAGAGCACAACATAATCATAACTAACACTTGGTTTAAGAATCATGAAAGAAGGTTGTATACATGGAAGAACCCTGGAGATACTAAAAGGTTTCAGATAGATTATATAATGGTAAGACAGAGATTTAGGAACCAGGTTTTAAATTGTAAGACATTTCCAGGGGCAGATGTGGACTCTGACCACAATCTATTGGTTATGACCTGTAGATTAAAACTGAAGAAACTGCAAAAAGGTGGGAATTTAAGGAGATGGGACCTGGATAAACCAAAAGAACCAGAGGTTGTACAGAGATTCAGGGAGAGCATAAGGGAGCAATTGACAGGAATGGGGGAAATAAATACAGTAGAAGAAGAATGGGTAGCTTTGAGGGATGAAGTAGTGAAGGCAGCTGAGGATCAAGTAGGTAAAAAGACGAGGGCTAGTAGAAATCCTTGGGTAACAGAAGAAATATTGAATTTAATTGATGAAAGGAGAAAATATAAAAATGCAGTAAGTGAAACAGGCAAAAAGGAATACAAACGTCTCAAAAATGAGATCGACAGGAAGTGCAAAATGGCTAAGCAGGGATGGCTAGAGGACAAATGTAAGGATGTAGGGGCCTATCTCACTAGGGGTAAGATAGATACCGCCTACAGGAAAATTAAAGAGACCTTTGGAGATAAGAGAACGACTAGTATGAATATCAAGAGCTCAGATGGAAACCCAGTTCTAAGCAAAGAAGGGAAAGCAGAAAGGTGGAAGGAGTATATAGAGGGTCTATACAAGGGCGATGTACTTGAGGACAATATTATGGAAATGGAAGAGGATGTAGATGAAGATGAAATGGGAGATATGATACTGCGTGAAGAGTTTGACAGAGCACTGAAAGACCTGAGTCGAAACAAGGCCCCCGGAGTAGACAATATTCCATTGGAACTACTGATGGCCATGGGAGAGCCAGTCCTGACAAAACTCTACCATCTGGTGAGCAAGATGTATGAAACAGGCGAAATACCCTCAGACTTCAAGAAGAATGTAATAATTCCAATCCCAAAGAAAGCAGGTGTTGACAGATGTGAAAATTACCGAACTATCAGCTTAATAAGTCACAGCTGCAAAATACTAACACGAATTCTTTACAGACGAATGGAAAACCTAGTAGAAGCCAACCTCGGGGAAGATCAGTTTGGATTCCGTAGAAACACTGGAACACGTGAGGCAATACTGACCTTACGACTTATCTTAGAAGAAAGATTAAGGAAAGGCAAACCTACGTTTCTAGCATTTGTAGACTTAGAGAAAGCTTTTGACAATGTTGACTGGAATACTCTCTTTCAAATTCTAAAAGTGGCAGGGGTAAAATACAGTGAGCGAAAGGCTATTTACAATTTGTACAGAAACCAGATGGCAGTTATAAGAGTCGAGGGACATGAAAGGGAAGCAGTGGTTGGGAAGGGAGTAAGACAGGGTTGTAGCCTCTCTCCGATGTTGTTCAATCTGTATATTGAGCAAGCAGTAAAGGAAACAAAAGAAAAATTCGGAGTAGGTATTAAAATTCATGGAGAAGAAATATAAACTTTGAGGTTCGCCGATGACATTGTAATTCTGTCAGAGACAGCAAAGGACTTGCAAGAGCAGTTGAATGGAATGGACAGTGTCTTGAAAGGAGGATATAAGATGAACATCAACAAAAGCAAAACAAGGATAACGGAATGTAGTCTAATTATGTCGGGTGATGCTGAGGGAATTAGATTAGGAAATGAGGCACTTAAAGTAGTAAAGGAGTTTTGCTATTTGGGGAGAAAAATAACTGATGATGGTCGAAGTAGAGAGGATATAAAATGTAGGCTGGCAATGGCAAGGAAAGCGTTTCTGAAGAAGAGAAATTTGTTAACATCCAGTATTGATTTAAGTGTCAGGAAGTCATTTCTGAAAGTATTCGTATGGAGTGTAGCCATGTATGGAAGTGAAACATGGACGATAAATAGTTTGGACAAGAAGAGAATAGAAGCTTTCGAAATGTGGTGCTACAGAAGAATGCTGAAGATTAGATGGGTAGATCACATAACTAATGAGGAAGTATTGAATAGGATTGGGGAGAAGAGAAGTTTGTGGCACAACCTGACCAGAAGAAGGGACCGGTTGGTAGGACATGTTCTGAGGCATCAAGGGATCACCAATTTAGTATTGGAGGGCAGCGTGGAGGGTAAAAATCGTAGAGGGAGACCAAGAGACGAATACACTAAGCAGATTCAGAAGGATGTAGGTTGCAGTAGGTACTGGGAGATGAAAAAGCTTGCACAGGATAGAGTAGCATGGAGAGCTGCATCAAACCAGTCTCAGGACTGAAGACCACAACAACAACAACAACAACATGGGTTAAATCTAACATCTCCATGATTATCTATATCTCTGCCTTGCAAAGCTGATTATTTTTTATTTAATTTTGTTTATTATTACAATAGTGTCGTAGAAGTTCACTATGTCTGTATATGCGAATCTGGCGCTACGTGGGATGTGCACATCGCTGATGTCATTAGTAAATTGTGGGGGACTTTTGATGTACGAATTTGTCCTCAAATGTGTATAAGTTGCTAATTTAAGCTTCCTACAGATGTAATACGCAAGAATGTTCCTTGAATTAACTATGGGACGTATTGGGCAATTAGTTTTAAAAATTTTTGGCTTCGATCTTAGGTGTGACAGTCCTGACAAAGCTATGTTGAACATCAGCAACTGATAATAAATAGTTGTAATTCTTTATCAGTTTCCGAAGCTTAGCTTTATAGTTGGATGTGTGGTAAGCCTTCAATTCTTTTATGTTAATTTGAAGAGAAATATGTACAGTTTTGTTGATGTAATCTTCTTCATAAGTAACAAGTGCATTGTTACTTTTTTCTCCCTCAACAGCAAGGTATTTGCTACGTTAATATTTTTAATAAAGTCATTGGGTATTCTTTAATCAGTTTTCGCAGTATTGTGGATCGGTTGCAGATTTCTTCCAATAATTTGTTTGGCTTTTGGACGTCCAGTATTTTGTTCAGTTTGTCTAAGGCTGGTTTTGTCACATGCAATTTTTAAGCTCAAAATTAATTCTTGGATGTTTTTGTCATCAACTTTTAGCGCAATATTATGACTGAACCCTTTATTCAGATACCTAAGTTCAGCTTCGTTAATAAAATGGTGATGGAGCATACTACTCCATCACAAAATCAAATTCTGATCTGTTCAGGATGTGAGGGAACATTGCGTTAATTTCAAAGTATGTTACTGAAAAAACCGACATGTAATTCGATGTAATTTGTTTTTCTGGTTACGAGCAATGAACAATGGACGTACACATATGCTACCAGAGGCATTTACAAAGGATCGACTAGTACTTAAACGTGAACTGCGGATAACTTGATGTAACTACATAACTGCTTTCATCCCAGCAGTCGCAGGAAGCTCTCATTAGGTTGCCTGAAGCACCGCGGCAGCTTGCACGGAATCCCTTGAAGCTCGATGCGGCGGTCTCGAGTGCTCAAGGACCTAAATTACTCCACAGACTAGATGCGCATCCCGTACTGTGGAGTTCGTATGTCTCAAGAGGTTCTTCTGTAGAACGCCACGTAGGTCAGCACGATGTGAACATGACGCATGTCGATCGTGTCCTAAAACTTCATTTGATAGAAGGTCACAAATGTTGTGTATGTCCTACAGTGATAACTTATCTTCTCAGTCGGTGTTCAGCTTACAGGGCCACCGTCAGGATTTAAGTGACTGACTTTGTCAAAGAAAGGATAATATTGGTGAACATCGTCGAGAAAGATGCTTACATATCGAGAGTGAAGTGTGAATACAAAGTGAATGGTTCAAATGGCTCTGAGCACTACGGGACTAAACTTCTGAGGTCATCAGTCCCCTAGAACTTAGAACTACTTAAACCTAATTAACCTAAGGGCAGCACACACATCCATGCCCGAGGCAGGATTCGAACCTACGACCGTAGCGCCTAGAACCGCTCGGCCATTCCGGTCAGCTACAAAGTAAAAAATCGTCTTTGGCAATGCAGTGGCAATGCAAAAATAATATTAAAGTCAAACTATAAATAGACTCCAAAACAAAAAAAAAAAAAAACGACGTACCACGAAGGAATTATCCGAATCGAATGGAAATCGGTATATGCGATGAACATGTAGAGGCAAACGAATGATTACAATTCCAGAAAAAGTGGATAATTTATTCAACAGAAGAGTTTAACAAATTAGGCAAGTTAGTAAAGCGGTGGTCTATCTTTTGCCCTTATACAACCCGTTACTCCGATTGCCACTGATTGGCATAGGTATGGGATGTTTTCGTGAGGAGTATGGTGCCTAACACTGTGCAATTCGTGCGTTAGGTCGCCAAAATCCCAAGGCGGTTGGAGGGCGCTGCCCATAGTGCTCGAACCTTTCTCAATTGGCAAGACATCCGGCGACATTGCTGGCCAACGTAGCATGAAGACAAGCAGTAGACATTCTCACCACGTGTGGGACGGCATTATCTTCCTGATATGTAAGCCCAGGGTGACTTTCCATGAAGAGCAAAAGAGGGCGTAGAATGTCTTCGACGTACCTCTGTAAGGGTGTCGCGGATGACAACCAAAGGGATGCTACTATGCAAGGAAACGGCAGCCCAGAACACCACTCCTGGCTGTTGTGCCATATGGCGGGCGACAGTCAGGTTGCGATGGCGCCACTGCGTGTCCAGACTCGTCTTTACTGGTCATCGTGGCTCAGCTCGAGGCGAGGCTCATCACTGAAGACAATTACACTCCAGTCAATGAAATTCCAGGCCGAAGACGTATCTGGAGAGGCCCAGGGCAAGGGTGGGATGCCAACGTGGCTGTCCTCCGGCGTACGACCCGACAACCAGGAGTGATGGGCTGGGGTACTCTTTCTTTTTGTAGTAGGACTCCTTTGTTATTATTCGTGGCACCCTTACAGTGTTGGAGCACTTCGACAACATCCTATGCCCCGTTTTGTTGCCCTTCACGGTAAGCCATCCTGGGCTTATACACTACTGGCCATTAAAATTGCTACATCAAGAAGAAATGCAGATGATAAACGGATATTCATTGGACAAATATATTATACTAGAACTCACATGTGATTACATTTTCACGCAATTTGGGTGCATAGATCCTGAGAAATCAGTACCCAGAACAACCACCTCTGGCCGTCATAACGGACTTCATACGCCTGGGCATTGAGTCAAACAGAGCTTGGATGGCGTGTACAGGTACAGCTGCCCATGCAGCTTCAACACGATACCACAGTTCATCAAGAGCAGTGACTGGCGTATTGTGACGGGCCAGTTACTCGGCCACCATTGGCCAGACCTTTTCAGTTGGTGAGAGATCTGGAGAATGTGCTGCGCAGGGCAGCAGTCGAACATTTTCTGCATCCAGAAAAGCCCGTACAGGACCTGCAACATGCGGTCGTGCAGTATCCTGTTGAAATGTAGAGTTTCGCGGGGATCGAATGAAGGGTAGAGCCACGGGTCGTAACACATCTGAAATGTAACGTGCACTGTTCAAAGTGCCGTCAATGCGAACAAGAGGCGACCGAGACGTGTAACCAATGGCACCCCATACCATCACGCCGGGTGATACGCCAGTATGGCGATGACGAATACACGCTTCCAATGTGCGTTCACCGCGATGTCGCCAAACATGGATGCTCCCATCATGATGTTGCAAACAGAACCTGGATTCAACCGAAAAAATGACGTTTTGTCATTCGTCCACCCAGGTTCGTCGTTGAGTACACCATCACAGGAGCTCCTGTCTGTTATGAAGCGTCAAGGGTAACCGCAGCCACGGTCTCCGAGCTGATAGTCCATGCTGCCGCAAAGGTCGTCGAACTGTTCGTGCAGATGGTTGTTGTGTTGCAAAAGTCACCATATGTTGACTCAGGGATCGAGACCTGGCTGCACGATCCGTTACAGCCATGCCGATAAGATGCCTGTCATCTCTACTGCTAGTGATACGAGGCCGTTGGGATCCAGCATGGCGTTCCGCATTACCCTCCTGAACCCACAGATTCCATATTCTGCTAACAGTCATTGGATCTCGACCAACGCGAGCAGCAATGTCGCGATACGATAAACCGCAGTCGCGATAGGCTATAATCCGACCTTTATCAAAGTCGGAAACGTGATGGTACGCATTTCCCCTCCTTACACGAGGCATCACAACGTTTCACCAGGCAATGCCGGTTGTGTATCAGAAATCGGATGGAAACTTTCATCATGTCAGTACGTTGTAGGTGTCGCCACCGGCGCCAACCTTGTGTGAATGCTCTGAAAAGCTAATCATTTGCATATCACAGCATCTTCTTCGTGTCGGTTAAATTTGGCGTCTGTAGCACGTCATCTTCGTGGTGTAGCAATTTTAATGGCCAGTAGTGTATTTCAGCACACGGCGAGAATTTCCAGTGCTTGTCTTCTTGCTTGCTAAATACGATATCCCTCAGGAGAACACCGGACAACTTAATCAATTAACCCCAAGCCGTATAAATGCTTGCAAAAGGGCAGAGGTGGACGAACGCATTACTGAGCTGCTCAATTTGTGGAGCTCTTTACCTGAAATAAATCATCAAACTTTTCTGAAGTTGTAATCATTTGTTTACCTGTGCATGCCCATTACATCTACCAATTACCGTCCCATTCGGATAAATTCTTTTTTCTTTCTCTCTTTTTGTCTTACATAGAGTGTATAAAAGGAACAAACCACAAAATATTAACCCTAAACTCGAAAAAATAAGGTCAGTACGTCTTTCTGGTTTGTTACCTTTATCTTGCTCATTCTCGAGCTTAGATTTTATGAATTAAAAGTTCATATTGGCAGACAATGCATTGTTCTGGGAAAAGAAAAGATTAAAATACTAAATTTTAAAAAGATGGTTTGGCTCAATAAAATTTTAAGACATGTTCAAAGTGATACTATTTGTGTTATAAAATAACAAGTCTGTGCAATTCAGAAACGGCAATATTAAATACCTAAAAATTAAGAAATAATACCACTAGAATGTGAAAGTAAAGAGCGTTGACGAATATACTCAAAAGTTCCACCGAAAAAAAACATATCACTCTGTTTTTGTGATGAAATAAACAATCATCTATTCGAAAGCGTATGATACATTAGCATATTACAGCTTATTTTTATGATATTCTAGTCCAAACTTACTAAAACCAAATTATATTTCAAGGATATTCTGACACTACGATAAAGAGCTTTCTTTAACTATATGCTCTCACCTACTGGGAACAAGTAGAAACAAATCAAGCGATTCAATGGAAGAACAGGATGTTTAGTATGTGCTACAATCAGACAAAGCGAGTTGAATTTTTTCTTTGAGTAGAAAACATAAAATTTTGATGTATCGTATATACTGCACAAGAACTGAGGGGGTAACAGTTATTTACTGTTTAACATTTTTAACAGAATTGCAACCTCACCTATGTGTTCGCACCTCACTATGGATGTGTAATACCTTTCCCGTTGTACCCTCCTTGACAAAGATTGTAAGTCAACGTCTAGTCATGCTCTTGTAAGCCGAAAACCGATTAACAAATTAAATTAAAACTGTATAATATATTTTTATTTATAATTATGAAGATGTTCAACCAAGAAGCGATGGAAGAATCAGTTAACATGACAAAGATTAGATCAACTCTTCTGCCGTATTTACCCGACCGTTATGACCGAGTGGTTCTAGGCGCTTCAGTCCGGAACCGCACGACCGCTACGGGCGCAGGTTCGAATCCTGCCTCGGGCATGGATGTGTGTAATGTCCTTAGGTTAGTTATGTTTAAGTAGTTATAAGTTCTAGGGGGAAATGATGACCTCAGACGTGAAGTCCCATAGTGCTCAGAGTCATTTAAACCATTTTTCTGCCGTATTTACGATTCGTCCGTCGTTTACCGCTTCCTAAAAATACCGAACACAGTATACTTTGCAGAACCTCGACAGTTATTTTAACTGTAAATCCATCCAGGTTTTCTTTATGCATAATTAATGATGTAATGATTTTAAAGCAGTGGCAAAGTTTTTTTAGCTGTAGAATGCAGAAGATCTTCAAACATATAGCGAAAAATTTCACAAAATTTGCAGGAAGGAAAGATAGTTTGGTTTTTGACGACATGTAGATGACCAGATTCGCCTATCTAGCATAAGTTCGTATTGCACTAGCATGAAAGGAGTATATCACACGCAGAGTTCCTCAGACATCCTTGGCATTCGCCACGATCAACGTTTAGAAACAACGGAAAACCCGTTTCTGGATTGCATGAAGGGGAATTTAACGCTGATCTTGACAACTGCAAGTCCAGGACCTAATCCACAGGTCAGCTCACACACTAACTTACTACTCAGCTGGACACTTACCCTTGCAAAGCGAAGGTCGTGAGTTCGAACTGCTGTACAACATAACAAATAATCTATATTACAAAAGGGGCTACAACGATCACCGAACACCAGATGCCAATTTCCTACCTAACACCTTCCAGGGGCGATAATAAATAGGATTTTCCGTATTACACATAATTATTTGTGGAATTTAAAAATTTCAAATGCTATCATAGACTAAAGTGACAAAACTCATGGGAGACCTCCTCATATCGTATCACGACCTTCTTTTTCTCGGTGTAGTTCAGGATCTTGATGTGCCATGGACTCAGCAAGTCGTTGGAAGTCCCCTATATAAATACTGACTCAGGCTGCCTCAATAGCCGTCTATAATTGCGAAAGTGTTGCCGGAGCAGGAATTTCTCCACGGAATGTTCAGGGGGTGGCCAAATCATTCGCTGGAACTGTCCAGAATTATCTTCAAACCATTCGCAAACAGTTGTGGCCCGGTGACATGGAGCATTGTCAGCCACAAAAATTCCATCGTTGTTTGTGAACATGACGTCCAGGAATGGCTGCAAATCGTCTCCAAGTCGGGGAACATGACTATTTTCAGTCAGTGATCTGCTCAGTTGGATCAGAGGACCCAGTAAATACAGTCCACATCAATATGGAGCTACAGCTTGGATCGATGGCCTCGAGGAGTTTGCCCCACACTCGAATCCTACCGACAGCTCCTCCCAACTAAAATTGCGACTCGTCTGACCATGCTACGGTTATACAGTCGTCTAGGGTCCAACCGATATGGTCAGTGAAGAGGCGCTGCAGGCGATGTCGTGCTGTTAGCGAAGGCATTCGCGTGGGTCATCCGTTGCCATAGCCCATTAACGCCATATTTCGCCGCAATGTCCTAACGGATGCGTTCGTCATACGTACAGCATTGATTACTGTTTTTATTTCACCCAGCGCTGCTTGTCTGTTAGCAGTGACAACTCTAAGGAAACGTCGCTACTCTCGATCGTTAACTGAAAGCTTCGGCCACTGCGTTGTCCGTCGTGGTGGGTAACGCCTGAAATTTGGTATTCTCGGCGCACTCTTGACGCTGTGGATCTCGTATTACTGAATTCCCTGACGAATTCCGAAACGGAACGACCCATGCGTCTAGCCCTAACAACCATTCCACGTTGAGAGTCTCTTGATTGACGTCGCGCGGCCAGAATCACGTCGGAAACCTTTTCACACGGATTACCTGAGTACAAGTGACAGCTCCGCTAATGCATCGTCCTTTCGTACCTTTTGTACGCGAAACTGCCGGCATCTGTATTTGTGCACATCTCTATCGCACCAGTTTAGTCATCCTAGTGTACACCCATCGCGTAAGTTGATACGATCGTCAGTCCCCGGATATGCCGCCAGCTCATGGTGTCGAACGGACATAATATTTCGGCGATCAGACACGTCGCCATCGTCACGTAGGCTGACGAACTCTCCTCCTGGGGCACGGCCGACTCATATCCCCACCCACCGCGAACCGCTCTCTATGCGGTCCGCGCCGGAAGTCTCATGTCGGTGGCTCACCAGGACGCACCGGATCCGAATACGTCAGAGTAGTTACTTCGTCCACCCTATCCTCCGGAACTTTGTGTCTGGTGAATGTCTTCATAATTAGACCCACTTCTGAGGCGTTGCTGAGATTACAGTCGCAGTGCCCGTTGTTCAGAGTGTTCCTGGTGCGTATTTCGATGTCCTCTCTAACGATTCTGTCCCAAATTTGCGAGTTTCTGCTGAAATCCTGGTAAGTTGGTATTCGAACACACAAGTCTCGGAAAACGGTACTCTGCGACCGCCTTATTGTTGGAATAGTTTAGCCGAGAGTGCCGCTAGTGCTCATGACAATGAGATTCGATGGTTCTTATTGTTTGTCCAATATACGTCTCGTCACATTGGCACGGAATCTGATGCGCCCCAGCCTTCCGCAAACCAAGGTTATCTTTGACCTTACCGAAAAATACCAGTGTTTTATTGGACGGGACAAAGACAGTACTTAGTCGGTGCTTTTTCGGTATGCGCCAGATTTTTCCCGATAGCACTCCGGTGTACTGTAAAAAGACAATGACTACGTCTTTCTTCGTGATCTCAATTGTACCCACGGGTTGCACTGTAGTTGAGGGCGAAAAGCGCGCTTCATCTGCCACTGTGAGTACCCGTTTTATTATTTTTTTTTTCTGGAAAACTGCTCCGAGGTGTTCCAGGTCCCACGGAAGACACTATGCACATGAGATTGTGTGCGCATATTTGCTATAAAATTATCTGAAAGACATGCTAAGTCCTTACTTGGGTAAATGTCCTCATAATGTCAGCTTTTATGTGAATTTTATGAAATGTCTCAACAGCTTCTCGCTAAAAGACTGAGAAGTCTTGGTGAGCTTTGGCGTCGTTTTGCTTTTCACCACAATGCCTCTACGACAGTCCCTTGAACTCACTGGCCAGTAAATAGATTGGGAAAATCTTTTTAAGCATGGCCTGACCTTCAGGCATTTTCCCTTTAAAGGTGAATTCTGTGAACAAACAGAGGAAGTCGCAACGGGCAGCTCAGTCTCGCCCGTGATTACGAATTTGTAAATGGAGCACATCGAGCAAGAACCTCTGAAATCAAGTGAAAGGAAACCTGCGTGCTTTTTCCACTATATCTACAACATTTTCGTCATCTGGCACTCTGAAAGGCACAAATTATGTGACTTCCTCTCACATCTCAACTCCATTCACGACAGCATCGGCCGGCCGCGGTGGCCAGGCGGTTCAAGGCGCTACAGTCTGGGACCGCGCGACTGCTACGGTCGCAGGTTCGAATCCTGCCTCGGGCATGGATGTGTGTGATGTCCTTAGGTTAGTTAGGTTTAAGTAGTTCTAAGTTCTAGGGGACTGATGACCTCAGATGTTAAGTGCCATAGTGCTCAGAGCCATTTGAACCATTTTGAACCACCACAGCATTAAGTACACTCTGAAGATCAAGACAGAGAGAAGACTACCATTCCTTCACATCACGCTCCACGCTCAAAGGAAGAGAAAGTACATACTGACCTGTAATTGCATGCAGATAGCTGGCAACACCATGCACAAACGAATGGCCTACTGAAAAAGGTACCGCGTATTGGTACCATCCCACGGTCGTCGCTATGTTGCTGACAGAACAGGAAGCTTCCGTGAAACGCCGATAGCGGTCGTGCGATATCTGGCGGGCCCAATGGAGCAGTCCTGCTGGGCCACGCCTCCGGTAGCTCTGCACTTCGAGCGCCCCCCACTGCCGCCGGCAGCGACTCAGCCCACTCCAACTTGGAGCCACTTCACCACGAGATGCTACGCAAACGTTACCAGGTCGCGGACCAACACCAATGTTCATGCATCAACACACAGAAGGTGTTGTTGCAGTCCACACCGATAGCTGAGAGGTCAGTGCGATGGACTGTTATGCCAAGCGGCCTGGGTTCGACTCCCGGCTTGGTCGGAGATTCTTTATCCGCTCAGGGACTGGGTGATGTGTTGTCACTATCATCATCATCTCCTCCCAACCGACACGCAAGTCGCCGAAGTGGCTTCAACTCAAAAGACTTGCACCAGGCGACAGGTCTGCCCGACGGGAGGCCCTAGCCGCACGACATTTCCATTTTCTTGTTGCATCGATTGTAATGCGTCTTTGTACATTTGGAGACATACAAGTTACGTAAATCTTCTGTATGTTGTGTTAACTCCCTGGCTAATCGTTACTAATCCTACCAGTTTTCCTACGACGACACATGCTGCAGCACTCTGTAGCATGCCTCCTACCTTACCGTTGTGGACCAAGTCATACAAAACACCTACGTCTGGCTGCCTTCAGGTCTTCAAATTGCTTTCTTCCTGCTCTTTCATCTTTTTGCTTGGTTATTACTGTTCCTCATAGCTTTTCGCAAACCCAGCGTCTGCTTTGCTTGTGCTCTTTACGTTACGGGTTCCATGGTTGCTGCTTTTCCACTCCATTTTACTTTCACTTTTTCTTATTAATCTTGCTACTTTTGCTTTTCGCTGTCCGAGTTTCTGCGTTGCTTAATTCAGGATTGCTATTACGCCGCAATCGCCTGCGCCACCTGCAGCTGATCAGATTCTGTTTATTCAGTTTCAGAGTCATCAAATGGCGCAACTGCTTGAAGTTGTGACAGCGCAGATGCCTTCATTCCAAGATACCCGACGGCACGCCACCGCTTGCGTATGTGCACTGAGTTTGACGAAACGAAGGAACGCTGGGTAGAATACCTCACACAGTTCAATGCGCAGATCGAAACGCGTCACATTCCAGGTACTGACAAACGTTCCCCTGTCTTGGCCACTTCGGAAGATGTGGTGTCACCGCCAGACACCACACTTGCTAGGTGGTAGCCTTTAAATCGGCCGCGGTCCGTTAGTATACGTCGGACCCGCGTGTCGCCACTGTCAGTGATTGCAGACGGAGCGCTGCCACACGGCAGGTCTCGAGAGACTTCCTAGCACTCGCCCCAGTTGTACAGCCGTCTTTGCTAGCGATGGTTCACTGACAAAATACGCTCTCATTTGCCGAGACGATAGTTAGCATAGCCTTCAGCTACGTCATTTGCTACGACCTAGCAAGGCGCCATTACCAGTTTATATTGAGGTTATAACATGTACCGTCAAGAGCGATGTACACCTATTGTGGATTAAAGTTAAGTATTCTAACAGTTACCTCCTGTTTTGCTAGTCTTATTTCTCTGACCTTGTTCCAGACCTCACGCCAATCTACGTGAGCTTAAAAGCGTGCATGTCGGCCTCCGCTAGCAACACGGTGTTGGCTCTTCTGCCAACACTTCAGAAGAGACTGTACGTATGTATGCGCCAAATTATTTCCTACGTTTCGTCATGAACTATTAGACTACAAGGACTTGTTGCACATACTTACAGAGCATTATGAGGACAGGGTTCAAGTGGCGGCTGCCGGTTAAAAATTCTTTAGGCTGCATAATCAACAAGGACAGATCTATCGTCAGTGGGTTACTCAACTGCAAGGCCCTATTAAACAGTGTATATTCAAATGTGACTGTGGCAAATATTACAGTGATATAGCGGTTCGTAATGCCATCACGCACAATATAGCTGACTCTTGAATTCTGGTTCGCAATGCCATCACGCACAATGTAGCTGTCTCTTGAATTCGGGGACAGATTCTTAAATCCCCGCTTCCTTCCTTGTTAACAGGTTCTGCGACTATAGAGTACCTAGATTCCTGCGAAAGTGCAGCAGACAGTTTTGATGTAGCGTCTGCTTTTTTCTGTAGATAGACGCAACAAATAGGCCTCGCAGCCAGCTCGCAAACAGCGGTCCAGCTGGTCGAAAACACGGCGCTCAAGTAAACACCACAACGTGCCCTCGGTGTTCAAAAAATGGCTGTGAGCACTATGGGAACAGGGAACAGGGACGAAGGCTATCAACTGAGCGCGGCCTGGAATCCAGCATTAGCCGCAATACTCCAGGAACGCAACAAGAACCGTCCAGCTCACGAGACGCGATCAGAATGCTCTGACGAAGACACGAACGGCGCACCCGCTTCCCCCTCCATCCCGCCCGCCGGCTCCTCTGGACCCAGCCTCCCGCGGCCAGGTGGTGGGGGGCACACCGCAGGTATAAAGGGACCGGCATCCGCAAAGTCTCGGCACTTCGCCAGAAGATGATGAGTATGTCACTCGTCGAAACGTCGCAGTTTGAAGACACCGCCACCCGGCTGGAAGCCCGAGAACTCTTCGCCAACTATGGGACTTATTAACATGTGAGGCCACCAAGGTGTCATTTTGTTTCGCACTGATAATAACCAGTCGCGTGTTGTGGTTCCCCAGGCACTCCAGCCTGTCATGTTTCGTTTGTTGCACCCAGGTCGTTTACACCAAGCAGTTGGTATGACTTCACCATTGCACTTGGCACGGTCTGGATTCGCAAATTGCACAGTTGACTTCACAGTGCGAAGCCTGTGCTGAATATCAGTCAGCCTTGCCTCAGCACTTCCTCGAATGACCCAAACTTCAAGCACCTTGTCAACATTTGCGCTTGGATTTCGTGGATCTTTACTGGAATGCACGTTGGCTCATCGTCGTTGATGCTTTCAGGAAATTTCCCTCCGTGGTTCCTATGCACTCTGCTATAACTCGTTCCTCAATCCAGGTCTTCTGCTGTGAGACACTGTCGAAAGTAATTGTGACTGTCAATGGACCTCAGTTGGTTGCCGCCAAGTTTGAACTGTTCTGGCATCACCATCGGGCACATCACGAATACACCGTTGCACTCGCAAGCCAATGGAGAAGCTTAATGCTTCGTATGAGCATTTAATTAACAGATGGATCAACTTTGTGCCTCCCACACACATGTTCAAGCTCTGTTGTTCTTCTTGTCTCCCTACTGCTCCCAGCCATATGACGGACCACTGCCGGCAGAGTTTTTGCATGGAAGGTGCCACCGTACCGTCCTTCAGTTGCTGCACCTGCCACAGGTGCCACAGTAGCGCCCCTCACTCCACTCCCCCCCCCCTCCCTCCCTCCCACGGACAGACAAAGTATTACACTAACGATTTGGCCTTTTACAGATCGTATGACAGACAGAGGCTCTGGGGCGAGGCGCCGTTGTACGACGTACTGGACATTCTAAGCTTTCCCATGTGAATTGCTTGATCCTGCCTCAGGCGTTTTGCTTTCAGATTCCGTGCCTACCTGGATGCAGGAGCCCTTGCTGCATCCGACTCCCTCAGGCCCTGCGCTATTGGCGACGGTCCTCGATCGGATGGAAGTCAACGTCCTTTCTCAGTCATCGCCATCTCTGCGTCTGGGGATCGGCTCCTTTTCTTGGCGGCTGTCACACGTGTCGCCACAGGTCCCTTGACAGTCATCGAGATGCCGGCATCATCGTTTGCTGCTCCGCTTCTGGACGTGGGTGCGTGCTCTCTGCCCGGTTTTTCGGCAGGTGTTCCCGGGAGGGATCGAGGCACGTAGCAGAGTTCAGGCAGGAGCTCGAAATCTGCCTCGTTTTCAGCACCCATCTCCTCATTCTCACCTGTATCCCAGCGACCCCCACCGTCGTCGTTCACTAATCTATGCTACACGAGTGAAAAAGTTTGTGTGTGTGTGGAGGAGGGGAAGGGGGGGGGCGATGTGGTAGCACATATCGGTACCATCGCATGGGCGTCGTGAGGATGGTAGTGAAATAGCAAGTTTCCGTGTGGAGGGGGGGGGGGGGGATGCGGTAGCACATATCGGTACCATCGCATGGGCGTCGTGAGGATGGTAGTGAAATAGCAAGTTTCCGTGAGGTGCCGGGGGGGGGGGGGGGATGCGGTAGCACATATCGGTACCATCGCATGGGCGTCGTGAGGATGGTAGTGAAATAGCAAGTTTCCGTGAGGTGCCGGGGGGGGGGGGGGGGATGCGGTAGCACATATCGGTACCATCGCATGGGCATCATGAGGATGGTAGTGAAATAGCAAGTTTCCGTGAAGTGGCGATAGCCGTCATGTGCTGACCCAGTGGAGCATCCCTGCTGAGCCGCCCCTCCAGCAGTTCTGTACTACAGGCGCCCTCTGCCGCCGCGGCGAGCGGCAGCGACTCAGCCCACTCGCTCTGAGAGCCACTTCGCCACGGGTGCAGATAGTGCCTAGTCGTGGAACCGACGCCAGTGTTCATGCTTTAATACAGAGAGATTCATCCTGGTTGAAATCAGCAGCTGGACTCTGTTTCTTGTTGTATCGTTTCTAGTGTGTCTTTGTATGTTTGCAGAAGTGAAGTAAATCTTCGGTGTTGCGTTAACTAATTCGCTAACGATTTCTTCTCCTATCCAGCTTTCCTACGACTAAAGTTGCCGCACCACTTTGTAACTCACCTCTCCTTCTTGTGTACGAACTCGTTCACAAAACTGAAAACACTAGTAAAGAGGGCGCGCACTATTTCAGATCCAGAGCGTCTTACCCATGTACTGGAGCACCTCAGAACTATGTTCCGAAGAAATTGTTACTCAGAATGGCGGATTGAGGGTGCTCCCCGCCCTCCATTACAGTCCAACCTGTGGACACGGCCGATGCCGCGAAGAAAGCTACTGCCACTGCTTTTTTACGGTACGGGAGCGGTATACTGGGAAAAATCGGCCGCATACTGAAAAAGCACCGAGTAAGAACTGTCTCTTGCCGGCCCAATAAAACATGAGTTACTTTTACGAAGCGTCAAAGATCACCTATGTTTGCAGAAGATCTGGGTGTAGTAGATTCCGTGTCGATGTGGCACGACATATTTTGGACTAATAGTGTACTACATCGAAGTTCGTTGGCAAGAAAACCAGCAGTACAGTAGACTAATGTATCCTGCCGATTCGGTTGTCGCAGAGCTGTGTCTGTCCTAGACTCGTGTGATGTTATATGGACGTAGCGGGATTTACCACAAACTTCCAAATCTAGGGCAGAGTTGACGGAGAGGATATGGAAATACGCATCAGGGAAGATCTCAACAACGGGGACTGCGGCTATAATCCTACAAAGATTTGGGAGCCACCACTGGGTCTAATTAAGAAGACACTCAGCAAACACACAACGTTCTGGCGGCCAGGGCAGACATATTTGAGCTGTGCATGGCTCGTGTTCATGCCATTTATTGTTTGTCATCTTCTATTACGGTACTGCCGCCTCGTTTTCTTATTCAATTTACTGGCGTCACTAACTTCCTGCCTTACGAGGTGCATTCAAGTTCTAAGGCCTCCAATTTTTTTCTAATTAACTACACACCCGAAATCGATGAAACTGGCGTTACTTCTCGATGTAATCGCCCTGCAGACGTACACATTTTTCACAACGCTGACGCCATGATTCCATGGCAGCGGCGAAGGCTTCTTTAGGAGTCTGTTTTGACCACTGGAAAATCGCTGAGGCAATAGCAACATGGCTGGTGAATGTGCGGCCACGGAGAGTGTCTTTCATTGTTAGAAAAAGCCAAAAGTCACTAGGAGCCAGGTCAGGTGAGTAGGGAGCATGAGGAATCACTTAAAAGTTGTTATCACGAAGAAACTGTTGCGTAACGTTAGCTCGATGTGCGGGTGCGTTGTCTTGGTGAAACAGCACACGCGCAGCGCTTCCCAGACGTTTTTGTTGCAGTGCAGGAAGGAATTTGTTCTTCAAAACATTTTCGTAGGATGCACCTGTTACCGTAGTGCCCTTTGGAATGCAATGGGTAAGGATTACGCCCTCGCTGTCCCAGAACATGGACACCATCATTTTTTCAGCACTGGCGGTTACCCGAAATTTTTTTGGTGGCGGTGAATCTGTGTGCTTCCATTGAGCTGACTGGCGCTTTGTTTCTGGATTGAAAAATGGCATCCACGTCTCATCCATTGTCACAACCGACGAAAAGAGAATCCCATTCATTCTGTCGTTGCGCGTCAACATTGCTTGGCAACATGCCACACGGGCAGCCATGTGGTCGTCCGTCAGCATTCGTGGCACCCACCTGGATGACACTTTTCGCATTTTCAGGTCGTCATGCAGGATTGTGTGCACAGAACCCACAGAAATGCCAGCTTTGGAGGCGATCTGTTCAACAGTCATTCGGCGATCCCCCAAAATAATTCTCTCCACTTTCTCGATCATGTCGTCAGACCGGCTTGTGCGAGCCCGACGTTGTTTCGGTTTGTTGTCACACGATGTTCTGCCTTCATTAAACTGTCGCACCTACGAACGCACTTTCGACACATCCATAACTCCATCACCACATGTCTCCTTCAACTGTCGATGAATTTCAATTGGTTTCACACCACACAAATTCAGAAAACGAATGATTGCACGCTGTTCAAGTAAGGAAAACGTCGCCATTTTAAGTATTTAAAACAGTTCTCATTCTCGCCGCTGGGGGTAAAATAAATCTGCCGTACGGTGCTGCCATCTCTGGGACGTATTGACAATGAACGCGGCCTCATTTTAAAACAACGCGCGTGTTTCTATCTCTTTCCAGTCCAGAGAAAAAAAATCGGAGGCCTTAGAACGTGAATGCATCTCGTACTTGCCCATGAGTGGCAGCAGCAGCGCGTATCGATAGTGCACTGTCGTACCATCTCTGGAGTGACCGATAGTATTTCCGGGCTGTCGTGTGTCTGGAAGTCGGTTGGAGACGGACCAGCAGTGCAGTCGGGGACGGAGCAGCGGTCGGCGTCGAAGGAGCGACGAGGACGGAGCACCAGTAAGGTGCGGACAGCCAGTACTTGCCAACCGCTGGCGATACACATGCATTGTCCCACTGAAGGAGACTGGAGCGGCAACGACCGTCGGTTGGTTGTTCCTGCGACCGTTACGAAGTTCGTCGCCCGACGATCTTAGACGCTAAAGTTGAGTGTTGACTTAACCTACTATCAAGCCTCAACTTCTATCACTTCTCTTCATTTGATCCTGGTTGTTGCTTTCTGCGAGTTTCCTGTGAGCAACAATGTGTGTGAATTGAAGTCAGCTAGAATTGCAGCCGTTTTCTTGTATGGAGTTTAACTTAAGTTAATTCACTGCCTCATTAATGAAGCGGACCAGCGGTATCTTTGTGGCCGTTAACGTTCCGGTTGCTTGCCCTGGGCGTGGACGTAATTTTTGGCAGTGTATTTTCCTCGTCATGTTGTTTCTGTCCAGCACGGCGAGTAGTTCGACAGCTGAAGTACGTTGGTGGTTTTGTGCGTTTATTCTGACTTGGCTGGATTGGGCACCAGCATCCAGAACGTTGAGCTATTGACGTCTTGTTGTCGTTTTTCTCGTCGTTTGGAGCAGATCTGATTTTGTTGGTTGGTTTGTCAGCTGACCTTCGGTTGGGTTGCCTTCCGATTAAGAGGTTGTCGGTCTGGCTGCCTGTCTCACATAAATGTACGTTATTGTTACTTCCCAGGCCGACCCTTGGAACCTTCTGAGCGCCACTCCTTGTGTCTTACATAGTGATTTCCTTTTAGTCTTAGGTGCTCTGTGTGGCCTTCAGCCTAGTTTTAGCTTATTAAAATTGTAAGTTTTTTTTCTCTTTAGGCCTTAAGCTGTGAAACTGTTTTCTCCATGGTGTGTGGCCTTCAGCCGAGTTTTAAACTCTCTTAAACTAAAAATTTAAAATCTTGACCTTGCCTTATTCTTTAGTATGAGGCCTTCAGCCAAGTTCGAATGAAGTGTTTTAAGCTAAGGCCGTCAGCCTATTAAATTGAAAGCTTTAAGCTGTTAAATTGTTTGGTTGATATGCGGCCTTCAGCTTGGTTTCACCCTATTTAGAATTAACACTGAAAATTTTTGTTTTGGCCTTAAGCCGTAACAGTGTTCCTGCTTAATGTGTGGCCTATTTTCATTGAAGTAAATGGTTCAAATGGCTCTGAGCACTATGCGACTTAACTTCTGAGGTCATCAGCCCCTAGAACTTAGAACTACTTAAACCTAACTAATCTAAGGACTTCGCACACATCTATGCCGAAGGCAGGATTCTTACCTGCGACGTAGCGGTCGCGCAGTTCCGGACTGTAGCGCCTAGAACCGCTCGGCCACCTCGGCCGCCACTGAAGTAAAAAAAAAAAATGTTTTTGAAAGAAGTGAAACTTCCAAAAGAACTCCTGTACCTTAGTTCCTTGCTTATGTTATTGTGTGTTTTAACTAACAAAATTTATACGTTGAGTGTAACTGACAGCAACGTATTTTGGCCTCTTTCCACAAATATAACCTCACCCGCTCTGTCCTGCTAGCCCAGGGATTTCACTAGTACCTACATCACCCTTGCACTGCTCGATCAACAAATACTCCGGGTGAGACTGAAAAATTATACGATCATGATTTACAGGGCGAGAGGTGGGAACACGTAATGTTCCTAGGAAGAGCGAAATCGATTTTGTGGAACAGTTTTATGGTGTGGGGAGGCACAGTCTTGAATCAGGTTAATGACCTGCCCATCTGCTAATACGGTACACTCAGTGGTCAACATAGTGATGATACTGTATGCCTTCCCCATGCATGTCCCTTCAAGAGTAGTCCATTCCGTCCTGACGTCCTTTTTCACTGGCGAAAATGCGCGACCGCATGAAGCAGCGAAAATGGAGTAGCTCTTGGAACGAGACGATATTCGGAGGATGGACTGGCCTGCCCTCTCCCCCCCTCCCCCCCCCCCCCTGCGTCCACCGCCGCCACTTAAGTCCCACCGAGAACGTGCGGGATGCGCTGGGGGGACGTACCACAGCACGCCTACACGCACCAACCACCACCAGCTGTTGTCAAGTGTGCTGGTGGAGGAATGGAACGCCGTACCACGAGAACTCCTTACCAGATTTACGGTCAGCAAAGGAGCACGCTGCACTGCATAAACCGCCGTCTGTAGCGATCACACATGTATTGAGAACAATCTACCGCCTTTTGTAACGTCGAGCGGTCCATAACGGGATGCGCTGACTTCAGCGTAACTATTGTCTTTGGTAAAAGTGACATTTCTGTTCGTCTCATTGCGTTTTTCTCTCCAAATACATTCTGTGCTATAATGTAGGAGTTGCATCTATGTATGGTTCACATTTCATTGATCTACGTTACTTCGAAGCGACACACCATGCGAAAGTTACTTTCGTCCTTAAGTTTGCACGTAAGGGTACATTAAGAGTTAGAAAGGCTTTAAGGATTGGATGATATGTAGTGTAGATCAGCTCTCAAAGAACTGTGGTCTCTTAGGTTTCTAGCCAATCTGCTGATTTGTTTCCATTTTATGCACATTTCATTTCGTATATTGCGTATTTAAAGACCTTCTGCCTGATATTTTAGAAAGTAGACCGTTTATTAAACTATTTAACATGTAATAGTACACTAGTAGCGAAATCTGTTTTGAGCAACATAACAAGGGTGATAACAATAATCATGCGCATAAATTAAGGATGTGGTGCCACACAACGTGGCACTACACGAAACTGGCGCTAATACCATGGGCACATAGGTAACACACACGACACAGATTTGTAAGTCCACGGTATTAGGGATAAGTTGAGAATACCGTCTCCCGAAACACACTGTTTGCTGCGCATGTACTCAGACATCAATATGCGATATGATCACCATGCACACTTACACAGGCCGCACAACGGGTTGGCATGCTCTGGATCAGGTGGTCGAGCAGCTGCTGGGGTATAGCCTCCCATTCTTGCATCAGTGCCTGTCAGAGCTCCTGAAGTGTCGTAGGGGTTTGTAGACGTGCAGTGATACGTCGACCGAGAGCATCCTAGACGTGCTCAATGGGGTGTAGATCTGGAGAACAGGCAGGCCACTCCATTCGCTTGATATCTTCTGTTTTAAGGTACTCCTCCACGATGGCAGCTCGGTGGGATCGTGCGTTATCATCCATCAGGTGGAAGGTGGGACCCACTGCACCCCTGAAAAGGCGGACATACTGGTGCAAAATGACCTCCCGATTCATCTGACCTGTTACAGTTCCTCTGTCAAAGACATGTAGGGGTGTACGTGCACCAGTCATAATCCCACCCCGCACGATCAAACCACGACCTCCATGCAGGTCCGTTTCGCGGAGATTAAGGAGTTGATATCTGGTTCCTGGTTCACGCCAGATGAAAACCCGGCGAGAATCACTGTTCAGACTATACCTGGACTCATCCGTAAACGTAACCTGGGACCACTGCTCCAATGACCATGTACCGTGTTCTTGACACCGTGCTTTACAGGATCTCCTGTGACCAGGAGTCAGTGGAATGCACCTTGCAGATTTCCAGGCGAATAAACCATGTCTATTCAGTCGTCTGTAGACTGTATGTCTGGAGGAACGAACTGCAAATTTTCTTTTACTGTTAAAACAAAGTATAAGATACAAATTATGGTCCATCTTGTTGCTGTTTCATGTGGGAGGACCTCGAGGGAAACATAGAACCTGTCTCACCTGAAGTCGCATATAAAATTATGTTTTCTTACATTACTCGATGAAATACATCAGGAGCGATTCGTTGTGTATCTGTTTCTAGTGTCTAAGTAATAGTAGTAGTAGTAGTACTCATTACATCTTTTAAGTGCTTATTAGGACATAACTCAATGCACTATTTGTGTTACTGTAACTAGACGTAGTTCTGTAGTCTACCTTGTATGTGTATAGTGTGCCTGACTGTTTCCCTTCAACCAGTGCCAGGGTGGATGGGAGCCGCGGAACTTAAGCTTCGAGGCTCTCCTCTCCGTATGGCGCAACGTAATGATTGTCTCGTTGCTTATGTTATATCCCTTTACATTATTTAGTTATCACATTTAAAGTGCAGTTTACATGCACGAACCAATCACGTGCTATGTCCGCTTTTCCTACATCTACCAAATTAGAATGTTAAATGTTACACTCCTTGTGTTCTGAGTCTGTCTCCGAGGTTTTTATTATGTTATGCCATCTTCTGTCTTCATCTGTATCAGTGTCTCTGGCTGTTTCTGAGTTTGTGTCCTCCCAAGGATCCTGTTGTCGTGATGCTGTGTGTCTGTTTGTGATCTGCCGTATGGATTTTCTTGTCTATAGACGTCATGCAGTGTTCTTGAAACCTTATCAGCAATGTGGCCTAGAGCACATCGTCGCGTAACATTTCTTTGACGTAATTCAGAGTAACAATTAATGAAATATATGAAAAAAATGTAAACTAGTTACAAACTACGGCGTTCACACACTTTATTCAACATCTAAACGTCACTGCAGGTATGCGGATTTAGGTTATGACATGTTCGGTATGCCTGCCACCATTGGCGATGATGTGGCGCAGACGAGTAGCGAAATTCTGCATGACCCACTGAAGTGTCGGAACATCGATGCTGTCGATGACCTCCCGAATGGCTCTTTTCAGCTCAGCAATAATTTTGGGGTTATTGCTGTAAGCCTTGTCTTTAATAAAGCTCCACAAAGAGAAGTCGCATGTGTTCAGATTAGGAGAATATGGCGGCTAATCGATGCCAGTGGCCCCAGAGCCAGAATGCTGTCCCCAAACTGCTCTCCCGGGTTCGATTCCCGGCGGGGTCAGGGATTTTCTCTGCCTCGTGATGGCTGGGTGTTGTGTGATATCCTTAGATTAGTTAGGTTTAAGTAGTTCTACGTTCTAGGGGACTGATGACCATAGATGTTAAGTCCCATAGTGCTCAGAGCCAGTTGAACCAGCCAAACTGCTCCTCCAGGACATCAAACAGTCTGCTGCTTGGGTGGGGTCGAGCTCCGTCTTGCACGAACTACATCTTGTCGAAATTATGGACACTATGGGTAATGGAGATTAATTCATCTTCCAAAACCTTCATGCACCGGTCGGTAGTCATCGTGTCTTCAAGCAGTATCGCACAGATTGTCCCGTGACTGGATACTGCACACCACACAGTCACCTCCGGAGGGTTAAGCGACCTCTTGATCGCAAAATGCCGACTCTCAGTCCCATCCAAATACAAACGGGCTTCATCGCTGAGCCAATCCGTACAGCGCATACTAATTCCCGTCATGCACCACGGCCAACCGTGCAGTTTGAACGCCCTAACCCTAACTGTTCAAAAGTTATGACGATTTTTTTTCATATGGTTCAATAATTGTCACCCTGAATATTCTTACGTGTGTGAGGGTGTTGCAATGTAATGCCATGTATGCAAGAGACCCAAACTGCCTCAGGCGCGCACGTAGCAGTCCAGCTAAGGCCCATGTGCTTTGTACGCGCGGTGGCCGGTCTAAAAGTGAACCATGCCGCGGCTTGGATCCGCATACTTCCAGCCCTTGCCGTGTAACGGGGAAGAAGGAGACGACTCCCTCCAACATCAACATGAATACAGCTAAGGTTTACAAAATTATAAGAGGCTCCACGTGTTCCCAAAATCATAACGGAAATTCTCGTAAGAGGACGGCAATGACCAATGTTGACGCTATACATAAAAGCCTTTACCTCAATTCTAGGATTTTATACTATCGTTTAATGGCGTTTACAACTACCTTCGTCGCATTCTTTTATTGTTATGATTAAACCGCCCTTTAGTTTTATTTTGTTCGCTGTTCCACTGTTTCGGCCTTGTAGCCATTCACAGGTGTTTGCAATAGATGTTACGTATAACATAATCAAAATATGAGTACGAAGCATAAAGCAACCATTGGTTATTTAGTCGACAGGATAAAAAGAGAACTTACAGACAATAATCCGTTGAGACGCACGTAAGTGGGTCTGCACAAAGCCTTCCAGATGAAACAGGCTTTATACAAATCATTCTCCGTACAGGATCACTATTTGGATATTTACGAAGTCCTCTTCGGACAAGCTGTGATATTAATCTACAACCTTAACGGAAATCAAATTTCCTCTATAGTATGGAAAGAGCGTTTAGATAAACCGAAGAATTTTCCCCCAGAAGAATTAATATAACGTGCTGACCATCATAGTTTGTCTACGTTTGGACTGATAACAGTAACCATGTCCCTGCTACTTATGAACTATTATTTTAGATTCGGAGAAAACTTTGCACTATTGAATGAATGCGCTAGAAACTGAGAACTGCAGAGAAGCACAAGAAAATATGTTTCACCAGAATAAAGTGAAATACCGTGGAGAAATATGGAATACTTGGTAAATTAACTGTCTACATAAAACAGCTTCCAGTCTGATGGAATCTAGAGGAAGCAGGACGCAAAATATTTCGCATTTTCTGTCGTTCTACAGCATTTTGCAGGATAGTATCGCCACAGCATTTAAACATTTTAGGATGAGGAAGTAAAACAGTAACAGAAGCAAAATTTAGACGAAATTTCAGCACAGTAATAAAGCTTTGAGGAGAAATATAACAATGTTACTCTTCAGAGGCATGATAGTTCTTCTCTTCTAAGATAAGAAAATTTTAGCTTCGTTGATTGATTTTGAGCACAATGAAAACAAACAGAATTAAACCGAAAATAAGGAAGAATAATACAAATCTGAAAAACGAATGTCAAATATCATCTTTGTGAGAAATAAACGTCTATGAAGTGGGAGGATTCTCCTTTCTAGTAGGAAATATTGCACTGCAAGAAATTAAGGAAGACTGTAATACATAAATGCAGACGAAAAAAGCTTTCTTCGACAAAAGACATGTTTTGTTTCCTAACGGTGATACGAAAATGACGGAAAATAAACTAGAACGACGGAGACGCGATGCTACGTGAGACCACTAAAATTTAAATATAAGGTTAGAATTCAAATTAAAGAAATGCTAGACGGAAGATATCGGAAGCAGGAGCTAGTGTGGCATATGCTGTTGAATCCAGGGATGGTAAAATGTGAAAAAAACTTATATTCACAATATTATATATGGAAGCCACACGGAGATGGGATTAAACCAGGAAAAAGGCTAACAAGATGAGAACAGCATTGACTATACGCTATGAAACACATCTACGTTCAGCAGGTACATTACGCGCAAAACATTTTCAGCTCTGCACAGACATGCATGGCCTGCCTGAATCAACTTGGTGTGACTCCGATAAAATGGTGCAATCTTCGAAGTACATCCACTGAGGTAATGGCAGGTCTGAACGGAGCTGCATATATGAAGCGGCGACCTAGATCGACGACCTAGATACACAGCTTAGATAACCGAGCAATGTCAAGAGGTGCCGGACTCAGAAATACATCGCTTCCTTTGTTAACAAACTTAATGCAAAAATACTGACTCTGTGGCTCAACTGTTACACGAACTTGGTCTGCTTTTTCTAGGAGAAATCAGTAATTTCAACGGAAAGGATATTAGAGGAAGAAACATAACTACGCAGTTAGGTAATTCGAAGACTCCGTTCGAGTAGTAGTACCTTTATGTTTGAATGCCCTGTATGACCTATATATATTTTGTGGATACATTTTTGGACTTACTATATGTTTACTTCAGCTTTATGTTTTATGCATCTATAAAACAGATTCAAACGACTGATTACTTTACAAGTGAGTTAATGTGAAAAATATTTGACATGAAGCATGGGAAACCTTTATGGTCGAAGACACAAAACTCTCAGTATGTTTGCTTACTTAGTTTCGGATTATTCACCCATATAGTAATGAACATTGAAAATGTAGTTAAGGATAAACGTTTTTCCTTTCGTTATTTTGTGATTGGTGTCAGCGAGAAATTGTTTAAAATTATGTGTAGTTTGTTGGAAGTCGCCAAGTGTTCTCATTATCAAGTACTGGATGAAGACAGTTTGGGTAATTTTCGCACTGCTATTTACCTCAAGGCACAGTTTCTGATACTGTTAAAGCTTTATCGTGAGATTTATTGTGCAGATTATCACAGCATTTTAAGTTTTTGAATTCGGTTAATAATTATATGAAATACTGAAAATCAATTTTTCATTGCACCTAGAAGCCGGTAGATGGCAACTTGCAACTGGGATAGGATCCCATGAAGCGCTCTTTCTTAAGTGGTGATGTATAATGGTTGTACATCTACATCTACATATATACTCCACTAGCCACCAAGTGCTGTGTGGCGGAGGGCACAATTCGCGCCAAAGTCATATTCCCCCCACCTCTGTTCCACTCACGGATCACGCGAGAGAAAAACGACTGTCTGAACGCCTCAGTACGAGCTCTAATTTCCCTTACCTTTGACTGGTGATCATTGCGCGATTTGAAAGTTTGTGGTAATAATATATGCTCTACATCCTGGGTGAAGATCGGATTTCGGAATTTAGTGAGCATCCCCTTCCGTTTAGCGCTCCGTCTATCTGCAAGTGTGTCCCACTTGAAACTTTTTATGAGATTTGTAACGCTCTCGCGATGGCTAAATGTACTAGTCACGAATCTTGCCGCTCTCCTTTGGACCTTCTCAGTCTCTTGAATCAGACCCAACTGGTAAGGGTCCCATACAGACGAACAGTACTCTAAGACTGGACGAACTAACATATTGTAAGCTATTTCCTTTGTTGAAGGACTTCATCGCTTCAGGATTCTACCAATAAACCGCAATCTAGGGGTTGCCTTACCCGTTACTTGTGTAATCTGATCATTCCATTTGAGATCATTTCCAATAGTCACACCCATATACTTGACGGATGTTACTGCTTCCAAAGACCGGGCATTTATTTTGTGCTCATGCATTAATGGGAATTTCCGCCTTGTTATATGCAGTGGGTTACACTTACTAATATTGAGAGATAACTGCCAGTCATTATACCACGCATTTATTTTCTGCAAATCCTCATTGATTTGTTCACAACTTTCGTGTGATACTACTTTCCTGTAGACTACAGCATCATCGGCAAACAGTCTAACACCGCTGTCAGTACCATCAACCAGATCGTTTATGTAAATCGTAAAAAGCACGGACCTATTATGCTACCCTGGGGCACACCTGAAATTACGCTTGATTCTGTTGAAGTCACCCCGTTCAGAACGACATACTGCTACCTGTCTGTCAGAGAACTCTCTATCCAACCACATATGTCATCGGATAGACCGTAAACGCGCACTTTTTTGAGCAAGCGCCAGTGCGGAACTGAGTCGAATGGCTTTCAAAAGTCGAGAAATATGGCATCAACCTGGAAGCCGGTATCTAGTGCCTGTTGTATATCATGCAGAAAGAGGGCCAGCTGCGTCTAGCATGACCGCTGTTTCCTAAAACCATGCTGGTTTCTGGAGATGTGCTTCTTGGAGTCTAGAAAGGTCATTATGTCTGAACGCAAAATATGTTCCATGATTCTACGTGAGAGCACCCGTTGTTTAGTGCCGCGTAGCGCAAGAAAGTTCCTTACATCTGAAATGGGCACAAGATTCGATTCAGTTATTCATTGCCAGTGGGTAAACCTTTTTACTACCACCATGTCGGTTATCAGCAGTCGGTTAAGGCAAATCGGAATAGAAACGGTGCTTTCTTAACACAAATGTTTTAATGTGCCAGTACCTCGAAGCATTATATTTCCCTATTACGGAAGATACAACATGAGAACTACCACATACATGACTGTAGATTTAGAATTAAACCTCCCAAAAAAAGGGTGCATTCCTACAAATCTGCGAACATTTGTGGGCCTAAATTCAAGGAGAGGAAGATGAGCCTTAGGAAACAAAGAAAACAGCTTTATTGTGAAATAAAAAAGCTAGAAATCCTCGTAGCTGCAGTTCTACTGATATGTAAACTTCATAAACGAAGTCTTGTCGCCTTATGACTATAAAATTATTTATTTGTACAACATACTACGGTAATTTCGGTCATGTGACCATTATCAAGAGGAAATACTGCAAAACGCAAAAAAATAGAGCCTATACATAGAATGGTTCTCATATCAAGTCATGCATGTGGTTGATATATAATGAAATTAAATGCTAAAAACAGTAAGATATTGCCTACATTATCCTTCAGCACATGTCAAAACCTAAAAATCTTCTGACATACATGTATGACATCGTCACCGCCGTAGGCTGGCTCTTAAACGGTAAGAATGCCTTTAGACTGAAAGACAGCAAAGTTTTGTAGCTCATGAAAATGGTATAAGAAGTGGGATGTAACACAGCATGCATGTTTATTTCGGCTTGTTTTGTTTCACTTATATTTACGTTAGTTTTATTGGTTCAATCTACGTATAAGCGATGTTGTAATGTACGGTCTGTGTGAGTGCTTGTTCAGAGCATCTGTTACAGTGTATGCTACTGTAGTCTTTCAGAGTTGCTAATTTAATGTTCTGCTACGCTACACTTTGGTAAATAAATTATCTATTCAATTCATTACACCATTAAACTGTACAACAATACAGAACAACGAATCTTTGTCAACTAATTTTGAACTGGTATTAAGTTTCTCTGATATGACCTGCTTGCTTTCGAATAACAGTGCTCTGACGATAGCAAAAGATACGACTTGTGCACGTGTTTTCAAGCGCTCTACTTGTGTTGGTAAGCATACAATATACACGAGTAGTGATTTCATGAGATTCAAGTAAAAGATGCTAATAACTGCAAAAGTATGTACAATTTCCACCATTTCCATGGTGTACACAGTCTATCTGCCGTTCATTGTTACAATTTAAGACCCAACTCACGGATGTGGAGATGAGATGAATATATGAGATTTTCACTCTGCAGCGGAGTGTACGCTGATATGAAACTTCCTGTCAGATTAAAACTGTGTGCCGGACCGAGACTCGAACTCGGGACCTTCGCCTATCGCGGCAAGTGCTCTACCAAAGGTCGCGAGTTCGAGTCTCGGTCCGGCACGCAGTTTTAATCTGCCAGGAAGTTTCAGATGAATATATGTCTCATGATTTTTAGGTTTTGGCATGTGCTAAAGGAAAATGTAAGTAATGTATTATTATTTTTAGCATTCTATTTTATTACGTGAGTATTATATGCATGGCATGATGCATCATTCAATGTGTACGGTAATTTTTTTTCATTTTTTATTTCCTATTTTTGCATTTAATAACAGCCAAAACTGCAATGCTGAATTGCACAAATAAATAATTTTACACTCAAAAGATTCCCTCCCAGGGTTTTCTTTGCCCATTTCTTCCACGTATCACAATGTTGGGTGGTCTGTAGTCGTGTTCGTAATATACGTCTAGAGCTCAAACTGATAAGAATAGAGAAGGTGCTTAGGGTCTGGGTCAGCACAACTCTTATAGTATTCTGCAATAAAGTAAGAACGTAATTTTGTTGCTTTCCAGTCGGTGTACCTTCGGGCCACAAGTTGCAGATAGTTGGCGTCCGACGCTGTTGACACTTTAGCGGACAGTCTGGGGCCGACCTCCCACGTTTTGCGCCTCACAACAGAGGCTGAATGTTCGAATGGCGTCGCTACGGAAGGCCAAGTCGGCAGCGCACACTCGTGCTGACTCCCCTTTTGACAGGTGGAAGAATATACACAACCCGCTTTACCTATTGTGGTACTTACACGGTATCGAAATGTTTAGTGCCAAGTGTGCATTGTTGAGCCACTTTTGAACTGACACTATTCGAAAATAAAAAGTAACCCGTTGTGAAACAATGTGAATTTATATTTTATTCTCAATGGTAGACAGTTTCAGAAGCAGGTGCATAAATACAGTGTACGTACGGTATTTGACGATTAATACCCTAAATGCTTTACGAGGTGACGATGCAGACAAGCTCAAACAAAAATACGTATAATACCGGTGCAAATTTTATTGGTTGCAGAGATACAGCTGGTTACAGAGACAAATTTTTATTAAGCTCCAGTTGCTTTGGGTTTATTTATCGATTAGCACTTTTATTTTGAAGTTAAAGTTTTGGAGGCTGTGCTTCACTTTATATAACCGAATCTTATTGCAAACCTTTAAGCATGCTGCATCCATTCACAAATGCTTAGGATTCTCACATGGTATTTATCTATTAATTTTGTGATGGAAATGCCGGTGCTGCTTGTCGAGAGTAAGGTATACAATTTCTTAACCGCAGTGGTGTCAGGTCAAAGACTGTTTACTCGTGTTTCCACTAAACTGTGAGAGGCGCAGTGGAAATGAGCGTTTGGCGTCATTGGCCGGGAGGCCCCTTACGGGGCAGGTCCGGCCGCCTTGGTGCAGGTCTTATTACATTCGACGCCACATTGGACGACCTGTGCGCCGGATTAGGATGAAATGATGATGAACACAGCACAACATCCAGTCCCTGAGCGAAGAAAATCCCCGACCCAGCCGGGAAACGAACCCAGGCCCCTTAGGACGGCAGTCCGTCACGCTCATCCTTTTTTTTTTTTTTTTTTTTTTTTTTTTTTTTTTTTTTTTTTTTTTTGCGGCCGTCACTTGACATTTGTTCAAGTTCGTTGTTGACCTATTCACTCAGTTTTTTTTAATACAGACGCCAACCAGGTCTCTGATGGAACACGCTGAGCTACCGTGCCGGCAGCCATTCAGCTATTGGGGCGGACAGTAGGCGCAGCGCCCAGAAGTAACGTCCCATCCGAACGTGCAAATGAACAGTGTGCGCATGAAGTAGTACATAAATACAACAATACGCTGGACATTACTTGTGCACGGCCCTTATAGTTTAGAGCGGATTAGAATTTTGTCGTTGACTAGTTGCAAGTCACCGAGCAATCACACTAATACTCTCTCCTCATTACGTCACTTTCTCTCGAGACGGCATCAGTAACACTCTTACTCACGTCGGTGGTCCGATGAAAGCCCACGTGCCGCCTTTGTAGAGACACATAATCAGGAAGGCTTGTGTGATGGCGTTATTGGAAGAAGTTCGAATGGCTATAAGAATGGATATGGTCTTCCGGCACGAAGGGAATTTTTGTCTGTGAGGATGGTTGAAAGGCGAAGTCTACAAAGAAAAAGTAAACACGAGACACAAACTGATGGCCCGGATTATGAATAGTGCTTCTGTCCCAAAAACACGCCTACGAGATATCAGAAGAGCTACACATGGTGCTGTCAAGTGAATTTGAAAGTGCACTGGATTCGAAGGCGCTGCGGTCATCGACTGTGCGGCTGGTCCCGGCGGAGGTTCGAGTCCTCCTTCGGGCATGGGTGTGTGTGCTTGTCCTTAGGATAATTTAGGTTAGGGACTGATGACCTTAGCAGTTAAGTCCCATAAGATTTCACACACATTTGACCTTTTTTTTTTTTTTTAATTCGAAGGTGGAATTTATGAAAATCGGCTTTGAAATCACCTTGATTAACGCTTTTGAGATTGATCGAACAGTCCACGGGTGTACCGCCGGTCCATAGTGTCCAACGGGCACAATATTTTGGCGATCAGACGTGTTGCCATCGTCAGGTGCGCTGACGAACTCTCCGCGGCCGCGCGTCGGCGGTCGCTGAGAGGCTTGCGTCGGCGTCTGTGGTGGCGTCGGTGTAATTGCCTCGTCTGCCCTAGTCGCTCGTTCGTTTTCTTTGCTGAGCCTCTTTTTAATTGGACTGAGTGCCGGTTCCCGTGCTTTGCTGAGGTTATAGCCGCAATCTTTGTTGATGAGTCCGTCCCTGGTACGAATTTCGATAGCCTCTCTAACGACGCTCTCCCAGTATTTAGACGTCTGTGCCAAGACCCTGGTATGTTGGCAGCCCATTTCGTGATTTTCGGACAAACAGTGCTCTGCGACGGCCGACTTGCTGGGGTACATAAGTCGAGTGTGCCTCTGATGCTCTCGGCAACGATCTTCGATGGTGCGCACTGTCTGTCCAATGTAAGTCTTCCCACACTCACAGGGAATCTGGTATATGCCGGCCTTCCGCAAACCGAGATCGTCTTTGACACTTCACAATAATGCTCGTATTTTATTAGGCGAGCAAAAGAGCTTTTGAGATAGTTTGCGTTTCATTGTGACAGCTGTATCTCTGTAATAATAAATCTTGGACATATGTCATACCGAAAGTTTTACTCGAATTCGGGTATAGTAGCAACACGTAAGAAACTTACTATTCCTCCTTAAACATCCTGTACATTGAGGTGAGAAATGTCACACAACAGCGATACGCCCATTGGCAGACGACGGTAGTGTCGCGTATTCAACGTATATCTACATCTACATCTAAATTTATACTCCGAAAGCCACCCAACGGTGTGTGGCGGAGGGCACTTTACGTGCCACTGTCATTACCTCCCTTTTCTGTTCCAGTCGCGTATGGTTCGCGGGAAGAACGACTGTCTCAAAGCCTCCGTGCGCGCTCGAATCTCTCTAATTTTACATTCGTGATCTCCTCGGGAGGTATAAGTAGGGGGAAGCAATATATTCGATACCTCATCCAGAAACGCACCCTCTCGAAACCTGGACAGCAAGCTACACCGCGATGCAGAGCGCCTCTCTTGCAGACTCTGCCACTTGAGTTTGCTAAACATTTCCGTAACGCTATCACGATTACCAAATAACCCTGTGACGAAACGCGCCGCTCTTCTTTGGATCTTCTCTATCTCCTCCGTCAACCCGATCTGCTACGGATCCCACACTGATGAGCAATACTCAAGTATAGGTCGAACGAGTGTTTTGTAAGCCACCTCCTTTGTTGATGGACTACATTTTCTAAGGACTCTCCCAACGAATCTCAACCTGGTACCCGCCTTACCAACAATTAATTTAATATGATCATTCCACTGCAAATCGTTCCGCACGCATACTCCCAGATATTTTACAGAAGTAACTGCTACCAGTGTTTGTTCCGCTATCATATAATCATACAATAAAGGATCCTTCTTGCTATGTATTCGTAATACATTACATTTGTCTATGTTAAGGGTCAGTTGCCACTCCCTGCACCAAGTGCCTATCCGCTGGAGATCTTCCTGCATTTCGCTGCAATTTTCTAATGTTGCAACTTCTCTACATACTACAGCATCATCCGCGAAAAGCCGCATGGAACTTCCGACACTTTCTACTAGATCATTTACATATATTGTGAAAAGCAATGGTCCCATAACACTCCCCTGTGGCACGCCAGAGGTTACTTTAACGTCTGTAGACGCCTCTCCATTGAGAACAACATGCTGTGTTCTGTTTGCTAAAAACTCTTCATCCAGCCACACAGCTGGTCTGATAATCCGTAGGCTCTTACTTTGTTCATCAGGCGACAGCGCGGAACTGTATCGAACGCCTTCCGGAAGTCCAGGAAAATGGCATCTACCTGGGAGCCTGCATCTAATATTTTCTGGGTCTCAAGAACAAATAAAGCGAGTTGGATCTCACACAATCGCTGTTTCCGGAATCAATGTTGATTCCTACAGAGTAGATTCTGCGTTTCCAAAAACGACATGATACTCGAGCAAAAAACATGTTCTAAAATTCTACAACAGATCGACGTCAGAGATATAGGTCTATAGTTTTGCGCATCTGCTCGACGACCCTTCTTGAAGACTGGGACTACCTGTGCTCTTTTCCAATCATTTGGAACCTTCCGTTCCTCTAGAGAGCAGTGCCTTGGCGGAGACGTCATTTGTACTCGAGTGATTCATATGAAAAGGTTTCCGACGTGATTAAGAAAGCACGACGAATTAACAGACTTTCAACGTGAACTGGTGGTTGGAGCTACACGCGTAGGGCGTTCCATTTCGGAAATCGTTAGCAAATTCAGTATTCCCGATCCACAGTGTCAAAAGTATGCCAAGAATATCACTTTTCAGTCATTATCTCTCACCACGGACAACTCAATGGCCGACAGCCTACTGTTAACAACAGAGAGCAGCAGCATGTGTGTAGAGTTGTCAACGCCTATAGACGAGTGAGATAACCACACAGATCAATGTGGGATGTATGACGAACGTATCCGTTCGTACAGTGCGGCAAAATTTGGCGTTAATGCGCTATGACAGCAGACGACCGACGCTAGTGCCTTTGCCAACCGTACGACATCACCTTCAGCACCTCTCTTGGTCTCGTGACCATAGCGGCTGGACCCTAGACGACTGGAAAACCGTGGCCTGGTCAGATAAATCCCAGTTTCAACCTTTAAGAGCGGATGGTAGGTAAGGCACTGTTCAAGCTGGTGGCGGCTCCATAATGGTGTGTTCCACTGGATGTTTGGCCACTAGGAGACCACTTACACCCGTTCATGCACTTCATGGTCTGAAACAATGGTGGAATTTTTATGTACGACAATGCGCCATGTCACTGGGTGACAGTTCTTCTTGATTGGTTTGAAGAACATTCTGGACAGTTCGAGCGAACGTTTTGGCCCTCGAGATATCCAGACATGAATCCCATCGACCATTCATGGAAAACAATCGATTAGATTAGATTAGTACTTGTTACATAGATCATGAATACGACACTTCGTAATGATGTGGAACGTGTCAGGTTAATAAAAGGTGGCTTTACAAGATATTACATGACACTTAATGTTTTTATTTTTTTAATTTTTTATTTTAATTTTTTTCCCCTTTTTGTGAGGGTTGGGGAAATTACCCACTTACTATATCCAAAAATTCATCTAATGAGTAGAAGGAGTTGCCATTAAGAAATTCTTTTAATTTCCTTTTAAATGCTATATGGCTATCTGTCAGACTTTTGATGCTATTAGGTAAGTGACCAAAGACTTTTGTGGCAGCATAATTTACCCCCTTCTGAGCCAAAGTTAGATTTAACCTTGAGTAGTGAAGATCATCCTTTCTCCTAGTGTTGTAGCCATATACACTGCTATTACTTTTGAATTCATTTGGATTGTTAATAACAAATTTCATAAGTGAATATATATATATATATATATATATATATATATATATATATATATATATATATATATATATATAGTGAGGCCACAGTGAAGATCTCTAGCTCTTTAAATAAGTGTCTGCAGGATGATGTTGGATGAACTCCAGCAATTATTCTGATAACACGCTTTTGTGCAATGAACACTCTTTTACTTAATAATGTGTTACCCCAGAATATGATGCCATACGAAAGCAGAGAATGAAAATAGGCGTGGTAAGCTAATTTACTCAGATGTATATCGCCAAAATTTGCAATGACCCTAATAGGATAAGTAGCTGAACTCAAACGGTCCAGTAGATCTTCAGTGTGTTTTTTCCAGTTCAACCCCTCATCAATGCATACACTTAGAAATTTTGAATATTCTACCTTAGCTACCGATTTCTGATCGAAGTCTATATTTATTAATGGTGTCATTCCATTTACTGTGTGGAACTGTGTGTACTGTGTTTTGTCAAAGTTTAATGACAGCACATTTGCAGAGAACCACTTAATGATTTTCTCTAAAACATCGTTTACAATTTCACCAGTTAATTCTTGTCTGTTGGGTGTGATAGCTATACTTATATCATCGGCAAAAAGTACCAGCTTTGCATCTTCGTGAATGTAGAATGGCAAGTCATTAATATATATTAAGAACAGCAGAGGACCGAAGACCGAACCTTGCGGGACCACATTCTTGATTGTTCCCCAGTTTGAGAAATCACCACTTTTTTTGCATATTATGTGAACATCTCATTTCAACTTTCTGCACTCTTCCAGTTAGGTATGATTTAAATCGTTTGAGCGCTGCCCCATTCATACCACAGTACTTGAGCTTATCTAGAAGTATTCCATGATTTACACAATCAAAAGCTTTGAGAGATCACAAAAAATCCCAACGGGTGACTTCCGGTTACTCAGAGCATTTCATAAAAAAATGGTTCAAATGGCTTTGAGCACTACAGGACTTAACATCTGAGGTCATCAGTCCCCTAGAACTTAGAATTATTTAAACCTAACTAACCTAAGGACATCACAGACATCCATGCCCGAGGCAGGATTCGAACCTGCGACCGTAGCAGTCGCGCGGTTCCGGACTGAAGCGCCTAGAACCGCTCGGCCACCACGTCCGGCAGCATTTAATATTTCATTAGTGAAAGTATATATAGCATTTTCCGTTGAAAAACCTTTCTAGAAACCAGTTGTCAGTTGGTACACAAAATTCTGCACCGGCAACACTTTCGCAGTTATGGACGGCTATAGAGACAGCATGGCTCAATATTTCTGCAGGGGAATTCCGACGACTTGTGGATTACACGCCACGTTGAGCTGCTGTATTATGTCAGGCAAAAGGACGTCCAACACGATATTAGGCGCACGGGGTAGCCGGGTGGTCTTGGGCGCCTTGTCACGGTCCGCGCGGCTCCCCGCGTCGAAGGTTCGAGTCGTTTGTGTGTCGTCCTTAGCGTAAGTTAGTTTAAGTGAGGTTAAGTAGTGTGTAAGCTTAGGGACCGAAGACTTCAGCAGTTTGGTCCCATAAGCCTTCACGAAAAATTTCCAAATTTCCAACACGATACTAGGAGGTATGCCATTACTTCTGTCGCCCCAGTGTTCGTTATTATACAAATTTCGCCTATGTTTATTAAGAGCAATGTTTAGTGGCTAAGTTTGTGACAGTAAATGTGTGGTTCTTTTGTAAAGCGGTTCTCCTATATAAAGCACTACAATCACTTGTTCGCACCACAGAACACAACTCGCATTCCTAGTCTTACCTGACGCTACTATCAAAGCGATGAGCGAGAGAGAATGGGAGTGGTAGCGCTTTAATGTTGTTTAAGTCGGCTGCTTCTGTGTTGGCAGCGCTATGTAGCGCTTTGCATTGGATCTCTGACTGCGCTTTCATTGTAAGAGACTCTTTGGCTGGTTGGACTCGTTGAAAGTTAGTCGCCAGCAGTGATGGAAGTACTGTTGGGCAGTTAAGAGGTGAACAGCCAGCAGGGACGGATGTTAAAAGTGAGAAGTTAGCATTGATGGAGGGCAGAGGTCTGAAGTGTTAGCGTAGGCTAACGATCTGTACATGTTCGACTTGGAGATTGAATATTACTCATGATTATATACCTTTGTACTAGATGTCAATGACGACTTATAGTCGTGTCTGAACTGGATGTCACATTATTAAGGCAAAAAAAATACATCATTTTGTTTGCAACAAAATCTTTCCTTTGCTAACCACATGCCTATTAGCAGTTAGTGGCTTTAGTAGTTAGAATCTTTTATTTAGCTGCTACTGCTGACGCTCGCTGTATTGCAGTAGTTCGCGTAATGAAGATTTTTGTGAGTGCTTAATGAAATGTATAGGTTATTGTCAGGAATTATTTTTAGTCAGGGCCATTCTCTTAATTTAATTACTTGAAGTCAGGTTGCAATTTTTTTGAGCAATCAGATTGCGTTGCGCTAGAATATCGTGGGTCAGTGTTGACATGATAAAAAAAGGCAAAGAGAAAGTAGGTTCCCTTGCATTCAGTTTCACTCAGCAGTTTAAGTAAAATATTATAGTAAAGAAGTTTCAATGTACGTGGAATAGTGTTCAAACGTTGATAACTGCAAATAATCAGGTCAAAGGCTTCGGGAGAGCGGTGTGCTGACCACACGCCCCTCCTATCCGTATCTTCAGCTGAGGATGACACGGCAGTCGGATGGTCCCGATGGGCCAATTGTGGCCTGAAGACGGAGTGCTTTACTATGGGACTTAACATCTGAGGTCATTAGTCCCCTAGACGTCGAGCTACTTAAACGCAACTAACCTAAGGACATCACACGCATCCATGCCCGAGGCAGGATTCGAACTTCGCGACCGTAGCAGCGCGATTTCGGACTGAAGCGCCTAGAACCGCTCGGCCAATGCGGCCGGCTCCTGCAGTGGGGCAGCGTGTCAAATGGTTTCCGGAAATCTAGAAATATGAAATATGCTTGTTGCCCTTCATCCATAGTCTCGGTATATCATGTGAGAAAAGGGCAAGCTGAGTTCGAGAGATGCTTTCTAAACCATGCTGGTTCCTATACATAAACTTCTCAGTCTCGAACTGAGAATATGTTCAAGGATTATGCAGCAAACAGATGTTAGGGATATTGGTCTGTTATTTTGCCTAATTGTGATTTCGCTGTCCTTACCACACCTATCATAGTTTTTACTAGATAAGCCGCTGCTGCTTCCTAGACGCTCAGTGACGGACACTGTGCCAAAACAATCTCCCTGTAGGCAAAGTCGCTTATGTCAATGGTTTTTCACATTGGCGGCCCGGCTCTTTGCTTTCGTCTGTGCTCTGCTTATACACTTTCCTTGAATTATCTCGCGTCCGTAACGCCACCAGCTGGCATTCGATCTCGCGGTGGTCAGTGGCAACAATGTTTGGTGTATAAGTGTAGATTTAATAACGTAATATTAGCATAATAGTTGTAGAACATACTTTACCACGTAGCGCTGCAACTACCCCAAAGAATGATGGATTGGAACGACTTTACACGGTGCAGTCTCCAAAGATGAACTCGTCTAATGTATGAATACCGAAGAATGGGATACAATCAGTTGGCTTCGACAAATTACGTCACAAGTTATCACAGATGATTCACTGCAAAGACAGACGAATGTTGACAAACCAAGGAATGTAGTAGAGAGAAAAGAGATTGTGGGCATATACCACTTATATCCATATCTTGAATGTAATGTTACATATTTCGCTTTTTTCGCAGTGGAAAATCCTTGTAAAATCCTAGTATACTACTCTTCAGTTGATTTATATAGGTCAGCTGAAGGATTGGGTAATAGTTTTAGCAAAAAATAAAAAAAGGAAAAGCAACATACGTACATTGGGATGCAATGCCTCAGTTGACATATAGGTTGTATCTTGTGCTTCAGTTGAACTATGTAGGTCAACTGAAGTACAGGATACGAACTTTACGTATGTCAGTTTTTTTTTTCATCTTCGCTAGTACTAGTATCAACTGAAGAATAGGATATTAGTTCTAGCGAAGGCGAAAAGAGCGACAATCGTAAAATTTGCATCCTGTACTTCAGCTGATTTATATGGATAGGTCAACTGCAGTATACTGGTACTAGCAAAGGCGAAGAAAGTGACAAACATAAAATTTGTATCATGTATTTCAGTTAACCTAAATAGATCAACTGAAGAATAATATACAACCTTCGTAGTTCAACTCAAGTACAAGATGCATCTATGTCGCTTTTTTAATTTGCTAGTACTAGTTGCGTATTCTTCAGTTGACCTACGTAGTATGGGATACGAATCAATTGCAGAGGAAACAACGATTGGAACGACTCACTATGACACGAAATAGAATGTATACACAAATGATTTAAAATTACCACAGGCGACAAAAAGCATAAGCAATATCTCTCTCTCCTTAATAACACATTAATTTATTTTTATTTGCGATTACGACGCTTTGCTACACAAGTTAACTGATTTACTGTCTACGGCTCGAAAACAAACAAACTAATATCCACGACTAAAATACGACGTCACTGGTTAAAACCGACGAGTTGTATCCCACACTTCAGTTGATCCTTCATATCACTATACAAATTTATGCATACAATATTACGTGCAAACATAACGCGAGTAGTTATAGAACATACTTTACCATGTGGCGCTCCAACTATCCCAATGAATGATGAATGGGAACGATGTTACACGGTGTAGTCTCCAAAGATGAACTCTTCTGACGCATGCTGTGGTGTCGCGCTGCTATGCAACAACTCCACAGGCCGGAGGCTCCAAGCGACGTGTTGCTAGGCAACGGACCGCGATATCATTTTGCTGGCCAACAATTTCTGAGTCTCTTCAGCAATCCACTTACTATTTATTGTTTGTTGGTGTTACGATGATAAACAATGACCTAGGAATACACGCGAAACAACATAATACCTTCCATTTGAGCTCACATCGTAACGGCAAGAGAAATCGTCTCTGACCGCACTGATTATCTATACTAATAACAAGTCTGTAAAATCGTCTCGTCTGTCTGAACATGCTAATCTCCAAAACTACTAAACCAATTTTCATGGGGTTCCACGGATTAACTGGAGTGTATCTTGGGGACAAAGCGTAGGTTTTATTTCATGTATCAGAAGAACGGAAAAGAGACGTCGTGATTTAAAGCTCCATCTAACACCTGCGGTTCAATCTCTAGACGAATTTTCACTGGGTATTCACAGATATATAGAACGTAGTTTGGAGCAAGTTATGCTCATCATTTTATAAAAATCAGAACACGAAAAAAAGATATTGTAATTTAAACTTTTATCTAAAGTAGTCTGCTCAAGATAGTAATTCGGATGTTTAATCATTATAGCATAGTACAACAAAAGTGACACTGCTAGTTTCTTGGTACATCAAAGAACAAATGGATGGCGCTGTTAGTTTTCGATAACTGAGTGACATATGTATTTTCGGAGATTTATGTCAGTGAGAGAATTAAGCGTAGTAGTAGTAGCTTTATTCATCCGTATAACTTATCTTGATGTACACAAACTAACAGCGAGTTTAGCTGGATAAGCCGTACGAATTTATTGATTTCGCTTTGTGTGTTAAAAACTTAAGGAATTTGCTTTCTTTCTTTCGACAGATTTTGTTTATATTCTTTGCTCATAAAAATGCCTTTATTAAGCTTGCTTTGTCATTCGGGTGCCTCACATTACACTGTAATTTCGTTTTGTTTCCAAATAGAAATCCCAAAGAAACTGTGGTGTCTCTCTGAATACACCAGAATAGCTAAAAGACCGAGGGCAATGTGGTTTCAAGAATCCAAGAAGACTGCGAGGCGAGACTCGCTCCAGATCGAGAACAAAAAGCTTCAACTCGCTCTTTGGAAACTTCTTTCGAAAGAGAGACACGACGTAACTCTGATCGTGGACGTCACGCGTTATCTCGCTTCTAGGAACCCTTTACTCATACAAGCTTAAAGTTACTTCTGTCCAACACGGCTGCGCGGAGTGGGCGTGCTGTTTGAGGTGCCATGTCACGGATTGCGCAGCCCCTCCCACCGGAGGTTCGAGTCCTCCCTCGGGCATGAGTGTGTTTGTGTTATTCTTAGCATAAGTAAGTAGTGTGTAAGTCTAGGGACCGATGACCTCTGCAGTTTGGTTCCTTAGGAATTCACACACATTTGAACATTTGTCCAACACGGAATCACAGAAGCGACAAGTTTGATGCGACGTGGTGAACGGCAAGCGAGTTTTTATACTAGAACGCCCACTTATTCGCAACAATTTACCATTTCGCTTCAAACGTGCGCAATTCCCGGTGCTGCTGCAACGCCTCGTCTTATGTGTCTACTGAAGAGCAAATATCGTAACGAGTTTGTTTGATCATGAGCATCTCTAAGCTCTATGATTTTACATAACCTTGTTACTTCTGTGTGTAATTTATACCAGAGCTGTCGATTTTCTTGCCGCTCGCATGCATAAGTTCCATCATTTTATGGTAGACTCCCGTACCTCTTCAACATAGGACGAGGTTCTCCTTTCCGCAACTTACACACCAGTGAGGTCGAAGCTTTGCGGCAGCGAGGAAGATGTTAATCAACTTTGGCTGCCACAGAAGGTATCAAGAAACTAATGCATTATCTGATTGTCTGTGGAAATGCTTTACCAACAAACACTAAAACTATTTTACCAACAGAAGATATAAAAGTGTGAAGCTCCGCCCCCCACCCCCCTACCCCCTTTCCTCCTAACACGGCGAGAGTTTCTCTCCCCAATTGAGAACGTTTGGAGCATTATGGGCCGGTCATTCCAACTAGTTCGGGAGTTTTGACGATCTAACGCACCAATTGGACAGAAGTACGTCCAATAACTATGTCAATCAATGCTAAGCCGAATAACTGCTTGCATAAGAGCCAGAGTTGGAGCATTGCGTTATTGACTTCCTCAATTTGTGAAGCTCTTTCTCTTGAATATATTAGCCAATTTTTCTAAAACTGTAACCATTTGTTTGTCTGTACATGTACATTACATCTACTGACTTGCGTCCCATTCGGATAATTCCTTCGTGGTGATTCGTTTTTTCTGTCTTAGAGTATATGTTAATAAGCCTAGATGATTGATTTAAGTTCAATTTAAATGGATGTAACAGATACTGGTTTTTTATATGTCTTAGGCTCGCTGTATGGGTAGTGCTCAAAAGCGATTAATGAATTATAAAAAATTCTTAGTACCGGCAACTTATATCGACTTATCTCCATACATATAGAGCGGAAAATTGTGTGTGAGATCACTAAAACTTGAAATAAAAGAAACATGGCTGTAACAATGTACAAATTACCAAAAGCTAGAAGTCTTTTAACGCTTTAGACTTTAGAGTGTTTCAGAGTTCCGTTTGTAACGATTTAACAATGACATACCTAATACATAAGTAGGACATATTTCCAATGCCAGAATAACATCCGGTGGCTGTGTCCTTGTGTCACTGACCAATCACTGAATGTGTGTTTGTTTACATATGGGTTAAAGGACGAATAAGTCTGTGGAAGTTTTACAACGTTTTATCACACTGATAACAAGAAGGGAATTACAATACTTAGCGTGACTGAGATTCAATTCACCTGTAGTGATATTTCATGGTAAGTTTTTTTATCTATATTTTGGAAGAGTGAAGTGTTGTTAAATAATTCTTTTAATTTAATCAGGCGAATCTTACATGACACTAAATATAAGTTTTGTATCATCCTGACCACTACGGTCGCAGGTTCGAATCCTGCATCGGGCATGGATGTGTGTGATGTCCTTAGGTTAGTTAGGTTTAAGTAGTTCTAAGTTCTAGGGGACTTATGACCACAGCAGTTGAATCCCATAGTGCTCAGAGCCATTTGAACCATTTGTATCATCCCTTTGATACTGAGGTTAGGAGTTTCCCGTTTAAATGAAGCGCAAATAGTTTGTTTTTAGTGGCCTTTGAAATGCGCTGAAAATAAGGGTCATGCTCCAGAAGACAGACCAATTGAGGAAAAGCGCTTTAAGACTGGAGATGTGACTTCAAAAACCAACTCTGAGATGAGAGAAGCTATTAAAGCAGCTGAAGGCACTAGTGAAGAACTAAGAATCCCGAGGTCTGATGCTATAAATCTACAAGGGCTTTTCAGAAAGTAGGGAACGTTTCCGTCTGACGCCGCTAGGCGCGCACCGATCGCGTATATTTTGGTTTGTGCGTGCTCGGCAGCTCAGTCGGCATCCATCCGTGACAGCGGGAACGTCGCTGCGCGTCCGGTTTTTTCGATATTCGAATTTGAAATGTGCGCTGCAATCGAAAGTCCCGCCAGTTATGAGGTGCGGTCTGTGATACGGTGTTTGTTGGCAAAAAACACAAAACGTATAGAAATGGATCGTGAACTGTGCGAAGTGTACGGAAACAACGTAATAAGCGAATGTTCCGTCCGGAACTGGTGCATTCGGTTAAAAATGACCGAACCAACGTTCATGATGAAGAGAAGAATGGATGCCCGAGCATTCTGACTGACCATCTTGTAGCTAAAGTTGATGAAACGATTCGTGAAAACCGTCACTTCACAATAACGGAGCTCAAACTTTACACAGCCTTAGAAGAACAGTTCAAAACAAACGCCGAGGAAAGCTGACGTTCAAAATTTTGTTTTTGCACGACAATGCCACCGGCAAACCGCACTATAGAACTCCTTAATTCTTCGAATGGGAAATTTTCCCTCATCCGCTCTACAGCCCCGATCTTGCACCAAACGACTTCCACTTGTTTCCCAAGATGAAGAACTGGCTTGCAACGCAGCGCTTTGATGACGACGCGGAGCTCCAGGCGGGAGTGACTCACCGGCTGACGTCTCAGGCGGCAGAATTTTACGACGAAGGTATATCATATCTTGTCCACCACTATGATAAGTGCCCCAGTATGTTTGGTGTCTATGTGGAAGAGTAGTATCTCAGTCGCTCTTTCAGATGTATACAATAAAATGTATTCCTTGTACTTAGTTTTTTTTTTTTAATGGCAATTCGTTCTGTACTTTCTGAATAGCCCTCGTATAAGGACTGTTCCTGTGAGAACAACAGAAACTTGTCAACTGCTGGATATTTCACCGGTGGTAAAAAGAGTACTACTAAGGGGCGGTCTTTGTCCCAGTTTTTGACTGATTTGTAACAGACTTAAAGTTTGTAAACGCAATAACTTACCATCTGGATTTTCTTCACTGATCCCAATGTCAGCCTATGAAGTCCTCTTAAACATTGAAGAACGAGAAGAGTTCAAGACTTTAACTGAGCACTACATTGAAGATATGGAATGTGGAGTTCTCGCTGAATTACATTAATGAAGTGGGGAATCTGTGAATGAAGATTCAAGATCTTCGTCTGCCATGGAAGCACTGTAATTATGCAATGAAGACATGTACCCAAACCTTCTGCAGGTACTGACCACATTTTCTGTAACTACAACCGCAGCAGAGAGGGTATTCTTCACTTGAAAGAGAAGCTGGACATACCTGCGAAATTCAACAAGACAGGTAGGTTTTGAAGTTAATTACATTACTTCACGTCATATAACAACTATTATATTCGCATTTATTAATATTTATAAGTACTAAAATAATTTATTCTGCTGTAATTAAGTTGATAATTGTGCTTTATCCTTTCAGAGAAGACTAAATGGTCTAGCCCTCTTGCCATTCAACGTCTTGTGCCTGTTACACCATTGGAGGTTATACATACGCAACCTCGCCGAGAGAAAGAAGAAACTGGATATGCCGTTATAAGGAATGTGGTTATTATTTGCTGGTACCTTTGTTTTAATTTCATTATCTGAAGCTATGATTTATTTATTTATTTATTTATCAGCAGAACAATACATGTGGTATGGATGCTGTCAATACTTCGCACAATGCTCCTCATATTTCATCCTAAATCTTTCAGAAACACTAATTATCAGGGACCAATGATTTGCCAATTTAGTCTGATGTGTGCCATGTTTAGCAAAGTATTTTCTTTCCATATCAACTATGCCGACAGTGAAAGCATATAAGGCGGCCTATCTAATGACACGTAGATTACAGTCAACCACTTTGGCGCCCGCTGCTTCGCTCATGGAGAGTGTATGGCCTGCTCAGACTTCTTTCCTTTTTTTGTTTTTATTACATCGAATTTTTATGTCGTTCACAAACTGCAACGCTTTCTAAGCTCTTCACGCTAATTAAAACCATATTAGCATTGTCTTTTCCGAATGCACTTCCGACCAGAAAGTGATTCTCGTAGCAGGAGTTCACAGTGTTTGCTAGTCACGCCTTTTGCGTTCTTGTGGAGAGATACACGTAACAACATTCATCCCGTAAGAAATAGAAACGAAATACCAATTTTCATAAATTTAGCTGTAAATTTTTTTGTGAAACGAAATATTTTCTTAAAAATTCTTGTCCCCTATTGTACTCCTTTAGGAGCAGAATTTCCAGAAACACTGAAAAACTATTTTTTTTATTTCTAACTCAAATACCAATTGTCATAGATATAGCCTTAAAAGTACTGTAGTAGTTATTTAGGAATTACTTATTTTCAAAAAACTTTCACCACCATTTCACCCATTAGTGGTGGAATTTCAAAAACTGCTGAAACACGTACTTTTTATTTTGGGACTAAGAAACCACCAGTATTCGTAGCTCTAGCTTCAAAATTCTCTTAATAGCGACATACTTTCAAAAAGTCGTTCATACCCTATTCCACCCCCTTAGGAATGGATTTTCGGACAATAGGCTACCTTCTTAAACGATGCCTACAGTACAAGATCCACACACCCTCCAAACATCGAGTTTCTGTACTTTGTGATTCTGGCTGAGCGATGATGCGTCAGTAACTCAGTCTGACCTATTCCACATTTCACCCCATAGGGGCGAATTTCCAAAAACAATATAACACATTTTTTTTTCATCTCTATCCGAGGAGCCAAACACCAATTAAGATTTAGCTTTAAAATACTTTCGCAATGAAATATTTTAATAAAATGTTCCATCCCCTATTTCATCCGGTAGGGGGTGAATTTCCAAAAACAGTTATTAACATGTCTACGTGTTATTTCTAACAGAGAAGCTAAATACAAATTTTCACGGACCTAACTTGAAAAATGCTTGCACAATAAAATATTTCCATAAAGACTTTCACCCCCGTTTCACCCCTCAATGGGTTGAATTTCCAAAAGCAGTGAAACACGTGTTTTTTATTTATAACTGAGAAGCCAGATTCACATTTTCACAGAGTTAGCTGTAAAATGCTTTCATAATAAAATATTTTCGTAAAAAAATCTCATCCCCTATTTCACCCTCTTAGGGGTTCGGTTTTCAAAAACCACTAAAACAAGTTTTTTCTTTATTTTTATTTGTAACCGAGAAGTCAAATACCAGTGTTCAAGACATGGCTTTCAAAATATCAATTTTCGTAGGTCCATCTTCAAAATTGCCTTAAGAGCAACATTTTAAAGAAGAAAAAAGATAGTCCATACCCTATTTAACCATCTTAGGGTTATAATTTCGAAAAATCTCTTTGTAAACGACACATAAAGTATAAGATCCACACCTTCTCCAAATTTGAAATTTCTGTTCTTAGCTGTTTGGGCTGGGGGTTGATGAGTCAGTCTGTCAGGACATTGCCTTTTTACAGAAATAACATTCGTGATTTACGTCAATAGCGATACGCGTCGGAATTTTTGTAGTAGAGTGCTTTCATCTCCATTCATTTGTATCCGTAACGGTTGAATTCCGTCACATCACCGAACCGATTTGAACAACCACCGAACACAGTTTCGCTCCCCGCCACTGCTGACGGGGTCGCCAGGGGGATTCCCGAGTGCGTTCTTCCTTGTCGAACAGACAGCCAGAGAACACAGTCTGTCAGCTAACCGGCTGTCGGTGGGCTGTGTCTGTCACGTGCTTCGACCTGCTGGCAAGCTGGACTTACCGACAAGATCTGCCGCTGGCATATTACCTCGGGTCGGCGTCCGCCCACTTTGGCTTGTACGAAATGGAGCTGAAGTGCATTGAATTTTTGGCACGCTAGGCAGTTGTTGGGTGTCTGGGCCACGTGGTTGTGAAAGTCCTATAAACTTTGCTGTTGACATGTTTAAAGACGATTGCGTTCTTTATTTCCACAAATGTTTTCTATTCGTTATTCACTACGAGTCTTAAAGCCTAGAGTAACAGCCAGCCGGTGTCGCCGAGCGGTTCAAGGCGCTTCAGTCTGGAACCGCACGACTGCTACGGTCGCAGGTTCGAATCCTGCCTCGGGCATGGATGTGTGTGATGTCCTTATGTTAGTTAGGTTTAAGTAGTTCTAAGTTCTAGGGGACTGATGACCTCAGATGTTAAGTCCCATAGTGCTCAGAGCCATTTGAACCATTTGAACCCAGGGTAACAAAATGCGAATTCTGAGACATAAATAACAAGCTGATGCAAATGTTTACCCCATGTTTTTATAAATTATCTCTGTTAAAAAAATGTTCTGGAGTACTACAAAGTAATAATCAAACAATATGCAACATTTGTTACAAAGTATCATCAATGTTTTACAATATGATAAAGCAAATAGTCATTATAATATCAGTGTATTTATTGTATCATGGTTGTCATATATGGAAATATAGGATTGCAGTTCTCTATTGTACTCAATTACCTTTTTTGTTATAACATTGCAAAACACAGTAGGACACATCATAAAGCATAAGAATCGTTGAAGGAATTGTTTGCTATAATATCACAAATAATATGTAAATTGGTAAAAAATGTAAAGCTAGCAACTATGAAATAATAGTCTCCTGTGTGAAAGGAAACACAGATTTTATAAATTAATTTCAAAATTTTATGAAATTTTGAACACATCAAACATTTTTATACTAGACTGTTATGACAGCTTTGACAAATGTCTTTTGATGGTCTTTGCACACTTGTTTCGAAGAGACACAGGGCCTTTTTGAGTCTTCTTTTTAACTGAAAGAAAGTATTATCCACTTTTTTTTTTTTTTTTTTTTTTTTTTTTTTGAGTTCGTGTCTGGTTGTGCTGCAGATCTTGGAATATTGGTCCCAAAATGTGTGAAAATCTGTTTCATGGTTATGCGAAGCTCTGGTTAAATTTTTCTCGTGAGTCTATCTTTCACTTCTGCTTCATCCATCCCAAAAGCCAATGACTTGAGAAAATTGCTTCAGCTGTGTGTGCCGCCATTCCCCATATTCAAGACATAGGCGTTTCCAGTTGTCCATCGTACTGTCCCAGTTGGTTCCATAAACAGGTTCACGTAATTTCATCATATGATATGTAGGAACTGAAACCAATTCATCCCTAGTCTCTTTTCCCAAATATGAGATGCCCCACCATAAAAGTAATATGTCTTCGTATCACATAATGAAATAATCTTTAGTCCATAATTGTCTGGATTCCTTGAGAGACACATTTCGAGTGGGCATCTGCCTCGGAAGCTAAGGAGTGTCTCGTCAATTGTTGGAGAGTAGAGGGAGTGTACAGTTGTTCACTATGCTTGACAAAAATACACCATAAATCTCGGAATGCAGTGAATTGTCTGCCGTTGTCCTTTGCAATCTAGTATGTTGGTCATTAAATCTTAGATTATTAATCAAAAAGTGAAATCGGTTTTTCGTCATAACTCCTCAGAAAAGTGGGGCCCCCTGTACAAAAGGCTCTGAGCACTATGGGACTTAGCATCTGAGGTCATCAGTCCCCTGTCCTCTAATCTTAGAACTACTTAAACCTAACTAACCTAAGGACATCACACATATCCATCCCGAGGCAGCCCCTAGAACCGCTCGGCCACAGCGGCCGGCTACATCAGTACAGTTGACATGCACATTTCTTAGAGCTTCGCCCATAAAAAATATACCAAATAATGCTTTTATTTTGTTTTGGTTGGTATCTCCAATATGTGCGGCAATGTGAATTTTACCCTCGAATCAGCAACTCTTTAGTTTGTGTAGGTAACAATTAGTGAAACCATGTCATTACCAAACAATAGTTCAAATAATTTCACGGGAGACACTTCTTATGTTGCCTGCTGAGTGCACCAGGTACTTGTACAACTATGTTCTTCCAGAAAGAAATTTTAACTCTGCAGCGAAGTGTGCGCTGATCTGAAACTATATTCTTTGCTGCCACTTGATGCATTTTTATGGAAGGGGGTGTGTGCCAACAATACCCATTTCTGTGATATAAAATTTTCTGTACTTGGCGATCACCTTCATCTGACTGAATCAACATCAAATAGGGTTACATCGAACTTGTGATACTCCTTGTTGCCTGTGATGTGACCGTCTTCAGGTTCACTCACATCTTCGTCTGAGTCTCTGTAACATCCATTTACAGTGTCTTTTCTTATTTCCTCTGAAGCTCTTAATATTTTGTCAGAAGACGTATTCTATGTCTGCAAAAGAAAGTACCACCTATTTTGTATACCGAAAAATTTAACATATAAAACAAGGCGGATAAATTTCACAGTTTACCTGTTAAAGGATGACAGAGAATAAAGCCTGAGAGATTATGGCTTCCTCAATATGAAGAACGATTCTGAATGAAAAGGTAATCAGTGACTCCAGCCTGAGAAGCCAGTAGTACCAACATAGGATAAAAAATTATATGGACTGGAGTAATTTGTTACACCATCTTGTTATTCTAGGGTTACGTTCCGTATTAACTAACGTTACAGTTTCAAAGGCAGTAGTTCCTTTTTCTTTAAGCCCCTCTGTGATAATTAGTATCCCTCCCTATTGCTAATGTTTTGAGTACTGAGTATTTTGGGTGATCCTGTTTCGACTATACTGTGTTTCTTAAAACCTCTGCTGGGATTGATATAAAACTGTAATATCTGTTACGTAATTGTTTCAAAAAGGCAGTTGTAAATGGCGCCATAGATCTGAGATTTTTAGGTTATTTCAATTGAGGGATTGGCAACAGGCTACTGTGAGCATTGAATCTGAAATACTTCTGTGTAAGTCATTCTGTTATGTACTTCCTTTTAACGACTGTGTTTTGGGGCCGCTATAATCTGTGTATTGTATGGTTAACTGGGACGGGGGCTCTTGATTTTGATTTGTCAGTTGAGATTTTACGCGATTAATAAAAATGTTTCCTCAATATTGTTGCATACCTGTCAATCCGGCACCATCACCTTTACCACTTTCATATCAAAATTTTCAGTTGATGCATCCTGTGTTCCAATTCTAGTCGTTGAAACAGGTTAGGGCAGTTCAGCTGCTGCTATTTTGCGATACGGATCTGAGTGAACATCTTGTACTTCAATAGAACTGAACCTTAGACCCCCCCCCCTCCCCCCTCCACAAGAAAAAATATCTGCGCCCCTGGACTCACACTGGTGGACCGCTGGAATTAGCGCGCAATGGCCCACAGGTGGAACCACATTTCACCACAATTCTACCGAACGCCACCGTGGACATGTCACGCTGTCACAAGGCCATCGCACCCCTTCTTACCCACGTTTCACCCCTTCTGTTGACGCCTCCGCCGCGGAGGCTAGAACGGCAACGCCCAGCAAACATTTTAGACACACCGTCGCTCAGAACCGACACGAAAGGGCCTCAAGGGGTGTCAAAGAGGACGTCAATGAATCCTCCTTTTCCCTCGAGGCGTTAATTGCCAAATTGCCACCCATTCTGCAGTCAAAAACGCCAGTTCACAGTGCGGTGGGCAAGAGGGCAACGTTTCTTTCCAACGTTTAACATCGCTGACACCCTCGAACGCTTCAACCCTTCTGTAACGACATCGTGGGCCAGTAACACCGTTTGGAGTGTGGTGCAACCGCAATTTTTGGTTCTGGTGTACAGTGTAGAGCCACAAGGCACCATTCAAAATCATTCGACGGAATTTACACGCTACGCGAAACAACAAATGGTGCTTACGCTTTTTCAGCCCTCCTCTTTTGCACTGTCCTGTGGCGTGATCATGGCGCGATGCGGCATTGTCATATGCCTGAATAAAACGGCAAATGGTCCCTCGGAGGTCCCCCCCCCCCACCCCACACCCTCCCCCATTCAGGTCGGGAACACCTTCAGTGCCACCCACCCACGTTTGTTGAGCACGTCCACGGTAGCGTAGGGCAGAATTCTGGTGAAATTTGGCGCCAATGTGACACCAAAAACCCACCTTACACATCATATTAACTTCTGACGTCTGGCCTTTTTTTCGCATGTGTCGACAGTTTGCTGTTTGAAGCGTCGCCGACCTCGAGGGTGACGTCGAAGGAAGCCATGCTTTTGCACCTATCACAGGAATATTGTAGTCACTTTTGCGCCAAATTTCAAGCTTTTAATTCGCAACAGAAATAATTACGGGGCTACGAAAAAGTGGTCCTTTAATTGGGTCGCGCAGGTTACTTACATTAGCACAAGAAACACAGACACAGTTTACATCAACGAAATTTTCGCCTCAGGCTAGTAGGTATTTAGTTACGGACAAAATGCTCTGCATAGCTATTAATTAATGTTGGGGAACTGTGGTATCCAACTATGCAGGGTAATTTTTTGCACAATGCACAAACTCTAGGGATTGATAAATGGGAGGATACGGAACCAAAAACGTCTAATCAACTTACGTCCCGAAATGACTGGTTTCCATATTAAAGACCAGTTATTCAATCATACTTCGTTACAGAGACTGCGGTCTAAAACGCTCTGTGTCACGCAGGCACAGTTACAGTATGATTTCCTCCTAGAGGGTGGTACTGTCCCTCATGCGTCATGCCCTAGCGCTCTCTCCTACCATAGTAATTGGTAATGTTGTGTCCGATTCACTTCTCTTGCTGACCCACCTTGTAGTGGATGTGATACAGTGTTGTACACAATGGTTCCGTATTCGATTCGAGAGCTCGCCGACATGATGTTCACTTACAGTAAGGCAAATGGTAACGGGCTGCGGACAGATAGGTTGTATCAGGAGACATATCCCCGACGACGACAACCACAGTATTCATTGTTTGCAACAGCGTTTCACCGTTTGTATGAGACAGGGTCGTTTCACAAGGCAGGAAATGATGAAGGACATACCCGAAATGTTCGAATGTTTCTTGGAGGAAAATCAGATCACCACCGTGGAAGTCGACTACGTTGTCAGTAGCAGGCAATTGGCCCGCCAGTACAAGGTAAGCCAGAGGACCGCGTGGAACGTTCTCCATGACAATTGTTACTACCCTAATCTCTTACAGAGTGTGCAGGGCTCACTAGTGACAGACTTTCCACATCGGGAGCAGGTAACCACGATTCCGGAATTTCTGTTATCCATCCCATACACAGATGAAGCCTCCTTCACGCTGAGTCGTATCTTCAACTTCCGCAACAGTATGTGTGTGACATCTTATGGGACTTAACTGCTAAGGTCATCAGTCCCTAAGCCTACACACTACTTAACCTACATTATCCTAAGGACATACACACACACCCATGCCCGAGGGAGGACTCGAACCTCCACCGGGACCAGCCGCACAGTCCATGACTGCAGCGCCTTAGACCGCTCGGCTAATCCCGCGCAGCTTCGCAACAGTCACCTGTGGGATAGCAGCAGAGCCTTCATGGTAGGGTGACAATGAATCTTCAGCATCGGTGCAGTCTGAATGTATGGGTCGGGATAATTGGCGACCGTATTTTGGGATCAACCTTCCTTCCACGTCACTTAACAAATCCGAGCCATTGGCGTTTCTTGCGGGTGACTTTGCCTCCCCTGCTGGAAGAAATGCCATTGATGATTCGAAGGGTTATGCGGCTGGTACTCTAGCCGACTTCGCCGTTAACGTTCTGAATCATCACAATCGTGTCTTCCCTGGTCGATGGATAGGACGAGGGGGTCCAGTTGCAAGGCGTTTTCGTTCACCGGAACTCAACCTGTGCTATTTCTGGTTATGGGCCAAGCTCCAAAGTGTCGTGTATGCAAAGCCCAATCCAGATTTGGAGACAATGGAGCATGCTGCCTTTGACACTGTTCGGATGCAACCGACGTAAACGTGTGAGACAGAACATGCTACAGCGCGTACACGCATGCGTTGAGCGCATGGAAACCATTTTCAGCACATACTGTAACTGTGTCTGCATGGTACAGCGTGTATCCGACCGGAGTCTCTGTAACGATGTATGATTGGATAAATGGTCTCCAGCACGGAAACCATGCATTTCCGGACATAAGTTCATTATATCTTTCTTGTTCCGTGTCCCCTCATCAGTCAGTCCCTAGATTTTGTACACGGTGGATAAATCACCCTGTTATAATCCAGAACCATCGTCCCGAGATCTGTATGGAAGCCCCCTATCTGAATCTACGCCCGATGCGCGTCGTACTGAGCAGATATTAGTTTGCATGTAGACGCTCAAGGCATAGAACAAGGTTGCTTGGGTTAGTGGTATGTGATATATGTTTGTTATACGTCGATTGCAGAGCACATGTCTGCCGCTAACCACATGGCCACCATTCTTGCTGGCTGCGTTAGCATATAGGGATGCTCACATGGGATGGCGCCCTGATTAGTTTAGCACCGTCAGTCATCGGGCAACGATACAAGAACCTACTGCCCCGCCATATTCATCCATCTGTTCCGGTACACCATCCCTAGCCTGACGAGAGAGTACATCTGCTCCGCTGCACCGGAACTGAATTATAGCAGTCTGAAGAAAGCCCCAGGATGACGACGGTGCTTTTGTAGTCGTCCAGGGCCCTGCAATCGGTGGATCACATTTGGAATGCAGTCGCGCAGAACGCGCATTTCTTGAAGCCGACCCCGGCTGCACACTACTTGGTCGATGTCTCTAATAGAGTTGGTCATGACTGAACACAATATTAGACACCTACTCAAAAGAGCGCTGTGGTGTGTTTGTAGCGCTAAGCAACTGGTGCCGGCGGTTACGCGGATCTACGCTGATATATGTCATGGCAGTGAACTGGTGTGTATTCCAGTCAGTTCTATGGAATCAGCGTAGTAAGACAGATGAACGTGCAGACCGTACAGAAGGACATAAACTCTCGTCTTTTGACGTGCCCACGACTACACTCTGAATTAATGTCCCGATTTGTTGGTGCAACAATGCGGACTGTCCAAAATAACTACAAGAAATGGTTTACTATGCACAAATGGGTAACAGACATGAAAACAATGGTCATAGACAGACCCAACCGACAGGGACTGAAGGCGAGTGTCACGCTGTGTCAAGACGATTATCCGTTTCATACCCGACAGAAATTACTACTATCACTGGACGCATGTGCAGTTCGATCAGTTTCCGAACGAACAATAAGAAATGAACAGCATACAATGGACATTTGGAGTCACGCACTTTGTCTATGGGCCTTCAATGGCCCAAATAACAGACATACTGAACAGTTGTTGTTGGAGGTTTATAGTGTGGTCCAAGCAGTAGCGAGTTTTCATCCTTTCAAATATGCAAGTCGTCGAGTGGAGTTGCAGTCCAAAAAGACGTTCAAACCATATGGTGGGGGGAGGGGGGGTGTAATTGTGTAATTCAAAGGGTTCAGATGGCTCTAAGCACTATGGGACTTAACATCTGAGGTCGTCAATCCCCTAGATTTAGAACTACTTAAACCTAACTAACCTAAAGACGTCACACACATCCATGCCCAAGACAGGATTCGAACCAGCGACCGTAGCAGCATCGTGGTTCCGGACTGAAGTGCCTAGAGCCGCTCGACCACAGCGGCCGGCTGGGTGTAATTTGGGCTAAAAGTAATTCTGTGATGTTTTGGGGGTGTTCTATCATAACTTGCGCCCACTAGGACAGGTCACCGTAAATATAATCGGACATGCTCCTACTTCATGGTGACTTCGCTGTGGACACTCCCAGCTTCCAAAACTGCAACAGCTGTATTCACAGCGCGACACACATGCGTTCCTGGTAATACGAACATTCAGACGCCTTATAGAACCTTGACCTGCTTGCTATATCATCCGATCTTATCTCATAGACAATATCCGCAAATACACTGGCGTCCAAAATTCAAGTAACAAACCGCTTTTTCCCCGTCTTGTGTCTAATTCACAATGCACTCACACAAACTGTCAACAGACGTCCGTACTATCGTGTTCTGCACGGGAGATGGCATTCTGGTCAACGGACAACCATGCTAACGACGACCTATGAGTCGAGATAGTGTTTACCCGGTAGCCCCACGTATACAAACGCTGTGTACACAGTCACAGACGGTGCAGTGTGACCCTGAGAAGATGCCTACCAGACTCTCTGCGGTGGAGGACCATAGAAAGAAAGGAAGCAGTAGAGTCGCAAACTGGTGAGGCCCAATGGCTTAATGTGCATCGTTCTGTTGTTTCTCGGATGCGGCGACAGTTTATAGAGACCGAAACTGTATCCCGAAGACTAGGGAAGGGCCGACCACGTGTGACTTCAGAAGAGAAGACCGTTACTTGGTTGTAAGGGCACAACAGTACCACCTCAGCACTGCACGGCATCTGATCCCGCAGCATCCACTGGACGTGTCTCACCGAGGCAAATGGTGTGCAGAAGGCTTTGGAGGTCATCATCAGTGTTCTGCCTAAAGGCAGGTTTTCACATGGTAGTTCTCCAGGCTGTCCGGTCTTCTGCCATCCTCTTCAGGTCTGCATAATTTCCTATTCCCTTTATGTCGTCTATCATCTTGTATCTCCTTCTTCCTCTTAGTCTTCTCCCACAAACCAATCCTTCCAAAGCATCTACTAGCAAGCACTCCCTTCTCAATGAATGTACCAACCAGTTCTTTTTCCTTTCTCTTACAACCTTCAGCAGACATTTTCTCTCACCAACCCTTTCCAATACTCTTTCATTACCCACTCTTTCCATCCAGCTTATTCTCTCCATTCTCTTCCACATCCACATTTCAAATGCTTCTAACCTTTTCTCATCCTCTCGTCTCAGTGTCCATGTTTCTGCCCCATATAGTGCCACATTCCAGCCAAAACATTTGCCAAGCCTTTTCCTTAGTCCTTTATCTAATTTGCCACATAAGAGTCTCCTCTTTCTGTTGAACAGATGGCAAGAATATATTGAATGTCTGTATAAGGGGGATGAAATGCAAAGCGAAATTAAGGTTGAAGAGGAGCAATATGTGCCGGAAGATGGAAAGGGATTTACCATCTTGGAAGCAGAAGTAGAAAAGGCGCTGAAGGAGATGAAGAATAGGAAGGCATGTGGAATAGATGATTTGCCAGCAGAACTGTTGAAGAGTCTGGGAAACAAGGCAAGAAAAGAAATAGTCTACCTCTGTAACGAGATATATGAGAAAGGGGAATGGCCTGAGGACTTCGCTGCAACAGTTATGATACCAATAGAGAAAAAGAGAAATACTAAAAAATGTGAAGAGCACCAGACTATCAGTCTAATTTCCCATGCAGCTAAAGTCTTGCTAAGAGTGTTGAACAGAAGGTTATATGGCAAGCTAGATAGAGGGATTGCAGAGGATCAGTTCGGATGTAGAAGAGGAAAAGGAACAAGAGATGCTATTGGCCTGCTAAGAACTATAGGGGAAAGATATATGGAAAAGGGTAGAGAAATCTTTGCTGTCTTTATAGATTTAGAAAAGGCTTTTGACAGAGTTCCGTGGAACAAGCTGATGGATATCTTGAAGAGGAAAGGAGTAGATTGGAATGAGAGACGACTGATACAGATCTATATTTACACCAGAAAGTAAGGATAAGGATTGGAAATGAAATGTCAGAAGGAAGCAGCATTGGACGAGGTGTCAGACAAGGTTGTTGCCTTTCCCCACTGTTGTTTAACGTACACCTTGAAGAGATTATTGCGAAAAGTTTAGATGGGAAAAGAGGAATATGTATTGGTGGAAAGAGAGTACAATGTATAAGATTTGCTGATGACATGGTATTAGTGGCAGAAAGTGAGCGGACAGCTATGGAGGTACAGTGGCCTTAATTCTCGGGGACGTGCTGTACGTCTACCTCTGATGCGTCTTCACAGAAGGGAACGTTTAGAGTGGAGTCATCAACATGCCACCTGGACTGTCGAACAGTGGGCCAATGTTGTTTTCACATAGCCTCGATTTCGTCTGGAGAGTGATTCGCTATGGATTCGCATCTGGAGGGAACGTGGACACGACTTCGCGATCCAAATATTGTGGAATGAGACCGAGATCGAGAAGGATCCCTAATGGCGTCGGTAGGGATTATGTTTACCACTCGAATCCGATTTCATGAAATTGTACAGGTGAATCGGCAAGGTTTAACTGCTGCCAGGCATCGCAACGAGATCTTGGGACCTCGTTTGCTGTTGTTGCGAGGGGCTCTGGGCCCAGACGATAATGCTCGACTTCATAGATCACAGGTGGTTGATGTTTTCTTCGAAACGGAAGATCTTGAACGCATGGCGTCGCCTGCTTGCTCTCCCGATTTTAGTCCCATACAGCATTTCTGATTGCACTACGGAAACAGCTTGCATCACGTCAGCATCCAAGAGCTATTCTCCAAGACTGCGAGCAGACCTGCAGGAAAAATGGACGTTCCTGTATCAACATGAGACTGGTGACATCATTCACAGCATGTCCCGTCGTTGTCGGGCCTGTATTGTTGCCAGAGGTGGTCGCACCCCATACTGAGCACATTAACCATTTGTCGGAATGTGTGTTACAAATCCGTTTGCACCCCATACTGAGCACATTAACCATTTGTCGGAATGTGTGTTACAAATCCGTTCGCACCCCATACTGAGCACATTAACCATTTGTCGGAATGTGTGTTACAAATCCGTTCGCACGCCATACTGAGCACATTAACCATTTGTCGGAATGTGTGTTACAAATCCGTTCTCACCCCATACTGAGTACATTAACCATTTGTCGGAATGTGTGTTACAAATCCGTTCGCACCCCATACTGAGCACATTAACCATTTGTCGGAATGTGTGTTACAAATCCGTTAAGTAGGAGAAAACGAAGAATCCGTATGCCCACTGTTATGCACCCTGCAGTTGTTTGCGTCCTGAATTCTTTACATTGTTTCTACTTTACTATCACCTTTTTAAACTATTTTGTGGCAAAATAAGCACATCCTTGCAAAATTTCCTGTTGTGGCTTTAATATTGCACACTGGAGTATTTGAAACAGTACGTGAAGCGTAGCAACCAGTATCCGCGCAATTTGGCAGCTCTTCTTCACCCAACCACGAATGAATGGTTTAGTCTGGATATGGCATACGTTAAGTAACTTGTGAACTCACTTCCCCGACGAACAGAGGCCATTTTGATTGCTAGGAGCTGTGTTACACGTTTTCATCGCAATCTCTGCTAGACGTATGGCAAGCATAGGCAACCTATGGTGACCCGCGTGCCTGTTCGCGGCCGCCTAGTCACGTGAGGCGACAGCAGCTCTCCTAGTGCATAATGTCAAAACTATAGTGTCCGTGTTTACAGGGTAAACTACGGATATGACTGGCACCCATTTCCCGACACGTCAAGGTAACAAATTGGCCTCAAAATATACGTCTTTGAGGGTACATTCATCTCATGTTCGCCAAACCTTATGATGTTTTATATTATTTTATTTTCGCGTAGTAAACCTTGTTTCTTTACTTCCGATGTCCTACATCAGCTGTCTCAAAAACTTCCGTTGTAAAAGTCTGCAATGCCGTTAGTAAAGAAACATTGTTCGCTACATAAAAATAAATGTAAACGTCTGAAGGTAGAATGCCAGGTATCTTGAAACGTCGCCATGGAAACATAAAACCCTGCAAAAGAAAGTGGTTGAAGCTAATCCGTTCACATTATACGCATGTGTGTATGCATGTACGTTTCATATCTCCTCCTAAACTACTCGACTGATATGAACCAAACTTTTTATACATATCATTTACTATCTGGAGAGAACCGTTGAGGTCGTAGGAACCACCTATCTATCAATTGGGGGGGGGGGGGGCTGAAAAAACAGCGTACACCACGACGGGAGACTATCGAAAATTTGTTCATCCAATGTCTGAGAATGTGATCAGTTAATGACAACAATAAACATTACACATAATTTCAAACCTTTACGAAACGTTTTCTCGCTGATAATCGCCACATTATGATGAAAGGAAAAAATCTTGTCGCTTACTACGTTTTCGCTGTTCATGCAAAAAAACTGCTGCATGAAGAATAACGTTAAAATTTATTACTTCTTTGCTACTAACTATATTCGTGACACATTTCGTGAACAGCATTCACATATGAAGGGCTTATTTCAGTAGTGGTACATGTTCATTACCGCCACTTTTCTGCCTATAATGCTTGTGAAATTAATGATCCAAACAAACAGAAAGAAAGGTTCATCTCTAGCAAGAAGCCATATGCTTGAATATCTCTGGTATCTCAACTCCAGATTTTTCAGCCCTTATTTAACTTTAGGACTGTGTTTCTCAAAAGGAACAAAAATTGACTTGTACCACTGTCGAAATAAGCCCTTCATATATCACTGAATGTACAAAATTTTGTCCCTGCACAACATGTTCAAGGGGTATGACGACATAAGCATTGAACAACGTGAAAATGAAACAGCATGGTGAAAGTCCGCTTGCTTAGCTGGGTGGTAACGTAGTTGCCTCCCATGCAGCGGGACCAGGTTCGATTTTTCTGGGTGTTGTGTTGTCCTCCTCATCATTTCATCCTCGTCAGCGGCACGCAAGTCGCCCTATGTGGCGTCGACTGAAATAAGACTTGCACGCGGCGGCCGAACTTCCCCGTATGGGAGCCTCCCGGCCAACAATGCCATACGCTTATTTCATTTACTGCAAGGCGAAATTCGGTAGAGATGTAGCAGAAGTATGTGTAGAAATATATTAAACGTGTGTGAAATACATCTGATATGTGCATATGTGGGCAAAGCCACAGTTAAGAAGCTCATCCTAAATGCCTGGAACGAGTTCAGTCAAATCTGGTAGACATGTTACTTCCGATGTTGAAAGAGTGTGGAGGTAAGAATTATCAGACGCCTATTTGGATCGGGCTGTTAACGTGCAGAGAGAAATGGGGAGGAGGAGATTGACAGAGAGAGGGGTGTGGAGGTGGTGGGCAGAGAGAGGGTGTGGAGGAGGGGCGCAGGGAGGAGGCAGCACAGGGTGGAATTATAGAAGATTGCAATAAATACATGCCCGGGCTACGCCAGGACATGTTCACGTTCAACAATTACCGTGTTGTAATATACCCACAACGCACAAGAACACTAGCGCAAAGAAGAATAGAAAAATAAGATATGACATGACACAGCCAATCCCAGTCGACAAGCAGTTAGTAGTAACCTGTGTTTTAGGCCATTGGCGAATCACTCTTCTGTGTTAATATCTACAAACATGAATAGCAAGCATTTTTAAACATTTGCCCAAAAATATATCTTATGACTGTGCGCACAAGCATAGGTTCTTTCTGTAACATTAGGTAAATTAAGGCATCATTTCTATTTATACTTTATAAATTCAGGAATCTAAATCGCTTCATCTTAGCATATACATAGTGTATTATACAGAAGCCAAGCTGGAGAAATGCTAACAACAGAGAAGCGAATTGTCAAACCGATAACACTCGCCCTCACACGCTGAATGCGCAGTGGTAACAATGAGAACATTTACATCGGCATGAACACTGTTCATCAGTATTTCTAGTACTGAATACAGGATAATGCTCGGCAGAGATGGTCATTGTATTGACAATAATGGTGAACGCGTGCTGGTTCCTTAACTAGCTCGTTTTCCCGCAAATTTCTTCCGCGCGCAGGACTGAGCCCAATAGCGGGCGGGATGCGAACCGCGGGCCGCCGGTTGCCCACTAGTAGCCTATGGGACGGCTAACAGCCCTAAAGCATCCCCAGTCTCTGTAGAAACATAGACGCAGTTTTCAGTATAACATCACTAAGATAGTCAATTAGTTCCCATGAATTCCAGTTTGGTTTCATCAGAATACAATTCCCCACCTCTTGCTGTAACGCACCTGTTATCGGCAGTGTGTCCAGTTATAAACAAAGCACAAGTGAAACGCTCTGTTCACTCGCTGCAACAAACTTTCTAATCACCAAATACATCCGTCAAATGCTATCTCCCTGGCACGGAACGCAGAGGAACGGCGGGGCTAAGCTGCACACGACCACTGATACGAGCGCTCTGGATTCACTGCATATTGCATGGGCCGCGCCGAATTGACATTGCGAGCATTGGGTAACAGTGTCACGTTGCTCTCGACCGTCCGCAAATAAAGGGAGAGCGAGAGATCGATACCTCTCGATAGCGCCAGCCCGCCGGGCTGCTGATCGCGCAGTCAGCTGGCGTCCGCCCCTGGATAACAATCTGGCGCTGTTTTGAGCACCAGACCCTTTCCCCCCCCCCCCCCCACTCCTCTTTACACCTGCCTATTGTGTCGTCCAGATTGGCCGCGATACCTCTATCAGGGGAGCGCCGATTACGCATTCAGATGGCATTCTTGCATTCAAAACGGGAGGGACGGATATTCTCATTTGGGTCTTGGCAAAGTACTGACAGTTGAACGAGAGGCTAGGAAATGATGAAATCACCGAAGTGAAATCGATAAATAACTGTTTGTACCTCTGCTGCACAGTTCTGTGTGAAAGCTTTTTATAAAGGTGAGTACATTCGAAAGGTAGTCACAAAGTTTCAATTGTCCCATCGTAAAACTCACACTACCATCACGAAACTTAATAATGACGTTAGTCCTTCAACATCTACATCTATAGTCCGCGAGCCACCTTACTACGGGCAGTGAAGGACAGTTTGCGTACCAGTGTAACTTCACCCTCTTCCTGTTCCACTTGCGAATGGTTCACGGGGAGAACGATTTTCGGTGAGCTTCTGTGTGGGCCCGAATCTCTCCAATTTTATTTTCACGGTTGTTTTTTGTGAGATATTCGCAGAAGGAAGCGACATATTGGTTATATCTTCTATGCCCTCCCAACTATAACAGTGGACCACAACGTGATGCAGAATGCCTCTCCTGCGGCGTCTGCCACAGGAGTTGGCCGACCTTCTCTGTGACTCTTTCGCGCTTACTAAACGAACCTGTGACGGAATGTGCTGCTCTTCTTTGGATCTCCTCTATTTCCTCTGTCAGTGCTATGTGGTTCCGATCTCAGAGCTTCTTGATAATTTCATATCAATGTATTGTTGTTTATTTAATTACGACCGAGGTTTCGGCCTTTTATGCCATTTTCAAGTGAATGAGTTTAAGCTGAAGAATTCTGGAGATTAGATGGGTAGATCACGTAGCTAATGAGAAGGTACCGAATAGAATTGGGGAGAAGATGACTAGAAGAAGGTATCGGTTGGTAGGACATGTTCTGAGGCTTCAAGGGCTCACCAATTTAGTACTGGAGGGCAGCGTGGAGGATAAAAATCGTAGAGGAAGACCAAGAGATGAATACACTAAGCGGATTCAGAAGGATGGAGGTTGCAATAGTTATTTGGAAATGAAGAAGCTTGCACAGGATAGAGTAGAAAGGAGAGCTGCATCGAACCAGTCTCTGGACTGAAGACCACAACAACAATAGAGTTTATGTCATTAACGTACATTGCTGGACATAAACTCAATCACTTGATAATCGCATAAAAGGCCGAAGCCTGTGGCGTAATTACATTAACAACAATACAGTCAAATGACGGTGTGTTTACTTAAAGATTATTGTACGACTGTTGCTCAGCAACATCAAAAACTGTTTACTTCTCCATAAGTTTAGCGTTCAGTGTGACACATTTTTCCAACTTGGCGGAGGTCTCAGCTGTAGAGGTCTGTGTTTTGACTGTTCAGGAAACGCTCAATCTCGAAAATTAGCTCCTCTTCATTCTATCACTCGACAGATTCTTAATACGGGAAGAAGTCACTTGGTTCCGAATAAGGGCTGTACGATGGTCTGTTAAAATTTGATATCCCGAAGAAATATCGTGTTGTGTCCTTTGCAGAATAAAAAAAAATGGGTCAAATGGCTCTGAGCACTATGAGACTTAACATCTGAGGTCATTAGTCCCCTAGAACTTAGAACTACTTAAACCTAACTTACCTAAGGACATCACACACATCCATGCCCGAGGCAGGATTCGAACCTGCAACCGTAGCGGTTGCGCGGGTCCAGACTGAAGCGCCTAGAACCGCTCGGCCACACCGGCGGGATCTTCAGAATCAACTGGGACTTGTTGTGGAGCGAAATGAATCCCTTGGACGGCTAACAGCGATGCTCCGTCTCGACAGCGTCCCGTAACCGTGTCAGTAGATTTCCGATTTCAGTAGTACGATCCTGAGACGATCTGCACCTGACGAGCTGGATCTGTTTGCGCCACGTCATACCAGACCCAAAAAACACTAAGAAGCACAATGCGCGATGAAGTTTATGTCCTCACCTTTTTCTGCCGTGGTAAATCCACATGTTTCCTCTGTTTGCTGTGATCCTTTGTCTCGCTGTTAAAGAGGTTCACGGTGATTTATCGGTCAAAGGTGTGACGTGGACTGGCCTGATACAACTTCAACAGTTCCGCTGCTGCATAGAATCGACGGGCTTTTGAACGGATGAGAGCAACTACATGAACAAGCGGAGAGCACCCTATGTCATGTTGAAGGCGTAGCTTAAGATATTGAAAACAGATTCGTAGTTGATTTTTCCTTTTTTCCACTATTGCCTCGATCCTGATACGGTGCTCTTAGAGCAGTAGGCGCTCCACTAGTTTTGCGATTCCCAGGTCTTCATAGCGGAATAGTCTGCACTTCGTTGGTCGTCAGTCACACTAGTTTGGCCACACTGAAAGCCTCTGAACCTGCTGGCCACTGTGTCATATGACGGCGCATTGTTGCTGTGAACTTCCACCAACTCACCATTTGTTATTGGAGCGCTGCTTCCCTTGAAATGCAATAAACGAATTCGAGCACAATATCCTACTGTATCAATGGAATGCACAGTTTTGTTTTGGGTACTCTAGCGGGGCGTTGCTGTGCTGTGCTGCCGCGCGGGTATTTCCATGAGTGGCAGGACTGCAAACATGAACCTGCAAACAAATCAAAAGTTAATTACCTAACTTTATTTATTCGAGACGACAATTTTATGACTAACCCATCGTCGTTTCACAGTATCATTGCGTCCGCTCCCATTCCATTAGCGGATGCCGCACGGGTAAAAAAGATTGCTTCTACTCTTTTCTCTGGGCCCGAATTTCTGTAATTTTAATGACGTACTCATTACTCGAGATGTATACTGGAGGAAGGGGAACGTTTCTTGATTCGTTTCTGATCGTGGACAATTTGAATTTGTAAGATTCTCCACGATGCCCAACCTCTTTCTTGTAACGTCATCCACTGTAGTTTGTTGACTATCCTTGGTGCCATTTTCTTTTTTACTGTTATTATACACTGGTTTAAGAATCATGAAAGAAGGCTGTATACATGGAGGAACCCTGGAGATACTAAAAGGTATCAGATAGATTATATAATGGTAAGACAGAGATTTAGGAACCAGGTTTTAAATTGTAAGACATTTCCAGGGGCAGCTGTGGACTCTGACCACAATCTATTGGTTATCACCTGTAGATTAAAACTGAAGAAACTGCAAAAAGGTGGTAATTTAAGGAGATGGGACCTGGATAAACTGAAAGAGCCAGAGGTTGTACAGAGTTTCAGGGAGAGCATAAGGGAACAATTGACAGGAATGGGGGAAAGAAATACAGTAGAAGAAGAATGGGTAGCTTTGAGGGATGAAGTAGTGAAGGCAGCAGAGGATCAAGTAGGTAAAAAGACGAGGGCTAGTAGAAATCCTTGGGTAACAGAAGAAATATGGAATTTAATTGATGAAAGGAGAAAATATAAAAATGCAGTAAATGAAGCAGGCAAAAAGGAATACAAACGTCTCGAAAATGAGATCAAAGGAAGTGCAAAATGGCTAAGCAGGGATGGCTAGAGGACAAATGTAAGGATGTAGAGGCTTATCTCACTAGGGGTAAGATAAAGAAACTGCCTACAGGAAAATTAAAGAGACCTTTGCAGATAAGAGAACAACTTGTATGAATATCAAGAGCTCAGATGGAAACCCAGTCTAAGCAAAGAAGGGAAAGCAGAAAGGTGGAAGGAGTATATAGAGGCTCTATACAAGGGCGATGTACTTGAGGACAATATTATGGAAATGGAAGAGGATGTAGATGAAGATGAAATGGGAGATACGATACTGCGCGAAGTGTTTGACAGAGCACTGAAAGACCTGAGTCGAAACAAGGCCCCCCGGAGGAGACAACATTCCATTAGAACTACTGATAACCTTGGGAGAGCCAGTCCTGGCAAAACCCTACCATCTGGTGAGCAAGATGTAAGAAACAGGCGAAATACCCTCAGACTTCAAGAAGAATATAATAATTCCAATCCCAAAGAAAGCAGGTGTTGACAGATGTGAAAATTAAACTATCAGTTTAATAAGTCACAGCTGCAAAATACTAACACGATTTCTTTACAGACGAATGGAAAAACTAGTAGAAGCCAACATCGGGGAGGATCAGTTTGGATTCCGTAGAAACACTGGAACACGTGAGGCAATACTGACGTTACGACTTATCTTAGAAGAAAGATTAAGGAAAGGCAAACTTACGTTTCTAGCATCTGTAGACTTAGAGAAAGCTTTTGACAATGTTGACTGGAATACTCTCTTTCAAATTCTAAAGGAGGCAGGGGTAAAATACAGGGAGTGAAAGGCTATTTACAATTTGTACAGAAACCAGATGGCAGTTATAAGAGTCGAGGGACATGAAAGGGAAGCAGTGGTTGGGAAGGGAGTAAGACAGGGTTGTAGCCTCTCCCCGATGTTGTTCAATCTGTATATTGAGCAAGCAGTAAAGGAAACAAAAGAAAAATTCGGAGTAGGTATTAAAATCCATGGAGAAGAAATAAAAACTTTGAGGTTCGCCGATGACATTGTAATTCTGTCAGAGACAGCAAAGGACTTGGAAGACCAGTTGAACGGAATGGACAGTGTCTTGAAAGGAGGATATAAGATGAACACCAACAAAAGCAAAACGAGGATAATGGAATGTAGTCGAATTAAGTCGGGTGATGCTGAGGGAATTAGACTAGGAAATGAGACACTTAAAGTAGTAAAGGAGTTTTGCTATTTGGGGAGCAAAATAACTGATGATGGTCGAAGTAGAGAGGATATCAAATGTAGACTGGCAATGGCAAGGAAAGCGTTTCTGAAGAAGAGAAATTTGTTAACATTGAGTATAGATTTAAGTGTCAGGAAGTCATTTCTGAAAGTATTTGTATGGAGTGTAGCCATGTATGGTAGTGAAACATGGACGATAAATAGTTTGGACAAGAAGAGAATAGAAGCTTTCGAAATGTGGTACTACAGAAGAATGCTGAAGATTAGATGGGTAGGTCACATAACTAATGAGGAAGTATTGAATAGGATTGGGGAGAAGAGGAGTTTGTGGCACAACTTGACTAGAAGAAGGGATCGGTTGGTAGGACATGTTCTGAGGCATCAAGGGATCACCAATTTAGTATTGGAGGGCAGCGTGGAGGGTAAAAATCGTAAAGGGAGACCAAGAGATGAATACACTAAGCAGATTCAGAAGGATGTAGGTTGCAGTAGGTACTGGGAGATGAAGAAGCTTGCACAGGATAGAGTAGCACGGACAGCTGCATCAAACCAGTCTCAGGTCTGAAGACCACAACAACAACAACAATTATACACGGGCCTCCGTAGTTGACTGACTGCCATGAGGAGGAGCCAGGTTCGATTTCCAATACTGCCGCGGAATATTTCCTCGGTGGAAGGACCTCGTGATGCCTCTTGAGGAACTACTTGGGCAAGTAGCAGCACCTCCAGGTCACGAAAAGAACGTTGTACTGACCCCACACCCCTACATACTGCATCGAATGACGCCATCTGCGGAGGATCACGCGGCGGTCGGTCGGTACCGGTGGGCCCGCCAGGACCTGCAGACGAAGTTTTATACACAGCAGTATGGACAATCTGAATGATGAGGAAAGTCCGCAGCTCGTGGTCGTGCGGTAGCGTTCTCGCTTCCCACGCCCGGGTTCCCGGGTTCGATTCCAGGCGAGGTCAGGGATTTTCTCTGCCTCGTGATGACTGGGTGTTGTGTGATGTCCTTAGGTTAGTTAGGTTTAAGTAGTTCTAAGTTCTAGGGGACTGATGACCATAGCTGTTAAGTCCCATAGTGCTCAGAGCCATTTTAATGATGAGGAATGGCCGATATGCACCAATCGTGTGGATGGCATCACTGAATTCAGTGGGAAAGTGAGAGAACGACACTATGTTCCCGCAGTGACGGGAATCATAGCTGTGTATTTCAGCATATGAGGGTTATTGCATTACTCTGTTTTGGTCATACATTTTGATGAATTGCACATAATAGGTTACTTCATTGCTGTAGAGGTATTTTAGAAGAAACTAAGGTAACTGCTGTAACAAAATGGAATAAATCATAGTTATATGACTGACGTAACTAACAAGGGAACCTCCCCATCGCACCCCCCTCAGGTTTAGTTATAAGTTGGCACAGGGATAGGCCATGAAAAACTGAACACAGATCAATCGAGAAAACAGGAAGAAGTTGTGTGTAACTATGAAAAAATATGCAAAATATACAAACTGAGTAGTAGTCCATGCGCAATGTATGCAACATTTAGGAGAGTGCCAGCTTACGAGCGCCGTGGTCCCGTGGTTAGCGTGAGCAGCTGCGAAACGTGAGGTCCTCGGTTCGAATCTTCTCTCGAGAGAAAAGTTTCATTTTTTATTTTCAGACAATTATCAAAGTTTAGGCTCTCACACATAATTAACTTCGCTCTCCAAAATTCCAGGGCGTGTTCAGATTTGCTTGGACATATGCACAGTTTTACGGTCTACACACGGAAACATTTGAAAACGTAAAAAACATATGTTTTTACAGAGCACAGGGAAAACTGTGCGACCGTGAAACTGTTGTATTCATTTGTTGCAGTTTATGTGACAAACTCTTGTGTTTTCATCACTTTTTTGGGAGTGATTATCACATCCACAAGAAAACCTAAATCGGGCAAGGTAGAAGAATCTTTTTACCCATTCGCCTAGTGTGCAAGTTAGGTGGGTCGACAACATATTCCTGTCATGTGACGCACATGCCGTCACCAGTGTCGTGTAGAATATATCAGACGTGTTTTCCTGTGGAGGAATCGGTTGACCTATGAACTTGTGATCAAATGTTTTCGGTTCCCATTGGAGAGGCACGTCCTTTCGTCTGCTAATCTCACGGTTTTGCGGTGGGGTCGCAAAACACAGACACTAAACTTATTACAGTGAACAGAGACGTCAATGAACGAACGGTCAGATCGTAACTTTGCGAAAATAAAGAAAGTAAAATTCTCACTTGAGGGAGGACTCGAACCCGAGACCTCTTGTTTCGCAGTTGCTCACTCTAACCACAGGACCACAGCGCTCGTTAGGTTACATTGTCCTTGATATTGCCTATCTTGCTCATGGACTACTCAGTTTGTATATTTTGCTTATTTTTTCATAGTTCCACACAACTTCTTCCTGTTTTCTCGATTGATCTGTGTTCAGTTTTTCAAGGCCTATCCACTGTGTCAATTTATAACTAAATCTGAGGGGGGTGCGATAGGGAGGTTCCCTTGTAAGTTCACACTTTCATACTTGTTAATAACAGCCACTCACACATGCTTTATGCCGAAGAAACTAGAACAAAACACATAAAGTACCCCGGAAAGAATGGTAACAAGTATAGAAACCATGCTGTGACATAAAAATAAAAAAACTATTATAAAAATGTTCACACAGTAAAGTACCTAGGACCAAGCAGCGGACATATAACAACGTTTTGTAATGCCTGTAACGATAATAATTTTGTATGTTTAGAATAAAGAAAAACCGATTATTGCTAACGATATTGTCGCTGAAACTACACTGACGAAAAAAAATCGCAACACCAAAAACTAATTAATGCAGAGTAATGAAATTTCGGGAACGCGTTTGTCTAGGTAATATACATACATCAAAAAAAGCTTATCATCACCCCGGGTCCCTGAACTCCTGACGATAGACGTTGACAGTGAATATTGTATTACAGACACAGTCCCTTTGACTGTTCAGAGATGTCACTAAACCTGTCCAAAGATGCGTGCAAGAGCAGCGACTATTAGACTGAGGGTGCCTTACAGCCGATCAGTTCCGGTCAGTCCACCAGGAAGGAGGTACACGGCTCGTGTTGTCTGTTGTTCAACCATGTCTAGACGGTCAATAGCGCGGTTCGATCGCGTCCGCATTGTTACTTGTGCCAGGAAGGGCTCTCCACAAGGGAAGTGTCCAGGCGTCTCGGAGTGAACCAAAGCGATGTTTTTCGGACATGAGACAGGAACTGTCAATGACATGCCTCGCTCAGGCCGCCCAAGGGCTGCTACTGCAGTGGATGACCGCTACCTACGGATTATGGCACGGAGAAATCCTGACAGCAACGCCACCATATTGAATGATGCTTTTCGTGCAGCTACAGGACGTCGTGTTACGACTCAAACTGTGCGCAATGGGCTGCATTATGTGCAACTGCGCTCCCGACGTCCATGGCGAGGTCCATCTTTGCAACAACGACACCATGCAGCCCTGTACATATCGGCTCAACAACATGCCGAATGGACCGCTCAGGATTGGCATCGCGTTCTTTTCTCCGGTGAATGTCGCATATGCCTTCAAACAGACAATCGTCGGAGACCCGCCTTAAACGCACTGTCCAGCGAGTGCAGCAAGGTAGGTTCCCTGATATTTTGGGGTGGCATTATGTGAGGCCGACGTACGCCGCTGGTAGTCATGGAAGACGCCGTAACGGCTGTACGATACGTGAGGCCCATCCGCCGACCGATAGTGCAACCATATGGGCAGCATAATGGCGAGGCATTCGTCTTCATGAACGATAATTCGCGCCCCCATCTTGTGAATGACTTCCTTCATGGTATCGACATTGCTCCACTAGAGTTGCCAGCATGGTCTCTAGACATGAACCCTACGAAACATGCTTCGGATAGGTTGAAAAGGCCGTTTATGGACGACATGACCCACCAACCACTCTGAGGGATCTATGCCGAATCGCCGTTGAAGAATGAGACAATCTGGACCAACAGTGCCTTGATGGACTTGTGGATAGTATACCAAGACAGGCATGCATCAATGCAAGGGGACGTGCTACTGGGTATTAGAGGTACCGGTGTGTGCATCAATCTGGACCACCACCTCTGAAGGTCTCGCTGTATGGTGGTACAACATGCAATGTGTGGTTTTCATGAGCAATAAAAAAGGGCGGATATGATGTTTATGTTGATCTCTATTTCAGTTTTCTGTAAACGTTCCGGAACTCTCGGAACCAAGGTGATGCAAAACTTTTTTTGATGTGTGTTTTTAAGAGATTAACGTTCCAACATCACCGCATAAAGTAAGCCTGACACAAGTCGTTGCAAATTTGAAACATTGGTACATTAATAAATGGTGTAACTGGAAGAATGTTGAATGCAGCCGGCCGGAGTGGCCGAGCGGTTCTAGGCGCTACACTCTGTACAGCATGTTATGTTACCAAAAAAATGGTTCAAATGGCTCTGAGCACTATGCGACTTAACAGCTGTGGTCATCAGTCCCCTAGAACTTAGAACTACTTAAACCTAACTAACCCAAGGACATCACACACATCCATGCCCGAGGCAGGGTTCGAACCTGCGACTGTAGCAGCCGCGCGGTTGTGGACTGCGCGCCCAGAACCGCGAGACCACCGTGGCCGGCTGTTATGCTACAACAGTAGTGTGTGAGATCACCAGATTTTCGTACAAATTTGTAATCGGGGTGCGTGGGATAACGACGTGAATGCTCCTGCCATCATACGAAATCGCACCCTAGACGATAACTCAGGTGTAAGCCCAGTGTATCTAGCAGACGGATTCGCTGCTGGCCTTCAACTGGCCTCCTCCAAATCAACACACCGCAGAAGAAGCTTTCATCGGGAAACATAACAGACGTCAACCCTGCCCTTTAATGAGTTCTCGCTTGACACCACTGAAGTCGCGACTGGAAATGGTTTGGCGTCAGTGGAATGCATGGTACAGGTCGTTTGGCTCGTAGGTGCCTTTGAAGGAACCGATTTGCAACACTTCGTTATGTCGCTGTGGAGCCAACTGCTGCTCATATTGCTGCTACGGATGCAGTACGATGTGCTGGAGCCATATACCGAACACGATGGTCTTACATGGTCGTGACCACTTCTGCCAGCATTCATGTACAGTGGCTACATTCCTACCAAGTGTTCTTGCAGTATCACACAAGCAACATCCAGCTTCTCTATTACTAGACCTCGTTCAAACTCAGTGAGGTGTTGATTCTGGCGTCTTTGACGTCTTAAACGCAATCTTAGCTGATACCAACCCACCACGTCAATATCAATGCTAACTGTTACGCCGTCGCCAAGGTAGGCCCTGCGGGCCGGTAACACATCTAACACCGCACAGCACCGAGTTTGTCTACGCCCAAGGCGTAAGCAATGGTGAACATCGGCTGTTTTGGAAACAGACCTTCCGCGTACTACTTCCTGCAGAGGGAGTTTGAGATAGCCTGCAAGAAGTATTACTACACCAGCCTCTGATTGGCTGGCCAATACTCCGAATACCGACCACAGGGACGTCTCCATGGAAGACTACGTCTTCGCCATCGAAACAGAACTTGGAATTAAGTGTATGTGTGTTACCTCGGAATCTTGCGGGAAACTTAGAAGTTATCTTTTGTTGCCTGTAGTAGAAAATTCTTACTGGCTTTGTGCTTGTGACTTTTCGTTGTTATTCAGTCATTTCCATGTAGACTCACCTAAACAAAAGTTGTGTTGTAAAAACTTTCAAACTGCGAGGTACAACAGTAATTAACGCTCACAATCTTTACAGCGTATATTTTAAGCTACTAGCGCCACACTTATATGACAGGAGCAAAATTTGAATAGACGTCATCTTTCAGGTGTAAAAACACGTCACGCCTACCAACTTTTTATTGGACAAAAGTAGTTCTTGGTGTTTCCATTTTTTCCGTTAGTGCATATAGAAGGAAGAAGACAAAAACGTAGGGAAAGAGTGAAATATTACAGGAGGGAAAGGAAAAACGAAACAAGACATGTGATCCTTAGCAGGCAAAGCCAACTATAAAATATAATTACCTAATAATAAGCAAAGCGGTGATCAATCCGAACATTAAACGCCACAGTGATTCACTAGGCATGGTCCTGTTGTAAGCTAGCAAGCCGTTACCTTCCTCCTATCTTTCCAATGACTTACACAGCCGCCAGCCGGAGTGGCCGTGCGGTTCTAGGCGCTACAGTCTGGAGCCGAGCGACCGCTACGGTCTTAGGTTCGAATCCTGCCTCGGGCATGGATGTGTGTGATGTCCTTAGGTTAGTTAGGTTTAATTAGTTCTAAGTTCTAGGGGACTGATGACCTCAGATGTTAAGTCCCATAGTGCTCAGAGCCATTTTGAACTTACACAGCCACTTACACGGTGACCTGAAGTGTAACCTGGATTCCGAACCACGACGGCACTCGGCATTTTTCACATAAACAGAAACTATTACAGGCAACAGGTACACATTTGAGGGCATATGACGTTGCTACACATATAAATATCATAAAATTGGGAAAGAAATCACTGTTGCCGTGGTATGGACAACGTCACTACTGTTCCTGTACGATGTGTAACGTGACTAAATGTTATACATGAAAGTTAACGTCAAATGAACCCATTAAGTTTAGGATAGAGATTAGTTTTGAACTGCTTCGACAAATTAAATAAGTATAAAATACATCAATACTCCTGTAGGAGAAAATCATTAGTACATGAAAATATGCAGCGCGTAGAATGTTTAGGAAGCGCAATGGACTGCCAACAAGATGACACGGAACGTTGTTTATGGAGATGTATTGCAGTAGATTTCTCGGTCTCCATACACACCAAGCCATTTATGATCTTTTTCTTGCTAGATATGTCACAAAAGAAACGAAATTAATTAGTCCCTCTGCTGGTAAATTTTGCAATTCACTAGTTGGTCTTTTTTTTCCCTTTGAAACGAGTGAGTTGTGAGCAACATGTATTCTGTGAGTTTCTCCGATTGTCTCAAAATTTTGTGTTTTTTTCTGATGTCGCGTGGTTAGCTGGGCCGCAAGTGGCTCGTCTCTTAGTACCTCCAACAGTTAACTTTGTGATAGCGCATACGTGTGGATAGTGAGCTCTGCATTAAAATTTCTTTATAAATAGCTGTTTAACCGAGTATAACACCGTGGGGCGCAGCTAGAAGCGCAATAAGTCAACAAAGTGATTGAAAGAAGAGCTATACAAATCGTCACTGCTGAGATAGCGTGACGGTGTTACAGTTATACACAGGGGAGACATACTGTCGTCGGGGACACACAGCGATCGTCTTGCAGATGTAACTTTTTGTAGGTGTTGTATATTTCAATCTCAGATCACACAAATTATGTTATCGATTTCGGCTCCCCAGCAACTCATAAGACGATCTGTTGGTCAAGAACGCAACCATTCACAAATACCTTAAAAATGTATATATTAATTTCAAAGCCATTACCGGTTTAGGGCTATGATAGCCATTTCAGATAGCTACCTTTTCCAGTTACAGTCATGTATTCGTCAGCAGCATGTTCAGACATAAACTTTACGTTCTATTCCTTGTTTATGAAGCAAACAAAAACATCCAACGTAATACACAAACCTGAAACTACAACTGACTTGAGGATTATTATGAAGTGATTTTGCGCTACAGTGGTTTGTTTAGAGTACGTGTGCCGGTCACACTGCAATAGATTGTGAATCATCCTGAACTTTGCCACCGGAAGCCATTCCTGTTGCCGCAGTCGTGATTCTAACCTCAGGGGGATAAGCCGTGCGCTAAAACTGTCTGTGAAGTTTGTGAAGTATGTGAACTTCATTTCGCATGTCATCGTATTTCCACCGTTTATTTTCTGAGGCGGAATGTGGTCATCAGACCAGCATTTGGCTAAACGAGCGTAGGAAACCGCCTAAAAGCCACATTGTTTGGCCTGCACGCCAGCCACGATCGTGAACCCGCTGCGCTTACTCGAGCCGGATCTGGTTAGAGAGCCTGTATACACAGAGAGTGGCCATAGGTGAAGTTGCCCGTGATTGGTTGACTAGCTTTGGCGCCATTTTTCTGCCAAACATCTCACGCGCTTCCTATGTTCGCCGTGCTTTTGAGTTGAAGTTCAGAGCACTTTTGGAAACGATTAAAAGTTATTTGAATTATTGAGAGACTTGTTATGGGTTGTGCATGCATGTTCGATTTAGTTGTATATCGTTTTTAGTACGTAATTAGCGTTTGTGATCTTAAATACGAGTTGAAATAATGCAGCGTTTTGTGATGAAGTCGCTAGGCCTACATGTTTGAAGTAAACACGTTAGTAATTGTACAGTATTGTTTTTGACATCTGTAATTCGTTCTGCAGACGTTCGTAAACGATGCCAGGTTGTGCTGGATTTGGTTGTTCCAATAGAGGCGAAGCTGTATTTCGCATGTTAGCATTTCAACGCAATGAAGAAAGTCGTAAGCAGTTGTTCACTTGTGACATGCAAAAAGTTTGAAGACGTGACAAGAAGTACTTATACGTCTCACACTTTTTGCATGTCACAAGTAAACAACTGCTTACGACTTTCATTCATCTGATTTAATACAGGTACGTCAAATCTTTAGCGTTATGCACTTTCGATACAAAAAAAATGCTATACACTATTTTCTTTTTATTTACGTTACTTTCATTGCAATATGTCTAGTAAACAAACTTTAAAGGAGATAAACTCAAGTAACGAATAATTTTTACAGCCACTGTTATCAAATTTTCCTGTGCTGTACGTAGTAGGCTACTATGAGTATATCATAGCTGTAAAGAAAGGCATTTAACGAATGATTTCGCCAAATAGTCTTGTGCTTTTGATTCGGTGAGTGTGTATTCCACTACTCCCACTACTGGCCATTCAAAAGTCCCGCCCGCAGTTCGGCAGAAAAATGGCCGGCGTATCGTCAGGTTGGCCACTCTCTCCCTATACAGGCTCTCTAGGTCTGGTTGGCGTCCCTGTCTCGCTAGCCGGCGTGCTGCCACTTAAGCCGACGGCACACGGACCGTGCATCCGAACACTGAGCGCTGAGCGTGTCGAATGTCTGACATCATAGCGAGGAATAGCACTCTGCGAGCCTTCCGAACGTGCAGAGCAATACCTAGCATGTCATGCATTCTGAACGTGCTGTTGGACGTTGACAATGAAAAGGCAGAACGCCACTTACGTCACATGCGTGCCATCTCCCGTCAGCACAGAGTTCTGACGCGCCATATTGGCTTCCAGTTGAAGCCCGTACGTATATATTCCGTTTCTGGGCACCTGCAAACTGGATAGCTCTGGAAAATCCGCCGTTAATTGTATGCTTCTTTGTAATAAAATGACGAGAAACATCATATTCGTGGTAAAAGAATGGATCCTCAACGGCATGTTGAGGATCCATTAAAAAGGCATTGTTATTGGTGGCATTTATTAAAATTGAATTTCAATTAGTAATATAGGTACAAGTGAATCTTGCAGAACATTGTAACAACCTAGATATGTTACTTAACCACTCGTGGTAGCGGTAGCGCAGCGAGCAGCAACCATGCCGGCACGGTAGCTCAGCGTGTTCGGTCAGAGGGTTAGCTGCCCTCTGTAATAAAAAAAACTGATCTAACCGATCAACGACGAATTTAAACGAATGTCTTACGACGGCCGCCCCGAGCAGATGCAACGAACAAAAAACAAAAGAGAACAAATTAAGATTTAACAACAACAAAAAAGTGTCTTAGTTTCCTACTGAAATTTTGAAGTGATGGTGGTTCGCATCTCACTGCACCCGACAATTTTACTTCTAACTTTCGCTTTTTTATTAGGTTCTGATACTTTATTAGTTTAATATAAGTGTATACTATAATATTCGATGTTATGTAAATATGAGTGCGCTCTTTCTGAGGAATGAGTTTGACCAACTGCCGCTGGAGCGCGTTGCGATGCCGTACCACGATGGGAATCGCGTACCGTACGCGCAAGACGCATCGTTTCTGTGCGTTCAGCTGGACGTTGAACTCGGCAAGCTCAACGTTGACGTTCGACAGCACGGACTGTGTGGCGACGGCTTTACGCTATACGAGCGTGTGATAGCCCGAAACCAGTAACGACATAAAAACATAAAGCTTTTCTTTTGTATCTGCGGCTGGTTGGTCCACTGCCAACGGTTCTTTAGCGGTCATGGCAGTACAACAAGATCCTTCGTGGATAAAGTAACATTAGGTCATTGCATCTTCAAACATTTCCGTTGGTCCTTGTGTGCATTAATAACAATATTCTGCGATTGTTGATCGGCCTTGTTACAAAATATATTTATTTTCTTTACCGAATCACGCCGACGGAAAAAAGTCAGAACACCAAGCAGAAGTGCGAGGTATAAGATAATTGATAGGTGTGTTTCTACATCTGAAAGATGGCGTCTGTTCAAATTTTGCTCCCGTCATATAAGAGCAGTGCTAGTAGCTGCTGGTTTAAATATACGCTGTAACGGTCGCGAGCGTTTGTCACCATTCAGATTGTACGAGGTGAGTTGACAATACTCAAGAATCTGTATGTGCAACAGCGTCATCTGCCCTCACGTCTTTGTCTGTTACCAGTCGACGCGCTGGCATATCAATCAAATCTAGCGTCACTAAGGGGTCACTCCATGTCAAGTCATCCAGGTCATGACACCCATTATCTAGTTGTGAACTGAGATTTTGTGTACTGCTTTTGTATCTAATATCATTAACTTTTGCCTATTTTTATTGCTTTGTATACATTCTGTTGGTAGCAGTTGCTGAAAGTTTGATGCAATGTGTTGCTTCAAAGCAATCAGCAAAAATTTTAAAATTGGGTGCAGTTTTTAAACAAAAAACGGTATGCTGACAGTTTTTTCCCTGAATATCTTTTCTGACACGTAGTTTCTGAAAACAGGTTAGAATTGTCCAATTAAATTTTTGTAAATTAAAAAGCCTGCAGACTTACACAAATTAATTTTATTGAATTTCATTGTCAAATTAGGAAAAATATTTTGGACAATTGCACCCTCTGGAAAACACTGAAAAAAATTAGAAAGTGATCTATAAACAATAAAGTTTCATCACACAAAAAAATCAGTTTTGAGAAACTAATGGCTCTGGGGAAAAAATTTTATATACCTATCCTGGAGAGAAATACAATTACTACCCAAGAGACATTAACAACATGAGTACATATAACAACAATTACCAAACTGAACAAAAATTGCAATATATGAAGCAAAATTACACATTGTAAAATATAGGGCAACTTGGACATTACATGACATATAAACACTTTCTTACCTCTGCCATAACCAAATTAACTCAACGTAAAAATACACAGCATTTTTATAATATTTAAGCATTTTGTCAAAAGCCAGTATTGTCAACACTGCACAAAATTCTGATGCTGCAATCTGCGTTCAAGTTCATTCGGAACTACACATGTGACGAGACACTTTCATGCTTAGATAATACTTTTGTTTTTGTATGAGGACCACTTTTCTTCCATAACTTTGAGGAGTCTTTGCTCAGAGAATAAGTACGACCTGTTGCTGTGGTGATATCAACTTCACACAGAATATGAGAGAAAGAAACATCACAAACATCATTATCAGGCCAATAGAAGGACGGGGATGATCCATGAGAATGCCTGTAACTCCTCTGTAACATTTCCTTCTTCACAATTCACCTTCTTTACAATTCCTAAATACCTAGAAGAGTCATATGCACATGTGGCCCTAAAAGCACAGCACGTTCTACGTCACATGTAGGTACAGTTTATCCCTCTGTCGAACGGGATTTAAAAAGACACCGTCGTTGTGTGTCTTCAAGTGTCTCAGAAGTTTCAGTTGTAGACGTTCTGTGTTAGAGGAGTGGGGGGGGGGGGGCGAGGTTTTGTTGCGTGCATGCTTACGTGAACGAGAAGATGGAATGACGGGTAGCTAATACACTTCCGCGTAAATTTCGTTTCTCAGCCGTAAGAAAAATTTGCCTGTGACCAGACATAAACAACGACCTTGTAATAATTTCGATCGTATTCCCTGTAGAATTAAGGCTATATTTGTTACTTTAACACGGTTCCTAAGCTCCTGAACCGATTCTCTTGTTGCCTTCTAGAGAACTCCATCTACTGGAGGGCACGTGAACAGAGTATTTAGGAGCCTTTCGATCTGTCATATTTAGATATCTGTCTGATATAACATTTAGTGTTTTGCATGCTTTGAGAGGAACGGAAGAAGGATGTCATTTGGACGCGAGACATGCACGAGTTGGAGGGTCAGCGAGTGGCAATTATATTTATCTGCGAAGCTGACTTTTTCAGCGATAAGGACTACTGAAATTATATAGTAAGCGTATGGTGGGTCAGGCAGCAGCGTTTTGTCAGGGACGCAGATGGTTTCGTGACGGCCAGGAGGCAGGGAATTATGAGACACTCTGTGGTTTGCGGATCAGTATGCATCTTGAGTTGTTGATAAGTTGATTAATGAGGGTCGGAATGTAACATTTTGCACGATAAAAGAAAAGTTCAATATCCCCACACCAGTGGTTCCGCTGATCATGAAAATTTCAACAAGCGGTAATTGTGTACAATTTTTGTGTCGCATTCTCTGACGTGGGAGGATATACGTTATCGAATCGAGTCCCGCCCTCTGATTCACTACTAAACTATTACGCGAACGTGTAGGTGAGTGATGAGGCTCCGCGTTTCGCCTACGATACTGGAACAAATCGTCAGTCTACAGGGATTAGTTAAAACGCTTAATAGGATCAGTTCGCAATTACTGCCTGGGTTATCTTCATATCTCGTGATTTACTATTTTATTTATTTTTCGAGTGCGCACTCCATAGAAATAGAACACAACACCGCGTGAAGAACAATTCTCAACCTTATGCGATCTCAGCTATTCATCAGATTTGTCATCTCCAGACTACCGGTCTTCTCACAATTGAAAAAGTATCTGAAGAGTTCGTATTTCGTGTCGATTAAAGATATTCACGGGGCTCTTCACAACAATTTCGAAGTAAAACTTTTATTGAAGACATGAACAGATCGGAAATTGGTATAGAGTAAATCACGCCAATGGGTCGTATTTTAAATAACTGTTTAACAAAAACTCTTAACTTTAAATTTGTATTGTCGTAGTGGAGGAACCTATGGATCACTCCGGATATCGGAGTTAATACGCCCTTGGGGTGCGCCGACGCAGAATTACATTACAGACCCTATAGTCGAAGGGTGAACTGAGGGTGGGGGGGGGGGGGAGGGGGACAGGAGCGATTAGGAAAGGGGACAGGAGTCGTGGGAGGGAAGCGGGGTGGGTAATACTGTACAGTGAAAGCAGAACGATTACGCTGCATTGCATTTTTCATATGCGCGAAGCTTTTCTTGAGAATAAAATTATACCAAATGAAATGTTCATTCAAAAATTTTTATTTGTCTAATAGAAAACTGTGACACATGCGTTCGGAACTGAAAATACAAACGAAATATAAATTATGTGTCACAAATTATAACAAGAATCCGACAAAGAAAATTGAAACAAATCACAGATTCAACGACAAAAGTGCCTTTGACATAGCGTTCCGTGTCCACAGATTTATATCAATATTTTATATATTTGTACTTTCAGCTGTAGCTTTCAGGACACAACTCCATTTTCGAGAATAATTTCAGTTGGAGAACTGTTGGATGATTTGCCCCGCAGCTTGTTCCTGATGCTCTGCAGTAACAAAGAGGCCAGCCGACACTGCCGCCTCTGTGTAGGCCAGCCCTAGTTATGGAGTCGCCTGTTCGAACCATGTTTAGGACGCACAAAATCTTCGTGGGTTGTTCAGATTATGGTGCTGGTATAGTGGGGTTTTCGTACTCATAAACGACGGAAAGCTTTCTTAAACTTCAACCTCTCTTTCCACGTTCCACCAGCAGAAAGTGTTGACGGTGCAACAGGTCTGGCGGACTTCGGGCGGGAGTGCGGAGCGTTACCCAGTAGGATACGGACAGCAAGTATTCTTGGGCATATGGAGCTTGACCCAGTCTGTAATTGTGGTCTATTATACTGCCAGGTCTGAAAAGGTCACGGAACGAAGGACCCGATAACGGTTTCAGCGTGCAGATGACAGACTGATTCATTTAGCCGTGCATCTGTTTTGTTGGTGAAACTGCTCCTTCACTATACCGGTGCACAGTACTCGGCAGCTGAGTACATTAGGAACTGGTGGCGATCCGTAGGATGTGGTGTCACCGCCAGACGCCACACTTGCTAGGTGGTAGCCTTTAAATCGGCCGCGGTCCATTAGTATACGTCGGACCCGCGTGTCGCCACTGTCAGTGATTGCAGACCGAGCGCCGCCACACGGCAGGTCTAGAGAGACTTCCTAGCACTCGCCCCAGTTGTACGGCCGACTTTGCTAGCAATGCTACACTGACAAATACGCTCTCATTTGCCGAGACGATAGTTAGCATAGCCTTCAGCTACGTCATTTGCTACGACCTAGCAAGGCGCCATTACCAGTTTATATTGAGATTGTTATTAATGTACCGTCAAGAGCGATGTACACCAATTATGGATTAAAGTTAAGTATTCCAGCAGCAACGTACCTTATTGGCTATATTATTTACATTGTCCTGTTCCAGACCTCACGCCAGTTTGCGTGAACTTAAACGCGCGCCTTTCGGCTTCCTCCAAACTCCGTGAATTGGCTCCTGCCAATTCACAACGTAGGATATGTGCTTGTGCTTCTTAGTCCGCTCCTGCAATTTTCCTAACTGCGTTATTTCTGGTTGTCCAATTGTCAAGCTAGCTAAGTGTTTTGATGAATGTCAGGGAATGGTCAAGAGTGATGCAAGGCATTTTGATTAATGCTGCCTGTCATCTGTTTGTTCCAAAGTGGAATATTTGGCTTTGGATGTGCTAGATAACGCAATTTTCTGTTTGTTTTGATTTGGGAACAGTCACACTTATTATAGTACGAGCTGCTTATCCGACGATGTCTGCATATGTATTTATTCCAATCTTCTATTAATCCATATCCACCTTCCCCTTTGTCACTCCATCTCTTCCTTTATCTCCTACCTGTCCATTTCCCCCACCGCCTCTCCCTGCCCATCTCTTCCTTTCTCTCCCATCTCCTCATCTCCTCTTTTTCTGTCCATTTCCCCCTCCCTTGTCTGTTTCTGTCTTCTCCTTCCCCCCTCTCTGTCTATCTACCTCCTCCTGCCCCCCTCTATCTCCACGTTATCACCAGCACCTCAACAGCAGGCTGGTGGTTCTTACCCCCACAATATTTCTTTTCAGATCGTCAGTTCTCTTTCATCAAAATGTTTTGTTTGTACGGCTACTGCTATGTCTTCTGTGCAGCCAAATTTCTGTGAGGCTGATCCTGTGACATCAAAGCCATAAAAGTTAAACAGAAGAGAAGCTAATATTTATTCCCCAGACTCGTAAGTGTTGATAGCCAGTATATCTGCATTTCCAAGACTAGTCCGACACATAAGAGACTCAACTGCTGATAAACACAAAAAAATAGTTCAAATGGCTCTGAGCACTATGGGACTTAATATCTAAGGTCATCAGTCCCCTAGATCTTAGAACTGCTTAAACCTAACTAACCTAAGGACATCACACACATCCACGCCCGAAGCAGGATTCAAACCTGCGACCGTAGCAGTCGCGCGATTCCAGACTGAAGCACCTAAAACCGCACGGCCACACCGGCCGGCTGATAAACACAATGGGGGTATGAAATCTCGCAGTGTGCCACATTCCAATCATACATTCGATGACGAACATGTGAGGATTTATTGGCATTTATTAGTAGAAATATTGAAAACATCGGAACAAGGTCCGTTCTTATCAACATAATGTGACAAAGCTGTATTTATTGTCTGTTGGTCGACTGCAACGACCTCGTGAAACTAGTAGTGTTACCAATGATTACGAAAATAAAGAACTTCAGGTGGCGAAACATGATACGGATGAGCCATTGAACTTAACATCGAACTAAGGGATCATTACCAAGAGTGTTACACCTAGTCAGCCAATAAGACAATGTGAAGAGTTTTCACATCTAAACGAGGAGGATGGCGCACAAACTACCGGTGATGAGAAACGTAACCACCATTCTACTTTGAGGTATCAAGTACTGAAATACGCCATTATGAAACGAATTTTTGAAATAAGCACCAACGGAATATCGTGTATCACTGACTAAAGCGATGGATGCCGTTTACGCCACACATTTAGAAATAGAAGCCTACAATGTAGGAAGGAGAATCTAATGTGGAAAGCCCTTCCACCTAGTGGGTACAATGAGTGAACAATATAAACAAACTGTAAAACGGATAACTGCAAGGCACCGCCCATAAACGGATGAAAAGGATTGATACTCAGTCAAATGTGCAGCGGTTGGAAAAATAGGCTGTATCATACGTTTCAGAGTCAGAAAACAGTTACCAATTTTGCGTCCTTGGAGTCCAGGAGAACAAGCTTAACAAGGCATCAGGGCGGGATTTAGATATCGAAAGGCAGCAAAGACGGATGCTTGACGCTTGTAGGGAGGCGGAAGAAGTAGTTTCAAACGTGGTGTCGGCCCCTCACGTCACCTGACGTCGCTCGTTCCCTCGCGAACGTTACGAGAGAGACAGGCCGTGCTGTGTACTTCACAGCACACGACACTGTAGTTCTTGCGAGTGCCAGCAGCCGTCTCTGGCAGGAAGCGAGTAACTATGTCAGACTAGTTGAAATAATTATTCTCTGTGTGTTGAAATTCATGCAAACTCTCGCTATCACACGGTACCTTTTCAATTACATTTCGATTTCCTGTTGGCCCTGCCCAGGGATGAGCGTACGCGGTGGCGGACAAGACGACTAGTGTGACGTCAAAAGTTCGTTACAGGGCCAATACTTCTCGTAGGCTCCAGTCCCGTGGCTGGCCAGAACTGCTTTGAGCTGCCCAACACACGTTCCATGCACACATCATTTTAGCCCACTCTAATTGGTGCCAGATACTGCAGTGGTTGGAAAAATAGATACTGCGAAAGAATACCAGCCCCGGCAATTAGTGGCTCTCATTCCTAACGATGATTCTAACAATACCACCACATGCAAAGTAGGTTAGAAATCAGATTAATAATGTTGCTCACACTGCATATGTTCGCTTTATCGGGCAACAATTAAGTTATTGACTGTAGATGGTATCGTCAGAATGTAAATAATGAAGTCACTGTAAAAAATTCATTAATTTTGGCATTTATCCCTGAATGGATTCCCACGTAGATTTCGTCGAAGTTGTTATGGCTCATCTTGTTGATTCTAGGGTGATTCCACTTTGACTGCTAGAAGGTCCAGATCGGTATTTTAGCGATATTTGAAGACCTAACAAATGCGTTTTCAGGAAATTGTTAATGATCAAACAATCCCAGATCAGAACAATGGTATCGTAGGAATAATTTTTGACTTGGTGTTCACGATTCACATTTTTATTAAACTTCTTGTAAATTCACATACACTTCTCCATAATTGTCACATCATCAAGAAAACAGTTTTGTATCACATATTTAAATTCCACTTTAACCAAACACAGGACTTGACTGTTCTTTTACAAAGCGAAATAACAACTTAACTTCTGCAAAGTGAAATAAAGACTGCTCTGTGCGCATTCGCGCCAAAACGGTTACAAGTAAATCAAAGATTATGACAGTCTCGCAGAAATGAATTCACACAAGAACCATATCACTGTAATAAACCAATACATCGGAGTACCTATACATTAATAAAACCAAATGTGAATATTGTCACAAAAATACGTCTGTTCAAAATGGTTCAAATGGCTCTGAGTACTATGGGACTTAACTTCTGAGGGCATCAGTCCCCTAGAACTTAGAACTACTTAAACCTAACTAACCTAAGGACATCACAAACATCCATGCCCGAGGCAGGATTCGAACCTGCGACCGTAGCGGGCGCGCGTTTCCAGACTATAGCCCCTAGAACCACTCGGCCACCACGGCCGGCAATATGTCTGTTACTTCGCAGAAAAGTAGTACGATATTACTGGTATCGAGAACTGGGGTTGGAGTGCCGTAATGGTCACGTAAATAAAGAACCATTACATGATGGAGAGAGTAATCGAAGATGTTTTGTACGACTTCGTACCCAACGGTGAGAAGAGGCGGGCTACAGAGTAGTATGTCAACTGTCATCATAGGAAAGCTGGACAGGAGCAGAGATGGTTAGTGAAAAAGTGATGTAGCAAACAGAAGATTTACTTACTTGTATTTCTTCAAAAGTACAGAGACTCATTATAAATCATGGAACAAGAAATAGGGAGTCCAGCTGCTGACGTCATAAAGATGAAGCACAAACGGAGGTGTTATAGCACAGTGCCTCCAAGCGTTAATGGGGCGAGCAGTTGCCACCTGCTGTTATATATTTCGGCTGCAGGGGGCGCTCGCAGTCCAGAGCTGCTGGAGGTGTGGCTCAGTGGGCACGCATCACTGGGTCCGTCAGATTCTGCACTACTGCTATTGGTATTGGACGGAAGCTTGCAATTCCATTGCCAACTGCGCAATGCCACTGTACCACTGTACCACGGTTGGTACAGTGGCATTGATACACGATAGCACAGACAGCTCAAGAATTTCAGTCGAGTTGACAGAGCTTGAAAATCGAAAAGACTTCATTCTGTTACCAATTCTCCACGATCGACCATAAGCAGAATAAATGACGTTTATGCAGAAGACTATACAAGAGAAAAGTCCACAAGGTCGTGAAAATTTCACTGTGCTTGTACGCTACCACCGTGCGCTTCCATACCTGAGTGGTCAACGAGTCTGACTGCCATGTGGAGAACCTGTCTTTACTTCTGGGTACTGCCAAGAATTTCCTCTTGGTGGGAGGACTGGAATGGGGCCAAGTGAGCTGCTTAGGGTAATTGAGTAGCAAGCTGAGGTCGCGGCTCCAAGCCCTGGAGGTCGACATGAGCCAGCAGACTAGTGTGCTTGTCCTGTGGGCCTAAATATCGCATTCGAAGTTATCTTAAAAAAGAAAAAGGAAGTTAAATTTCAAGACTGGAAAGTGCTTCTGAATTCCTACATGGGGGAGGAGCAATATGGCACTCAGCCCAACGTGTTGTGTACAACTAGAAAACTGTAGTGTGACAAGGTAACCTGTTGGCTGGCCACATTTCTCTGTACAGCGTTTCTGCCAATACCATGAAGCCATAGACGTCACCTTAAAACTGTGTGCTGGACAGTGACTTTAAGATGGGACCTGCCCCTTCTGTGGGAAAATGCTCTACCACACTTACCCGCATAAGCCGAAGTTTTAATCTGCCAAGAAGTTTTCGATCAGCGCACATTCCACTACAGAGTTAGAATTCATTCCACTGGCGTCGTTTCGACAATTGTAACGGGATAATATGCTGCTGCCCATTAAGTTGCAACAACGCAGACGCTGCATGCAACAAACTTCAAACTGACATGAAATATACTGCGGCCTTGGACACGCAACTGCATGAAGTAGGTGGCGGAAATGACATCTATATTCTGATACAGTAAAAGATTACACATCTCATTCAGAAATCGCATTTAAATGTAGGCAGTTTGTCAGGAGCTCATGTTGTGCCTTGTCTGAAGAGGAGAAACATCGTATTTCAACGGCGACGGGACTACAGCCTATCGAGCCTCCGGCGATTTTTGCTGTGTGCTTTGCTCGGGACCACACAACTATTATGGGAATATGGTTTCAGTGGTCTCAGGTGGTAATCCACATTTTCAACAGCCCTATGCTTTAGCTCCCGAGACAACAGACTTCTTGTCTGCTTTGCTATGCACAACTGAACACCAAAGTCCACCCTTTCATTACAGAAGCAGGCTTGTTTACTGCAAAACTGACAGATGCTGGAGCATCGTGAATTTTCAGCACAGCGAACATTGTTGCCATTTCCCTTGACGCCGCAACAGAAATACGCGCGCCACCTGTGATGCACCAAACGTCAGCCCAGGATTCAGGAGTTGCTCCAAGTCGCCCTTTAGTCAAATCCCATTGTTGGTTACAGCATCATGATGTAGCGCCTGTGCGTGGATGCACACATCTGGTGTGACGGTGTAAGATACTATTGTTTCAAAACGATCACGTCTAGCTCAAGTTGCCGATAATTTGGACAGCACCTGTTTCATTTCCTACGGGTGATTGCCAGTGACTGTGCCGTATTTTGGAGGACTTCGTGGCGTTATTGTTGAACAAAATATTGCTCGTACTGTATCGACGTGACCCAGTAAAGAGTTCTATATCTCTCCTGATCAGTTACACATTGAATACATGTGAACATGGGATGCCGACAGGTTGGCTCACCACCATTCGCCAGCCACTACAACTGACGAGCTTTGGCCCAGAGCTGAAGCAGTGCGGTATGCCACAGTAACACCTGCCACCCAAGTGCATTTCACTCGCTGCACAACGGCGCTTGAGCGATTGTTGCTACCAGAGATGGCAGCAATGCGTTCTAAATTTTGCACCCTGTTTATTACCATATCATCTACAATTTTTATCATCTGTTTGTAAGGTGGCAGCTTGAATGAATGTCGATTGCGCACCTTACATGAGAGATTTTATATGTTGTAACAAGTAGATGAATATGTCACCTGACAAAAATCGCCAATAATGAGCAGATTTGCCTATTAAAATGTAGAGCATGTAATGAAAAGGGATGACACTCGATTGGACTGTATTAACACACCGAACCCAAATCCTGCATGTCAATGAGGAAAAGGTGAAGAAACGTGCAGGAGGAAACGCTTTAGTTTGGGGGCAGATGCGAGTTGCGCCGTCATGGCCCGAATACAATGGAACACTTCTAAAAAACGGGTTTGGTGACCCGTAGCGAAAGGGACAACGAACGCACCGGGCGATACATTGAGGAAGGAAGGTAGTGGGCCAGCGCTACTTGTTACAGAGAAATTCTTTAGAAAACTGCGGTGGGGAATTTCCAGATGGATACAAAGAGACCAGCGACGCAGTTGATCACGTGAAATGCTAGTGGTGCGCTCAGGATGTGCGCATGTAACTTTTAGGCGTCAGGAGTGGACACAAAATGTCCAATTGGCTGAAATAATCTCTGAAGGAGTAGAAAGGGGCGACATTTCGATACAGTTCGAAAGTAGGCCCTTTGCATTTGACAGAGATAGTTTCCACAAGATGAAAGGAATGCTCCCATTGGTGTGAAAAAGCCATGACGTGAAACACGAAAAGACGCAGGTGGGGGAAAGTTTGCTACGAAAGACACAAGCCCAAAAACTTCTTGGTCTCTCCTCTGAATCAGCATCAAGTGTCGAACAGGCCGCATCACGCTCTGTACGACGCCAAAGAGGAATTTTGTGTGAATGCTGCATTCTCTTCGGCTGACATTCAGCTAGAAATTAGCTGAAGAGTCGTTGAGCTCCAACAGTGGAGAAGCGAATCAACCACGCAGTTAATTGTTCTTGCGAGAACCGAGAGGGCATTGTAGTATACATGCTGCTCCATCTATGCATGTGTATATCACCATATTTCCAGACTAGGGATGAGTGCATGTTTTCTCGCCTAATGAGAAACTTAGGACAGTTTCTCCTGATCAAATCAGCAAACATTTTGATTAGCTTTATTTATAGTATCTTCAGAGGGCGAGAGCAGCCCAGCAGCCGACAGCTCATCACAGCTAAGGTAAATGCCGCTAGCAGAGGCATAAACCTGTTGGTTCACCAGCTTGCATCCTCTGTGAACTCGAGCAACCTTCAGTAATCTTTTGCTCATCGTGTCACAAAAACTAACCATCCTGCGTCCTCTGTGAACTCGAGCAACCTTCAGTAATGTTTTGCTCATCTTGTCACAAAAACTAACCATCCTGCATAAACTTGATTGTCATCCTAAATAGTACCGAACTTAGAACCGGAATCGCGTGATTTGTCATAATATTGGCCAACTTTACGGTGTAGTAGTAATAATAATTTTGTAGAGAACCTTTTATTTAAATTTGATATTGTTGTGTTCAGCGTTATTTCGGATAAACAGGACGTAATGCGTTATCTCGGCAACTGTCCTGAGATTGGCATGTCAAACTCTATGTAAATTCGTATACTTCTTTGACAATAAGTCTGCAATGAAAGAAATCGTGTACAGCGTAACACCAATATGCTCTGTCCTAGAATAAGGGTCCACTCCTAACCCCAGTCACTGATTCTAGAGACGCTAACGCACTTACAGGGTGTTTTTGCTGACGTCTGACAAACGTGAAAAGGAGTGGAATGTCAGATGTTCTTACTACTACACTGTATGTGTACAGTAAGTAAAATTCCGCCTGCTATCGTTCCTGTTCGCAGTTTCAGTTTTCAACAGTGTATAGAGTAAGTGTCCACTTACAGCCTGACGAAGGCCGCAGTATTAGGTTCGAGGCTTCGGTTATATTACATCTACATCCACACGTACGTTTAAATCTACATACACTGATAAACAAAAAATTATGACACTGCCCACTGCGACGTTGGATGCCTCTTGGTGGCGCTGCAGCCACTTTACGCAGTAACAAAAGTATGTAAGCGGAGCGACACGGACAAATGGTTCAAATGGCTCTGAGCTCTATCGGACTCAACTGCTGTGGTCATAAGTCCCCTAGAACTTAGAACTACTTAAACCTAACTAACCTAAGGACATCATACACATCCATGCCCGAGGCAGGATTCGAACCTGCGATCGGAGCGGTCGTGCGGTTCCAGACTGAAGCGCCTAGAACCGCTCGGCCACTCCGGCCGGCGCGGACACGGACAGGCGTCACGCGTCACCCTAGTAAAGATATGGATTGGAAATGGGAAAATGCATTGAGATAAGCGACCATCTACATGGATACTCTGCAAATTACATTTAAGTGCCTGGCAGAGGGTTCATCGAACCACCTTCAAATTCTCTATTATTCCAATCTCGTATAGCACGCGGAAAGAATGACCACCTATACTTTGCCGTACGAGCTCTGATGTCCCTCACTTTATCATGGTGATCGTTCCTCCTTATGTAGGTCGGTGTCAACAAAATATTTTCGCATTCCGAGGAGAAAGTTGGTGATTGTAATTTCGTGAGGAGTCTCCGTCGCAACGAAAAACGCCTTTCTTTTAATGATGTCCAGCCCAAATCCTGTATCATATCTGTGACACTCTCTCCCATATTTCGCGATAATAGAAAACGTGCTGCCTTTCTTTGAACTTTTTCGATGTACTCCGTCAGTCCCATCTGGTAAGGATCCCACACCGCGCACCAGTATTCTAAAAGAGGACGGACAAGCGTAGTGTAGGCAGTCTCCTTAGTTGGTCTGTTACATTTTCTAAGTGTCCTGTCAATAAAACGCAGCCTTTGGTTAGCCTTCCCCACAACATTTTCTGTGTGTTCTTTCCATTTTCAGTTGTTCATAATTCCTAGGTATTTTACGGTTTTAGATTAGACTAATTTATCGTGTAACCGAAATTTAACGAGTTCCTTTTAGCACTCATGTGGATGAACTCACACTTTTCGTTATTTACGGTCAACTGCCACTTTTTGCACCATTCACATATTTTTTGTAAATCGTTTTGCAGTTCGTTTTGATCTTCTGATGACTTTATTAGTCGATAAACGACAGCTTCATCTGCAAACAACCGAACACGCCTGCTCAGATTGTCTCCCAAATCGTTTATATAGATAAGGAACAGCAAAGGGCCTATAACACTACCTTGGGGAACGCCTGAAATCACTTCAGTTTTACGCGATGACTTTCCGTCAATTACTAGGAACTGTGACCTCTCTGACAGGAAATCGCAAATACAGACACATAACTGAGATGATATTCCATAAGCACCCAATTTCACTATGAGACTCTTGTGTGGTACAGTGTCAAAAGCCTTCGAGAAATCCAGAAATACGGAATCGATCTGAAATCCCTTGTCAATAGCACTCAGCACCTCTTGTGAATAAAGAGCCAGTTTTGTTTCACAGGAACAATGTTTTCTAAACCCATGTTGACTACGTGTCAATTACCCTTCGAGGTAATTCATAATTTTCGAACACAATATATGTTCTAAAAACCTGGTCCATATCGACGTTAATGATATGGGCCTGTAATTTAGTGGATCACTCCTACAACGTTTCTTGAATATTGGTGTGAGCTGTGCAACTTTCCAGTCTTTGGGTACGGATCTCTGTCGAGCGAACGGTTGTATATGATTGTTAAGTATGGAGCTAATGCATCAGCATACTCGGAAAGGAACCTAATTGGTATACAGTCCGGACAAGAAGATGTGCTTTCATTAAGTGATTTAAGTTGCTTCACTGCTCCGAGGCTATTTACTTTTACGTTACTCATGTTGGCAGCTGTTCGAATTCTGGAATATTTACTTCGTCTTCTTTTGTGAAGGCATTTCGGAAGATCAGACCATTTTTGCACAGAGTCTGTGAATGAGTGTCTTGAAAACGTCGAAGCTGATCGAATGTTCACGTGCTACTGTTGTGTGCATCTAAGGAAAGAAGCAGAAGGACGGTGAAACTACCACCAGGCGCTAAATGGTTGGATGTCCACGACTCTTCACAGAACGTGATGTTCTGAGGCTTGTCTGCTCAGTAAAGTTGGGTAGGTGGTGATCTGTGGCGTCTCTGCCGAAGGAGCACAATGCTGGTGCATGCACAAGTGTTTCAGAGCACACCGTTCGTCGTACACTGTTGAACATGGAGCTCCGCAGCAGACCACTCCAAAGTGTTCACATGTTGACCTATCAACATCGTCAATTACGACTGCTGTGGCCACGGAAGCATCGGGATTCGACCGTCGATCAATGGAAACGTGTCGATTCTTCGAGCGAATCACATTTTTGCTACACTAGGTCGGCGGTCGTCTCCACTGACGCAGTCAGCGAGGTGAACGGCGGCCCTAAACGTGCAGCGCTGCAAGGACGTAGGTTGATGGGAGCAGTAGGCTATAATGCTATGAGACTTATTTTCCTGCGCTTGCATGGGACCTGTGGTAATAAGCTAAGACTGGCTGACAGCTGTGGGCCACTTGCATTCTTTCAGGCTTGATGTCTTCCCCGACGGCGATATCTTTCAACAGTATAACTGTCCATGTCTCGGAACCGTGCTACTAGGGTTTGAGGAGCATTATAGTGCACTCACGTTGATGTCTCCGCGACCATATTCGCCTGATGTAAATCCTATGGAGCCAGCCGAAGTGGCCGTGCGGTTCTAGGCGCCGCAGTCAGGAACCGCGAGACCGCTGCGGTCGCCGGTTCGAATCCTGCCTCGGGCATGGATGTGTGTGATGTCCTTAGGTTAGTTAGGTTTAACTAGTTCTAAGTTCTAGGGGACTAATGACCTCAGATGTTGTCCCATAGTGCTCAGAGCCATTTGAACCATTTAAATCCTATGGAAGCTATCTGAGTCGCTATCGAAGCCATCATCGCATATGCAAATCAGCGGTCCGTTATTTACGCGACTTACTTGACCTGTGCGTAGACATTTAATGCCACATGCACTCAGAAACCTACGAAAAAATTTTCGTATCAGTGATAACCAGTGATGTATTTCGTTCGGTAGACGAACAAACAAGCTATTAAGCATGTGCTCATTATGTTTTGGCACATCAGTGCATATTCACCACAAGCCACAATATGGTGAGTAGCGGACGGTATCGTGGATCGCTACTAGCACTTTCTTTCCTGTTCAACTCGCGATCAGAGCGAGGGAAAAACGACTACCTGTATCACTGCGTAAGAGCGCTACTTCCTCTAACCTTATCTTCTTCCTCCTTACGCGAAATGTACCTTGACGGCAGTCAGCTTCAAATTCTGACTCTCTAAATTTTCTCAATAGTGCTGCTCGAGAAGAACGTCGCCTTCCCTCAGTTGATACCCATTTGAGTTCCCGAGTCGTCTCCGTAATAGCCGTGTATTGATTGAAGCTACCGGTAACATATCCAGGAGTCCGTCTCCGTAATAGCTGCATATTGATTGAAGCTACCTTGGTAACATATCCAGGAGTCCGTCTCCGTAATAGCTGCGTATTGATTGAAGCTACCTTGGTAACATATCCAGGAGTCCGTCTCTGTAATAGCCGCGTACTGATTGAAGCTACCCCGGTAACATATTCAGGAGTCCGTCTCCGTAATAGCCGCGTATTGATTGAAGCTACCGGTAACATATCCAGGAGTCCGTCTCCGTAATAGCCGCGTATTGATTGAAGCTACCCCGGTAAGATATCCAGGAGTCTGTCTCCGTAATAGCTGCATATTGATTGAAGCTACCTTGGTAACATATCCAGGAGTCCGTCTCCGTAATAGCTGCGTATTGATTGAAGCTACCTTGGTAACATATCCAGGAGTCCGTCTCTGTAATAGCTGCGTATTGATTGAAGCTACCCCTGTAACATATTCAGGAGTCCGTCTCCGTAATAGCCGCGTATTGATTGAAGCTACCGGTAACATATCCAGGAGTCCGTCTCCGTAATAGCCGCGTATTGATTGAAGCTACCCCGGTAAGATATCCAGGAGTCCGTCTCCGTAATAGCCGCGTATTGATTGAAGCTACCCCGGTAACATATCCAGGAGTCCGTCTCCGTAATAGCCGCGTATTGATTGAAGCTACCAGTAACATATCCAGGAGTCCGTCTACGTAATAGCCGCGTATTGATTGAAGCTACCGGTAACATATCCAGGAGTCCGTCTCCGTAATAGCCGCATATTGATTGAAGCTACCCCGGTAAGATATCCAGGAGTCCGTCTCCGTAATAGCCGCGTATTGATTGAAGCTACCCCGGTAACATATCCAGGAGTCCGTCTCCGTAATAGCCGCGTATTGATTGAAGCTACCAGTAACATATCCAGGAGTCCGTCTCCGTAATAGCCGCGTATTGATTGAAGCTACTGGTAACATATCCAGGAGTCCGTCTCCGTGATAGCCGCGTATTGATTGAAGCTACCCCGGTAAGATATCCAGGAGTCTGTCTCCGTAATAGCCGCGTATTGATTGAAGCTACCCCGGTAACATATCCAGGAGTCCGTCTCCGCAATAGCCGCGTATTGATTGAAGCTACCAGTAACATATCCAGGAGTCCGTCTCCGTAATAGCCGCGTATTGATTGAAGCTACCGGTAACATATCCAGGAGTCCGTCTCTGAACTGCTTCGATATCTTACTTTAATCCCACTTGGTGGAGATCCCAAACACTTGAGTAGTACTTAACAATTAGTCACACTAGTGTCCTATTTGTGGCCTCCTTTCCAGACAAACCATACTTTCCTAAAATTCTCCCAATAAACCAAAGTCGACCATGCGCCTTCCCTACTACAATCCTTACATCTTTATTCCATTTTATAGTACTTTGCAACGTTACGCCCTAAATTTAAACAACGAGACTGTGTTAAGCAGGATACTACTAGAGCTGTACTCGAACATTATGGGTTTGTTTTTCCCACTTATCTGCATTAACTTATATGTTTCTACGTTTAGAGGTAGCTGCCGTTCATCACACTAACTAGAAATTTTGTCTAAGTCATCTAGTATCCTTCTACAGACACTCAAAGACGATACTTTCCCATACACCATAGCATCATCCGCCAGATCATTTATGTACATGGAAAATGATAGCGGTCCTATCACACTTCCCTAGGCACTGCGGAGGATACCCTTGTCTCTGATGAATACTCGACATTGAAGACAACATATTGGGTTCTATTACTTAAGAAGTCTAAGGGCCCAGGTTCGATTTCTGGCTGGGTCGGAGATTTTCTCTGCTCAGGGACTGGGTGTTGTGTTGTCCTAATCATCATCATTTCATCCCCATCGTCGCGCAAGTCGCCGAAGTGGCGTCAAATCCAAAGCTTTCACCCGGCGAACGTTCTACCCAGGCCCCAGTCACGCGACATTTATTTATCGAGCCACTCACATGTGTAGGAACCTATTCCGTATGTTCGTACCTTCGATAAAAGCCGGCAGCGTGGCGCCGTGTCAAACTCTTTAAGGAAATCTAGGAATATGGAATCCGTCTGTTGCCCTCCGTCTATGGTTCGCAGGATCTCATGTGAGAAAATGGCCTGAGCAATGCTTTCAAAAACCGTGTTGATTAGTGGACAGAAGCTTCTCCTTCTCAAGGAAATTTGTGGTATTTATTACTATTAATTAGTACTAGCCGACAAACCAGGCATTGTCCCAGTGCTCATTTTGCCAGTTTTCTATTAGAAAGAAAAAATAAACTGTTTTGTAGTGAAGTATCGAAAAAATTTCAGTTTCTATGTATTCGTTAAAACGTCCTTGAAATTATGAAACAGTCCTACAAAGAAATATGCGTGATATACAACTGTGTAAGTAAATTAGGAAACGTGATCTTTTCTGTGCAGATAATTCGCATGTATACAACGACATTTTGTAAACATCTGTATTGCAACGCATCCTCATGGCTCTATAAACAGCTACTAATTTCGCCTACAGTCGTTGGCGATTCGCAATTAAAAGCTGTCGAAAGCGCTGCTATGTGTCAAGGATTTCCTTCATCTGACTCGACTGTACGAGTGTTTTACTTGTAAAGGATAAATGTATTAGTATTTCATGCGTGATGTGGCAGTTTTTCGTCCTTATCAGTGTTTATGACGTCATGCCTCTTGAACAGTACGTTGGACAATGGTGTAATTGTATAGTTACATTTAGTGGCAAGTGTGGATACTGTCTGCTAAGTGTTCCGCAAATATACTGGGTGATCAAAAAGTCAGTATAAATTTGAAAACTGAATAAATCGCGAAATAATGTAGACAGAGAAGTACAAATTGACAGACATGCTTGGAATGACATGGGGTTTTATTAGAACCAAAAAAAAATACAAACGTTCAAAAAATGTCCGACAGATGGCGCTTCATCTGATCAGAATAGCAATAATTAGCATAACAAAGTAAGACAAAGCAAAGATGACGTTCTTTACAGGAAATGCTCAATATGTCCGCCATCATTCCTCAACAATAGCTGTAGTCGAGGAATAATAGTGTGAACAGCACTGTAAAGCATGTCCGGAGTTATGGTGGGGCACTGGCGTCGGATGTTGTCTTTCAGCATCCCTAGAGATGTCGGTCGATCACGATACACTTGCGACTTCAGGTAACCGCAAAGCCAGTAATCGCACGGACTGAGGTCTGGGGACCTGGGAGGCCAAGCATGACGAAAGTAGGGGCTGAGCACACGATCATCACCAAACCACGCGCGCAAGAGATCTTTCACGCGTCTAGCAATACTTCGTTTTGTCATTCCAAGCATGTCGGTCAATTTTTACCTATCTACATTATTCCGTGGTTTATTAAGTTTTCAAATTTATACTGACTTTTTGATCACCCGGTAGTTAGAAGCAAAGATGTATTACATTTAAACGTCGTGTATGATGCGTCAGTTTTCCACGCAGGTCTCACTGCCTATAACGCCTTACTTGCTAAACTGTTCTAGTTTGATGGCTCTTATCCTCACAGTGACTGTTGCCTGACAGTAAAGGATATGTGTACCAAGTTTGGTTGAAATCGCTCCAGCGGATTAGGAGATGATGTACAAGGAACACACACACGTACACACACAAACATTTTTATAATATGTATGGATTACAGACATTTTATAAAACGACGAGACAATACTTCCAAAAGGATGTTAATTAAATTGACACTAGCGACAAACGCTTACGTACGAACTTTAGACCAGTGGTCGTCAAATTGCGGCTCTCGATCTGCAAGCGGCCCTTGGCCATTTGAGTGTGGCTCTTGCGCATAATACCACATGTGGCCATGCGCGAAAGAATGGAACTGCAGTTGCCAATTCCATATGCCTGTCTACGAAGCTCTTTGCCTCCCTTACAAGATTCCGGCACAAAAGACGCTCGCTACAGTTCTGCGCTTAAGTCAGAGTCAACCTTACGCGATTCATGCACGAGTTGAGTGATGCAGTCAGTCACCGGTCTCAGTGCGCAGTGGTTCGTGCTATCAGCGTTCGCAAACCGCGCGCCAGCGACGAAAGTACACTATAGGATCAAAAGTATCCGGACACCTGGCTGAAAATGACAGACAAGTTCGTGGCGCCCTCCACCGGTAATGCTGGAATTCAGTATGGTGTTGGAGCACCCTTATCCTTGATGATAGCTTCCACTTTCGCAGGCATACGTTCAATCATGTGGGTAATGGCAGTCCATTCTTCACGGATTCCTGCACTGAGGAGAGGTATCGATGTCGGTCGGTGAGGCCTGGCACGACGTCGGCTTTCCAAAACATCCCAAAGGTGTTCTGTAGGACTCAGGTCAGGATCTGTGCAGGCCAGTCCATTACAGGGATGTTATTGTCGTGTAACCACTACGCCATAGGGCGTACATTATGAACAGGTGCTCGATCGTGTTGAAAGATGCAAGCGACATCCCCGAATTGCTCTTCAACAGTGGGAAACTACAAGGAGCTTAAAACATTAGTGTAGGCCTGTGCTGTGATATTGCCACGCAAAACAACAAGGGGTGCAAGCCCCTCCATGAAAAACTCGACTACGCCATAACACCACCGCCTCCGAATTTTACTGTTGGCACTACACACGCTGGCAGATGACGTTCACCGGGCATTCGCCATACCCACACCCTGCCATCGGATCGCCACATTGTGCTCCGTGATTCGTCACTGCACACAACGTTTTTCCAATGTTCAATCGTCCAATGTTTACGTTCCTTACACCAAGTGGGATATCGTTTGGCATTTACAGGCGTGATGTGTGGCTTATAAGCAGCCGCTCGGTCATGAAATCCAAGTTTTCTCACCTCCCGCCTCACTCTCATAGTACGTGCAGTGGATCCTGATGCAGTTTTGAATTCCTGTGTGATGGCCTCAACAGATGTCTGCCTATTACACATTACGACCTTCATCAACTGTCGGCGGTCTCTGTCAGTCAACAGACGAAGTCGGCCTATACGCTTTTGTGCTGTGCGTGTCCCTTCACGTTTCCACTTCACTATCACGTCGGGAACTGTGGACCTAGGGATGTTTAGGAATGTGGAAATCTCGCCTACAGATGTATGACACAAGTGACACAAATCACCTGACCATGAGTTCCACGGAGCGCCCCATTCTGCTCTCTCACGATGTCTAATGACTACTGAGGTCGCTGATATGTAGTACCTGGCAACAGGTGGCAGCACAGTGCACCTAATACGAAAAGCATATGTATCTAGGGGTGTCCTGATACTTTTTGTCACATAGTATACTTACAAGTACGTTTGCCATCAATTCAAGAATTGCAATTATTTTTTGTTGGTTGCTTTATTACTATAAAATGAAACTTTTTTAATGCCCTGTTTGGCATGGCTATAAACAAGAAGCAAAGAAACACGAACATTCGCATTTGTTGAAACCTTGAATGGCCTTCCGCGCTGTCTTATTTCTCAGCAAAAATTGGTTCATAATAAAAAAAAATCTAATCTGAACGGTCACTTTACAACGAAACACGAGTCATTTAATACTAAATATCCTTTTGGCGATGCAAGGAAAATAGCAGTTGACAATTCAGAAGACCCAATAAAATCAGTTCTGCGCTCAGTTGCTGGGTACAATGTTCCAACAATGTTAATATTGGAAGTTTTGCAGTTCTTCAAGAGATTACTACGAGCTGAAAACCATTTATAGACGGTAAATATAGAAAAAGGTGCTTTTTAAGTGCATCCGATGAGCTATTTTAGGATTTTAAGAACAAAGTCGGATTACAAAAAAAAAATTTAAGAGGCACCACTGTCTGCTAGAACTGTGAAATGTAGAACAGACACAATGTCTTTTAATATAATTAACCATTCAGTCGAAGATCTTAAATTGGTTTTAGCTGTATCAATGGCGGTTGACGAGTTTTGTGACATACAGTGAGGTGATAAGAATTATGAGATTGCTGCTGCAATCGAGATGGACCTCCTTTTACCCGGCGTAGTGCAGTAATTCGACGTCGCATAGGCTCAAGTCTTTGGAAGTCCCGTACAGAAATATGGAGCCATGCTGCCTCTATAGCCCTCCATAATAGCGAAAGTGTTGCCGTTGCCGGATTTTGTGCACGAACTGATCTCTCCATTACGTCCCCCAAATGTTCGATGGGATTCATGAAGGACGATCTTGGTGGCCAGATCATTCTCTCGAATTGTCCATAGTGTTCTTCATACATATAGCCATCAATTGCGGCCCGGTAACATCGCGCATTGTCATCCACAAATACTCCATCGCTGTTTGGGAACATAAAGTCCGCGAATGGCTGCAGGTGGTCTCCAACTAGCCGTACATAACCATTTCCAGTCAACGATCGGTTCAGTTGGACCTGAGGACCCAGTCCATTCTATGTAAACACAGCGCACACCATTATGGAGCCACCGCCATCTTGCACGTACCCTTGATGACAACTTGGGTTCATATGAAGATGGTACCTATTCTTTCGGACATGTCCAAAACAGCAGATACCATCGGTGACCAGGCAGCTCTCTTAGAATGAAATGATAATTAAATCAAGACCCTAAGCTGTCGACAGGTGTTGATATATATCAACGCGCACAGTTGAAAATGTGTGCCCCGACCGGGACTCGAACCGGGGATCTCCTGCATCCGTTGCTGACGCTCTATCCATCTCAGCCTTCGATGGCCGACCGGTTCTAGGCGCTTTAGTCTGGAACCGCACGACCGCTACGGTCGCAGGTTCGAATCCTGCCTCGGGCATGGATGTGTGTGATGTCCTTAGGTTAGTTAGGTTTAAGTAGTTCTAAGTTCTAGGGGACTGATGACCTCAGCTGTTAAGTCCCATAGTGCTCAGAGCCATTTGAACCATTTTGAAACAGCCACCGAGGGCACAGAGGAGTGCAGGGATTATCCCTTGCACGCTCCCCGTGAGACCCACATTCCCAACTTAATGTCCACACACTACACTCGTAATGCCCCTGCCCATTACACTCATTACTCGCAGCAGACAATCTAACCGGGTCCCGTAAGAGTTCGGGCAATTCGTGCGCGTCCTTCTTCTTCTGTGCTGGATGCACACGAATTGCCCGAACTCTTACGGGACCCGGTTAGATTGTCTGCGGCGAGTAATGAGTGTAATGGGCAGGGGCATTACGAGTGTAGTGTGTGGACATTAAGTTGGGAATGTGGGTCTCACGGGGAGCGTGCAAGGGATAAATCCCTGCAGTCGCACTGTCCTCTGTGTCCTCGGTGGCTCAGATGGATAGAGCGTCTGCCATGTAAGCAGGAGATCCCGGGTTCGAGTCCCGGTCGGGGCACACATTTTCAACTGTCCCAGTTGATGTATGTCAACGCCTGTCGACAGCTTAGGGTCTTGACTTAATTATCATTTCACACGAGTCCATCGCTTCATGGGGACTTCGCCACTCTCGAATCCTACCATCAGCTATTACCACCGGTTTTCCAGTAGTCTAGGGTACAGCCGATATGGTCACGAGCCCAGGAGAAGCGTTGCAGACGGGGATGGAATGTCCCGTACGTATAGCTTCACATATCATTCCGCATTCAAAGTCAATTAATTCCCATCGTGCGTCCATAATCACGTTGGAATCCTTTTCAGATGAATCAAATGTAGTATATGGTATAACTGTGTGCATTTAAAAGCATCATATTCCACTCGATCAAATAGTCTCAATTTCAACAGAGGGTCCGAAAAGTACGACGGGCGTACGAAACGGGTTTGTTGCTATTTTGAAAGAAAAAAGTGATCACGAGCTACATACTTACCATCGTATCTTTTATAGTGTTAAGTCGATTCCAGAAGAGATATGCAAAGTCGTGGAATTAGTGATTAAGATTACCAACTCCGCTGTAAAGCTCTTAATCATGACAAATTTAGAGAACATTTACTTGAAATGTAGAGCGTATACACAGACCTGCTGCATAACATGCTTGGTTATCTAGAAGGGACAGTTTTAAATGCTTCTCTTCCTTGCGGTCAGAAACTGAAGCACTTCTTCTTGAGGAAGGTGATAACTGTCCAGAACTGAGGGACGATCCGTCCAAAAAATTTATTTCATGTTTACGTCTCATCTATACCAGCCTAATCGTAGACTACGAGGGAAAGGAAACACAATTTCGTTGTATGTTAGACGAATTTATTACATTTGGAAACAAAATATCCATTTTGATCAAGATTCCGAAAAAGAAAAGTTGATTTATTGTTCATGCCTGCTGATACATCAACAAGAAAATAATTCTCATATTGACATTTGGTATTTCAAAACAATGTTCTTTAATATGAGGGAAGCTTTTCTCAACGTGTTTTAGGAATTATGTAACAACAGACCACTGTTTGCCTTCGTTAAAAAAGTCTGAGCAGAGTTAAATGTTTCTCCATTTATTACTGATGATGGTAACTTTCAAATGCAATTGCTGGTTTTAAAAAACGAAGAACTGTGGAGCTCAAAATCTGAACGTCTTTCTGCTGATACAGAAAAATTGGAGGGAAACAAACGTGAACATTATTCACAGCCGGAGTGGTCTGCATTGAATGACCTGTAGACGGAAAACATATAGATTTTTAACACCTGGAAAGTATTTCAGACTCATATAATCATTTGAAAAAAGTATCATTTGCTGTTCTTCCCTTATTCGGGTATATATATCCATGAGCACACTCGTTTTTCAGTACGTCCACTGTAAACTGAGACGTCTTGCTACTGATCTTGGAATGCTGACTATAATTAATAACAATAACATATAAACTTGACTTAATGTAACTTTCAAGGATGTGCAAGGCCATTTTTCATATTAGTGTTTGACAATCATTGTCATAATTTAATTTTATGGATACCTCAAAATTTAATTTTTTGTTAGTAAACAATAACATTATTAAGAATTATTTCAAATATTATTCGGCATACCTGTAGTAAAAATAAGACTTAAATCATTAAGTTGAGCTCATCAAGATAATTTTAAGGAGCGTTGTGGAGTGAAAGAGGTGAAATAGGATAAAGTGTCGAGTATTGAGAGAGGTGTATTGAGGTGGTAAAGTCAAGTATACAAGACGAGTGCGAATGAGAGAGCTGAGAGGTGTCCTCCTTAACGAACAAAGACATTTTTAGCGAAGATCAGCTTGACAATACCTTAGTTAATTTAACTGCAATGTACCTGCCTATATAGCGTAAGTTTAAAAAATTGGGCTTTCAAAAGAATATTCAATCGTCGTATCGTTGATTGTCGGCTCTGTTTATTAATGGGTTTGCCGAGCACTGCATTAGACTAATATTTCATAATGGGCAGCGTAGTCCCTGTTGAAAAATTCCCCAGCTACATAGTATGGCCCACAGCGTTGCACTGCTGAGAACCACGTTTAGTACGGGCCACTAACGAGACGGTATTTACCATGGGATACGTCCGATGTTTCGGTTGTTGCCGTTAACCTGCCACATAATGCCTGTCAGGTCATCATCTCACATGTCGACGGCTGCCACAATGTGTTCATAGACACAGCACGCGCTCTTCGTGTGAACAAGCAGCCAGTTAGTGATTCGCCCACTTAAATCAGCGTCCAAGGTGTTAAGATATTTCGTTTAAATTGCTACTTCTTTGGTGACGTTCCAGCTCGTTTTCTTTTTTTATTCAGTTCGTCTGAAATGGAGTTAATGCTATTGTAATGGGGGGGAGGGGGGGGGGAGACGTCAACTTGTAGCTGAGGATAAGAGAGTCATGCGATCAAACGTTATGCATAGACAGCCAAGCATGTGCATTATCTCTGATAGTTGAAAAATAATTCTGCTTAGAAAGTCACAGGATGAAAATTGGAGGGATCTGAAAATCAAATATTCAGCTCTGAGATCAGAGATGTGCAGCACAAATCGAACCAACTCGTAAGTATCGTTCAAAACACTTTCGATCAGTATGTACCTAGCAAAGTTTTAGCGTGTGGAACAGACGCTCAGCGACTGAATAGCCGTGTTAAGAAATTGCTACGAAGGCAGAGAGAGATTCACCACAGATTTAAGTGAAGTCTACACATATTTGACAATTAAAAGCTGAATGAAGTCAAAATAAGCGTAAGGAGAGTAATGCAAAGACCTATTGAAGGATTCAAAAGCATATTTCGTAATCTATATGACTGTTGCTCATAAGAGGTATTGGTCTTAGGTAAAGTCTTTAAATTCATTAAAATCATCTATTAAATTGCTCAGTGAAAGTATTGAAACCGAAATATAATATAAAAGAGGTAAGCCGGAAATACTGAATTGTTTCTCTGTGGAAGTCCATAAAATGATTCCAGCTTTCAATCATCGAATTAACGCTATTATAGCAGTTACTGAGATAAATGATTGCGGAATAGAAAATCGACATATGTTGCTCAACAGTGGAAAGGCATCTTGAGAAGATGAGATATCTGCGTGATGGTACAGAGATTGCGAGAAAGAACTAGCTGTCCTTCTAATAGCAGTTTGTCGCCGATCGCTGCGGCAACGAAGGTACATAGCGATTGGGAAAATACGCAGGTGATTGACATTTAAAGAGGAGTCGTCGATCACTTTTGCAAAACTATAGACCTGTGTCGCTGACGTCAGTTTGTTGCACACACACATCAAAAAAAGTTTTGCATCACCCCGAATAAAAAAAAAATATATGGTTCAAATAGCTCTAAGCACTATGGGACTTAACATCTGAGGTCATGAGTCCGCTAGACTTAGAACTACATAAAGCTAACTAACCTAAGGACATCACACACATCCATGCCCGAGGCAGGATTCAAACCTGCGACCGTAGCAGCAGCGCGGTTCCGGACTGAAGCGCCTAGAACCGCTCACAGCTGCCGGCGTCACCCCGGTTACCTGAACTCCTGAAGGTAGACGTTGACTGTGGATATTGTATCACAGACACAGTCCGTTTTACTGTTCAGAGATGTCACTAAACCCGCCCCAAGATGTAAACAGCCATGCATGAGCAGCGAGTATTAGACGGAGGGGGTCCGACAGTCGATCAGTTCCAGTCATTCCACCAGGAAGGAGGTACACGGCTCGTGTTGTCTGTAGTTCAACCATGCCTAGACGGTCAATACCGTAGTTCGACTGCGTCCGCTTTGTGCCAGGAAGGGCTCTCAACAAGGGAAGTGACCAAACGTCTCGGAGTGAACCAAAGCGAGGTTGGTCGGACATGGAGGAGATACAGAGAGACAGGACCTGTCGATGACATGCCTCGTTCAGGCCGCCCAAGGGCTACTACTGCAGTGGATGACTGCTACCTACGGATTATGGCTCGGAGGGACCCTGACAGCAACGCCACCATGCTGAATAATGCTTTCCGTGCGGCCACAGGACGTCGTTTTACGACTCAAACTGGGCGCAATAGACTGCATGATGCGGAACTTCAATCCCGACGTCCATGGAGAGGTCCATCTTTCCAACCACACCATACAGCGTGGTAGAGATGGACCCAACAACATGCCGAATGCACCGCTCAGGACTGGCATCACGTTCTCTTCGGTGATATGGGTCGCATATGCCTTCAACAAGACAATCGTCGGAGACGTGTTTGAAGGCAACCTGGTAAGGCTGAACGCCTTAGCGTGCAGTAAGGTGGAAGTTCCTTGCTGTTTTGAGGTGGCATTATGTGGGGCCGACGTACGCCGCTGGTGATCATGGAAGGCGCCGTAAGGGCTGTACGATACGTGAATGCCATCCTCCGTCCAACAGTGCAACCATATCGGCAGCATATTGGCGAGGCATTCGTCCTCATGCACCACAACTCGCGCCACCATCGTGCACATCTTGTGAATGACTTCCTTCAGGATAAGGACATCGCTCGACTAGAGTGGCCAGCATGTTCTCCAGACATGAACCCAATGGAACAGGCCTGGAATAGATTGAAAAGGGCTGTTTATGGGCGACATGACGCACCATCCACTCTGAGGGATCCACGCCGAATTGCCGTTGAGGAGTGGGGCAATCTGGACCAACAGTGCTTTGATGAAATTGTGGATAGTATGCCACGACGAATACAGGCATGCATCAGTGCAAGGGGACGTGCTACTGGGTATTAGAGGTAACGGTGTGTACAGCAATCTGGACTACCACCTCTGAAGATCTCGCTGTATGGTGGTGCAACACGCAGTGTGTTGATTTCATGAGCAAGGGCGGAACTGATGTTTATGTTTATCTTTACTCCAATTATCTGCACAGGTTCCGGAACCCTCGGGACCGAGGTGACGCAAAACTTTTTTGATGTGTTTAATATTAAGGAATACGTTTTACGGTCACGCATTACGACGTCTTTGCTGAATAAATGACTGTTATATTAAAACCAGCGCGGATTTCCGAACAGAGATGCTGCGAAACGCAGCTCCCTCTGTTTAAGCACGTAATCCGGAGCACCATTGATGGGGAATCGGTAGTAATTATACAGACCGCAGATGACGCTGCAAGCGCGCCGCTCCAAAGGCAAGCCACAGTCACAACTTCAGGCGGGCAGCCAGCGGGCGCCGCACCTCCCTCCAGGTCCTCCGGCATTCGCCGCAAGACCGACGGATGGCACTACTTAGACACAGGTCGCGGTTAATGGCCGAGATCACGACGGGGCAGACTGTTTCATTCCGTGTCCCTTTGCAAGTCAGCACACGCAGACACCTAAGACACGGTGGAGACACACCGGACCTTGGACGACTGCCTTCAATGGCAGTGCCACAAACATCAGTTACTAGAAGCAACTACTCAGAAGCAAGGACAGTATTCTGAGACACATATTTTAAACCAACAGAAGAAGTTAATATATAAGTGGTGTCTGTTCTTTTGGACAGGTCCGAAACAACAGACACCACATATATATATAATGCAGGCAAGGACGACCAGTGATCTCTTCAGTGCAGAGGCACCTGCCAACATCGTCAGTGACATCGCTCTTCTTGAAATGTAGAGCGATTAATCGATTATCCCAACCGGCTTCTTTCAGCCCAACTAAACGTCCTCCATCTGACTTTCGTAAAAGCATCATCCACACAATTCCGAAGACGGCAAGAGCTGACAAGTGCGAGAATTATCGCACAATCAGCTTAGCAGCTCATGCACTGAAGCTGCTTACAAGAGCAATATACAGAAGAATGGAAAAGAAAATTGAGAATGCGCTAGGTGACGATCAGTTTGGCTTTAGGAAAAGTAAAGGGACGAGAGAGGCAATTCTGACGTTACGGATAATAATGGAAGCAAGGCTAAAGAAAAATCAAGACAGTTTCAGAGGATTTGTCGACCTGGAAAAAGCGTTCGACAATATAAAATGGTGCAAGCTGTTCGAGATTCGGAAAAAAGTAGGGGTAAGCTATAGGGAGAGACGGGTCATATACAATATGCACAACAACCAAGAGGGAATAATAAGAGTGGACGATCAAGAACGAAGTGCTCGTATTAAGAAGGGTGTAAGACAAGGCTGTAGCCTTTCGCCCCTACTCTTCAATCTGTACATCGAGGAAGCAATGATGGAAATAAAAGAAAGGTTCAGGAGTGGAATTAAAACACAAGGTGAAAGGATATCAATGATACGATTCGCTGATGACATTGCTATCCTGAGTGAAAATGAAGAAGAATTAAATGATCTACTGAACGGAATGAACAGTCTAATGAGTACACAGTATGGTTTGAGAGTAAATCGGAGAAAGACGAAGGTAATGAGAAGTAGTAGAAATGAGAATAGCGAGGAACTGAACATCAGGATTGATGGTCACGAAGTGAATGAAGATAAGGAATTCTGCTACCTAGGCAGTAAAATAACCAATGACGGACGGAGCAAGGAGGACATCAAAAGCAGACTCGCTATGGCAAAAAAGGCATTTCTGGCCAAGAGAAGTCTACTAATATCAAATACCGGCCTTAATTTGAGGAAGAAATTTCTGAGGATGTACGTCTGGAGTACAGCATTGTATGGTAGTGAAACATGGACTGTGGGAAAACCGGAACAGAAGAGAATCGAAGCATTTGAGATGTGGTGCTATAGACGAATGTTGAAAATTAGGTGGACTGATAAGGTAAGGAATGAGGAGGTTCTACGCAGAATCGGAGAAGAAACGAATATGTGGAAAACACTGATAAGGAGACGGGACAGGATGATAGGACATCTGCTAAGACTTGACGGAATGACTTCCATGGTACTAGAGGGAGCGGTAGAGGGCAGAAACTGTAGAGGAAGGCAGAGATTGGAATACGTCAAGCAAATAATTGACGACGTAGGTTGCAAGTGCTACTCTGAGATGAAGAGGTTAGCACAGGAAAGGAATTCGTGGCGGGCCACATCAAACCAGTCAGTAGACTGATGACAAAAAAAAAGTCCTCCCTCAAATGATGACATCTGCTTATATTGTTCACAGACCTGTCTGCGAGATGTAGTTACTGTCCAACTGAGCACACAGAATGAAATTCGGAAAGATTTTATGCCTTGGTATCGACATCTCCCCTGTTTACTACCCTTGCCAGGTCCCCGGTGAAACTGCGTTTCTGATTCGCAGATTCATCGACTGACCGCCAAAGTTTACTATTTTGTATTTTCCATTGGTCTCTGCACGAATATCAATTCGTGACCAATTTTCGTAGCTCCTACGCGGTGCGTCGGGTCTGGTTGTGTTCTTTATTTGTGTTTTGTTTTTTAAATAGAGTGTGTTTGATTACACTATTGGCAAAAAATTCATATACTACCGTAAAATACTTGCTGAAAAACCATCCCGGACGCATCAAGTAAAACGAGCAAAAAAAACAGACCGCAGGAAAGTCAGACACCAGGCCTCTTATTGGGAGAATATTAAGGAAATCTAATGTATCCACAAAGAAAGTACAAAACATTCGTCCGATAAACTCTTGAGAGTCTACGTTGGATTAACAGAAGAAATATTTTACACAGCGAAAAACGGTACGGTTCCTTCTCTGACTCTTCGTTCATCTCCCACTGGCACATTCTCTTTCACGTTTTTGCTAGCACTGTTCTATCACTGTTAATAATGTTCCACTGCTACTGTGTCCCCCCCACTGCCATTGCCTCCTTCCCTCCTTCTCTAGGACAACCATTGTCTACTTGCTTCCAATATTTATTACTTTTCCGTCTCTTTAACAACTGCCACGGCCTCCTTTCCACTTAGCATAAATTAGTGCGATTATGATTGGATGTCAAAAGATCTGAGAAAATTTTGAGAGGAAGGTAGAATGAGACATCGGCTACCGCACTTTTCAGACAGCGTGCTTTTAACAGAAACATATTCGCAGTCCTTTTGCTCCAGTAGGAGCATTTTCCGCTGTTTCCTACGTTTCCCTTCCACAGCAGGGCACGATACTCATAAGAAAAGGACTTTGTGAGTCACTAAAATTTTGGTAGTTTACTTATTGAAATGGAAATAACGATAAACTAATTCTATACTTCAGAGCGGGTTTTACGCGCACATAAATTTTGCACGTGCTTCAGTACTACAACGGGGGGCTCTCAGAACACTAATCATGATCACAGATACATCATATTTCTCAGTGCTTTATCACTTTAAAGTACGTTTTCGCCTCACATCGGATTTTACGTGCGCATTTTGCGTATACTAGTAGGGTAACTTTGAACCTCTGTATCTCGGAAACGGATTAAGATATCAAGAAAACTTTCACAGTCGTTCGAGATCAGGATATTAGGGGTTTGTTTGGGGGAGGAGACCAGACAGCGAAGTTATCGGTCTCATCGGATTAGGAAAGTACAGGGAAGGAAATCGGCCGTGCCCTTTCAAAAGCACCATCCCGGCATTTGCCTGGAGCGACTTAGGGAAATCACGGAAAACCTGTATCAGGATGGCCGGACGCGGGATTGGACCGTCGTCCTCCCGAATGCGACTCCAGTGTGCTAACCACTACGCCACGTCGCTCGGTACGGATACATATATTTCAAAACTGGGAGCAGACACTTCTTGATAAATGCCTAGGGAATGTACGGTTATAATTTGAGCAGTTATATGGTTTTATTTATCATTTAGATTTCGCCTCACATCGGATCTTATGTGCGTATTTTACGTGTACATGTAAGGTTACTTTGAACGGGTAAAGATATCTAGAAAGTTTTCAAGGTTGTTCGAGATCGGGATCTTATGAATATAGCGAAAGAATTTCAGCCATTTGCTGTGCATAGACGTCTTGGAATAGGCGGCGCGGTTTTGGTGTTAAAAAATGATACAGAAACGTTTTCTTGTGTGTTTCTCTACGGAGCCGCCCACGAGGTAATACCTTTCAACCTCTGTATCTCAGAAGGTTATTAAGATATGAACGAAATTTTCAAGTTTGTTGGAGATAGGGATCTTAGGTATATATTGCAAAAATTTTACCCATTTGCTGTGCACAACATACTTGAAACCAGTAGCTCGGTTTTTGTATTGAAAATGCTTTTGTTGGGGTCTTCTGTGAACTAAAGAACTAATAAAGATTTTTGAAAACATGAAGATGGCAGTTCTAGATAAATGCCTAGAGAATGTACCGTTAATTTGCGATTATTTACTTTTTTAGATTTCGCCTCATACCGTATTTTACGTGATTATTTTACATTCAGAGATAAGGTGACTTTGAACCTCTGCATCTGGGAAACGGATGAAGATATGAAGTTCGAGATCGACATTGTAGGAATATAGCGTAAAGATTTCACCCATACTGTTTTTGAATCCGCGGCTCGTTTAGGGTACGAAAAATTGGAAAAAAGTTTTTGTGTGTTTTCTAAGGAACCACCCATAAGCTACTGACGCCTCCATAAGCCCCGTGGGGCCCATCGTAAACCACATCAAATGCAGAAAGGAACCAACCGATTTGCTTCATCTGTTTAAGCCGGAAGAAGTGAGTACATTTAAACTTTCATTCTGTACTGTAGTATAAGGACACTGAGCGGATCTTCGAATGGTCTTTAGCCCAAGTAGTAGCCAGAACACTTTACCCTACAATCCTATAATCAAAAGAACCACAGGTACCAGTCTCGGAATAATCTCGTTTTTATGTGTGGCTTTTTGGAACTTATTGGGCAGCGCATGCGTACCGATATGCGTTATGATGCAGAATAGGTGTTCTCGAATTTTGTCGTCGGAAACCTCATAGTACTAGTGTATTTCTTTGCAATCCTCACTTTACTGTCGTAAGTGTAACTGGTATTAATTGCACATAAAAACAACGCATGTACTATTTTCTATGCGAATATTTCTTCATGATAACTATCCAACGACAGAGTTAATTTTTGTACTCGAACAATACTTGAAAAAAATACTTAAAATAGGTAAAGAAATCGTTAAAGAACTATGAATAAAGTAGTGGACTAAAACACCAACATAAACAAGATCAAAAAGTGGAACGTTATAAAATTTGAAACAAAAAGCAATATTTATTCATTCATAACATACAATATGAATATAACAAAGCTTATTATAGTGAAGTCTATAAAAACATAAATTTGTCTTTATTATGACACAATTAGATGCAGGGCTTAATGTCCGTCACTCCTAGTCTCATGACACTTTCGATGGAGCTACATTTTACGATAATGACCACCACTGCTGAAAATGAAGATTCTCATAAATAAATGGTAGAAAAAGGAACGAGAACGGCCATTGCTAAATCCATTGATAATGGAAATTCTGCTTAACACCAGGTAAAAATTGTTTTATGTTTGTGATTTGTCTAACGTAGCAGCTCTGCAAATTCTCAGTGCAATTTTAACGACAGATGTTTTACATGTTCCATTTTCGGGCAAAAGTATAATGAATCTATTTTAAATGATGACTGTTTAGTTCTCCTGAAAATTATTTTGAAAACTATCCGATGGTCAATTACAACATACTATCGCAAATTATACATAAATCATTACCAGTGACAAAGTCGTCTTTACACAAAAGCATTTTTTTCTCCCGCCCTATGCTTATGGCTGTTTTAAGTTCTTCATAATGAACTGGATTTTTTTTCAATATGAATATATAGAGAAAACATTTAGCTCGTTGTGTTCCTCAAAAATTGTTCGAACCCAACAGGAGTTTCCAGTACGTCAACACATTGCTGACGACAGCGCTTGCAACAATACGCGGGAAACTATAATCAATGGCTAGAAGCAGCGTGTGATTATAGTTATTCATCTTACATTGCACAATGAACAATGTTAACATTATTGTCGAAAGAGCATCCACTTGGTTCCATAAACCAAGAAACAAATTCCAAAATTTAAACTTAAGTGTCGAATATATAAATAGTTGTTTCAGTGGACAGATAACACAGGCATCCAGCAAAATTTTTGAGTTCATTTTTACGATATTTTGGCGATTCCTCTTGTCTTTCTCAGACAACCCAACAATCTGCTTGTAGCAGCAGTTTCCATTTTAATTCGTAATTAACATCCAACTTTCATATTTGAATTCCTTTTCGGCATTGACTGAAAATTTTACTTGATGGTATTGCCAGTCTTTCTAGAAAATAACTGGGTATGCTGCGTTGCTTAAACCTTTACTCTTAGAAGATACATTCATTCCTTTCGTTTCATACGCGCAGTTCATGCAATCCTTCAAAAAACAAACTACGATAGAGAAGTTCTTCCACTCTGAAACAACGTAGGTATGACATGCGTTTCCAACAGCCGAAGATGCACTAGTATCATATGTATGTATTTGATATTGACGTCGTCCTTAATTTTGAGACAGACATCATAAAAAGACATTACGTTAATTAGGTAAAAAAAGCGAACCACCACAGCCGTATCATCAAAGAAATTTATTTCAAACGACTAGTTTTGGCGCTACGCTTACGCCATCTTCACGTTCGTTACAAATCAAAAGACCGTTTCACTTCTTGGCCCATGTATCGTAGAACCCATGTTATGCCAGTTGTCGTGGATTGCATAGTCTGTATCAGTAGTGTACAATCTACAACGTGTTGTCACTACTGAGAGTGGTATGCACTGCTGATGCATCGCATAAACTAGTTGTTTGAAATAAAATTCTTTAATGATAACGGCAGTGGTGGTTCGTTTTCTTTACACATAACATCGGTCCCCGTCCCGTGTACATGACAACAATGAATATCCACAAATTACGTAACTCTTGCATATTTTCTATTTTCGGTTGCAGATTGTGTTGCTGCGATAATTTGTTAGCTATGTTAAGCTACTAACAATAAGCAAATAAATAGCAATGTAGCTGGATTAAACTGCACCTTCATTGAATTAAAAACGTGAAATCATAATATTTATTGCGAAAAGTAATGGAGCTCAAAAAGAAAATGAGGAAAATCTATACATTATAGCAAACTTGTCGCTACTGGAAAGTGGACGAATATATCGGTGGATCTTTCTGAGAATGCCAAGTTGTCGAGTAACGATGGTGAATCAGAGTAGTAGCTCTGACATTTCGGAACGTCCTTTCAAGCCACATTGTTGAAGGTGTCTAGATCATTAATTCCGTAAAAGATCGTCACGGATTCCTTTAACTCCATACATCTTCATGAACTTATTAATCAACTACTTCAAGTGCTAAATGCTGCAATCACTAGGAGAAATCTGATAAGTCCTTTTAGTACTTTCAAATTGTGGATTTTCCATTAACGACGTGTATGACGACACTGCCGCGCCATTTGCTGTTTTCTCAGTAATCCCTTTCGATTTCAGTTGATCATAGTCAGATGTCATCTTTCAGTGATGGCATTTGGAAAAAAAATTGGGAAAAGTGACGCAACATCCATGGAGAATATGTGGCTGATTATGTTTTTTCTTTATTTTTATATTTTTGAAACACAATCACAAGAGCATCTCAGAATGCCGTGACGGATTTCGACCACCCGTTGGTCATCTTAGGGCTGCCAAAAGATAAAAACGCGTAGACAAAAAATAATTACGGAATTCATAGACTTTGCAGAATAACTATCTACGTATTAATAAAACAGAATAAATTTTTACCTAACGGCACTTATTACAAACTGTTCCCATTGCGTTGTCAACAATACTATACAAAGCGTCCCATTTATCTTGACCACCTGAAATGAGTTTTAGCCTAGAAGAACAATAAATAAATAAATAAATGTGTCAAGTAAATGTTGCTTAGCTACCAGCAACCATCAATAAGCATCTACCAGTATGAAGAGTTTAAGTTATTAGAATAGTAAGTGCAATAATGTTTTTGTTATTTATGACTCGGATACATGTAATAGAATACTGCAGTACTTTTAAACGCTGTGTAGCATTATATGGCTTCTCTTCGTTGGTGTATACTGTACTTGCATTAACTTTAAACTGAAGACGGTTGACTGAATGATCGGTATGCATTTTCCTCGCGATTCCATTTGTTTACTGTCAGCTCCAGGAAGTGGATGAGTTACCTCACCCCGGGTACGCGCAATGTGTGCTAATACAGTAGAGTCAAAGGCAATATGTTTTTATCAACGTCAAGTTTACGTGAATAGTACACTGTGATACGTTATTCAGTAGTCCTTAAGGGACGGAAATGGACTGCTGCATAAAAAATACAGGGTGGTATTTAAGAAAGACGTGCTGCTGCTCATATCTTCATAACGAAGAAAGTTAGAAGTGCAACTATTTGAGCCATGCATGCTCTTTTTCATCCATAGGTAAAGTGTTCGATTAAACGTGGTAATGTGCATTACAAAGGCTTGCTGGGTGATCCTCTTAGGGCTTCAAGTGGGGTATAATCATATTATTAATTGTTCCTGAAAATCTGCTGGATCTGAGTTTACGAGCAGCCACGCAGTGTTTCAACCCAGAGGACGAAGGAAGGAGGTGGGATCCGCAGTGAAGAAGACATCACAACGTCCTGGACAGCACAGAAGAAGTCGCTGAGGAAGAAGGAGAATTGAATTAAGATTTATATGCGCCAGTCCTTGCACTGTATCTATTCCTGACTGACGTAACTCTTTTACAAGCGCCGGGACAGAATAATATACATTGAATGTGGTCTTGATTTAATATCATGTAATGAATGGATAGTTAAATTATACACGGCGAAGTGAATATATCCGTGTTTTCAGAATCTACGCCGAAATTATTTGAATAAAATAATTCATCGTTTTCATTGGTATACTGAGAAGGAACGAGGGAACATGTTGTACGCGATTCAGCTTGTCTTTTCATTTAATGACTTTTACGAGAACTGGAGAGTGACAATTTTTCCTTGGTTGTGGTGACTTATTTTTGCTTTCTTACACGCACCGAGCCGGCCGCTGTGGCCGAGCGGTTCTAGGCGCTTCAGTCCGGAACCGCGCTGCTGCTAAGGTCGCAGGTTCGAATCCTGCCTCGGGCAAGATGTGTGTGATGTCCTTAGGTTAGTTAGGTTTAAGTAGTTCTAAGTCTAGGGGACTGATGACCTCAGATGTTAAGTCCCATAGTACTTAGAGCCATTTGAAGCATTTTGAACACGCCCTGACCGGCTGAACTGGTGTTACTGTAGTAAGTAGGTGAGAAATCTTAGTTGAATTCAAATTTAGGGCCCCAGTAGGACTTTTATGTTACGCCCCTTACTATGGGAGGTTCATGCGGACCGGATTATCAAAAATGATGCTATATGACAAGCGGACGATTGGGAACTGTATGCTGGAACAATTGACTTTAAATCCGATCTTTCAGGCCGTAAATAAGATGAATCGCCACGCAAAAAGGTAATCATGCTGGGTGATGGCCTCCTGATAGTTAAAGAATGTTTGCTTGAGGCATTTTTATTTTTTTCACTCTTGCTTCTGGTGAAAAAAAATTTTGGGGTGGGTGAGATAGACGGGAAAAGAAGTAGGTACGTGTATGAACAAACAGAGGTTTTCACTATGTGTGCAAACGTTTGACCACTACCAGCTGTTGTCTTTCATACTGGTCACGACACAATGGGAACCCATTGCAGCAGGTGCCTTTAGGTATAATTTCATTCCTTTTTATGATTATGTAGATATTTAGTTGGCACATTTTATGAGTTCTGTAATTATTCATTTCTCCCCTCTTTTTGCCTATAGTCAGTCTGAAGATGACCACTGGCAAGTAGAAACTGGATAGGGCACTGTAACTGCTCATGCGATCGTCTCGTGAAAAATGAAAGTGACGACCTTTCCGAGTCCTACCTCTGTGGTGCCTGAGATGGTGCACGTGGAGTTCCTCGTCAAAGACGTCCGCAGACCTGTGCCGTCGGGCCGCCGCCCACTCGGGGCTGGCTGCCAAGAGCAGCGCCAGCAGCAGCCGCAGACTGGCCCAGGACGGGGCCTGCCAGCGACACCGACGCGACATCGTGGTCCGCGCGCTCACCAGCTCATGCCACCGCGACGTCGACCGTGCCGCAACCCTACCACGACGCCCTCCAGACGCCGACTGCCTGCCGCGGGCGCGTCGTCCGAGTAGCGCGCCACGCCGCGCGCGACGCCCGACCGCCGGCGGAAATGCACGAGTGGAGCCGAGGCGGCGAAGTAACACGGCCACCTGTGCGGTAGGTCGCGGATGCGGAGCAGCCTGCGGCTGCGACCTCACCCTTCCCACAGCCAGTGTGACGCCCCCGCAGACCACTCGCAGCAGGGATGAACAGCTGCAGCACTGCCCAAGTAGACTGCGTAAACTGTTAGTGGCGCGGGATTCCGGAGTGCAGTTCTACCACAGTCTAAAGAAGTGGTACCCAACCGTGGACTAACTACCCCCTGAGGGGTAAAATAAATCATCAATAATTACTTTTCGTCAGTTAGTAGCATTGACCCTTTAACTGCTCTGGACGTGTTAATGCGCGCGCCTTTGTACCTGTCCCTGTGTGCTCTGAACGTGTTTACACGCGACGCCAGTCCTTCTACCTGGTACTCTGAACGTCTCTTCGCGTTGACACGTTCAGAGTACCAGGTAGGAGGACTTGTGGCGCGCGTAAACACATTCAGAGCACACAGGGACACGTGCCCCCTTCTGACAGCCGTATGCCGCAAGTCTCTAGAGGAACGGAAGATTCCAAATGATTGCAAAAGAGCACAGGTGGTCCCAGTCTTCAAGAAGGGTCGTCGAGCAGATGCGCAAAACTATAGATCTGTAACTCTGACGTCCATCTGTTGTAGAATTTTAGAATACGTTTTTTCCTCGCGTATCATGTCATTTCTGGAAACCCATAATCTACTCTATAGGAATCAACATGGATTCCGGAAACAGCGATCGTGTGAGACCCAACTCGCTTTATTTGTTCATGAGACCCAGAAAATATTAGATACAGGCTCCCAGGTAGATGCCATTTTCCTTGACTTCCGGAAGGTGTTCGATACAGTTCCGCACTGTCGCCTGATAAAGTAAGAGCATAGGGAATATCAGACCAGATGTGTGGCTGGATTGAAGACTTTTTAGCAAACAGAACACAGCATGTTGTTATCAATGGAGAGACGTCTACAGACGTTAAAGTAACCTCTGGCGTGCCACAGGGGAGTGTTATGGGACCATTGCTGTTCATAGTATACAGGGTGTCCCAGCTATCGTGTCCACCCAAAATATCTCTGGAACAATAACAGCTATTGGAAAACGACTTTCACCGGTATCAATGTAGGACTCGAGCCCATGAATGTACATATTTGTAAACTTTCTAAAATGAAAGCATATGTGTTTTTTAACACAAACATATGTTTTTTTTAAATGGACCTCCTATATTTTTTCTTCAGCAATCCATAGCATGACAAAGCACATACACAATGGCGTTGATTGCATCGCAATATTCCCATTACATCCCGAGATATTAAGACGCTAAGTTGACGCTTGAAACACCCGACATGCGCTGCTAGCGCACGTCCTGAGGCTCAGGCGTGAACCCCATGCTGCCCGTAATCGCAATTTGATTGACATGTGTAATCAAACCTCCATACTTATCAAGAGTTCCGAAACGAATAATACCGTCTGCTGCCATCAACTCTCATAAGCACATAATGGTTTCCCTCTTGCACGTTTTACGTATCTACGTACACAATATGAACCAGTACCGATCGGTGTACACCCGTCAGGTTGTCTTATTTATCCTGCACACCCAAAATAAGGTTTATCTAATGCGTTATATGACCCATTGTGCCTGTCGCGCAGGGCCTGGGTCTACCTAGTCAAGTGTCCAACGTAGTTCCCACTACTGCCACAGTTACCACTTCGCCTTGTTTATGATTTGCGACCCATGCAAACTCCTGTACTCCATCACCCTCCGAGCATCCCATTTGTTGTTGCTTTGGCGTGCAGTACACCGCTTGCCAGTGTAGTCCTGCATCAGAGTAATCTAGTGACGGCATGGAGGTAGTACACATTGTGAATAAACGTTGTGTTGTGGAACTTATACTGTACAGTATAATGTACACACATGAAGATATTGTAGAAATGCTGCTGATCTATGGAGAATGTACGTTAACGGGAAATACGTTATGAGATTGCTTGTTTGTTGATAGTACTGTTAGCGAACATTATGATTATTAAGTTAATATGTCTGTTTTCTACCCTACTCTACATACCTGTAATGTACCCTGTTGTAGGTGGACGAAATGCTGTTCAGGCAGAACGACTGTACAGAAGACGATTCCCTGACAAGCCATCGCCTTCGCGCCGGATGTTTGGTCGTCTCACATCTCGTCTACGTGAAACGGGAAGCTTAAATCCAAGACCTCGACATCGACCTAGAACACGCACAGATGAACGTGCTGAAGTTGCTGTGCTCGCTACCATAGCTGTGAATCCTCAAATCAGCACACGTCAAATTGAACGTGAAGTTGGTGTGTCGAAATCAAGTGCACAGCGTATTCTTAAACGTCATAAATTTCATCCTTACCATGTTCATTTACACCAGGATCTTCATGAAATTACTTCCGCAGTAGGGTAACATTTTGTCGGTGGGCTCAGCAAAAACTTCTGACTAATCCAAATTTTTTTGCAGATGTTCTCTTTACCGACGAGGCATCATTCTCCAACAAAGGAATTGTCAATATGAGAAATATGCATTATTGGTCCGCAGACAATCCAAAATGGCTCCGTCAGGTAGAGCATCAACGTCCGTGGAAAGTTAATGTTTGGTGTGGGATTATTGGAGATACCATTATCGGATCTTTCTTTATAAATGGAATCCAAAATGGCAGACAATACTCCAGATTTATACGACACAATCTTCCTGTTCTCTTGGACACCGTACCTCTGAACTGGAGAATGGTCATGTGGTATCAGCATGACGGATGCCCTGCACATAACGCCTTACGAGCACGACAACTTCTGAACCGTAAGTTCCCTGGTAGGTGGATTGGACGAGGTGACCCAGTTAGGTGGCCTGCCCGATCTCCGGACCTTACACCGCTGGATTATTTTCTTTGGGGAGCAGTGAAGGATGCTGTTTACCAACATGAACCAACAACACCAGAGGACATGAAGCAACGCATTATTGATGCTTGTACAGTCATCAAAGAGGAAACAGTAGCACGAAGTAGGGCATCCTTCATTCGCAGAGTGACCCTATGTATGCAAGCCAATGGGCATCACTTTGAGCATGAGATGTGAACGCTATGTTTAGTATGTAGTGCTGGTATCACAGTGGAAGTTTCTACAAAGGGCCATTTTACCCAGTGATGTTAAGAAACATTTGTTTACAACAATTTGTCATTTAACGCGTTAGATAAACATAACATTGATAATTATGTGATAGTAAAACTAATTGGTTAAACATGTTTACATTCATCTTCTATGTCCTACCTGAACTTCCCAAATGAAAACATTTTTACCTAAACAACGGTAAAACTTTTAGTCCACTTGCTCGTTTGACTAAAAGCATCAACATGAATTTTACTATTACGAGTGAATGATTAACTGTCACTTGCGCTAGATCTACAGTAAAGTAAAGTTTTAACGTTCAACGGCATTACCTTTTTAGTAACGGATTAACGATAAGCGAAGTTAATTTTGTGACGAACGTTGCGGTACACAGATATGTTACAGAACCGCATCACCCCTAGCCTATGGGATAAATACCTGCTGGAATGTACGACGTTAATGCAAGATGGCAGCAGACCGTATTATTATTTTCGGATCTCTTGATAAGTATGAAAGTGTGATTACGCATGTCAATCACATCGCTATTACGGGCAGCATGGGGTTCACGCCTGAGCCTCAGGACGTGCGCTAGCAGCGCATGTCGGGTGTTTCAAGCGTCAACTTCGCGTCTTAATATCTCGGGATGTAATGGGAATATTGCGATGCAATCAACGCCATTGTGTATGTGCTTTGTCATGCTATGGATTGCTGAAGAAAAAATATAGGAGGTCTATTTAAAAAAACATAAGTTTGTGTTAAAAAACACATATGCTTTCGTTTTAGAATGCTTCCAAATATGTACATTCATGGGCCCCAGCCCTACATTGATATCGGGAAAGTCGTTTTCCAATAGCTGTTATTGTTCCAGAGATATTTTGGGTGGACAAGATAGCTGGGACACCCTGTATATAAATGACGTAGTAGATAGTGTTCCATGCGGAATTTCGCGGATGATGCTGTAGTATAGAGAGACGTTGCAACATTATAAAATTGCAGCGAAATGCAGGAAGATCTGAAGCGGATAGGCACTTGGTGCAGGGATTGGCAACTGACCCTTAACATAGACAAATGTAATGTATTGCGAATACATAGAAAGAAGGATCCTTTATTGTATGATTATATGATAGCGGAACAAACACTGGTAGCAGTTACTTCTGTAAAATATCTGGGAGTATGCGTGCGGAACGATTTGAAGTGGAATGATCATATTAAATTAATTGTTGGTAAGGCGGGTACCAGGTTGAGATTCGTTGGGAGAGTCCTTAGAAAATGTAGTCCATCAACAAAACACTCGTTCGACCTATACTTGAGTATTGCTCATCAGTGTGGGATCCGTACCAGATCGGTTTGACGGAGGAGATAGAGAAGATCCAAATGAGAGGGGCGCGTTTCGTCACAGGGTTATTTGGTAAGCGTGATAGCGTTACGGAGATGTTTAGCAAACTCAAGTGGCTGACTCTGCAAGAGAGGCGCTCTGCATCGCGGTGTAGCTTGCTGTTCAGGTTTCTAGAGGGTGCGTTTCTGGATGAGGTATCGAATATATTGCTTCCCCCTACTTATAACTCCTGAGGAGATCACGAATGTAAAATTAGAGAGATTCGAGCGCGCACGGAGGGTTTCCTGCAGTCGTTCTTCCCGCGAACAATACGCGACTGGAACAAGAAAAGGAGGTAATGACAGTGGCACGTAAATTGCCCTCCGCCACACACCGTTGGGTGGCTTACGGAATATAAATGTAGATGTAGATGTAGATGTACAAAGGCGAGCGAGTTAACACGTCCAGAGCAGTTAAAGGGTTAATGTGGTGGAGGTTACAGGTTCCTCACATAGTTCACCCACTACACACATATGCTGCGCTTTGTCCCGTACGTCGCTGACGAAAAAAGTGAGACATTTGTGTAACAAATGTTAAATATCTCAAGAAAATGTCTACTCCAAGTTGTAGTAGTACCGGCTGTAGTCCAGAAATTATTTCATTCCTGGATTAGAAACAGATAAGTTAATTAATTGGCAGCACGACAAAGCAGTAATACAAAAGGGCTACTATAGTGCTAAACACAGTATTATTATCATCATTATTATTATTCTTATTATTACTATTAGTGGCTGTGGTCTGACAAAAGCTTTAAGAGGCTGAAGTCTTCGAATTTCTGCGAGCTCAGAAATTTGGAGAGGAATAATCAAACGATTTACGAACAGTAAGTATAGCGCACATATTTTGGTTGGTTGGTTAATTTGGAGGAGGGGATCAAACAGCGAGGCCATCGGGAGGGATGGGGAAGGAAGTCGGCCGTGCCCTTTCAAAGAAACCATCCTGACATTTGCGCGAAGCGATTAAGGGAAATCACGCAAATCCTAAAATCAGGACGGCCGGACCGTTTTTTTTTCTTTTCTTTTCTATCCATCTTTTTATTTTTTTTTTTTAACGCTCTATCCATTTTTTAAAGTGTCAAGACGCGAACCACCGCCCCACCAGACAACTCAGTAAAACAGCGGTGACGCTACTCATCACGCTTTTTTTTCAATGTCAGGCTTACCACGTTTGCTGACACACATTTTGTTGTACTACCGCATAAATAGTGTCTACAATGTCCATATGTTGACAAATAGTGGCTAATTAGAAAATTAATTAAGGAAATGAATAAAACTGAAAATGCCCAAAAGAAAGACATGAAGACATTGCGGATAGTACAAATACAAAAGAAACATGCTCCTGTAGCAATGAAATGAAATTCGTGTCGGGGGCGACACCTGCTCACGACCCGACGTTCGATAGAGCAAGAGAGCCATCTATCGACTCGTTGTCCAGACGTTGGTGTAAGACTGGGTCGTCTTCTCGAAATTAACTAAGGGTCCGTAAGTGTGATCGATGCCTATCTCGGCTTCTTCGTCTATCTCATCTCTCACCCGTCACACCCCATCTGGCCAGCGGTTTGGTAAATGTAAGTCGCAAGTAATTAGCGAAGTCTTCCCCATATTTCTTATGCTGTTGCAGCTTCGTGTTTCCATCCAGGATAAAATGCCAAAAATCAGTTTTGTCCTTTTCCGATTCATTATACACGTAGCCCACCACCATTCCCCGTACCCATGTCACTGCATTGGTTTTTTGGATCGGAAAATAAGATTCTTGGGGGAAAAAAAGTGCGTCTGATGAAATTGTGTGAGGGGCGGAGCGTAACAGGAACGCCAATATCTGTTGTGCCATGTGCCACACTACATGCTAAACGATGTTCATCAGTGTCCACTGTTGCGCAGCCTAAACATAGTGGAGTGTCTGCCAAATGAATCGCGTGCCGCCGTTGATTCGTTGCGAACTTCCCATTTACCACCGCATACCATGTTGAGCGTACCGACGTTGGGAGGTAAACGTTTCGTATAACGCACCATATCTGTCGCCAGTTCTTGTCTGGGTACTTCTTTTCCAGGCTATTCCTGGGCCACCGGCGCAGTAAGAGTTGGTATACATCTCGCGTCGTCGGTAGTCGTGTTGTTGGGAAGGAATCTCTGACATATCTAAGCTCCAAAAAAAAAAAATACTTGAAATGTGACAGCTTCGGTGAAATATGGCCCACATTGACTGGGGCAGCATTGAAGTGGGCGCTAGAACATCGGCCAACGCAACCGAGATATTGCGAAATTGACCGCGCCACTGTCGGAAAATCGTACTGATTAATAACGCCCGTGCCTTTTCATATACGTTCACTAGACCAAGTCCACCCTCTCCAGGTGGTAGCGTAAGCGTTGTGTATTGGATCTTAAACAGGTGTCCCACACTCACGTAGGTTACGAAAGTTGCTTGTATCCGTGATGCCATTGTGCGTGTTAAAGGCAGGACAAGCGCTACGTGAGTCTCGGTGCTAGGTATACGTTAACATAGGTCACCCTCTGAATCATATCCAACGCTCTTAATTTCTGTAACAGCACCATTGTCCGCATCAGCTTCAATATGCGTCGGTAGTTATCCGCTGCTGTCCGCTGCACATCCGTGTGGAACGTAATACCTAGACATTTTATGGTCTTAACTAACATGAGCGGCCCTTCCGCCCTCGGTGGTAACCCTCGACCGACATTCACGCAGCGTGATTTCTGTAGATTAAGCACGCTTCCTGCCGCTATCCCGTATCGCTGTATCTATGCCAACGCCGTACGTACTTCTTCGCCTGTCCGTGCCACCAGGATCACATCGTCAGCGTAAGCGTGGCAATGAAAGGTCAGTTGTGGCAATGGCACTCCCTCCAACCGTCTTCGGAGACCTTATAGACAGGGTTCCAAAGCCATTGCATACAAAAATATCGAAAGGGGGCAACCTTGACGAACTGACCTTGAAATAATGTAGTCAGTGCCCCGCCCATTCACCGAGACCTTTGATCGCACGCCGTGTAACAGTCGCATGATCACTAGAATGAAGGCCTGTGGGATTCCCAATCTGCCCATCACCGCATGCAAAAAGGTATGATCCACTCTGTCGAACGCATGATCGAAGTCAATAGCGACGAGTGCCCCACGCACTCGGCATGCCGCTGCTAATGCGATGATATCTCGGTAGTCACCGAGCGCCGTATGTACGTTACTCCTACCGCCGAGGCAAGTTTGATCTATGAGGAGTCTATCAGAAATTGAAGACCGCAGGCGAGCCCTAAGGATGCGCGCGAAAATCTTATAGTCGCAGTTCAAGAGAGTGAGTGGTCTATAATCTCCTGGCCTTCTGCCACCGCGTGGTTTGGGTATTGGGATGATGATACCCTCCGTGAATTCGGCAGGTATCTCAGTCTGCGGTAACAAGAGTTCGTTGTACATCTGAATCCAGGTCCGTCCTATGAGGTATGCAAAGGCGCGGTAAAATTCAATTGGGAAGCCGTCCTGTCCTGGGGACTTGTTCGGAGCGCCCCTGGCAATTGCATCTGTCAGCTCGTCCTCTGTTATCGCTGTGATGAAAGTCTCTGCATCCAGTGGTGGTCCTCTATCTGGCATTTCCGAGATGACATCATATAGTGTCTCGTGGTTCACTTGTACAGGTCCATATAACTGTCGGAAATAGTCAGTAAACACGTGCGCAATATCACGCTGGTTCACAACTTGCTGGCCAGTTTCAGAGATTAGTTCCCTGATCAATGTCCTACGTCGTCGTTGGCGTTCACGTACTACGTGGTGCATGGAGGGGGTTTCGGCAGCGACTGTCTCCGCCAATCTCGCCCGGACCATGATACCTTCCATTCTTAGTCTCGTCAGCTGTAATAACTTGGCTTTTATCCTGCCCATGGCCGTGTGCCTTTCCGGCGATGGTTGTTGGGTCATCACCTCCCTCAGGGCTGTAAAATAAAAATCACCCGTCGTGCGGTTCCACTGCGATTTGTCCTGCCCGTATCGTATCAACGTTCTCCGTAACGTTGGTTTTGCGCATTTGATCCACCACTGGAGAACCGAGGCGTATACTCGTTGGCGGCGAACACAGGTCTCCCAGGCCGCCTCTATCGACCAGTGACATTCAGTGTCACGTAAAAGTGCACAATTCATTTTCCAGTGACAGTTACTCCGCCATATCTTCTGACGCGTTAGTGAAATCGTACAGACGTACGCCATATGATCCGTAAAAGCTGCTGGCCAGATTTCGGCATCGCCGTCCGTAGAGCTCGTGTCACATACACTCTATCAAGTCTACTCGCCGAGTGTCCCGTTACAAACGTATAACCCAGTCTGTCGCTATGCTGCAGTTCTCAGTTACCCAGAAGCGGCATTTCGGTAATCAACGCACGCAGCTCCATGCATGGCACATAATGAGGTACTTGGTCCTTTTTGTCGACGACACAATTAAAGTCGCCGCCCACTATATGGTTATCATAGCGTCCAGCGAACAACGGTGCTATCTTTTCGGTGTTCTCTTCGTTTTGTGGAGCCAGATGGCGCGTATAAATTGATGAAACGAACGCCGTCTACAGTGATCGCTATGCCACGTGCCGAAGGGAGAGACACGACGTCCTCCAGTCCTATTCCTTCCCTGGTGAGAATCGAAACACCGCATCCACTTTCATCCTGCACTGAATAATGTGCCCCGTAGCCGTAGAACTCTGGCGGCGATGTGAAACGCACTTCTTGTAGGAGTACAATATCCACGTCCGCAGCGCGTAACATATCTTTCAGCATTTGAATTTTAAGCGGTGTCCGAATGCCATTAATGATTATCGTTGCAAAGCGGTACGCCTGGCGTGTGTTCATCAATTGTAGGGCGGTGTCATTAAGCGTCTATCTGCACCCCCGGCACCCCTCACCACACTAAGTTGTTCAACATTTCCCGACCCCGCCTGGCCTCTGGCCAGGACTATCCTCAATAGTCGCGTTCGTATTTTCATTCTATTTCTGTTGGTCCATTTCTTGCGCCCAGTCCCCCAGCATATTTCCGGAACTGGACGAAGGATGGGAGGCAACGTTGTCACCGCTCTGATGTTGGACAGATATCATCTCCACTTCTGCCCTCCGGTCACGAGAAGGAGAGTTCAAGTTATCGCCGCTGTGTAATTCCTGTATCGTCATCTCGGTATCTGTTGAATCCACTGGTCTCAGGTCGATACTGTCGTCGTCGTCCACTGTCCCCTCGGGACTATGGCTATCGTCAGCAGAAGTCAGTCGACGCTTCTTTCTTCTCTTCGGCGAACGGTTTCCGTTGTCTTGCTTCCGCATCAGCTGTTTGGGTTGCGTATTCTCCGTCTTGGGCCTGGCCTATCACGCTCTCGGTGGAAGCACTGGCAGCCACCACGGATGAGCCTGGAGCGGCCGTCAGCTGCATCTCTTGTGTGGTGTCCTGTGTCTGCTGTGGTGGAACCGGTGGTCGGAGTTCCAGTCCGTTGGTGTCCATGTTCTCTATAGGAGGCAGCTGCTGGTGCCCATCGGAAATCTCCCTCACATTGCCTCTCAGGGCTTGCACAAAGGTCAGCGGTAAGACTGTTATCTGTTGTGGCGCCTGAACGTCATCCAGTGGAGTTTGCACTAAACGTCGCTGGAGGCATTCCGAGCGGACGTGACCTTCTTTCCCGCACCCCGAGCAAGTGCGAGGTTGCCCATCATAGATTACAATCGCTCGACAACCTCCTATGTACAAATAAGAGGGGACGTGATTTCGCAGTTCTATCCGTATTTGTCTAACCCCATTGAAAACGGGGTGCGTGGTAAAACTCGTCCATTTTTCGGCCACATGGGATAGAACTGAACCGTATGGTCGAAAGGCGTCGGTAACAAGTTCAGACGGGACCTCAAACGGAAGTTCGAAGACTCGTATAGTGCGGATCCCCATTCCCGCGTGGTTGACTGTAACCGCACCAACATTCCCGTCGGCATGACAGAAACGATACCCGTTCGGTGATCGTTGTAGAAGTCTTTCGCAAGCAGCCTCGTCAACAAGCTTGACATAGACGACGCTTGAAACGATCGATAAATTGATTCCCACGATTTCCTGTAGATCGATTTTTACCTCTTCTCTTAAGAAACGTTCAATCTCGTGTGCCTTTGGTCGTGTATAGTCGTTTGCAAAACTGAACTTCAAAGTCGTTTTTCTGTACGAGTGTGCCATCTCGTTCTGGACTCACAACACCGCACACGCGAAGCTGCTCCGGCGTAAACAAACAGGCGCGCGCACCACAGCGCGGCCGGCAGGCAACACGGTCCGCACTGTGTCACTGCCGAAGGCAGACTGCGTCGCTGACGAAAAAAGTGAGACATTTGTGTAACAAATGTTAAATATCTCAAGAAAATGTCTACTCCAAGTTGTAGTAGTACTGGCGGTAGTCCAGAAATTATTTCATTCCTGGAATAGAAACAGATAAGTTAATTAATTGACAGCACGACAAAGCAGTAACACAAAAGGGCTACTATAGTGCTAAACACAGTATTATTATCATTATTATTATTATTATTATTATTATTATTATTAATATTAGTGGCTGTGGTCTGACAAAAGCTTTAAGAGGCTGAAGTCTTCGAATTTCTGCGAGCTCAGAAATTTGGAGTGGAATAATCAAACGATTTACGAACAGTAAGTATAGTGCACACATTTTGGTTGGTTGGTTAATTTGGAGGAGGGGATCAAACAGCGAGGCCATCGGGAGGGATGGGGAAGGAAGTCGGCCGTGCCCTTTCAAAGAAACCATCCTGACATTTGCGCGAAGCGATTAAGGGAAATCACGGAAATCCTAAAATCAGGACGGCCGGACCCGGGTTTGAACCGTCGTCCTCCTGAATACGAGTCCAGTGCGTTAACCACTGCGCCACCTCGCTTGGTGCACACGTTTTAACTTGGTTGTTTTCAAATGGGATTACGATGACAGGTCAAGCAAGTGCTGCAATGGAGAGGAGCAACGTAGGGCAAGCATGTTTTGTAACAAGTGAATAGTTAGCTTTCTTATCTGAGGAGCAGTCACGGATAGCACTTGCGATGCACCACAAATTCCTTCGTCATTCAAACACACACACACACACACACACACACACACACACACACATACAGGGGTAATGGTCTAAGAAAGATTGGGAACTGTGGCGGTTGTTGTGTAAGAGCACATGAGCACGTGGACACCCAAATTTTGATACCTTGCGAATTTATTGGTTATTTTGCTTTGAATGCTGTTAAACGTAATGTAGATGCGGTACCCTGAAATACGTGCCACTTACATCTACCTCGCTATGCCACATGCCCTCGAGGCTCCGTGAAACATGGCATCAGTGGCGCAAGCACATCTTCAGTTGCGCACATTTTAAGGAGCTTATGCGCATGCGCGACTGGCTTGACGTAATTACCTTATAGTGCAAAGACATGCGGATCAGCTAAACAATGTGCACGATTGTGGCATGCGCAGCTAGGCCTTACCATTCAAGTCTACGTCAGTGCCACTAGATGGTAGCACACTACATTCGCTTGGATATTGGCGTAAATCCCGTTAGTTATACTGACAGAAGAATCTATTTTGTGGACTTCTGAATGATTTATAGTATATTAAGTTTTGGATTTTATCATACAGTAATCATTAAACAGGAGAATGTACCAGTTTAGTTGGTTTCATTTAGCTGTAGTCAAATGGTTCAAATGGCTCTGAGCACTATGGGACTTAACTTCTGAGGTCATGAGTCCCCTAGAACTTAGAACTACTTAAACCTAACTAACCTAAGGACATCACACGCATCCATGCCCGAGGCACGATTCAAACCTGCGTCCATAGCGGTCGCGCGGTTCCAGACTGAAACGCCTACTGCACAACCGTTCGGCCACACCTGACGGCTACCTGTAGTTAGGCGGCTATGTTGGTAGACATTAAGGCGTTACTAACTGAATTTAATCATTACCAGTTTGTGCTGTGGTTGGCTGAGTACTGTCTGAGTGACAGTACAGACACAAAACAGTGAATAGGCTTTCCTGTGCAATGTCAAGATGAACGATCTCTGTTGAACCGATTTTAAGAGATAACAGAAAACTAAATTACTACAACAAGTTAGCCACAAAGTAACTAGTCCCTCCACAACCCCGAACAGTTTTGTTGACTAAGAATGTTACAAAATCAAATAAGCGTGACTGTTAGCGAACATTTAACAAAGAAGTGTACAATAAGCATAAGTGGTTGTGTGGGTGCAACGTAAGACAAGTACTGTAATGTTTCCCATGTCTGGTTTTCAGCCCAGAAATGAATTTGTGGACTAATTCAAGTGTTACGGCTCATGTACACTAATGGCCATTAAAATTTCTGCGCCAAGAAGAAATGCAGATGATAAACGGGTATTTATTGGACAGATATATTATACTAGAACTGACATATGATTACATTTTCACGCAATTTGGGTGCATAGATCCTGAGAAATCAGTACCCAGAACAACCACTTCTGGTCGTAATAACGGTCTTGATACCCCTGGGCATTGAGGCAAACAGAGCTTGGATGGCGTGTACAGGTAGAGCTGCCCATGCAGGAGAGTAGTGAGTGACTGGTGTATTGTGACGAGCCAGTTGCTCGGCCACCATTGGCCAGACGTTTTCAGTTGGTGAGAGATCTGGAGAATGTGCTGGCCAGGGCAGCAGTCGAACATTTTCTGTATCCAGAAGGCCCGTACAGGACCTGCTACATGCGGTCGTGCATTATCCTGCTGAAATGTAGGATTTCGCAGGGATCGAATGAAGAGTAGAGCCACGGGTCGTAACACATCTGAAATGTAACGTCCACTGTTCAAAGTTCCGTCAATGCGAACAAGAGGTGACCGAGACGTGTAATCAATGGCAGGCACGCCATACCAATTCGCCGGGTGATACGCCAGTATGGCGATGACGAATACACGCTTCCAATGTGCGTTCACCGCGATATCGCCAAACACGGATGCGACCATCATCACGCTGTTATCAGAACCTGGATTCATCCGAAAAAAATGACGTTTTGCCATTCGTCATCCAGGTTCGTCATTGAGTACACTATCGCAGGCGCTCTGTGATGCAGTGTCAAGGGTAACCGCAGCCATGGTCTCCGAGCTGATAGTCCATGCTGCTGGAAACGCCGTCGAACTGTCGGTGCAGATGGTTGTTGTCTTGCAAACGTCCCCATCTGTTGACTCAGGGATCGATACGTGGCTGCACGATCCGTTACAACCATACGGATAAGATGCCTGTCATCTTGACAGTGATACGAGGCCGTAGGGATCCAGCACGGCGTTCCGTATTACCCTCCTGAACCCACCGATTCCATATTACGCTAACAGTCATTGGATCTCGACCAACGCGAGCAGCAATGTCGCGATACGATAAACCGCAATCGCGATAGGCTGCATTCCGACCTTTACCAAAGTCGGAAATGTGATGGTACGCATTTCTCCTCCTTACACGAGGCATAACAATAACGTGTCACTAGGCAACGCCGGTCAACTGCTGTTTGTGTCGTCACCGGCGCCAACCTTGTGTGAATGCTCTGAAAGCTAATCATTTGCATATCACAGCATCTTCTTCCTGTCGGTTAAATTTCGCCTCTGTAGCACGTCTTCTTCGTGGTGCAGCAATTTTAATGGCCAGTAGTGTACATTTGTCAAAAAAAAGTAAAGAAGCATGAAAACTCCTACTTCCGCAAAAATGCGAACATTGAACTGTCAGTGCTTGATAAAGTGAAAATCAATATTCAGCTTGACAGCGCGTACAGAGAGTCTGTCAGGAAACAACGAGCAAGTGGACAGGAATAGACATAGCCTCTCCAGGTTAATAGACTGCATAAAATTTTGCAATCCCGACGCATTCAGTGAACTTTTATATGCTGATTTTTTTGCATAAACCGGAACGTGCCTAACGCGGAAACGGGAAGCAAATATTAGAACATAGTTAACAATTCAATATATAATGCGGAAAAGAGCGTATACAGTACTACTGTGTTACTGTTCATTAGTTATTCGGGACTCTACAAGGACGTTACTTTAAACACCTCTGTTAAGCGGCGCAAAACCAAAAACAGAAGTCCACCGGAGCGCGGCGCTGCTGGTGTTGACCTAAAAAACCGCACCGCTCTGTGGAACAACGAATAAGTTACGCTCAGTGTCGATACAGTACATCAAAGGAAACGGTTAGCTCGCCAACGCTCTGTTTGTCGGCTTTCCTGTTTTCCTCATTATTGACGCACGCCGACGCATACAGGAACATTGTTGCGCATCTACCAACACTCTCCTACTATGTGAGCAGTGAAAGAGGTGGATATTGTTGCGTTAAACAATGGTTTAAATGGAAATGTCATTATTTTCTGCCCGTTTCAGTTGACTAGTAGCACTTTAAGAGATACGGTAACATGATGTCGAACAACTGATTTGCGTCGTTAACACTTAACGAATGCAATCGAGGAAAATGAGGAAGACAAATTCTCTCTGTGCGCGAAATTATGTCGCGTTTCAAATGACTTAAAACATAAATTTATGAGACTTCAAGAAATAAGGTTAAGGTTCGGGACGAATGGATGAAAGGGAACGGGCAGACGGAAAGAAAGGCGAACAAGACCGGAAATGAAGAAACAAACGAAATAGTGTGGGAATGGCTCGTAAGTGTGCGGGCAGAAAACTTACCTTTATCTGGACCCATGTTGCAGAGTGAGGCTCTGAAAGTCGCTAAAGAACTTGGAATTACGTAGTTTAAGGCATCCATAGGATGGCTGAACAGTTTCAAAGCTAGGAACAACATCGTGTGTGCAGCAAAGTGTAGCAGCAGAATGGGACGCAATACTGTCCAACTTAATTGTAAATTATGACCCGAAAGACGTGTTCAGTGCCGATGAAACTGGACTGTTTTATCGGGCGCTGCCTTCAAAATCGCTAGCAAATTGAGGTGAAAAGTGCATCGGCGTAAAAATATCCATGGAAGGACTCACGGTACTGCTGTGTGGAAACATGTTAGGTGAAATGGAGAAGCCACTGGTGATTGGAAAGTCGGCGAATCCGCGTTCTTTCAAAAACATAGACGCCAGTAAGCTTCCAGTCACATGGCGAAGCAATAAAAATGCGTCATAGTGCTCAGAGCCATTAGCCAATAAAAAAGTGTGGATGGTAAGTGGTCTTACGGAAGAATGGCTGGGCTCTTTCAATGCCAAAATGAAAAAAGGAAATCGCCAAGTTCTCCTTTTCCTAGACAATGCAACTCGCCACCCGAAACTAACGTTATCAAACGTGAAATTAGCTTGGGTATCTCCAGTTTCAACGAGCCTCACACAACTCATGGGCCAGGGGGTTATTTACACTTTCAAGTGTCATTATAGGCAATTACTGATGCACTCTCTTATTCTTAGTGTTCAAGAAGCCGAAAGTGCGTTTGCTCGTGCACGGTCAGTTTTTGACATGGATGCAGTAAATTGGATTGGCTTGGCACTAAAGGAAATGAAACCCGAAAGTGTTACCAAGTGCTTCGACAAAGCGGGGTATGGGGGTCAAGAACAGGACGCTTCTGTGGCCTTAGAAGTTCAATAAAATGCAGCAGCAATTGCTGAATTAATGAAAATCCCCCTTGAAAATGTCCTCCATCCGATGGGGGTTTTAAGGTGAAATCCATTCGACCGCGGAACATTTATTAAATGAGTCGGTTAACAAATAAGAAAAAAATATTTTTGTCGTGTGACATACACTCCTGGAAATTGAAATAAGAACACCGTGAATTCATTGTCCCAGGAAGGGGAAACTTTATTGACACATTCCTGGGGTCAGATACATCACATGATCACACTGACAGAACCACAGGCACATAGACACAGGCAACAGAGCATGCACAATGTCTGCACTAGTACAGTGTATATCCACCTTTCGCAGCAATGCAGGCTGCTATTCTCCCATGGAGACGATCGTAGAGATGCTGGATGTAGTCCTGTGGAACGGCTTGCCATGCCATTTCCACCTGGCGCCTCAGTTGGACCAGCGTTCGTGCTGGACGTGCAGACCGCGTGAGACGACGCTTCATCCAGTCCCAAACATGCTCAATGGGGGACAGATCCGGAGATCTTGCTGGCCAGGGTAGTTGACTTACACCTTCTAGAGCACGTTCGGTGGCACGGGATACATGCGGACGTGCATTGCCGGTCTAGGAATGGTAGAACGATGGGTTCGATGACGGTTTGGATGTACCGTGCACTATTCAGTGTCCCCTCGACGATCACCAGTGGTGTACGGCCAGTGTAGGAGATCGCTCCCCACACCATGATGCCGGGTGTTGGCCCTGTGTGCCTCGGTCGTATGCAGTCCTGATTGTGGCGCTCACCTGCACGGCGCCAAACACGCATACGACCATCATTGGCACCAAGGCAGAAGCGACTCTCATCGCTGAAGACGACACGTCTCCATTCGTCCCTCCATTCACGCCTGTCGCGACACCACTGGAGGCGGACTGCACGATGTTGGGGCGTGAGCGGAAGACGGCCTAACGGTGTGCGGGACCGTAGCCCAGCTTAATGGAGACGGTTGCGAATGGTCCTCGCCGATACCCCAGGAGCAACAGTGTCCCTAATTTGCTGGGAAGTGGCGGTGCGGTCCCCTACGGCACTGCGTAGGATCCTACGGCCTTGGCGTGCATCCGTGCGTCGCTGCGGTCCGGTCCCAGGTCGACGGGCACGTGCACCTTCCGCCGACCACTGGCGACAACATCGATGTACTGTGGAGACCTCACGCCCCACGTGTTGAGCAATTCGGCGGTACGTCCACCCGGCCTCCCGCATGCCCACTATACGCCCTCGCTCAAAGTCCGTCAACTGCACATACGGTTCACGTCCACGCTGTCGCGGCATGCTACCAGTGTTAAAGACTGCGATGGAGCTCCGTATGCCACGGCAAACTGGCTGACACTGACGGCGGCGGTGCACAAATGCTGCGCAGCTAGCGCCATTCGACGGTCAACACCGCGGTTCCTGGTGTGTCCGCTGTGCCGTGCGTGTGATCATTGCTTGTACAGCCCTCTCGCAGTGTCCGGAGCAAGTATGGTGGGTCTGACACACCGGTGTCAATGTGTTCTTTTTTCCATTTCCAGGAGTGTAGTTATACACTGACATTTTCAGATTTTTTTTTCTTTTACATGTACTATGGAACCTTGCCACTTGCCAGATTTCATGTTTCTAGGCCAACTGAAAGTAACCAATAGGTTTTGATGAGTGAGTTCGCAAGTATCTAAATATGTAACGTAAGTGGCCGTGTCTTGCGACTGCGTTGACTTAGGAGCTTACATTTATTACACCGTCAAGGGACCATAGTCCTTAGCATGTATAAATTTCAATTTCATACGTCTACACTTTTGTGAGAAAACTGGTTCTTAACAGACGGGCAGACACAGACACGGACAATGAAGTGATCCTATACGTGATCCTCTTATGGTCGGTGTTCAGAGTCATTCAGAATATTTTAAAGGACATCTTATTCGCCGTTGACTGTATAAATTATTTATTTCACAATTACGATTTCGGGTTTTGGGCCGTTTGCAAGTGGTAGTGCAAAAGATTTTGCTTCAACACATGTCAGACTTTAAAATCCTCCTCATCGTCAAAAATAAGCCTTTCACTGTAGAAATACAGTAACACCAGGTGAGTGCGATGTTGCGTACATCGTGAAATGATGTGTGTTGCGTGAAACGCTACTAATGTTAACATTCTTCACATAAATCACTACAAACAAATGCTCTAACACACTGTTTACACGTGAATTTAGGCTGTTGGAGCAAAAACACATTCACCGGTGCACACACGTCGGAGGATTTTAAAATCTAGCATGTGCTGTAGCACAATCTTTTGCAGTACCGCTGGAAAATGGTCAACAGAAATTGCAGTTGTGCAATAAGTAATTTCTACATTCAGAGGCGACTGTGATGTCCTTGATAAGTGATTGCTTAGTCATACCACACTTGCTCAGCATATCTTAAATACCATAAAAGAGGATGCGGGGTGGTATCATGGTTGGTAGTCACACTTTATAATTAAGACACTTCATTCGCATTACACAATTAAAAAATAATTTGAGAATTACAAATTGTGGACGAGCCACTAGATAAAACTTTGCAAAGACAATTAGTACTCTAACAAACAATTCCAAATTAAGAAAATGGGGTTACTGACAAACTATGAGAACTTCAAACTCCTATATAGGACTTCCCTCAAAATAGATATAATGAAACAGTTACAGGTAAAGAGTGACTTAAGAACACTTGAGCACTGGTGCCAAACTAAGATGCCATTACATAACATGACAGAATCACTTAATTTAAAAAAAGAAAACTACAACAGAGGCGCTGATCTTAAAAAAGATAAAAGTTTACATACTAAGACGTGTTAATAAAAAATTACTAGAAAAAGCTGCACAAGGAACTCAGCAGATGCTATGCAGTTTAAGGTTTAGCCAGTTGCCAGTCCGTAATATTTAAGAAAACAAGTCTGTATACTAACAGGTTACATACAAAACGTATATCTACCAGCTTAACCCGCCTTCACGGGAGGAAGATAAATACTAAACTTTGGAAGAGGATACGTGACCAATTCCGATAGTGGCCACGTTCTTATAGACTGCCAAGCCTAGACCTCGGATGACATTTCACTCCCCGCCAAGACGCTGGCACAATTAAAGTTTCTCCTCGAATTAAAAAGACATTCCAATAACTCTGAAACATAGAAACACTGGGCAGAACCTTTGACTCACTTACACATGGACAACTGCATTATTAAAGTGCAGTCTTTAAAAACAACAACATAAAATCAATTGATTGCAAGAGACACAAAAAATTTCAGAGAAAATTTTCAAATAACGGTCACCATTTAACTAAGCCAAGAAAGTCTCCCATAACAATAATAAAGTTTAAAATCTCTGAGTGCGTCGGTGAACAAAAATTTACGACGACGTACTCCATATCAGGTACACAATACGAAGGAGCGGGTTCCACAGCTTCACCGCTTCCCTTCAAATTTTGTTCCCAGCGAAGTCACAGGACGTGTATCTCCTAGCTTCCAATGTCGCCAAAACGCCCAACCAATTTCACACCACAACGTGTAACGGTCATCGCACTCGTTCGACAGCCGTTGACACTCGTCTCCCCCGCAAATGACACAAGATCTCGAGGGTTATCAGTCGAAGGTTAACAACCAACTCGCTTCGCCGGCGAAGCCGCAAGATAAGACAGGAGAAAAGCAAAGATAGCTTACCTCAACCACAATCGATCTCAACGATACATGAACAAAATAAGACTGGCACCAGCTCGCCACGGCTCATCCATTAAATGACCTTATAAGGGTTCCGTTTTTGGTTATTGTCGTACGGAACCTTGACAATGTATCCTGTCTGTCGACCGTTGAAATACTTCGTTGTTTTGGTGTCAACTAAATCTTTAAATTCTTTCTGAGTGGTGTTGTAATGTTGTTTCGTAGCAAATTTGCAGCTCTCTCCATTATGCGACTGCATACGATGAGAATTCTCATCCCTTTATTCTGTCATACATGTTTATTTTTGAAGGCTTGTGACGATAGATCGCTAGACTGCCTCTTTTTCTGCAAGCAGACACTGGAGTTGTAAACGTCCTTCATACCCTGAACAAATAGCGATGGCCAAACAGCGCCGACACCATGATTCTGCCGGACTGAAGAGAGTTGTTCCGACCGAAATGTGCCACTCCACTGTAGTCAATGAAGTGTCACATCTTCCGAGTGCTTCCGAGACGGATCGATCAAAGCCGACACAACCAGCGCCTTGGCCAGCACGTGGCTTTCACACCCTGCACCCGTTAAATTTGGCGCGCTGTGGCAGTACTTGGTGCACACAGTCATTGACGAAATTAGTTCCGCAACGCCGGTTTAAAGAAACTAGTTTCGCAGTTCAGTGTCTCCGTATAAGCTCGGCCAAAGACCGGTCGTTCCCAACCAGTGGCAGCTCGTGAGTTTTGGGTGTTCACAAATTTTTAGACTCAGATCAACGTGAATGTGTGAAATAGCATCTGCTGTGTAACATTTATGATTATGAACAGATTTACACACCTGCAGCCACTATCAGTAATAATAGTAACAATAATAATACGTAACTTGTCTGACGCAATAGAGACTCGCTCTGGTGAAATTTTGTTGTCTTGTACATAATGAAGTAGACTTTAGAGCAAGAACGAAATAATGTATAAGTTTTCACTGCTCTCCGTCTGGTCAGACAAATAATTCTACAGTAAAACTTGCTCAAAACGGAATCGTCTGGCACTAAAATAATTTTCCAAAACGGACAAGATTCCAGATTACACAAAAATCACTGGGTTACGTAAAATTTGTCAGGTATCATGCACAGAAGTACAGTAAATTTTTTTTATTATGCATATGCTGTATTTAAGTACCTTCATCCCAGCACAGTAGATGTTCATTTTCTGTATATTGGACAATGACACTAATTGATAAATAACACAGCATTTCTATTTTTTTACTCGAACTTTACATTCGTTTCCTATTGTATGTACAGTCAAATTATTCCCATGTTTATTTGCTTTACATTTCACTTTTTTCCCCACATATCAAGGAGGGAAACTTGTTATAATTTCCTATTCAAAATTGTTTTTTCTAGGCATTTTTTTGCACCAGACAATAGTCCCAACAAGTTGAGAGAATTTGTGTGTGCTGACAATTGCATAACATCGTTAATGCATGCATTGGCTTCTTCAGACGTATTAATTTTTCTAAGGACATCGCCGGCCGGAGTGGCCGAGCGGTTCTAGGCGCTACAGTCTGGAACCGCGCGACTGCTACGGTCGCAGGTTCGAATCCTGCCTCGGCCATGGATGTGTGTGATGTCTTTAGGTTAGTTAGGTTTAAGTAGTTCTAAGTTCTAGGGGACTGATGACCTCAGAAGTTAAGTCCCATAGTGCTCAGAGCAATTTGAACCATTTTCTAAGGACATCATTTTACTCCTCTTCTTCTTCCTTTGTTTCTTCTTCATCATCCTCTGTGTTGCAGATTTCTATTAAATCTGTTGCTGAACTGAAAGTGAAGTGAGTTGACAGAAAGACATCACTTCGAACGTAATCACCTGCACTACCTGAATTCATTTTGATAGGACTCAAGTACTTGCAACCACATGCGGATACCACGAAAGGGTCTACAGGCATTGGAAAACACCCAAGGCATTTCAATAGGAAGGAGGACGGCGTGAAACTGAATGACATCTGCGTTCCGGTACTGAAGAAGATGTGTACCAGTCTCCTGCCACGGGGTTATGGCAACAGCGGACGACGGCAGTCGACAACGGCCAATTGAGCTCGCGTATTCAAAACACGTGACGTCACGCCACTGCGTGGCAGCTAGTGGAAGCGGAATTTTGCTGTAGCCGGTAGTGACTCACGGTTTGATTCAGCCCTTCAACAAAGCTACGATCCTTCATGAAAATGTTTTCTGCCGATGTGGACGAAACGTCGGGTTTCAGGGTGAATTCCATTCGAGCACGGTACATTTTATTAATTGTGACATTTCCGGCCTTGAAAGTTTACATTTTATCTTGTCTGTTAAGACCCCTTTTCCTAAGGAACGGGTAGATGTATCAAGTTCCAATATGTAATATGCTAAGGTCCATTGGCGGTGTTTAAATTTTAAGCTCATTAGCCAATGCAATCAAAATATAGGACTATTTATGTCACATATTTAGATGCTTGCAGACTCACTCATCAAAACCTACTCGGCACATTCCGTCTACTTAGAACCATGGAATTTGGCAAGAAGCAAGGTTTCACGGTACAAGCAAAGCAGAAATATCTGAAAATTTTTGTTGTAATTAGATCACACGAAAATAAATTTTCTTTTGTGATACTCGAAAGTCCTGGAATTCCCGGGACCGATATCTCGCCAGTTTGGATATCAATAACAGGCAAATCGTAGAGATCCTCGGTTCATGGGACGAATGAACTGTCTGTATACACCGTTAAGTTTGTGTGGAACCCTTAACACCCGAGTCCCACTCACACATTCCCAGATTTTTGTGTACATCAAGAAATATTTTGTGCTACATTTGCAGGCATAGAACACGTGAAGAACTTGGTGGTAGGAATAGTAAAATTTCTGAAGTCGCACGTATTATTCCACTGTCAGCTGCAGCAGTTTCCGGAGCAAATGAACGAAGAGTATGGAGAATTCATGGTACGTTGCTTAAGTCAAGGGGCATGCCTGGAACTATTTTCCTCATTGAACATCGCTATTGTTGAAGTTACGGAGGAATAACGAGTACAGGGACGAAAATTAGAACATCCGAAATCGATGCACACTGCCCACAGTAAGATACTGCAAGGTGAGAAATAGGTCCATTCTCATTTCATCGGGATACAGTTAAAAAGAAAATCGCTCTGTAGAAAGGACACATCCTGACAAACGCAGTCCTTCCTTAAGCTCACTGGCGTTAAAGAAAACGATAGATTTGAAAAATTCGTTGTGGCCTTGAAAGAATTACAAGTATAACATTTTGAGAACACTGCCAGTCTTACAGCCGTTTTCGAGACCGTTTGCCATTCAGTTGAAAGCGCCCCTGTGCATGAGCAAATGTTACTAAATGATCTGTAATGTAATTCCTGTTTTAAAGACAAATCCTTTTACGTTCAAACTGCCCAGGTCGTCTACGTTGCTTTCCTCAGGTAGAGGTTCCAGAAATCTATAATGAGGTTGCAAAAGTTCCGTAGTGTGTCGACCAACATGTGTGTGTGTGTAAGATGTTTTTCTTTTCTTTTTTTCGATTATGAAACTAAATGTGTCATGATTACGTTGCAACCTGAGTGCGAAAATCTGTGAAATTATCTGCTTCTGTCTGTAATCCGATAGTTTGTGCCAGACAGAAATTATATTATTTCTTCAGCGCGCCAAAAATAATTAAATAATACGGAAAATTTGCTTCGTTTGTGATCTACGTTGTTGAGAAACGGGAAACATAAAACCTACCCCTATGCAGTGCGACAGCCATATAAATGGAACACGTTCGTAGTTTTCCCCGCTTCCCCTCCCTCCCCCCCCCCCCCCCACCCCTCCACCCACAGGGGCACTCAGACAGCGTAGCATGGCTGTTGGGGAATTGTGCCGGCAAGGCTGACGAGGGAAACACGGCAAGTACCATACTCCAATTCTCAGAAACTTCGCGGAAGAGGGGTCGAAATAAGCGAACACGTGTCTCAGCTTATACGTAGATATTCGACCGTTTCTGAGAAAACGACTGTCAAAGTTTTCGAGGTGCTTTTCGCTCCTTTTAGCCAGTAAATTGTTCAGCCAGAGCGGTGGCACGGTGGTTGGCTACGCGGCTTCACACTTTTGCACTTCCTGTTTAAAAGCCGATTGTTATTTTTATTTCTGTTTTCCATTTATCTATCCATGTCTGCGGAAGATTACAACATGAATGTTTTCCTATGTATAGTGAAAAAACGTTGTCCTTATTCGCCTACTAATTGTATGTCTGCTGGATGAATTTAGAGAGAAGCAACAAATGAATGAGCAAATTATTTGCAGTTGTCCTCGGTGTTAATACTGTAGGGTATCTTGATTCATAATCCATTCCAAACTCCACTTTTCGCCAAAGCGATCCGTTATGCATAGTTAGCCGCGGTATTATTGCCAAAGCGTGAATCTTCAGGAATGTTAAGCTTAATAGGAATGTTAAAATTAATACGAGAAACTCTAACTGTGGCAAATCTGCCCTCGGGACATACTCGTGTTTCGAATGTTTCTTCGGTCGGTATCATGCACCAAATACTCCGGAACAATAAACATAGGAATAAAAGTGGTTCAAATGGCTCTGAGCACTATGGGACTTAACGTCTGAGGTCATTAGTCCCCTAGAACTTAGAACTATTTAAACTGAACTACCCTAAGGACATTACACACATCTATGCCCGAGGCAGGATTCCAACCTGCGACAGTAGCGGTCGCGCGGTTCCAGACTGAAGCGCCTAGAACCGCGCGGCCATCCCGGCGGCTATACGAATAAAATATAACAATCAATGTATGGAATGTTATAAGAGTGAAGCATAAGGATATGAGTATTCAAAAATTTTGTAAACCCTGAAAATACCAGATACACGTAAATAATACAGGGTGTACCAAAAAGAATGACCCGATTTTAACTTGCAATAATATTGAGACAAATGCCACTACGTAACTGAAACTGCTCTAAATGTAATCGGCATGGTCGAGAGTTTCAGAAAAAATCCGCTAGATGTCGCTACGATGGCTGACCTGGAGCGTGCAGCCAGTCTCGCGCAATATGGCGTCCACGCAACACAAGGCGTTATTGCGTTATTGAATTTAGTCATACTCAATCAGTGATCGCAGTTCACCGGGCGTTTCATATTCGATTTCTTGCTAAGCCACCATCGCCAACGAATATTCGACGGTGGTGTACTAAGTCTGAACAAGCAGGGTGCCTCTGTAAAGGCAAAAGTCCTGGTCGGCCACTCATTTCTGAACAAACAGTGGAACAAATCCGACGAGCATTTCAGCGGAGACCCCGCAAGTTTACGCGTCGTGCTAGCCGAGAACTTGCGTTACCGCGTATGACAGTGTGGCGTGTGTTACGGCGTCATTTAGCCCTCAAACCATACCGATTACAAGCTCTTCGAGATACTGACAAAGTGAAGAAAAGTGGACTTTAGCAATGTTATTCTAGAGGACATGGAAGATGACACTTCTGTGTCACAGTTGATATTCAGCGATGAGACAACTTTCCATATTAGCGGTAAGGTTCACTGTCATAATGGGCGTGTATGGGGCTCGAAAACCCTCATGAAACAATTGAACACAAACGTGATTCACCAGAACTGTATGTTTTTTGTGCTGTTTCGCAAAGCAAGGTTTATAGAACCTCCTTTTTTGAGGAAGAAACCGTAAAAGGACAATCATATATTCCCACAACTTGACTCTGACAATTTCATTTGTCAAGAAGATGGAGCACCACAGCACTGGCGCAACAATGTGCGCAGTTTCCTCAATTCCAACGTGCTTCAACGTTGGATAGGGCGTACAGGACCGCGAGACCAGGCTTTACACTGTTGGCCTCCTAGGTCCCCTGACTTAACACCATGTCATTTCTTCCTGTGGGGATACGTTAAACAATGTGTTTACGTTCCTCCATTACCTTGTGACACTGATGAGCTTAAAGCCAGAATATCAGCTGCTGTAGCTTCAGTGACGGAAGACACGTTACGCTCAGTTTGGGATGAACTCAGCTGTCGGCTAGATGTCGACCGTGCAGCCAGTGGAGAACATATTGATCATTTACGATGGATTTTTATAAACTTCTGTCTCTTCTGAGTAATTTAGTACGCAATTTGTTGGTGTTAAGCCCTTCTTCCTAATAGATAATTCTATTTAAAATCGGGTCATCCTTTTTGGGACGCACTGTGTAATAAATGTATGACATTTTGAAACCCAGTCATAGTATTACAAGTAATTTAATGCTCTTGTATCCATTCATTCAATAAGGAGCACTTGTATAGTAACCTTCTACAGACTTGGGTAGATAAATGAAAAAATAAAATAAAAAAAATGAAAACAGCAATCAGATTTTAAACACAGTTCGCAAACTTGAGTGGTCGCGACACTAGCCACAGTGCCGTCATTTTGGCGGAAATAATCGCGTTCAAAAAGGCAAGTAAATTACGTCGAAAACTTTGGCCGATGTTTTTTTCAGAAATGGCCGAGTATGTACGTATAAGCACAGACACGTGTTCGGTTATTTTGTCTCCTCTTCCACTGAGTGAAGTTAGTGGAAAATTGGGCTATGGTACTTGGTATGTTCCTTGTGAGCGCTACTTGCCAGGGCACGGTTCGTGAGCCACATTCTTGGTCACCCTCAGTCTACACGGAGTCATCAGTGAACACACCAGTTTCAAGATTTTTATTTGTTCAAAGCACATTTTCGCCTCTGAAATAAACATTGTGGCAGCTACGTTGGTCACGGCGAAGTTTAGGCTTTTCTGCTTGAAACTTGTAGAAAACAAAATGGACAAACCAGTTTCATTTCTAGACTGGATAAGGAGAAAAAGACAGCTCGGGTGGTCAGAGACGAAATTTTTGTAAATTACTCCAGAAGCCGATTCTTCCAGCTAGGATTGACCTCAGTACAATGCACGGATCTTAAAAAAGTTCCAAAAGCTACAAGAAAAGGTGATACATTACCTGAACAGAAGTATCCGGACAACTATGAATACCGGGTGTGACCATCCTTCACCTTTGTGATGGCTTCAACTCTGTTAAGGACACTTTCAATAAGCGCTCTCAATATTTGTGGAGGAATGGCAGCCCATTCTTCCTCAAGAGCTGAAACCAAAGAAAGTAGTGACGTTGGACTCTGGGGTCTGGAGTGAATCAACGCTCTGACTCATCCCATAGGTTGTCCATCAGGTTCAGATAGGGACTCTCGGCAGGCTAGTCCTTTTCAGGAATAAATATCCACAGTCCAGTGTCCCACAGATTCTACTTTATGACAGAGTGCACTGTCATGGTCATGCAAATAGTCATCATTTCTAAACCGTTTCTCTACTGCACGCAGTTCACAATGCTGCAAACTATGTTGATATCTTTCGCATTAACTGTTTTTGTAAGTGCAATAATGGTAGTACAACCTAATAAAGAAACAAACTCCCATACCGTAGCACCACCACCTCCCCATACATGTTGTCTGTTCGATCGGCTTTTATCTTTTGACTTCCTTTGTGCATGAAGATTGTTGGTCCAAGTACTGACGTACGGAATGGGGCACACAATGATAGTATGGTGTCTAGAAAGTACACAGCGTGGCAGATCAGTTGCAATTTTCCAAGGAAAGGAAGTGTTGGTTTGCTCACATTAAGCATAGTTTACACGACGACACTAGGTTGCAGGAAACTGCGCTACCGGCCACTGCGCATGCGGGTCGCGCGTTTGAGCAACTCGTTGGTGAAACTGAACACTTTCGGCGTGTTCCAACTTTGGTGACACTAGTTGCATGAGTTTTCAGGTTATGTGTGTTCGTAGAGTGTAGACAAACTGAAATATGAAGTGGGGAACGGAGAATCATGTTCGCTTTTTGGATATCTATGCTTTGCATAGGTGTTTGTGGGATTCTAGTGATGTTGGTTACAAAAATAAGCAATATATTGCTGCTCCTGAGACCATCATGTGCGACCAGAACATACACAGTTTGCCAATATGTGAGCTGCAGGGCAAAATTTATTAAATGAGAAGCAGATATACAACTGAATTAAGAAAAATACAAGCAAATATAATTCTAGCTGTAGAAATGCTCTTGTCTAGAAGACTAAAATCCCATCGTTCGAGTTGGCCCACTCCATTTTTTTAAGGAATATTGTTGACAGGAGGGAAGGCTATGCAAATCAAGAGGCTACATTCTTTATTCAATATTCATTTATTTAAAACATCGCAGCAGTGCACCCCATTCATAAATGTTAGAATTTTGAGATATTGCCACTGTACAGATATATCTTCAAGAGAGTAGTTTGTAAATCATTCTCTTCTTAATGCAGCCTGCTTCAAATAATTACTGCTATTAATGTTAATAATTATTACTGTTAATAATTATTGATGTTAATGAAAAAGCGTCATCACGAACTATATAGCATGCCGAGTGCATGCAATGTGATATGTACTCGTAATTTCAGTTCTGGCGACAGTGCTTCATGCGTTACGATATCTTTATTACTTATCGCAAAATTAGCTCTATTTAGAAGAAACGTTAACAGTTCTCGTGACTGTAATGGAAAAACACGACTCACATCACTGTCAGAATCTGATTTGACATTGTCTTCCTCAGCACTACTCGAACTATCACTGCTCTCTCCCAGATGTATAATTAAATTTTCGATGCATTCTTCCGCAACCCCTTCGGTTTTGGCCGCCTCTCTGATGGCACTTGCAGTGCTGTTTACAATTTTAGCCCACGTCTCGCTTGTCACTTTATTGATAGCTGCTGCAAGGAGAGTTTCCACTTCAGAGCTCGTGAATTTTTTATTGTTTGCAGCAATGTAATTTTTTATCAATTGCATTGAAGTGACAGTGGTATGGAGGAAGCCGAACGATTTCATGCCCGTGCCTTTTAGCAATCTCGTCAATTATATATGTTGGAAATTGGGGTTTCTTTTGTTCCACAATTTCGAGCAGTTCCGCCTTCCTTAAATCTTCTCTGAAATCTACTTTTCGCCGTTTCAACCACTGAATGATATCGTCTTTTTTTGTTGCCAAGGTTGGTGCCTTATCGTGAACAACGGAATGATAAGGCGCATTGTCCATAACAATCACTGATGGACTTGTCAGATTCGTCATAAGCGATGTCTCGAACCATTCTTGAAATACTACACTGTTCATTTCTTCATGGTAATCTCCCGTCTTTATTGACCGAAACATTTTCAAGTAGTTTGGCACAAAACCTTTCGATGTTCCTGCATGTAAGACAATAATACGCCCTCATTTGCCAACAGGCACTGCCATTGTCCCCTCGGGCGTTCCATCATTCCAGCCTCTACGTAAAGAATGGCTGGCATTGACCCAAGTTTCATCGAATTCCACACCCATGATCCTGCGCAGAAATCTGCACCTCCATGCAACTACATCTGTCCTGTCCATTAATATTTTGCGTCCGTTAAACAGTGAATAGCTGAAGCCTATGTCTTTCAATACTGTACGCAATGAAAATTTGCTCCCTTTAAAAAGATCGTCTTTCTGAAGCGACACCTGTAATTTAGATAGAGTGGGATGTTCCCTTCTCTTATAATAGCTGTATATATGACGACGAATAGCGTCTTTCTGAAAATCGTCCAAAGCTGTCACCTGCTTATTTCTCGGTCGCTTCTTTCCTGGTGTGTGCAGCTTTGTTGTGCCACTCTCGTCACAATCTACACTATACTGTTCTTTCCCTATCTTTACAACCGTGTTCTTACTTATTATCAATGCTGGTGCAGTTCTCTTCACAACCTGAACAACAGGAATTAGGGGCCCACCTTTGTCCTTTTCTTTCTCAAAGTAATCCCTCACAGAGCACACGAATTCACTGGCCTGGGTGTGTAGCACACTTTTCTTCCTCCGTTAAATTCTTGTGTTGGGCTGGTACTACCCGCCGCACTAGACATTGTTTACAAGGAAACATAAACAAAGAAACACTAAAAACAACAAAAACGAAATAAACTGAGAATTCAACTTCAGACAAACGACGAACAACCGCACCGCCTGCACGCGAGACACTGGTAAGTTTCAAAAGCGCGCGCGACCGAGTTTCAGAGCGGCAACGTGGCCCTTGCTACCCGCTCAAAGTCAGGCCGTCATTGGCTGCGTGCCTGCGGTCGCTAGGCAACGGAAAGACGCTACCGAGCTGTCAATACCAAAGACTCGTCTCCCAGACTATAAGTAACCGTGCATAAGAAGAAGTTAGTTGCAAGTTGTATTCTCTGCCTCGTGATGACTGGATGTTGTGTGATGTCCTTAGGTTAGTTAGGTTTAAGTAGTTCTAAGTTCTAGGGGAGTGATGACCATAGATGTTAAGTCCCATAGTGCTCAGAGCCATTTCAACCATTTTTTTTTTTTTTTTTTTTTGCAAGTTGTAAGGAAGTCCACATCATGGCAGGGAGTTTCTGCAGAACATTCGTCGTGTCTTCGAGCCTTTAAGTTATCGAATGAGATAGACACAGTAGTCGATAGATAGACAGTGGTTAGACTTCAGTAAAAGCTGAGCGGTGAGCAGAATTATCGTCTATGGACAGAGACCACCTGACTAGAGATTTAACTGAGCATTGTTTGTTTGGAATTCGAATAGTACACCAAGGCAGAAGATTAGCTTCCTTCCGACTTTAGTTCAGAGAATATTATCATTATTAAGTTTGTGTTCATGGAACTGTATTCAACACAGGACAGACAGACTAAACCTGCATTTTACAATTGCTGTAAACAGCATTACCAAAGGTGAGTGATATATTTAACTAGTCGCTATTCTATGTTACTTTCTTTGTGTGTGTGCTGCCCAAGAACCAATGCACAAGTAGTAGTATTTCTCAGGGCAGCGAGATTTTCATCGAAGTGGGCACCTCGGCCCACAACAGGAGATCAGTTCTTGGGTTTCACGGTCAGGGTGGCAACTGTTTCAGACTGTGATGCCAGAGAACTGGCAGAAAATTATTTAAACGTAACACAAGTGGACGTAAATTAAGGGTGAGTGAACTGTAACACTATAGTAGTTGGAAAGTGCAACAATTTTTTGAATTTCCTAGCTTTATAAACTTAATCTGACAATCATGCAGACCATGCACATTGTCCCAGAACCAGTATAAGTGCAGGGGGTAACCTTGGGAGACAATGCCATTTGTCCCAGAACCAGCACAGGGGGAAGGTGGTTGGAGGTGACCTTGCGAGACAATGCTCATTGTCCGAGAATTGGCACAGGGAGAAAGAAGAGGGGGAGGGTTGTTGCCTTGGGAGACAATGCCCATTGCCTCAGAAAAGGTACAGGGAGACATGTGATGGGGAGGGGAAGGGGACAAGGGGGGGGGGAGTAGACCAGTGGCGACGTCCTTTACTGCATAACCAACAGAGCTACTAACTTTAATCTTATGATACATTTAATGTTAAGTGACGTATGGCTTCGTTGTCATTAGGGACTCTAGTGTGCCTTAAGTTGTCAGTTGGTAAAAACGTTCACTGCATTGTCATTATTGTATATATTAAGCCTAATGTACACAGAGACAGTACATTGTAAAACTAAGTTTCTAAATACATATGTTTTTGGATAGTGCCCACCTTTAGCAAAACACAGTATTGTTTTTTAACCCAAACATGTTTCACTGTAGCTGCAGAATCTTCAGTGGGCTTTTATTTTATGGCTGTTAAAGATAGAGAATGTTCTTTACTGTTTGTATACATGTAACTATTACCTTTTAAATTGTAGTTACAGATATTTGAAAAACACATAAAATTTTGAATTCATACCTTTTTATATATGGTATGGTTTTTCTGGTGTGTTTCTACAGTGACTGTTTTGTTTCACAGCTTGTCATCTGCAACCATTTACACCTTAAAGTAGATAAATTGTTTAAGTCAAAATTACAATTTAAAAATTGATATTTCTATGCCTGAAATTAATTAATTTTACATACAGGGTTATTACAAATGATTGAAGCGATTTCACAGCTCTACAATAACTTTATTATTTGAGATATTTTCACAATGCTTTGCACACACATACAAAAATTCAAAAAGTTTTTTTAGGCATTCACAAATGTTCGATATGTGCCCCTTTAGTGATTCGGCTGACATCAAGCCGATAATCAAGTTCCTCCCACACTCGGCGCAGCATGTCCCCATCAATGAGTTCAAAAGCATCGTTGATGCGAGCTCGCAGTTCTGGCACGTTTCTTGGTAGAAGAGGTTTAAACACTGAATCTTTCACATAACCCCACAGAAAGAAATCGCATGGGGTTAAGTCGGGAGAGCGTGGAGGCCATGACATGAATTGCTGATCATGATCTCCACCACGACCGATCCATCGGTTTTCCAATCTCCTGTTTAAGAAATGCCGAACATCATGATGGAAGTGCGGTGGAGCACCATCCTGTTGAAAGATGAAGTCGGCGCTGTCAGTCTCCAGTTGTGGCATGAGCCAATTTCCCAGCATGTCCAGATACACGTGTCCTGTAACGTTTTTTTCGCAGAAGAAAAAGGGGCCGTAAACTTTAAACCGTGAGATTGCACAAAACACGTTAACTTTTGGTGAATTGCGAATTTGCTGCACGAATGCGTGAGGATTCTCTACCGCCCAGATTCGCACATTGTGTCTGTGCACTTCACCATTAAGAAAAAATGTTGCTTCATCACTGAAAACAAGTTTCGCACTGAACGCATCCTCTTCCATGAGCTGTTGCAACCGCGCCGAAAATTCAAAGCGTTTGACTTTGTCATCGGGTGTCAGGGCTTGTAGCAATTGTAAACGGTAAGGCTTCTGCTTTAGCCTTTTCCGTAAGATTTTCCAAACCGTCGGCTGTGATACGTTTAGCTCCCTGCTTGCTTTATTCGTCGACTTCCGCGGGCTACGCGTGAAACTTGCCTGCACGCGTTCAACCGTTTCTTCGCTCACTGCAGGCCGACCCGTTGATTTCCCCTAACAGAGGCATCCAGAAGCTTTAAACTGCGCATACCATCGCCGAATGGAGTTAGAAGTTGGATCTTCGTTGAACTTCGTCCTGAAGTGTCGTTGCACTGTTATGACTGACTGATGTGAGTGCATTTCAAGCACGACATACGCTTTCTCGGCTCCTGTCGCCATTTTGTCTCACTGCGCTCTCGAGCGCTCTGGCGGCAGAAACCTGAAGTGCGGCTTCAGCCGAACAAAACTTTATGAGTTTTTCTACGTATCTGTAGTGTGTCGTGACCATATGTCAATGAATGGAGCTACAGTGAATTTATGAAATCGCTTCAATCATTTGTAATAGCCCTGTATATATATATATATATATATATATATATATATATATATATGTGTGTGTGTGTGTGTGTGTGTGTGTGTGTGTGTGTGTGTGTGTGTGTGTATGTCTATTTACATTATGTTTCACTTACGTTTCCCATCTTCATCACAGTCAAACACTATATATTGAGTTGCCACTGGCACTGTCACTGTCACTGTTTCACTGTTTACCAGCTGTAAAAACAAACATGGCGGGCAGTGGAACAGTTGAAGGTGTAAAAACAAGATGGCTGATGGTGGAACAGTTGAAGGTGTTCCTGGCAGTTATTCTGAAACTTTCAGAGGTGTTGTAAGTAGGCTGTTTAGGTTTTTTTTATTGCTAACGTCACTTAGCGCTCTGTATGAAAATCACTGGCTGTGCTGTGTGCAGTCTGTGGCTGGTTTGCACTGTTGTTTGCTATTGTAGTGTTGGGCAACTGGATGTGAACAGGGCCTAGCGTTGCACAGTTGGAGGTGAAACGCCAGCAGTGATGGATGTGGGGAGAGAGATGACGGAGTTTTGAGAGCAGGTGATCTGGACGTGTGTCCATCAGAGAGAGTAAATTTGTAAGACTGGATGTCATAAACTGATATATATATTATGACTTTTGAACATTATTAAGGTAAATACGTTGTTTGTTCTCTATCAAAATCTTTCATTTGCTAAGTATGCCTATCAGTAGTTAGTGCCTTCAGTAGTTAGAATCTTTTATTTAGCTGGCAGTATTGGCGCTCGCTGTATTGCAGTAGTTCTAATAACGAAGATTTTTGTGAGGTTAGTGATTCATGAAAGATATGAGTTATTGTTGGTCAGGGCCATTCTTTTGTAGGGATTATTGAAAGTCAGATTGCGTTGCGCTAAAAATATTGTGTGTCAACTTAGCGATGATCAGAATAAGTAAAGTGAGAAATGTCTGAGTACGATCAGTTCTGCTCAGCTGTTTGAAAATCAAATAACATAAGGGGTTTACCAGCACAGTAATTCTCTAATTTTCCTAAGGGGATGTTTCACATGTCGACCCTTAGCCGAGGATACCTCACTGGAATCTTCTGACTTTTTTCTTGTAGTTTGTGTAATTAGTGTAGCTTGTGTTTATTGCTGGTGCATAATTGTACTAACACTAGGCTCCAAAGTAAATTGAAAAATGATAGTGACGACGAGTGTAGCTTATCAGCACCACCGTGTAATGAACTAACTAATGTTCAAAGTAGTAATTTGGTAATTGTGCATAAGGAAATGGAGCGGGTGGCAGATAATGGTGTAGACAGTGAAACAATTAGTGAACAGGGAAGCATTATTGATCGATCGGTCGGCTACAGCTCGCCTCTGGAATCCGAAATGACAGGACACAATCTTGCAAATACTGTAGATTCAGGTATTGGGTCCTCACCGTTTTCTCAAGTAAGTCAAGACTCATTTTCTGCTTGTCAAAATGTGAATGTTGCGGCTGAAAATGCACTGCCAAAAAGCAAACAGATTCCAGACACTAATACATTATTACAAATGAAACAAAATCAGAGACAAACACAGCAACAGTTAGACACGATGGAACAAAATCAGAGACAAACACAGCAACAGCTTCAAAAGTTAGACTCAATGGAACAAACGATTGAACAAACACGTGAAGATTTAACTGCTGAGTTACTTAAAATCGAATCGAAATGTCAAAAAGTCTGTAATGACGTAAAAACATATATTTGTGAGCATTTCCAACCTATTTTTTCGCGTCATGAAAATGCATTAAAGAATCACGAGGCAGCCATAAAGGAACTGCAAACTATTGTTCATGAAAATCACGACACTTTGCAAGCTAAAATTGTCTCAGTTGCATCTACCGATTTGGTTACGCAACTTGCAAAAACTCAGGAAAAATTAAAGGACACAGTAGATACGATTTTAACACAAATGGACACTCTGAAACTTGGTTTAGGAAAACACACTGAGGAAATCAGTTCACTATCGGAGAAACTAGCCGAACTTTCGGATCAGTTCACTAACTTATCTACAAAGGTAGATGATGATCTGAATGACACAAGACCCGTAGCCTTCACTGACACAGAAGAGTATGAACAAATTAGAAAATACAAACAAAATCAAAATCAAATCAATACTCAGTACAAAAGAGAAATCCGGGAAGTACAAGATCAGTTGACGCAGGTAATACAAGAATCACATATTTCAGAGGACACTCGCGCTCCAATACGGGAAGAGGGACATATAAATACGGAACAGCCACAAAATAACAAACGGCACTTCGGAAATTATGAAAGAAATTGGCAAGGTACACCGAATTTTGAGATGGAACCGCCGAAACGAAGTAACAATGACCGAGATCCGACTCGCCGACATGATGATTTTGACTATAAGCTGTTCATTACTACATATAAATTCAAAACATTTAAGAATTCTGGCAAAGACATTCATCCACAAGCGTGGCATCATCAATTCTATCATTGTTTTCCTCCCAACTGGTCACTGAAGCGCAGATTAGAATTTATGTGTGGCTACTTCGAGAATAAACTAGCTGTAAGAATGCGATCGGTCATTAACGATTGTCACAGTGAAGGAGAATTTTATCATGCCTTCCTCTCAGCATACTGGTTTCAAGTTACACAAGACCAAGTAAAACATAGCATCATAATGATGAAACATTTCGAACAACCTGAATTTTCCAGTCTTGTGAAATATTTTGAAGACATGTTGCACAAGAATCACTACCTGTCAAACCCATACAGCCTCTCAGAACTCATCCGCATTTGCTTAATCAAATTGCCTGAACATTTAAGACATATTATTTTGGCAGGTCGTTGCAAAGGCAACATTGAAGCTTTTCAGGAACTGTTGCAAGAACTGGAAATTGACACTGACAATCGCGGAACGCGAAAACAGGAACACAACAATTACAGATCACATCCGTCACAATTCCGTGATGACAGAAATAATAACTGGACACGACAAGGCTATTCTTACAACGCAAATCATGGCCAAAACAGACACCACCCGTATGACAACCGTTGGCAGAATAGTAATAATTACAGGGAAAGATCTCCTCTCCCCGGTAATGACTATGACAGAGACAATCAGAGAAACAGACAATATGGGAACCAAAATATTTATTATCAAGGGAGACAGAATAACTTCAGACGCAACGGTCCACCGTGCAGTTACGATTCAGGGAGAAATTCTTCACCACATGACCGACAAAAAAGAAACTATGTAAACTACCGACAAAACAACAGACCTGAATTTCATCAGAACTGGCGGGATTCAAACAGGGCAGGGCCCTCTCGACAAGGTGAATTTGTAGAAGTTAGATCTCCTAATCCCAATTACCACACGCACCAACAAAGAGACAGACAATGACTCGCACCGCAGGCAGCCACGCGCGCCGGCTGGCTCAGAGAAAAACAACATAGACGCTAACCTTGAGAAAAATTCCAGTATTCTTTACCGATGTATACCACATGATAATTGCGTTGAAGTTGAAACTCTGCGTACTAGGAAGAGTAAAGGATTGCTCCACAGTTCACATGTTAAACCGTTTATTGAGAGATAATCTGTTTTTTAACTTAGTCTTTGCTATAAAATTTTTCACTTCACGTTACTAGTACTCTTTGTCACACTTAGAAACTGTTAACATGCAACTTTCTTTTAAAATTAACTATCCAGTCTAGAACCTAGAGAACATATTTAGACAGTAATTACGAATGCATTGTTATAGTGAACAGACGACACAGTGTTATTGTGTGTGTACAATCTTGCTTGTTAGTTGCACGATTACGTAACGACTATAAGGCTTACATACTTAGAACATATACCAGTACTGCTAATGAGATTTTACTGCAACATTTTGGTTTACTTCAAAATACATTATGGATTTAAAGTGCTTTCTGAGAGATAGCAGATGACACAGTGGTTAGTTTATTTGACAGCTACACTACTATATCACGACGCTACTAATGTGTGACACAATTCACATTGTTGCTTTTGTGGTGTCTCTGTTTTATCTGTGCGTACATTTTCTGAATTCTTCTGGAAAGGAAAACATGTTTTAGTAGTAACTCCCGTGGTATAGCTACAATGAGACAGCGTTTTTCGTAGCACAACAATACATTACAGTGTAGTACTTTCTTGATCATGGTACTGTACGTAATAACTACGATATCTGTATGCACAGTTTTCCGTGATACATTTCATTCCATTGCTGTAATTTGTAACACCTGAGGGTATAATTACATTAATCCTCAGGGGGGTACACGCTTATTTTGTGTACCATGTGTTTGGCAAGCACAAGGAGACCTAGCTAATGTGGTATTTGCTTATACAACTTTACACATCGGTATCATATTTTTCTAACACAGAATTACACAGCTATCTGATTATTTAACAGAGAAACAAAAATTTTTTTATTATATCATTGAAACATGTTTACGCAATTACACAGTTGGATAACTTCACACTTATGTAATTATATTTTGTCAGTACTTTGTGAACTGTTCATATTTTTTCGGAACCATTGTGATACTATGAGAGCTTTGAATGATGTATTTGGTATGGGATCATGATTTTTAAAGTTCGTTTGATGTAGATGACAGTATTGAAATGAGCAGAGAATTTGTTTTAGGTTTTGAAATTACTGCAGAAAACTATGACGTTTTTGAGATTTGGCTGAGGTTTTATGATGTTATTATTACGATGACGATGTGTATTATGCTGTTGAGGTGTGTTTATGATCAATAAGATGATGCTACCATATATGAGGAATGTGATTACATGTAGCATTTATATGAATAATCAATAAAATTTAGGGACTCTGGTTTGTGAAAAAGGATGTTGGACACCAAGATTCGTACTTTAAGAGTTATGACTTGTGTTTCCATGCGTGTATGTATCACAACACTGCTACTCATGAGATTTCGTTTCGACACATTTCTACTGTAATTTTTCGATCTATGAAATTTTTTATGAGACTGACACTGTAGCACTAACTGCTGTCATGAATACTTCGTTAAGGAAGGTAAGTGACCTTGACATAATGCGTATTGGGTGCCCAGCTGTGCCACCCGCCTGAAGAAAAATTCATTACGTGGAAAAAAAAGAGACCATTATCCTCGCTATTGACATTTCTTTGTAGAAAGCATTGCAAATACGACATGCTCAAACCTGAAAACATATGACTACACTGTGGAGCTCTTAATTTATGATATTTACTAAAATGCCTAGTGAAATGATGAGAAACATTTTATTTACATCTATTGTCTTTCTAGTTGAGAAATTGCTCAATTTGTTTAATATCTAGTTTCTAGCCGCACTGCAGCATTGGTTAAAATATAATTTAATAGATGTAATAATATTGATATTTTATGCCTACAGATCCAGTAAATAATAATTTTATGATCTATTTCCAAAAACAATGAAGGAGCACAAAAAGACATATCCCTTCACAGGAATTGCATACATAATTTTTGTCAACGACTGGGTAACTTGTTTCATAGAATAATTTATCGTGATGCATCACTCTAGTGGTATTAGACATGGCCATCTTTACTGTAATATTTTTTCTGCTTGAACTTTGTCATGTTTAGATATAAGTCATAGCATTTGCTGCTGCTGTTTGCCAGGCATAGTGCTACTCAATTTCACTTTGTATTACTCTGTTAACCAGTTTTACTACTGATTTATTTTTCTTGTTTGCTGCACATGCGTTATATTAGTATAATATTGCGATTGTTTTGCTAATTTATATTTATTGCTGTTGCTTTGTCAATTTGCATTTTTTGTAATTGCTGTTTGCGTTAATTGTTTTGTGCTGCTGCATTGCGTCATCCCTTAGTTTAGCATCTGAGCTCAGTAGATTTAAGTTAGCTTAAGAGGGGGTAGGTTATATAAGAGAATGAGTTGTGATGAATTGGAGGAAATGCACTGACAAGGTATAAAAAAAAGTGAAATAAGAGAAAACATCTATGAAATGAAGTTTTGGGTTGGACTGCACTACCAAATGTCACACTGAAAACAAACCCTGTCCTGTCCTTTTGTGTTATTCTACTATGTGTCTGTGTACCTTGTGTATTTGTGTTCTTCCTGTGTTTATGTATTTATCTGATAAGACTTACGTTGTAGAATTTTTCTAATAATGTGTTATTTGCTTTGTAAAGATGTTTAGACATTATTTATTCTGTTCTATTTTAATGCTCATGTGTGAAATTAATGTTTCGAAAACTATTCTCATTATTTTATATATTTACTTATGTCATAATTCCTGTAACATTGATGTATATTCTTTTGCAAAGCCCGTATTACTACAAATGTTATCTGTATTGTTATGTTCTTTAATGATGTATTTTGTACCTTTGTTATTGTATTCTCATGTTATAAAATTGTAATTAACACCAGTTCATCAAATTAAGTAACTTGTAAGCATTCATTTCACTGCACACATTTCTGTTGGTCATAGTATATGCACAATATGTGAGAAGTTGGGACAGATATTGTTTGCACATGTTAATAATTCAGCAAGGGACTGATTAACAGCATTGCTGGTTCTAAGGACAATTCCAAAAACTTTGTGAGTGCGCAAGTGGTGGTTTATGGACTTGCTGTATTCTCCACAAGACTCTTCGATGGTGATTGTTGTGAAATTCGCTATTTTTGACTTCATTAAAACAGCAAATACGAGTAGTTAATACTTTCAGCCAGAAGGCAAATACTTGTTTATAAATAATGATTAATGTATAATAAGGCGTCGCATAGCGACGGTGGAATTGTCTAATGATGTAATTCGTCGCCTCTGGGCTGCAATAAAAACAGAAAAATATGGATAGATATACGATCCTTCACTATTTTGTTCGCTGGAGAACAAATGAAGCCTTGAGCGCTAGAGACTTGTACTGTTTTTCTCAAGTAAGACGGACGCAGATTTGTGGCAGTCTGATCTAATTTTTACTAAATGTATAAAAACGTGTTATGTCTAAGTTTGAGTGAAGTGTAAAGAACTGTTATAACTTACCGTGACGACGCACGAGCGACTCAAAGAAGACACTGGCTATATAAAAGAGCGCTCAATGGACATTATACGGACATAAAAATCTACTGTCATTGTAGTACTAAGCTTAAGTTAAGATATATGTTTTAGTTATAATAAATATTTGTTCTGGGAATACTGAATCATTTAGCAGTGCTCATTCCTATTATCTCCTCAGTATTATTTTCATTTTAATTATGCATTTTGCTAATATTACAGACACCAAGATCAGCAGTCCAATGTGCGTGTTACATTGATAAAAAGAAAACTGTTTTATCGTCTTCTTGCATCAGCTTTAATATTGAATTTCCCTTTTGTGTGATGTTACAGTTGTTTTTGCGCCCTTAAGAACTTTCTGGTCCCTTAGGAAATTGTTTTGTCATAACAATAACTTCACAACCGGGTATAATCGTATCTACGATCATGAAGTATTTAGAAAGACGATAACGCAATTTCTTAATCAATAGCACGCTAGTTGTGTCTGCCTCAAGCCACGCGAAACTGCAAGTAAAAAAACTATTCACATCTCATAATGCAATATTTTATGACAATGGTCAATCCATTATTCTTACGCCAATTGCGATTGATAAAACAGTAAGCTAAATCTCAATTTCCAACTTTCCATTGAATAACAACATCACTTTTATTTTGTAACATCACATTGTGCAACTGCACAGTCGCAAAGATGGCTGCTGGCCATCTGTACAAGGACTACAATGGGTCTACACCTTTGATGACCCACGAATACCATTATTTCTACAAAGACTGCAGTGGGTCTGCACCTCTGGTGGCCCACCAATACCATAATCTCTACTAGGACAACAGTGGGTCTGCTCTGTGATGACCTACCTACCAATATTCTACAAAACTTTGACTGACTCTGCTGTGGGTTTGCTCTGTTGTGGCCCATTACCTGTCGGCATGTCAAGAGTCAGCACTGTCTTTCCGTTGGAAGGACAACACTACTTCTTCAATACTGCATGGAAATCCACTACTTCTGTGTGGATTTTCTTTTACTGCTCAGACTTTGATAAAAAACACTGCAATTTTACTGTGATGAACGATCAGGACTGTCTTTATGGACTGTGAGAAAATCTTTGCTTTTGACCAACAATGGATCAATAAGTGTGTGCATTTGATATCTTTGTTATTGTAATTATGAAAAAAAAATTCAAATCTGCGTTAACCACTGCCCAAAACAATTTGTAAAATTTTTTGTGGGGATCATGGGGGCTATGTAAGTAGGTTGTTTAGGTTTTTTATTGGTAACGCCACGTAGCGCTCTGTGCTGTGTGCAGTCTGTGGCTAGTTTGCATTGTTGTTTGCGATTGTAGTGTTAGGCAGCTGGATGTGAACAGCGCATAGCGTTGCGCACATTCGAATACGAAACGGCACACCATTTCTCACGTACTGACATAGTTATGTTACAACCCCCATGTTACATGGTACAATTTTGAGCCCTCTAGTGACAGATGGCTGCAAATAAGAACACATGAAAAATAAAGATGTAGAATGCTAATAAAGTTTGTATTCTTTAGAAATCTCTAACAGTATTCACGTATATAACTCAGTGGCATTATTTTTCAGCATACCTTTGCACTTTCAAGTAGTTTGCATGTATTTGTTTGTGAGGTATCTGTTCTTCCATGTATCATGCTATATGTATTATTGTCTTTCTGTAAGATGAATTCTCCAGGTACTAAGTCGAGAACTACCCGATTCTTACATAAAAACTCCATTCCCAAGAGCTGTGATGTTGCTGGTTTTGACACAACAAAAAATTCCCCTGGCAGTTATGTTCTTGGCACTGGAAGTCATATCATACTTGCCGTTGCCCATGTATGCTTATTCTTTTCCACATATTTTTGAAATACAGATTCAAAATCGCCGATATCTGATTTCTGCTATTTAAAATAGCCTCCAGCCCAAAGTGTCCTATTAAAACAGTAATGATTAGTTGAAAATTTCTTCTTTTCTTCTAAAAAAACGTCTCTTATGTGTTTGTACTTCATAATGTTTATTTCACTAGATCTGTGTGTTGGCACAGGTTCCTCTACTATTGTCCCTATCCCAGATCCTTGTTGTTGATATGCTTGTGTGCCTGCAACTGGATTTAATACAGGGCCAGGTTTAATACATTGGGTTGAATCTCAACTACATCGACCTGTTGTTTATTTTTGTCGAGATCATTCGCTCCCTTCCAAACACAGGGCTACCATTGCATTCTTAACTTCTCAGTGCTCCACTGTTCACCTGGTATGGCTGCAAGTGTCTGCCACCATTCGTTTCAAAAAGATTATTACAGTGTTCACCATGAGGTCGTCGTTGTACACAATAATTATGCCTAGATTCATACTTGATGTGCCATTTGTAGTTCCCCTTTGTATTGATACCAGTTCTTGAAGCAAGCTCTCAAGGCTCTGGATATCTTCACCATAACATTGGACAGGAATCTCCTGCTGGTTCGTGGTATCTTCTGATAGCGAAAGTGAATTTCAGAAGGACTGTGCGGGACATCTAGGAACTGATTTTTCTTAACATTCTTTAAAGTGCCTGAGGAATTTCAGCAGTCTTTGAACTCCAGATCTCTCCAGGTCACAACTGATGATTATCTCCACCTTTGTTCTTTCCTGAGCAACCCTCGACCAATAGTTCCCTCGGAACATGTCTCGGAACTCATACAATATGCACTGCAGTACAATCAGAAGTATTTTTACTGGTTTTTCTCCTTCGAGAAGGATGCAGATGAACTCGAGACAGTGCATCAGTGACCAAGAAGGCGGGAAACGACAGTCAAATTCTTCCAACCACGCCTCGAGATGAAGACTGTTTCCACTATTCTTGAACATCTGAAATTTACCTACTTACAGGTAACACTTATAATCAAACTACTCCATCTCAGATGCCATCGTCTGCCAATTGGTAGACAAATATTGGCCTACATCGATTCTAGGTTATTCTGATGATCCTAATCTCTCATTTCTTAGCTCTGGGACATTGTGTGCGACCTCATATGCACTGACTCTGCTGAGTGGCGATGGCGTAACCAGCCCAACACTGACGTTACTTTCATCTTAAAGCCAACACAATCCCTTTCTAACCATCTCTGCCTTTGCTGTTGTTTATTTAAGCTTTCTTGCTGCTTTTTGAATGCAAGTTCCTGCACTTTCAGTGCTTGTCTTACTGGCACTGGACATATGCCCTCTGATTTCTCCCAGATATTCTGTTTTTCTTCTCAATTTATATTGTGGTTGGTAATCTGGTTATCGCGAGCCAATCTATGACTGCAGATAAATGGCGTTCGATTTCTTCAGCTGTTTGATGAAGTCTTTGTTCACTTATGTTTACGTGTTTTTCAATCTTTTAGGTTCAGTTTCCTTGTTCATCTTGCTCTCATTTCACGTTGCTAACTTTCTTTTTTAGTATCAGAATTTGCACTAGCTTCATTATCAATTTATTAACCCATGTTACTAATTTTGACACATTCTCTTGGATTTCATTTCATCGCCTCAGTTTGTCTTTTTCATCTCCCTTGTTTCTTTCATCACTTCAGTCATCACTTGCCTATTCTGCTGTGCGTCCTCTTTCGATAGTCGATTCCAATCCTTCGTATCCAGATCAGTTTTCTTTAGAAGTTCAAGGAGCCCAGTATGTGTATCCAACGTTTCAGAAATTGGGATGAGGATGTAATGGGCAAGCACAAATGAGTGTTTCACAGAGGTGTGCAATGCATTTCTACATTAGCTCCTTTCCATAGCCATAATTGCTTCCAGTGGATGATATATCATTTCATTCTGTTCCTCATTAACATTCCATCTCACTGCAGCTAATTACAAACTATCTGCAGTGTCTTTCTCAACTTCCCTGTCGTCTGAAATGGCGTCATCAGTCGGAAACAATACCTGCTCCCAAGCTACTGCCAATTCCTCCCTGTCATGGTACGCCTCCAAATTTTCTAACTGATTAATTCATTCTAGCGATGTTGCTAATCTAACCTGAGTGCTAGTGTACATTGAACAGTGGTTAACTACTAGTGAACAAGATTCTCATTGTTGCTGTTCTACCTTGATACAAATTCAAATTTCTGTCTATCCCCAAACACATCACATAAAAATTATTCATCCAAAATTTACAGTGCTAAACAACACCAGTCAGAACATACCTGGACCAGACATACAGCCGTCAAACAAATTTTTAAAATACTGAAAAAAACATGAGAATTAAAGAAATATACCAGCTGCTTAAATTATTTCTCTGCCTTAACGAAGATGTTCAGCATAACATCTAAACTCTCCATTGTCCGTTGTAAAGTACATAATTAATCATCGCCTGACTTTCCAGTATTCACTTAGTCGTCCAAATCGCTTAGAAAGCAGAATACTCATTATATTGCATAGGCATCCACACAACCAAAATTATCAGCGATGCAATCGTCAAGACTGAACTGCGAAGAAGAACAAACATTTAATTACAAACAATTTCATATTAAGTAAATTTAACTGACACAGTCGGAGATTACATAATCGCAAGTGTACTGACAGGTTGAGCAATTTAATGCAAGAGGCTGCTGAGTGATGGCTAAATATAAACAGTGACTCATATCTGTATTGAATGAACCCTCTCGATATGCTGATCACCTCACTCCAACTCAGCCACCAAGTGACAAACTACGCAACTTCAGAAACCACATGGAAATTAATGGTCATGGGTGTGATCATTGCGAAAATCATTAGTACGATATTTCTATATGAAGTTCTAAGACTCTATATGGAGTTACCTACTCTCTCTACCTACCTCTATATGGAGGTACCTACTGAAATCAAAAATAGGACTGTACTGACTACAGTTTATTGTCATAAAAATGTAGGAGGAATCAAAAACATGATTTATAAATGGAACAATATACTGTTCAGGCTAACGGAGATAAAAAATTGATAAACCCAATTTTTTTACAATGAATGCAACTAGAAACAACTAATAAGTGGCGAAGTACGTATCTGGAAAGTAACTCAAACTCCATTGAAATAAATATAAATCAAATACATGGTTTCGTGTAAGACATTATGACTGAACCTATTTTTATGGGGTGAAGGATAACACGTGCAGGAATCCCAGATACCAGGATCATGAATGAGCTGTCGAACACAACATAATTCCTCTCAAGACCCCTTTAATGTTAGAAAGAAACTCCCATACCACCAACTTATCATTCTCACTCGCATTCCCCTAGGCAATGTTAACAAAGCATAAGACTGCTTGACAAAAAGATGGACTGCGACTTTAGCAGCCACAGAAGCCAAAGTCTCGATGTGTATGCTCAACCAGTTCCTGCTGTGAAAACCATTCAACAGCGTTCAAACAGTCCACGGGTATACTGCCGGTTCATAGTGTCCAACGGGCACAATATTTCGGCGGCCGCCCGCCCTCAGGAGCTCAGTTCGTCAACGCACCTGACGATGGCAACATGTCTGATGGCCAAAATATTGTGCCCGTTGGACACTGTGAACCGGCAGTATACCCGTGGACTGTTCGAGCAACAAATACGCCGGGAGAAACTGAAGAATCACATTCAACAGCGTGTTCACGACACCTGTGACGCTATTTGGAGAGAGGGCAGAACATGTGTAAGATTGCGACAATCCATTATGCGACATGTGAACTCGTGCATTGCATCCCATGGATGTCACTTTGAATATCTGCTGTGACATGGATGTGTTGCAGCTATGTACTGTGTTCTGGGACGATTTGTTGTCGTTGAATGCAGGCTGTCCATTTTTGGACACATGTTCATACGACCTTTCTTCCTCCATTTTCAGTCAGGAATTAGTCCCTGCAGTTTTTTGGTTTTGTTAATGCTCAATCTGTGTTATTATTGCATGATCAACGAGAAAATAATAATAATAAAAATGAAACAACAGATTGGCTCCAGCCTGACGCATTACCGTCTTCCTTATTTACAAAAACACAACACTGGGGAGGGTTTTTTCCATGGTCTTCATATCAGACGCGAAGGTCACCACTAGGCCATCAGTCATGCACCACAGTTGCCAGAACTGAATCATTGCTGGAATATTCCCTTGTGTAGTGTTGGGCAGTTGGATGTGAACAGCGCGTAGCGTTGGGCAGTTGGAGGTGAGCCGCCAGCAGTGGTGGATGTGGAGAGAGAGATGCCAAAGTTTTGAGAGGTGAACTATAAGCGGACGATCTGGATGTGTGTCCGCCAGAAAAAGGAGATTAGTAAAGATGGATGTCATGAACTGATAGATACATATATGATGACTTTTCAACATTATTAAGGTAAATACATTGTTTGTTTTCTATCAAAATCTTTCATTTGCTAACTATGCCTATCAGTAGTTAGTGCCTTCAGTAGTTGAGATCTGGCAGTATTGGCGCTCGCTGTATTGCAGTAGTTCGAGTAACGAAGACTTTTGTGAGGTAAATGATTCATGAAAGGTATAGTTTATTGTCAGGACCATTTTTTTGTAGGCATTATTCAAAGTCAGACTGCGTTGCGCTAAAAATATTGTGTGTCAGTTTAGTGATGATCAGAATAAGTAAAGAGAGAAATGTCTGAGTACGTTCAGTTTTGCTGAGCTGTTTCAAAATCAAATAACATAAGAGGTTTTCGAACACAGTCATTATTAATTTTTCAAACGGGACGTTTCAAACCCTCGTATATCCCTCCCCACCCCTCCTCCCCCCTCCACCCCTCAAGGTAGGAAGCACTGTCATGTAGGAATCTGCACTTTAGGAGCCCCACGAAAACTCACATTCTCGTGGAGAAAGCAGAGAGCACATTATTTCAAAATTGGTAGAACTTAATCAGCGAATAACGATGCTTGAAGTTGATAAGAGTACATTAATAAAATGGTTATTAGCCCACCAACAACTTACAAAGTGAGTAAATATATTTAGACAGTATAACACGGTTGATTTAGGTTGATTTAGAAATTGCATTAGCTTCCACAAAGAGTTGTGATAGTAGATTCAGTCCGTATAAAGTTCAAATAGTAGATATGTTGTCCTAGCATAGATTCTAACATTAGGTGCCTCAAAGCTGCCCGGTTTTAGATATGAGTGTGTGATCAAACAGTTAACACTGAGGCCATCAAACGGCAAGCTCAACCTAGACTATCGACAATATGTTAGCATTATCAATGTATGTTAGTGAGCGCGCCCGCGCGCGAGCGTGTGTGTGTGTGTGTGTGTGTGTGTGTGTGTGTGTGTGTGTGTGTGTGTGTGTGTGTGTACGTGTGTGAAACACCATACTACTAGACTCAAGGCATTCAATGAAAATGTCAAGTAATTAAATACTTATTCTCAGACTGTTTTGAGGTTAATCAACCATTTATGTAAATTGAAACTCGAGGTAGATGGGTGGGTGGGAGCAAAGGAAAGGAAAGGTAAGGAACGATCGATGTCAGCTTCATTGAGACTTTATGCTGAATCAGCGGCGACGAGTGAAAATGTGTGCCAGACCAGGATTCCAACAACCCGAGGTCTCCTGCTTACGAGGCAGTTACGATCACCATTGCACCATCTGGACACAGTGTTCATCGCAGTTGCGGGGACTGTCTCGGCACACCTGTCGGCCGACCCATAATCCCACGTAGCGCCACCTACACGCAGTCCATGTCTCTTATGCTCCTATTCTCAGACTCCCACGTGAGGACGAATTAAATAGGGTATTTGACTGTTTTCTGGAAATTGTGTTAAATGACTGATTACGTCATTTTATCTTTCTAACATGTTTTTTTTCCCCTCTTGAATTTCAGTATTCTTTTATAAAAACGGAAATGAAATTCAAATACAACATCCGTTAAAACGCTACATTCGGGTCGTGTGATGCCTGTGACGTCACTGGCTGGCTTGCCCTTCCTACTGTCACCATGCTAATTCGCAGTGATTTCTCGTTTTGAAATTTACGTTTCGGAAAATGGATTAAAAATGTGTGTAGTACCATACTGTACAAATACAGCTACAAAAAGTCCTGAAATTTTGTTTCTGAGTCTTCCAGAGAATAAGAAGATGTGTAAAATGTTGTTGCACTGTACCGGGAAACTGCCACCACGCCGACGCATAAGCTGAGTAACTTAATTGAAAGTGTGTTGCACTGTGAAGTTAACATTAACTTTTGTCTGAGATATGCTCTCTCACTGTTGCAACGAAGGATAGCGTCATTCAACGAAATTAAACTCCAAGTGAAATTTGTTTTACCTGACTACGATTCAATTTTTCGGATTCTCTATTGTTAGAGTGGTAAACCGTCGAATTTTATAAGGCGAGATCCATAAATCGCTGGTACAAATCTAACCAGAAAGAACATTTTAGCTCATTTCTAAAACAGCTTGACAGTCCTCTCATATGAAAACCAAATCACAATTACGACACTTCACCACACTGATCAGAAACAGAATATTACTATGTTTCCCTTGCTGTTTGCATGCGCATACATTTGCAATCGCTGTTCACAGACGCCGCCTTCATAAAGGTTTGTTCCGGCTAATGTGGCCACGCACTTTTTAGTTTTTTACAAACATTGTTTTTACCTTCGTATTGTCCAGCTATATCCCTATTGTTTAAACTTTTGCTATTTCATCATCTTAGACGAGGATGAAGTAAGTCTGCTTCAGATGCTAACGTTAGTTTACACTAACAAACATCACAGCCCTTACGCTTGTATCAGCTGCATCCTGTACATGCTTTATATCTCTTCCTTTAACCTCATCGTGCTACACTTCGTTGTGCTTCACTACTAGCAATGACACTGGACTCGCATTCGGGAGGACGACGGTTCAATCCCGCGTCCGGCCATCCTGATTTAGGTTTTCCGTGATTTTCCTAAATCGCTCCAGGCAAATGCCGGGATGGTTCCTCTGAAAGGGCACGGCTGACTTCGTTCCCCGTCCTTGCCTAATCCGATGAGCCTGATGACCTCGCTGTTTGGTCTCTTCCCCCAAAACAACCAACAACTAGCAATGTTTCCCAAAATATATTTGTTCGCTAAGTAAATGCATTTATCCTCTGTTGTCCGTTTCTCAGACCAAGACTAACGTGAATTTATATGTAATATATACCACAATCGAAACAACTGCTACAGTCAGCTCTTTCTAATTCTATTTTCGTATTTCGTGTCAAGCTTTTAAAAATATGTGACCAAACTAGAATTTGAACATGTAACCTCTTTCTCTACATTCTAATGCCAAGCCGCTGCGCCAAGGAACGCGTGATGTGTGCAACTTCTCTTCTCAGTGCCTTCTACACACGAAATCAGCACTAAGTTTTCCAAGAATAATTCTGTTGTGCTCCGGGTCGTAGCTCATGACTGAAAGTCGATAATCTAGTTTTATACGTACCCATATACGAAAGTTCTACAGTTCCTTAGTTTTGAACGAGTTTTAATGTGTTGAAGGGAGCAGGGAAGATAATGCCCGTCGTTGCACATATCTCTGCTCTATATGGGTGGAGAACAAACGTATCAACTTTTGCAAGGCTTCCACCATCAGCGTTTCAAAACATTTCCTTTCTATTGTTACTTGAAAACTGTAATCGCGATTTACATCAATAAACAGCTAAACGTATGGCAGTAAAAGTACTTAAAAACCTTGTAACTTCAGCAAAGGCTCCTGTAACACTAGTATAGCTTCCTTTTAATCCTAGCCAGTGACGTCACCAGAGCATCAGCCAATGACAAAGCTTTTTTTCGATCACGTGACCAGATCTTGGTATTTAATGATTTTTAACCTTTAATATCATAAAAATAACAGATGTTTTTTGTGAGAATATTGAAAGTAAATGCTATTTAAATGTTATAATCAATCAGAATAACAACAATCGTAACCATATTTTTAACGTAGCCAAATAGCCGATTGTATCTCTGCTCTGAAGATGGTAAATTCATTGCCTGTCGAGGTGAATCTGTTATATGAATGTGTGGCGTCTGTTCTTTCGGACATATCCAAAAGATCAGACACCATACATTCTTGTAACTGATTCGCCTTGGTGGGCAACGAATCCACCGTCTTCATTGCAGATGCGCAACTACGTCCGACCTCCTGTGGGAATCTCAGAGTAGCGAGCATGAAGGACGTGCCCAGGGACTGCGGATATAGGTCGGCGGAGGGGCGTGCCGATATGATCCACGCAGTTGCTCTTTACTCGTATGAAGTGCTGAGTGCTGTTGACAAGGGATCTCAAATTGAATCCGCATTTCTGGATTTCCGGATGGCTTTCGACACCCTGCCACACAAGCGACTTGCAGTGAAATTCCATGCTTATGGAATATCGTCTCATTTATGTGACTCGATTCGTGATTTACTGTCAGAGAGCTCACAGTTCGTAGTAATTGACGGAAAGTCATCGAGTAAAACAGAAGTGATTTCTGGCGTTCCCCAAGGAGTGTTATAGGCCCTTTGCTGTTCCTTATCCACATAAACGATTTGAGAGACAATCTGAGCAACCGTCTTAGGTTGTTTGCGGATGACGCTGTCGTTTATCGACTAATAAAGTCATCAGAAGATCAAAAGAAATTGCGAAACGATTTAGAAAAGATATCTGTATGGTGCAAAAATTGGCTAAATTAGGAAAAATGTGAGGTCATCCGCATGAGTGCTAATAGGAATCCGTTAAACTTAGGTTACACGATAAATCAGTCAAATCTAAAGGCTGTAAATTCAACTAAATATCTAGGAATTATAATTACGAACAACTGAAATTGGAAGGAACACATAGAGAATATTGTGTGGAAGGCAAACCAAAGACTGCGTTTTATTGGCAGGACAGAAAGTGTAACAGATCTATTAAGGAGACTGCCTACACTACGTAGAATACTGCTGCGCGGTGTGGGATTCTTACCAGATAGGACTGACGGAGTACATCGAAAAAGTTCAAAGAAAGGCAGCACGTTTTGTATTATCGCGAAATAGGGGAGAGAGTGTCACTGAAATGATACAGGATTTGGGATGGAGATCATTAAAACAAAGGCGTTTTTCGCTGCAGAGGAATCTTCTCACGAAATTCCAATCACCATCTTTCCCCTCCGAATGCGAAAATATTTTGTTGGCGCCGACCTACATAGGGAGAAACGATAGCCAAAATAAGGGAAATCAGAGCTCGTACGGAAATATATAGGTTTTCGTTCTTTCCCCGCGCTATACGAGATTGGAATAATAGAGAATTGTGATGGTGGTTCGATGAACCCTCTGCCAGGCACTTGAAACTTCCCCTTTGAACAATTATACAGGACTGTGCTTAACCTGACACACAATATTTTGTTAGCGCAATGCAATCTGACTTTCAAAAATCCCTACAAAAGAATGTCCCTGACTAACATTAAACTATACCTTTCACAAATCACTTACCTCACAAAAATCTTCGCTGCTCAAGCTACTGCAATACAGCGAGCGCCACTACTGCCAGCTAAATAAAAGATTCAAACTATGGAAGGCACTAACTACTGATAGGGATAGTTAGCAAATGAAAGATATTAGTAGAGAACAAACAATGTATTTACCTTGATATCATCATATATAAATATAGCAGTTCATGACAAATTACAAATCTCCGCCATCTCTCTCCCCACATCCACCACTGCTGGCGGCTCACCTCCAACTGCCCAACGCTACGCGCTGTTCACATCCAGCTGCCTAACACTACAATGGCGAGAATTACAACAATGCAAAGCAGCCACAGACTGCACACAGCACAGCCAGTGATTTTCATATTGAGCGCTACGTAACGTTGCCAATAAGAAAACATAAACAGCCTACTTACATAGAGAAAACATAAACAGCCTACTTACATAGCCCCCATGCTCCCCACAAAAAATTTTACAAATTTTTTTTGGGCAGTGGCCAATAATGATTTGATAAAATTTTTCATAATTACAATAACAAAGAAATCAAATGCACACACTTATTGATACAATGTTGGTCAAAAGCTAAAATTTTCTCACAGTCCATAAAGATAGTCCTGATCATTCATCATAACAGTAATTACAGGGTTTTTTTCACAAAGTCTCATTAGTAAAAGAAATTGCACACAGAAGTAGTGGATTTCCATGCAGTCTTGAAGAAGTAGTGTTGTCCTTCCAACGGAAAGACAGTGCTGACTCTTGACATGCATACAGGTAATGGGCCACAACAGAGCAAACCCACAGCAGAGTCATTCGAAGTTTGGAAGAATATTGGTAGGTAGGTCATCACAGAGCAGACCCACTGTAGTCCTGGTAGAGATTACGGTATTGGTGGGCCACCAGAGGTGCAGACCCACTGTAGTCCTTGTAGAGATAATGGTAATGGTGGGCCATCAAAGATGCAGACCCACTGTAGTCCTTGTAGAGATAATGGTAATGGTGGGCCATCAAAGATGCAGACCCACTGTAGTCCTTGTAGAGATGGCCAGCAGCCATCTGTTGCGATTGTGCAGGTGCACAATCACCATTGAAGAGTCTTGCGGATAATATAGCAAGTCCATAAACCACCACTTGTGCACTCACAAAGTTTTTGGAATTGTCCTTAGAACCAGCAATGCTGTTATCCAGTCCCTTGCTGAATTATTAACACACGTGCAAACACTAACAGTCCCTACTTCTCACATATTGTCCATATACTATGACCAACAGAAATGTGTGCAGTGAAATGTAACTAACAAGTTAATAATATCATGAACTGGTGACAATTACAATTTTATAACATTTGTAGTACAGGCTTTACAAAAGAATAGAAATAAACATATACATCAGTGGAATTATGACATGAGTACATACATAAAGGATCACAATAACTTTTGAAACATCAACTTCACACATGAGCATTGAACAGAACAGAATTAATAATGTCTAACATCTTTACAAAGTAAATAACATATTATTAATGCCAATTATATTCGAGGATAACAGTATTCCTCATCATAGTGAATGTAGCTTAATATTAAAAGAAGAAAAAATTCTATGAAACTACACAGAGACAGGAAGAAAACAAATACACAAGGGTACACAAACACATAGTGGGATAACACCAATAGGAAAGGACAGGGTTCGTTTTCAGTGTCACATTTGGTACTGCAGTCCAACCCAAAACTTCATATATCTTTCCTCTTATTTCATCCTTTGTTTCCACCAAAAAAATTCTATCTAAGCATGCTTTCTGTATTTATATGTTCACACATTTCTCACCTCAACATTTATTTCCAAGAAAATCCTACCTAAATCTGTTGTCCCTAAACCCTACTTGTTTGGTTCATATCCTCTTTCAAAATACTTTTTTTTTTGGCCAAACAATTTTCTTATAGCTTCTACATGCATTTCTTCCAATTCATCATAGTTAGTTTCTTATATAGTCTACCTCCTCTTAAGCTAACTTAAATCTACTAAGCTCAGATGTTAAACTAAGGGATGAGGCAATGCAGCAGCACAAAACAAGTAACACAAACAGCAAGGACAAAAAATTCAAATTTGCAAAGCAAGCTTCAGTAAATCTAAATTACCAAGCAATTCAACATTACAACTAATAGAGGCAATGCAGCAAACAAAAAATAAATCTGGCTTAGCAGAGTAACACAACTTAAAGTTCAGTATCACTTTGCCTGGCAAACAGCATCTTATATCTAAACATGACATAGCTCAAGCAGAAAAAATAGTACACTAAAGATAACAATGCAGATAAGGGAAATGTATATTCACATCTTAATGTCTATGTAATTAAAGTGGTGCACCACAACAACTTATTGTAAAAAAATATTACCATGTACTTGAAAAGAAAATTATGTGTTACTGTTACTAGTTCCTTCTTATTGTTCTTTCCTTTCCAAGTGCTCCTTTTTTAAAGAATGTGGATCATAAAATAATTATTTAATAGAGCTGTTGACAGAAAGTGTTCACATTAGCAAATGCATTTCATTTTATAAAAGCAATGCTGCAACACAGCTGGAAACCAGATATCAAATGAAATAAGCAACTATGAAAAGCAAAGCATAAAAATATCATTCAGTAGTCATGTGACATTTCATAAGTTAGTAGAAATTCTCTCAACTCTCATAGAAAGACACTTGTCATAATCAGGTTTGCAGATATAAGAATATTTCCCATCAGTTTATAAGCATTTCAGTAAATATCATAAATTACGAGCTCCACAGTATGCTTTCGACAAGGAAATGTCAATAGCGAGTATAATGGCCCCCCTTTTGTTTTTTTTTTGTTTTTTTTTTTTTTTTTACCTGTGCCGCTGTAAGGCTAATGGCTTTTTTTTCGGGCGGCTGTCGCCCAGGTGGGTGCCCGCGGCGCATTACGTGCAGGTGGCCACTTAACTTTCTTACGGAAATGTTTACGACAGCAGTTTCCGCTACAGTGACAGTCTCACATAAAAATATTTCACAGGTCAAGAATTAGCGTTGCAAATCTGTAGAAAGAAAATCCTATAAATATAAGTGTCCAAATAAAATATTCGTCAGCATTGTGATACAGTCATGCATTTACGCACATTTCATAACTCTTAAAGTACGATTCTTGGTTTCCAACATACTTCTTATTCCTCATATATGGTAGCATCATCTTATTGATCATAAACATATCTCAACAGCATAGTACACATCGTCGTCGTAATAATAACATCATAACACCTCAGTCAAATCTCAAAAACGTCGTAGCTTTCTGCAATAATTTCAAAACCTAAAAAAAATTCTCTGCTCATTTCAATAGTGTCATCTACCTCAAACGTACTTTAAAATCATGCTCCCTTACCAAATATATCATTCAAAGCTCTCATAGTATCACAATGGTTCCGAAAAAATATGAACAGATCACACAGTACAGACAAAATACAATTTCGTAAGTGTGAAGTAATCCAACTCTGTAATTGCGTAAACATATGTCACTGATGTAATAAAAAAAGTTTATCTCTCAGTTACATGATCAGATAGCTGTGTAATTTGTGTGTTAGAGAAATATGATACCGATGTGTAAAGTTGTATAAGCAAATACCATATTAGCTAGGGCTCCTTGTGCTTGCCAAACACATGGTACCCAAAGCTGGCGTGTACCCCCCTGAGGATTAATGTAATTATACCCTCAGGTGTTACAGATTACAGCAATGGAATGAAATGTATTATGGAAAAACTTCGTATCATTGTACTTCAAATATCTTTAAAAAAAAATTTTTTAAGTACAAAATTAATCACTCAAATGCGTGTCCTGTAGCGCTAAATGTGCGTCTTGTTGCAACATAATCTCTGTGGAAGTGTCGTAGTTATCGTCCTCCGAAAGCTAAGTTCTGCAGAAGTCAATGTACTTACCTCATAATACACAAAAGTGAAATGCTTTGCGTATAAATGTCTTAGTTATTACGCTTATTGCCGTGATGAAGAAAGTACTGTACTGTAACGTAATGTTATGCCACGAAAAAGGCTGTCTCATTGTTGCTATACCACAAAAGTTACTACTAAAACATGTTTTTCTTTCCAGAAGAATTCAGAAAACTGTGCAGATATAAAACAGATACACCGCAAAAGCAACATTGTAAATTGTCACTCATTAGTAGCGTCGTGATAAAAATCGTGTAGCTGTCACATAAACTAACCTCTGTGTCATCTGGTATCTCTCAGAAAGCACTTTAAATTCAGGATGTATTTTCAAATAAACCAAAATGTTGCATTAAAATCTCATTAGCAGTACTGGTAAATGTTCTAAGTATGTGAGCCTTATAGTCGTTACGTAATCGTGCAACAAACAAGCAAGAATGTACACACACAATAACACTGTGACGTCTGTTCACTATAACAATGCATTCGTCATTTCTGTTTAAATAAGTTCTCTTGGTTCTTGACTGGATATTTCACTTCAAACATTGTTACATGTTAACAGATTCTAAATCTGACAAAGCATATTAGTAATGTGAAGCGAGAAATTTTATGACAAAGACTAAGTTAAAAAGCAGATTATCTTTCAATAAACGGTTTTACATGTGAAATGTGGTGTAAACCTTTACTCTTCCTAGTACGCAGAGTTTCAACTTCAAAGCAATTATCATGTTGTATACATCGGTAAAGAATGCTAAAATTTTTCTCAAGGCTAGCGTCTTATGTTATTTTTCTTGGAGCCAGCGGGTGCACGCGACTGCCTGCTGTGCGAGTCATTGTCTGTCTCTTTGTTGGCGCGCGCCGTTATTGGGATTAGGAGACCTAACTTCTACAAATTCATTCTGACGAGAAGGCCCTGCTCTGTTTGAATCCCGCCAGTTCTGATGGAATTCAGGTCTGTCGTTTTGTCGGTAGTTTACACAGTTTCTTTCTTGTCGGCCACGTGGTGGAGAATTTCTCCCTGAATCGTAACTGCGTGCTGAACTGTTGCGTCTGAAATTATTCTGCCTCCCTTGACAATAATAGTTCTGGTTACCATATTGTCTATTTCTATGGTTATCTCTGTCATATTCATTTCTACGAAAATGCGATCTTTCTCTGTAACTATTATTCTGCCAGCGGTTGTCATACGGGTGGTGTCTGTTTTGGTCACGATTTGTGTTGTGAGAATAGCCTTGTCGCGTCCAGTTATCATTTCTGTCGTCACGGAATTGTGACGGATGTGACCTGTAATTGTTGTGTTCCTGGTTTCGCGTTCCGCGATTGTCAGTGTCAATTTCTAATTCTTGTAAGAGTCCCTGAAATGCTTCAATGTCGTCTTTGCAACGTCCTGCTAAAATAATATGCCGTAAATGTTCAGGTAATTTGATTAAGCAAATGCGGATGAGTTCTGAGGGGCTGTATGGGTTTGACAGGTACTGATTCTTGTGCAACATGTCTTCAAAATATTTCACAAGACTGGAGAATTCAGATTGTTCGAAATGTTTCATCATTATGATACCATGTTTTACTCGGTCTTGTGTGGCTTGAGACCAATATGCTGAGAGGAAGGCATGGTAAAAATCTCCTTCACTGTGGCAATCGTGAATGACCGATCGCATTCTTACAGCTGGTTCATTCTCTAAGTAGCCACACATAAATTCTAATCTGTGTTCCAACGACCAGTTGGGAGGAAAACAATGAGAGAATTGATGGAGCCATGCTTGTGGATGAATGTCGTTGCCAGAATTCTTAAATGTTTTGAATTTACGTGTAGTAATGAACAGCTTATAGTCAAAATCATCATGTCGGCGAGTCGCATATCGGTCATTGTTAGGTCGTGTCGGCCGTTCCATCTCAAAATTCGGTGCACATTGCCAATTTCTTTCATAACTTCCGAAATGCCCTGTGTTATTATTTTGCGGCTTTTCCGTGTTTCTAAGTCCCTCTTCCCGTGTTGGAGCGCCAGTGTCCTCTGAAATACGTAATTCTTGTATTACCTGTGTCAGCTGATCTTGTACTTCCCGGATTTCTCTTTGGTGTTGTGTATTAATTTGATTCTGATTTTGTTTGAATTTTCTTATTTGTTCATACTCTTCTGTGTCAGTGAAGGCTACGGGTCTTGTGTCATTCAGGTCATCATCTACCTTTGTAGATAAGTTAGTGACCTGATCCGAAAGTTCGGCTACTTTCTCCGATAGTGTCCTTATTTCTTCAGTGTGTTTTTCTGAACCAAGTTTCAGAGTATCTACTGTGTCCTTAAAGTTTTCCTGAGTTTTTGCAAGTTGCGTAACCGAATCGGTAGATGCAACTGAGTCAAATTTAGCTTGCAAGGTCTCATGATTTTCATGAACAATAATTTGCAGTTCTTTTATGGCTGCTTCGTGATTCTGTAACGCATTTTCATGCCGCGAAAAAATAGGTTGAAAATGCTCACAAATTTGTGTTTTTCCGTCATTACAGACTTTTTGACGTTTCGATTCAATGTTATGTAACTCAGTAGTTAAATCTTCGCGTGTTTGTTCAAGTGTGGTGTGAAGATTTTGCTCCATTGCGTCTAACTGTTGCTGTGTTTGTCTCTGGTGTTGTTCCATTGTGTCTAACTTTTTAAGATTTTGTTCCACTGTGTCTAACTTTTTAAGATTTTCTCCCATTTGTCTCTGATTTTGTTCCATTTGTTGCATTAACTGCAATAATAATGTATTAGTGTCTGGAATCTGTTTCTCTACGCTTTTTGGCAGTGCATTTGCACCGGCAACATTCACATTTTGACAAGCAGAAAATGTGTCTTGACTTATTTGAGAAAACGGTGATGACCCAAAACCTGAATCTACAGTATTTGCGAAATTGTGTCCTGTCATTTCGGATTCCTGAGGCGAGCTGTTCCCGACCGATCGATCGATAATGCTTCCCTGTTCACTACCTGTTTCACTGTCTACACCATTGTTTGCAGCCCACTCCATTTCCCTATGCACAATTACCAAATTACTACTTTGAATGTCTGTTACTTCATTACACAGTGGTGCTGCTAAGCTACGCTCGTCGTCACTATTATTTCTCAGTTTACTTTGGAGCCTAGTGTTACGTTTTTCACACGCCATTATTGTCACAATATTTCACACGATAACACAGAAAAACACAATTTGAAGATCAAAAATAAGAGAACACATTAACATAGCACTGAATATAATATCTAGTTAATTGCAGCTGCGAAATACTTGGTGCAAATCTACATGCATGCCACAACTGTTTTACTTTACAACAATGAAAAACTACAACTACAAAGGAAATTCTCTCTATAATTACGCGCTAGCAATAAACAATAGCTACACTAATTACACAAACTACAAGAAAAAAATCAGAAGATTCCAGTGAGGTATCCTAGGCTAAGGGTCGACATATGAAACGTCCCCTTTGAACAATTATACAGGACTGTGCTTAACCTGACACACAATATTTTGTTAGCGCAATGCAATCTGACTTTCAAAAATCCCTACAAAAGAATGGCCCTGACTAACATTAAACAATACCTTTCACAAATCACTTACCTCACAAAAATCTTCGCTGCTCAAGCTACTGCAATACAGCGAGCGCCACTACTGCCAGCTAAATAAAAGATTCAAACTATGGAAGGCACTAACTACTGATAGGGATAGTTAGCAAATGAAAGATATTAGTAGAGAACAAACAATGTATTTACCTTGATATCATCATATATAAATATAGCAGTTCATGACAAATTACAAATCTCCGCCATCTCTCTCCCCACATCCACCACTGCTGGCGGCTCACCTCCAACTGCCCAACGCTACGCGCTGTTCACATCCAGCTGCCTAACACTACAATGGCGAGAATTACAACAATGCAAAGCAGCCACAGACTGCACACAGCACAGCCAGTGATTTTCATATTGAGCGCTACGTAACGTTGCCAATAAGAAAACATAAACAGCCTACTTACATAGAGAAAACATAAACAGCCTACTTACACACTTAAATGTGATTTGCAGAGTATCCATGTAGATGCAGATGTAGATGTAGATGTATGCAATGAACCGTTTGATTTAAAGCTTACGTTAACCTTTTTATTCCAAGACAATACTGCAATTTTTTCTGAAATGCATCCCAAATAAGTCATGTTTACGTATGTTTTCCTTCATGATTTTCTGTGAGTGTTCAATTTCCTTAAACTTCTAGCCAGTGACGGTTGCAACCTGGTTAATTTTCTGATGATAAGTAAGTCGTATTTCCCAATTATGTTGAACATAGCTCAGAACTATGATAGTTTTTCGGAGTATAATCCAATATCACTTTTATAATTGAATCCGTGGTTGTCTTCATTCTTGCAGATAATCCTAAAAAATCAATAGTTCTTCCTCTTCATATTCTACAGAAAAAATTGGTTTAAAATAGAATCCGTTAAAGCTCGCCACCATATGTTCCATTTCTTGATGATTACGTCTAAACACAGATATTGTGTCGTTGATGTACCTTTTATAATAAATAAGTTTTCTTTTTTATTTCAGGGAATAATTTAAAAAATCTACACTCCATTTCTGGAAGGAAAACGTCAGAAACAGTCCAAGCTAGGAGGCTTACGGCTACAGACTGAGACAAATACTTTTTTTTTTTTTTTTTTGACAAGACGGTTCTCCTTTCCCGAAAAGCATTTCTTGCTATTGTCAGTTTACATTTCATATTCTATTTACCATGGTCATACTCGGTTATATTCTTGGTGAATTATCAATATGCCTTCACAACCATTCCTAATATAAATCCCCAGCACCGCCTAATTTCATTGGACTACCCTCGATTACACTTGGTTTTTTTTCAGTCAACTGATCTTCCACGTCGTTTACCGTCATTAGATAACTTTTTTTCTGAACTTAATTCCATTTTACCAAATTTCTCTTTGCTTACTCATCTTTGCTTAAAATACAGATTGAGCATGGTGAACGTGCTACAACTGTGTAACATTCCGTTTGTCATCTGTTGCCTCCCTTTCATCTCCTTTGACTCCTGTAATTAAGGTTTGTTTCTGTACTAATTTCAGGCGACCTTCCTCTCCCTGTATTTTATCCCTAATACCTTTATGCGTTGGAAGAGAAATCTGATCACATCATTCTGAGAACGTACCAAAACCGTATGAAGCTACACATCAGCCAGTATATATAATAAACTATACTGAGCATTCCAACAATTTCATTAAATCAAAAACAGGGAGTGAAACCGATGATTTTAAATTGTAGTAGAAGACAGCCAATCATAGCCACAGAAGAAAAGGAGAGAACATAGTTATCTGACATATCTAACTGATTTGTAACTAGAAAGAAGCGTCATTAACGCCATACTGAAGTTTAAAATTTCTGACTGACCGTAATTGTTAAGCGCACGTGGTAGGATTATCTAATTTTTAGTTTATACTAAAAGGACTCTGAGCAGCAATGATATAAAACATTACAACTGTGTTTTCTTTGCTGGAATTGCAGTTTAATTTATGGTAAGTCTAATACTGAAGCTCTTAGTTTTATAAAAGTTTCTACTACTTCCCTACCGCGTTCTGTAAGATAAACTCCATTAATTCTCCGGTACGTGCCCTAGTGACATGGTTCTCTCAAACACATAATGAAATGCGGAAAAAAGATCTAAATTCACCATTTTCGCAAATTAGATCCTGATAGCTGGGTGCACATGTGAAGTGAAATACATTTTCGATGAAGTAGGGAACGGACGGCGCTACCAATCCGACTAGCAGGATTAAAATTCAATTGCTGCCAAACTGGCGACGGCATTTTTATAGCCCAGTCCCAACAGGACTCCAATGAACAGAGACAAAATTACGTCGCGGCCCGCCTCATATACTAATTTACATGTTTTAATCATAGACCGGGGAATTAACAGACCGGATGCAGTTTTCCAGAATTTAATTCCTCGTCGTTTCTAGTATTAATCGGGAGGGACGTGAAATTTAATAAAGACGCTTCATGTCCACACGCCGAAAGCAATTAAAACCTTGTTACTCTTTAGAACACGTCACGTATAGCATTGTCGCCAAATAATCACATTAAACTCTGTTGATATGCAGAGACCACCCCCCCCCTCCTCACAATTACTTCCAATGATATTGCAGTCCCTGAAACTAGGCACATCCCATCAGATGCCTGTCTGTCGTATAAGTACAATTACTGCATCAGTATCACCCCGAACCACCGCTAGCCGGAATGTTGAAATTAGTGATTTAACCATTCTCTTTTAGAATATTAGGATCTTCGGGTGCGTCTCTCGTCGGACTGCTGAAATTGGATGGAGAATACTTAGAAGTCGGAACACTGGACGTCTCTCTTAATTTGTTAATATTGAATACAACAGACGATGCACCTCAAAGAAATAAGCGCGAAATGTACATACGATGTGAAGAGACCTTTTTAAGCTCTCTGATATTGTTTGCAGGCCAGCTACCTACTGTGGGGCGGCGGTTTGTAAATTTACCGTTATATAAATATGTTTGAATGTTGAAACACTGCATTTCCTATTATTTAGAATGTTATTTATGCTGTCTTTCGCCGTTCTCAACACTGGCTCTCTAACTACAATATTGGCTACCAGAAAGTGATTAGCAAAACGTGAAGCCTGTAATTAGAATTCCTAGTGCCCACTTCATCAGAGAATACACTTATAGCTACAGCTTATAGCTCTGAGGAATTAGGAGATTGTCCGGGATTTATAATCAAAATATAATCAAAAACGATTTTCTAAAATAGTTGAGTATATTCTGAAAGTCACAGATGAAAAACAAAAGAATCCACACCATCTAACTAACAGAGCAGTTCAGAGTCTAATGCGCTGATGCCACTATAACTGTACAAGTTAAATATTTAAATGAATGCTCGCCATAATTTGATGATTAGTTTCATCAAACGCCACGCTAAATAATGGTAGAATGTTTGTCCCGCGGCGGCACGTGAAAATACGACAATACGCAAACTGAAGCTAGATAATGAAAATCATCCCAGAATTGACACTTCACTCGAAAATGACTTCATGGTTACACGTATCCCGAGTAACTTAATACGGCATCCGAGGCTGTTTGTAGCAATGATACCGACGCGACGCGACTCCCGACACATATGGCGTGCTATTCAGCGTCTGGAGAGAACTGGGGTCTTGCTTCCTCTCGCAGCGTTCTTATAAATAAAGCCGCGGTGCGGGCGACTAAGGGAGCGCCTGATCAAATCGGCTCTCCCGACTAGCCGCTGGGCTAGTAATGCACCACTTTAAGTTACCTAATAAATCATAACTTCTCTTGCTGATGGCTGATGAAGCTCTTAATTTAAATGTGCATTCAGCACACAGGTAAGTATTGATAATAAAATTTTGACGTGGCTAAGTTAAATATTTTGGGCGAGAGAATTAATTTAATTACACTGCACGCAGTAGACGAGCTCCGAACTGGTCATTTGGAGATACGCTATCGCTATAGTTTTATAGGTATTCAAATGAAACTTCTCACATCTTCATAGTTATAGCGGATCTCCAACCTACTTAAATATAAACATCCTAGCCTTATTTATTAGCCTACTTAATCTATCTTGCTTCCTTAAGTTTTAAGAAGAAAACCAGAAAATCATGAATTTCAACTAAAATCTTAAATTGTGAGATCCAGAAGACTGTTTATATTAAATAATTATGAAAAAGGAATCTGATTATAAATTTTGAAGTCTCTAGCTCTTTTCTGTTGCGCCAATGATTTTTACAGAAAAACGTCCAAATTTCGAAAATGGCTAAAGTTATCGAACTGATATTCAACACATATTAATTTAGTATTACTCCTGACATGCTAGAAACATTTTAGGTTATTTATTTGATTCTGAAAGTATTGCGCAACATTTATGACGTCAGAGCTAGTTACAGTGGACTGGCTGGCACACAATGGAAAGACTGATGTGAATTTACTACGGCATGAGTAGGCTGCTTCCCTACATCACCCTCTACTTAAATTTTTTGTTTTTGAATGTTAATGAACGAAAAAAAAATATAGTTACAAAAGGGGAAGCAAGAGTACAGCTTAACTTCCTATGAAAAATTTAAAATTGAAATGTAAACATATATAAATATTAAAAGAAAACTGATTACCTACTTTACTTATTTAAATTGCGGGCATGTTTACTGCCTCTTAAGCAACATTATCTTTCAAAATCACAGCAAAATCAATGAAATACTTTGGCATACATATTGCCTTAGACAAAAAAACACATAAGAATATGTAAAATTATAAAAATCTTAAATCCATTAAATACATTTTTACATACACAAATTCAAAGAAAATAATATGATACATAAACAGATGATTATCTCTTAGCAGTCTTTTCTAAACCTGAAAGAAATTTTCACAAATCATTTTTACATTTGTGGTTGTAGCCGCTTTGGCTGGTGTTCTACACTTCTATTCACAAGGGTAGAGGAGGGGAAGTTGCTGTGGTGTGCGTCCTTCACGTTCACTCTAAATTACTTGGGGAAAGGGGAGGGGTCACTGTGAGTTGTGTTCAAGTCACTCCACGCTTTCACGCAGCTACCAGGCTGCCATTATCTGGTTTGTCCTGTAGAACAAACAAAAAGAGTGCCTCAGACTCTGTTCACTTAACATTTAAGGGTGGGTCACAATGAAATGGGGATATATACATTTTATCCTTCAATATTTTGCTGGAACAAAGTTAACAGATTTTTTTTTCCTTATTCTCGTGGTTACTTGACTGTCATAAAATCGGTAAACAAATGGCTCAAAACGCCGTTAGTCACTTACTAGAGAAAATTTATGCTCAAGTCATACAATCATGAATCCTATTTAACATCAATATATTATTTTTGGGCCGGAACACTGAACCAATGCTCGGTACATTCCTGATACATTTGTATTTTAAGCACTTAACTGACTCATCTTTGATTACCTTATTCTTAGAGACAGTATGAGTATATTTGATTAGTAGTTGTTTTCTCAGCTTCTTTGTACATGTGAGTAACTTTTGGTAATAGTACAGTTCTGAGTGTTCAAAACACACTACGTTTAGTTGACTACAAAATTCACTTATTGGTCCTCTGCTGTTGTGTCACTTCCACATCTGCAGTTATGTATTTACTTACTTTGAAGTGTATTTATGCTGAGCTATCAATAATGTTTCACATCTGTCATTATGTTACTTATTTACTTTGCTAGTGTATGAACTTAAGTAATACTCACTCTATTAACATTTAAAGCACAGGATAGCACATTTATTTCATATCCATAGTGTATTGCAGCTGATCAGTTTGCTCACGTGGCAATCCACTTCCACTCGATCGGACGCTGAAACCACAGGTAGTCTCTCTCGACCTACCACTAAAGTGCATCAAGTAATTATGGACGAGCGTAATGCTAAATTCCTGAAACCTATAGGACACCATGAGCTGCTCTGTCTCATCTAACGTAAGGGTACCTATGGTCGCATTCACGCCTCCAACTCATAACCTCAATACATGTAGGTGTGTCCTGTCACACACTACACCAAATAACGGCCAGCTCCAACCTTATAAGTATTTCAAATACGTGTCCTTCACGTCTCAACCACAGACACTGTTCAATTCTATTACATTGCCATTCCTTGCTACACAAGGTGAGTTCATACTTACAATTTGTCTGCATATTTTTCATAACACTAAGCAATCTCTTTTACTATTAATTAGTTAGCTCTACAGCATACAATAGGTTTCACTGCCACTTCAGATCCTGCTTGAACACGAATTTGTACATCTTTTTAAAATATTATTGTGGGACCATTTCCAATAAAACACTTTGTACTTACTATATTACCAGGGATTTATACATAATTGTTACTCAAATACATTTGTATCTTAATTACGTCATACTTCTTTATTGTTTATGTCACTGTTAGGTTTGTCAGATTAGGTATTTTTCTTCACTAATCGGTGGATAGAATGGTTACAGAACTCATGGCTTGATAGCCATGACGGAAAATTTTCATATTGAAAAGAAGGGGTCAAAATTTTTGTGGATAGGGAAGATGAAGAGTGAGTGAGACCTGAAAAGGAAAGAAGATCTCACACAGCTGGGACTGCACAGCTGCCACACTGTGTAGAGGTTACAGAACAACCTCCTCCCTACAGCAGTCATTAGTTTCAGAAACTTTTCATATTGGAAAGAAGGGGTCGAAAATTTTAGGTGGATAGGAAAGATGAAGAATGAGTGAGACCTGAAATGGGAAAGAAGATCTCACACAGCTGGGACTGCACAGCTGCCACACTGTGTAGAGGTTACAGAACAACCTCCTCCCTACAGCATTCATTAGCTTATTAAAATTTTTATATTGGAGAGAAGGGGTCGAAATTTTTGTAGATAGGAAAGATGAAGAATGAGTGAGAGCTGAAATGGAAAGAAGATCTCACACAGCTGGGAGTGCACAGCTGCCACACTGTGTAGAGGTTACAGAACAACCTCCTCCCTACAGCATTCATTAGCTATTATTGCTGACTTAATAGTCCTACCGGAAGATTTTAGTATTTGAGAATAAGAGCCGAAATTTTGGTGGATAGTAAAGATGAAGAATGAGTGAGACCTGAAAAGGAAAGAAGATCTCACACAGCTGGGACTGCACAGCTGCCACACTGTGTAGAGGTTACAGAACAACCTCCTCCCTACAGCATTCATTAGTTTGTTATTGGCTTGGTAACCATAACGGAAAATTTAATGTGTTGGAAAGAAGAGGTCGAAATTTTTGTGGATAGAAAAGATGAAGAGTGAGTGAGACCTGAAATGGGAAAGAAGATCTCGCACAGCTGGGACTGCACAGCTGCCACACTGTGTGGAGGTTACAGAACAACCTCCTCCCTACAGCATTCATTCATAACCTTTGACCACGCCACGTCGATCTGAAAATACTTTATGATGCCTTTTTAGAACCTGTCTCAGTTCTTCCTTCTGATTAGCTGAAATTTTATCGATTTCCTGCAATTTAGCTTCTATTTTGTCCAAAATAATTGCTTCTTTTGTGTTTAGCTTACTTGTACTAAGATTAACACCTTCGTCCGAATATCTCCTATTTTTCAGAACTCGTGTAGGCAGCTCCCAAGTTTCATCATTAGTTACTACATGTTTATCACTAAAAGGTACTGTAATTACTCCGGTTATTGGCAAGACCATTTTTAACTGGCTTCTTTCAAGGTCAACAACACTCTGATATTTTGACAAGAATTCTATGCCAATTAAAACCTCAATACTGAGATTATTTACAATTAAACATGGATGATCAATTAAATTACCATTAATGTTAAATGGCAGCAAAGCTTCTTGCTTTACCGTTTTTGACACCTTGCCAGTAGCACCTATTATTCTTATTCCTGATACCCTCATTACTGTAAGTTTGTCTTTACCAGGTAATGCATCAAAGAAGGACTGAGATATCGCACTCACCACACTTCCACTGTCTAAGAGACAACTTACATTGGTACCCAACATATTCACTATTATTATAGGGTGGCTTATTCTAATTTGTACAGGTGGTTCCTCAAACTCATCCAATAGTTCCTTTTGGATTTGTCTCCAACTAAAGTGATCGACATCTGTCTTCATTACATTTAAGTCAAAGTGTGTAGGGGTTTCCTGAATTACATTTTCAGCTGCCTTTTCCAGTCGGTCTATTAATTTCAAATCGAAACACCGCACGACTTCATTACGTTTAGTTTGCTGAACATGACCCAAATTACTGTAGTCTGAGCGATTCTGCGCCTCCAGACCGGGCATAACACTAGTTACAGCTAAACCACTTTTACCATTATCGTCGGGTTCCTTCTCAAGTGACAACTGATCACAGCTACTGGGTTCATCGACCCCCAACAGGCTACCCTCTACATTTTCACTTACCTCCTGCCCTAAATCTATTAGTACAGTATCAACATCCTGCACAGGCACTTTAGATAAGAGCACATCATCCTCGTCGTAAATATAAGCATGAATTTCTTCTGCTTCTTCACCTGACAATTCAGTATTTTGTAGCTCCTCCCTGTCGTTACACTGCTGCGCCTTCTCTTTCTCTTCCCACTTAGAAAGCGTCTCTAACACGGTATCTATCAAATACTGTGAGTGGTCTAATATTTCTGTTGTATGCTTAGATGCTACCGACACTTCATCCACATGTTCAGTTTGAGTATTCTGATCTGTCTTACCAATTACCGTAACTACTGGCTTAGGAAAAGTAACCGCCTGGTGAGCGCCAGTGTCCTCATAGACGGGAACTAGTTTTCCTGCCTCGGCCTACTACTGTTTCCTTTATTTTTAGTATAGTTAACTGGCACAGAATTGCTTTCCGTACTGTTGTTTACCTGCATAATTTTGTTTGGAACAAAATGATTATCATTTGGATGCCATTGTTGGTTCTGATAATCATTTCTGCAATTCCTACCTCTCTTAGGATGGCGAACACCTACTGTCCTGATGTTTACATTGCCATTTTGCTCGTTCCTAAAATTACTACTATTGTTATTAGCATTTCTGTTATTACGTGCTTGCTCCTCATTGGCAGCAACACGTTCTACACGTTCCAAATATTCAATGAAACGATCCAGATTGTCTCTAGGGGCAGATATAATTCTAGTTTGCCAATACCATGGCAGTTTGGCTTCAAGACCTAGTATAATCATTTCCGGTTTTAGCTTTTCGCCCAAATGTGACAAACGTGAGATCCATGACCTAGCAAACTCTTTAATAGATTCCTTGCCTGCATTGAAGCGTTTTCCACTCCAAAATTCTCTCAACACTTCATTTTGCTTATTGCTAGACCAATACTTATTAATGAAAGCTGTTTTAAACTCCGCTAATGTTTTACACTTCAACATAACATCAGCTGACCAACGCATGGCGTCACCTGCTAAATGGATTCTAATAAATGAGATTTTCTCTCGTTCAGACCAAGTTGGTGGAATCACATCTTCAAAATCGTTCCAGAAATCTAGCGGGTGGATATTTTTATCTGGATCGAACCACAAGAACTGCCGACACCCGATAGAAGCGGAGTTTGCAGCTACAACTTGTTGTATGCTACCATTACCAGAAGTTACTGAAACTACTTTACTCTCAATGTTAGCAATGTTAGTACTAATATTTTCTACTCTCATTTTCAACATTATCTACTCTTTGTACAATATGAGTAGCGTCAGTTTTGATTGCATCTACGTCTGCTTGACATATGTTTACTTTTATATTAACATCTTTAAACCTATCTGAGCACAGTTCAGATTCCGCCTCGATCTTTTCTGTTAACTTGTGCTCCAGCTTCGCATCTTCCATTTGGAAGTCCTTGCGAACCTCAGCAACTTCGGATTTTACTGTTTTATACATTTCTGAAAATTGTTGAGCAACCTTTTTCTTAATATCCTCATGATTGTAATCAATTTTATAAATCAAACTGTCCAGATCCTCTTTCAACTTATTGCAACTAGCCTCGAAAGAATTTTCTAATTCAGGGTTATTGGATTCTTATTTATTATCCATTGCCTCAAACCGTTTATTAAAATTGGTCTGGCTGGCCACAATCCTGTTATTTACCTCGATTATATTAGATTTTAATTCAGCATTACTGGCTGACAATTTTGCATTACTGGCAGCTATTGCTTGTAATATAACATTTAAATCATTAGCCCCAGTATCTTTGGGTTGCTCACTAGCTGGCCTTTTATCACACTCAGGTGACGAAAAACTAGCTCCAACACCAGAGTCATCAAAACTAAATGAAACTTCTGATTGATCAGTCATATCTAACTTCTCCTGTTTAAGCTCTACCATCTCTGATGACTGTTTCGTTTTTAACTCAACAGATAAACTATCATCCAATAAATTAACAATTTCTAATTTCTGCTTTACTACAGGGGTCTCTATTATTGAATCATTGCCCCTTTTTACATTACTGTGAGGAGCCAATACTTCATATTTCACTTTAACATTACTACTTTCATGCATATTTACACTTGAACCATTGTCTGGATTTACAGTTCCTTCAACAGACATAGGTTCTGATATAAGTTTAACCTCAGTTTCTTTTGGCGGTTCCATCGCCGACAGTCTTTTAGTGCAGGTTAGTAAAATTTTTAACAGCTTTTCACTTAACTTAGTTCCTTCTGCACGACGTATGGCGTTTCCGGTGTGGCGTACCAGGATTACTGATGCGACGCAGCTCGCTGATTTGCAGACGGCACTCCGACGGCTGTTTGCTGTTTGTGTGGTCCGCAACTGCAGATGCGGCTCCGGCTGCTTCGGCGGATGACTGCGGTGTGGCGAAACTGGCTTCTCGCGATGCCTGCAGCGCCACTCGACTCAGTGCCAGCTCCGTCAATCCAGATGCGTCGTTAATCCAATTGCGTCGTCCACAAGCACACGTAACACGTTCACTGTTCTATTACTCAGCTGTGTGTCGCATTTCACTCGCGAAACCGAATATTTAAAAATCACTTTCACTTTTACTCAGTTTCTTCCCGGCCGATGCACCATATGTGGGGCGGCGGTTTGGATTAATGTGATTGCTGTATAAAAATTCTGTTTGTAGAAACACTGCATTTCCCGGCCGATCAACTATATGTGCGGCGGCGGGTGGAATTATTGTTGTTAAATGTTCCTATTATTTAGAATGTTATTTATGCTGTCTTTCGCCGTTCTCAACACTGGCTCTCTAACTACAATATTGGCTACCAGAAAGTGATTAGCAAAATATGAAGCCTGTAATTAGAATTCCTAGTGCCCACTTCATCAGAGAATACACTTATAGCTACAGCTTATAGGTCTGAGGAATTAGGAGATTGTCCGGGATTTATAATCAAAATATAATCAAAAACGATTTTCTAAAATAGTTGAGTATATTCTGAAAGTCACAGATGAAAAACAAAAGAATCCACACCATCTAACTAACAGAGCAGTTCAGAGTCTAATGCGCTGATGCCACTATAACTGTACAAGTTAAATATTTAAATGAATGCTCGCCATAATTTGATGATTAGTTTCATCAAACGCCACGCTAAATAATGGTAGAATGTTTGTCCCGCGGCGGCACGTGAAAATACGACAATACGCAAACTGAAGCTAGATAATGAAAATCATCCCAGAATTGACACTTCACTCGAAAATGACTTCATGGTTACACGTATCCCGAGTAACTTAATACGGCATCCGAGGCTGTTTGTAGCAATGATACCGACGCGACGCGACTCCCGACACATATGGCGTGCTATTCAGCGTCTGGAGATAACTGGGGTCTTGCTTCCTCTCGCAGCGTTCTTATAAATAAAGCCGCGGTCCGGGCGGCTAAGGGAACGCCTGATCAAATCGGCTCTCCCGACTAGCCGCTGGGCTAGTAATGCACCACTTTAAGTTACCTAATAAATCATAACTTCTCTTGCTGATGGCTGATGAAGCTCTTAATTTAAATGTGCATTCAGCACACAGGTAAGTATTGATAATAAAATTTTGACGTGGCTGAGTTAAATATTTTGGGCGAGAGAATTAATTTAATTACACTGCACGCAGTAGACGAGCTCTGAACTGGCCCTTTGGAGATACGCTATCGCTGTAGTTCTATAGGTATTCAAATGAAACTTCTCACATCTTCATAGTTATAGCGGATCTCCAACCTACTTAAATATAAACATCCTAGCCTTATTTATTAGCCTACTTAATCTATCTTGCTTCCTTAAGTTTTAAGAAGAAAACCAGAAAATCATGAATTTCAACTAAAATCTTAAATTGTGAGATCCAGAAGACTGTTTATATTAAATAATTATGAAAAAGGAATCTGATTATAAATTTTGAAGTCTCTAGCTCTTTTCTGTTGCGCCAATGATTTTTACAGAAAAACGTCCAAATTTCGAAAATGGCTAAAGTTATCGAACTGATATTCAACACATATTAATTTAGTATTACTCCTGACATGCTAGAAACATTTTAGGTTATTTATTTGATTTTTAAAGTATTGCACGACATTTATGACGTCAGAGCTAATTACAGCGGACTGGCTGGCACACAATGGAAAGACTGATGTGAATTTACTATGGCATGAGTAGACTGCTTCCCTACACTACAGTGAAGTAATGTTATTAGAAAATTGTTACGCAATTCTGGCTGGTTTAATTTAATTAGCGCTTTGCTGGAGACTGGCAGGTAAATTAAAATTTTACAGAATGAACGACGGTTCTGTAGCAAAATACATTTTCTAGTCTTTCTGGGACGGGAAATTAAAGACTGGCTGAATCTGGAAAATTGAAGGAGTATTAGAAACATAAGGCTTAAAAGATGAAGAAGCAAACAGGACGGAATGTTTTCACAAAGAAAATGTTAAAACTGGAAACATTCCAAGATAGAAGCATTAAAAGAAGAGGTGCAAAATGGATCGAAGAGGAAAATGTGAAGTACAGCGGAAAAATGGAATGTTATTGGAGTAACAGAAAACCAGAAACGAGAAGGAATTGAAAGCAGCATGTTGTCCTTAGTTGGCCGTAACGGAAAAAAACCATGTGCTATGACGCGCGCAATATGGCAGTAACATAATTACGCTGCAATATTAGCAGAAGGATTGTATTAATCAATGAAATAGCTTCACTGACTCACCTTTCAGAAGTATTTCTCGTCGGAATACTGAAATTAGCTGCTTTAATCATTACATACAGCCTGAATATTAATAAAACCGACAAACTGCAGGGACAGATTCCTGACAAGAAATGTAGGAAATGAAAACCTAAGAATATGTGTCCGGAAATGCATCGTTGCCGCGGTAGATGGCACTGACGAATGAAAGTTCTTCTGACAATGCGTTGTGTTTTACTCGTCTGTTGCGGGCTGTGTGATTAACGCAGAGTTCTGTAAGCAGCGGAATGATCCGGTATTCATATCGGGAAAAGGCCGAGATGATTTTTGTATTCAACCAAGCAGTTGGAAGGGGTCGTCGAGAAGCAGAACTGGCTCTTCCAAATCTGGTGTAGGCCCGCAGCCGCCTCCCTGCACATTCGTCTGTCTGAAAGGACCAATGATCACACAAACGCTCAAAAACTGACTGAAATGTCTTATGTGTTTGGTGTCTGTGAGGGTATTTGTTTTGGCATAGCCGTTCTGCCGCTCGACCCCTTCCATCTGCTTGGCCGTACACAAACACCATCTCGGCTTGTTTCTTACATGAATACCGGCCCATTCTGCTGCTTACAGTACGCTTGGTCAGTCACACAGCCTGCAACACGTAAGGAACGCACGGCACGTGGTCAGTGGAACTTTCATTCGATAGCGCAGTCCCTGCAGTTTTATTAATATTCACCCTGTATATTTCGGAAGAATAAATCTTTGAGTTCACCCACAAATTTTTATGTGGTTGGGTAGAGTAATAACTAGAGTAAGAATTAGTTGAATAACAGGGGGGCTTCAAACTCTGAAGGACCATCAGGTAACAAACCACCATTTGAATTTGGTCATGAGATGTTTCAGGAAACAAAACGAGCCTCCTGCAATAACTTCCGTAGATTTTACGAGCCGGCCAATGTGGCCGAGTGGTTCTAGGCGCTTCAGTCCGGAACCGCGCTGCTGCTACGGTCGCAGGCTCGAATCCTGCCTCGAGCATGGATTTGTGTGATGTCCTTAGGTTAGTTAGGTTTAAGTAGTTCTAAGTTCTAGGGGACTGATGACCACAGCAGTTAAGTCCCATAGTGCTCAGAGGCATTTGAACCAACCCACTGCAGACTCCTAAGTAAGGTACGAGCATACGGGATTGGTTCCCAAATATGTGAGTGGCTCGAAGACTTCTTAAGTAATAGAACCCAGTACGTTGTCCTCGATGGTGAGTGTTCATCGGGGGTGAGGGTATGATCTGGAGTGCCCCAGGGAAGTGTGTTAGGTCCGCTGTTGTTTTCTATCTACATAAATGATCTTTTGGATGGGGTGGATAGCAATGTGCGTCTGTTTGCTGATGATGCTGTGGTGTACGGGAAGATGTCGTCGTTGAGTGACTGTAGGAGGATACAAGATAACTTGGACATAATTTCATTGGTGTAAAGAATGGCAGCTGACTCTAAATATAGATAAATGTAAATTAATGCAGATGAATAGGAAAAAGAATCCCGTAATGTTTGAATACTCCATTAGTAGTGTAGCGCTTGACACAGTCACGTCGATTAAATATTTGGGCGTAAGACAGCAGGGCGATATGAAGTGGGACAAGCATATTATGGCAGTTGTGGGGAAGGCGGGTAGTCGTCTTCTGTTGATTGGTAGAATTCTGGGAAGATGTGGTTCATCTGTAAAGGGGACCGCTTATAAAACACTAATACGACCTATTCTTGAGTACTGCTCGAGCGTTTGGGATCCCTATCAGGTCCGATTGAGGGAGGACATAGAAGCAATTCAGAGGCGGGCTGCTGGATTTGTTACTGGTAGGTTTGATCATCACGTGTTACGGAAATGCTTCAGGAACTCGGGTGGGAGTCTCTAGAGGAAAGGAGGTGTTCTTTTCGTGAGGAAATTTAGAGAACCAGCATTTGAAGCTGACGGCAGTACAGTTTTACTCCCGCCAACTTATATTTCGCGGAAAGACCACAAAGATAAGATAAGAGAGATTATGGCTCGTACAGAGGCATATAGGCAGTCATTTTTCCCTCGTTCTGTTTGGGAGTGGAACAGGGAGAGAAGATGTTAGTTGTGGTACGAGGTACACTCCGCCACGCACCGTATGGTGGATTGCGGAGTATGTTTGTAGATGTAGATGTAGATACCTTCACCGAGGAGTCAAGAAGTATATTGCTCCCTCCTGCGTATATCTCGCGAAGAGACCATGAGGATAAAATCAGAGAGATTAGAGCCCACACAGAGGCATACCGGCAATCTTTCTTTCCATGAACAATATGAGACTGGAATAGAAGGGAGAACCGATAGAGGTACTCAAAGTACCCTCCGCCACAACACCCTCAGGTGGCTTGCGGAGTATGGATGTAGATTTAGATGTAGATACTGGAAATTTTAAGAAAATACACACGCCATTTTAAACCAGTCAGTTTGATAGAGATCACTTTAACCAACACAAAATCTAAACTCACGTTCAGAAGATAATTTTCTAAGCCTTTCCTAAGAAAACCAGGCGTGGGACGAGGAGACTGCTTGTCGTCTCTGCTGTTCAGATGTGCTATGAATTAATAGTGCAAGGTTATTCCACAGAACATGAAACAGTAAAACCAAAAGACACCACGAATACAAACAGACTGGAATTTGCTGGGCTTGCTCAATTCAGCGCTCAGGAAACACGACAAGTAAAATCACTGCAGAAAATAGTGCAGAATATCGGCCTCAGATTATCGATAGAAAAGGGAAAAATTATATTATTGGTCCATCACTCTTAAACAGATCATTGTAGGGAGTATGAAATAAAAACCGCATGCTAATTTAAATGTTTATTAGAAATCATATAACCACAACGAAAATCCTACATGGTATAACAGAAAAAAAGGAAGTGGGCAGGTCAGAATGCACCACCAACAAGACACACAACACAATGGGCTTTCAAGAGCTGCAAGCAGTCGCTTGCTTTATCATAAATATGTCCGAGTGAATCTAAATGTTATTATCTTTACATATAGAAAAATATTCTTTTCTCAACAATTCTCAAATCGACAGCTACACCCTTCATTTTCATATACGAAATTAGCGAATTTATTCATGGCACTTTTGTTGCCTTAGTTTTCAGTCACTTTCAGAATTCAAATTAACCATCAAATTAACTGATTTAGTACGATTGCATTCTGAATTCCTGGTGTATGCATGTATCTCCACAATAAAATAAAAACATTGAATAGCTGGGAGAGTATGAATGAGAACAGTGGCGAATTTCAGTTTACAAAAATAATCAAGTTTTTATTCATCCTTTTGTAACTACACTCGCCGTATAAATCTCACAAGAAAAATGACGAACATAAATACACAAGGTACACCACAAACTATGATTCACGGAGAACAGGGAGCTGTGCGTATCATTTAACAAAACTAGGCCGGTCAGCAAAGCATTACGCTATCACTTTCATTCAGACGGAAAACGGTACACTGCGGGCGAGGGGCGGGTCGCGGCGCAGCTGTAATGTTCTGACGCGTCCACGAAAAATTTCAAACTAGCAAATCCTGGGATCCTTCCGCTGGTCTCGCCAACCAGTTTGACTCAGAGCCACGACACCGTGTGCTGGAATTGTCAAACGTCAGACGGTCTACTCAGGATGAATAAGTTCACCTTCGTGACAAACGATATGTCTGTGATGATACGCAGTTCCACTGTTGGTACAGTTGGAAACTGCCGCTGGATCTTAATCCACCATAAGACACAGACCACAAGTCTCACACAATAGGGAAAGACCTGAAGTTGTCCACAGGAGAGGACCAGGAGACGAAGAAGACAAAGAATCACCATCACTTTCCATCAAGCCTTGTACAGGAATTGAATTAGTAGCGAAACAACCACCTCCACGTTTTACAAACCAATCAAACCAGACCACCTGTGTGACGAGAGACGCTACGTGGGAAGTCCGCGTGTGAAGGAATAGCGACTTTTCACCGCATGCAATTAGAGAGGAAAATCGAATTACTCAGAGTAAGATAGAAATATGAGAGGGGGCTCATGCCACCTCTCAGGGTGACCATTTCCAACTTCTGAAAGAAGGCTGTTAAGCTTCCCAGACAGTCGTGGCTGTGAAATATATGTTTTTTTTTCTCATGCTTAATGAACCTGGTGACTTTTTGGAGTCAGGGGAGTTACAGTCTTTCCTCCTCTGGACATGTGCACCAGCCGCTTTGATCGTATCATCCCAGCTTCTAACACGGGAATGCTTATAGTTTTATGACCATCCCACTGTTTGTACAAAAGCTCAGATTACAGCAGTGTTTCTTAAATGGCTTCCTCCACCCACTTTTAGCCATCTGCCCGCCTTCGTGAAGGATTGTCGCCTGGCCGGGTAAAATGTATTGTGAGCCGATGCCCTCCTGCTCCGACCTAAGTGGGAAGAATGGAATGCCAGAGCCCAAGGTCCTTCTGCAGGTACAGTTCACAGCTGCTTCCTCAAATCAATCGCACAGCCAGATCTCTGGACACAACATTTATGGCCCACAATCCATCTTTCTCCCTTTTCTCTGTCGCCTCCACTATGGGCTGTTGGGTACAAGTTCCCTACAGGGTACATATGCAGTTATAAGAACATTTCCTCATGTAATAAAGTTATAAGCCACACAGACCAAATGTAGTATTGGGGAACACGGAGATTGTTGTGGATTGGCAAGACAGCCAACCCACTATGAGAGGAAGCCGAAAGGCACGCGTTTTAGCTCACGTGGGCTGGCGTGAGGTCTGGAACAGGTCAAGCAAATGAGACTAACAAAAAACGTACGTAGCTGCTGGAATACTTAACTTTAATCCATAATTGGTGAACATTGCTCTTGACGGTACATGTTTTACAGCATCAATAGTAACTGGTAATGGCGCCTTGCTAGGTCGTAGCAAATGACGTAGCTGAAGGCTATGCTAACTATCGTCTCGGCAAATGAGAGCGTATTTTGTCAGTGAACCATCGCTAGCAAAGTCGGCTGTACAACTGGGGCGAGTGCTAGGAAGACTCTCTAGACCTGCCGTGTGGCGGCGCTCGGTCTGCAATCACTGATAGTGGCGACACGCGGGTCCGACGTATACTAACGGACCGCGGCCATTTTAAAGGCTACCACCTAGCAAGTGTGGTGTCCGGCGGTGACACCACAGAGATCATGACCTAAAATATGAATATTAATCTGACCGACAGAGTAGTTAAAGTGAGAGAGTGGCTTGCCACCTTTCATAGCAACAGAAATAAAACCTTACGTAATAGTTATACAACTAGAAGTAACATATTTACGCCAAACTATTTTCATAACATGTAAGACGAAGATGTACACAGAATACTCAAGATAGAAAAAAAAATAGTCAGACTGTGTATAAATAAAAAACGGCAATACAATGGGCACTGGAGACTAGATTCTAAAGAAACAATGTGCAAAAAATGTGACCGGTAAACAGTACTATCTATAAGAAACACATCTAATTCCCTACAAATCTAAGCAGGATAGCAGAAAGCAGAATCATCACAAAAATAACAGAGAACTAGGAATCACTAAGAACAACACGGAATGGATTACTGAAATCAAGGAAGATATAAGGAAACTACGGCTTACAATTGGAGATTAAAAAACACACAAAACCAGTCAAGTGAAAGAGAAACAAACCAGACTACTAACCGTTATCAACAAATTGACAATGTGGAAGGTGATTTCAGTTAGAGAAACAAAAATAGATTTCTAAGAGAATGAAGTAAATTTCGGGCAACAGGAAGTTAAAAAATTCATTTTTATAAAACTGTCTAAAATGGTCCAATGAAGGACGTATAATGTGAACAAATAATAAATCACATCACTGAAATGATCAATGTCATTGAAAGGGACAGTAACGTATATCACGCACTATATAACTGCGCAGATTTTACGTGAGGTGTCCTAGATATAACTAAGGTGCCGAGAGTCACCGACATTCATTGTTCAGAAAGGCTGTGATAATAACCACACGCCCAATTTCACATCTGACAGAAGGGGTTCTAAATTCACAGCGCAAGACACTCGCCAGGTCCCAAACACAATATTGGTACCTTACGGTAATTAAAACTATTAGATCTGAAGTTTCTTCCCATTTACAATGACTTCCGTTATGCTTTAAGTTGCATTAACTTCGAAAATATTTTGACATTAGAAAGCAACATGCAGCTATGTTTCTGTCTGCTGTAGTCATACAAAACAGGCAAATGTCTTATTGGACACTAACGTCCCATCGAAGTCAGTGCATCTAGAGACTGCAAACAAGCTCATAATGGCCGACTGCGGAAACAAAGTCACCTGTGACTTTGCTTGAAGAGCCATACCGGATTTTTTCCAAAGCGATTAAGGAAAACCACGGGAAATCTGAAGTGTAATCAATTCAGATACAAGTACTTCCATTGCTTTAATTATTATGCTGAATAGTTTGGCTGTTGCCCCAGTTCAACAAAATAAACTTGTATTTTACGTCGATGAGAAGTCAAAAGATGTATGATCATAAGGTTAGAGGTTCTTTGACTGCCAAATGGATGGCGTTGATAAAATTATTTTGAAATGTTGGTTCATGTTATCCATTACCATATGTCAATATTTTACTTCAATTACAGGATAGCGAGCATACGACGTTTTAAAGTAGATTTCTAAAAGTCTTAAGTTAGAATAACATTATTTCGTTTGAGCAGTATTTCGCCAAAGGAAATTCATCCAAAGTTGTTGATTGATTATAAGAAATTTGGTTTATTTCTCTTAAGGATTATTGGTATTTGCTACCATATATTTCCCTATTTATCTTCTGATACTATTGGATAATCACTAGTACATTAACAATTGGAAATAAATAAATTGAAAATAGTTAAATAAACAATAGGAAAAATTAAAGATCGATGTCCAAGTATTCCATTCACTCAATTGCATTAGAGCCGGCCAGAAGCACAGGGGAGGGAAAACTGTTACACTCAAGGACAATAACCCTCTTTCATCAGATACTAATTTATTTAACAGTCAAATGTTACATCAATATTTCGACTGCATGCGTTTCACCTGTACCAAGAAGTAAACTCTCTTATAAACAGAAAATCACATTGGTTTAGTATCCACTGAGGGAGGATGTCAGCAGATGTTAAATGTATAATTCAGTTTTCCTTGGCATTGTATCTACGAGAACTAAGGAAAGAATTCATCATGGTTCATATTTCTCCAACATTTGGAGAGGTTGTGCATTCGCGGTAACTGTGTTCATCTTAAGACTTTGGTCGATAAACTCCTGCAGATTTTCTATTGGTCGATTATCTTACCAAGCCACGAGATGTTTTAACTCCTTTTTCAGAAAGGAATCATGCGACTGATCTGGCTTTATAACATGGTGCTGCATCGAGCTTGAAAAGAAAGTCGCTATTAGGAGCCAATTCCATCTACTGAGGCAGAAGCTTTTTTTCGTAACCTTCTTTTATATTGTAGTTAAGACAGTACAATTGTTTCGTATAGAGCCTGCCGGCACTACGCACAGAATTATACCTCGCAACGTAATCGAAGATGTGTGTTTCACGTTGTGAGCACAAAACAGTACTAAAAAATGGCAGTATCTACAGAAAATACTAATGCTATTGTTTTCTTGTTGAAAATTGATGAAGAAAATTTACATGCGATGTTATTAAAAATGCGCCAAAGATCACACAATAGACAACTGACTGTTACAAAAAGGTACGGCCAAACTTTCAGGAAACATTCCTCACACACAAATAAAGAAAAGATGTTATGTGGACATGTGTCCGGAAACGCTTAAATTTCCATGTTAGAGCTCATTTTAGTTTCGTCAGTATGTACTGTACTTCCTCGATTCACCGCCATGATTTCATACGGGATACTCTACCTGTGCTGCTAGAACATGTACCTTTACAAGTACGACACAACATGTGGTTCATGCACGATGGAGCTCCTGCACTTTTCAGTCGAAGTGTTCGTACGCTTCTCAACAACAGATTCGGTGACCGATGGATTGGTAGAGGCGGACCAATTCCATGGCCTCCATGCTCTCTTGACCTCAACCCTCTTGACTTTCATTTATGGGGGCATTTGATAGCTCTTGTCTACGCAACCCCGGTACCAAATGTAGAGACTCTTCGTGCTCGTATTGTGGACGGCTGTGATACAATACGCCATTGTCCAGGGCTGCATCAGCGCATCAGGGGTTCCATGCGACGGAGGGTGGATGCATGTATCCTCGTTAACGGTGGACATTTTGAACATTTCCTGCAGCAAAGTGTTTGAAGTCACGCTGGTACGTTCTGTTCCTGTGTGTTTCCATTCCATGATAAATGTGATTTGAAGAGAAGTAATAAAATGAGCTCTAATATGGAAAGTAAGCGTTTCCGGACACATGTCCATATAACATATTTTCTTTTTTTGTGTGTAAGGATGTTTCCTGAAAGTTTAGCCGTACCTTTTTGTAACACCCTGTATATATATATATATATATATATATATATATATATATATATATATATACTATGATTCCCAAAACTTTCGCTTATGAGCATACTAATTTTTAAGTCTCTGTAGTTCTTCCAGAGACCTACATCTGAATCATTACTCTGCAATTCACTCTTAAACGTTTGGCGGTGTGTTCGCAGAATCACTTTCAGACTGTTTCCCGACAGTTCCATGCGACGGAGGGTGGATGCATGTATCCTCGTTAACGGTGGACATTTTGAACATTTCCTGCAGCAAAGTGTTTGAAGTCACGCTGGTACGTTCTGTTCCTGTGTGTTTCCATTCCATGATAAATGTGATTTGAAGAGAAGTAATAAAATGAGCTCTAATATGGAAAGTAAGCGTTTCCGGACACATGTCCATATAACATATTTTCTTTTTTTGTGTGTAAGGATGTTTCCTGAAAGTTTAGCCGTACCTTTTTGTAACACCCTGTATATATATATATATATATATATATATATATATATATATATATATATATATATATATATATATATATATACTATGATTCCCAAAACTTTCGCTTATGAGCATACTAATTTTTAAGTCTCTGTAGTTCTTCCAGAGACCTACATCTGAATCATTACTCTGCAATTCACTCTTAAACGTTTGGCGGTGTGTTCGCAGAATCACTTTCAGACTGTTTCCCGACAGTTCCATTCTTGAATACTACAAGGGAGAAATGAAAACCTAAATATTACTGTGCGAAATCTAATTTCTCCTGTTTTATTACGACGGTAATTTTTGGCCGCAGCGAAAAACGCCTTTGTTTTTAATGATTGTCACCCCAAATCGCTTATAACATTCGTAACGCTCTCTTCCCTATCTCGCGGTAGAGCTGCGCTGCTTTGAACTTTTCGATGTCATCCATGAGTCTTCACCTGGTACGGATTCAATACCACCAGAAGATGACGGGCAAGCATAGTGCAAGCAGTCTCTTTGGTAGGTATGTTGTACGTTGTAAGTTTTCTGTAAATAAAGTACAGTATTTGGTTTGTCTTTCCTACGATTACAGTTTAAGTCGTTTGTAATCCCTATGTACACTATGTGGTCAAAAGTATGCGGACATCTGGCTGAAAATGACTTCCAAGTTCGTGCCACCCTCCATCGGTAATACTGGGATTCAATATGGTGTTGGATCACCCTTAGCCTGGATGACAGTTTCCACTCTCGCAAGCTTACGTTCAATCAGATGCTGTAAGTTTTCTTGGGGAATGGCACCCCATTCTTCACGGAGTGCTGCACCGAGGAGAGGTATCGATGTCGATCGGTGAGGCCTGGCACGAAGTCAGTGTTCCAAAACATCCCAAAGCTGTACTATACGATTCAGGTCATGACTGTGTGCAGGACAGTCCATTACAGAGATGTTATTGTCGTGTAACCCCTCAGCCACAGGCATTATAAACACCTGCTCGATCGTGCTGAAAAATGCAATCGCCATCCCCGAATTGCTCTTCAACAGTGGAAAGCAAGAAGGTGCTTCAAACATCAATGTAGGCCTGTGCTGTGATAGTGCCACGCAAAACAACAAGGGGTGCAAGCCCCCTCTATGAAAAACACGACCACACCATAACACCACCGCGTCCGAATTTTACTGTTGGCACTACACACGCTGGCAGATGACGTTCACCGGGCATTCGTCATACCCACAACCTGCCATCGGATCGCCACACTGTGTACCGTGATTCGTCACTCCACACAACGTTTTTCCATTGTTCAATCGTTCAATGTTTTCATGCGATGCGTCGTTTGGCATTTACCGGCGTTATCTGTGGCTTAAGAGCAGCCGCTCGGCCATGAAATCCAAGTTTTCTCACCTGCCGCCTAACTGTCGTAGTACTTGCAGTGGATCCTGATGCAGTTTGGAATTCCTGTGTGATGGTCTGGGTAGAAGTCTGCCTGTCACATATTACGACCCTCTTCACCTGTCGGCGTTCTCTGTCAGTCATCAGACGACGTCGGACAGTACGCTTTAGTGCTGTACGTATCCCTTCACGTTTCACCTTCACTATCACATCGGTAACTTTGGATCTGGGGATATTTAGGAGTGTGTAAATCTCGTGTACAGACGCATGACACAATTGGACACCCAATCATCTGACTACGTTCGAATTTCGTGAGTTCCGCGGAACGCCCCATTCTGCTCTCTCGCGATGTCTAATGACTGCTGAGGTCGCTGATATGGAGTACCTGGTAATAGGTGGCAGCATAATGCACCTAATATGAAAAAAGTATGTTTTTGTGGTGTCCGGATACTTTTGATCACATAGAGTATTTATTTGAATCTGTAACCTTAAAATTTGTTTTATCCATTGCATAACTTGAACTAACGTAATTCTGTAGTTCCCATGTGGAGGGTCTGACACTTATTGTTTATGGGTAATGGCCATTTTTCGCACCATGTATATATGTTGCATAAACCATTTCCCTATTCGTTTTGATCTTCTGATGACCTTAGAAGACGGTAAACGACAGCAGGTTCGAATCCTGCCTCGGGCATGGACGTGTGGGATGTCCTTAGGTTAGTTAGGTTTAAGTAGTTCTAAGTTCTAGGGGACTGACGACCTTAGATGTTAAGTCCCATAGTGCTCAGAGCCATTTGAACCATTTTTGAACAAACTGACTATAGGAACCAGTGTCCATAAACGTCGACAACGCTGCAAGGTGTTGAAATTATAGGCACCAGTGCTAGCTACTAGGCCACCCCTTCGCCAGCAAACGTTACTCTGTATGCTTCAGAGACCGTAGGCGGAACTTCCGGTAATGCTGTTTGTTAGTCAGTGATCATGACTATTTGCCACGATCGTCATTGGAGAAGATGGAGCTAACTGCCACGTACAAAGCTCTGAATGTGATGCACTGTTGCCTCGGTGTATGACGGATTTGGAGGTGCGTTCCATTTGTAGTTTATTATCCTTCCGTATACCGAAAAATACTGGAGATTTTAGAGCTTTCTAGGCTCTGATTCAAATGGTGTAAGACAGGGATGTAGTTTTTGCACCATTGTTCAATATGTACATCGAAAACTCAATGACGGAAATAAATGAAAGGTCCAAGAGTGGAATTAAAATTGAAGGCAAAAGGATATCATTGACATGATTTGCTGATGACACTGCTATGCTCTGTGAAAATGAAGAGGAATTGATGGAGCTGTTGGATGGTATGAACGGTCTAATGTGCTCAGCATATGGCTGAGAGTACATCGAAGAAAGAAGAAAGTGATTAGAAGAAGCAGAAATATGCACAGCGAGAAACATAACATCAGAATTGGTGATCACAAAGTAGTTGTAGTGAAGGAATTCTGCTACGTAGACAGCAAAATAAATGAATGACACTAGCATGGGAAAATCGGACATTCCTGGCCACGAAAAGTCTGCTGGTAACAAATATAAGCCTTAATTTGAGGACAAAAGTTCTGAGAATGTACGTAATGAGCACAGTATTGTGTAGTAGTTGTGGTGTCACCGCCAGACACCACACTTGCTAGGTGGTAGCTTTAAATCGGCCGCGGTCCATTAGTACAAGTCGGACCCGCGTGTCGCCACTTTCAGTGATAGCAGACCGAGCGCCACCACACGGCAGGTCTAGACAGACGTACTAGCACTCGCCCCAGTTGTACGGACGACTTCGCTAGCGATGCACACTGACGAAGCCTCGCTCATTTGCAGAGCAGATAGTTAGAATAGCCTTCGGCTAAGTCAATGGCTACGACCTAGCAAGGCGCCATTAGTAACATTGCATGTATCTACAGAGTCTCCCTTGTATCGTCAAGAACGATGTATACAAATAATGGATTAAAGTTAAGTATTCCAGAAGCTACGTACTTTTCTTTATAGCATTCATTACGTATCCTGTTTCAGACCTCACGCCCATCTGCGTGAGCTTAGCGCGTGCCTTTCGGCTTCCTCGCATTGTGTCTAGGCTGTCTGGGAAAACCAGAAGGGAAGAGAATCGGAGCATTTGAGGTGTGATGCTACAGAAGAATATTGAAAATTATATGGGCCGGTAAAGTAATAGATGTGGAAGTTCTCCAAATAATCGGCGACGAAAGGAATGTATGGAAAACACTGACAAAAAGAACAGACAGGATGGCAGGACAAGTGTTGAGACATCAGGGAATACTTTCCATGGTACTAGAGAGGGCTGTATACGAGAAAAACTGCAGAGGCAGTCAGACACTGGAATACACCAGGCAAATAATTGAGGACCTAGGTTACAAGTGTTACTGTGAGATGAAAAGGCTGTCACAAGAGAGGCAAATTCTTCGCCAGCCACAAATAAAAGAAAACGAAGAGAAGAAACTGTGGATAGAAATCAGTGTCTGAAACCGCCGTCATCCACCAAGGCAACAGACATCACATTCACAGAAGGCAAGGCATTTCCACACAGCAGCTAGCTCCACATTCTCCACCGGCGGTAAGTTGCCATCAGTGATGTCACTTTCGCTGCCGAAGTGGTGGGCTATGCTCTGTAAGGAAGTCGGGTGACGTTTCAGGACATGGTTTCTTATCCTGGCTGTATGGTGTAGGGGGTGGGTTTTAACCCTGTATCACGCCGTTTTAGTTCGTGGGATTTATTCTGCGTATGTTCGTTGTAAATTTAAAAAAGGTGGTTATATATTTTATTATCAGGTACTGAGATGATCTTTGCGCCGGAAACTGCCTCGATCATCATCTCTCTCCAGACGTAATACTGCAGATAGCCCAGGAAGACAGCACTACATTTTTTTTCATTTCTTGTCAAAGCCGGAATTTAAACAGTTGGTTAAAAAGACAACTTCACCACTGTACTGTAGCCACGGATGATGTCGAATCTTGCTTGTTCCTGTGTTTCTGGAAGAATCCAACAACAACGACACGGATTCCCGAAACAATTAATGAATCAGAAAGAAAAAAAAATTAAAGTTACAGAAATAGCAGAAACAAACTATTTTAAGAACAAAGTAACAAACACAGAAGTCTTCAAAGGTAGAAAAAAATAGGGAATCAGGAAAAACGTGGACTCGGGGAAGAAAAGACAAAATGGGAAGAACATGAAGGAGTGTTGGAAGAACAAAAAGCAACAGAGAAAAAAGATTGGATTGTAGTTGTTACGTGTTCCTTATTGACAGCGCGAAGATAAAAAACAATGACGTGTAGTCGCACTCCGCCTCCACTAGTCCCCCTCTTCACCACCATCTTACGAATGCCGAGATTCCGACAGCTGTAGCTGTCTGCATTCTGTTGCGGCCACTTGCGTCAAGTTCGCTGTGTAAAGTAAAATATCTGACACAAAATGCCTAAACGTAAACATGTTGTCGTTTCTATGACTGATGAATAGAAGATTAATAAAAGGTTAGAGGATTGTCAGTTTGCAACCAAATTATCCAAGTACAATGCTGGTAGTCGAAATTACGAATATAGGGCGACAAAACAGTAGCAACACAAATTTGTATCTAAGCTTGAATCTACCGGTGGGTCGACAAAGTCGTAAAACTACGACGCTCGCCACGAACGTAGATCTAGATGGTGCTGTTTACAAGTGGTTTACACAAAAACGATCACAAGGAAAACTTATCTCTGGTCCCATTCTATTTGAAAAGGCAATTTAATTTAGCGAAAATCTTGGAGGGCCGTCGAATTTTAAGGCAACCACGGCCTCATTAAAACGCTTTAAGTCAAGACACTGCATTAGTGAATTTCAAACCCACCTATTTGCTGATTTCTTCAAAATTAAATTAAGCGACGTTTACAGAGTGGTAACGGCCTTGCCGCAGTGGATACACCGGTTCCCTGCGATCACCAAAGTTAAGCGCTGTCGGGCGAGGTCGGCACTTGAATGGGTGACCATCCGGGCCGCCATGAGCTGTTGCCATTTTTCGGCGTGGCGACCGAATAGTAGCGGCTCCGGCCAAGAATACCATCGTAACGGCCGGGAGAGCGGTGCGCTGACCCCACGCCCCTGCTATCCGCATCCTAAACTGAGGATGACACAGCGGACGGATGGTCCCGGTAGGCCACTCGTGGCCTGAAGACGGAGTGCTTTTTTCAGGAAAGTAGATTGTTCTTGTTGTGCTCTTCAGTCCAGAGACTCGTTTGATGCAGCTCTCCATGCTAATCTATCCTGTGCAAACATCTTCATCTCCCAATACCTACTGCAACCTACATCCTTCTGAATCTGCTTAGTGTATTCATCTCTTGGTCTCGCTCTACGAATTCTACCCTCCACGCTGCCCTCCAATACTAAACTGGTGATCCATTGATACCTCAGAACATGCCCTACCAACCCATCCCTTCTTCTAGTCAAGATGTTCCACAAATTTCTCTTCTCCCTAATTCTCTTCATTACCTCCTCATTAGTTACGTGATCTACCCATCTAACCTTCAGTATTCTTCTGTAGCACCACATTTCGAAACCGTCTATTCTCTTCTCGTCCAAACTACTTATCGTCCATGTTTCACTTCCATACATGGCCACACTCCATACAATACTTTCACAAACGACTTCCTGACACTTAAATCTATACTCGACGTTCACAAATTTCTCTTCCTCAGAAACGCTTCCCTTGCCGTTGCCAATCTACTTTTTATATCCTCTCTACTTCGACCATCATCAGTTATTTTGCTCCCCAAATAGCAAAACTCATTTACTACTTTAAGCGCCTCATTTCCTAATCAAATACCCTCAGCATCAGCTGATTTAATCCGACTACGTTCCATTATCCTCGTTTTTCTTTTGTTGATGTTCATCTTGTATCCACCTTTCAAGACACTGTCCATTCCGTTCAGCTGCTGGTCTTATACTGTCTCTAACAGAATTGCAATATCATCGGTGAACCTCAAAGTTTTATTTCTTCTCCATGGGTTTTAATTCCTACTCCGCATTTTTCTTTTGTTTCCTTTACTGCTTGCTCAATATACAGATTGAATAACATCGGGGACAGGCTACAACCCTGTCTCACTCCCTTCCCAACCGCTGCTTCCCTTTCATGCCATTCGAATCTTATAACTGCCAACTGGTTTCTGTACTAATTGTAAATAGCCTTCCGCTCCCTGTATTTTACCCCTGCCATCTTCAGAATTTCAAAGAGAATATTCCAGTCAACATTGTCAAAAGCTTTCTCTAAGTCTACAAATGCTAGAAACGTAGGTTTGCCTTCCTTAATCTATTTTCTAAGATAAGTCGCAGGGTCAGTATTGCCTCACATATTCCCATATTTCTACGGAATCCAAACTGATCTCCCCGAGGTCAGCTTCTACCAGTTTTTCCATTCGTATCTAAGGAATTCGCGTTAGTATTTTGCAGCTGTGACTTATTAAACTGATAGTTTGGTAATTTTCACATCTGTCAACACCTGTTTTCTTTGGGATTGGAATTATTATATTCTTCTTGAAGTCTGAGGATATTTCGCCTGTCTCATACATCTTGCTCACCAGATGGTAGAGTTATGTCAGGGCTGGCTTTCCCAAGGCTGTCAGTAGTTCTAATGGAATGTTGTTTACTCCCGTAGCCTTGTTTCGGCTTAGCTTTTTCAGTGCTCTGTCAAACTCTTCTCGCAGTACCATATCTCCCATTTCATCTTCATCTACATCCTCTTCCATTTCCATAACATTGTCCTCAAGTACATCACCCTTTTATAGACCCACTATATACTCCTTCCACCTTTCTGCTTTCTCTTCTTTGCTTGGAACTGGGTTTCCATCTCAGCTTCTGATATTCATACAAGTGGTTCTCTTTTCTCCAAGAGTCTCTTTAATTTTCCTGTAGGCAGTATCTGCCTTACCCCTAGTAAGATATGCCTCTACATCCTTACATTTGTCCTCTAGCCATCCTTGCTTAGCCATTTTGCACTTTCTGTCGATTTCGTTTTTGAGACGTTTTTATTCCTTTTTGCCTGCTTCATTTACTGCATTTTTATGTCTTCTCCTTTCATCAGTTAAAATCAGTATATCTTCTGTTACCCTAGGATTTCTACTAGCCCTCGTATGTTTACCTACTTGATCCTCTGCTGCCTTCACTATTTCATCCCTCAAAGCTACCCATTCTTCTTCTACTGTATTTGTTTCCCACATTCCTGTCAATCGTTTCCTAATGTTCTCCCTGAAACTCTCTACAACCTCTGGTTCTGTCAGTTTATCCAGATCCCATCTCCTTGAATTCTCACCTTTTTGCAGTTTCTTGAGTTTTAATCTACAGTTCATAACCAATAGATTGTGGTCAGAGTCCACAGCTGCCCCTGGAAATGTCTTACAATTTAAAACCTGGTTCCTAAATCTCTGTATTACCATTATATAATCTATCTGAAATCTTCGAGTATCTCCAGGCCTCTTCCATGTATACAACTTTCTTTTACGATTCTTGAACCAAGTTTTAGCTATGATTAAGTTATGCTCTGTGCAAAATTCTACCAGGCGGCTTTCTATTTCATTTCTTACCTCCAATCCATATTCACCTACTACGTTTCCTTCTCTTCCTTTTCCTACTATCGAATTCCAGTCATTTATGACTATTAAATTTTCGTCTCCCTTCACTATCTAAATAATTTCTTTTATCTCATCATACATTTCATCAATCTCTTCATCATCTGCGGAGCTAGTTGACATATAAACTTGTACAACTGTGGTAGGTGTGGGCTTCGTGTCTATCTTTGCCATAATAATGCATTCGCTATGCTGTTTGTAGTAGCTTACCCGCACTCCTATTTTTTTATTCTGCTCCTTTTCAGGAACCACAAGCTTGTCTGGCCTCTCAACAGATACCCCTCCGTTGTGGTTGCACCTCCGATACGGATATCTGTATCGCTGAGGCACGCAAGCCTGCCCCCACCAACGGCAAGGTCCATGGTTCATGGAAGGGGGGGGGGGAGGGGGGGAGTAGATTACGCTCTTAAAGACGTTTACAATGACGACGAAACAGTCTCTATCGGTAAGCTTTATCAAGAAAAACACTTGCTTCACTTCGTGAATTAGCTGCATCCTGTTCTAAAACAAGCAAGGATGGCATTACTACTTCAGCTTGTGCTAATGCTACTGGTAGCCACTGACTGCCTGTATTCATCATTGGTAAACGTACGATACCGTGTCGTTTCAATCACGTTAATATACCTTCGCTCTCTACTCTTACAGCCGGCCGTTGTGGCCGAGCGGTTCTAGGCACTTGAGTCCGGAACCGCGTTGCTGCTACGGTCGCAGGTTCAAATCCTGCCTCGGGCATCTGTGTGATGTCCATAGGTTAGTTAGGTTTAAGTAGTTGTAAGTATAGGGGACTGATGACCTCCGATGTTAAGTCCCATAGTGCTTAGAGCCATTTGAACCATTTTGAATCTACTGTTGCACTTCAGAAAAGAGCGCCTGGATGGATAGGACGATTTTCACGGAATGGGTTACGGAAGTTTTTCTACCCTCTGTGAAAGCTGATCACCTAATGAATGCAAAAGGGAGAAAACATTACTTCTTCTTGAGAAAGCCAACCATCCATTATTTGAAATCTTAAACGAAAAGGACAAGTTCCTAACAGTCATTTTTCTTCCACCTAACATAAACTCCTTACTACAGCAAATAGAACAAGACGTTATTAAGACTTTCAAATTGTATTACAGAAAAGAATTGTTGGGTAAGTTATTGTTGCAAAAAGAATCGGAGGGAGAAGAAATTCTGTTAGGCAATCACAAAAATGTTGATATGACAGCTGCGTCCATCATGAGTGGAGGACCGTGGTATATTGTAAAGGATTTAAAAAATCCTGGAATAAAATTTTGTATGTAGCGGAAAGTTCCCAAAGTCTAATTGAAAACGACTAACAGAGTGACATGCTCAATACATATGCTAGAAGAACGCAGCTGCATTCAATGTGATGAAGAAAGTGTCCAAGAATGAATGAGTGTCGACTATGCAGACCCAGTGTACCAAATCGTGCAGGGAAGCGAAACTGTAAGCTTCATCATTGATGAAGCTGATGCTCCCACCATGGCCATCAATTTTGAAACATCCCCTTACAAAAATTTATGAATTACTGTGCTGATAAACCTCTTACGTTATTTGATTTTCACACAGATGAGCAAAACTGAACGTACTCAGACATTTCTCTCTTATGCTGATCATCTCTAAACTGACACACAATATTTTTAGCGCAACGCAATCTGACTTTCAATAATCCCTACAAAATAATGGCCCTGACTAACAATAACTAATACCTTTCATGAATCACTTACCTCACAAAAATCTTCGTTACTCGAACTACTGCAAAACGGCGAGCGCCAATACTGCCAGCTAAATAAAAGATTGTAACTCCTGAAGGCACTAATTACTGATAGGCATACTTAGCAAACGAAAGATTTTGATAGAGAACAAACAATGTATTTACCTTAATAGTGTTCAAAAGTCATAATATATATATCAGTTCATGGCATCTAGTGTTACAAATTTACTCTTTCTGATGGACACACGTCCAGATCATCCGCTCTCAATACTCCGCCATCTCTCTCCCCACATGCACCACTGCTGGCGGCTCACCTCCAACTGCACAACGCTACGCGCTGTTCACACCCAACTGCCCAACACCACAATAGCAAATATTCCAACAATGCAAACCAGCCACAGACTGCACACAGCACAATTAGTGATTTTCATACAGAGCGCTACGTGGCGTTACAAACATAAAAACCTGAATAGCCTACTTACAATTTGTGCTCCAGAAAATAAAGTTGAAAATATACTGACTGCTTGTAAATCATTTACTACAAGTTTAGAAACTGCCTTGCGATAGTTTTAAGCTCAAGATGAAAGCGACCAGTATCAGATATGTGGCCTGATAAAAGTGTGTGACTTAGCTGCTCGTAAGCGGTTAGGCTTGCTGAATCACACAAGTATTAAGAAATTTTAAGCGTTAATACTGCATATACGATTATGTACTTTACTTACAAAATGCATATGTATTACATATTTTTTGTTTACAATGCTGTGATACATACTTTCCTACGGTACCTGCCTTTGTCAAAAAGAAAGAGAGTTATATTATTACACTACTGGCCATTAAAATTGCTACACCACGAAGATGACGTACTACAGACACGAAATTTAACTGACAGGAAGAAGATGCTGTGATATGCAAATGATTAGCTTTTCAGAGCATTCTCACAAGGTTGGCGCCGGTGGCGACACCTACAACGTGCTGACATGAGGAAAGTTTCCAACCGATTTATCATACACAAACAGCAGCTGACCGGCGTTGCCTGGTGAAACGTTGTTGTGATGCTTCGTGTAAGGAGGAGAAATGCGTACCATCACGATACCGACTTTGATAAAGGTCGGATTGTAGTCTATCGCGATTGCGGTTTTTCGTATCGCAACATTGCTGCTCGCGTTGGTCAAGATCCAATGATGTTAGCAGAATATGGAATCGGTGGGATCAGGAGGGTAATACGGAACGCCGTGCTGGATCCCAATAGCCTCGTATGCCTAGTAGTCGAGATGACAGGAATCTTATCCGCACGGCTGTAACGGATCGTGCAGCCACGTCTCGATTCCTGAGTCAACAGATGGGGACGTTTTCAAGACAACAACCATCTGCACGAACAGTTCGACGACGTCTGAAGCAGCATGGACTATCAGCTCCGAGACGATGGCGGCGGTTACCCTTGACGCTGCATCACAGACAGGAGCGCCTGCGATGGTGTACTCAGCGACGAACCTGCGTGTATTCGTCATGCTGGTGTTATCACCCGGCGTGGTGGTATGGGGTGCCATTGGTTACACGTCTCGGTCACCTCTTGTTCGCACTGACGGCACTTTGAACAGTGGACGTTACATTTCAGATGTGTTACGACCCGTGGCTCTACCCTTCATTCGATCCCTCCGAAACTCTGCATTTCAGCAGGATAGTGCACGACCACATGTTGCAGGTCCTGTACGGGCCTTTCTGGATACAGAAAATGTTCGACTGCTGCCCTGGCCAGCACATTCTCCAGATCTCTCACCAACTGAAAACGTCTGGCCAATGGTGGCTGAGCAACTGGCTCGTCACAATACGCCAGTCACTACTCTTGATGAACTGTGGTATCGCGTTGAAGCTGCATGGGCAGCTGTATCTGTACACGCCAACCAAGCTCTGTTTGACTCAATGCCCAGACGTATGAAAGCCGTTATTACTGCCGGAGGTGGTTGTTCTGGGTACTGATTTCTCATGATCTATGCACCCAAATTGCGTGAAAATGTAATCACATGTCAGTTGTACTATAACATATTTGTCCAATGAATACCCGTTTATCATTTGCATTTCTTCTTGGTGTAGCAATTTTAATGGTCAGTAGTGTATAAGTACCGGGTGGTTATAATTAAACTTTCCCTGTTTAACACGTTATACCACGGAAGCTAACTACCGTACGAGTACCTAAATTTGTAACATTAATGTCCTGAATATGGGGTGCATGATTTCCATGCGTCTCAGCGTCACCGCCCACTTCCAACTAACGCCAACAGGTGCCACGATCAGTCATAGTGATTCATAGTCTCACACACCTGACCAGTAGCAGTGCACTTGTTGACGTGTCAGCATGAGCTTGGACAAAATAAACAACAGTAATGCTGCAGCTGCACTTCGAGAATATCGCTGGCTGAAAGGATTACGGAAGGGTCCTCTTTCTCCATCTTCTGTGAGGAGCATGATGAAGAAGTTTGGAGAACGAGACATCGCTGAGGGAAGAGGCCGACGGCCGCTTCCACCCCAGGTGTTTGACGAAATCGCTGTTGCTGTGGCAGACAACGCTGCGAGCAATTCCCGATCGTCAGGCAGTGCGGGTGCTGTGTCACTACTGTTGAACATCCCGTGCTCCACTGTATGGGAGGTGCTTCGAACCATTCTCAAATGGTATCTGTACAAGATTCATATCGTACAGCAGTTTGAGCCACAGGACGCACGACGACGTATTGACTTAGCTCTCCACTTTCTCGTAGGGATTGATGTTGACGAGGGCTGGCCGTGGACCATCTATGGATAGACGAAGATTATTTTTATCTGAGGGTGAGGTGAATACACAGAATTACCGAATGTGGAGATCTTCACCTCCAGTCACTGTGCATGCAGTTCCTTCGTATGGTGACCGTCTCACCGTATGGTGTGGCTACGCGGCTACGTTCATCATTGGCCAACTCTTTGTTGAACAGCACCAAAGATGTGAAGTGTGGCTGGCCAGCGTTACTGCGATATGCTTCGCCAGCAAGTCAGACCCACCCTACAGGAGAGGGACGCATTAAACTTAACAATTTTCATGCAAGATGGGGCCCCACCACACATCGCTCGTGAATTTCACTTACTTCTCCGAAACACATTTGGAAACGATCGAATTATCAACTAATCGTTTCCAGGTGCTTAGCCGGCACGATCACCTGATCTCACTCCCTGTTATTTCAGGTTGTGGGACTACCTGAAGGACTGGATTTACCAGAGACATTCACACACGTGCTGATCTGAAGCGCAGCGTATCAAGAGAGGTAGCCAGCATACCTACGGACATGCTTCGTTCTGCTGTGCAGAATGCAATCCAGCGCTTTCAGACTCTTTGATCGGTGCTATATTCAGCCTCTTTTGTGACAATAATGGTACCGATATGTAAGGTATGATGTACCGTAGCAACACATTAAAAGTTGAATTGATTCTGTGTTATTTCTCTTCCCCACGTCCTTGACGTTTATGGTACCAGATTTGGTAGTCTTACGGTAATTAGGTACCGTGTTATAACGTGTTAAATAGGGAAAGTTTAATTATAACGACGTGGTATATGCAGTTTTTAGTGGAAAATTGGTATACATTTCGATTACCCGAATAAACCGGTTTTTCAAACACCCATGTCCACCGTTTAGTTCGTATAATCAATGCCCAACTGTATGTGCGATTCTTTCCACTGTGGGTATATTCTCGGCAAATTTGCCTCGACGATTTCGGTCACGTCAGTGTGGGGGCCCCAGTTGCGCGGCAGGCAAGCGAGCCACAGATTCATCGAACCCACACTGCGGACTGTCAGATGCCTATCGTTCACACGTCGCTGACTCTAAACTAGAATTTTCACGCGGGTCCAGGTAAATGGTGGGTGGACTACCGAATTTCGTCTGGTATAAAAAATGCGAGAACAATAAAAATTCCGAAACACAGAAAAGTAATTACACAATTCATACACTTGAACGAAAAACGGAAATCGTAATTTAATTGAGTTATACTAAAATATATAAATCTCTGATTAAAAAACGTATTGCGAAAGTCATTACAGAAAGTGAGAGTGTTTAATTTAAAAACAAATAAATTTTTCCACCTGAAACGCTGTTATAATTTCGTTTCTCTCGGCGACACGTTCTATTCTCTTCGCCGCATCTGAGTTTAACGGTAACACGTACTGCTCTCACTACAGAAAAACACAATTTTGGTATCAAAGTAAATTTTGTAGTTAGTGTCTGCCGGAATTATTCTTAGGTTGGGTCGGTCCTTTGTAGTAACATTCTGGTACTCACAAATCTGAGTTATTCTAAGGTTGAGTCCGTTTGAATAACACTCTGTTCCTCAAGAAACTGAGATTTTTAATTCTATAGAAAACTCTGCAGTATTGTTAATTTCCTACCATTTCGGGCTTCTCGCTACCATAATGAAGACAATAATTACTATACACCTTTTAGCTTTTATAACGTACCCTAATTTTGTAGAGGAACCATATCTAAGAGCGTGTAGTTAAGGAATAACCGCAAATATCAGGCTTATTATCAATAATGAAACAAAATCATTTTGGTTTTTTATTTATTATCAGAAAATCTACATGTTCATGAAACTACAGAAGCAGAGAGGTAAAACTTTTATTGAACTTTTCAAAAATACAAAAAATTGGAAAATGCACACTCTTTCACTCACCTGCGCTTAAGAGTACGCAAAACATGCCCAAAGAGTACGCATTCAGCAAACGTCACAAATGAACGCAATATCATCCGCGAATGAAGAGCGCTGTTCGTACCACCATCTTCCACGCTTAATGCACTGGATCCAGTCCTCTGGAAACGCCAAAAACTGTATTATCTACTCACAGCCTTCAGTATTTTCCTTAAAGCAGACTCCTTCGTACCAATAACAGCGGCAACCTGTGTTGTTTTTTCCATTTCCAATTCTTTGTCTGGCCTCATTAAGCAGCTCTTCAGTTTGGACGAGCATCCTGTGCGATTTTCGAACTTAATTTGAAGTCACTTAGAAATAAAAACCTATCAGAAATAAATAAAACCTATCCTTTGGAGTCCACAACACACTCAAACGGTACAGATTTGCAGTTGCGCCTTAAAGAGAGACCGAGGTGGAGCAGTGGTTAGCACACTGGACTCGCATTCGGGAGGACGACGGTTCGAACCCACGTCCGGCTATCCTGATTTAGGTTTTCCGTGATTTCCGTAAATCGCTTCAGTAAAATGCCGTGATGGTTCCTTTGAAAGGGCACGGCCGACTTCCTTCCCCAGCCTTCCGTAATCCCACTGGCGCCGAGGACCTCGCTATTTGTTCCCCTCCCTCAAATCAATCAACCAACGCTAAAGGGAACGCACACACTTTTTTGAAACGTTATATGCACGCAATTATTCCAAACGAAGCCAACAGATGGCAGCACACGGCACGTTTGCAAAACATGTGGAGGCAGTATGGTAGATTGCAAGCCAGCCTTTCAAAATGCAATCAGGAACTAAAGGCTGGTGCTCCTGTATTCTGTGTAAAACTTATGCAACAGAGTACCAGAAGTACATCAAGAAAGCTGAACAGTGATTCATAGCTGTTTCACTTTGCAAATACAGGGTTTCTTCACACAACTTCTACGAGGTGTTTCTGATACACTCTGGATACAAATACGTCAGTGACGAGCTGACCAGTTTAGTCAACTGTCAGAGACACAAGATGCGCTCTCTTTGGGACTGTGCACTCTTTGGTACATTTACCCTACTTTTCATCATTCTGTGAGCTGTTTATAAAATACCCTCAGCTATATCTGTGAATCACAGATTTACTGCAGCAGTAGCTGGGGAAACTTATCAGTTGGAAAGAAAGTATTGATGTCACAAAAGCAAATAGTAAGAATAATATGTAGTGTTCATTTCCAGTCACCTTGTAGGTACCTGGTTGAGGGTTTAGTTACTCTAGCTGCCGTCCACAACTTATATATAAATTCATCACGAGCCATTTCTATCATAAATGATGTGGGCTCTCCAGGTACTGAGATCAGGTACATCCGCAACTTCTTCTTCCATGAGGAACTATATTGGGTGATATTCAGCCAGCTGTCTCCAGCGGTCTTCCGCAGGTCTTGCCCATTCGGTCTGGCGGTTTCCCATGTGGTCTCTCTCTCTCTCTCTCTCTCTCTCTCTCACTCTCTCTCTCTCTCTCTCTCGCTCTTGCTCTCTCTTGGACTCCATTGCAGCACCACCTTTGTCCATCATTCATCATTTCTCTTAGCAACAGGGATGGGTCACTGCCATTTCACTGTGGCTGATCCCTATAGGATGCCTTTGATGTCGGTAATGAACTTGAATTCTTATGCCCTTTTTTGGTTTCTCCTGTAAATGCCGTCATAGACCTTTCCATGCCTCGATGTGTAGTTCTAAGTTTCCTTTTTCCACATCTTTGACCAGAACATAGTTGTGTGTTCTCCAGATGCTTGTTAGCCTTGCTTGTTGCGTCGAAATATTCGCTATCGTCTGCCCCCAGTCATATTCATAAGCTGGCCAAGGCAGACGTGCTTTTTGCAGTAGTGTATTTCTGAGTTGTACGTTTCCTGCTGTGGTACCTTTATTAGCCATAACTTTTGTCTTGGCAAGATTTACTTTGAGTCCCCCTGCCTGGCACTCCAACGCGAGATCCTTCGACAATAGCAAAATGTCGTCTGCAAATATCAGGTTGTTAAGTTCCTTTACGTTGATTCTAAATCCTTTTTCTTCACCAGTTTTGATAATACCATTTCTAGGACGGCAGAGAACAGCTTGGGAGGGATATAATTTTGTTCCATTCCTCTGTGAACTGGAAACTTTAGAGTTTGTTCCCTGACACTAACAAAAGTTGTACCAGATTCGTATATTATGATTTTTTCGGTTTGTTGTTGGTTATTATAAACTGAACTGAACTGATTTCCTATTCCTGATAACTTCGTGGGTGTGTATTGTGGCTGGTCAGAGTGGACGAGCGGTTCTAGGCGCTACAGTCTGGGGCTGCGCGACCGCTACGGTCGGAGGTTCGAATCCTGCCTCGGGCACGGATGTGTGTGCTGTCCTTAGGTTAGTTAGGTTTAAGTAGTTCTAAGCTCAAGTCCCATAGTGCTCAGAGCCATTTGAACCATTTTTGTGTATTGTGAACCTGAACAATGCAAGCGATGTAATTACATAAACGCTATCCGGTAAAAAAAGTCTCCGAATGTCTAAAATTTTATAACTGTCATTTAATTAACTTTTACCAAAATAATCAGAAAATGTAAAACTGTATACTAAATGAGCAGTCCTGTGGTATTCTGCACTGCGCAGCGCAGTGAACAGTTCCCGTTTTCACAATACACGGCATACATTTCCAGCACTCGAAGCTAACAGAATAAAAATTCTTCGTAAAGTTACAAATCGAATTTTAAAAAAAAGTAACCAGAATGTTTCTGTGAATCTTCCCTGTGATTTTAGATACAAAAATTGACTAAATAAATTTCCAGTCATTAAGTAATGCACACATGAATGCAATACTGCACTCTAAGTTTACTCTGTCTGACAAAGGCATGTAAACTGAACTGAATTTTACCTAAATTGAATCCGGTATTAATTTTGAAGCAGAACGCCAAAGTGTGAACGATTTTATTGTCTCTACTGTAACGTAAAACTGGCCCTAACAAATTTCAGTGGCTTAGCGGGAGCAACGGCGAATCGGTACTGCTCGAAAGTGGTGAAAATAAAATTACAGTGCAGCAACAAACCAGTTAAAGGAAAAACGAGCTTTGCTCAGTGCACTGCAAGGACGTGAAGTTTTTATAATCAGATTAAGCTTTAGTTGTAACCACTGTGTTCCACAGAATCCAATACGGCGACACACAAACAAAAATCCAAATTTTGGTGAAGAGACGGTGGAAGATACATTTACAAAATAACATACAAGAGACTAGCATTCAAAAACTTTATTGAACCTCTGGTACCTTAACAACTGTTATCATCTTTACAAAAATCACTTATAAAAAAGTATATTATTCTGCCGTGAGATTAGTTAATGGTATGGTAAAGGATTGGTACATACACTGTTGTGACTTGGCAAGACAGCCAAGTCACAATGAGAGGAAGCCGAAAGGCACGCGTTAAGCTCACGCAGATTGACGTGAGGTCTGGAACAGTTAAAGAATTTAATAGTAGCAAATAAAGTACGTAGTTGATGTAATACTTAACTTTAATCCACAATTGTAGAACATCTCTCTTGACGGTACATGTTATAACGACCTTATAAAATAATATCAAATGCTATTGCGCCTTGCTAGGTCGTAGCAAATGACGTAGCTGAAGGCTATGCTAACTATCGTCTCGGCAAATGAGAGCGTAGTTGTCAGTGATCCATCTCCGGCAAAGTCGGCTGTACAACTGGGGCGAGTGCCAGGACGTGTCTCTAGACCTGCCGTGTGGTGGCGCTCGGTCTGTAATTACTGACAGTGGCGACACGCGGGTCCGACGTATACTAATGGACCGCGGCCGATTTAAGTGCTATCACCTAGCAAGTGTGGTGTCTGGCGGTGACACCACATATACAACTCTAGAGTGCAAGTTATGTAAATAGATTACTTGATCTCGTATCGATAATCAAACTAACTGACCCAAACCAACAAAGAAAAATTCCACTGAAACTTTGTCCTTCTCAAATACATCATAAATTACGCCCAAGAAGGCACTGCAGCAGCAACATTACCTGAATGTCTCCGCAATTCTCAAACCAATCTTTACCAGATCATATTTCCAAAATCCAGCATCTTCTGTATATTTATCTCTATGCTCTGTTAGCAACTTTCAGACCGCTCAGTAGTGTGACCAACGTCCGACTAACTCACTTACTTCTCTCAGAAGGCTCCTGCCAACAACAATGTTTCTGGCAACCAAAAATCACATTGCTTGTACTCGGAACCTCTGTGGCGAAAAAAACACCAAAAGTAAGCTAGAAATCTTACAGTATATCGTACAGAATTTAGATATACAGGGTGATTCAAAAAGAATACCACAACTTTAGGAATTTAAACTCTGCAACGACAAAAGGCAGAGCTAAGCACTATCTGTCGGCGAATTAAGGGAGCTATAAAGTTTCATTTAGTTGTACATTTGTTCGTTTGAGGCGCTGTTAACTAGGCGTCAGCGTCAGTTGATGCTAAGATGGCGACCGCTCAACAGAAAGCTTTTTGTGTTATTGAGTATGGCAGAAGTGAATCGACGACAGTTATTCAGCGTGCATTTCGAACGAAGTATGGTGTTAAACCTCCTGATAGGTGGTGTATTAAACGTTGGTATAAACAGTTTACAGAGAATGGGGGTTTGTGCAAAGGGAAAAGTTCTGGACGGCCGAGAACGAGTGATGAAAATGTAGCACGCATCCAGCAGGCATTTGTTCACAGCCCAGGAAAATCGACTCGCAGAGCTATCAGAGAGCTGCAAATTCCGCAATCAACTGTATGGAGAGTCCTACGAAAAAGGTTAGTTATGAAACCTTATCGTCTGAAATTGGTTCAAGCACTGTCTGCAGCTGATAAGATTAAAAGAATCGATTTCTGTGATTTTATCCTTGCTCAAATGGAAACAGATGAACTTTTGTTTCAAAGATTGTGTTTAGTGGTGAAGCAACTTTCCACACTAACGGGAAAGTCAACCGTCACAATGTCTGTATATGGGGCACTGAGAATCCGCGGGAAACAACTCAGTATGAACGTGACTCGCCTAAGGTGAACGTTTTCTGTGCCATTTCAGCCAATAAAGTTTTTGGTCCCTTTTTCTTCGAAGGTGCTACTGTACCTGGACTACAGTATCTGGAGATGTTAGAGAATTGGCTGTTCCCTCAGCTCGAACAAGAAGCACAACAATTCATATTTCAGCAGGATGGAGCGCCACTACATTGGCACTTATCTGTCCGTAACTACCTGAACGTCAACTACCCGAGGCGATGGACCGGCCGCCAGGCAGCCCGTGACAGAGCACTTCATCACTGGCCTCCAAGAAGCCCTGATCTTACCCCCTGCGATTTTTTCTGATGGGGGTATGTTAAGGATATGGTGTTTCGGCCACCTCTCCCAGCCACCATTGATGATTTGAAACGAGAAATAACAGCAGCTATCCAAACTGTTACGCCTGATATGCTACAGAGAGTGTGGAACGAGTTGGAATATCGGGTTGATATTGCTCGAGTGTCTGGAGGGGGCCATATTGAACATCCCTGAACTTGTTTTTGAGTGAAAAAAAACTTTTTAAATACTCTTTGTAATGATGTATAACAGAAGGTTATATTATGTTTCTTTCATTAAATACACATTTTTAAAGTTGTGGTATTCTTTTTGAATCACCCTGTATTGTACCTCTGCCGCTCGGTATTAGCCGAGCGGTCTAAGGCGTTGCAGTCATGGGCTGTGCGGCTGGTCCCGGCGGAGGTTCGAGTCTTCCCTCGGGCATGGGTGTGTGTGTTTGTCCTTAGGATAATTTAAGTTAAGTAGTGTGTAAGCTTAGGGACTGATGACCTTAGCAGTTAAGTCCCATAAGATTTCACACACATTTGAACATTTTTTTGCACCTGTGTCCCTGGCGCAGCCAAGACTTGCACGACAGTAGGATCGTTAATTGAATCGAAGGTCTTTTCAAAATCTACAAAAGGTATACACAAAGGCATCTGGTATTCGCTTGCTCTGTTTATCACTTCCCAGAAAACCAAAATATGGTCTAGTGTGCTGAAGCTACCGTGGAATCCAGCTTACTTGGTGGATTGACCTGCGCGAAGAATGAGTCTAACTTTGTTTTAACAACAGTCTTGAAAGAATTTTGTACATAGCCCGGATTAGGTTTATAGGACGATAGCTTTTTGTTTCGTAAACGCTTCTTTTCTTGTGGAGCACCGCTATCGGTGCTTTGTTCTGTGAGGCTGAGATGGACGCACGGGCAGTAGACGAGATAAAAGTGTTTGACAAGTGTTCGTAGGATTCTTTAACAGCAAACGTAAGAACATCAACTCACCATATATATTCTCTAAACAGATTCGTCATAAATAAACCGTTACAACAAAAGAAGAAAACCTGGACTCACTTTCTGAGGGTTCAGCAGAGACTTGGTTATGTATACAGATAATAATTTCGTGGAACTCAATGGTATGGTGCAAGTCTTTCTATTGGACGCCACTTCGGCGATCTGTGTGTCCATAATCTATCCCAGTAATCCAACTAGGGAAAGGGGACCTACAGATTAACGTGGAATCTCAAACATGCATTGTTATTGGCGACTCTTTACATTGTTGGGAGACAAAGGCTTAGGTAAAACGAAGACTGAAAAATCCGTTGTCCGGCCGGGATTTAGGCCCGCGACCTCTCAGCTCGTAGGCACACGCGTTGTTGATAGTCTGCCAGGATCAATGCAGCTGCAGACCATTCATTTATAGGTTTTGATGAGCGAGTTTGCGAGTGTCAAATTACGTGACGTTATGGCCATATATTTTGATTACATTGCCTGAGAATACACCGACAAGGTATCGTAGACCTTAGCACGTGGCATAAACTTCAACTTGATATGTCTCCCCTTTCCTGGGAAAAAGGGGTCTGAAAAGTCGAACAGACAAACAGAAAGAGACTGACGGACAACAAGATGATCCTATAAGAGTTCCGTCTTTACCGACCAAAGTACGAAGCTTACCAGTAACCCCCACGTCCACTCCACCCCCTAAATCTCTGCTACTTTAAAGATTCTACATCCAATGAGTAAAACACCTTCAAACGTCTCATTACTTTGGAAATGAGTTAATTTGTTAAGTGCTTCACGTTAAACATGTAAGTGTAAAAAAAAGTTAAGAAAAAGTTTCACATTATGTTGAACATCTTTATGGAAGTAGTTAAGTGACCTAATTATCGATCACTGGATGAGTATAGTCTGCGTAGTTTGCGTTCCCCTTCAAGAAACACTAGTCATTCTTGCATCGCAATGTTTATAACGCCATGTCTCCTGAACGATGGGTCGTTCAACGATTCATTTTTGCAGCTGCGTTCAGTGGTATATGTTGAAAATAGCATTGCGTGGATAGTGGGGTGTGAGCGAGAAAAAGTTTTGAAAAGATTTAATATTATGTGCAAAGTTCGTTGTAAGTCGCCAAACGCTCTCATATTCAAATACTGGGTAAATATGGTCTGGGCAATTTGTGCACCATGACTTATGCTGCCTCAATACATATACAGTTCGTAAACAAAATACTTCAATTTTGTGTTAAACCTCTAAAGCAAGATTACATATATTAATGAATAGATTATGACAGCATCTGAAATTTTTAAATCCAGTCAATAATTATATGAAATACGGAAAATCAAATTTTTGTTGCCGACGAAATTCGTTGGATAGGCAGCATGTAATTGGGTGTGCATCATTAACCGGGTTAGGCGTTTACTAACATAGATTATTAAAACTGTCAGTGGCTAAGAAAGGAGCTCAACATCCATCAACGAAAAGGCTTGATAATTTATCCGATGACGTAAAATGTCTGACAGGTAGGAATGTCAATTTTAAATGTAATCTAACATCATTTCCTCGGGACAACACTTCCTATTTCATAGAAATAATTTCATTTGAAAACTGGTAGCTTGAAGAAAGAAAAAAAATTCTAGTTTTCAAGTGTAGTAGTTTGAGTATGACTGAAAAATAGTATCTTTATCAGTGTTATAATTAATCATGTATACATATTGTGTGAATTGATACGATCGACATCATTTTGATAAAAATATCTCTCAAATGTCCTGCGCAGCGTGTAAGTGACTATCAGCGTATTACAACATTTCCTTTGCGAATCCATTATGTTCGGATGTCATAAGCGACTTGTGCTTTCAGTACTAGGCAAGGGTGCGAATCTGTTATCAGTGAGGTCAACCACTAGAATGCAGAAGAATCCTATTAATTGCCTCCTAACCTTCAACTATATCTCAAAATGAGTCTTTTTGACTTTTCAATCTAAAGCACATGTTGCGTAGACCGTCAATATTCGTATCGAGTAACAAAGAGAAACGTGCGAAAACTACCATGCAAATGTCGTTAGCAAGCATTTAACTTGTTAGCAACTGAACGTAACGATGCATGTTTCGAGCTCTTATTTCATCTAATAGTTCGAGAATTCCTCTCTAGGCGATTTTACGTTGCCGCATTGTAGTGTACATCAGCGAGACATTTGCAAGCTTAGCATGTCTTTACTAAAGTCACTAGAATTTCCCATGCTAAAAATAAGAAAAGGTATCATTAATACTTTGAAGGTATTAATTTTAAATATTGATCAATGGTGCATCGATGATTAATTGACATCGAGACGCTGTGCTGATTCCTGCTCGTCGTAAGCAGAGGATATAAAAATCATATACAATTCGGTACGATCCTCTTACGCTCAGCTCATTGTGCCTTCTGGAAGCCCATAACAGCTGCTTCCCATAGAAGACACGCCGCTAAGTCTTTACTACAGAACAAATCTGCATTTCTAGACCCAGCGTTAAGACTAACTACTAACTGTTTGATAAACACAACTCGAGATCCACAGTTCTAAAAAAAAAAAATTATTGTTTAAATCCGTCTGGGAAATACTGCAAATGTTCCCACGCTCAAATGGTTCAGATGGCTCTGAGCACCATGGGACTTAACATCTGAGGTCATCAGTCCCCTAGAACTTAAAACTACTTAAAACTAACTAACCTAAGGACATCACACACATCCATGACCGAGGCAGGATTCGAACTTGCGACTGGAGCGGTCGAGTCGTTCCATACTGAAGCGCCTAAAACCGCTCGGCCACTGTGGCCGGTAAATCTTCCCACGTAACTTAAATTTTGCGATACGTTATACAAAAATATGTTATAATATATTTCGTGGGGTGGCTCCGCCTCAGATATTCTTAGTGTGAGGCTTGACTGGTTTGTATAGAATAAATAGTCAGCACTTTCAAGAAACTCGTAAAAGTAATTACAGGTAGCAATCAATATGCTCAAAACGTATGGAATTCCACCAGTATCAGAGGATGTCGTATGTTCTCAGCCTGAATGTCTAGTAATAAATAAAAGCTAGTTCCTTTATCTAGTCGTAAGCCAGTTTCCACTTGTCATCTACATTTTACGCAGGGAAAACGCGTTACTTCAAAAACTTCGGTCCAGTATCCTTGATCCGTGGCGAGCTGGTGCCAGTGTTATTTTTTTCATATGTCGTTGAGGTTGATTGTGGTTGAGCTACGTTATCTTTCCTTTTCGCGTGTCTTATCTTCCGCCTTGGCGGGTGAAAGGATTGGGTTGTTAGCTTTCGACGGGTAACCCTGGTGATCTCATGACATTCGCTGGGAGACGAGTGTCAACGGCTGCCGAACGAACGTGAATGGTTCAAATGGCTCTGAGCACTATGGGACTCAACTGCTGAGGTCATTAGTCCCCTAGAACTTAGAACTAGTTAAACCTAACCAACCTAAGGACATCACAAACATCTATGCCCGAGGCAGGATTCGAACCTGCGACCGTAGCGGTCTTGCGGTTCCAGACTGCAGCGCCTTTAACCGCACGGCCACTTCGGCCGGCGAACGAGCGTGATGACCGTTATATGTTGTGGTGTGAAGATGGTCGCTCGTTTTGGCGACATAGTCAGCTTGGAGAAACAAGTTCTGTGACTTCGCTGGGAACAAAATATGAAGTGAAGCGGTGAAGCTGTGGAACCCGCTCTTTCGTATTGTTTACGTGATATGAAGTAAGTGGTCATAATTGAGTTCTATTGACCGACGCACTCAGAGGCATTTAAATTTTATTATCATGGTGAGACTTTCATAGTCGAACTTGAAGATGGTGGAAGAGTTCAGTTGGCCTAATTAAATGGTGGCCGTTATTTGAAAGTTTTCTCAGAAGTTTTACTAGTGCTCTGTGTTTCTTGTAATCAAATGATTTTATTTTTGGGTTTTCAAAGCCTGCACTCTATTAATATAGTTGTCCATGACTAAAATGCTTAAAGTCAAAGTTGCGAATTTGTCAGTCGTGTAACGTGCTCCTTTTCACGCTTACCCATATATCGAGTCAAAGGTTCTTCCGAGTGATTCTGTGTTTCAGAGTTATTGGAATGTCTTTGTGTTTCGCGCAAAAACCTTTGATTGTGCCAGCGCCTTGGCGGGGAGTCAAATGTCATCCGAAGTCTAGGCCTGGCAGTGTTTAAGAACCTGGCCACTTCCGGGAGTTGTTCACAAACCGCCTTCCAAAGTTCCTTCCGCTAAGGCGGGTTAAGCAGGTAAATATATTAATATGTATAGTATGTAACCTGTTCTTATACGAACCTGTTTCCTTAAATATTAGCGACTGGCAACTGGCTAAACTTTAAATTGCATAGCATCTGCTGAGTTTCTTGCGCAGCTCTTTCTAGTAGTCTTTTATTAACACGTCTGAGCACGTGAACATTCATTTTTAAAGATCAGGGTTTCTGCTGTAGTTTTTTATGTAAGTGGTTCTGTCACGTTATGTAATTGGATCTTAGCTTGGCACTAGTGCTGAAGTGTCATTAAGTCACCCTTTATTGGTAACTGCTTTCATTATATATATTTTGAGGGAAATCCTTTATGGGAGTTTGAATTTCTGAAGTTTGTCAGTAATTCTGTTTTCTTAATAAGGGAAAATAAAGCGAGGGGTATTACTGCCCGGCAACGTTAAGTTTATAATTGTCCTTTTAACAAGTGCTTCTTGAACGAATTGAGATAGAAAGTGTATAAGGGTATTTTAGTGAAGAATCTTAAGTGTGGCCATCTTAATGTAATAACTGGTTTTAAGGAGTTTGATGAAGTGGCTGTGTGAAGTAATTGATAACTGCTTTTCTTAAGGATTCTATAAATGCCTGGCACATTAAGTTTTTTAATAACTTTCTCTTAAAGGACTGTTTATTTGAGTACTGAGTACGTTGCGTTTCTAACTATATTTGCAAAGCTTTATCTAGTGGCTCGTCCATTATTTGTAATTGTCAAATTCCTTAAAAGGCGTAGTGTCAATAAATTGTCTTAATTATAAATTGTGACTACCAACCATGATTCCATTCCGCTTCCTCTTTTATGGTATTATGGGTAAGTGTGGTACGAAAAGGCACTACATACCAATCCTTAACAATGGTTTGCTGCAGAATTCCTGAGCATATGCTCTGTTCGAAATTCTCCTTCGGACACAAAAAGTTCCCTCCATAAATGAGCCCGGATTTAGTAGGCTGCGCAGGCGACGAATTCAGGTTGCTCTTTTCTCTTTCGACGTAAGGCAACAGGCAGATTCTGTATTGCTAGATTTTCAGAAAGCATTTGACGCAGTGTCACAGTGCAGAGTGTTAACGAAGGCCAGAGAATACGAAATAGGTTCTCAGATATGTGGGTAACTGTGATACTTTTAAAGTAACAGAACTCAGTATTTTTTCATGAACGACTGGTGTTCATCAGAGACAAATGTATCGTCAGGAGTGACTCAGGGAACGGTCGGTCTCGCTCTCCAAACGACCTGGAGGATACGGTGAACAGCAATCTGCGTCTGTTTGCTGATGACCCCGCTGTAGCGCACAGGAGAGTGTCGCCACTCAGTTCTATTTGATGTGTTAAGTGGCTGCTTGCTATAAATGTGAGGAAAGTGCAAGCTAGGCAGATGAGTAGGAAAATCAATTCTGTAATATTCGAATATGAACCGTGATGTGCTTTTTGAGACAGTCACGCCGATTAACTATCTAGTCGTAACGTTGCAAACAGACAGGAAACGGAACGAGCAAGTAGTGTCGGTTGTGAAGAAAGCGAGTGGTCGGCTTCGGTTTACTGAGAGGATTCGAGGAAAGTGAAGCTCATCTACAAAGAAGACTGAGCACAGAACGCTAGAGCGACCAAATTCTTCAGTACTACCAGAGTATTTGGGATCCGCGCCAGGTCTTATTAACGGATGACATGCAAGTAATTCAGAGGCGTGATACTAAATTGTTTACTATTAGGTTCGATAAACACTCAATTATTACTTGAATACTTCGTGAACACAAATGGAAATTATACAGAACCTACATTTCCGGCTGACTGCAGAGCGATTCTACTACCACCACTGCATGCCTCGCGTACGGACCGTGAAGATAAGGTAAATCATAGCTCATGGAAGAAGCGTACATGCAGCCATTTTTCCTTCGCTCCGTTTGCGAATGACTAGGAAAACAAATCGTCAGCAGTGGCACAAGGGACTCTCCGCCGTGTACCATATACAATGAAGCCCCAAAGAAACTGACATAGGCATGCGTATTCAAATACAGAGATATGTAAACAGGCAGAATACGACGCTGCGGTCGGCAACGCCTATACAAGACAACAAATGTCTGGCGCAGTTGTCAGATCGGTTACTGCTGCTACAGTGGCAGGTTAGCAAGATTTAAGTGATTCCAGAATGAGATTTTCACCCTGCAGCGGAGTGTGCGCTGAAAGTTTCGTATCAGCGCACACTCCGCTGCAGAGTGAAAATCTCATTCTGTAAACATCCCCCAGGCTGTGGCTAAGCCATGTCTCCGCAGTATCCTTTCTTTCAGGAGTGCTAGTTCTGCAAGGTTCACAGGAGAGCTTCTGTAAAGTTTGGAAGGTAGGAGACAAGATACTGGCAGCAGTAAAGCTGTGAGTACCGGGCGTAAGTCGTGCTTCGGTAGCTCAGATGGTAGAGCACTTGCCCGCGAAAGGCAAAGGTCCCGAGTTCGAGTCTCGGTCGGGCACACAGTTTTAATCTGCCAGGAAGTTTCAAGTTTTAAGTGAGCTTGAACGTGGTGCTAATGTCGGCGCACGAGCGATGGGACACAGCATCTCTGAGGTAGCGATGAAGTGGGGATTTTCCCGTATGACCATTTCACGAGTGTACCGTGAACATGAGGAATCTGATGAAACATCAAATCTCCAACATTGTTGCGTCCGGAGAAAGATACTGCAAGAACGGGACCAACGACGACTCAAGAGCATCGTTCAACGTGACAGAAGTGTTACCTTTCCGCAAACTGCTGCAGATTTCATCAACAAATGTCAGCGTGCGAACTAATCATCGATGTGGGCTTTCGGACCCGAAAGCTCAACCGTGTAGCCTTGATGACTGCACAACACAAAGCTTTACGCCTCGCCTGGATCCGTCAGTACTGACACTGGACTGTTGATTTCTGGAAACATGCTGCCTGCCCGGACGAGTCTCGTTTAAAATTGTGTCGAGTGGATTGACGTGTATGGGTGTGCGGACGACCTCATGCGCGTCATGCATCTCAGCAGGGAACTGTTTAGCCTGGTCGAGGCTCTGTAATGGTGTGCAGGAGTGATATGAGACCCCTGATATGTATGGATACGAATCTGACAGGTGACATGTACATAAGCATCCGGTCTGACCACTTGCATCCATTCCTGTCCATTGTGCATTCCGACGGACTTGGGCAATTCCAGCAGGACAATGTGACATACCACAGTCCAGAATTGCTACAATGTGTCTCCAGGGACACTCTTCTGAGTTTGAACACTGGCCACCAAACTCCCCAGACATTATCATTATTGAGCACATCTGGTATGCCTTGCAACGTGCAGTTCAGAAGATATCTCTACCCACTCGTACCCTTACAGATTTATGGACAGACCTGAAGATTCACGGTATCAATTTGCTCCAGCACCACTTCAGACATTAGTCGAGTCCATCCCACGTCGTGTTGCGGCACTTCTGCATGCTCGCTGGGGCCCTACACGATATTAGGCAGGTGCAACAGTTTCTTTGGCTCTTCATTGTATTTCTACAAGTCATTGTTACATTCACAGCGTCATGTTTTCCACTGGTGCCCAGAATGCAACTAAATTTTTTCAAGCGTTAATGGGTTGCGCATTAAGGCAACAGCATGTCTGCCAAATTCCTCTGCCATACGATAATTACAGTATACACTGGACCTCCCCGAGTAACTGCACTTTTTATATCGACCCGATGTTTCATTGACGACCCGCTTTCGTATTTGGACTTGATTACGTTCACGACGTGTCAGTATCAAAAGGGAAAGTGTCTAACAACGGACGAACGAACGGCAGACCCCTCCGTCGAGTGCAAAAGTCGTGCTTTACAAAGTTAATATGTGACTAGAGCTGCAACGGGCCCGGAATGTTAAACGGCTACCAAAAAGAACAGCTGTTGAATCGCGAGTTGTCCGGCCACGGGGAGCGGGGATTGTGGGTGATCACACGTGCGCTGTGTGTGTGTGTGTGTGTGTGTGTGTGCGTGCGTGCGTGCGTGCGCTCTGCAAACCCGCCGGGGTCCTGCGCGGCCGCTCCCGCCGTGTTTGAGTTGATCCTGCGGGAGCCAACCCAGCCGGACGCCGCTGCGGTGGGGCCGCGCGGCTCAAAGCAGATCTGAAAAAGGGGGCCGACAGCGTGGATGTCGCCAGCGCACAATAGGCGCCGGCCGGAGCCATCTGTGCCACAGTGGCTGGTGTGAGCGGGAGCCCTTGTCAAACATGTGCAGTCGCCGCGATTCCGTTACAAAGCGGCGAGCAGTAGGAAAAGTTGGCCGGATCGCCCTTTTGACAGAGATGAGGTCTCCGACAGGCTACAAAATTAACTGCACCGGCGAGTGAAATACGAGATCAGATATCGCGAGTTCCAGTTACAGCATTCCACAACTGCAGAACAGATTTGATGGTTTAAAATCTGTCTGCCGCCTAGACAACGAACTACAAAATATCATACACTGCCGGAAAAAAAATGTAACAGCCTCGTGGACTGTTCAGTGGCCCCAGGGTACAATACATGTATACTGAAGAGATGTAGTGTAAGTAATTAATTTTTCTCACTCATCAGCGATCGGAAGACGGTCTGGAGGCCTGTCTGTGTGCCCTCTGTCTTGACTTTCCCGGCAGTACTTGTGCTCAGATTGAAGGTGAACAGTGTCCTCCTTCGGGCACGTGTGTGTGTGTGTGTGTGTGTGTGTGTGTGTGTGTGTGTTGTTCTTAGCATAAGTTAGTTTAAGTAGTGTGTAAGTCTAGGGACCGATGGCCACAGCAATTTGGTCCCTTAGGCATTCACACACAATTGAACATTTTTGTAGTGTTTGCGACGTTCATTCTAGGGTACAAGCACCCCCCCCCCCCCCTCCCCCGACGAGTACGTACTTCTGCTGAATAACTTTAGCCATTTGAACAGATTTGCGTTATGGACCTGGACGGACGCATCGACGTATTGCAGAATATTCGTTGATTCATTATGGACCGTGGGACAACGGCCGGCATGTATTCCTTGATGCAATAATTTACCAACAGCCGTATCTATTGCAGAAATTTATTTTATGAACTTCTTATGTGCTACGAGTTTCGGCATTACAATGATGCTATCTTCAGGCCCCACACGTTATAGTAGTAAAATCGCTGTACACGGAAGGATCCGTGAATCAAATCGTTATGCTACAGGTCTTGGCGGCCAGACGACACAACCATAGCGATTTTACAACTATGAAGTGTGGGCCTAAAGATGGCATCAATGCAGCACATAGCACATAAGAAGTTCATAAAATAGATTTATACAATACTTACGGCTGTTGGTAAATTACTGCATCAAGAAATATTGCAGAATATGTTGCGCACACTGTGTGGGTGGTGTGTCTATGCTTTTAAAAGTGGACTGTGGAAAATTCACAGAGCTGTGGACCAAGTTCTGAGCATTTGCGCAAAATTTAATTAATTTATTTATTCATTTAACCTGATCAGATTAGGGCCTTCAGGCGCTCTGTTACGTCCGACCCGTTTTTCACTCATACAGTACTTTTTTACATTATAGTTACCTAAGAAATAAGAATAATATAAATATTACAATTAGTAATAAAGTGATCTGACTGTCTGTGGCGGCAATGTGAATAAATAGTACTGACGAAGAGCTAATAAAGTTCACAATGGCAGTGCTTCTACTACTGTTGCTTCCAATAAATAAGATAATAGTAATAATAATAATAATAATAATAATAGAGGCAATTATAAAAAGAGCTCGTAGGTGTACAAAATACACTCCTGGAAATTGAAATAAGAACACCGTGAATTCATTGTCCCAGGAAGGGGAAACTTTATGGACACATTCCTGGGGTCATATACATCACATGATCACACTGACAGAACCACAGGCACATAGACACAGGCAACAGAGCATGCACAATGTCGGCACTAGTACAGTGTATATCCATCTTTCGCAGCAATGCAGGCTGCTATTCTCCCATGGAGACGATCGTAGAGATGCTGGATGTAGTCCTGTGGAACGGCTTGCCATGCCATTTCCACCTGGCGCCTCAGTTGGACTAGCGTTCGTGCTGGACGTGCAGACCGCGTGAGACGACGCTTCATCCAGTCCCAAACATGCTCAATGGGGGACAGATCCGGAGATCTTGCTGGCCAGGGTAGTTGACTTACACCTTCTAGAGCACGTTCGGTGGCACGGGATACATGCGGACGTGCATTGTCCTGTTGGAACAGCAAGTTCCCTTGCCGGTCTAGGAATGGTAGAACGATGGGTTCGATTACGGTTTGGATGTACCGTGCACTATTCAGTGTCCTCTCGACGATCACCAGTGGTGTACGGCCAGTGTAGGAGATCGCTCCCCACACCATGATGCCGGGTGTTGGCCCTGTGTGCCTCGGTCGTATGCAGTCCTGATTGTGGCGCTCACCTGCACGGCGCCAAACACGCATACGACCATCATTGGCACCAAGGCAGAAGCGACTCTCATCGCTGAAGACGACACGTCTCCATTCGTCCCTCCATTCACGCCTGTCGCGACACCACTGGAGGCGGGCTGCACGATGTTGGGGCGTGAGCGGAAGACGGCCTAACGGTGTGCGGGACCGTAGCCCAGCTTCATGGAGACGGTTGCGAATGGTCCTCGCCGATACCCCAGGAGCAACAGTGTCCCTAATTTGCTGGGAAGTGGCGGTGCGGTCCCCTACGGCACTGCGTAGGATCCTACGGTCTTGGCGTGCATCCGTGCGTCGCTGCGGTCCGGTCCCAGGTCGACGGGCACGTGCATCTTCCGCCGACCACTGGCGACAACATCGATGTACTGTGGAGACCTCACGCCCCACGTGTTGAGCAATTCGACGGTATGTCCACCCGGCCTCCCGCATGCCCACTCTACGCCCTCGCTCAAAGTCCGTCAACTGCACATACGGTTCACGTCCACGCTGTCGCGGCATGCTACCAGTGTTAAAGACTGCGATGGAGCTCCGTATGCCACGGCAAACTGGCTGACACTGACGGCGGCGGTGCACAAATGCTGCGCAGCTAGCGCCATTCGACGGCCAACACCGCGGTTCCTGGTGTGTCCGCTGTGCCGTGCGTGTGATCATTGCTTGTACAGTCCTCTCGCAGTGTCCGGAGCAAGTATGGTGGGTCTGGCACACCGGTGTCAATGTGTTCTTTTTTCCATTTCCAGGAGTGTAGATATTTTCTGATATAGCGAGTTCGGGTGACGGGAAATTTAAGGAGACTGCACTAGCTAAGGCTGCTGGGAAATGAGCAAGACCTGGTTGGAGGAAAGGACATAAAGGGATAATGAGTGCGTGCAGGGACAATAGTAATTATTATTGTTGCTTTAGTAAGTATGTCATTAACTGTCTTTTGAAAATAGAGATATTATTCAGTTCTCTAATACAATGCGGAAGTTTATTCCAGACTCGGGTTCCTGTTACAGAAAACTGCTTGCAGAAAGTGGATCAGCGATGACATGGGACAAAAAGGATTTTATTCTGATGGGAACTGGTGTTTCTCCATGTTGTTCACAGTACAGTATTAAAACCGAGAAGACATATGAGGAACAGTATACGTTGATAAAACGATGGAGGAGATGTAGTGTATGAAAATATCTGCGCTTGTCTGCATGCAACAACATTGTCTGTGCATATGATGGTGAAATATGATCAAGAGTCGAACGTCACAAATGTATCGAACACAGGCGTTCATAACCAGTTCCAGGGTGCTGTGAGCTTTCCGGAGAAAGCTGGTTTCGCCAGCAAAGCGTCGTGCACGGCAGCATGAAGTAACAAAGCAGGCACGTGGTATCAGGCGTCCACAGGGCTCGGCGTCAGGTCCTATACTTTATTCATCATACGTCAATGATGTGTCATCACTTTTCTGCTATTGCAAGTATCACATGTATGCTGAGGACCTCAAGTCTTGTCTAAGTGCAAAAGCAATAAACCTCAACATAGCTATCTAGAATTTCAGTACTACGTGTGTGCACCATCAACATGGGCACAGAGTATGAGATATGTACGAGACACAGCTGGCCCTCTTTGTGGATGATATACAACAGGCTCTGGATACCGGCTCCCAGGTTGATGCCATATTTCTCGACTTTCGAAAGGCGTTCGACTCAGTTCCGCACTGTCGCTTGCTCCAAAAAGTGAGCGCTTACGGTCTGTACGATGACATATGCGGTTGCTTTAGTAAGTATGTCATTAACTGTTTGCGACTGTTTTGTAACAGACAGAGAGCAGTATGTCGTGCTGAACGGGGTGACTTCAACAAAAACAAGCGTAACTTCAAGTGTGCCCCAGGGCAGCGTAATAGGTCTGCTGCTTTTTAGAATTTACAAAAACGATCTGGTTGATGGTATTGACAGCGGCATTAGACTGTTTGCCGATGATGCTGTAGTCTACAGATGCTATAGTCACACGAAAGGTGTGAGCAAATAAATGCGTGGTGTAATGACTGGCAGTTATCTCTCAATATTAGTAAGTGTAACCTACTGCGTATAACAAGATGAAAATCCCCATTAATGTACGAGTACAAAATAAATGCCCAGTCTTTGGAAGCGGTAACATCCGTCAAGTATGTGGGTGTGACAATTCGAAGTGATCTCAAATGGAATGATTAGATTACACAAGTAAAGGGTAAGGGGAACTCTAGATTGTGGTTAATTGGTAGAATCCTGAAGCGATACAATCCTTCAACAAAGGAAATAGCTTACAATACGTTAGTTCGTCCAGTCTGAGAGTATTGTTCGTCTATATGGGACCCTTACCAGTTGGGTCTGATGCAAGAGATTGAGAAGGTCCAAAGAAGAGCGGCAAGATTCGTGACTGGTACATTCAGCCATCGCCAGAGCGTTACAAATCTCACAGAAAGTTTGAAGTGGGACACACTTGCAGATAGACTAAATGGAAGGGGCTGCTCACTAAGTTCCAAAATCCGATCTTCACAGAGGATGTAGTGCATATATTATTTCCACCAGCTTTGTAATCGCGCAATGATCACCATTCAAAGATACGGGAAATTAGAGCTCGTACTGAGGCGTTCAGACAGTCGTTTTTCCCTTGCTCGATCCGCGAGTGGAACAGAGGTGGGGGGGAATCTGACTTTGGCACGAATTGTGCCCCCCGCCACACACCGCTTGTTGGGTAGCGGAGTGAATATGTAGATGTAGATGTAAATCTCAACCCATGGAAAACACAAGCGGTGCTGGTCGATCATTCTAAGCTCATTAGCACGAAATATAGTGAATCTCTCTCGTCTTTAGCCCTCAATGGTACAAATATCAAAGTCTCTTCTTCAGTAAAGAATCTAGGAGTGACAACAGATGAAAATCTAAATTGGACTGAGTATGTAACTGCAACGTGCAAGAAGGCATCAGCATCTCAACATGCCTTACAAAACTTTAAAAAGTTATTAGCTCTTGACCTGAAAAAGAAACTTGTATAAACACTTGTACTTCCAGTTATTGATTGTAGCGATGTTATCCCGTCATCAGAGAAGACTTCAACCGTGAAGGGATGCAGGTGGTCCGCAATAATGTTCTCGTACTTCAGTGCGGGTACAATGTCTTCGAGCTCTACCACAGGTCCCATAAGAGCCCAATCAATGTACCCATAGCATAAATCTGGTCTCGCCAGCTTCCAACTGTGGCGCCATGCTCGTTTCAAGAAGCTATTAGTTTGGATGATGGCGTGTAAGGGCCCAACCAACGACCTGGTGTAGCAAAAAATACTATTGATTCGACAGACCATACGTTTATCTACGGTGTAAACTCAGCGATGCTGTGCTGAGTGCAGTCGTAACTGACGATGTCGTTGGGTTAACACAGGAACGTGTAAGGGTCGTGTGACGTGGAGCTCCATTTTCAACAGTGGCCTTTGAGCGGTGTGCTCCGAAACACTTGTGCCGGCACCTGTAGTGTGCTCTGTCATCATATCTCCCACACATCACTAACTAGCCCGGGTTACACAGTGGGCGATGACACGTGGACGTCCAGTACCATATGGCTACGCATTATTCCACCAGCCTTCAACCGTAGATGCTCAAGACAGTAGTACGCAACCAACCAACCAACTTCGCCCTTTCAGAGATTCTCTTTTTACAGCCGCAGCGCAGCAACAATGTGCCCTTCGTCAAAGCTGCTTATAGTAGTGGATTTTCGCATTTCTGGCCCCTATCATCACTGTAATGACTACCCATTCGTCTCTCTTCCACTTACATTCTTTCCTTACTCACGTGCCCACAACACCACTAAGAGGGATTCAGCATTGCGGTGCATAGTGGTCACGATGTTTTGGCTCGTGAGTATATATTCCAAGGTCTTGGGCAGCGCAGGAAGACTGCAAATACGTCGGTAATTCTTCGGCTGGGACAACGGGATCAGCTGTAGCTTTTACTTTGCCCACGCGAGGACCACGCAGGTTATTCCATTGGACAGCTGGTCCGTTAATGTATGGGCATTATATTTACGTGTACATCACGACCCCTCACCATGATGCGGTCCGCCCCCGGTAGCTGAGTGATCAGCGCAACAGACTGTCAATCTAAAGGGCCCGGGTTCGATTCCCGGCTGGGTCGGAGATTTTTATCCGCTCAGGGACTGGGTGTTGTGTTGTCCTTATCATCATCATTTCATCCCCATCGACGCGCAAGTCGCCGAAGTGGCGTCAAATCGAAAGACTTGCACCAGGCGAACGGTCTACCCGACGGGAGGCCCTCGTCACACGACATTTCATTTTCACCATGATGCGGAGAATAATTGGGCTTGCTACACGAAAACGTAAGTAAGGACGAATATAGGCGCGAAATATCACGACAAACTAACTTACATTCTAGATGATAGGTTAACACCCACCAAAATTTCTCATCAACATCGTTTGGTTGCAGATGACAAACTACCTGTAGTAAATAATACACAAGTGATCCGGAAAAATCGTGCACACCAAGTGTAAAAGTATTAACAAAAAGAAACGAACTGTTGTTTGAACTAAACATCAACATAGTTTTGTAATCATTTAATAAAAATGTTCCCATTACAGAATAAATAAAGCGAAAGCCCACTGATGATGGCACAGTGGTGCTGAAACATGTTTGGGTACTGAGAAAAAACCGTGTTTTGCATAACTGGCGGACCTCACATCCTACAATATTACACTAGTAAAAGTTAGTTTCACTCTATGGACGTCAATAGACTACACTTTCTTTAAATGCTCACGCTGTTAGAGGGTCTCTAACCCTCGCTAAGGCACACTGCCTGTACGAAGTACGTGGTTAGCGCAGATCGAGTAAGTGTCTGTTTGTCCTGCACCTTTCGTGTCTATACCACACATACGCACAAACTGTCAATCATTTTACTTTATTTACTTCTCGAGTTTTTGTCAGTACATCTCATTATGATCGGTTATGCCCTCAACAAATAGGTTTCACTAACTGCTTTTCTGTGTTTGGTTAACAGCATTAATTGACAAAGAGCAATTTAACCATACTGGACTACATAATGCTGAGTATGTTTTACATTGTAGGTAGCTTTAGACATTGATTCACACTGTGATTCCTAGTCTCTACGACAATCTATAAAGGACATGTATGGAGGTACTCAATTTTTTTTTCTGCGAGCAACTTTCGACTCTACAAATACCATTTTCGAAGCATGAAATCAGATGGACCAAATTCGTCGTACCACAGAATCTGGGTCGCATGCAGCCTTGCACTAATGGTATCCTATGCTATTTGTCATCAGTCTTGTTTACGATAGACATGTAGAAATGAATGTATTACTACACTGCGTCCGTAAAGAATATACACAAAACATTGCTACTCAGCCAAGCAATGTAACTATTTACAACGTCGTCATCTGAAGTGGTTGAGAAATCATTATGAAGGTGGATCTATTTTCTTCATAAGAAAGGTTCCCTCACTGTTTTTATTTTTTATTTTTTTAACTCTCATGGTTTATGGGTTCCTGGACATAACAATAGGTTCAATGATATACCAGCTAAATTCTTCAAAATCCTGGTAGCTACTTATAGGTGTCTTCAGTCATTCTTTAGTCTTTTTACACTTGAAGCTAACATGCATCGTGAAATAAACAGCTGTTGGCAAAAAGTAAAGAAATCCTTTCTTGCTAAGATATTTACATAAGAATTTAAATTTTATGAATCAGGTGGATACCCATTACTTTCTACAACAGTTATCCACATAATAAACCTTTTCAGATCCACACGTGGATAATATCTTTTATTAGTCTCATGATGTCCAAGAATATGGCATCCTTCACGTAGTATTTCAGGGTTTTGTGTGACTCTGAGTACATCAGATCCCACTTTTTATTTTATACTGATTTTTCTTTTTTTTATAGTGGTGCCTTGGGATGGGATCTAAGTAAGACAAGGCCTTCTGTCTCATATGTGATTGTGTTAGTTATTTTACTGTCATATTTTTTTCTTAGTCTAGCTTCCTCAGTTAATGCCAGTAAAAGTTGCTCTGTTCTTTCCTCCTTACACAGCACATTTCTAGCTGTATGATGCAGGTGTTTCAACCATTCATTTGATTCATTTGCCGCTAACACTAGCTCAACAATTGAGATATGAGGCAAGTTATTATACATCTTTTCCATTAAAGAAAAATACTCTATCTTTCATGCCTGCTTCAGAGAGGAATACGTCCTCACACACCTTCCGAATTCTTGAAAAACCCTCTCAACTGGGTTACTGCTCAGACTGAATTGGAAAATCAGTATATGTCCGATGTCTTTCTGTATAAAGATTTTCCACTTCCCACTATTTAAATGAGAAGCATTGTCCAAGATAATGGCAATAAGTTCCTCTACAGAAGGTATATAGTCGGAGATAATCCTGTTTATAATCAAAGCTGACGTGGAAGATTTTATTGGGTGCAATTTTAAGTACTTCTAAAGGTATATAAATTGACCAAATACATAACTCCCCCCATTGCTGTTGTTAGAGATCATGTGACGTAAGTGAGACCTATTGCAGAGGTTGGGGAGGTATGATGGGATGTAATATTGTTTTAGTATAGGTATTTCTGGCTTTGCTTTTTGATACATGACGGAAGTCCTAAGTAATTTCTGCACATGTCTTTTCAAATTTTTGAGTAGTAACAATGGATAGCTATTTTACTGGTGCAACTGGTACGCCAAAGTGACCACAAAAATCATGTGTATACCACACAAAATCTTTTATGCTATCTGTGGTTAGACACATGCACCATTTACTATTTTTTGTCATGCCTGTAAAATAGTATGTCCTCTTGCAACTGATAGTGTTGACTAGGGTTATGTGTGGACTATGTTGTGCCATAAAGTGTCTGCATCTTGCAATATTGCTATGTTCTAACACATGTTTAGGTACTGTTGTCTGTGGGTGACATCTTTAATTAGAAGCACTTTTTATTCAGAAGATTTCTCTACTATTTCAGCAAACTCAGGAAGAATTTGTAGCAGCTTGGATAAAGTATCTGCGACGATGTTCTCTTTCCCACTTATATATTTCATGTGGTGTCACCGCCAGACACCACACTTGCTAGGTGGTAGCCTTTAAATCGGCCGCGGTCCGGTAGTATACGTCGGACCCGCGTGTCGCCACTATCAGTGATTGCAGACCGAGCGCCGCCACACGGCAGGTCTAGAGAGACTTCCTAGCACTCGCCCCAGTTGTACAGCCGACTTTGCTAGCGATGGTTCACTTACAAATTACGCTCTCATTTGCCGAGACGATAGTTAGCATAGCCTTCAGCTACGTCATTTGCTACGACCTAGCAAGGCGGCATTACCATTTGCTATTTCTCTTGTGATGCATGTACCGTCAGACCGATGTTCTCCAATTATGGATTAAAGTTAAGTATTCCAACGGCTAAGTACTTTATTTGCTAGACTCAAATCCTTTAACTGTTCCAGACCTCACGCCAGCCTGCGTGAGCTTAAACGCATGCCTTTCGGCTTCACCTCCTAGTGGCTTGGCTGTCTTGCCAAGTCACAACATTTCAATATTCTAGTCTTAATGTAGCTACTCTTGCATGTAGCAATTTGAGCAACAGTAGTCACTAGGAGACTGATGGTCACGGAAAACCTTTACATGCTTCCCATAAACGTAATATTGTTAAAGGCCCACACCAGGCCAGAGCCTCAAACTCTGTGATCGAGTATGACCTTTCTTATCCTGTTAAAACACTACATTCAAAATGTCTTTTTCTTTACTGTATTTAACGAGAAGGGTCATCAGTCTGGAAGTGACAAACCCCCAGCCCAACAGCTGAGGCATCTGTCGAAACATAAAAGTCCTTAGTCATATCGTGTTGTCTTAGTACTTCACACTTTACCAGAGCATGTTTTATTTTGTGGAATACTGCCTTCCATTCATCTGACCAATACCAGTGCGTATTCATCCTTATCAAATTCAGCAACACATTCTCATTTAACAATTGTATAGGTACAAATCACCTGAAGAAGAGGGCTAATCTGATGAAAGCCATCAGTTTTTTTATTACTTTGGTATGCAAAATATTTGATTGCTCCCATCGTGCCCTGATCCTAAATCGTTTCACTAGGTGAAATGATGTGTCCCAAAAATTTAAATTCCCATTCTCTTCATTTGGACTTCTGAAGGTTGGCCATCATTCTTGCATTTGAAAGCTTTCTTGACACACTGTCCACCAATTCCAAGTACTCTTCTCATGTAGCAGCGGCCACGAGCAAGTTAAATACATACAATGTCACTCTGTCTAGGTGTTCGAGTCCTAGAACAGCACGTCAGTGCACTCACATTAACACTGGAAACTCCTCCCAGCAAATTTGAAAGCCATATACTTCTTCAAAGACTCTGACAGGACGATCTGTCAGTAGTACAAGCACAGATCGATTCTAGTCAAGCATTTTGCATAATAAAAATTTTGTATTTGCTCTTCAAGGTTATCTGGCCTTGTCTGCAGTGGTATAATCACATTGTTTAAATCACGCGCGCCCAAAACCAGGCAGATCTTCCATCTGCTTTGTTGACAACTACCAAGGGACTACTACACTCCTGGAAATGGAAATAAGAACACCGTGAATTCATTGTCCCAGGAAGGGGAAACTTTATTGACACATTCCTGGGGTCAGATACATCACATGATCACACTGACAGAACCACAGGCACATAGACACAGGCAACAGAGCATGCACAATGTCGGCACTAGTACAGTGTATATCCACCTTTCGCAGCAATGCAGGCTGCTATTCTCCCATGGAGACGATCGTAGAGATGCTGGATGTAGTCCTGTGGAACGGCTTGCCATGCCATTTCCACCTGGCGCCTCAGTTGGACCAGCGTTCGTGCTGGACGTGCAGACCGCGTGAGACGACGCTTCATCCAGTCCCAAACATGCTCAATGGGGGACAGATCCGGAGATCTTGCTGGCCAGGGTAGTTGACTTACACCTTCTAGAGCACGTTCGGTGGCACGGGATACATACGGACGTGCATTGTCCTGTTGGAACAGCAAGTTCCCTTGCCGGTCTAGGAATGGTAGAACGATGGGTTCGATGACGGTTTGGATGTACCGTGCACTATTCAGTGTCCCCTCGACGATCACCAGTGGTGTACGGCCAGTGTAGGAGATCGCTGCCCACACCATGATGCCGGGTGTTGGCCCTGTGTGCCTCGGTCGTATGCAGTCCTGATTGTGGCGCTCACCTGCACGGCGCCAAACACGCATACGACCATCATTGGCACCAAGGCAGAAGCGACTCTCATCGCTGAAGACGACACGTCTCCATTCGTCCCTCCATTCACGCCTGTCGCGACACCACTGGAGGCGGGCTGCACGATGTTGGGGCGTGAGCGGAAGACGGCCTAACGGTGTGCGGGACCGTAGCCCAGCTTCATGGAGACGGTTGCGAATGGTCCTCGCCGATACCCCAGGAGCAACAGTGTCCCTAATTTGCTGGGAAGTGGCGGTGCGGTCCCCTACGGCACTGCGTAGGATCCTACGGTCTTGGCGTGCATCCGTGCGTCGCTGCGGTCCGGTCCCAGGTCGACGGGCACGTGCACCTTCCGCCGACCACTGGCGACAACATCGATGTACTGTGGAGACCTCACGCCCCACTTGTTGAGCAATTCGGCAGTACGTCCACCCGGCCTCCCGCATGCCCACTATACGCCCTCGCTCAAAGTCCGTCAACTGCACATACGGTTCACGTCCACGCTGTCGCGGCATGCTACCAGTGTTAAAGACTGCGATGGAGCTCCGTATGCCACGGCAAACTGGCTGACACTGACGGCGGCGGTGCACAAATGCTGCGCAGCTAGCGCCATTCGACGGCCAACACCCCGGCTCCTGGTGTGTCCGCTGTGCCGTGCGTGTGATCATTGCTTGTACAGCCCTCTCGCAGTGTCCGGAGCAAGTATGGTGGGTCTGTCACACCGGTGTCAATGTGTTCTTTTTTCCATTTCCAGGAGTGTACATGGTGGGAAAGACGGCTCGCAAATAACCCAGTTCAACAATTACCTTATTTCTTTCTTCATGGTCTCCTTCTGAGTCCACAGGACATTATATGTAGCATGGCAATATGTTTGGTGTTCATATACGTACATATCATATGTGTATCCTTAGATAGCATGTGGTTTCTCTACAAACCTACAGTTTTGCAATGGAAACAGGAAAAGTTTCCTGACATGGTTAACCCTTGTAAAGAAATCACTGTCCATTACTGAAGCCAAAGCACCATTGTTAATCACCGAATGCAAGGTAATACCATTTATTGATTCTTTAATGACAGCTTGAACAAACTCAACATTGTCTCTTCAAAAAGTGTAGGGTTCGGTAGACAGTTCTTGCCTTGAAGTCGATTTCCTCATTGTACGTCAACGTTTTTAATTGTTTATTTTGCATGACTTCACACTGTGCCATGACCGACCGCCGAAGACCTGCACTGTGCGTTGGAGGTTTGACGCCTGTGACGGTACAGATTGTTTGCCGTCTCTCACTTCCACAAAATGTACAGTGTGAGTTTGCTGCGGGGATTGTGAAGTATGATATTCCTAATCCTGCCAGAGATGTGAGTGACTAACAGTAAGCATCAGAATGGCGCCCATCAGATTGACTGGTATATTTTGCTCTCGTTATGGTGGCGACCCTAGGTTCTTGTTGCAATGACGAGAACCACGGTTCTGCCACGGTTCAGTGGAAAGTCGCATGTTCTTGTACCTGTAGGAACTAAAGCCACCGCTATTTCTTCTGTTATAGTTTCCATTGACATGATTATAGTTATTATTATTGCCAAACTGTTGTTCGTTTTAATTACTTTTGAATACATCGTGGGAACAGACAGTGATCAATGTTATTGCAAATAGTTTCTATTAAAATCAGTCATGATCAAGAATTTATTTCTTCTGGTAAGCGGTTTCGACAACGCCTGTGGTCATCTTCAGACCAAAATGCTGTAAGAGCAGGAGCCTCCTTCTGGTGGTAAATCACTGCAGCGATCAAGCCTGATTTTAATAGTAACTATATGTTGTTCGTTTTTCTTACCAAAACTGTTATTTGATTCATGGTTATGGTAATGATATTGCCATTACCATTGATGCTTTGCTTAAAATTGTTGCTTCTCTGGTAACCATTGTACTGATGGTTATTATGGGTCCAGTTATTTTTGTTATTATAATTTGATTGTCCATTACAGTCACTGCTTTGCTCTGTGTCTTCCTTGATAAGATCCAGGATATCAGTGACAGGCAGGAAGTGTTCAGAGTCCGTATCCAGAACATGTACTAACTTCTCACGAATTGGTATTGACAATTTTGCCTTCAATACAGTAATTATGTCCATATGGGAAATAGATTCATCCCAGTACTTAGTTATATTTACATATCTGTTGAAATACTTCTAGGCGTTACCTTTTTTCGGGTCGTACGAATCTCTGTTGTACATGAGTTTTTGGAGTCTCTCTTTTTGTTGTATCTTTGTCGCCACTGTTGAGTCTTGTAGCATTGCAGTCAAGGAAGAGATGTTGTTTGGCGGCCGGCATCTTCTTTCTACAACACGACTCAACACAACTTAACAGGGTTCATTATTTACTTAAACAGATAGCTGCTACTTAACTTTCACAGCGTCCATGTGCTATGGTACAAGCTCTTCCGCAATAGTCTACGTTAACCTCATTGCTGGTGAAGTACAAGTCCCACTATAGACACTACTCCGGTCGCTATACACTCCTGTAGCCGGTGATGTGAACTAACAGATGCCAACTGGGATAGTGAGTGAGTTAGTGACTGAGCTAGTGAGTAATAGTGACTCTGAGCCCTCCGGTCCATGGCAGCAATTTAAATGCTTGCGGTCGAGAGGGCTTTGCGGCATGTTGCTTGCGAGCCTGTCTTTGGCCTCTCTCCTGATAGCTGCGCTCGATCCAGTGCCAAATATCGATCTTCTTGCTACACCTTTGCCGACCGGCATGCTGGCGACAGCTTACGCCAGCACACTCTTGCACAGAAGACAACCAAAAGCGAGCCAGAAACTGATGTTCGAATCCAAGAAATGTAGGGCAATCTTCTGCAATTTCAACACAGCGAGGCATCTCTCGTTATATTTGACACAACAAGTTGTATTTTCTGAAGTTCCGACCAAGATTTAGGCAGAACGCTTCCAAACTTTTTTTATAAATACTACTGGATGTGTTGTCTTTTTATCCTCTGCAGTGTTCTGAAATTTCCTTTGCTTAATTAGTCGCTCTCCTGCATGAGGTTCATCAACGTTGCTACTTCCCAACGCTGTACTGCACCCTCCATTGCCACCCTGGTACATAGGTTCAAAATCCTGTGGAACAAAAGGTGCATTTCCATACAGCAGAGGAAGCATTCCTTTGTGCGGTCTTTTTATCAGTAGCTGTCTGCCTTTCAAGCTCCGTCACTGTCTTGAATGTGATGTTGACACATAGCGAGTTTAGATTGTATAATGGCACATAGGCCACCTAGTTCATTTATGAAACCTTGGCAGGTTTAACCCTTGCCAAATGTGACATCTATACCAGAGTTTCCGATTTCAGATTTGACTTCATCCTTTATAGCCTCGTATTTGCTGAAATAGTGTTGTCGTATGAGATTATCTTCACGACTGTAATTTCCTTTCTAGTGTTTGTCCGTACAGGGTAAGCTTCAAGCACTTGCTTGACCTCCACTCTTAATATTTTGATTTATCACGTTTACATTTGTGTTGGAAAATAGTGCAAAGTAATTGGCTTCAGGTTAAAGGGTGCTAGCATAACTAGTGAATATGAGGGTTCTATTTTTGTGCTAATGGTTTCCTACGAGGTGTAAGAACGCAAAAACAAAAATATTTAATCTGGTGGTTGTAAACTAATACTACTTTATATGTTATTTCAGGTCTTATTTTTCAACGGAAACAATAAACTAATTTTGCTTAAAGTTTAAGCTTTTATTTTCACATATCATTAAGTTGGATGTATCATCATCTCACATTAGTCGTCACAAGTGCAGAACGTGAGTGCATTTATTTCATGGGTCAGGTTTTGAGGATATGTGTAGACGTGAACCACTATTTTCTTATTGTTCAGTTAATACCTTTCCTTCAATAAAATAGAAATGAAATGGCTACGTGTTAATGTATTCGGATTATGGACCCCAGAACAGTCAAATAACTGAAAATCATTAGGACCGGTTTTGAAAAAGTTCAAAGGAAATTCACCAGTGATCTGCTGATAATGACTCCTGTGGCCATATTCAAGAAGAATCCTAGTGTATGCCATAATGGCGGCCAATAATTAAGTAATGCAACTGCGATGAAGATATTATTTTCGATAGCAAATATCGTCCAGTAGTCTAATATATCGCGCGGAATACTGTTTCACATGAATGAAAAACACTTACGTTTGACAATAATTAATACATTTTGATAGTAACTTACAGACCTTCGCACAATATCCAAGAGAAAAATGATAAAGCCCATCCTAGACAAAATATATCGCCGCTCTCTTCCCTATAGAGTATTTATGTATTATTCCCCCCCCCCCCCCCCAATGAACCATGGACCTTGCGGTTGGTGGGGAGGCTTGCGTGCCTCAGCGATGCAGATAGCCGTACCGTAGGTGCAACCACAACGGAGGGGTATCTGTTGAGAGGCCAGACAAACGTGTGGTTCCTGAAGAGGGGCAGCAGCCTTTTCAGTAGTTGCAGGAGCAACAGTCTGGATTATTGACTGATCTGGCCTTGTAACACTAACCAAAACGGCCTTGCCGTTCTGGTACTGCGAACGGTTGAAAGCAAGGGGAAACTACAACCATAATTTTCCCCGAGGGCATGCAGCTTTACTATATGGTTAATGATGATGGCGTCCTCTTGGGTAAAATATTCCGGAGGTAAAATAGTCCCCCATTCGGATCTCCGGGCGGGACTACTCAAGAGGACGTCGTTATCAGGAGAAAGAAAACTGGCGTTCTACGGATCGGAGCGTGGAATGTCAGATCCCTTAATCGGGCAGGTAGGTTAGAAAATTTTAAAAGGGAAATTGATAGGTTAAAGTTAGATATAGTGGGAATTAGTGAAGTTCGGTGGCAGGAGGAACAAGACTTTTGGTCAGGCGAATACAGGGTTATAAATACAAAGTCAAATAGGGGTAATGCAGGAGTAGGTTTAATAATGAATAAAAAAAATAGGAATGCGGGTAAGCCACTACAAACAGCATAGTGAACGCATTATTGTGGCCAAGATAAGACACGAAGCCCACGCCTACTACAGTAGTACAAGTTTATATGCCAACTAGCTCTGCAGATGACGAAGAAATTGAAGAAATGAATGACGAAATAAAAGAAATTATTCAAATAGTGAAGCGAGACGAAAATTTAATAGTAATGCGTGACTGGAATTCGGTAATAGGAAAAGGGAGAGAAGGAAACTTAGTAGGTGAATATGGATTGGGGGTAAGAAATGAAAGAGGAAGCCACCTGGTAGAATTTTGCACAGAGCACAACTTAATCATAGCTAACACTTGGTTCAAGAATCATAAAAGAAGGCTGTATACATGGAAGAAGCCTGGAGATACTGACAGATCTCATATAGATTATATAATGGTAAGACAGAGATTTAGGAACCAGGTTTTAAATTGTAAGACATTTCCTGGGGCAGATGTGGACTCTGACCACAATCTATTGGTTATGAACTGTAGATTAAACCTGAAGAAATTGCAAAAAGGTGGTAATTTAAGGAGATGGGACCTGGATAAACTGAAAGAACAGAGGTTGTACAGAGTTTCAGGAAGAGCGTAAGGGAACAAATGGCAGGAATGGGGGAAAGAAATACAGTAGAAGAAGAATAGCTAGCTCTGAGGGATGAAGTAGTGAAGGCAGCAGAGGATCAAGTAGGTTAAAAGACGAGGGTTAGTAGAAATCCTTGGGTAACAGAAGAAATATTGAATTTAATTGATGAAAGGAGAAAAGATAAAAATGCAGTAAATGAAGCAGGGAAAAAGGAATACAAACGTCTCAAAAATTAGATCGACAGGAAGTGCAAAATGGCAAAGCAGGGATGGATAGAGTATAAATGTAAGGATGTAGAGGCTTATGTCACTAGGGGTAAGATAGATACTGCCTAAGGAAAATTAAAGAGACCTTTGGAGAAAAGAGCACCACTTGTATGAATATCAAGAGCTCAGATGGAAACCCAGTTCTAAGCAAAGAAGGGAAAGCAGAAAGTTGGAAGGAGTATACAGAGGGTCTATACAAGTGCGACGTACTTGAGGACAATATTATGGAAATGGAAGAGGATGTAGATGAAGATGAAATGGGAGATATGATACTGCGTGAAGAGTTCGACAGAGCACTGAAAGACCTGGGTCGAAACAAGGCCCCGGGAGTAGACAACATTCCATTAGAACTACTGACGGCCTTGGGAGAGCCAGTCCTGACAAAACTCTACCATCTGGTGAGCACGATGTATGAGACAGGCGAAATACCCTCAGACTTCAAGAAGAATATAATAATTCCAATCCCAAAGAAAATAGGTGTTGACAGATGTGAAAATTACCGAACTATCGGTTTAATAAGTCACAGCTGCAAAATACTAACACGAATTCTTTACAGACGAATAGAAAAACTAGTAGAAGCCGACCTAGGGGAAGATGAGTTTGGATTCCGTAGAAATATTGGAACACGTGAGGCAATACTGACCCTACGACTTATCTTAGAAGCTAGATTAAGGAAAGGCAAACCTACGTGTCTAGCTTTTGTAGACTTTGAGAAAGCTTTTGACAATGTTGACTGGAATACTCTCTTTCAAATTCTGAATGTGGCAGGGGTAAAATACAGGGAGCGAAAGCCTATTTACAATTTGTACCAAATGGCAGTTATAAGAGTTGAGGGGCATGAAATGGAAGCAGTGGTTGGGAAGGGAGTGAGACAGAGTTGCAGCCTCTCCCCGATGTTATTCAATCTGTATATTGAGCAAGCAGTGAAGGAAACAAAAGAAAAATTCGGAGCAGGTAATAAAATCCATGGAGAAGAAATAAACACTTTGAGGTTTGCCGATGACATTGTAATTCTGTCAGAGACAGCAAAGGACTTGGAAGAGCTGTTGAATGGAATGGATAGTGCCTTGAAAGGAAGATATAAGATGAACATCAACAAAAGCACAACGAGGGTAATGGAATGTAGTCGAATTAAGTCAGGTGATGCTGAGGGAATTAGATTAGGAAATGAGACACTTAAAGTAGTAAAGGAGTTTTTCTATTTGGGGAGCAAAATAACTGATGATGGTCGAAGTAGAGAGGATATAAAATGTAGACTGGCAATGGGAAGGAAAGCGTTTCTGGAGAAGAGAAATTTGTTAACATCGAGTTTAGATTTAAGTGTCAGGAAGTCGTTTCTGAAAGTATTTGTATGGAGTGTAGCCATGTATGGAAGTCAAACATGGACGATATGTAGTTTAGACAAGAAAAGAATAGAAGCTTTCGAAATGTGGTGCTACAGAAGAATGCTGAAGATTAGTTGGGTAGATCACATAACTAATGAGGAGGTGTTGAAGAGGATTGCGGAGAAGAGAAGTTTGTGGCACAACTTTACTAGAAGAAGGGATCGGTTGGTAGGACATGTTCTGAGGCATCAAGGGATCACCAATTTAGTATTGGAGGGCAGCGTGGAGGGTAAAATCGTAGAGGGAGACCAAGAGATGATTACACCAAGCAGATTCAGAAGGACGTAGGTTGTAGTAGGTACTGGGAGATGAAGAATCTTGCACAGGATAGAATAGCATGGAGAGCTGCATCAACCCAGTCTCAAGACTGAAGACCACAACAACAACATGTATTGATATTCTCTGTTACACTGTTTGTTATTACTGCACGTCGTTGGGTATTTCGCTTAACGTCACTTTGCATTTGATGCATTCGGTCAGCTTTTCCTTTCCCTTTTTCTTATGTCATACGTTTATGATTGTGAAACGAAGATACATTGATAGACTCTCCCCCAAACTCCATAAGCAGCTCTACGCAACCCTGAGTGTTCGTGAATGTTACTGCCAGAATATTGGATTTCAGTACGGATGTTCTCACGTAACTCGTCGATGGCGTGATGTTTGTTCAGTACAGGCGACTTTTAAAGAAACTCCATAGAAAAACATTTGGAATGGGGTCACGCCAGCTGACCTTGGGGTCTTCACCCACAATTTCTTCTGATAGCGGTAGGCGGCCACCGCTATGCAGATACAACAACGTTTCATCTTCGTCACCAACTTCGCCATGAATCCTCAAATGCAGTGGTTAGATGATTTACGTCGACCACGGAAACGTTCTAATAGCAGCAGCTGACATGCTTTACAGGGGTCACTTGCAAAATATCGTTTCACAAACAAAAAGCGCTCTTCCACAAAATGTCGGTAAATCTTCAAACAGCGCCGGAAGACGCAAGTAGCGCAGATCACCACTAACGGCAAGCCAAGGTACACTGAAACGCGAGACCCACACACAGCCCGCGGAACCCCAAGGTTGCTTCATTTCACAGATGTTGCTACATCGACGAGTTACGTGAGAACATCCGCCGTGAAATTCGATACTCTGGCAGCAACAAACATGCAGTGCCGTGCCGAAGTTTGTATACGGCTGTAGGAGATCACTGACGCACGCCTTGCAACCTACCTTCATCTCTCAGCCATAAAGGTATGTCATGTACAAATTTGGTTTCATATCCTCTTTTATTAAGATTTATACAACACTGTTCCCGGTGCCCATTACGAGTGGAGCAACCTGTAGATGAGACTGTTCTTCAATCGTGTAATCAAAAGATTATGGGTCTTCGTGCCTATTCATTTACAGAACTTTACATTTGTTTATGTTGGGGGTCAACTGCCAATTCCTGCACGAAGTGAAGTTAGAAACCTGGTAGTCAGGGGACGGCATTATTCGGTTACGATTGTGGACGGGGCCGCAATCAGTTGCTATTGGTTCCCTTTTACAGCTACACACAATTTATTTTAAACCAATAATTCCAGACTCAACAATAAATAAAAAATACCACACGTTATTAATGAAGGAATAAACAACCGTGTAAATAATAGTGTTTTCAGTGAGTTACAATTTACCAAATCACCATTAAATACAGATACAACAGATAAAGTTTTGAAAGCAAGCCACTGTGATCTGGACAGAAGGCCTTACACGCCAGGAATGGCAATAAATTAAGAACTCGCTGCAACTTACAAATTACGGGTATTGAAATATTAAAGGCAAGTCGCCACAAACACAGCAGAAGGCATCAGGCGCCAGGAATGGCGGTAAATAAAGTTTTAAGACTTACTACTAAAATACAAATCCCAAATTAGAATTTTAAGACAAATGAGGACAATCACGGCTGAAGGCATTACACGCCAGGAGTGGCAATAATATAAAAAAACATTTGAAACCTGCAGTAAAACAGCAAATACAATAGCAAAAGTTAATAAAAAAAAGAAGCAACTGATCCAGACGGAGCTCCAGGAATCGACCTCTGAGAAGGTCCGGCAACAAAGACTTTCGTCAGCGATGAGATAGGCAGCCAAGAGTTGCATGCACTTCACAAAATGGTAACTCAGACTAGTGGCAGTCCAACGAATGACTAATGATAATCTTGCTGAAGCTACCTGACGTCCGATAAACCAAATGCAACAATGGAACAATACGCCAAAGCCGGAACCGGCAGTCTGCACTATGTCCGGAATACTGTGTTTAGAGCGCCCTGAACGAGAAAGGAATCATTACCATCCGAGTAGAAGAATCGCCTACAATCAAGAAAACTGTCAAAAGTACACGCCTTACCGGACGGCAGTGGCAAGGTGAGGAAATGTGCACTGCCATTACATACACTAATCCTTAGGTAGGTAACTGGGGCGTTAGTCACCAGGTGGCAAGAAAAGTTACCGCTAGTTGAACTTAACAAATTGTAACAAGTTGAACGCAGTAAATAGTAATAAGAAGTCGAGGAAAGCTAATCAGATCCGCCTTCCCCAATCACTCCACTCGCTGCTCTTCGCCTCGGCCACACTACGAGCAGCAACACAAACCCAAATAAAAATATCACAATGGTGGAGGTTTCTCTACTTGGACTGAAATGCACTCATCTTAAAACTTGCTGGATCCGGTTTAAAATGAAGTCGTGCAACCTCGTGACCACAGACCTTCCATTGGCAATCCATGTGTGCCGCCAGAGGTCTCGGCATGTTCTCGTCAGCGCGGACCTGGCTTCTCCTCTGTCCCCAACCGAACCCACACACTCACACAACCTGGCAAAAACCGACGTCGCCCCAAAGATAGTGCAACAGTAACTACATATCGATAACTGCCGCTGTTGCCACTAGCGGACAGCAACGCTTGCAAAACCGAGTGACGCCAGTAACCACGAGAAGAAGACAGACAGCCGCAACCACGCCAACTAAACGATACAGTCTGGCCTCCAAGAAACCTACAAAAGTCCCAACGCGAGCCGCAGCATGGCTCAAAGTTACTGTGCAGGTCTTCTTGCATTTCGCTAAAATTTTCTAGCGTTACGACTCTTCTGTATAATACAGTAATTTTTGAAAGGGCCTTAATCCAAATTTTGGCAAAAGGTGTTACGAACGGCAACACAATCTACACTGAGAACCAAAGAAACTGGCACACCTGCCTAACACCGTGTAGGGCCCCTGCGAGCACACAGAAGTGCCACAACACGAAGTGGCATGGCCTCGACTAATGTCATCATGAATCCTGCACAGCTGTCCATAATCCTTAAGAGGACGACAGGGTGGAGATCTCTTCTGAACAACATGTTGCAAGGCAACTCAAATATGCTCAATAATGTCCATGTCTGGGGAGTTTGGTAGCCAGCGGAAGTGTTTATACTCAGAAGAGTAAACTGCTTTTTTATTCCAGTCTCTGATCACAAATGTATTCTTTAGACGATGACCGGTTTCAGTCTGTAATGACCATCTTCAGATCTAAAATATATAAATATATACATCTAGTGAGCAGTGTGTCTTTTAACATAAAACAGCAATATGTATCACAATATACTGTCATACAACCAGGGAAATGTACAGATAAAATATGGCGTAACGTACCTTTTTGACACCATGTCCTAAAGTGATACGACCATAATGGCATCGTCCAAATATATAAATATAATCAGCATAGCCTTGTCATGGATTTAAAATATGGTGTAGAATAGGCCACATCGTCCACATAGTGATTATTACCAACTAGCTACTGAAGTACAGTAGCATCCAGAAACCTGTTTGCCTACAGTTGTTCAATTGTGTTTGAAATCTTATGGGACTTAACTGCTAAGGTCACCAGTCCCAATGCTTACACACTACTTAACCTAAATTATCCTAAGGACAAACACAAACACCCATGCCCGAGGGAGGACTAGAAATTCCGCCGGGACCAGCTGCACAGTCCATGACTGCAGCGCTTCAAACCGCTCGGCTAATCCCGCGCGGCTGTTTGCCTACACCCTCCCTATATGTCGCTACTGTGGGCTAGCTTATATGTAGTCATCATTTACGCAAAAGCATTATCTGATAAAAGCACATTAGATAAAATGCATGTAGCAGACTTATTGAAATTGATGACTATCATAGAAACCAATTGTGATACATTAAAAGATGAATGCAGTTACCTATGTAAAATTATTAAAAGGAAATATATGAAGAGTATATGTCCGACCCTTTTTTATGGTGAATTTACGGTCAACAATTAATATAGCGTAATACATTGCCTGTGGCAACCTATAAATTGCTTATGAAAGATAAAATGTCTATATGACAGCTGAAAAAAAAGAGACAGATCAATGAACAGCGCCCTCTGTTGGGTCGGCCGCTAGGATCTTATGTAGGCGCTCACCGATCGTAACAGCTTAACCAATAGAGGGTTTTACATACATAGTGACATGTCTCCCACAGAAAACGTTTAAACAATATAAAAGCATTCAATAAATAAAATTATATAGTTTGGCTATATATTCCATGAGTAGGTAGGAGATAATCAATTACAGGATTAGAGCGACTACTGTGCGCGCAGCTCGTGGTCGTGCGGTAGCGTTCTCGCTTCCGACGCCCGGGTTCGATTCCCGGCGGGGTCAGGGATTTTCTCTGCCTCGTGATGACTGGGTGTTGTGTGCTGTCCTTAGGTTAGGTTTTAAGTAGTTCTAAGTTCTAGGGGACTGATGACCATAGATGTTAAGTCCCATAGTGCTCAGAGCCATTTGAACCATTTGACTACTGTGCGCGCCTACATAAGATCCTAGCGGCCGACCCAACAGAGAGCGCTGTTCATTGATCTGTATACCTAATAGATATCTGCCCATCTATTAGGTACATTACGTATGTAGATTGTGGACAGTTGGGAATGGGGGTCTCGCGTGAAGCGTGCAAAGGATAAGTCCCTGCAGTCGCGCTATTCATCTGTGTCCTCGGTGGCACAGATGGATAGAGCGTCAGCCATATAAGCAGATGATCTCGGGTTCGAGTCCCGGTCGGGTCACACAGTTTCAGCTGTCCCCAACGGGGTATATCAACAACACCTGTAGGCAGCTGAGGGTTTCAATTAATTATCATTTATTCTAGAGAAGCTGCACAGTCATCAATGGTATCTGTTCTTTCGAGAACAGTTACTATCTTCATATATATATATATATATATATATATATATATATATATATATATATATATATATATATACATCTACATCTACATTGATAATCCGCAAGCCACCCAACGATGTGTGGCGGAGGGCACTTTACGTGCCACTGTCATTACCTCCCTTCCCTGTTCCAGTCGCGTATGGTTCGCGGGAAGAACGACTGTCTGAAAGCCTCCGTGCGCGCTCTAATCTCTCTAATTTTACATTCGTGATCTCCTCGGGAGGTATAAGTAGGGGGAAGCAATATATTCGATACCTCATCCAGAAACGCACCCTCTCGAAACCTGGCGAGCAAGTTACACCGCGATGCAGAGCGCCTCTCTTGCAGAGTCTGCCACTTGAGTTTATTAAACATCTCCGTAACGCTATCACGGTTACCAAATAACCCGGTAACGAAACGCGCCGCTCTTCTTTGGATCTTCTCTATATCTTCCGTCAACCCGACCTGGTACGGATCCCACACTGATGAGCAATACTCAAGTATAGGTCGAACGAGTGTTTTGTAAGCCACCTCCTTTGTTGATGGACTACATTTTCTAAGCACTCTCCCAATGAATCTCAACCTGGTACCCGCCTTACCAACAATTAATTTTATATGATCATTCCACTTCAAATCATTCCGCACGCATACTCCCAGATATTTTACAGACGTAACTGCTACCAGTGTTTGTTCCGCTATCATATAATCATACAATAAAGGATCCTTCTTTCTGTGTATTCGCAATGCATTACATTTGTCTATGTTAAGGGTCAGTTGCCACTCCCTGCACCAAGTGCCTATCCGCTGCAGATCTTCCTGCATTTCGCTACAATTTTCTAATGCTGCAACTTCTCTGTATACTACAGCATCATCCGCGAAAAGCCGCATGGAAATTCCGACACTATCTACTAAGTCATTTATATATATTGTGAAAAGCAATGGTCCCATAACACTCCCCTGTGGCACGCCAGAGGTTACTTTAACGTCTGTAGACGTCTCTCCATTGATAACAACATGCTGTGTTCTGTTTGCTAAAAACTCTTCAATCCAGCCACTCAGCTGGTCTGATATTCCGTAGGCTCTTACTTTGTTTATCAGGCGACAGTGCGGAACTGTATCGAACGCCTTCCGGAAGTCAAGAAAAATAGCATCTACCTGGGAGCCTGTATCTAATATTTTCTGGGTCTCATGAACAAATAAGGCGAGTTGGGTCTCACACGATCGCTGTTTCCGGAATCCATGTTGATTCCTACATAGTAGATTCTGGGTTTCCAGAAATGACATGATACGCGAGCAAAAAACATGTTCTAAAATTCTACAAGAGATCGACGTAAGAGATATAGGTCTATAGTTTTGCGCATCTGCTCGATGACCCTTCTTGAAGACCGGGACTATCTGTGCTCTTTTCCAATCATTTGGAACCCTCCGTTCCTCTAGAGACTTGCGGTACACGGCTGTTAGAAGGGGGGCAAGTTCTTTCGCGTACTCTGTGTAGAATCGAATTGGAATCCCGTCAGGTCCAGTGGACTTTCCTCTATTGAGTGATTCCAGTTGCTTTTCTATTCCTTGGACACTTATTTCGATGTCAGCCATTTTTTCGTTTGTGCGAGGATTTAGAGAAGGAACTGCAGTGCGGTCTTCCCCTGTGAAACAGCTTTGGAAAAAGGTGTTTAGTATTTCAGCTTTACGCGTGTCATCCTCTGTTTCAATGCCATCATCATCCCGTAGTGTCTGCATATGCTGTTTCGAGCCACTTACTAATTTAACGTAAGACCAGAACTTCCTAGGATTTTCTGTCAAGTCGGTACGTAGAATTTTACTTTCGAATTCAATGAACGCTTCACGCATAGCCCTCCTTACGCTAACTTTGACATCGTTTAGCTTCTGTTTGTCTGAGAGGTTTTGGCTGCGTTTAAACTTGGAGTGGAGCTCTCTTTGCTTTCGCAGTAGATTCCTAACTTTGTTGTTGTACCACGGTGGGTTTTTCCCGTCCCTCACAGTTTTACTCGGCACGTACCTGTCTAAAACGCATTTTACGATTGCCTTGAACTTTTTCCATAAACACTCAACATTGTCAGTGTCGGAACAGAAATTTTCGTTTTGATCTGTTAGGTAGTCAGAAATCTGCCTTCTATTACTCTTGCTAAACAGATAAACCTTCCTCCCTTTTTTTATATTCCTATTAACTTCCATATTCAGGGATGCTGCAACGGCCTTATGATCACTGATTCCCTGTTCTGTACATACAGAGTCGAAAAGTTCGGGTCTGTTTGTTATCAGCAGGTCCAAGATGTTATCTCCACGAGTCGGTTCTCCGTTTAATTGCTCGAGGTAATTTTCGGATAGTGCACTCAGTATAATGTCACTCGATGCTCTGTCCCTACCACCCGTCCTAAACATCTGAGTGTCCCAGTCTATATCTGGTAAATTGAAATCTCCACCTAAGACTATAACATGCTGAGAAAATTTATGTGAAATGTATTCCAAATTTTCTCTCAGTTGCTCTGCCACTAATGCTGCTGAGTCGGGAGGTCGGTAAAAGGAGCCAATTATTAACCTAGTTCGGTTGTTTAGTGTAACCTCCACCCATAATAATTCACAGGAACTATCCACTTCTACTTCACTACAGGAATATATATATATATTCTTCTTAACTTTTATCTTTTCCCCCATGTTCTCCGTCCACCACTCTGGGCTTTGTTTTCTTTCTTCAGTTTCTTGACGCAGCGCTTCATGTGCTGCCTCGTGAATGTATCTTTTAATTTGTTGATATTGCTCTTCAGCATTTTCCTTTTCATCAAAAGTTTGCAGTTTGCTGGCTAGTCTCAGTTTATAAAGAAATTTCACACTTTTATCTCTGAGACGATTTGCATTATATTTAACGGTATCCAGAATTTCAAGAACAGAACTATTTTCACGAGGATCACTTTTTCCCCCATGATGGAAAGACAAACTTTGCTCCAGGCGGTAAGTCGTTGGAGCCACAATCTGGGCTTCTGTATACCCTTACGTCACTCACAGTAAATCTATATCCACTTATGTGGGAAGAAAGCATTTCAAATTCTCAAATCCAATGTACTGTTTATATTTACTAGATTTCGCCAAATTCATTTTCGACATCCTCCCCACATCTCTCTTCTATTTCATTCTCAGTCTCTGAACCTATTGTTCATTAAGATCTCCCATGAGGATTATTTCCATTTGCGGCTTTATGTTTTCCTGGACACTTCTCGAGTCCTCATAAAACTCATCTTTGATTTTTACTTCCAGCATCATTTGCTGGAGTACTCCCATTATCGTGCAGTCATGACCATGCTTGAAAAGGTCAATCGTCATAATTGTTTCATTTATTTGTTTCAGCTTTTAGTGCTCTTACACTTAAATAAAAGAAGTCATGGAATACTTCCTAATACAGTGTCTGACCTTTTGCGGGTGTAGTGCATCAAGTCACTGTGGCATAGACTCAGGAAGTTGTTGGAACTCCCCTACAGAAATACTGTGACATGCAGCCCCTACAGCTATCCATAGCTGCGAATGTCTTACCGCTGCAGAATTTTGTGCACACACTCAGTTCTCAATTACGTTTCATAAATATTCTATTGGTACCCAAATCACTCGCAAGGAACTGCTGCCTGGGGATATGACATCGTTGTTTGGCAACATGAAGTCCACAAATGGCTCCAGATAGTCTCCAAGTAGTCGAACATAAACATTTGCAGTCAATGATGGGTTTATTTGGACTAGATGACCCATTCCACTATATGAAAACACAGCATACGGCAGTATGGAGCCACTACCAGCTTGTCCAGTGCTTTGTTGACAACGCGGGTCCATGGCGTTGTGGGGTCTGTGCCACACTCGAACCCTACCATCAGCTCTTACCAACTGAAATCGGGACTCGTCTGTCCAAGCCACGGTTTTCCAGTCGTTTGGGGCCCAATCTATGTGGTCATTAGCCCAGGAGAGGCACTGCAGGCTACGTCGTGCTTTTAGCAATGGCACTCACGTTTGTCTTCTGCTGCCGCACAATTACTTCCTTATCGCCGGCCGATGTGGCCGAACGGTTCTAGGCGCTTCAGACTGGATCAGCGCGACCGCTAAGGTCGCAGTTTCGAATCTTGCTTCGGGCATGGATGTGTGTGATGTCCTTAGGTGAGTTAGGTTTAAGTAGTTCTGAGTTATAGGGGACTGATGACCTCATAAGTTAAAACACACAAATTTTCTTCATGACTACTTGTCAGATGAAACACAGTCAAAACGACGAAAAAGGGGCACGAAAAACGATATGTCAAAATGCATTTTCACTAGCAATGTAATTTTCAGGTGAGCAGTAGTAGCAAACTAAACAAAACGCACAATATTTATGCCGGTGACAGACAACGATTAATTTTGTATTAAAATTTACGGAAGTGTGTCTGCATGAATAAAAAGAAATAAAGTGCTTCCCGTTAGGAAGAGATTTTTTAAATAAATGTTATAACTTTGTGTGTACGTTCAGTAGTGTATCTGGATTCTGTCTGCAAACGGCGTTTCTAATAGAGTGAGTAGTAAAAAAGTACTGAATTAAAACATCATGCCCGATGCTTATGTTCTACTGCACGAATAACAAAAATGGAGTAAATGACAAACGTTCTTCCTTTCATAATTTTGTGGGTGGTGTTAGCGAAGAAAAAACTTCATAAAATTTTGAAATTACGTGTGGAGTATATTCGAAATCGATAACTGCTGTTATTCATAAGTGCTTGATGAATAAAATCTGGGTAAAGTGCGTGCCACGATGTATGCTGCCTCAAGATATACACAAATATCTAATTTTAATAGACTGAAGAGCCAAAGAAACTGGTACACCTGTCTAATATCATGTAGGTCCCCAGCGAGCACGCAGAACTGCCCCAACACAACTTGGCATGGACTCGACTAATGTCTGAAGTAGTGCTGGAGGGAACTGACACTATGAGTCCTGCAGGGCTATCCATAAATCCGTAAGAGTACGATTGCATGGAGATATCTTCCGAACAGCATGTTGCAAGGCATCCCAGATATGGTAATGTCTGAGGAGTTTTGTGGCCAGCGGAAGTGATTAATCTCAGGAGAGTGTTCCTGGAGCCACTCTGTAGCAATTCTGCACGTGTGGGATGTCGCATTGTCCTGCTGGAATTATCCAAGTCCGTCGGAATGCACAATGGACATGAATGGATGCAGGTAATCAGACGGGATACTTACATACCTGTCACCAGTCACAGTCATATCTAGACCTATCAGGGTCCTGTATCAGACCAACTGCACACGCCCCACACCGCTACACAGGCTCTACCAGCTTGAACAGTCCCCTGGTGACATGCAGGGCTCATGGATTCATGAGATTGTCTCCACATCCGTACACGTCCATCCGCTCGATATAATTTGAAACGAGACTCGCACGACCAGGCAAAGTGTTTCCAGTCATCAACAGTCAAATATAGGTGTTGACAGGCCCAGGCGAGGCGTAAAGCTTTGTGACGTGCAGTCATCAAGGGTATACGAGTGGGCCTTCTGCTCCGAAAGCCCATATCGATGATGTTTGGTTGAATGGTTCGCACGCTGACACTTGTTGATGGCCCAGCATTAAAATCTGCAGCAGTTTGCGGATGGGCTGCACTTCTGTCACGTTGAACGATTCTCTTGAATCGTCGTTGGTGCCGTTCTTGCAGGACCTTTTCCCGGTCGCAGCGATGTCAGGGATTTGATGTTTCACCCGATTCCTCATATTCACGGTACACTCGTGATATCGACATACGGGAAAATCCCCACTTCATCGCTGTCTCGAAGATGTTGTGTCCCATCGCTCGTGCGCCGAATATAACTCCACGTTCAAACTCACTTAAATTTATATAACCTGCCATTGTGGCAGCAGCATTCGATCTAACAACTGCGCCAGACACTTGTCTTATACAGGCGTTGCCGACCGCAGCATCGTATTCTGGCTGTTTACATATGTCTGTATCTGCATACGCATACATATACCACTTTTTTTTGGAGCTTCAGTTTATTTGCCTTATCGTTTTAAATCATCAAGTTCAAATCATACTTTATAATGAGTAGATTATGATAGCATATAAATTTTTTAATTCGTTCTGTAATTACATCAAACACTGAAAACGAAATGTTCTCGCCCCTGGAAATCAGGAAGGCAACCGGTAACTGGGAGTTGGTTAGAGTTTTAGGCGTTTAATAATTTAGACTAATGGCACTCTGTTGGAATACAATAGAGATGATGAAGGATCGAAGTGTAGGTATGGAGCTAAAGAGCTAAAATTTTACATGACTAGCTCTCAATGTCATCGACTGGGTTTGCCTTAAAGAAATTCTACTCTACTCTAATCTAATGTGAACAGCCTTAAAGCTTGTCAATGCTGCTAAGACGGCGGTGTCGGCGTCTGTGACAATGATCCATTAGCTCCAGTTGTTGCGAGAACACTTTAACTGCAGACGATTTCATATCACGCTCCTGATGTTTGGAGCTTAATTCATCTGCCCACATATTTCTCATAAAGTATAACTCGGCCCCACAGTGGGAAACTTCATGTCTTGAATGAGCAGTCTGTTTCCCGCCTAGTTATTCTAGGCCGAGCGCGCTCTCAGACATAACAAAGCAAAATCCAGAGGCGTTACTACCATTTTACTATATGACTAACATGAAAACACTTAACACTGCCAAATATTTCTCTACTGGAATGATGCAGCGTAATAATAATATACATAAAATTACAAATGTTATTAAGAATCGTTCTACAAAATGCATAGCAAATAAGGAAAACGTGTTTTGTTTTACTCACGGTGAAACTTCGAAGTTACAGATAAACAAAATATTTTTGGGTGTACAGATAACACTTCAGAAAAATATTGGAAGAATACCACATATGTACCGTAGTGTTACTCGTAGATATCTAATATTTTGTCCCCTAATTCATCGTTTCACAGTTCTTCAAACACTTTCTATATGTGTTCACGAATAGCTGACCAGTCTTGCCGTTTTCGTGATGCCAGTTCCTGGGTGTCGGAACATAACAGTATGGCGTCGCCATCGCGTGTGTAAGTGGTTTTCCCCATTTGCGGCCGTCGCTGGAATGGATCCCCGTTCGTCTCTCTCCCTTATGCGATTGCCGTATACTTCCCTTACCGTGTCACGTGACTGCAACGCTGCCCCCCCCTTACCCCCTTCCTCCCCAAGGCTTTGAAGCTCGCGGCGGGCCGTCGTCAAATTGTTTTGTCTCGTCAGAGTATGTTCTTGCTCACCGGCTGCGATGATAACGGACGGTGATCCTCAAGTCTGAATATCATCGTTTCACAAGCCTGAAACCTGAACGTCCGGAAATAAAGTTAAAGAAAAAAGGCCAAGTACGAATAGGAATCGCGCACTGAGAACCCTATACAAAGTTAACTACATATATCGATAGTTCGTTCATCCTAGAAATCGAGAATTTCAACGATTTTTGCCTGTTATCGATATCGATAATTGCAAGGTATCGGGCCCGGAAATTCCAAGACTTTCGTGTAATGTAATTACAAATTAACAGTTTTCGGAATTTTCCTTTAATTAATACTGAGAAACCTTAATTCTTCTAAATTCGTTATCCTAGGTAAGCGGAAAGTACACTATGGATTTTTATGAGTATTTACTTTTCAATACATTGTGGGAGCAACCAGTATTTTTACTAATATTTACTGTCAAAAACAGTCTTGATCACAAATTATTTACTCCGGTGACCGGTTTCGACCACAACTGTGGTCATCTTCAGACCAATGAGCAAGAACCTCCTTCTGGTGGTAAATCACTGCTAGTAATTTACCACCAGAAGCAGGTTCTTGCTCATTGGTTTGACGGTGATCACAGTTGTGGTCGAAACCGATCACCGGAATAAATGATTTGTGACCAAGGCTGTTTTTGATAGTAAATATTTGATGAGTATGTTTGCGAGTATCAAAATATACGACGTAAACGGCCGCATCTTCTGATTGCATTGACTTGAAACCTTACGTTTTTTTACATCGCCAAGGGACAGTTAACTTTACTATGTGACATAAATTTCAACTTCATGCTTTGCCTGTTCGAGAGGAAAAGGGTTCTTACAGACGGACAGACACAGTCTGATAACAAATGACAAACGAACCTCTTTTTCGTACAGTAAATTAACAATTTTAAGACTTTTCCGCTGGTTGCATTTTGCAACCTACCCTCTTGCCGAATTTCATGATTGTAGGTCAAAGGTAGATACCCCGTACATTTTCATGAGTATATTTGCGAGTGTCAAAATATGTGACATAAGAGGCAATATATTTTGATTGCATTGATTTTGATGCTTACAATTTTTAAATCGCCAAAGAAACGTTGACCTTTGCACGTAACGTAAATGTCAACTTGATATTTCCACCTGTTCCTGAGAATAAGTATTCTTAACAGCCAGGCAGGTAGACACACAGACGGACTGTGGAAAACGTGGTGTTATAAGTGTTTCGTTTTCACCAACTGATGTATGAAACGGTAAAAATAACCAAGGAATCTCACGAGGGATTAATTGGAAAGCGACTACATTATTATTGCAATAGGTGGTTCTATACGTTCAGATAACCAGTATTTGGGATAGCTTCGCTCCATTATAAGGACGAGTTAGCTGGCAAGTTGTATATGTCGGAAATTCAATTTTCTCAGAAAAGCAAATTTAAAGGTTGCTGCTTATAACTGCATATTACTTCAGTAAATCAGAGCACGGCGATAGCTTGTAATGTAGACTCCCTTTTTTCACAATATAAAAAGCTATTGTTGAAAAGTTTTAAGTAGCTCGAAATTAAAACTTTCAAAATAATTATCTTCAAGAAATAATTCGGGAAGCAGAATGAGACAGAATAAAAACTGACAACTTACTGAACAGAACTGTTATTCGTGCTCAGAAGATACTAATAAAAGGAAAACTGAAAAACGCAAAAGTAAAATAGAGACAATATCATTATTTTGATTTAAGTAAAATTGAGACTTTGTCATTATTTTGATTTTGTTATGGTTCCATCAAATTTTTCGTTAGTGTTTGAAACACTGTCATGGCCACGATGTAGGTTAAACCAAGCAGGAAGTGACACTGGCAAGGGGGTATAATGCCCAATAGCACCGCCATGTATTCTTTCTTTGCTTCTGCGACGAATCTGACGAATCTTTCATTAGGGTAAGCTGTTCAAAATTAACACCGAGCAAACCATATTGGTAGCGGCAAAGCGCTGCTTACAGGAGCACGCCCTTTTCTCAAGTCAAGCTCGTTCAGTCCCCATTTATACTGAAGAGCCAAAGAAACTGGTACACCTAAATGGTTCAAATGGCTCTGAGCACTATGGGACTTAACAGCTATGGTCATCAGTCCCCTAGAACTTAGAACTACTTAAACCTAACTAACCTAAGGACAGCACACAACACCCAGCCATCACGAGGCAGAGAAAATCCCTGACCCCGCCGGGAATCGAACCCGGGAATTGTCCAAGTCGTACGAATGCACAATGGGCATGAATTGATGAAGGTGTTCATACAGGATTCTTAGTACGTGTCACCTGTCAGAGTCGTATCTAGACGTATCAGGGGTCCCATATCACTCCAACTGCAACACCATTACAGAGCCTCCACCAGCTTGAATAGTCCCTGCTGTCATGCAGCGTCCATAGATTCATGAGATTGTCTCCATGCCCGTACACGTCCATCCGTTCGATACAATTTGAAACGAGACTCGTCCGAGCAGGCAACATGTTTCCAGTCACCAACAGTCCAATGTCGGTGTTGACCGGCCCAGGCGAGGGGTAAAGCTTTGTGTCGTGCAGTCATCAAGGGTACACGAGTGGGCCTTTGGCTCCGAAAGCCCATATCGATGATGTTTGGTTGAATGAGTCGCACGCTGACACTTGTTGATGGACCAGCATTGAAATCTGCAGCAATTTGCGGAAGGGTTGCACTTCCGTCACATTGAGCGATTCTCTTCAGTCGTCATTGGTCCTGTTCTTGCAGGATTTTTTTCCGGCCGCAGCGATGTCGGAGATTTGATGTTTTACGGGATTCCTGATATTCACGGTGCACTCGTGAAAAGCTCGTACTGGAAAATCCCTACTTCATCGCTATCTCGGAGATGCTGTGTCGCATCGCTTGTGCGTCGGCTATAACAAAACGTTCAAACTCACTTAAATCTTGATAACCTGGCGTTGTAGCAGCAGTAACCGATCTAACAACTGCGCCAGACACTTGTTGTCTCATATAGGCGTTACCAACCGCAGCGTCGTATTACGTCTGTTTACATATCTCTGTATTTGAAAACGCATGCCTTTACCAGTTTCTTGGACGATGCGGTGTATAAAAACAGATGTTCCATGCGTTTTATCGTACTTGATATGGCGAATGTTTAGTCATCCAGGCGGGTGTAAAAATAAATGTGCGCAACGGAAAATACTGAACGCGAAAATGAAGAATTTGCCCTGGCTGACTACCGTATGAAGCAGATCTTAGGATCTCTTAAAGGTGATATTATTTCCTCCTTGTTAGTCTTTAACATATAAATTACATAAATGAATGTTTAAGAGAACTAGTAACTACAAAATGATAAATGTTGATTCCGCTTATACATTTATCGTAGATTGAAAAAAAAAATGATCGTATGGCATTGTTGTCCACTGTAGTGCAAGTCCTTTTTAGGTGACGCCATGTCGGTGACTTGCGAGTCAGTGATGATGAAAATGATGATGAAGGACACACAACACCCAGTCCCCTGCCGGGAATCGTCGAACCCGGGCTCCCTGCGTGATAGGCTGTAACACTACCTCTACGCTACGAAGGCGGACTATTGTAGCTTAAAACCCCTTTTATATATTACAAATGATTGTAAATCAATGTCCACCGGACATAAAGAAACACAAATGAATTTCCTGACTAATCTTACTGATCAATTGCCGAAATCTGCCCCTTTCTATGGCTTCGCGATCTAATATAAATAACGCGAGATGACTGACATCATCTACGTACCAAACACTTGAAGACAACAGTCTCAAAGATGATCTACAGAGGTGTGCAACTAGTGGAAACAAAACTTACGTGATCACAGCTGTTTAGCTTTATAGCCCTAATAAGCCGAACCAATTATCAATATCACCGTATGCACAGCGTCCGGTACGTCGGAGTGATGGTTCTCGTACACATCTGCGACGATAGAAGAACTCCAGCCACAAAATAAAAAACTCATTCAAACACTAGGACGGCAGAAGGCGGTCCTCTGACTAGTATGATCTAATACTCTTCTCCTCTCTGTGTTCTACAGACGCGTGCTCCCAGCCACAAGGGCGAAATTCGGATAACGTCTCTACGTGAGTATAGGCAGAGGAAGTGCTCTCACTGAATACTGCGTACTCAACGACGACTCCCTACCTGGAGGTGAAGTCCAGAATCGTATAAGTTCGGAACAGTACAGTGCCTAACCGTTCTAACTACAAAATCTCCTGAGAGCAAAGACAGTAAGTGTGTCTGTACCAACAAAAAGCTGATACTAAGGGACCGTCAAACATGTGCGCTGGCTTTCCAGCAAAGTTCAACTCTCCTCCCTCGTAACTGCAAAAGGCGGATATTCTCGAAACCACGGAATATTCTCCCCGTCTACAGATTCTTCCGAACGCCGACCAACCATATTTTAATCTTTTGTCGACCGGCGCGAAAAGTTTGCAAGGAAATATCTACCCAAGTTAATTAGGAATACATACAATGGTACGCTTCTCAGAGTAAAAATCCTCGGAAATAACCGAGCCTGCGTGATTTGATTTTCAGAGTTTCCAGTTATCCATCTGGCCCCGCTCCACCCGGCCAGTCACCACTCTACTGTGCTTCAGCGCTCAGGTGCCCCGACCGTCCGTCTTCGGCCACTTCCTGTGTTTAGCAGGTCCAACACACCTGTGCGGGCTTTTCCACCCAGGGCCTGAGTTACGCCTGCCGTTTCATTTCCACTGGTGTTCCATGTAGTGTCGGTAGCTGGACCGACACCGTGATGTTGATTGCTGAAAAGGAATGCTAAACTAACGCTGTGGCCGATAGTGCACGAACGGCAATAAGCAGACGGGCGTGAAGTCTGGAACATAAAAACTTATGAATGAATAAGAAGAAAAGTATGTAGATGCTTTTTACTTAACTTTTAATAATTCCTTGGAATACATCTCTCTTGATTACTCGTAAGCTATAGGCACTGATACAAATGGCTCCTTGCTAGTTCGTAGCCATTAACTTAGCTGATGGCTATTCTGTCTCTCGGCTAATGAGAGAGAAAGGCTTCGTACAACTGGGCGATAGCTAGGTTCGCGTACAACTGGGCTGTAGCTTGGTTCTCGTACAACTGGGGCCGAGTCCACTCTCGTATCACGAGACCTGCCTAGGTGGTGGCGCTAGGTCTGCGATCACAGTGGCGACACGCGGGTCCGACATGTACTACATGGACCGCGGCCGATTTAAGTTACCACCTAGCAAGTGTGGTGTCTGGCGGTGACACCACATTCCTCCCCCGCAAATCGGCGAACGGTCGTGAGATAAGGCTTCCGCCCGCCGTGGGGAGGACCACATGTTGACGTATGCGATGAGGTGGGGAGCCTAACAACAGGCGAGGCTGTGCCACCCGCACCCGGCCATCCGGTCCGAGGGGAGCTAGGAAACGCCTGCAAAACTAGTCCAGGGTGCACGTCAACATGCGGTGTATGCGCCCGTAAAGAGACAGGAGGTACGGAAGGATCAATTTCCATTGCGTCGGGGTAGCCGACGCGCGATGACGTCATGTGGTCCGGAGCGGGCGGGCGTTCCATGGCGGAGGACAGCTGGTCACGGGAAGCGATCGGCGGCGCGTGACCCTGGGAGGCGCTTGGCGGCTGCAACGAAGCGTCGAATGCGGTCGGCGGCGGCGGCGGCTGCTGCTGCTGCGGCTGCTGCGGCGGCGGCGGCGCGTTGCCATGGGGCAAAATGGAAGGCATCGTCGGTAACACCTGGGGATGAGGCGAGCCAGTAGATGGGTCCCCAGGGCGCTGACCGGACGGCACCGTCGCTGAAAGCAGACGGGGAGCGGCAGAACCCGAGCGACGACAGAGGCGCAGCTGATTGAGATGCCGACGCACCTCACCAGAGGCCCCCAAAACCAAATACATCGCGCGGCCGAGGCAGCGAAGAATGCGCCCTGCAAGCCAACGCCGTGAACCTCGATAGGTGCGATAAAATACAACGTCGCCTGGAGCAAAAGCAGGAGTCTGCCGCTGCGCAGGAACCTGATGCGGCGGATGCAGCAAAGACATCAAGGTGCGATGAGGACGACCGTGGAGCAACTCAGCCGGCGAGCGACCATCTCGGGGCTGAGAGCGATACGAAGACAAAAAGAGCAACAATGCCTCCTCCCGAGAATGCGACTCTTTCAATTTCAACATCTGTGACTTGAAAGTCCGGACCAATCGTTCAGCGGCACCGTTGGACTGAGGCGAAAACGGCGCGGATGTCAGATGTTGAATACCATTGGCCTGGCAGAAAGACTGGAATTCTGCGGACATGAATTGTGGGCCATTGTCGGAAACAATAGTCTGCGGAAGACCTTCAATGCAAAAGATAGCAGACAACGCTTGGATGGTGGCGGAGGACGTCGTGGAAGACATCCGAACAACAAAAGGAAAATTACTGAAGGCGTCGACCAGAACCAACCATCGAGCATTCCAGAATGGACCAGCAAAATCAATGTGCAAGCGTTGCCAAGGGGAAGTGGCTTTTGGCCACGCAAAGACTTTCCGCGGCGGTGCGGATTGTTGTTCGGCACACGCCGGGCACGAAGAACACATATTCATAATCGCAGCATCGATTCCGAACCAAGTACAGTGCTGACGAGCAAGTTGTTTCGTTCGCACTATACCCCAATGTCCTTGGTGAAGAAGCCGTAAGACAGAGGACTGTAACGAACGTGGGACCACGACTCTGGACTGATCATTATCAGAACGCAACAACAAAACACCACGTCGAACAAAAAGTCTCTCCTTGTGAGCAAAAAATCGGCGAACCAACGGATCCTCGATCCGAGACTTTGACAAAGGCCATTGCGTAGCAACAAAACGTAAAACAGTAGCAAGGACAGGGTCAGCAGCTGTGGCTGTAGCGACACGACGAAAATCAATCGGAAACGATTCGACCACTTCATCGGTTTCCGAATCAATGAACAGGCAAGCAAGTTCGGAAGAATCGAATGCCTTATCCTCAGCAACAGGCAAACGGGACAACGCATCGGCGTTTCCGTGCTTAGCAGTGGACCGATACAAGATATCGTAGCGGTACTGCGAGAGGAAAATAGACCAGCGAATGAATTTCTGCGCTGTACGTGGAGGTACAGGCTTGTTCGGATGAAAAAGCGATGTCAAAGGTTTGTGGTCTGTGATGATGGTAAAGTGACGACCATACAAGAAATCATGGAACTTAGTAACACCAAACACGAGAGCCAAAGCTTCTTTCTCTATCTGTGAATAATTTCTTTGCGCAGACGAGAGCAATTTGGACGCAAAGGCAATAGGGCGATCATGGGAGCCAACTTTGTGCGCAAGCACAGCACCGATCCCGAAATCCGATGCATCTACCATCAACAAAAGGGGTTTCTGGGGATCGAATGGCGTAAGGCAAGTATTAGAAAGCAACGCCGATTTCAACTGGCGAAAGGCGCGTTCGCATTCCGTCGTCCAGACGAACGGAACACCGTTACGGCGTAAGCGATGAAGCGGAGCTGAAATGGAAGAGGCATTGCGCACATATTTATGGTAATAATTAATTTTACCCAACACACTCTGTAGCTGTTTGAGATTTTGAGGGGACGGCAAGTCTTGTATGGCACGAAGGTGCTCTGGACTCGGATGTATGCCTTGGGCATTAATGACATGTCCCAGGTATGGTACGTCACGAGCAAAAAACACACATTTGTCCTTCCTCAAGCGAAGACCATTTTGCCGCAAGACCTGAAATAATGTTCGTAAATTCGCAAGATGATCTTCTTCTGTCTGTCCGGAGATCACTATATCGTCCAGATAGTTTGCTGCAGTAGGGACCGACGCACAAATAGTTTGTAAATATTGCTGAAACAAGGCAGGGGCGGATGCACACCCGAATGGCAGTCTTTTGAAGCGGTACAATCCAAGATGCGTGTTAACCACCAATACGCGCTGGGATGCGTCGTCCACCGGAATTTGCAAGTACGCATCGGCTAGGTCCAACTTTGAAAAATATTTTCCCGGGCACAGTTTAGCAAAAAGATCTTCCGGGCGGGGCAAAGGAAAAGTAGCAGTCACTAGCTGTGGATTCACTGTGGCCTTGAAGTCCACGCAAAGTCTCAATTTGCCGGAAGGTTTTGGCAAAATTACTAAGGGTGAGGCCCAGAGAGAAGCTTGCACACGTTCAATTACACCCTGTGATTCGAGATCGTGTAACGTTCTTGCGACCTCATCACGCAATGCGTGGGGAACATTGCGCGCCCTGAAAAATGTCGGTTGCGCGTTTCCTTCAGTTCTAAATGTGCTTCATAGTTTTTAGCGCAACCTAAGCCCGGTGCAAAAATGTCTGCAAATTCGTCACACAGCCGAGAAACACTGTCTGTAGGCACAGTCTGATTCACAGATAGCACCTGATTTACAATAGACATGTTAAACAACTTAAATAAATCTAGACCAAATAAGTTCACTGCAGAAGAAGAACGAAGAACGGAAAATGACACAAGTTTTGTTTGTCCCTTGAATGTTGCAAGAAGGCTGCACTGTCCTAACACAGGAATTTTCTGTCCGGAATATGTAGTGAGCTTAACATTTGCGGCACGCAACGGAGGTGCGCCCAGTTGTTTGTATGTGTCATGATTGAGCAATGAAACTGCAGCTCCGGTATCGAGCTGGAATGGTATCACTTTGCCTTCAAAGTCTAAGTCCACAAAAAGTTTATTGTCCTGCTGACGGCAAGAGCGACTGTTTTGTGCAATTGGAACAGACACGGGTACAGAATCACTGGCTAATTGACGTGATTTCCGGCGACGTCGACGCACAGTTGTTGTGGGACGAACACCGTTACTGTTAGAGAAAGTGTCACTGGACGAAGTGGAATTAACGACATGAATGTCCATAGGCGAAGGTCCACGAGCCTGAGTGTCCTTGGTTCGATTCCGGCGCGAAGCAAAGGGCCTGGAATGATTGTGATTGTCTGATCTGAGCTTTTTCTGGCAAACACTTTGAACATGTCCTTTCTTATTGCAGAAAAAGCAAATAGCTTGGCGTGACGGGCAATGTTCACGCGAATGTCTAGTAGCACACCGCGGGCATGATTTCACTACATTTGTGGGCTGGCGCGGCACACCTGGCTTAGCACTCGGCGGTCGCTGTGTCGCCGTGCGCGAGGCCCGGTTACCGGGCCGCGCAGTGCGTCCAGCGGGCCGGTTAATGTTACACACGGCTGGCGAAGTTTCAAAAGATTCCTGAGCACAGTCCAGTGTGTCCTGTCTATCCAATATGTCTATCACTTGTTGAAGGGAGGGATTAACTAGTTTCAAAATTTGCTCCCGTATGCGAACATCAGAAACGTTCTGTGCAATTGCATCACGCACCATTGTATCTGAATAAGAAAGACCACAGTCACATTCAAAGGCACAGTCCCTAGTAAGTCCTTGCAATGTTGCTACCCACTCCCTATTAGTTTGACCGGCCGTACGTTTTGTACGAAAAAACGTATATCGTTTTGCAACCACATTAACTGTTTCTTTGAAATAGGCATCTAATGCAGACAAAATTTCCTCGTAGGACAGAGTTGCTACGTCGCGGCGGGGAAACAATTTCACTATCACACGGTATGTGGACACACCGACACAAGAAAGCAAAAACGGCTGCCGCTCATTACCTTGAATTCTGTAGGCAGCCATGTGAAAGGCGAACTGACGAGACCACTCTTGCCAGGTCTCATCGGCTGCCACGTATGGTCGAAAGGGAGGTGCAACAGCGTTCAGTGGCAGCGGTAGCGAAGAAGCGGCGGCGGCCGCATCGGTGTGCAGCGCACGTTGACCCTGGACGAGCTGTCCAAGGGCATCCAGTAACGCCTGCGTCTGCTGATTCTGCAAGCGATAAAATTCGGACAGTACATCTGGAGATTGTGGCGAAGCCATGACACAAATAAATGTAAGCAATCAGAAATAAATGTAAGCAAGCAGAAAAAGGTCCTTTTCCCTCGTCGCCAATAATTGTAGTGTCGGTAGCTGGACCGACACCGTGATGTTGATTGCTGAAAAGGAATGCTAAACTAACGCTGTGGCCGATAGTGCACGAACGGCAATAAGCAGACGGGCGTGAAGTCTGGAACATAAAAACTTATGAATGAATAAGAAGAAAAGTATGTAGATGCTTTTTACTTAACTTTTAATAATTCCTTGGAATACATCTCTCTTGATTACTCGTAAGCTATAGGCACTGATACAAATGGCTCCTTGCTAGTTCGTAGCCATTAACTTAGCTGATGGCTATTCTGTCTCTCGGCTAATGAGAGAGAAAGGCTTCGTACAACTGGGCGATAGCTAGGTTCGCGTACAACTGGGCTGTAGCTTGGTTCTCGTACAACTGGGGCCGAGTCCACTCTCGTATCACGAGACCTGCCTAGGTGGTGGCGCTAGGTCTGCGATCACAGTGGCGACACGCGGGTCCGACATGTACTACATGGACCGCGGCCGATTTAAGTTACCACCTAGCAAGTGTGGTGTCTGGCGGTGACACCACATTCCAACCTCTGCCAGTATAGGCAATCACTCATTACCCCGTTTTGAAACTAAAGACCTTTCATGCAATATTTGTTAACTATTTACAAGATGTACGTGCCAGTGCCAGTTATCTTTAAATATTCACATATACAGTGTACAGCCTATAAAATGATACCTAATTCCTGTTGTAAATCACGGCAAAGTATGTAGATTAGTGCTTATGTGCGAAATTGTAGCCACGTCGCTTTCATTTCTAGGAACTTATTCTTCCTCTTCGCGACACACTCTTGAAGGTCTTTGTCAGAAGATCTAAACATTTATTTCACTAACCCATAAACTTCTTCGTTATTAGACAATAGTAACAGATCTGAATACTTTGTATATTTAGACCCACGCGACGTGTCGAATACGAAGATCTAACTGTCCAGTGGCGTCAGCTCTTTTTTCAGTTTTTGTTACCAACACCATTTGGCAGCATCACCCCAGTATATTTCGTGAAAGAAGCACAAAAACAAAGTAAAAAAGGTGAAATTCATAGTGCTATTTTTCTCTCGCCCCTTACAGTAAGAACAGCGACTAATAACCATACGGTATAACCTCTGCCATCGCTGAGGAAACGGCAATGAATGTGTACCATAACTCAGACGAATTTTGCAAGAAAGACATAAGTAACATATCGCTATAAAAGGCCAGCTCCTACTTCGGCACAGAGCAATCCCACACTGATAAATATTGAACCGTCTTCTCGTGTCACACCCTAAACATTGAAACAGACACTGGGAATAAAGAACGACGATTTGAAGGATGACAAACAAGTGAAGCAATGAAATGAACGCCGCTGCCTGGAGTGACGTTCCAGAGGCGCATACTCTGCGCTGTTTCTTTGTGATTACTGTTGCTGCCCTCCAGCGAAGCTAAAAACTGGCATCAAAGAATGATACAATTAAATTTTATTTCTACGTAATTCGAACCGGAACGCACAGCAAACTGTTTTCACAACTCGCCATACCATCTCTCACATGCCAAGCGTTATTTGGAATGCATACCAAACGAAATGATACGCCTGACAAAATTTTGTAAAATTTCGCCATTCTTCTGCCCCGTATTATTGAATCCCATCAGTGTTTACCTTTTGACTAAATAAAGCCTAGTACGGAACGCCGATTACAAATTAGTATCAGCTAAAATAACACACTTCAGACACGACAAAGTTGACTAACCATTGTGGCCTTCAGTGTCCAGACAAAATTAAAGAAGACTTGACGGCGGTTTCCAAGTTCAGAGGGAACCGAAAGTATAAGAGGATGGAATAATAACATGCTTTTAGTATTTGCTGTGTAACCCATCAACAAGTCATAGATGACTATATTCAACCAAACCCGTCCTTACAGCAGATAAGATGCTATTGAAATGCCCCTGTTTATGAAAATTGCAATATTCATAGGACACTGTCAGAACTGAATGAAGAAGTTACGCATAATTTATAGTGACACAAAGAAGTGACAATTTACATATAAGTACAAAATACCACAAAAAGGGCGATCACACCGAACCTAATGATTACAGAGGTATCTCATTCCAACTGGTCATCTATACAATTCTCTCCAAGGCATTACTCAACAGACCAGAACCACAAGCTGGTATAGAGATAGAAGAATATCAAGCAGGCTTCAGAAAATAAATGTTCTGTATTGAATACTATTTCGAACCTACGAACGCCCCGAAGGTCAGACAGACATTCGTGGACTTCAAGAAGGCCTACGACTCCACAGACAGGCAGACTCCCTTTGACACACTAGAACAATACGGAATAGACAGAAAAACTAGGACACTCATCCAACATACAGACACAACATCCAAAATAAAATTAATTGGACAAATCCCAGGCCCATTCGAGATACGTGAAAGGATCATACAAGGAGATGACCTATCACCGCTTTTAAACAGCATGGTCTTTGACAAATTATCAAAAAAATCGGAAGAAAAAGTAAAAGAGATTCAGCTAATAAGAACATGTGCAGACAAGACGATCATAAAATGCCCGGCTTTAGTAGATTACCACACAATACTCAGAAACAATAGACAAGAAGCACACGAAGCACTGGAATACTTACATGAAGTCCCTACCAAAGTAGGTCCACAGATATCATAAGAGAAAACACAGTACATGGAAGGAAAGAACAACAACAACCAAGCCAGGACGCGAAATAAGTAAATGTTAACAGATTGGAAACATTAAAAGATCTTGGGGAATATATACAAACAGAAGGATCGAACAAGGCATCCAACATAGAACGAACAGAGAAACTTCAGAAAGCGTACAAACTGACACAGACCAATTACAATAAAAGAAATACTTCAAGACATGCCGAACTCAGGCCATAGAATACAGTTGTGTTACCAGGGCGGTGCCACGCCCATTTCTAAACAGGTTACATTACCAGCGTGTGCTACAGTAATGAACGCTTTCGATCATATGTGGACTGTACTAATTCTTGACCTTAACAGACTTCTTTTCCAGAGGGGCGCCGCAATTAAAATTGAATTAACTCAATGGATTGTTTTGATTAACTTTCGCCTAATTTCGGAAGTTGAAAGAGACGAAGATTCTGTTCTGTGCGTATCAAACATTCATGAAACACAGATTTGCCTAAATTGCACAAACAACACAATATCTCTGCTGGCAACTCCCTATATACCGATCGATGCCTCACTTTAATATTAAATCATCTTCCAAAATTCATCAATTGATTTCGGTCCCCAAATCAATCATCACAAGATGATAACAGACTAAAAGAATCGTACATATCTTTATCATATTCCAACATATAAATATTCTTGATTGAGAAACACGTCAACTTTCACAATTATCGATGTATATTTTCACAGCAAACGACAAACCCTAACACAGATGTTCTTAGTATCAAGTTTATAACAAGATCTGATATTAAACGTGGCATTTTCCATTTACAACATAGCTCTCCATTATTAGAAAACATTTTAACATTTTCATTCATTAATCTGATTTAATTCAAAGGCGATAACACGTGCCAACAGGTTCTGATCTCTCCACACGGCCATTGCGCGGAGGGCAATAGCGGCCAGCTCAAGGTCACTGGCGGCGGCGTCGAGGATGCTGCTGACTACACGTCGTGACGCCTTTGCTCGACATGAAACAGAATACAAACAGAACACTGAGTATACAATATTTAACTGAGTATACAGTATTTAACACTAGTCTTATTCAACATCGGACATCATATCGGTATAATATTGACCCACCCGCTGACTAAACGGTAGGACATGGTGTAGCTGTCTGGATCTTCTTGTCGCGCCACACCATACCCTACGTATCAGAAACGACCACAATCAGAGCATCAGGCATCACAAAAACAGAAGAAATACAACGCAAAATCCTCAGAAAAATTTTTGGACCAGTACACAGAGATGTTACATGGATGAAGAGACCAACGAAATAATTACGCGACCCAGTGACAGACTCACAGATATGATCAGAAAACGTCGGCTAACATTGTACGGACACATACACAGAATGAAGAACAACATACGCACAAAGGTTTTTGATGTCATAATCAGTTGAAGCAAAAAACCAACTGATTTGAAGAAATAGAAGCAGGCCTAAAACAAGCAAGGATAGGTAGGGAAACGATAAGTGTAAGAGATAAAATCAACAGCTAAATTATGAACACGAAATTTGAACTAAAAGAAAGTAAGGAAACAGGAAAAATATGGACAGAGAAAAGGAAGCAGAAACACAACCAAAGAATGAAGAGGTCTTTGGAAGAGAAAAAGAAGGAAAAAAGGAAAAAAAATGAATTACCATGTAACATTCAAGTTAATCACTTTCCTGGGGGAAAAATGTGTAATAATAATAATAAAATACCACAAACATAAAATCCTAATTGGGCCAAGCTGACGCCAACTACCCGAAGAAACTCTGCTCCTTGTGACATTAAACCTGAATGCCTTTGAATGAGTTAGAGACAGAGAGTGTGATAGAGAAACATCGTCCTCTTGCGCAGGTTCCGACACAGCTGGCCATTAAATTCATAAGACAAGAAGGAGAGGAAGTAGCAAAATTTTCTTGTTGTGTATGTGCAGTACAGTAGGTAGAACCACATGATTACGTTTTTGGTGATTTGGAAGTGTACACTGCGTGATAACTAGTTCACTGAACTACTTCATTTGGCAGCAACAATAGATCTGATACAATTGGGAGTCAAGTCGAATTGAGCTTCAGTGACAGAAGTGGCTACCTGATTCGTCACGTAGTGTTCCAACGTTTCATAGAATGTAAATAAATACAATAATAAAAATATTGATAGGGAAATACAAGGCAGATAAATATTCTATGCCGTAATTCAAAATTTTTGTACTGTTATTATCGCAACTAAATTTTATACTTGTACTTGGATCATGCAGGACGTACTTTATTTAGACAAATCCGGCTCACTAGTGGGGATGTTCAAACAGTTACCTTTCTTCACACCTCTCTGATCTCATAAGTCTTGGATATAGACGAAACGGAGCGACACAACTCTTTCTATTTAGGTAAAAGCTAAGACGCAGAAGGTATTTCATTAACAATGAGGAACGAAAGTTTTGCTACAAACAAGTAACTAAGAACGATATTTTCGCCTACACTTTAGTCATCTGCTATCTACTGTCCAGTCGCATTAATGTGACCACCTCTCAAAAGCCCGAATAACCAGCTTTTGCAGCGCCGACGTGCAAGACGTGCACGAGGAGAGTCAATGAGGTTCTTTGTCGGTTGGGTTTAAATCCGGAGGGTTTGGTGGTCAGGGGCGTACGGTAAACGCATCCTGGTGCTCTTCGGACGACGCACGTGCACTGCCAGATGCGTGTCACGTTGCATTGTCCTGCTGGCATATGGCATAGTGCCGAGGAAGAAGAAACTGCATGTAGGCGCGGACATGCTCCCCTAGGATAGATGATACTTGTGTTGATCCATTGTGCTTTCCACAATGACTAGATTACCCAGAGAATGCTTCGAAAACATTCTCCAGACTGTTACGTTTCCTCCTTGTTTGCTTTCAGGCGTTTCATGCCGTCCAAGCAAACGGATGGAACTCAAAACGTGATTCATATGGAAAATCCACCGGTCAGTACTCAATGGACATCCAGCTGCGATACTGGGGTGAAAATTCCAACCTTCGTCGGCGATGAGTAACAATCAGCATGGATGCTTGAACCAGTTGCCTGCTGTGAATGTCTGTATACAGCAACGTTCGCTGAACGATGATTGAGGAGACGCTGTTGGTTGCCCCTAGATTCATCTGGGTGGTCAGTTGCTCAACAGTTGCATGTCTACTCACCCGTACACATCCCCGCAATCATCATCCATCGCTATCATGTACTGCCCGTGGCACACCACAGTTGCCTCAACGCAGGTTTTGAATAGCGCTATTTTGTCACACATAACTACGGTTGCACGCGAACACTTTGTAATCTTAGCCGCTTCGGAAATGCTTTCACCGTTGTCCCTAAAGCCAATGACCTTACCCCTTTGTTCGTCAGATAATAAGCTACATTTCCACATAACGACAACGCGTGCACTATTTTCCGTATCCCCCAACACGCTTTATATACGCTTCACTGCTAGTGCTGCCACCTGCTGTCTGTGAGTGATTATTGTACATTGACGTCCAACATAATCAGTGATAACGTTAATGTGACTGGATCGTGTAATGTCTCAAAGTACGATATACTAGACCCCGACGTTGGTAGTCCAGCTCAGCTATTTTAAAACGCTGGCTATTTTGGGAACAATCAAGTGTTGCGTCATACTCATTCGCACTTCCTGGCGAGAAAGATAGCTACAGGGAAAGAGAAAATTTAGCATCGCAGAAAACAAGCGCCAGGGGCCACACTCAACTCAGCGATTTAATACAAGAGCTATCCGGAAAGTGAGGAACGATCGGTCGCGAAATGGAAACCACTGTGAAAATCCGAGGATGCTTTTCACAGACGTTTAGGGCAGTGTCTCTAGTATGCCTGTCGATCGCATCAAGACGCTCTTTTCAGCTGTGAACGCACTGTGAGCGAGTAAAGGTGCCTAGAACAACAATGTCTCCCGCCAAGTAGGAGGGCCCACTAAGAGGCTTCGCCTTAATTAATGCAGCCCACCTAACACAACTGGCACACACTCCCTTCTTCATGGCAATTCTCAGCCGCACTCTGCAGGAGCACTGAAGACGCTCCTGCAGCCTTTTCGATGGGAAGTGTACGATCACCCACAACACAGCCCTAATTGGTTCGTTCTGAGTATCATCTCTGTTCTCATGAAACGCTGTATACGAAGACAACACTTGGTTGCAGGCTACGCGCTATAGACCAGCGTAGAGAATTATCGCAAAGCACAGGCGGTTGCCTTCTATGACGACGGTGTTGGAAATTTGGAATAACGCTCCGACAAATGTCTAAGTCGAAGCGGCGACCATGTACACCTGGCAGGTGTAGCTAAATGCGCAAAGAAAACACTTTTGATTTTCACTGTGGTTTCAATTTCGCTACCGACCGTTCCTTACTTTCCGAAGAACCCTCGTATTACAGAAACAGGCATAATGTCCTTAGAAATAAAATCCGTTGTAACTGGTTTTAAATCGGGTTTATTACCCGTATTGATTGCATCAGCTTCTTAAAGTGACCTGTTTCGACTCAAAAGGAACCGTCCTCAGAACTGATTCTATTGATTACCAGAGTAATCTGTCAGGTCATGGCTAATATGCTTGTCACAAGCCCCTGGATCGATTTCTATCAAATATGGTACATATATTAGTGTCTGGAAAGCAATACTGCGGTAGAAAGAACCAGAAACTTTCTATTGAGCCGTGGGTGATAACGCGAGCCAGGGAGGAGAAGATGGGAACAGTCAGGGGTAGGGTGAAATGGACAGAGAAAGGGAAGAGGATGAGATGGACAGAGATACGGTGCAAGACAGATGGACTGAGAAACTGTGGGGGAGGAGTCTGCCAGAGAGGTGAAGAGGAGGAAATAAACATACAAAGGGAAACGATCGAAAATATCTAAACGAAATTGTATCTATGCTTTATAGATCTAGAAAAGGCATATGACCGGGTTCCTAGGAGGAAGTTATTGTCTGTTCTACAAGATTATGGAATAGGAGGCAAACTTTTGTAAGCAATTAAAGGTCTTTACATGGATAGTCAGGCAGCAGTTAGAGTTGACGGTAAACTGAGTTCATGGTTCAGAGTAGTTTCAGGGGTAAGACAAGGCTGCAACCTGTCTCCACTGTTGTTCATATTATTTATGGATCATATGTTGAAAACAATAGACTGGCTGGGTGAGATTAAGATATGTGAACACAAAATAAGCAGTCTTGCATATGCGGATGACTTAGTTGTGATGGCAGATTCGATTGAAAGTTTGCAGAGTAATATTTCAGAGCTAGATCAGAAATGTAAGGACTATGGTATGAAGATTAGCATCTACAAAACGAAAGAAATGTCAGTGGGAAAGAAATATAAACGGATTGAGTGCCAAATAGGAGGAACAAAGTTAGAACAGGTGGACGGTTTCAAGTACTTAGGATGCATATTCTCACAGGATGACAACATAGTGAAAGAACTGGCAGCGAGGTGTAGCAAGGCTAATGCAGTGAGCGCTCAGCTACGATCTACTCTCTTCTGCAAGAAGGAAGTCAGTACCAAGACTAAGTTATCTGTGCACCGTTCAATCTTTCGACCAACTTTGTTGTATGGGAGCGAAAGCTGGGTGGGTTCAGGTTACCTTATCAATAAGGTTGAGGTTACGGATATGAAAGTAGCTAGGATGATTGCAGGTACTAGTAGATGGGAACAATGGCAGGAGGGTGTCCACAATGAGGAAATCAAAGAAAAACTGGGAATGAACTCTATAGATGTAGCAGTCAGGGCGAACAGTTTTAGATGGTGGGGTCATGTTACACGCATGGGAGAAGCAAGGTTACCCAAGAGACTCATGGGTTCAGCAGTAGAGGGTAGGAGGAGTCGGGGCAGACCAAGGAGAAGGTACCTGGATTCGGTAAAGAATGATTTTGAAGTAATAGGTTTAACATCAGAAGAGACACCAATGTTAGCACTGAATAGGGGATCATGGAGGAATTTTATAAGGGGGGCTATGCTCCAGACTGAACGCTGAAAGGCATAATCAGTCTTAAATGATGATGATGAGGGAAACGAGATGGACAGAGAGAGACTAGAATGGACAGAAAGAAGGGCAGATGGGACAGACAGAGAATGGGGGAGGAGAAGATAAAGGGAGGAGATGGACTGAGGGGAGGATGGGGGAGATAGACAGAGGAAGGAGAAGATGGATAGAGGGGGTAAGAGCAGATGAGAGGATGGGGAGCAGATGGATGGAGAGAGGAGAGAGGGGTGAGTAGCAGTTGGAGGGGAACAGCAGAAGAGCGACAGTGAAGGGGGGGGGGGGGGGATAGGATGTGGACATACAGAGGGGCAGAAGGGGATCGACAGAAAGGAAGGTGGAGGTGATGGACATTGGCTAATGGTACTGGAATAGATTCATATCAGGGCAACTCCAGGAACACAGTTAGTTCATCAGATAAATGAAACGGAGGTGATCGTCTACCGTATCCAAAGGCACCGAAAACCATCACGCCAGCTGCTGGCCCAGTATGATGATGAAGAGTACAAATTACCAACGCTATTTCTACTCGGCGCCTCCACTCACACAGATATGTCCATCGTGATACTGCACCCAGAACCGGCACTCAGCTGACTAGAAGACATGGTGACTCTACTGTAAACAGCGTTGTTGTTGCACGCTCTCTTTGCTCGTGCATCAAGGTAATACGCAACTATGGCCACCGTGCTGACAGAAGTTGTTGCTGCGGATGTTGTCGCAATGTTCTTGTGGATTTCTGTCTTCCTCTGTCTTCCTGCAAACGTGCTTATGTCCTGACCCACGGTGGGCTAAATGACGTGGATGTACTATTGTGCTCGACTGAACAATCGTTGTAGTTGAGTGTGGTTCTACTGAACCCACCGATACTGTATTCGCATGGCAGTCATGGACTCTCGACCAACGCAGGCTGCAATATCATGGGGCGATAAAGTGCGCTCTCAAAAAGCAATGATCGTATCGTTGTTGAATTCCGATAAGTTCTGGTATGTCTGTCCTCTCAGGCGCTAGTCGCTTGGGTTTCGCTTAGATCCTGCTTGAGTGTGGTCCTACTGAAACCACCGATACCATATTCGCATGGCAGTCATGGACTCTCGACCAACGCAGGCTGCAATATCATGGGGCGATAAAGTGCGCTCTCAAAAAGCAATGATCGTATCGTTGTTGAATTCCGTTAAGTTCTGGTATGTCTGTCCTCTCAGGCGCTAGTCGCTTGGGTTTCTCTTGGGTCTTGCTTGCAGTTGAGTGTGGTCCTACTGAACCCACCGATACCATATTCGCATGGCAATCATGGACGCTCGACCAACGCAGACTGCAATATCATGGGGCGATAAAGTGAGCTCTCAAAAAGCAATGATCGTATCGTTGTTGAATTCCGTTAAGTTCTGGTCGACGTTTCCCTTCTTAAACGAGGAGCGACCCGACTTCCTCACAAACGACCAACACTGAGATGCTGTTACAGGATTAGATACCTGCTGCGTAATCTTTCCTCGTGCACAGAATGTAGACGCCTTTACGTCTTCCTACGTTCAATGGTTGTACTTAAACGCTAATACTGTGGGCGCGTTGAAGCACCTATCACTCTTTATGACAATTTGATGTTTGTTGAACGCCTTCGCGGTTTTTCAATTTTAATGACCATTTATATATTTTGACGTGACAAGGTTGCATTTAAGGCATGGATATCCGTATATTTTACGTTACGAAGATTATCTTGCTTACTGTCTGTTATTTCTGGCGAAGTATAAGCAAAAAGTGGAATATTCTTGCATCATTTTTAGTTAAATTCTTTCAGACGTGAATTTATTCTCAGGGAGGAAAATTTTTCTTCGTGTGGTAATACTCTTAGGTGATTTTTCAATGATTTTAGATATAAGATTAATACAACGAAAGTACCCGTTTTCAAAACGTACTTTGAAAACTTGGCTTCATTTTATGGACTAAAATAAATAATTACGAAATATTCTCTACTGTAATAAATAGGAAAATAATCATTCACTAATTACCATGCAAAATAACAATAACAATATTCAGTTATACAGTGGAATATAGCGAACCAAACACATCCGTGTATTCTGGTGGTCACTTGCTGTTGCGCACTGCTACACTGACTTGCTGATAGTTTCGTAGCATCAGTTGGCAGCACTTGTTCATGATGAAAACCTTGCATATTCAGAAATATGTATCTCAGGTTTCCAACGGGAAAAAAAAACCTATGTTGCACCTACGACACAGTAAAAGTTAATGTACACAGTTGTAACCGGAGGATCTGAAAGGGTTAAGGTGATCGCTAAATACTATTTCTATAAAATTTATAAAAAGTTGTTACATCTGTTGCAGACAGAAGGCGAACTTTGTACGTGCAAACTAACGAAAAGACCCACTGATTGCTATAGCGTCTTCGATTAATAATCCGAAGCTCTTGGGCCCTTGGTGATCCCGGTCACTGCGTGGATTTTGAATAAAAGCTAACTTCATTGTCTTTTCAATTTCTTTTTTCAAGTGAAAGAATATGAAATTCATCACCTTATATTTATGGCATAGTTGCGCTCCTAAAACACCATCTGCCTTTGAGAACGGTATGTGTTGAGATAACACCGCCATTGTCGTACACGAGCACACACATTTGGGATGTCGTGATCTGGAATGACGTCATTCGTTTGACTGGCATTTCAGGTATGGCTCATACTGCTTGACCCATGTCTCATCCAGCGTAATGATGCGGCATAAAAAGCCTCTCTCCTTTTCGTATCCCATTACAAATGGGTGGGAGCAGCGTCGTATCGTAGCCGTTTCTGCATTTCCGTCACACAATGTGGAATTATAGAGATGCAATTATTCTTGTATCCAGGCGTTCCTTCAGAATGTGAATCCCAGCTGTGTGCCTTACCCTGACTCTTGGACCGCCTCACGAATAGTGCAGTGACGCGGTAAGAGTTGTCACTTCTTCTTCAATGACACTGGGCGACGAATGTTTGCCAGATTTTAGCTTCCCACGTCGAAAGCTTCTATCCACCTTGCCACTTGTCTGTAAGATAACGGAGATTGCCAGCAAGACTTCCGACAAACTCAGTTTTCATCCACTCCGTTTTTCTTGTTTAGAAAACGTGGTGGTAGCACTATTGCAGAAAGTGCGCTCGACAAAGCTCTGTTTTCCTCGTAGTTGCGCATGCGAGTTACTTTGGAAGGAAAAGTCCATTTGTGCTGAGGTACAGAAGCTATCTGTAACTCAAGTGTGGTAGAAGCGACGTAATTTGATCCCGTTGTGTTGCGTCGCTACGGCAGAGTTCATACTATTCAAGTTCCAAGCCTTGTATTACAAAGAAATACCGTCTAAAATAGCGCCCCTAGTCCGAACCACCAATAGCCTACGTTGAGCAAAGGCTGATCTCGATATTAGGGTCAGATTCGTAGTAGGTTTTTGGTTCTGAACTTAATCTGCTTCAAAAGGCAATATTTGGGAAATTAGACTCTTGTATTTCCTGTAAATCATGGGTGAAACCAAAGGTGTCAATCCGTAAGTCCCACAGGTGAAATAGCCGCGGTTGCAGCCATGCTTGCCAGACACGTTTACTGACAGTTGAACCTCAAATGGTAACATAAATTTTGTCACGTTATTGCTAACATCGGGGTAGACTCTGCGATTTTTATTTGATATATATTGAATTTTTTAATATAAAACTGTTTTTAAACAACAAATTACAATTAAGCAACAAAAAAACTCTTATTAGAAAAGTATATAGGTTGTGTGAAATTTATTTTCATATGAACCACTTTTTCACTAATATATAATTTATTTCACATAGTAGTAATATTACATTATGTTCAGTAGTGTCTTTGTTTTTTATAAACGTGCATTCTCATCAGGAAAAAGGTTACAGTTTCATTACACACGTTTCGCACAACTGCTTAGAACACTCCAAGCAATTTGCTGTTACACACTTGACGCACTTGTAATTAGTTTTCCTGCATTTTTCGTGTGGGCAATAGTGATATGCCTTCCATTTTTTATGCCTGTCTGATCGCTGGTCGGTTCGTGTTCCTTTCTGCATCCTGCTGTGGGAAAGTCCCTGCTATTGTTTTACACACTTTTGCTGGTAAATTTGGAATGTGTAGCCTTATCATCACATGAATTTTTGTTAGATTAGTTGCTAATATCTCCATGAAGTCGAATCTGTTCAATGTTAGAGTTTGTTTGGAAACTGTGAATATTATTTGTGTGTTTTCCCAGATACCTGATATCATGAAATAGAAAATAGCTGGAAACCATCTCTTGGTTCGCCGATTTGTTGAATAGTTTGCACATTTCATATGCATTGTACCAGCACAGGAGTTGGTGGAATTGCAGAAGGAAATGATCTGTCATTTAGTGTTTGCTACACCTATGTATTTTGAGTTGTGCGTCGACGACACAAGTATCACATCTTTACAGCTTTAGATGTCTTAGGCACGTAAGACAACAGTGTTGCATTACTAGTTAGGCTATAAATTGAAGAGCCAGCTTCTCTAATTTTATTAGGAAGAAACTCTTTGGCAATCTCTTTTCTATTCTTCTTTACACTTCGAGCGCAACTGAGTTTCCCCTTTTCTAATTCACACACCAACTGAAGAGATGAGAACCAATGCTCTGCCTATATGTTGCGATTAGTTCCCCGTATTGGTGCAGGAAGGCGCACCACAGATTGTGTTGGTTTGCTCAACTTTTTGTCTTCAAGTGATAATGTATTTCCATCACAGTCCTACGTCAACAATGTATATGAATTTAGAAGATATGCACCATGAGCATCAGTAAGACACTTGAGCTCTATTCTGTATTTGGCTGGTTTATTCAGCACGAACATACGAAACCGACACATGCCTTTGAACAGATTTCACCCTTCATTTACACGAGCATCTGCTTCAATTTTCTAACATTTGATATCAATCTGCTGTAAACAGAAGAGACTACTGCCGCTGGATGTTCTTCTTCTCTTTCTTTTCGGGTAGATGAGTCATCAAATCGCAAACTCAATATGAGTACTTGATATCTTTTCAAGGACATAACGCCTAGAAAAACTGGGAGGCTAAAGAGAAAGGCTACTGGCGATTCTCTCGTCCAGATTCGAAGATAACTCACAGTATCATCAAAGCTATTACAGATTCAGTTTCGTTATAATCAGCATCTTTGTACAATGAGTTTTCAGCAATGTTCAGTTTCCTTCTGAATAACCCTGTCTTCGCATCGGTATGCTTAACAATTTCGGTAATCATCTCATCATTGAAAAATAATCGCCACACTTCATCGGGCATAAAATTCTTATTCTGACTCCAGGAGCTGCCTTTTGGTGACGTCAGTTTTATAACGTTACTTTCCGTCATTTCACCGTGATTGTATGATTACTGTGAATTCCATGTTAAACACTTATTTTTCCTCAAGAAAATCTATTTTCTTCTTCTGTTGCACCAGAATATGAACTCCCATTGTCACGGCATTCACTATTTTCACTTTCATTTTCATCAATTACAGAGTCTGCATTATGGCTGGAACATGACACATCATTATTCCCGGGAACAAGGGAATCGTCTGAACCTTCATCGTCATCACTAACATCTGCTTGTTGTAAAGCTGACTGGATCATCAACTGAGTTCGGTGTGGCACATTTACATTCGGTGCCCCTTTCGACGTTTTCATTCAAACTGAAATAAAAACATCGATATGCTACTTGACGGTGATTGTTTACTAAGAGCGTGACCTATTGCTTCTATACAGGGTGGACCATTGATAGTGACCGGGCCAAATATCTCACGAAATAAGCGTCAAACGAAAAAACTACAAAGAACGAGACTCGTCTAGCTTGAAGGGGGAAACCAGATGGCGCTATGGTTGGCCCGCTAGATGGGGCTGCCATAGGTCAAACGGATATCAACTGCGTTTTTTTTTTTTAAATAGGAACCCCCATTTTTTAATACATATTCGTGTAGTACGGAAAGAAATATGAATGTTTTAGTTGGACCACTTTTTTCGCTTTGTGATAGATGGCGATGTAGTAGTCACAAACGTGTAAGTACGTGGTATCACGTAACACGCCTCCAGTGCGGACGACATTTGCTTCGTGATACATTACCCGTGTTAAAATGGACCGTTTACCAATTGCAGAAAGCGTCGATATCGTGTTGGCGTATGGCTATTGTGATCAAAATGCCCAACGGGCGTGTGTGTCCGGACAGTTCGCCGGATAGTTACGTTATTTAAGGAAACAGGAAGTGTTCAGCCACATGTGAAACGTCAACCATGACCTGCAACAAATGATGATGCCCAAGTAGGTGTTTTAGCTGCTGTCGCGGCTAATCTGCACATCAGTAGCAGACAAACTGCGCGAGAATCGGGAACCTCAAAGACGTCGGTGTTGAGAATGCTACATCAACATCGATTGCTCCATTACCATATTTCTATGCACCAGGAATTGCATGGCGACGACTTTGAACGTCGTGTACAGTACTGCCACTGGGCACAAGAGAAATTACGGGACGATGACCGATTTTTTGCACGGGTTCTATTTACCGACGAAGCGTCATTCACCAACAGCGGTAACGTAAACTGGCATAATAAGCAAAATTGGGCAATGGAAAACCCACGATGGCTGCTACAAGTGGAACATCAATGACCTTGGTGGGTTAATGTATGGTGCGGCATTATGGGAGGAAAGATAATTGGTCCCCATTTTATCGATGGCAATCTAAATGGTGCACTGTATGCTGATTTCCTACGTAATGTTCTACCGAAGTTACTACAAGATGTTTCACTGCATGACAGAATGGCGATGTACTTACAACATGATGGATGTCCGGCACATAGCTTGCATGCGGTTGATTGGTCGTCGAAGCAGCAGACCATGGCCCGCACGTTGACCGGATCTGTCGTCCCCGGATTTCTTTGTGTGGAAAGTTGAAGGATATTTGCTATCGTGATCCACCGACAACGCCTGACAACATGCGTCAGCGCATTGTCAATGCATGTGAGAACATTACGGAAGGCGAACTACTCGCTGTTGAGAGGAATGTCGTTACACGTATTGCCAAATGCATTAAGGTTGACGACATCATTTTGAACATTTATTGCATTAATGTGGTATCTAAAGGTAATCACGCTGTAACAGCAGCGTTCTCAGAAATGATAAGTTCACAAAGGTATATGTATCACGTCGGAACAACCGAAATAAAATGTTCAAACGTACCTACGTTCTGTATTTTAATTTAAAAAACCTACCTGTTACCAACTGTTCGTCTAAAATTGTGAGCCATATGTTTGTGACTATTACAGCGCCATCTATCACAAAGCGAAAAGAGTGGTCCAAATGAAACATTCATATATCTTCACGCACTACACGAATATGTAATAAAAGATGGGGTTTCCTATTAAAAAAACGCAGTTGATATCCGTTTGTCCTATGGCAGCGCCATCTAGCGGGCCAACTATAGCGCCATCTGGTTTCCCCATTCAAGCTAATTTCGTTCTTTGTAGTTTTTTCGTTTGACGCTTATTTCGTGAGATATTTGGCCCGGTCACTATCAATGAACACCCTGTATAGCAGAAAATAACAACGGCCTTTTATAAAGTAAGTGATCAGAAGAACCCAGTAACAGTAACACTCGTCTACGAAGCCTTTGTGATAAATTTGTAACAACGGGTAGCAACAATTACAAAAACACGTTTTCACATCAAAGATGCATAGCTCGACATTCAAGATTGCGACATGATCAGTGTAGGCAATACCACAGAAAAATAGAGCACATTAGTCTGAGAGACCGAAGTTACCACTTAGGCTGCGGTCACAGTGGCTGCGACATCGGTAGATTCCACTGACGACCGACGTCGGTCGGAGGCGGCCGATTTTTACAAATCAGTGCGCCACTACATTCGCGGTTACAATGTAGCCGTTCCCATCTCGCGAACGTACAGATTAGTTTGTTTTCCTCGGTCAAATCGACCGACGTTCACGCACGAAATATGGAACGTGAGAAAGTGGTAAGGTGAGTCCAAGAAAGACTGAGTTTGTTGCATCCTGAGGATGAAAATATCATAATCGGGTTATAGTTTTGAATATATGTACTGAAACAGCAGGTTCATTCGAAGCCCCAAATTGACAAAATCGTTATTGGAAATTTTAGGCATAGATTATAACTCAAAAACTAATTTGTTCAAGTGAAAAGGGTAGATTGTCATGAGTTGTCTACAAATTACTATTATTGCTGGAGTTTTATGCCAGCGGGGTAGCGATTCTGTTAATATGAAGTGCTTTGCAAATGTAATATACCGTATGTATTTCCACTTTTAAGTGCTTTAGGTTTTCTGAGTATCTTATGATACGTTTTATGCTTGTCCTTCACTCGTGTGTTAAATGAAAGTTATTGAAGGTTAATAACTGACGTGCGTCTGCACAGCTTTAAATAAATAGAGCGAAACAATATTTATAACCTACTTTACAAGGGCCCTACGAGTTATCCCGAGTATGTAACACAACGTTTCTTCCGTCCTCCTCACACATTAGTAAAACTTGTCTAGTTATTCTGGTAACTTAGAACAGAGTGTATAGTACTCGCTATGTTCTTCGCGAAACAGGAAAGCTCATTCGCATGCATTCGGCGTCTCTTTAATAGCAGAAGTCGCTATGCGGCATTCGTATCCAAGCACAGAGGCGTCATGCTACCCATCCCACCCTAAGAGGTTAAAATCTACTCTACTTCATACATAGAACAGATTCTAACCTCACCTAATCTCCTTGACCCTGCCAAAAACTGGCGAAGGAGATTTGACGCACTATGACCACGCTGTCGGCCGATGTTACCGGGCGACCTCTGGCGACGGTGTCAGACGACCTTTGTCGGTGCCACTGTGAACGAAGCCTTATGGTTCAAAGTATGGTTCCTGTCATGCGGCTGGCGGCGGCGACAGTTGATACAGCCTACTGCCCTATCGGAAAGTAAGTATAGGGAGCGGTTAGCAGTTCCTTAGAAGCGCCTGCGGCCTAAGGTCTGCGGCAACAGGTGAGCCTCGTCATCAGGTTAGGGTTAGGTTAGTGTTGTTTAACGTCCCGTCGACAACGTGGTCATTAGAGACGGAGCGCAAGCTCGGGTTAGGGAAGGATGGGGAAGGAAATCGGCCGTGCCCTTTCAAAGGAACCAACCCCGCATTCGCCTGAAACGATTTAGGGAAATCACGGAAAACCTAAATCAGGATGGCTGGAGACGGGATTGAACCGTCGTCCTCCCGAATGCGAGTCCAGTGTGCTAACCACTGCGCCACCTCGCTCGGTGCCTCGTCATCAGCCGTGCCGCTATACCGATCAGAGAAATTCAGCAGCAGCTCGCAACACACTGCTGTAATGGACCCAGTCGTTGAAAATGAAAATGTCGTATACTCTTGCAGAAGATGGAAAACTAGTGAGTCCAACTCTCCAAATATTTTTGATGTAGCCAATTCTATGCATAAAGATCAAAACGTGAAAGACAATGCTTAGAAGGAGATTGGGAAATCTGTTCAGAGATCAAGTAAGAATAATACTTTATTCACTCTGTGTGATTTGTGTACCACGATTACATCAAACTTCACGCAACCAGAAACAGCTATACTTGTAAATAATAGATTTCAGCAATCAGTCGTCCTTTTTAAATTTTATTGGCAGATCTAGATTTCAGCTAGAAACTAGCCGTTCTCAAAGCACTATCAATTTTGATCAATACTTGTAATGCCTGTTGCTCAGGCTTCATCCACAGTTCGTTGGATACCACTGTATTCAATGTATTCAACGAAATGTGGATGAAGCCTGAAGCTGAAATCTGTTATTTACAAGTTAATATAACAGTCGCTGAGTCCAACAGCCTTATGAATGGAAGGCAACCTGATGGAGAAACAGCTATTCTAATGGGTACCAGTGCCGGCCTGTGTGGCCGTGCGGTTCTAGGCTCTTCAGTCTGGAGCCGCACGACCCCTACGGTCGCAGGTTCGAAACCTGCCTCGGGCATGGATGTGTGTGATGGCCTTAGGTTAGTTAGGTTTAAGTAGTTCTAAGTCCCATGGTGCTCAGAGACATTTGCCTAGTGGGTATCAGTAACCTGATTACTTTACCATGTTATTGTCCTGCGAGACAGTTGAATCTCGCACAGGGAAATCTTGCATATTGGAATAACTTCCACGCCTAACAAGTGGTATACGATTTTTAAATGATGGTGGTTCAGTTTGATCTATGTCACAATACGATTTGTTGCCGCTCTCCGTTAAAGTATCTCCAAGTAGATTGAGAATACAACTTACAATGATTAAATCCAGTCTTGTATCAGGCTTTACAGCAGTCGGCATATAAAAAATGCGAAATACATTACTTAATAGCGCAAAGGCGTTTTCAGACTATTAAGAATTACTTTCTTGTTGTTGACACTTCAACTGGCCGAGAGTAGAGTTTAATCGTGTTTGTGCTCAATCGAATTGCTTCATCCCCTACAAGAACATGACGTTGTTGTGGTCTTCAGTCCTGAGACTGGTTTGATGCAGCTCTCCATGCTACTCTATCCTGTGCAAGCTTCTTCATCTCCCAGTACCTACTGGAGCCTACACCATTCTGAATCTGCTTAGTGTATTCATCTCTTGGTCTCCCTCTACGATTTTTACCGTCCACGCTGCCCTCCAGTGCTAAATTTGTGATCCCCTGATGTACTACCAACTGGTCCCTTCTTCTCGTCAAGTTGTGCCACAAACTCCTCTTTTCCCCAATTCTATTCAATATCTCCTCATTAGTTACGTGCTCTACCCATCTAATCTTCATCATTCTTCTGTAGCACCACATTTCGATAGCTTCTATTCTCTTCTTGTCCAAACTATTTATCGCCCACGTTTCACTTCCATACATGGCTACACCTCATACAAATACTTTTAGAAACGACTTCCTGACACTTAAATCTATAATCGATGTTAACAAATTTCTCTTCTTCAGAAAAGCTTTCCTTGACATTGCCAGTTTACATTTTATATCCTCTCTACTTCGACCATCATCAGTTATTTTGCTCCACATATAGCAAAACTACTTTAAGTGGCTTATTTCCTAATCTAATTCCCTCAGCATCACCCTACTTAATTCGACTACATTCCATTATCCTCGTTTTGCTTTTGTTGATGCTCAGCTTATATTCTCCTTTCAAGATACTGTCCATTCCGTTCAACTGCTCTTCCAAGTCCTTTGCTGTCTGACAGAATTACAATGTCATCGGCGAACCTCAAAGTTTTTATTTCTTCACAATGGATTTTACTAACTACTTCGAATTTTTCTTTTGTTTCCTTTACTGCTTGCTCAATATACAGGTTGAATAACATCGGGGATAGGCTACAACCATGTCTCACTCCCTTCCCAACCACTGCTTCCCTTTCGTGCTCCTCGACTCTTATAGCTGCCATCTGGTTTCTGTACAAACTGTAAATAGCCTTTCGCTCCCTGTATTTTACCCCTGCCACCTTAAGAATTTGAAAGAGTATTCCAGTCAACATTGTCAAAAGCTTTCTCTAAGTCTACAAATACGAGAAACGTAAGTTTGCCTGTCCTTAGCCTTTCTTCTAAGATAAGTCGTAAGGTCAGTATTGCCTCACGTGTGCCAACATTTCTACGGAATCCAAACTGATTTTCCCCGAGGTCGGCTTCTACTAGTTTTTCAATTTGTCTGTAAAGAATTCGCGTTAGTATTTTGCAGCCGAGACTTATTAAACTGATAGTTCGTTGATTCTCACATATGTCAACACCTGCTTTCTTTGGCATTAGACTTATTATATTCTTCTTGAAGTCTAAGGGTATTTCACCTGTCTTATACATCTTGCTCACCAGATGGTAGAGTTTTGTCAGGACTGGCTCTCCCAAGGCCGTCAATAGTTCTAATGGAATGTTGTCTACTGCCAGGGCCTTGTTTCGACACAGGTCCTTCAGTACTATGTCAAACTCTTCACGCAGTATCGTATCTCCCATTTCATCTTCATCTACACCCTCTTCCATTTCCATAATATTGTCCTCAAGTACATTGCACTTGTATAGACCCTCTATGTACTCCTTCCACCTTTCTACTTTCCTTTCTTTGCTTAGTACTGGGTTTCCAACTGAGCTCTTGATATTCATACAAGTGTCTCTCTTTTCTCTAATGGTCTCTCTAATTTTCCTGTAGGCAGTATCTATCTTGCCCCTAGTGAGATAAGCCTCTACATCGTTACATTTGTCCTCTAGCCATCCCTGCTTAGCCATTTTGCACTTCCTGTCGATCTCATTTTTGAGACCTTTGTATTCCTTTTTGTCTGCTTCATTTACTGCATTTTTCTTTTTTTTCTTTTCATCAATGAAATTCAATATTTCTTCTGTTACCCAAGGATGTGGCACAACTATATCAGAATTGCCGCGTAGGGTATCCGCGCGGTCTAGGGCGTCTCGTCACGGTCCGCGCGTCTGTCCCCGTCGGAGGTTCGAGTCCTCCGTCGGGCATGGGTGTGTGTGTTATCCTCAGCATAAGTTAGTTTAAGTTGGATTAAGTAGTGCGTAATATTGGGCACAGATGATCTCAGCAGTTTGGTTCCATGAGACTTTACCATAAATTTCCAAAATTTATAACAGAATTGGGCAGTTTACAAGGAGGTGGAAACATAGTGCCACTTTCGAAATGCCCTGGCCTGTATTACTCTTGTCTAAAATTCCACTGCCACCTTTTTTCCGTAGAAGTAATCATCAGTGCACATGAACGTACAGTTAGCATGGACGAAAGAATGCAGCACAACTGAGAAAAAGTGTTTGCGATTATAGAACAGGGAGCTACTATTAACAGGGGAAGAAATTCGGACATGATTTCCATTGATAGCTCCAACAAAGTTTGGGAAATCGCATTTACATTCAGGTTCGTGAGACTTCGTCTTCAAATCATCAGGTGAGAGTGGCCGCAAAAACAGGGGCATTAATTTTTTTCCAAGTACTGATAGTATGCTTCGTATTATTCTGGTGATGTGACTGTGCGACATTCTGAATGAAAAGGCTAACGATCTAAATGATTCTCCTGTGGCCATGCACCTAAAAAGAAAACAAAAGCGAATCATAAATCAAAAAATAAGATCGAGATGCACATGTGATTAAGTTATACGGTACATCTTATACATAACAGCATGTCTAATTTAGAACAGGAAGCAACGTCATGATTCGTTAATAATTAATACTGATGCATTGCAGGTGAAGATGTAAGACAAGATAGAAGTATATTAAAGGTAAGTATCAAAAGAGGCAAGAAAAAGAACAAGTAACTGGATCTTCTATTTTGTCAATGTAAGAAATGGCCAATGGCTGACATGGTTGACCTTTCTTGGAGAAGAGGACCGTAGGAGGGAGTAACTTACTGTTCGCCGTTGTTTGTGCCCTTGACTTTCACTCTTAATCAGTAAATTTTGATTCACTTTATTAGGAATTAAATTGTTAATTTCATTTTACTTCACAGGAACATTCAGTATTCTGATGCCAGTTCTCAGGAATATGAAGATTATAAAGTCACTGCAGTGGAGCATTCTTCGCTCAGAATGCAGTTATAGGTGCTGATTGTCTTTCATCAACTAGTAGAACGCGGAAACGAAACGTTAAAATTCTAGAACTTTTGGAAGTCAGGAGCATCTTAAGAGACAGTATTATTAAGACATTTAAACGATGCCTGGTGACGATACTGATTCATTTTTTCTGAAGTACTGCAGTGTCCATCAAGAACTGAGTCCAGGCTTAATCAAAGAGACAAAAATGATTCATTGCAATGGGTTTCGAGCTAGAAAATCGTAACGAACAAACAGCATGTTTAGCAGCCCCAACTAGGGAGGAGTTGCCGAAGTTGTACCGTTGCCTGAGTTGGATCACATTCGTATTTCCTTGTGTGTCAGTAAGTTAACCTCTTAAGTTGGCTCTACTGGTAGAAAATGTTGTCGAGGTCACGTGGCACAGCGAGCAGTCGACAACAGCCACTGAAGCGGGAACAGTTGCCCTTATTGTATTTCCTTCGTTCTTGCTGCAGGTGATGTCCTATAAATCATCTTTTCTATACAATACGAGTAAGTAAATAAATTATTTGCAGTGTAGCTCATAATTGCCATTCATTAGTTAATAAGTAAACATCATAAAACTATATTTTAATTGTATATGTTCCTGTAGCGTTATCTTTACCTATATGGCGTCCAGTTGCCAAAGTTGGACCAATGCTTGTTTCCTAATGTGGACCGGTCCAATCTAGCAGACATGCGTAACGGATAACATTGAAGTGCATTTTTACAATAACTAATAGGTACGGGTAATAGTTTTAGGTCTTCATGATGGCTAAACTTTTACATTTAGTAATAGGTACGGGTAATGCTTTAGGTTTCCAAGATAGAAAAAGGGGGAACGTACGGGAAGTGGACTGAAGATGAACTGAAGGTCGCCGTGGTAGCATACTGAAACGGTGACCATGGAAACGACTTTTCTCGTGTATATAGAGTACGCAGAACTACAGTAAAGAGACGTGCTGATAGTAAAAACGCGATTGAAGTAAAGTTATTCGGAAGGCAATCAACTTTTACGACTGAGATGGGAAAAGTTCTCGCAGGTCACGTCGTTTTATTTGAAGAGAGGTTTCTTGCGTTTACTATCAAAGATGTTCGTTAACTTGTATTCGACTTAGCAGAGAAATATGAACTACCTCATTCTTTCAACAGAGAAAAGAAAATGGTGGATAAAAAGTGGTTTTATTTATTTATGAGACGAAATCCACAGCTTTTCCTCCGTCAGCCAAATGGATCATCAATGACCAGAGCAAATCGGTTTAATAGAGAGAATGTAAATCAATTCTTCAACCTCCTTGAGGAAACAATCTATGAGAGTAAAACTACAGCTGACAGTATATTTAACGTCGACTAATCTGGATTTACAACGGTTCAAAGAAGGCAACAAAAAGTCATCGCGCAAAAAGGAAGCACGTAGTGGGATTCGTCACAAACGGGGAGCAAGGAATTAGCACCACAGCCGTTTAAGCTGTCAGTACTGTTGTACGCTTTATACCGCATGTGACTATATTCAAGCGTAAGAGGAGGCAGCAAGAACTTGAAATCGGTGCCCCACCAGGAAGTGTAGTTGACATCATAGACAGTACGTACATGAATTATCAGTTGTTTGTGTCGTGGCTCAAACGCTGCAAAAACCATATGAACTGTAACAAGGATTCGCCTGTGGTCCTGCTACTTTATGGTCACACACACAGCACAATTCTAGAGGCCGTTGATTACACAAGTGATAATGGTATTACAATGTTGAAGTAACTTCGGCAACCACCCACAGGCTGCGACAACTTGATGTTTCGGTTTTGCACCTCTTCAAATCCATTACATTCAAGCCCAGGCGAAGTGTTTTGTTGTGGCGTAGCAAGACAGCCACGCCACGGAAGTAGCCGAAAGGCACGCGTTAAGCTCACGCAGATGGGCGTGAGGTCTGAAACAGGATACGTAATGAATGCTATAAAGAAAAGTACGTAGCTGCTGGAATACTTAACTTTAATCCATCCTTGTGGTACATCGCTATTGACGATATAAGTGAGACTCCATAGATACATGCAATGTTACTAATGGCGCCTTGCTAGGTCGTAGCCATTGACTAAGCTGAAGGCTATTCTAACTATCTGCTCTGAAAATGAGCGAGGCTTCGTCAGTGTGCATCGCTAGCTACGTCGTCCGTACAACTGGGGCGAGTGCTAGTACGTCTCTCTAGACCTGCCGTGTGGTGGCGCTCGGTCTGCTATCACTGAAAGTGGCGACACGCGGGTCCGACATGTACTAATGGACCGCGGCCGATTTAAAGCTACCACCTAGCAAGTGTGGTGTCTGGCGGTGACACCACATGTTTATTTGAAAACATGGGTAAAAGTATAACACAGTTTCAGGTGTCTGGACTGTTGAACGAATCCTATGGTCGAGCAGCAACTATTAGAATAGCGGAGAGTGCCTTCTTCTCAGCAAGAATTTGGCCTGTGAACAGGAATGTGTTTTCAGATTATCAATTTTTCACCAACTAATTGCTTGAAAAGTTATAATAATTTTCTAGGGAAATCCAGTTCTACGAAAGTTAGAGAGGAATCTTCTTCAGAATATATCTCAAGTGATTACGAGAGTAGGCCTACAACACCCACAACGAAATTCAAGAAGATTGTGAACAAGGTGTCACCCCTTCCAAACTGCTATTTGCGTGAAAATTCTGTGAGACGACAAGGCCATTTGGATGTACTTTTAATAAGATTCTTAGGGCTACAAAATACAACACAAAACTGAAATCAGAAGATATACCAGTTTTGTTTTTATTTTGTAGCCTTTGAAAATGGCAGAAAGTCGAAACGCGTAAGGTGCTGTTGGAAAAATAGAAGTGTGGTCACGATATAAGAAAATTTATTAAAAGTACCTTCCAATTGCAGACAACAAGGCTGGTATTCGATGCAGAGGAAAGCTACAGAATGCCACTTTAGAGCAGTCGAAGCGTCAAGTGAATGAACATAAAGCTGCAAAGCCGATCGTAGGGCCTCCCCGGTTCGATTGACGAACAGGTTTCGGACGATGTCTCTGAGCCGGATGCAGTCGTCCACTCCGTTCCAGAGGAAGCTTCTCGGCCCGCAGGGTCTGGGCATTCACAGAGGGTGGGTTTGCTGGTAGTTGGGAGCTCCAACGTCAGGCGCGTAATGGGGCCCCCTAGGAATATGGCTGCCAAGGAGGGGAAGGAAGCCAGTGTGCACTCTGTGTGCATTTCTGGGGGAGTCATTCCGGCTGTGGAAAGGGAGTTTTTCGGATGCCATGAAGTGTACAGGCTGCAGCCAACAGTAGGTGGTGGCTCATGTCGGTACCAGTGACATGTGTCGCTTTGCTCTGAGGAGATTCTGTGTGGTTTCGGGCGGCTAGCGGAAATGGTAAAGACTGCCAGTCTTGCTTCCGAGATTAAGGTGGAGCTCACCATCTGCAGCATCGTCGATAGAACCGACTGTGCTCCTTTGGTGCAGAGCCGAGTGGAGGGTCTCAACCAGAGGCTCAGGCGGTTCTGTGACAGTGTAGGCTGCAGATTCCTTGACTTGCGCCATCGGGTGGTGGGTTTCCGGGTTCCGCTTAATAGGTCAGGAGTTCACTACACACAGGAGGCGGCTACACGGGTAGCGGAGGCTGTCTGGAAGGGACTGGGCGGTTTTAGAGGGTCTCAGGGAACCACAGAAGGGGCGTCCATCAGAAGGTCGGCAGGTAAATCACAGTAGGTAGTTGTAGAAACGATTGGTATTGTAGTTGTAAATTGCGGTAGCTGTGTTGGGAAAGAACCAGAGCTCCAAGCCCTAATAGAAAGCACTGAAGCTCAAATAGTTGTAGGTACAGAGAGCTGGCTAAAGCCGGAATTAGTCCAGCCGAAATTTTTTCAAACGATCTAACAGTGTTCAGAAAGGATAAATTAAACACAGTTGGTGGTGGAGTATTTACTGCTGTCGGAGGTAGTTTGTCTTGCAGCGAAATTGAAGTAGACAGTTCATGGGAAACAGTATGGGTAGAGGTTATACCTGCCAATCTTGACTAAACTATTAATTGGATCGTTTTACCGACCGCCCGACTCATAAGACATAGTTGCTGAACAGTTCAAAGAAAACTTGAGTCTCATTTGAAATAAGTACCCCGCTCATACAATTATAGTCGGTGGTGACTTCAATCTACCCTCGATATGCTGGAAAAATTATGCGTTTAAAGCCGGTGGCAGGTATAACCATCATCCGGAATTCTACTGAATGCTTTCTCAGAAAATTATTTTGAACAATTAGTTCATGAGCTCACTCGAAGCATAAATGGTTACGATAGCATACTTGACCTTTTAACAACAAATAATCCTGGACTAATAGTGAGTGTTGTGACGAACACGGGGATTAGCGACCCCTAGGCAGTTGTTGCTAGGCTGAATACCGTAACACCTACAACCATAAAAAAGAAACGCGAAGTATATATATATTTAAAAAGGCTGATAAAAATGCTCTTAACGCCTTTTTAAGAGACAGTCTTCACTCCTTACGATATGATCATGTAAGTGTAGAAAAGTTGTGGAATGTTTCCAGAGAGATAGTATCAACAGCAGTTGAGAGATATATACCACATAAATTAATAAGTGATGGTACTGATCCCCCTTGGTACACAAAGCAGGTCAGATCGTTGTTGCAGAAGCAACGAAAAAAGCATGCAAAATTTAAAAGAACGCAAAATCCCCAGGATTGGCAAAGTTTTACCGAAGTACGAAATATGGCGCTTACTTCAATACAAGATGCTTTTAATAATTTCCACAACGAAGTTCTGTCTCGAAATATGGCAGAAAACCCAAAGAGATTCTGGTCATACATAAAGCACACCAGTGGCAAGACACAATCAATACCTACACTGCGCGATAACAACGCTGAAGTCACTGATGACAGTGCCACTAAAGCAGAGTTATTAAACACGGTTTTCCGAAACTCCTTTACCAAAGAAGACGAAGTAAATATTCCTGAATTCCAATCAAGAACAACTGCCAAGATGAGATACATAGAAGTAGATATCCTCGGTGTAAGAAAGCAGCTTAAATCACTTAATAAAGGCAAGGCCTCCGGCGCAGACTGTATACCAGTCAGGTTCTTGTCAGAGTATGGTGATAAAATAGCTCCATATTTAGCAATTGTGTGGCCAAACAGACGTGCAATAACTGTGTAACTGACCGCCCAGATGAACAAAGGAGGCACCAACAGTGTTTCCTCAATGACCTTTCAGCAAACGTTGCTGCGTATCTTTCTAGATACGTACCTAAAGACTGGAAAATTGCTCAAGTCACACCAATATCCAAAAATGGATGTATGAGTAATCCGCTGAATTACAGGCCTATATCACTAACGTCGATTTGCAGTAGGGTTGTAGAACATATACTGTATTCGAACATTATGTAGTACCTCGAAGAAAACGATTTACTGACATATAGTCAGCACGGATTCAGAAAATACCGTTTTTGTGAAACACAACTAGCTCTTTATACTCATGAAGTAATAAGTCCTATTGACAGGGATGTCAAATTGATTCCATATTTTTAGATTTCCAGAAGGCTTTAGACACCGTTACTCAGAAGCGTCTTCTAACCAAACTGCGTGCCTACGGAGCATCGCCTCAGTTGTGCGACTGGATTCGTGATTTCCTGTCAGAAAGTCACAGTTCGTAATAATAGACGGAAAGTCATCGAGTAAAACAGAAGCAATATCCGGCGTTCCCCAAGGAAGTGTTATAGGCCCTCCATTGTTCCTGACCTATATTAACGACATAGGAGACAATCTGAGAAGCCGTCTTAGATTGTTTGCAGATGATGCTGTCATTTACCGTCTTGTAAAGTCATCAGATGATCTAAACGACTTGCAAAATGATTTAGATAGGATATCTGAATGGTGCGAAAAGTGGCAATTGACCCTGAATATAGAAAATTGCGAAGTTAAAATTGCGAAGTTATTCACATGAGTAATAAAAGAAGTCAGCTAAATTTCGATAACGCGATAAGTCACACAAATCTGAAGGCTGTAAATTCAACTAAATACTTAGGGATTACAATTACAAATAACCTAAATTGGAACGAGAGCATAGATAATTTTGTGGGTAGAGCAAACCAAAAACTGCGATTCATTGGCAGAACACTTAGAAGGTGCAACAGGTCAACCAAAGAGACTGCTTACACTACGCTTGTCCGCCCTATTCTGGAATACTGCTGTGCGGTGTGGGATCCGCATCAGGTGGGACTGACGAATGACATCGAAAAAGTACAAAGAAGGGCAGCTAGTCTTGTATTATTGCGAAATAGGGGAGATAGTGTCACAGACATGATACGTGAACTGGAGTGGCAATCATTAAAACAAAGACGTTTTTCGTTGCGACGGGATCTTCTCATGAAATTTCAATCACCAGTTTTCTCCTCCGATTGCGAAAACATTCTGTTGGCACCCACCTACATAGGGAGAAATGATCATCACTGTAAAATAAGAGAAATCAGGGCCCGCACAGAAAAATTAACTGCTCGTTTTTCCCTAGTGCCGTTCGAGAGTGGAGCGGTAGAGAGACAGCATGAAAATGGTTCATTGAACCCTCTGCCAGGCACTTTATTGTGAATAGCAGAGTAATCACGTAGATGTAGATGCCGAAAATAATTATGACACATTTCAGCACCAAGCTGTGATATGTAATTATGAAAAAAAACGATTTCTTGCGTAAGTTACTTTCCTCAGAATCCAAGGAGAAGTATTATACACAGAAGAAGAACTGCAAGAAGTATTGACATCTTCAACTTTTATACATAGGCATGACATGCAGGAATTTTCAAACAAGATACAAAGAATATATCAGATGTTGGAAGTATGAAACAAACCACTCCACATTTGGAGAGCATTTAAAACACTACAACCATCATCCTACAAACATGGAACAAGAAATGAAAATAATGAGAATAAGCAACCATGACAAACATCTTATACAAATGCAAGAAAACTTCCACATCCAGAAAGCCATAGCAGAAAACAAACATGTGATAAATGAACAAACACACATCAGCACAGGCTCCCTACTACACTTAGTAAAGGAAATGATAACATAAAACAAAAAATAATAAAAAAAAGAAAACTCTTCCCCACATCATTTGGAGACACACACACACACACACACACACACACACACACACACACACACACACAGCAATATATAAACACCAAAATACACACACACACACACACACACACACACACACACCACAAAAAAATATATATCACACTAAAAAACACACACACACACACACACACACACACACACACACACACATACACAAACGCACACACAAATGCATACACGAACAGACCACAGATACTTCAATAGTTACACTCATAAGTTTGGCAATAACATTCGATCTTTGGCAAAAACATTGCTTTAAAACAAGCGTTCAGTGCATTGTACTGTGGAATGGGGAAAAAAACCGCAAATTGGCGTTCATAAGAAGAACAACAACAACAAAAATGCAACAGGAGCGTAATATGTAGGAAATTGTCCACGCAACCTGTAAGTACAGTTCAAAACATTACTACTTAATAGGAAATACCAACCACCAGAACTGTTTATAACCTATAGGCACAATGACAAAAATGTAAATAAAATAGCTAACATATATATATATATATATATATATATATATATATATATATTCCAGGCCACTGATGATGCCTTGCAGAAAATAAAGGCAAAACGCGTATGACACTAAAATTGTGTTTTATTCAGTTGCTAGAATGAGATTTTCACTCTGCAGCGGAGTGTGCGCTGATATGAAACTTCCTGGCAGATTAAAACTGTGTGCCCGACCGAGACTCGAACTCGGGACCTTTGCCTTTCGCGGGCAAGTGCTCTACCAACTTTTTTTTTTTTTTTTTTTTTTTTTTTTTTGCCTTTTTGGGTCTCCTTCCTCCCCTTCAACCCATCCTTTACGCTCGCCATGTGTTGCCTTCTCGGCCCGGCTTCTCCGCCTTTAAGAATGAATGTAACTTGATGATGTGGAAACGCGCTTCTTCTGAACGACGAACGAAGTATGCCCCTTCTGTTGCCTTTGTTTGCAACATGGCTTGAATAAAAATAAATGTAAATTCCATTGAGAAGGCAGTCTCATAATTGTTGTGGAAATGTAACTGCATCTGTAAATTTCGTTCTCCGTGCGTGGAAAAACGGAAAGAAGCAAACTCATTATGGCTGATAACTATAATTTCCTTTGTCAGAAGGTAATGAAGTAAAATAGGCTTCTTCTGCTTGATTTTACACTTAATTAACATAAATGTGTCTTCTTGTGAAAAGAAAAGGAAAGAAAAACAGAAACTAAATAAATGGCGTATACCAGTTTCATCACTGTGTTTCTCCGAAACCAAAGTAATAGATACACATAGGCTTAATTGGTCTATACTGATGATCTTCTCTGACTACTTTCTGTTGGAAATCCTCCTCCTGCTACGTGTAGAACAAACTTTAACCAAAAATCATTCGTCTAATATACGAAATGCTTGAATGTGCAATGTAAATTACGCATTTCTAATGGTTACAGGATTGTTTTAGTTAAAAAGTTTGCGTAATTTTCTTTGTATTTTTTAGTACACATCAACTTGTGGTGCTCAGTTGTAAGGTATACCCAGAAGTCCTCCCTATTGCTTGATTCTTTTGTTAGGACGTAATGCATCGTTTGGCCTTTCAACCAGTTAATTGCATTTCGTTTTGTTTTAGGGTAAGGTATACCGTCAGGGTTTAAAAATTCAGCAGTCGTAACGGCATTGGGCGTAGTTCTGCTGACGCTCGCTATCTTTTGTCTTATGTAGAGCCATATTTCTTTTACCCTGTCACACAGCAATCTATGCTCTTCGGTATCTGGTATTTTACATAATGGACACAGCGGTGACTCGGCCAATCGAATAGAGTGAAGTTTAGAGTTCGTCGTAATTTTTCTGTTTACAGCAAAGTACCAGGTCGATTTGACATACGTTGGCAAGTTCCGGCAGTGAATATTTTCCCATATTGTTTCCCAGTTATAACAAGGATACTTTTGTTCTACGTCGTTTCTGGGTTTGTCTTTCATCAAGTTATTATAAAGTTCTTTTACTTTCATGATGTCTTTTCCAGGAATCCTTGCCTGTATATAGCTGTATTCTACGAAAAAGTATTTCAAGTGGTATAGTCCGTTGGGTATGTGTTGGACATTTATAGGTGCACTGACGTCAGCAGGAGCTATTTCGTTTAACAAATGTGCAGCAAGGGTACCACTTGGCTCTTTCCATTGATTGTATGTGGTAGCAAGGTATAACGCTTGCGCTTTTTTGCTGACATCGGTAAGATTTAACCCACCACATTTCGTAGGGAGCATCAGAATGTCATATTTGACTTTGAAAATACGTCCGCGGCTCACAAAGTGTCCTAGTGCAGATGCGATGCTTTTCAACAAAGTCGCAGGTGGTGGCAGAACTTGTGCTACATAATTAACTTTGGATGTGATGTATACATTTGCCACTGTTACTTTTTGAAGTTCATCGAGTTTCCTAATACTATGTGTTTGTACAGAGGCGCGTATGCTGTTAAGTAATTTTCGATAATTCGCAGCAATAGTGTGCTTGATATTTCTTTTAAAATCTATGCCGAGACATTTCATGGTTACAAGCTCGCGTAACAGATCCTGCGTTTGCGTCCCAATTCCACGGCCGATGTTGAAAATCCCCGACTTTGTTCTATTAAGTTTTGCACCAGATGCCTGTTCATATTTTGTTACTATTCGTAGTGCGCTCTGTACTTCAGCGCCATTCACGACTAGGAAGCCAACATCATCAGCGTATGCCTTGCAAACGATCTTTTCTCCATGTATTTGTAGTCCTTGTAGATGTTTCATAAGGGAGGCAAGCAGGGGCTCGATGGCGATGGCGAAGAGTGCCATTGACATTGGACACCCTTGCCTAATGGAGCTGGTGACGTCAATCGGGCGGCTAATGTGTCCATTGATGACAAATCTGGCTGAGTTGTTTGTTACTGTATTTCTTACTACCGCAATGAATAGAGGTGGGAAACCCATTGCGCCCATGGTGCGAAGGAGAAAACTATGATTAACTCTGTCGAAGGCTTTGTTAAAGTCGAGTGAGATGAGTGCACATTTTATTTTGCAGACGTCGGCCGTTGAGATTAGGTCCCTGTAATCACAGAGGGTCTGGAGAATTCTTCTGTCTTTGCCCACACTTGTTTGATAAGGGCCAGTGACGCTGGTCATTGTGGTTTTCAGCCTGCGAGCGAGGATGCGGCCAAAGATTTTGTAATCGCTGTTTAAAAGCGTAATTGGCCTCAGAGCACTTACAGATTTCGTATTGATAGTTTTTGGCACTAGCACTACGAGTCCCTCACGAAATTCCTTCGGGATGTCATTCTCAGGGTTTAGCAGTTCGTTGCAGATGAGAGTAAACTTTCCTTTTACGAGGCCACTGAATCTGCGATAAAATTCTGCCGGAATTCCATCTGCCCCTGGAGCCTTATTTTTCGTGCTTCCATATATAGCTTCTTCGACGTCTTCTTCAGTCACTTCCGAGATGAGAGTTTGTGCTTCCGCGTGGGATACTTTGCCCTGGAGGTTAATCATTAACTCGTCTTGAAGCTGTTCGTCAACCGTCTGACTAGACATTAAGGATTCAAAAAGCTGTACGATTGCCTCTTTAATCTCTCTTTGCTTCGTCAGCTTCCTTCCATCATCAGTTGTTATTTCAGATAATATCTTGCGAGCCGCCCTTTTGCTTTCACGAATGACATGATAAATGGAAGTGACCTCGTGCTGGGCTATGTTCTGGGCACGCGACCTTATTTGGTAGCCTTCCAGTTGTTTACGCCGTAGTGCTAAGATTTTTGCTTTAATTTTGTTAATTCTTTCGTAGTTGTCCACAACTGTTGCATCGCACTTGTACAAATCCCTTAGACACTGAAAGTAAAATTCTATAGTTGATTTGTGCCAAAAGTTTTTGTCTTTGGAGTAGTTTATGAAAAACCTCCGTATTTTAGGTTTGGCATGTTTCAGCCACCAGTCAGTGCCAGAGTTGTACGAGCTAAATTTGCTTTCACACTCTCTCCATACCTTGTGAAATGCCTCCTGACAAGCATGGTCTTCCAGATGTGACACATTGAGCTTCCATGTGCCTCGACCTCTGAACGTCCCTTGTTTTATCAGATTGATTGTGCATATGTAAGCAGCATGATCTGAAAAAACGGTAGGCCATACTTCGGACTGCAAAATGAGGTGTCTCAAATTGTGCGTTACATTTATCCTGTCGAGACGGCTCGCCGAGTGACTTGTGGCGTGGGTGAAGCCAGGGGCTGCACCGTGCATATGTTCCCATGAGTCTGTTAGTCTTAAGTCATTAACTATACGTTCCAGTTCAGTACACTTGTTAAAATTGGGAGTTTGGTCTTTGGCATGCAAAACACAATTAAAATCTCCTCCTAGGATAAGGTGATCATATCGAGTTCCAAATAGTGGGACAATTTCTTCTTTAAAGAACTCCGTTCTGCGGTGCCTGTTACTGGATCCTGAAGGGGCATACACGTTAATGAGCCGTATGTTGTTTATTGTGGCCGCTATGCCTTTACTGTTTGGTAGTTTAACAACATCTTGGACTACTATGCCCTCCTTTGTGAGCAGAGCCGTGCCCATTTCCGCTCCATGCCCTGGGTTTGTAATGGCGTTGAAGCCAGGTATGTTACCAAGCTCAATGTCTGTCACTTCTTGTAAAAGGATAATGTCACTGTCAGAAGCATATATAAAATCTTTTAAGTTCTGTAGTTTAAAGGAACTGTGAATCTTGTTAAGGTTTACTGTCGCGATTTTGTATGCTTGTATGTCAGACATTCTTCGTTCTACTTGATCTAACTTTAAAAAACATTCTTCTGTTTTGTCTCGCAAACGTCAGCTTTAAAATGCATCTTAATAATACTCACCGTGTAGTGGGACGAAATTAAGCGTCACCCATCCACCAAAGTCAGCCCAGTTTGCAGGTGACTATAAGTTTAATTTAGTTTTGTTTATGTGTTTTCTTATTATTTGTAATAAATGTGAATTACCTAAAAGTTTTGTATTTTTTTTATGTGTTTCATGTACGGAGAGATCGGCGCAACGAACGGGGACAGCATCTTCGTTGCCGCGACCAGAGAGGAAATTGCTGGCCGCTATACGTCGCGGGTCGACAGCCAAGGAGCAACAGAAGATCCTGGAACCGAGTTGTTGCGTCGTGTTTCTAAAAATTAAAAATGAATTTTTATACTCTTTTTGTACAACAATGACAAAAAGATAGAGCTTGATCTTATTGAAATGTTAGTCACTGTCTGTCAACGCTCAAGTTCACATCTGTTTATGTGTAGGAAGCTAATAAAATAGTGTATGTTACTAAAGTTGAAACACGTGTCGTGAAGATTTATTTATGAAGAGTTATGTGAACGGATTAATAATATATTTGACAAGATTATTGATTCAGACAGCGTTGGCCGAAACTTTGAATCTAAAAAGTTTATTTAATGTGTGATTCTGATATCGATTAGATCAAGATAACGTGTGTCGATATAATTTTCTGAGGAGAAACAAACGAACTTTAAATTTGAAAAGGTTACAAAAACCAATTGGCCCAAGTGATGTAATTCTTTGCACACGACTCAACTGATGTTTTACAGTTTCGTTCAAGAACCATTCTATGACAATTTAAAAAGAATATGAATCATTTTGAAGTGGGTTGTAACTGACGTAGGTGACGAAGTCTGCACATGGTCATACATATATCAAACGGAAAACCTAAATAAAACGTCGTTACACCGCACCGTGGCGACCGTGACAGGACTTGTGTGCAACTAAGGCACACAGGTACGAAACAAGAAATCAAGAGTCCTTCGGAAGTCAACGCGAGTTTTCGTGGAGCCTTCACCAGCCAGCGGCGACTTCGTGGGTGTGGGCATCTGACGGAGCCGCAGCCAAGCAGTACGGTCACGCAGTTGTTCCACGAGAAGGCGCATCTGTTGGGCAGCAGCTGAACGCTGCAAACCTCGACAACCTTTTTTCTCCCAAAACTAATAGGCCCAGTACGTCAGCTGCGGGGCGTTCCTCCGGCTGGTGTTAGAGGTGTTGCTGAGGGCTTCGCCTGTCTACGGCGGTGCCGGGCGTGGTTGCAGCTAGCGACGTTTCCGGTGTTCGACTCAGCGTCCTGCCGGTTGCGGAAGCGGGGTCGCAGCATCTCAGCGGCTGCATCGACGGCTGTTACATCTGCAGCCCATAGCAGCACACTGATCATCGAGAACTACAAATTACAATATTAGTGTCCGGTGAGTTTGTTTCAAGTTGGAAGTGGAGTGTTGTACATAGGAAGTGTGCTTTTATAGGATTGTTGATTACAAGTCTGCGTGTGTAAATAGTTAATATCTTACAATAATGTCGGGAAGTGAAATGTCAGACGAAGAGCAATCTATGTCCGATAGGAGCATGAGATCCCTTTTTAGGGCGATAGCTAAATTAAAACAATCTAACGGGGATTTCCTAGCTGAATTAAAACAGTCTAACGAAGAATCTACTGCTAGATTAAAAGAGGAATTAAAACAGTCTAACGAAGAATCTATGGCTAGATTAAAACAGTCTAACGAAGAATCTATGGCTAGATTAAAACAGTCTAACGAGGAATCTACTGCTAGATTGAAAGAGGAACTAAAACAGGAATTAAAACAGTCTAACGAGGAATCTACTGCTAGATTGAAAGAGGAATTAAAACAGGAATTAAAACAGTCTAACGAGGAATCTACTGCTAGATTGAAACAGGAACTAAAACAGGAATTAAAACAGTCTAACGAGGAATCTACTGCTAGACTTAAAGGGGAGCTAACAAAATCAACAGACAGGTTGCAGGAATATCTTAATGAAACCAGTCGAGAATTAAGGGATAAAATAGAGTTTTCTAAAGTTGAAATGCAGGAAAAATTAGTAGGACTTAGTAATAAGATTGCTGATAATTGTAAAAGGTTAGAAGAACATATCCAGGAATCGCGCGAGGAAAAAGCTCGCATGCGACACGATATTACTGACTTATCCGAGAAACTAGATAGTGTCAATATCTTAGTTGTAAATGAAATACAGAAAAATAACGATATGTTACGAGATGAATTTTCTATGCAAACAGAAACTGTTCGCAGAGAATTATTGAAATCTATTAAAGAGGTCTCTACCAAACCTGTAGAGATTTCTTCAATAGATAATGTAGAATTAGAAACATTAACTCATCAAGTAGAAAAGGACCATACCGAAATCGAAAACATGAAATTTTTAATTACTGAGATATGCAGTAATCTTGAGACTGCCAAAGATAATAATATTGACGAAGGTACCGAGCGTTCACATCGTGAACACAGTGAAGAATCGATATTAGCTAATCGCGTATCCAATACAGAAATGCGGATACAGGAAATTACGAAACGGTTATCGGAATTAGATAATAACGAGAACATTTCAGGTAGCAGAGGTAATAACATAATCAGAGACAACAGTCGCATCGAATTTGCTAGCACGGATGGCAACAATATGAATAAGGCAGTCACGGCAAGCCAATCCGATGCAACTCCGTCTCTGCCAGCTAAACAAAATCCGACTATTTCTCTCGCAGAATGTCTGGATGACATAACAACAAATTCAAATGTAGCAAGTCGATTTCCTGTATTCAAACCAGGAGGCGAACTGCACCCTATAATCTTTATAAAAGCTTTTGAAACATCATTATCTCCTAAATGGAGTAATGAAAAACGCATTCAATTTGTAATAGGACATTTAGAAGCAGAAGCTGCGGAATGGGCAGTACTGCATAGAAATGAATTCAGGGATTGGGATGATTTTGTTAAGCAGTTTAAACAAAATTATTGGTCAAGGGGAAAACAACAACACTTAACTTTAGAGTTGTTAGACCCTCCTCCATATTCTAAACGGTGGAGAGGTTATAGGAATTATTTTGAATGGAATTTAAACCGTGCTAAATTAATTGAAAGTCATCTAATGCGAGTACTAATTAGTGGATTACCGTATTACATAAAGGAAAGAAAAATGCTATTCTACGAATTATACAAAACCTTAATAATGGGGACGAAACAGTTAACACCCGGGGTGTGTGGTTATATTTTAACGACTTGTTGTATTGGAAAGCACAGAGGGAACACCAGAGATGGAAAATCTGCATTCCGGAAACTGTTGTGGACGAGTTAATTACTTATATTCATGAAGGTTACGGGCATTTTGGAATTCATAAATGTATTAAACATCTAATAAAGTATTATTATTTCAAAAATATGTCCCGTATTGTGAGAAGTATTATTAGGGCTTGTGAAACCTGTCAAAAGGTTAAAGTTAATAACAAATCCAAGCGTTATAAATTATATGCTGTAATTCCTCGAGGTTTGTGGGATCTACTATCATTGGATTTTTTCGGCCCTCTGCCTCGTAGTTCAGGAGGATTAACATATGTGTTTGTTGTAATGGAATGTTGGTCCAAACATGTGAAACTGTATATTTTGAAACGAGCGAATACAGCAAGCGTTATACGCTGCCTCACCCGAAATTACTTTGTTAACTGGGGCATTCCTAAACGACTTATGTCTGACAACGGTAGTGCCTTTATTAGTCAAAGATTTCAAGATATGATAAGACAATATGGAATCAAACATATCTTAATTTCGAAATATCACCCTCAAAGTAATTTAGTAGAAAGAGTCATGAAAGAATTAGGACGATTATGTAGAACTTATTGTGCACATAAACATACTCGGTGGGCCAAACTAATGCCTGAGTTCGAAAAGATATTAAATGAATTGCCTCACCTAACGACGGGATTATCACCTATAGAAATTTTAGGCAAACGAATTATAGGTGAGCCTTTACTAGCTGCTTTACCTTGGCCACCAGTAAATGAGATCCAACAATGTATCCCAGACGAAAAAGTTTGCGAACAGATTGTAAAAAATGCCGAACGGAGAATTAAAAGCTATAATCAACAGGCTATAGAACCCTCATTTCAGGTAGGAGATCTTGTGTTAGTACGATCTCATCCTAAAAGTTCTAAGATCGGTAAGGAATGTAGAAAATTCTTCTTTATCTTTGAAGGTCCATATGTTGTACATAAGATTGTACATCCCAAAGCATTACTTCTTATGGAACCTTCATCAGGTGTAATTAAAGGATTATATAGTGTTGATCAAATGAAACCCTTCATTCCTAAATAAGTTAATATTTAGTATATGTTACACACGGAAGAGCGTTCATAGTTTATTCATGTGAAGTTTTTCGTGATAGTTACGTGTTATTTTAAATAAATGACAGAAAGCTTAAACATGTGTTCTACAATAATCTACTGGTACTTCAAAAAGAGAAAGATAACCAAAAGGGGGATTTATATGGCGGAAACTTTGCTCTTAGGTCAAAAGGAATTTTGCATATTTTAAATTTACTCGGATAGTAGGAACCAAAGGGGATGGTTAATAGTTTTAGGGACCATGGGCGTCCAGAGCTATATGGCTCACGAGAACATAGCAGAGTGCCTTTAATAGAGGTTTGCAATAGTGTTAATATAGAACACACCAAACGGGGCTCTCTCGCTTGTTTCTCCTAAATAAATGGCCATTACCCAACAAGGTGTCCGAAGGTAAAGAAAGCCGTGCCGAGATTCTAAAGAGAGTTTTGCTTGATTTCTTCTTGACCTCAGGCATAAATAAGGCATTAGGGAAGAGAATGACGTAAAGTAAATAGTACTATTAGTTATTGTGAGAAACTTATTAGTAATATACATTCTTGAGAAGAATAACTCTAGTAAATAGATGAAACTGAAACTAATCTATCACAATTTGAACGCTCTGTCCTAATGTACAACGTTAAAGAACGTACTAAATTAGTATTTATTAGCAACTATTAACTGAAGAGGAGCAATCTCCCTATATTCGGTTACGAATTACCATAAGAGCACAATTAAGAGTAAATGACAAATAGTCACAACGATATCGTATTAAAAGGATTAAATCTCTCTAATAGCAAGGACTCTAGGTTACGTAAAATGTGAGGAAAATGTATTAACAGTTAAATATTGTATATTGAACAGTTTTAATTTCGGTTAAAACCTGACAAACTGAGCTTGTGGGTGGGGTATGTAGTGGGACGAAATTAAGCGTCACCCATCCACCAAAGTCAGCCCAGTTTGCAGGTGACTATAAGTTTAATTTAGTTTTGTTTATGTGTTTTCTTATTATTTGTAATAAATGTGAATTACCTAAAAGTTTTGTATTTTTTTTATGTGTTTCATGTACGGAGAGATCGGCGCAACGAACGGGGACAGCATCTTCGTTGCCGCGACCAGAGAGGAAATTGCTGGCCGCTATACGTCGCGGGTCGACAGCCAAGGAGCAACAGAAGATCCTGGAACCGAGTTGTTGCGTCGTGTTTCTAAAAATTAAAAATGAATTTTTATACTCTTTTTGTACAACAATGACAAAAAGATAGAGCTTGATCTTATTGAAATGTTAGTCACTGTCTGTCAACGCTCAAGTTCACATCTGTTTATGTGTAGGAAGCTAATAAAATAGTGTATGTTACTAAAGTTGAAACACGTGTCGTGAAGATTTATTTATGAAGAGTTATGTGAACGGATTAATAATATATTTGACAAGATTATTGATTCAGACAGCGTTGGCCGAAACTTTGAATCTAAAAAGTTTATTTAATGTGTGATTCTGATATCGATTAGATCAAGATAACGTGTGTCGATATAATTTTCTGAGGAGAAACAAACGAACTTTAAATTTGAAAAGGTTACAAAAACCAATTGGCCCAAGTGATGTAATTCTTTGCACACGACTCAACTGATGTTTTACAGTTTCGTTCAAGAACCATTCTATGACAATTTAAAAAGAATATGAATCATTTTGAAGTGGGTTGTAACTGACGTAGGTGACGAAGTCTGCACATGGTCATACATATATCAAACGGAAAACCTAAATAAAACGTCGTTACACCGCAACCGGTAGCAAATGTTTCAGCGGTGTGTCCTTGTTCTTTAGAATGTTCGTTCGCGGAGACGTCGTCGTTGAAGAAATCAGCCACCTGTGGGGCTAGCTTACAGTCTGTCTGAGTTTCTGAAACTTCTGTCATTTCAGCGTCGGCATTGTTATGGTCGCTTTCGTCTGCCCAGCTGTTTGAGGTTGTCGTCGTGGGTGGGACGAGTGAAGCTTCATGAGAGTGACTCGTTTCTTGAGGGACGTTGGATGCTTTCTTTGTTGGCTTTCCTTGGACGTCTCGTTTTTCCAGCGCAGAAGGGGAACTCTCCACAGAAACTGGTGTCGCTTTCGTGTTGCTACAGATCTGTTGGCGTAAGGTACTACCTATTTCCTTCGCTTTTTGTCGGAGTGTGGGAGCTGTCTCCTCTGCACCTTTGCGCGCCAGCCGGCGTTTCTTATTTTTCTTCGGAGAATTGCCTCTCGACGGACTTTCTTCAGTATCAACGTTAGTGTCGCTTTCCTGCAAGGTGTGTCGGTCTTCAGCTTCCGGCGGATCCGCTGCCTTTACAATTGCAGGTGCCTGTGTCGGTGGAACTTCAACTGTTTCCGTAGATTGGCGGGACTCTTGTAGGTCGTCAGCTATGACGGCACTGACGTCCATTGGAATTTCAGTGGTTGGAGAATTTGTATTTGCACACGATTCAGGGGCTGAGGAGACAGTCGGCCGTTCGCGTGCCACGGCGGCATAGGTTCCTGGCAGTGTTGTCATCGCCGGTGGCCTGGCGGCCTCGCCGGCCGGCAGCTGTGCTCCGCGCCCCTATATACATTCTGCGCGAACGTGCCCAGGCTTGTTACAGGCGGCACAGGTTCGCGGTTGGTCGTCATAAATTACAATCCCTCTATATCCGCAGACATTGATGTACGACGGGATGTGCTTTTGTAACTCTACACGAAGCTGACGTACGCCATTTAGTACTGGGAATTTATGCGCGCTTGACCATTTCTCGGCAAAGTTGCTGAGCACTTTCCCGAAGGGTGAAATTACAGCATTAATTTGGTCTGTTGTAATCTCAAAAGGTAACTCGAAGATTCGAATTGTACGAATGCCAAAACCAGCATGTGCAACGGTGACTTCACCAACGTTTCCATCTGAGTGCTTAAATTTCATGACACCTCCGGAAGACTCAACTATTTTCTCGCACAACTCGGAACTACGCATTTTAACAAACACGACACAAGTTACAATCGACAGGTGGATCCCAATTACATCATTAAAGGAGAGCTTCACATCTTCTTCTAACCAATTTTCTACTTCAAACGACTTGGGTCTGGCATATCGAGGATCAAAGGTAAGTTTCAACGTATCTTTTCGACTTGGTTGAGCCATCACTGCATGCTACTCATTACTTCTCGAAGCGTTCTATAAAAGGAGTTTTAAGCCGCAGCAAGCGCAAGACTTACCACGCGGAAGCACAGACGGCGCAGCGCACACCACACTACGTCCTACCTCCACGCCGTCCGCCGGCGAACTGACCATCTGAGCTACCGAAGCACGACTCACGCCCGGTACTCACAGCTTTACTTCTGCCAGTACCTCGTCTCCTACCTTCCAAACTTTACAGAAGCTCTCCTGCGAACCTTGCAGAACTAGCACTCTTGAAAGAAAGGATATTGCGGAGACATGGCTTAGCCACAGCCTGGGGGATGTTTCTAGAATGAGATTTTCACTATGCAGCGGAGTGTGCGCTGATATGAAACTTCCTGGCAGATTAAAACTGTGTGCCCGACCGAGACTCGAACTCGGGACCTTTGCCTTTCGCGTGTAAGTGCTCTACCAACTGAGCTACCGAAGCACGACTCACGCCCGGTACTCACAGCTTTACTTCTGCCAGTACCTCGTCTCCTACCTTCCAAACTTTACAGAAGCTCTCCTGCGAACCTTGCAGAACTAGCACTCCTGAAAGAAAGGATATTGCGGAGACATGGCTTAGCCACAGCCTGGGGGATGTTTCCAGAATGAGATTTTCACTCTGCAGCGGAGTGTGCGCTGATATGAAACTTCCTGGCAGATTAAAACTGTGTGCCCGACCGAGACTCGAACTCGGGACCTTTGCCTTTCGCGGGCAAGTGCTCTACCAACTGAGCTACCGAAGCACGACTCACGCCCGGTACTCACAGCTTTACTTCTGCCAGTACCTCGTCTCCTACCTTCCAAACTTTACAGAAGCTCTCCTGCGAACCTTGCAGAACTAGCACTCCTGAAAGAAAGGATATTCCGGAGACATGGCTTAGCCACAGCCTGGGGGATGTTTCCAGAATGAGATTTTCACTCTGCAGCGGAGTGTGCGCTCATATGAAACTTCCTGGCAGATTAAAACTGTGTGCCCGACCGAGACTCGAACTCGGGACCTTTGCCTTTCGCGGGCAAGTGCTCTACCAACTGAGCTACCGAAGCACGACTCACGCCCGGTACTCACAGCTTTACTTCTGCCAGTACCTCGTCTCCTACCTTCCAAACTTTACAGAAGCTCTCCTGCGAACCTTGCAGAACTAGCACTCCTGAAAGAAAGGATATTGCGGAGACATGGCTTAGCCACAGCCTGGGGGATGTTTCCAGAATGAGATTTTCACTCTGCAGCGGAGTGTGCGCTGATATGAAACTTCCTGGCAGATTAAAACTGTGTGCCCGACCGAGACTCGAACTCGGGACCTTTGCCTTTCAATCTGCCAGGAAGTTTCATATCAGCGCACACTCCGCTGCAGAGTGAAAATCTCATTCTGGAAACATCCCCCAGGCTGTGGCTAAGCCATGTCTCCGCAATATCCTTTCTTTCAGGAGTGCTAGTTCTGCAAGGTTCGCAGGAGAGCTTCTGTAAAGTTTGGAAGGTAGGAGACGAGGTACTGGCAGAAGTAAAGCTGTGAGTAACGGGCGTGAGTCGTGCTTCGGTAGCTCAGTTGGTAGAGCACTTGCCCGCGAAAGGCAAAGGTCTCGAGTTCGAGTCTCGGTCGGGCACACAGTTTTAATCTGCCACGAAGTTTCATATTCAGTTGCTGTCAGACGGTCCATAAGTAAAAATTATTAATATACCGTAATACTGCAAGAAGTGGTTTTTACTCGTAATTTGTTGAAGTGAAAGTAGAAACCAAACCGAAAAACTATCTTTAGGAGCTGACGTAGCGTTGTTGCATTTAATACGGCATTTTTTACAGCAAGATATTCTCATATACTGCATTAGCCGCAAGCCACAGCCGCTTCGTGAGAACAGCTCATGCACTGCGATGGCTGCAGCTGCCTGCTGCGTCATAGGAACCTTACCTGTAGAGTACGAAACGTCCTTCTCGAGAAACCAGACGGAAAACTGCAACTTCAGTTGTGAAGTCCATGAAACAATTTAAAAATAAAACTGAACTCCGTCCGAAGAGGCCATGAAAGCCCAACGGCACCGACCGGCCGCCGTGTAATCCTCAGCCCACAGGCGTCGCTCGATGCAGGTATTAGGAGGCATGTGGTCAGCACACTGCTCTCCCGGCCGTTTAGTCAGTTTGAGTTTACGAGACCGGAGCCGCTACTTTTGAATCAAGTCGCGCCTCAATTTGCCTCACAAGGGCTGAGTGCACCACGCCTGCCAACAGCGCTCGGCAGAGGAGATGGTCACCCTCCAAGTGCTAGGCCAGCCCGACATCACTTAACTTCGGTGATCTGACGGGAACCGATGTGACCACTGCGGCAGGCCGTTGGCGGTAAATGGCTAAACATAATATATTAAATGATACAGTAGGTGAAAGGCAAACACTCAAAGTGTTTACATCTTCAACTTCTGTAGTCCTGTCTTCCTCAATTGCGTGTAATATTATGGTATATTGATAATTTTTGCTCATGGACCGTCTGACAGCAACTGAATAAAAAACAATTTTAGTGCCATACACGTTTCGCCTTTATTTTCTCCAAGACATCATCAGTGGCCTGGAATATGTACATATGTTTGCTATATAATTTACATTTTGGTCACTGTACCTATAGGTTTAAACAGTTCTGGTGGTTGGTATTTCCTATTAAGTAGTAATGTTTTGAACTGTACTGTACTGTACTGCAAGTACAGTTCAAAACATTACTACTTAATAGTACTGTTCAGTGACCAAAATGTAAATTAAATAGCGAACATATGTACATATTCCGGGCCACTGATGATGCCTTGCAGAAAATAAAAGCGAAACGCGTATGGCGCTAAAAGTAAAAATTATCAATATACCGTAACTGTTTCAAAAATGGTTCAAATGGCTCTAAGCACTGTGGGACTTAACAATTGAGGTCATCAGACCCCTAGAAATTAGAACTACTTAAACCTAACCAACCTAAGGACATCACACACATCCACGCCCGAGGCAGGATTCGAACCTGCGACCGTAGCGGTCGCGCGGTTCCGGACTGAAGCGTCTAAAACCGCTTGACCACCGCGGCCGTCAATATACCGTAACTCAAAGTGTTTATTTTTTTGAACGTGGTGATGACAAGTTTGTTTGGAAAACCGCCGGCAGGTATGCTACCGACCATATTTGCCGAAAAAGGCAGCTATCCAGGCAGAGGAAGCATTTCGTGTGCTAAAATTTACCGCAGCGTGCAGTGGCCGCACGGTTTGAGGCTCGATGTCACGGATTGCGCGGCCCCTTCCGCCTGAGGTTCGAGTCCTCCCTCGGGCATGGGTGTGTGTGTTGTTCTTAGCGTAAGTTTAAGTCGTGTGTAAGTCTAGGGACCGATGACCTGAGCATTTGTTCCCTTAGGAATTCATACACATTTGAACATTTGCTAGACTTTACCCGTTGCCAATTGGTAGTGAGTGTTAGCTATCCGTGGTAAGTTTCACGGGACACCAACTGTTTCAAACAGCATAGTGAGTTGGTAGGAAAGGTTCTAGGAGGACGCTTGTTCGCGCAGTGCAAAACTTTCGGACTGACCTCGAGTGTGAGAACAGACAAAGGATCATGTGAGGGCAGTGATGTTGCGAAGTCCTTCAAAGTCTACGGTACCTATCGAAGTAGTGCTGAATTGGACATTCCTCAGTGTGCAGTGTGAAAATTATTCGTAATCGAATAACACTGAAGTAGTATAAATTGCAGGCCCTGTAAGCCACAACCCATGACAACAAATTGTGCCGTGTGCATTTCTGCACTGATACGCAGAAAACTGCACGGTCCAGTAACATTAATGTGACCACAGCCTATGTTTGACGTCAACCTGCAATAATCACTCACAGACTGCAGATGGCAGCACTAAAAGAGGAGGGTATATCCAGCATGCCAGGGCCAGGGGGGGTGCGGATAATAGTGCAGTCGTTGTCCTATTGCAGAAACGGAACCAGCTATCTGACGTCCAAATGGGCGTGATCATTGACTTTCCAGCCACGGATGAAGGCATTTCCAAAACGGCTAAGATTAAAAACTGTTGGTGTGCCGCCGTGGTCAAAGTATATCGTGCATTGCAAACTTGTGCTATCGAAAACCGGGGCCGAGATAGTTGTGGTGCGCCGGCCGATGTGACCGAGCGGTTCTAGGCTCTCCAGTCCGGAACCGCGCTGCTGCTACGGTCGCAGGTTCGAATCCTGTCTCGGGAAGGGATGTGTGTGATGTCCTTAGGTTAGTTAGGTTTAATTAGTTCTAAGTCTAGGGGACTGATTACCTCAGATGTTAAGTCCCATAGTGCTTAGAGCCATTTGAACCGTGTATACCACGGGTAATAAATGACAGGGGTGACCGACGTCTGCGGAGATTTGTGTGGCCAAACAGACGTGCAATAACTGTGTAACTGACCGCCCAGATGAACAAAGGAGGCACCAACAGTGTTTCCTCAATGACCTTTCAGCAAACGTTGCTGCGTATGGGACTCTGCAACAGGTGTTTTGTCCATACACCCGTACTGACATCCATTGGCGACGAATTCTGGAATTTGCACACCAATACCACAACTAGACGTCTACAGCGTGGCAACAAGAGTCCTTTTCAAACGAATCACGCCTCCTGTTCCATCGGACAGATGGCTGTTGCTTGTACGACGTGAAACGACTGAAAGCAAACATCCTGCAAGAATCGTAGGATGGGTTCAGACTCGAGGAACAGCGTTATCGCCTGGGGAATATTTTCGTGATATTCCCTGGGCGATCTTACCATTCTGGAAGGCACACTAGATCAACACAAGTATGAATCTATCCTTGGACACTATGTCCAGTTCTGCAAGCAGTTTGTTAATCCTCAGCGCAACGGCATCCATCATTAGGAGAATGCAATATGCGACATGGCTCGCAGCGTAAGTGCATGGTTCTAAGGGCGCTACGATGAGTTTGCCATATCCTAGGCCAACAAACTCACCGGAATTAAACCCAATCGAGTCTCGTGGATCACATAGACCGGAGTGTACATGTCATGAATCCTCAACCGTCACCTCACTGAAATTGACATGGTTCCACAGCACTTTTGATAACTTTCAGAACCTTACTGACTCTCTTCCTGCAACTCTCACAGCGGCCTGCACTGCAAAGAGTTGTTCTTCAGGTTTTTGACAACTGGTCACATTAATGTGATTGGAAACTGCACCTTCAAAATGACAAATTCGCAAGCTAATCAATCTTCTGAGACGAACGCGTCTGGGATTCCAATAAAGCTTCCGTGTTCTGTGCAGTGTGCAACAAGGTAGTCTATGGAGCGTTCTCCGTCGCTAAAAGAACTGTCCATGCTATTACCTGGACCGTTACGCTGCAGTTGTGGCACATGCCACAACTTGAAACTGACAGAAGATATTTCACTTCCATATTTTCAGAATTGAGATGCTCAGTTCTAGATAAATGCAAACCACATACTGAGCAATATTAAGATTTGTACGTTTTTCATATTTGTTAGACGTTGGTAAGAAACTTGAGGAGTAGAATTTTAAGAGACCAAGAGATGTCAGTACACTCTCTGTTGCTACATATTGCGCCTTGCTGGGGGATCAGCGCTAGTTGTTAGGATAAAAAAAGAAAATGCAGTGTGCAATGGATACAGAAACCAATTGTTTTGAGAGTGAGTCCTCTTGCTATGATAAGGCTTTATATGAGTGTTATCAGCTAAATCGGACTGATCCTGCATCATCATCAAGAGAAACAAGTATTATCAAAACGCAATTATGTGGCACGCCATAATACAGCATGTGAGCCTGTGGTTTATGATGAGCGAAGCACATGGAAGGGTCTTAAATAATCGTAATATTTAATGGAACCTGAAGTATGGGACAGTTTCTAAGATATTTATCTAGAGCCGATTAACCATAAACGGTTGTTGTGCTTGTGACAGTCATTACTGAATGTTATTGTGGGTTATCGTGGCATGCCATTGTACAGCTGTTCATTTGCTGTATTGCTTAGAATGGTTTTGTAGGTTCATGCTATTAGTCACTTCCGCATTTTTCTCTTCCATAAGGAACAATAGGAAATACGGCAACTGATGTGCATCCTACGAAGTTTTCAGAAGTCGCAGTGTTCAAATTTTTGTCCTTAAATTGTAATTGAGTTGTTCTGTAGCCCAATATTTACGGAGATGCGTCAAGAATTGTGTGCTTCTTACACAGATAGCATGGAATACGACCTTAACACCAAAATATAGCACGCCTATTTCTGTATAGTACAAGAAACTTACTAACATCATACGCTTGGTTCGCCACATATACCTGCAATGCATGATGTATTTTTCTTTGAATGTGGAGCTACAGAGAAAGTTGACAGTCCTCAATTAATTAATGGCAATATCTTAGATTAAGCTGAGAGCAATTTGATTTGTGGTCGGTGAGGCCAAAAGTTGGCACCTGAACTTCGGTGATGTACAGTGACAAGCTACAAACTTATATGCATTCCTTCTACTTAATATCATGTTTCCTTACGTGGAGTAATTAAAAATATTCAGTTTCATGTGACAAGAAACATTAGTATGTGCAGTACCTTACACTGAGGTGACAAAAGTCATGGGATACCTCCTAATAATGTCTCGAATCTCCTTCTTTCCGCTGTTGTGCAGCAGTTCGACCTGGTATATACTCAACAAATCGTGGATAGTTCGCTGCAAAAGTACTGAGTCATGATGCTTCTGTAGCCGTCCATATTTGCGAAAGTGTTGCCGGTGCAGAATCTGATGCTCGAACTGACCTCTCGGGTACGTCCCGTACCGACTGGATTCAAGTTGGGGCGATCTACATGCCCAAATTTTTCGTTAGAGTTTTCCAGAATGCTCTCCAAACCACTCACGAACAACTGCGTCCCGGTGACATTGCGCGTTGTCATCCACACATGAATGGTTGCAAATGGTCTCCAAGTTGCCATTGGCTACAGGAGGGGGGAGTGTTCATTGCAGTTGACAAAAATATTGTCTCTGCTGAGGTAGAAGTTGAGCGTGACAGTGATTCGGCTTGGTACTGATTTATAGAGTTGTTGTACTTCATCCTGAGGAACGTCGCATCAAATTCTGTCCAATTGGCGCGTTAAATTATCGAAATCTTGACATGGCTGGAGAGTCCTGTCCGTAATTCTCTAAATGTTCTGAATTAGGGAGAGATCCGGCGTCCTTACCTCGGCTGGGTATGGGTTCCAAAGTACGAAGACAAGCAGTAGAAACTCTAGCCGTGTATGGATGGGCATCGTCTTGCTCGAACATAAGCCCGGGATGGCTGGCCAGGAAGAGCAACAAAAAGCGGCGTATAATATCGTTGATGTACCGCTGTGCTGTAAGGATTCCGCTGATGACAACCAAAAAGTTCCTGCTGCGGAAGTAAATGACACCCCAGACGATGACTCCGATTTGTCGGACCGTATGGTGGGCGAAACTCAGGCTGATATCCCTTCTCTGTCCAAGGCGTCTCCAGACACGTCTTCGGCACGGAAGCTCAGTGACTGGAATTGTCTTCAGCGATGAGTTCCGCTTCCAACTGAGCCCCAATGACGAGCGACAATATTCTAGGTCCCGTGTTGTTGCCTTTCATGGCTATCAGGCTGGGTTACATTTCAGCAAGAAAATTCCCGTCAGCGCACGGCGAGTTTCAAGTGAATGTCTTCGTGCTTGCCAAATCCTACCACGGCCAGCAAGGTGGTGGATCTCTCCCCAGTTGAGAACGTTTGGAGCATTATAGTCAGGGGCCTCCATCTGTCTCCGGATTTTGACAATCTAACGCGCCAGTTGGACAGATTGTGGCACGATATTGCTCAAGAGGACATCCAACAACTCTGTGAATCAATGCCAGACCGAATAACTGCCTGTGTAAGGGCCAGAGATGGAGTAACTCGTTATAATCCAATTTTTCTGAAATTGTAATCGTTTGTCTGTCTGTACATGTGCACCTCATCTACCTATTTCCGTTCCATTCGGATAATTCCTTCACGGTGTTCATATTTGTGCTTAGAGTGTATTTCTCTCTGTCAGATTTTTTTTTTCTTTTGCAAGTCTCTATGTTATATACTCTTTACTTCTGCCATCAGCAGTTTCTTTTCTCCCCAAATAGCAAAAGTCCTCTGCTACTTTCCGTGTCTCATTTGTAATCTAATTTGCTCAGCCGTTCTTTGCATATCGCTAGATATAATTCGACAACAGTCTGGTTATTGTATTTTAATTAGCGAATGAGTAGAACAACGGATGAAAACAGTTTTACCACTTCATCCGAGTAGAGGAATCAGTTTACGCCTTTTTCACGCTCTTATGAGCTGAGGCTAGAGGAATTGTGCATCTGTATGTGATAGAAGATTCAGAAACTGCCGGTCCACTCGAATGTAATGGTTGTAATTGTGAATTTTTCTTTGTGTTGTTTGCCTACGTCAGAGAGTGTGATTTAGTAACTAAATTTCACTGATAAGCCAAATCATTGTGACCTCTACACACCTGGTGCAAGCGGAGTAGACACGTACGGATATCATCCTAGCAGAGATATGGGCTGCAAATGGGGAAATCCATTGAGATAAGCAACTTTGACAAAGGGCATATTACTATTACATGGAGCCTGTGAACGAGTAGCTCGAAAACGGTGAAGCTGGTCGAACATTCACGTGCTACTGGCATGAGCATCTACGGAAACGGGTAGAAGGACAGTGAAACTATCACTAGGTGCTAAATGGTTGAACTTCCACGACTCTTCACAGAACTTGGGGTTCGGAGGCTTGTCTGTTCTGTGACTAGGATAGATGGTGATCTGTGGCATCTTTGCCGCAAGAGCACAATGCTGGTGCGCGCACAAGTGTTCACATGATGGCCCAATGACATCAAAAATTACGACTGAAGTGGGCACGGGACCATTGGGGTTCGATAGTCGATCAATGGAAATGTGTCAGCTCTTCGGCTGAATCACATTTATGCCGCACTAGGTCGATGGTCGTCTCCATAATCGACGTCATCAAACTGACGGAGGCTCGAAACGTGCAGCGCGCCACGGATGCAGACTAGTGGGAACAGTATAATGCTACGGGAGACATTCTCCTGCGCTTGCATGGGACCTGTGGTAGTAATCGAAGATACGCCGACAGCTGCGAGCGACCTACAACCTTTCATGCTTGATGTCTTCCCCGACTGCGATGTCATCTTTCAGCCGTATAGTTGTCCGTGTCTCGCAGCCAGAACAGTGCAGCTGTGGTTTTAGTAGCATTATGGTGAACTCACGTTGATTCTCTGCAATCAAATTCGCCTGATGTAAATACTATGGAACACATCTTGGTCGCTATTAAGAACCATCACCGCGTACACAAATCAGTGGTCGGTTATTTACGGGCCGGCCGCGGTGCTCTCGCGGTTCTAGGCGCTCAGTCCGGAACCGCGCGACTGCTACGGTCGCAGGTTCGAATCCTGCCTCGGGCATGGATGTGTGTGATGTCCTTAGGTTAGTTAGGTTTAAGTAGTTCTAAGTTCTAGGGGACTGATGACCACAGATGTTAAGTCCCATAGTGCTCAGAGCCATTTGAACCATTTTTGGTTATTTACGAGGAATAGGATGGCCGGTTGATTTGGGGGGAGGGTACCAAACCGCGAGGTCATCGGTCCTATCGAATAAGGAAAGGATGGGGAAGAAGTCGGGCTTGCCCTATCAAAGGAACCATCCCAGCATTCAAGGAAATCACTCCGAAGATTGCATGACCTGTGCGTGGACATCTAATGCCACATACCACCACAAACCTAACCAGACATTGTCGAATCCCTGATACGCAGAATCAGTGATGCATTTCGTTCCAAAGACGGACAAACAAGCTATTAAGCAGGTACGCATAATGTTTTGGTTCATCAGTGTATATTTCCAGTAACACTACTCTTGGAAGTAAGATCATTATCATGAACGGTGCATAGCGATGCCGATTTTGACGACTGGGCGAACATTGTAGATGAACAGCATTGGTTTATAGCCATTATAATTATTTTTCGGTTGTGCGCGAGTTGTGCACCCAGAGTTGGAAGGGTAGTCTTACAAGACTGAATATTGTACATCGCAAAATCTGTGATGTTTTGGGAAGCGGATTTTTATTCTTGGAGTCTGTTTCTGGGCGGAATAAATGCAGCACTACTTGTAAATTTCTGAGTGGATGTCGATTTACGAATCAAAATTTTTCTCTTTGGAATGAGGACTTAGAAATTCCACGAGTATGTGAGACACTGAAATTAAATGTTACAAGCTATTCAATGATGGGACTTCATCATTGTAATGTGGGGTTTGTACATTATGCGGAAGTATGAGAAGTTTATGTGAAGATAACTAAATGTCAGTGACTTATGCGAATTCGTAACACTGAATAGTTTTTGAGTTACGCTGAACTGACTGCTCTCTTCTACTGTGAGGGCAGACCGTTAGTCACGCCTGGATGCTGTGCATTGCCACAAAAGGCAATGTTCCAGGTTCGAGTGCCTCTGCGACGGAACATTTAATCCGTCACGAAGTTTCACTGTAATGTCTCGTCAAGTGTTACAACCCGCGTAAGTATTTTCTAAAATATTTTTGAGAAGGATGTCAACAGTTAAATAGTGTCACGAGAAAATATTTTTGCTGGCTTCTACAGTGTGCATCACAATTAAAAGGTTATCTTTCAGAAAAGTTGTAATTGTCTCCCATTGCGACGCAGAAGTTAGCAGTTTGGCTCGAAGGTGCCTACAACATTCCCCTGTACAGCTACAAAAGCGCTGCGCCGTACGAACTCACTGCCTGTCTCGGCGACGCTTGTACCAGAGTGTCAACGCATTCAAAAAAGAAGTCAGAGCTCAAAAGTTCATGAGAAGTGTAAGCTGGGTTAATGACGTTACCCTGGCACCAAAGTTCATCACAATTGAGCCCAACGCCACCGTGGATGTATCACATGCTGGGAAAGTTGTCACACTCCCTCCTATCCGTATTTCATCCCTTATTTTGACACCTCCGCGATGGGAGTCAGAACCGCGACGCTCAGCGTTGAAAACTCCCGGTTTTCTTACTGGTTGTCGACTGAAAAATTTCACACGCTCCTCCGCTTATCAGATCGACACGGAAAGGCCTCAGGGGGTAGAAAAGGGGTATAAATGACACCTTGCGGTGTCGATTGCCTCTCATTTCGCAGTCGGAAACGACAGTTCGCGGTGCTATGAGCAACAAGACGACGTTTTGGACAACGTTGGACACAGTTGACTGCCCTCTCTCTTTTCTGAAGAGATCGTGGCTTGAAACCCCATCGAATATGATCACGCCCCTTTGGAGCGAAGCGGGATTGCAGTTCTTGCTCTGACATACAGGGTGGAACCACTAGGTACAGTTTAAAACCATTCAACGAAGTTTGAACATGATCCGCAATAGCGAATGGTGATTATGATTTTTCAGCCCTCCTGTGTAGCGCCCTACTGTAACGTGATTACAGGAGAGTGCGATTTTGCCAAACAGGTGAATAAAAGCGCAAAAGTTCCGTTTAAGGTTACCCTTTTCGACAATACCCTCGCTATTAACCGCGCACCTTTTTTGAGCGCTTTATAGATGTATCTACACAGAGATGACAGTGACTGCTGTTATATTCTCCAACAGTTTATTGGACGTAACTTCTTCTACAATACAATAGCTGGCTGTACAATAGATGTAGACGTCCGTCGATCTAGCCGGAGATGTGGTTCCTCTCGGTCGGCTGGTACTTCGATCGGCGGGGCAGTACAGCGGCTTCGGTGATATCTTCTCGGAGGCTCTGCTGTAGCGGTTGCCATTAGCAGCGGATGAAGACTGGTCTGCCTTCGACTGGCCGGGCGTATATAGTGAACTGGAGCCAATAGAAACCCGACGTAGGAATCCGTGGCCGGATATGTCGCGGCGACCTCTGCAAGGAAAGGTTCCTATTAATCGACTGGAATCTTCGGTGTGTTTACCTGATGTCTTCGCCTGTTTGGCTGTTGGTTTGTTTCCCTCATAGCGTGGCTGTTATGCGGTGCTGCCTGCCATGTAGGGGAACCAGATGGTTGACAGTAAAACTGCTTACCAGGGTGCCGGTAAGACATGCGAGCATTTCGACACTCTTGAGCAGAGTGGTGCTATGTCACTAAACAAGCCCCTGCTGACTGCATGTGCTATCTAAGGGTATCGAAAAGGATGCCTGTCACACCAGCGCCTAATCAACACAGTGACTGGCTGTCTCTGTGCAGGCACATTTTGAAAGTATCTCAACAAGGTGAACGGGTGGAACCGATAGTGTTGACGAAATGGGCGTTCTTGGAGGGACACTTTGCCGTTTTCTTCACGCATGTGTCAGTGTCTCTCGTCCCCCTCCACCACCACCACAGGCGAAAAAGGAAAAAGGAAGCCTGAAAAAACGTAACACACTTTTCTGCTTCAGACCACGTTCAACATTCGTCCGATGTTTGTCTTTTTTTTCTCATGTGTGACAGTTTGCTGTTTTAAACGTCGGCGCGCACATGGGAGACGTCGCAGGACGCTGGGCTTTTGCACGATTACAGAGGAAGTTTGTGGTCAAGTTTGAGCCACATTTAAAACTTCTGCGTCGCAACGAGAGACAGTTGCGGTGTTTCGAAACAGTGACCCGTTAATTGTGTTGTGGAGTGCAGCAGTAAATTAACCAACGTGCTCTGACTTCCATGCAATAGGGGCGAAGGGGGAGAATGAAGTTCTGTCTCTTTTTCTTTCTCCTCTTTTTCTTTCTCTCCCTATCTCCCTATCTCTCTCTGTCTCTCTCTTTATCTCTCAGTCAGCATTTCTCTACTTATCTTTTCCCGTTTTCCGACGGTCGTGAAGTCCGTACCGACGAACACAGGACGTCCTTCATCCGTTCTCCAGCTAGCCCTTTCACAGTGAACTGCTGACCCACTATCTAGCCACGAAGAGCCGCAATCCGACTTGAGATTTGTGTGTGTGTGTGTGTGTGTGTGTGTGTGTGTGTGTGTGTGTGTTGTGCCGGTGGCGCGCAATCTGTTGCCCGTGTCGGCCTGGCCGCCCCAATTGGGGAAGGGGTGAGCAATCTTCATCAAGGGGCGGTCGGCCGGCGGAACAGCCCCGGCAGCGCCGCGGCAGGCGTTTTGCAGTTTGGGGCCGCGCCGAGTGCGCCCGGCAAATCCGGACCGCCGCCTCCCGCTGTCCCCCTACTGTTCTCCGGGAATCAACGGGACGCCAACTCTGCACGCGGTCAGGAAGAGGCGAGGCGTCGCCTAAGCCGGACGTCTCTTAACTTCGTTCCGACAGCGCGGCACACAGAGTATTCGACAACACTACGCCTGCTGGGATCACTTCACGTGGCGACTGTTTAAATATATCTCGGTGGTGGTAAAAGATTTTCTATTACTGCAGTAGTCGATACCAGTGTTTATAGAACCTCTCGATACAAACTAATATCTGAATTACACGATACATGTGATCACATATAAGTAATTATTTCATTCTGCATTTGCTGCAAGTAATAAAACGTTTCGTTCAAACTACAGTCAATTGCAAGACATACACTATGTGATCAAAAGTATCCGGACACTCCCAAAAATATACGTTTTTCATATTAGGTGCACTGTGCTACCACCTGCTCCCAGGTACTCCATATCAAAGACCACAGCAGTCATCAGACATCGTGAGAGAGCAGAATGGTGCGCTCCGCGGAACTCACTGACTTCGAAGGTAGTTAGGTGGTTGGGTGTCACTTGTGTCAGACGCCTGTACCCGAGATTTCCACACTCCAAAACATCCCTAGGTCCACTGTTTCAGATGTAATAGTGAAGTGGAAACGTGAAGGGACACGTACAGCACCACAGCGTACTGGCCGACCTCGTCTGTTGACTGACAGAGCCCGCCGACAGTTGAAGAGGGTCGTAGTATGTAATAGGCAGACATCTATCCAGACCATCACACAGGAATTCTAAACTGCATCAGGATCCAATACAAGCGTTGTGATAGTTAGGTTGGAGGTGAGAAAACTTGGATTTCATGGTCGAGCGGCTGCTCATAAGCCACACATCACACTGGTAAAAGCCAAACGACGCCGCGTTTGATGTAAGGAGCGTAAACATTGGACGAATGAACAGTGGAAAAACGTTGTGTGGAGTGACGAATCACGCTACACAATGTGGCGATCCGATGGCAGTGTGTGGGTATGGCAAACGCCCGTGAACTTCATCTGCCAGCGTGTGGCGCCAACAGTAAAATTCGATGACGGTGATGTTATGGTGTGGTCGTGTTTTTCAGAGAGGGATCTTGCACCCCTTGTTGTTTTGCGTGGCACTATCACAGCACTGACCTACACTGATGTTTTAAGCACCTTCTTGCTTTCCACTGTTGAAGAGCAATTCGGGGATGGCGATTGCATCTTTCAACACAATCGTGCACCTGTTCATAATGCACTGCCTGTGGCGAAGTGGTTACACGACAATAACATCCCTGTAATGGACTGGCCTGCACACAGTCCTGACCTGAATCCTGTAGGACAGGCTCGTCCGGACTGTGCCCCTGGGGCGCTAGCGCCCGCGATCGCCCGCGGCCAGCGCTCCGGGCGAATTCGTATCTTGTCGCAGTGGCCGAGGCGTGCCGCTTAGCTGGCCGTGCGGACCGCCCGAACGCCAACCGATAGATATATTTGGTCGCCCGTTTCCCCTTCGGGCAGAGGACGTCTCAAAAGTGCTTCAACTAGAGCTGATTGACCTACAGTGCCATATCCGCCTGAAGGACCGCTTTCTTATGTGTAAAACTTTGGATGACTTTTACTGCTGTCTTCCACGAGAGAAATATCCTCTTTTGCACAAGCACGCGGCCAAAGTTCTCTCAATGTTTGGTTCCACGTATATTTGTAAGCGCTTTTTCTCTCTTTTAAAGCTTGCTAAAACTAAGAACCGTTCATTCCTTGGCGATAAAAATTTGACCAATTCTTTGAGGTTAGCACTCTCACAAAAGCCTAGACAAAACCGTTTCCTCGAAAAAGAAAAGCGTGTAAAATGTTAACTGTCTTCTTTAACAATGTTGGCAAAATTAAAGAGCTTTAAAACCTTAATTCTACTTTAATAAGTGTTCAAACTTGGTCGGTTGAAATTATTACGTACAAAACAGCAAACAAAGGATCCGATTTCTAAACTCTGGAAAGGGATACAAAAAATTGTAGTACGAAGTATAACAAAAAGTACTTACTTGTAACTACTAACAGTAAGAATGAGACTCTATATCCCGTACATAAAATTAACTCTAAAAATAGAATATTTTATTTACGTTAGATCTGACAGTCCAGCGCAGAGCAGTGCTGTGCGGTCTCACTCGCTCTGCCTCTCTCTCTCTCTCTCTCTCTCTCGCGCTCCTATGGCGACACTAGCGCCACACGGTTGCGGACGGGGCTCTGAACTACACTGTCTGGCGCCCGCGGGGGGTGGGCGCGCCCACCGGGCGCAATTCTTGGATGAGCCTGCTATAGAACACCTCTGGGATGTTTTGGAGCGCCGACTTAGTGCCAGGATTCACCGACATCGATACCTCTCCTCAGTGCAGCAATCCGTGAAAAATCGGCTGCCATTCCCCAAGAAACCTTCCAGCACTTGATTGAACGTATGCCTGCGTCAGTCGAAGCTGTCATCAAGACTAAGGGTAGACCCACACCATACTGAATTGCAGCATTACCGATGAACGGCGCCACGAACTTCTAAGTTATTTTCAACCAGGTGTCCGGATACTTTTGATCACATAGAGTATGTTAAAGTTGTAACAATAAAGGTTAATGGTCACATAATTTAATTTAAAACTATTTGTACTCATCCACACGTTGCTGAGTCTCAATTTGGTAAAACTGAAAATAAAGACAAAAGAAGCACACATTTCTAATATGTATGTGAATTGGATATATGTCCTAATCTCACCTACCAGCCCCCCCCCCCCACCCCACCCCCAGGCCCCGTCCTTCTCCTTCTACCTCTCCAAGTCTCCTGCTCCTTCGCCCTCTTTCTGTCAATTCCCCCCCCCCCCCTCGTCCTCTCATTCGATCCATCTTCCTGTCCATCTCTTCGCTTTCTACTGTACGTCCCTCCCTTCCACTCCTTTGTCCATCTTCTCAGTCCGCAGCTCGTGGTCGTGCGGTAGCGTTCTCGCTTCCCACGCCCGGGTTCCCGGGTTCGATTCCCGGCGGGGTCAGGGATTTTCTCTGCCTCGTGATGACTGGGTGTTGTGTGATGTCCTTAGGTTAGTTAGGTTTAAGTAGTTCTAAGTTCTAGGGGACTGATGACCATAGATGTTAAGTCCCATAGTGCTCAGAGTCACGGAGCCAGCCATCTTCTCATCCCCTCCTCTATGTCCCTGAGTTCTGTTTATTATTAATGCAAATTCAGATTCTATAGCAGTAGTCCAATCATAAGCCGATAATCCAGAAATGCAGCTTCTCTGTCTTCTGTGAAAACCGTCTGTCAGGGTGATGACTGGGTGTTGTGTGGTGTCCTTAGGTTAGTTAGGTTTAAGTAGTTCTAAGTTCTAGGGGACTGATGACCTGAGATGTTAAGTCCCATAGTGCTCAGAGCCATTTTTGAACCGTCTGTCAGGAAGGAAACAAAGCAGCACAGTGTTGCGATGTTTCAAAATACATGTAATGATAAAGAATATATATGGGAGAAACAATTCGTCTAATGGTTTAAATACCCCGCCATCGTATTTAATAGTACCTGCGACGGAGGAAACAAAAGAGCACATTTTTACAGCAGAACGCAGCAGAGAATTTTCTTTGTGGTAGTCAATTCTGAAGAAAACCTGTACACAGTTGTTTAAAAATTACATACAGTCTGTTGGTGTCTGAGTGTTTAATAGAGTATCGTTTAAAACTTGGCAGTAAATCGGCCAAGAACTTTCCGAGATCTTTGCTAACAACTTTTCACTGCTATATGTTTTATACTCGTATATATCTACAAGTGTTATGTGCATTAAAACATATATCCTACATTCATTCAAAATTTTGTCAGAATAACGTGTAAATATTTGAAATAAGTCGGCGAAGTCCTTTTACAGATTTTTGATACCAATGTTTCCCTTTTACGTTCTGCATATAATAGATGTATATATAGGCCCCATATATATATATATATATATATATATATATATATATATATATATATATTAAAACATATAGGCTATATGTCAGAATGTTCATTAGATATCACGTAAAAATTTGAAGCAAATCAGTCAAGAGCTTTTTGAGATTTTTGGTTAAAGCGCTTCCCCTTTATATATTAAATATTTCAATGCAGCGTTGTGCCAAAATTTCAATTTAGTAAACTGACTACATTTTGAGTTTTTCGACTGCAGACATACGCAGGCTGGATTTTTATACATAAAAATAAAGGAAGTAATTAAAAACAGAAGGGGGAACTAATGATCCAAAGAACACTTTCTATTTCAGCTGCTGGTAAATCTTCCAGATTGTGTGGTTGTGGCCTATGAAACTTTTCCGCTCCCAACGTTTCGCTCAGAGCTGCGCAGCACACATTTAATTTGCTGGTTTTAATACTGTGTTCAGACGCTGCAGTTAACAGTACAACTGGTTTTCTTAATCAGCAACGTTGTCTGCTTTTTCGAAGATTGAGAAGACGTTCCCACGCTAGAAACGGAGCCAGTGATACTGGCCGCGCCTGTGGTGTGACGCCGGCCGGAGTGGCCGAGCGGTTAAAGGCGCTACAGTCTGGAACCGCACGACCGCTACGGTCGCAGGTTCGAATCCTGCCTCGGGCATGGATGTGTGTGATGTTAGGTTTAAGTAGTTCTAAGTTCTAGGGGACTTATGACCACAGCAGTTGAGTCCCATAGTGCTCAGAGCCATTTGAACCATTTGTGGTGTGACGAACGATGAGTCATCCAGGAGAGTAAATCCATCTCGGAGATCCTAAACGACAGGAAGTAGCTAAGACATTTTTTTTAGCACATATTGATGGTTAAAAGCCGCCTTGAGCATGTTACATGCAATGGGGAGCCGAACTGTCATTAAACCTTTGCTACTACCGTGCCAATATGCAGTTAACTGATGATATCGGGAAACAAATGAAAATATTCTACTGACAACGTTAGAACAGTTCTAAAGTTACATGACGTGTACTAAACATTTGTGTTGCACGCCCAGCTAGCCAGCCGGTGTAAGGAGATGCAATTCAGACCCCATACCTGTGCAAGGTATGCACTCGTCTTTAAGTAATCTTGAGGTTATTTGAGTCTAGCGGTGTGACTGTTAAATGTCTTACCGTGTTTGTCAATACATTTTATTTAAAGTAGATTAGCTACTGGTATATCTACTAACAGCAACAGACGAGTATGTAGGCTTTTTGCATCTCCGAAAGACTCCAATAGCACTACAAGAATTGCTTCATGAGTCTATATCATCCAGAAAAATACGCCAAACAGTCAGAAGGAGTGACAAATTCTACCGTATGTCTCCCATATCACTTTCTACGACTCTTGGCCAGACGAAGACACTCATATGGAGGTTTAGTACAACGGGGGCATCTTGCAACATCTTCGGAGGTGCTCTTTGTTTCGCTGAGTACTGCCGACTGATAATCGAATATCGGAGAGCAACATAAGCGCTGTGGAAATGGGGCCGTGGAACGGTCGAAATTTACTGGTTGTCCATAGAAATAAGCCCTGTCAGAGATAAAACTTAAGTATCATTTGTCGTCCGTCAAAGACGCAAAGTATCTATCGCACCATTTGACCTACTGTCCATATACCACTAACTTTCATAGCTTCTTCTTTTCAGTTACAGCCATCCCCCTGTTTATACTCTTGATGACACGCTATATAGCTGTCGATAACAATTCGTAATTGTAAACAAAATGTTGAGATCGGAAACATTCACGTTCATGATTTCACGACTAAAAAGCATGGTCCACTAGAGCTGATTTTTCTATTTCCCTAGTCGCAAAAGGCCGGCCAGAGCGGTTCTAGGCACTGCAGTCAGGAACCGCGCAACTGCTACAGTCGCTGGTTCCAATCCTGCCACAGGCATGGATGTGTGTGATGTCCTTAGGTTAGTTAGGTTTAAGTAGTTCTAAGTTCTAGGGGACTGATGACCTCAGAAGTTAAGTCCCATAGTGCTCAGAGCCATTTTGAACCTAGTCGCAAAAGACTTGTATGTTCCTTCAGCAGTGAATACATGGACCACGGCATTACATACGGAAGATTCCCAGCAAGTAAGACATCTGATAGTGTACAGTCATAAAGCATCGGCAGCACACTGCCCAGCGCAGTGCCGCGAAACGGCATCGAGAAGGCGCTGACCCGAACGCCAATGGAGAGAGCGGGCAGTGCCACACCTCCAGGAAGACAAAAGTTCAGCGCTGACTTAACCAGCCGGCCATCGTTGCTCGGCCCAGTTCGGTCGCAGACATCGATGAGACCTGGTACTCAAGGGAAGGCAGGATTCGGTTACGACTGTGGACGGGGCCGTAATCAGTTACTATTGGCTGCCTTTTACAGTTACACACAATTTATTTTAAATCAGTAATTCCAGACACAACAATAAATAAAAAAATACCACACGTTATTAGTAAAGGAATAAACAACTGTGTAAATAATAGTGTTTTCAGTGAGTTACAATTTAACAAATCATTATTAAAAACAGATACAACAGATAATGTTTTAAAAGCAAACCACTGTGATCTGGGCAGAAGACCTTACGCGTCAGGAATGGCAATAACTAAGAATGGTTTAAAACTCGCTTACAAATTACAGGTATTGAAATATTAAAGGCAAGTCACCACAAACACAGCAGACGGCATCAGACGCCAGGAATGGCAGTAAATAAGATTTTAAGGCTTACTGCTAAAATACAAATACCAAGTTAGAAATTTAAGGCAAATGACCACAATGTGGTGTCACCGACAGACACCACACTTGTTAGGTGGTAGCCTTTAAATCGGCCGAGGTCCGTTAGTATACGTCGGACCCGCGTGTCGCCACTATCAGTGATTGCAGACCGAGCGCCGCCACACGGCAGGTCTAGTGTAGAGAGACTCCCTAGCACTCGCCCCAGTAGGACAGCCGACTTTGCTAGCTATGGTTCACTGTCTGCATACGCTCTCATTTGCCGAGACGACAGTTTAGCATAGCCTTCAGCTACGTCATTTGCTACGACCTAGCAAGGCGCCATATTCAGTTACTATTCTGAACAGATAATATTGTGAATCATGTACCGTCAAGAGCGACGTTCATCATTAATGGATTAAACTTAAGTATCAAACTAATTACGTCCGCTTTCTGAATTCTCATTCCTTGTCATGTTCCAGACCTCACGTCAGTAGAGTCCTTCCCTCCTCACGCCAGCCTGCGTGAGCTAAAACGCGTGCATTTCGGCCCCCACTAGTAACACGGTGTTGGCTCTTCTGCCAACACAACATACAATCATGGCTGAAGGCCTTACACGCCAAGCATGGCAATAAATTAAGAATTGTTTAAGAACTCGCTGTAATTCACAACTTACATGTATTGAAATATTAAGGTAAATCACCACAAACACAACAGAAGGCATCAGACGCCAGGAATGGCAGTAAATAAGGTTTTAAGGCTTACTGCTAAAATACAAATACCAAATTAGAAATTTAAGGCAAATGACCACAATCATGGCTGAAGGCCTTACACGCCAGGAACAGCAATAATATTTAAAAAAATCTTTGAAACCTGCTGCAAAACAGCAAATACAATAGTGAAAGTTAGTTAAAAAAACAAGCAACTCATCCAGACGGTGCTCTATTAAACGACCTATGAGAAGGTGTGGCAAGAAACACTTTCGCGAGCGATGAGACAGGCAGCCAAGAGTTGCATTCACTTCACAAGATGGTAACTCAGACTAGTGGCAGTCCAACGAATGACTAATGATAATCTTGCTGAAGCTACCTGACGTCCAGTAAACCAAATGCAATGATGGAACAGTACGCCAAAGCCAGAACTGTCGGTCTGCACTACATCCCCAGAATACTGTGCCTAGAGTGCCCAGAACGAGAAAGGAACCACTACCATCAGAGAAGAATAATAAGAAGTCGAGGAATGCTAATCAGATCCGCCTTCCCCAAGCACTAGCTGCTCTTCGCCTCGGCGACACTACGAGCAACAACATGAACCCAAGTCACTGGAGAATCGCGACGTGTCACAATGGTGTAGGTTTCTCTACTTGGATTGCAATGCACTCATCTTAAAGCTTCCTGGATCCGGTTTACGGCGAGGTCGTGCACCCTCGTGACCACAGCCCTTCCATCCGGCAGTCCATGCATGCCGCCAGTTGTCCCGGGTGTATTGACACTGCACAGACCTGGCTCCTGAGTCCCCAACCGAACTAGCACACTGACACGACCCGAACCGAACGACGACGTCGCCCCAAAGATAGGGCAACAGTTACTACATATCGATAACCGCCGCAGCTGCCATTAGCGGACAGGCAACACTTGCGAAACCAAGTGGCACCAGTCAACATGAGAAGAAGACAAACAACCGCATCCATGCCAACTAAACGATACCGTCTGGCCTCCAACAGAGGGCGAAAACCTACAAACAGCACCAACAAGAGCAGCAGCACCGCTCAATAGAGAACATCAGTACTGAGTAATAAGAAGACGACACTTAGCCTGCGTTCTATAAGTAGTAATATTAGCTGAAGTACTTGCAAGCAGATGGCATGGGGGCCACTGCATAAAGAGAAGTTGCGTTTATGATTCTTTTTAAAAATCAACTGTTATAATAATTAAGATGTTATTCGTGCAGATGATTTTGGGTTCCTGTCACATGCCATCGCTTATTTTCTTCCTTATTTGTGTGAGTGCTGACTCCCACAGTACCCAACACAACGTAGAGTGAAAACCAACAGTTTATATTTCTTTTATACTATCCATAAAATAGGTAATGTGTACACAGTATGTTCCAGAATATGTCGAAATTTTATTGACGTTCTTTTACATTGAACTTTATTATCCAGTTTTTAGTAATCAATCTCATGATTCTAATAGTGAGTTTTATTAGAAACGTTTTATTACAATAGATAAACGTGATAAAATTACTATACCTACGAAGTATGTACACAGTAAGACAAAAACGATGCACAACGAAACAATTAAATGAATGGGACGAAAATCGGTAGATGTGATATATATATATAGATTGAATGATTTATTGAAGAGATTGAGCTTCACAACTTGAGCAACGCAATAAGGCGTTGGTCCACCTCTCGTCGTTTTGTAAGCAGTTATTCGGCTTGGCATTGTTTGATATTGTTGGATGTCCTCCTGAGGGAAATCGAGACAAATTCTATCCAACTGGGGCGTTAAATCGTCTAAATCCCGACCTCGTTGAACGGTCCTGCCTGTGTCGCTGCAAACGTCTCAATTGGGAAAAGACCCAGCGATCTTGCTGGCTAATGTAGCGTTTGGCAAGCACGAAAGCAAGCAGTATAAGGCTGGTTGGTTGATTTGCGGGCGAGGCCATCGATCCCATAGGACTAGGGGAAAGAAGTCGATCGTGTCCTTTCAAAGGAACCATCCCGGCACTTGACTGGAGCGATTTAGGGAAATCGCGGAAAATCTAAATCAGGATGGCGGGACGCGGGTTTCAACCGTCGGGTTCCCGAATGTCAGTCCAGTGTGGTAACCACTGCACCGCCTCTCTCTGTCAAACGGTAGAAGCTCTTGCCACGCGGGGGCGACATTGTCTTGCTCAAGGGTAAACCAAGGATGACTTGCCATTAAGGGCAATAAAACAGTGCTTATAATATGGTCGAACTATCGCTGTGCTGTAAGGCTGCCGCAGATGACAACCCAAGGGGTCATGTTATGAAAAGAAATGGCTCCTCAAACAATCACTCCTGGTCGTCAGGTGGGCGACAGGAGACTGGTACCACTTTCCTGTCCATGGCGTCTCCAGACACGTCTTTACCTGTCGGGGTTCATTTCGAAGCGGGGCTCATAACTGAAGACACTTCTGTTGCAGACAATGAGATTCGAGGCTGCTGAATACGTGTCTGGAGGCGTCCTGGACGGCAGTTAGACATCAACCTATCATCCCCCATACGGTTCGACAACCAGGAGTGAAAATCTGAGGTTCCATTTCCTCTCATAGCACGACCCCTATTTCTGTCATCCGTGGCACACTTACCACAGAGCGATAGGGGGACGATATATTACGGCCCGTTTCTTTGCCCTTCATGGGAACCCATACGGAGGTTTAAATTTCAGTATGGTAATATCCGACTCCGCACAGCAAGAGTTTTGTCTTAGTGCTTGCCAAAACCTATCTTGGCCACCAAGGCCTACATCTACATCTACATCCATACTCCGCAAGCCACCTGACCCTGTGTGGCGGGGGGTACCTTGAGTATCTCTATCGGATCCCCCTTCTATTCCAGTCTCGTATTGTCCTTGGAAAGAAGGATTGTTGGTATGCTTCTGTGTGGGCTCTAATCTCTCTGATTTTATCCTCATGGTCTCTTCGCGAGATACACGTAGGAGGGAGCAATGTACTGCTTGACTCTTCGGTGAAGGTATGTTCTCGAAACTTTAACAAAAGCCCATACCGAGCTACTGAGCGTCTCTCCTGCAGAGTCTTCCACTGGAGTTTATCATCTCCGTAACGCTTTCGCGATTACTAAATGATCCTGAAACGAAGCGCGCTGCTCTCCGTTGGATCTTCTCTATCTCTTTTATCAAAACCCTATCTGGTACTGATCCCACACTGCTAAGCAGTATTCAAGCAGTGGGCGAACTAGCGTACTGTAGCCTACTTCCTTTGTTTTCGGACTGCATTTCTCCCCAACTGAAAACGTTTTGGAGCGTAATACTCATGGCCGTCCAACAACCTCGCTATTTTGACGATCTAAGTCGCCAGTTGGACAGAATGTGGCATGATATACCTAAGAAGAAGGACACGTAATAACTCTGTCAATCAATGCCAAGCAGAATAGCTTGTAGCATAAAGGCCAGAGGTGAACTACCGCATTACTGACTTGCTTAATTCACCTGTTCCTCTGTACAGGTACATAACACGTACCGATTTCCGTCCCACTCGGACAATTCCTTCGGGGTCTGTCGTATTTTTTTTCTTTTGTCGTAGAGTATATTTGAATAACCTATTCACCTAAACCTATCTTTCAAGTTTCTTAAAATGTAGCGCCCCGCCGACATCGAAGTCATTAGATACGGAACGCAAGCACGAAATGTGTCAAAGATGGAGACGGGAATAGGTCATGTCTGCCACAGGAAATCTAAATCTGGAGAGCATGGCGCAGATCAGAACCGTCGTCCTCCCGAATGCGAGTCCATTGTGCTACCTACTGCGCCATCTCCTCCTGTTTTCTGTTTCGAGAAGATCGGCTCTGGAAATGCAAAATTATAAATATGGTCTTTGCGTGTCGATTCTTCGAGTCTCTGCGTATCTTTCCACCTGTAAAGACATTATACCACTCAGTCTGTAATTAACGTACTGCTTAAATGTTGATTTGTGGTCGAAGTTCTTTCTTGTCCGCGTTTTCTTCCTAATATGTAATAAGGAAATGTGGTTCTGTCTTAGGAAAACACAGTTTTTCGTATTTTACTACCCACACATACTGGGTGATCAAAAAGTCAGTATAAATTTGAAAACTGAATAAATCACGGAATAATGTAAATAGAGAGGTACAAATTGACACACATGCTTGGAATGACATTGAGTTTTTTTAGAACCAAAAAAATACAAAAGTTCCAAAAATGTCCGACAGATGGCGCTTCATCTGCTCAGAATAGCAATAATTAGCATAACAAAGTAAGACAAAGCAAAGATGATGTTCTTTACAGGAAATGCTCAATATGTCCACCATCATTCCTCAACAATAGCTGTAGTCGAGGAATAATGTTGTGAACAGCACTGTAAAGATGTCGGTCGATCACGATACACTTGCGACTTCAGGTAACCCCAAAGCCAATAATCGCACGGACTGAGGTCTGGGACCTGGGAGGCCAAGCATGACGAAAGTGGCGGCTGAGCACACGAACATCACCAAACGATGCGCGCAAGAGATCTTTCACGCGTCTGATAATAGAGATTCACTAAAAGCGTCTTTTCAGGTAACGTCAACATGCTGCGACTGCTGGCGCATCTGATTCTTTCTCTCATTACAGCTCCTTTTATACACGATTGTCATGCGCAGTCACTGACGTTTTGCTGTCCAGTGCCATCTGTCCGACATTTTGTGAACATTTTTGTTGTTGTTGTTGTTGTTGTTCTAATATAACCCCATGTCATTCCAAGCAGTTGTGTCAATTTTTACCTCTCTATCTACATTATTCCGTGGTTTATAAAGTTTTCAATTTTATACTGACTTTTCGATCACCCGGTATTTCGGAGAAGTTTCTTCGTCTTCAAGGGGTTTTATTTATTATCTGTTGAAAAATATGCGAAGAATTTATATGTTATGATATATAAACAGATTCTGAAATTATAGTATTTGAAACGTCCCCTTGAAAAATTATGAATAACTGTGCTCGTAAACTTCTACGTTATTTCGTTTTCAAATAGCCGAGCAAAACGCAAAGTACTCAAACAGTTTTCTCTTTACTTATTCTAATCATCACTAAACTAACACACAATATTTTAGCGCAACGCAATCTGACTTTCAATAATCCCTACAAAGGAATGGCTCTGACTAAGAATAACCTATACTCGAGCTACTGCAATACAGCGAGCGCCAATACTGCCAGCTAAATAAAAGATTCTAACTGCTGAAGGCACTAACTACTGATAGGCATAGTTAGCAAATGAAAGATTTTGATAGAGAAAAACAATGTATTTACTTTAATAATGTTCAAAAGTCATCATATATATCTATCAATTCATGACAACCATCTTTACAAATTTCCTTTTTCTGGGGGACACACGTCCAGATCGTCCGCTTATAGAAACCTCTCAAAACTCTGGCATCTCTCTCTCCACACCCACAACTGCTGGCTGCTCACTTCCAACTGAACAACGCTACGTGCTGTTTTTTTCTTTTGGTCATCAGTCTACTGACTGGTTTGATGCGGCCCGCCACGAATTCCTTTCCTGTGCTAACCTCTTCATCTCAGAGTAGCACTTGCAACCTACGTCCTCAATTATTTGCTTGACATATTCCAATCTCTGTCTTCTTCTACAGTTTTTGCCCTCTACAGCTCCCTCTAGTACCATGGAAGTCATTCCCTCGTGTCTTAGCAGATGTCCTATCATCCTGTCCCTTCTCCTTATCAGTGTTTTCCACATATTCCTTTCCTCTCCGATTCTGCATAGAATCTCCTCATTCCTTACCTTATCAGTCCACCTAATTTTCAACATTCGTCTATAGCACCACATCTCAAATGCTTCGATTCTGTTCCGATTTTCCCACAGTCCATGTTTCACTACCATACAATACTGTACTCCAGACGTACATCCTCAGAAATTTCTTCCTCAAATTAAGGCCGGTATTTGATATTAGTAGACTTCTCTTGGCCAGAAATGCCTTTTTTGCCATAGCGAGTCTGCTTTTGATGCCCTCCTTGCTCCGTCCGTGATTGGTTATTTTACTGCCTAGGTAGCAGAATTCCTTAACTTCATTGACTTCGTGACCATCAATCCTGATGTTAAGTTTCTCGCTGTTCTCATTTCTACTACTTCTCATTACCTTCGTCTTTCTCCGATTTACTCTCAAACCATACTGTGTACTCATTACACTGTTCATTCCGTTCAGCAGATCATTTAATTCTTCTTCACTTTCACTCAGGATAGCAATGTCATCAGCGAATCGTATCATTGATATCCTTTCACCTTGTATTTTTATTCCACTCCTGAACCTTTCTTTTATTTCCATCATTGCTTCCTCGATGTACAGATTGAAGAGTAGGGGAGAAAGGCTACAGCCTTGTCTTACGCCCTTCTTAATACGAGCACTTCGTTCTTGATCGTCCACTCTTATTATTCCCTCTTGGTTGTTGTACGTATTGTATATGACCCGTCTCTCCCTATAGCTTACACCTACATTTTTCAGAATCTCGAACAGCTTGCACCATTTTATATTGTCGAACGCTTTTTCCAGGTCGACAAATCCTATGAAAGTGTCTTGATTTTTCTTTAGCCTTGCTTCCATTATTAGCCGTAGTGTCAGAATTGCCTCTCTCGTCCCTTTACTTTTCCTAAAGCCAAACTGATCGTCACCTAGCGCATTCTCAATTTTCTTTTCCACTCTTCTGTATATTATTCTTGTAAGCAGCTTCGATGCATGAGCCGCTAAGTTGATTGTGCGATAATTCTCGCACTTGTCAGCTCTTGCCGTCTTCGGAATTGTGTGGATGATGCTCTTCCGAAAGTCAGATGGTATGTCGCCAGACTCACATATTCTACACACCAACGTGAATAATCGTTTTGTTGCCACTTCCTCCAATGATTTTAGAAATTCTGATGGAATGTCATCTATCCCTTCTGCCTTATTTGACTGTAAGTCCTCCAAAGCTCTTTTAAATTCCGATTCTAATACTGGAACCCCTATCTCTTCTAAATCGACACCTGTTTCTTCTTCTATCACATCCGCCAAATCTTCACCCTCATAGAGACTTTCAATGTATTCTTTCCACCTATCTGCTCTCTCCTCTGCATTTAACAGTGGACATCCCGTTGCACTCTTAATGTTACCACCGTTGCTTTTAATGTCACCAAAGGTTGTTTTGACTTTCCTGTATGCTGAGTCTGTCCTTCCGACAATCATATCTTTTTCGATGTCTTCACATTTTTCCTGCAGCCATTTCGTCTTAGCTTCCCTGCACTTCCTATTTATTTCATTCCTCAGCGACTTGTATTTCTGTATTCCTGATTTTCCCGGAACATGTTTGTACTTCCTCCTTTCATCAATCAACTGAAGTATTTCTTCTGTTACCCATGGTTTCTTCGCAGCTACCTTCTTTGTACCTATGTTTTCCTTCCCAACTTCTGTGATGGTCCTTTTTAGAGATGTCCATTCCTCTTCAACTGTACTGCCTACTGCGCTATTCCTTATTGCTGTATCTATAGCGTTAGAGAACTTCAAACGTATCTAGTCATTCCTCAGTACTTCCGTATCCAACTTCTTTGCGTATTGCTTCTTCCTGACTAATGTCTTGAACTTCAGCCTACTCTTCATCACTACTATATTGTGATCTGAGTCTATATCTGCTCCTGGGTACGCTTTACAATCCAGTATCTGATTTCGGAATCTCTGTCTGACCATGATGTAATCTAATTGAAATCTTCCCGTATCTCCCGGCCTTTTCCAAGTATACCTCCTCCTCTTGTGATTCTTGAACAGGGTATTCACTATTACTAGCTGAAACTTGTTACAGAACTCAATTAGTCTTTCTCCTCTTTCATTCCTTGTCCCAAGCCCATATTCTCCTGTAACCTTTTCTTCTACTCCTTCCCCTACAACTGCATTAGATTTTCGTTCCCCTTTACATGCTGTATTACCCTTTCAATATCCTCATACACTTTCTCTATCTGTTCATCTTCAGCTTGCGACGTCGGCATGTATACCTGAACTATCGTTGTCGGTGTTGGTCTGCTGTCGATTCCGATTAGAACAACCCGGTCACTGAACTGTTCACAGTAACACACCCTCTGCCCTACCTTCCTGTTCATAACGAATCCTACACCTGTTATACCATTTTCTGCTGCTGTTGATATTAGCCGATACTCATCTGACCAGAAATCCTTGTCTTCCTTCCACTTCACTTCACTGACCCCTACTATATCTAGATTGAGCCTTTGCATTTCCCTTTTCAGATTTTCTAGTTTCCCTACCACGTTCAAGCTTCCGACTTTCCACGCCCCGACTCGTAGAACGTTATCCTTTCGTTGATTATTCAATCTTTTTCTCATGGTAACCTCCCCGTTGGCAGTCCCCTCCCGGAGATCCGAATGGGGGACTATTCCGGAATCTTTTGCCAATGGAGAGATCATCATGACACTTCTTCAATTACAGGCCACATGTCCTGTGGATACACGTTACGTGTCTTTAATGCAGTGGTTTCCATTGCCTTCTGCATCCTCATGTCGTTGATCATTGCTGATTCATTGCCTTCTGCATCCTCATGTCGTTGATCATTGCTGATTCTTCCGCCTTTAGGGGCAATTTCCCACCCCTAGGACAAGAGAGTGCCCTGAACCTCTATCCGCTCCTCCGCCCTCTTTGACAAGGCTGTTGGCAGAATGAGGCTGACTTCTTACGCCGGAAGTCTTCGGCCGCCAATGCCGATTATTTATCAAAATTTAAGCAGTGGCGGGGATCGAACCCGGGACCGAAGACGTTTTGATTATGAATCAAAGACGCTACCCCTTTTTTTTTTTTTTTTTTTTTTTAATCTCATTTTGTTCGCTTTAGTTCGTTGAATCTGCTCGGGGCGGACGTCGTAAGACATCCATTTATGTTCGTTGTTAATCGTTTGACTCAGTTTTTTTTATTACAGAGGGCATGTAACCCTCTGACCGAACACGCTGAGCTACCGTGCCGGCACCCCTAGACCACGTGTCGTTATCAACAACAGTCTACTTACATATTGACATCGCTATAAATCTCGACAGATGTATTAAGAATAAGCATACACATATATCTTGTTATTACATATTGGCGTCCACATATCTGTTTGGTTTTTGCAACACATCCATAATTATTGCTTTCCAGTACGTCAAATGCAGATAGTAACCGTTTATCAACTGCACAAATTTTAGGCCTAATATGATAGCATTATTTTTATTTAGCACTTCTGTCATTATATTACGTTATTTTGTAAACAAATTTCCGCTCTTTTATTCTTTGACCAGTGTTAATCATGTATACTGAAAGTGATTATGCTATGTGAAATGTTGATTGGGTAGGATCCGCAGACTGTAGTTGTAAATATGTATGTTTACTTCTTGTACTTCTCACGTTTTCGTCTTCTACAGGGTGTTTGAGTGCAAATTCCTAGCACACATTGTTTCACTGTTTGTGTTATGTGTTGGCGCCGCGTAGGTAGTAGTTCGGAGAGCAATCATTACAGTTCTTTCACATTAACTTCTGTGGGTCCGCCGTATCTTCGAAGTCTCCTTCATGTTATCTTTCAACAAGATAACGCAAGGCCGCATACTGCCAATGCCGTTCTGACATACGTGGATCTAAACAGTGTTTATCTGTTGCCCTGGCCATTACATTCCCTATATCTTGCGTCCACTGAAAACACCTGGTCGTGGGTTGCAGAGAGACTGACATCTCACCGCTTGCAGGCCACATCGGTTGATGGACTCAAGTATAGAGCTGAGGAAACATGGAACTGTCATCAAAGTGCAGTCTGACTCCACGTCCAGCTGCGTTCTACATCTACATGATTCATCGAATGAGCTTCAAGCTATTCCTCTACCATTCCACTCACGAACAGCTCGCGGGAGAAACGAAGTCCTTGTGTGCAAGCTCGGATTTCTCTTATTTTTATTATGATGATCATTTCACCATATGTACATGGGGGCCAAAAAGCATTTTCACACTCTGAAGAGAAAGCTGGTGATTGAAAATTCATGAGAAGATTCGGCCGTAGAGGAAAACACCTTTGTTTCTATAACTGGCATATCTGACCGTCACCAACCTCTTACAACCCAAAGTTGATTCATTAATTTTGAAATAGGTTTAAATTTGGGTAGCTGGTTACAGCTTCACAGCACTTCACACGCTGAGATAGTGACGCACTGCAGAAAGAAGTAGCAACGGTAGAATTTAAATAAACAGTTTTTCTTCTTTGTTGACGGAAGTTGTAGGCTTGTAATCCATGTAGTTGCTAGATTCTGAAATGCAACTTCATATATTGGTCTAGCGGACGCTCGGCTCCATTTTCTTAAATGATATGAACAGTCGTTGGGTTTCTGTTGTCGAATAGATATTTGAGGGTTGGAACATTAATAGTGGCAACTATTTATTTACAGCTCGTAAAAAATAGATACGTGTTTCAAAGTTTTACTGACCTTAAAAGTAGTCACCAGCATTGTGTATAGCCCGTTGTCAGCGATGTGTAAGTCGTAGGATACTTTTAGCAGTGCCAGTTGTGTTGACTGTTCGAGCGGCGCGGTCTACTGCCAGACGAATTTGCAGCAGTTCTGAAGCGAATGCCGTGAAGTGTTTCCCTCAGTTTAGAAATAGAGTTGAACTCACGAGGGCTTAAGTCAGGGGAGTGCAGTAGGTGGTATAGCACTTAACAGCCCGATCAGTCACACAAAACGAGAAACAGCTTGCACTGTACGTGCTTCAGCATTGTCCTGCAAAATGGTCAGGTCCTGCAGAAAGAGTCATCACTTCTGTCTCTATACTGTTCGTTTTAGGAACATAGCTTACGACCAGTACTGGTCACGGCTAGTTACCCTCTGCTGATGGGTGATTCGTAGCTATGTCGAAACAAGCACCCCCCACATTCCGCGTGTCCACGCCGCAATATCTGCGTTAATTAATAGGTAGCGCGCGCGGACGGGCATAAATCGAAGCATTTGCACTTAGATGAGAAGCTAGGGCCATGTGTTAGGGCAATGAAGGCCTCTCTGACGTGGCCAGGAAATGAAACGCCATACACATCTGCAGTTGATTTTATCCAGTTCCGGCCTGCAAAACGAAACAGTGCGTGACCGTTGGACGTGCGCTGCTACAAAACAACAACCCGAAACACGACGCAGAAAACCACTTAAATCCTACTGGAGAACTCTGAATAGAGAGAGGGTCAAAAAATAATTCTTACACCCTTTCCTTTAGACTGAATACGTCATTTCTTCGTCTATACTTGTCCGGTTAGTGTTTAATCTTCATTAATTCCAAAACTTGTACACCTACCGTTTCGCATATCTTTCTACAACTATTTCACCTGCCAATTGGAAGTTTACTCCTAAATTCTTGTGTTGTCTATCCTCTGCAGGTGTTAATTTGAGATGATGTGGCACCCATTTATTTTCTTCTGCTTCCACAAGCAAATAACACAATCTAACATCTTTTCTTTGAGTGGCCGCTGGCTGTAGTTTAGAATATTATTTCTGCTCTCTGCATATTTATTTACTTGAAGTTATTTCTGAAAACACCAGCCGCTCTCTCCAATGTAAACACAACTTAATAGCGGCAGATATATAAAGGCTGATGCTTAAATGTCTTCTTATTTTCTTTTTCAGAGTGTTATACAAGACGCAACATGTATTTCACGGGTCTGAACGCGATTTTTACGTGGATGATTTGACTGTCATGCATGTTGATTTCAACCTCTTCCTCCTGACTACTAAGACGTAACATGAGCAAGGTAAAATATTTGAAGCAGTGTTTGGATTCCGTTGTCGCTATATTTCTTCCATTTTTGAGAACGTCATTAACATAAGACATTTATTAATAGTTTTTATTTCCAATGGCTTTGCTGCAGTGGTAACACCGGTTCCGTTAGAGCAACGAAATTAAGCGCTGTCAGGCTTGGCTATCACTTGGATGGGTCACCGTCCGTGCCTGCCTAGAGCTGTTGTCTAGCGCGGTGGACTCAACCCCTGCGAGGCCACTTGCGGGGCTGCTTGACTGAAAAATAGCTGCACTGGTCACGAAAACTGACAACGCTTCGGTGTGATGACCATTCGCTCCTTCGTATATGCAGGGGCTGACGTCAAACGGCTGTGGATAACATGGCGGCCGGTCGGTACCGTTCGGTTTTCACTGCCTGTTCAGACGGTATGTTGTTTATTAAAAACTGAATTGATTGACTGTTCTGCCTGATGATGGCACAACAGTCGAAAACTGGTTTGTGAAATAAATAATATTACATCAGTGTTGTGCGTGTTTTCATTAATAATTTATAAAAGAAGTTGCTTTGTTGGTCACTTCATTAAAAAGCTTGTTTTGTTGGTCACTTTCATCCTACCGATTACAATTTTATTTTATTTATTTTGTAAGGTGCAGTATTTGTGGTTTACTTATTCTAGGATTGAAGGCAACTGTGTAAGTTGAAATGACATGTTTAATGTCGCAATATTATTACAAAAATATACGATTTTACATAGTTTTCAATGGGACAACAAAAAAACAGTTGTCAGGATAACGCATCTCATCAACATCAAAAAGTGAAATAATCCTAAACACAACAATATTAAATATTAACTCTCAGAAGATTAAATTATCCTAAGCATGTCAGTATTAAAGTTTAACTAGAAGTTTCTTTACAAAATTGTTCCTACACTTACGTTATGGTGTTAGTCAGTACTACGAAAATCGTCTGATTCCAGTTCAAAGTTTGGTACTGTTATTAGGATGACAAGATGGTTAGTTATGTGACAAATTGAGTAAAAGATTATCCAAGGTCGCTCGAGTTTACAGTGGACGCAAGCTGGTGAACCAACAAGATTACACCTCTGCACGCAGTATTTACCTTAAGCTGCAATGAGCTGCTGTCTGCTAGGCCGCTCTCTTCGGCTGAAATTCCTATGAAACCAATCACACCTTTGTTGAATTTTCCAGCAGAATCCTTCCCTATGTTTCTCGTTATGCGAGAGAACATGTACTTATCCGTTGTCTTAGAAAGTGGCGATATACACGCGCATGGTTGGAGCAGCGTGCATATTATAATGCCCTCTCAGTTCTCGCAAGAACAATTAACTAATTGGCTGGTTTGTTTCTACACAGTTGGAGCTAAACGATGCTACAGCTAATTTCTAGCTAGATATCAGCCGCTGTGAACTCAGTGTTCACACAAATTACTCTGCGTCGTACAGAGTGTTATGCGCTCCATTCTGCACTTGATGCCAGTTCAGAGAAGAGTCCCCGAAAATTTCCGTCTTGTCTTACTCATAGCCGAACTGTCTCCCCACCTGGGTTCTTTCGTTCCTCACGCCACGGCTTTTTTCGACCAATAGGAGCGTTCCTCTTCTTTTGTGAACTCTCTCTACCAATCGGAAGGTCCCTACCATTAAATTGCATCGAAACTTTGGCTCTTTTCCGCCAATCGGACGTTTTGTGCCCATTCCAGACCCCTAAATGTGTACATTGACTCTCACGTGTGTACCACTCGCTGGACATGTGATCGAAAATGAGTCACTGGTCTTGTTTCGTATCCATTTGTAATTCTGAAATGCAGTTTTATAAAAGCTTTCTTTCCTGCCCTCCCTCAGATACTTGCTCTCCCCGCCTAAGTCACCTGGTCGCTCGTTGACTGTCTGCCTGGGACACACCTTTGAGTGGATTCCATGGTACCCCCTGTATCACGGCCCTGCCTCTGCTCTCGTCCCTCTGAATTCCAAACTAAAACGCCTGTCGCTGCTTGTTTCACCTTCCACTCAAACATGTGTTACAGGAACGGTGTGCCCGCATCTCGTGGTCGTGCGGTAGCGTTCTCGCTTCCCACGCCCGGGTTTCCGGGTTCGATTCCCGGCGGGGTCAGGGATTTTCTCTGCCTCGTGATGGCTGGTTGTTGTGTGATGTCCTTAGGTTAGTTAGGTTTAAGTAGTTCTAAGTTCTAGGGGACTGATGACCATAGATGTTAAGTCCCATAGTGCTCAGAGCCATTTGAACAGGAACGGTGTGTTAATTACCGTTGATTGAGTGTCGTCCCTGTTTTGCATTACATACTGATAGGCAAATTTGCCGAAATAAGTTAGGTGTCATATTCAGCTTCCCGTTGCTATATATGAGGCTCTCATGTAAGGTGCGAATCTGACCCTCATCTCATCTGCAATCTTACAATTTAACCGTTGCATATTTTTGCCTTTTTTCTGTAAGGAATCTCTGTGCCACATGGTGATTTGGAATGTATATTGTTTTGAAAACTTTTGGTTCTGTTTACTTTGTCAAACTCAAGAACAGAATAACTACTTAGCTGTCATTGGTACAATTTGTTCTCAAAAGAGAGATGTTATTAACGCCTGGTGTATCTCATTTCAAAAAGAAGAGAATTGCTACCAGCTGCTTAGAACAGCCACACACAGTTACAAGTAATGACCATTTCATGCAATGACATAGTAATTTAAAACTGTGCTGCAATATAAGAAAATGTTAGACTGAATTATCTATTGCTAACACATACATAGTGGAAAACATAGTAACTGCTTATTTAGGGATCAACAAGACTCGTAACATCTCTCAAATAATAGTTTTCCTTGCATGATAGTCACACTATCAAATTCTCTACATCACAGTTCAATGCGATTCCATTAGGATGTTACAAATTTGCTGGGATATTCGAGAAAGGTAAATGTATCAAATTTCGTGTAAGGGTCATGGTCCGAAAACGACCGAGTGAAACGTTATTAGCGAAAATCGTCCTGATACCTCAGACAGTAGGACACATGTACTGATGCTGCTGTTGTTAACATTCTAGCATAGACTACTTTAAGCGGTGGCAACATGGACCAAAACAAGAAACAAATGTCTAGTAAACATGGTCTCTAAGATGTGTAGCTTAACAACTGTGACCACTTGCTTGTGTTTGATACCACGAAACGCGTCTCTTCTACTGGAAGCTCTTTCATTTTTAGACGAGTTAGTATTGACCGACACAAGCAAAAAGTCCAGTAAATCTGCGCTCTAAAATGCATAGTTTAAGAGCTATAGCAGCTTCTTCTGTAGAAAATATGTGTTTCACAGTAGCAAAGACGAAGAAGTCTTATAGCTCTTAAGGTACAGATTTTAGAGCCCAAGTTGACTACACAATTTTTTCTTGTTTTGGCCCATACTGACACTTCTTAACGTAGCCTACCCTACATTCTTAGCAACAGCAGTTCCGGTACTTGTATTCCTCTCTCAGAAGTATCGAAACGATTTTCGTTTCTAAATTTCGATAATGCCGTTTAGTGACCGCGGACTCTTACCCCAAATTTGATAGATTTATCCTTCGTCGTCATCCCCGAATGTTAATAACACCATTACCGAGTTACCCCGTACAATATGAAGAAGATTTGTAGTATGTTCGGTTTAGCCGCAATCGTGCTCATATTCAAGTCATTTAATGATCCGAAACCACCACGTGAACTTAATTTTGCTATACTACATGCGGAAAGACAATTATTACATTCAAGAAAGCGTATCGTATTTACTCGTGAAGATATGCTGATAGCAAGGGTAGACAAACATCTTGATGACTGTCAGTGCGGTTTTTCTCATCGTGCTTCTTCGTATCCGATCACAGGCATTGTACGATACTCCTACTGCAGACCGAATACAGCAATGTCGGCAGTGTTTGGTTTTCTAAGTGTACATGTCGTGGTATGTTTGTGCACATTCAATGCTAGCAGACAGCCCTGTACAGTGGCGGCTCGTAGGTGTACATTCTAGGTGGTCATAAATTTTTAAATTCAGATAAATATGAGAATCCGAAATTAATAGCATCTGCTGTATACAGTTATGCTTATCAATATATTTATACGAGGGATGCCCAGAAAGTAATGCACCACATTTTTTTTCTCTATCGAAAACAATGCTACGAATGCAAAACATTACGTATTTATTATTAGAAGCCTCCTGAGTGAGCGCACCAAGTTTCCGTTACTTCCGACAGATGGCTTAGCTGCAGGACCGCTTCAAATGTCTGTAGGTGACATACGTTATAAGCAACGTGACGTCATTGAATTTCTCGCTGCAGAGAAAGAAACTATGGTGAACATCCAGAAGCGCTTGTGCAAAGTCTATGGAGCATCTGCTGTCGACAGAAGTACAGTTAGTCGCTGGGCACGGAGGGTGCGGTCATCAGAAGGCGGTTAGGCGGAGCTTCATGGCCTGCAGCAGTCAGGGAGGCCATCCACGGCTGTCACATCTGACATTTTGCAGCGAGCTGATGTTGTCACTTGTTTGGGCCATTAAAGGATGCCATTCGTGGAAGACATTTTGAGGACGATGTGATTCACACAGTGAAGCACTGGCTCCGCCACCAGGACAAGGATTGGTACAGACAGGGCATACACGCCCTTATTTCGCGCTCGAGGAAGGCCATAGAACGGGACGGAGATTATGTGTAAAAGTAGGGTGTGTACATAAATTACCATTCTTTTGTATGTGTAATACTCATTATGTTTAGTAAAGATTGTTGAAGAAAAAAACACGGTGCTTTACTTTCTGGGCAACCCCCGTACAACTTCAGCAGCTGTCAATAATAATAATAATAATAATAATAATATTCATAACTTACCTGCGAAAAAGGAAGAATTTTTTTTAAATTTTGTTGTTTTGTACATAGACACTCCGTCTTCAGGCCACGAGTGGCCTACCGGGACCATCCGACCGCCGTGTCATCCTCGGTGGAGGATGCGGATAGGAGGGACGTGGGGTCAGCACACCGCTCTCCCGGTCGTTATGATGGTGTTCTTGACCGAAGCCGCTACTATTCGGTCGAGTAGCTCGTCAGTTGGCATCAGGAGGCTGAGTGCACCCCGAAAAATGACAACAGCACATGGCGGCCTGGATGGTCATCCATCCAAGTGCCGACCACGCCCCACAGCGCTTAACTTCGGTGATCTCACGGGAACCGGTGTATCCACTGCGGCAAGGCCGTTGCTGTTTTGTACATAGTTAAGTACAATTTATGGCAAGATGAACTAATGTTTAAGATTTCACTATTCTCCGTTTTCCAATTTTCTGTAATTGTGAGTTTTCGTGGTTTGAATTTTTTTGGGACAAATGTAAAAAATCCATTATTCATGTATTACTTAACGAATAAACTTCTGGGCTGAAAATCAGGCATTCTTACTGTTACGTCTGCCACAGATGGCCCCTGCCAGGCAGACTACACTCAAGACACCCATGTGTACCATATAACATACACAAACACTTGCAGGCACAAACAAGAGGAAAACAACTCTTCAAAATAAACAGAATTTGCTAGAGACTAATGCGAACCTTTTTCTCCACTGAAGAATACTCAGTATTGTAGAACACTCAGTATAATGTCGTTTATTGAAACTGAACTACACTTCTCGAACAATCACTATATACACACAAAAAATCAAATAACTTGTAGACGACCATTCATGAAGAGCATCGGTGAGGTCCGTCGGAGCTGGTCCTAGCTCGGCGAGGAACTGGCTGTAATGCTGCTGCGCTGGTCTTATAAAGCCGGCAGAGGCCGGCGGAGAAATCCAACTTTACCTCTATCTGTGAGGCGACCTCTGCAGAAAAAGGTTTGCATTAGTCTCTAGCAAGTTCTGTTTATTTTGAAGAATTGTTTTCTTCTTGGTTGCACCTGCAAGTGCTTGTGTATGTTATATGGTACACAGGGGTGTCTTGAGTGTAGCCTGCCTGGCAGGGGCCGTCTGTGGCAGACGTAACACTTATGTTGCACCCACACAAAAAACAAGGCTCTGAGCACTATGGGACTTAACTTCTGAGGTCATCAGTCCCCTAGAACTTAGAACTACTTAAACCTAACTAACCTAAGGACATCACACACATCCATGCCCGAGGCATGATTCGAACCTGCGACCGTAGCGGTCGCGCGGTTCCAGGATGTAGCGCCTAGAACCGCTCGGTCACTCCGTCCGGCGCACCCACACATCTTACGTTTAATATACACTTCTTTGTTATATGTTTGCTTGTAGTCACGCTTATTTGATTTCGTCACTTTCTCAGAGAATGGATCTCATATGGAATGCCCTAGCGTTTTTGCAGCTAATTTTACCACTGGTAAGCTTCTTTTGTGTTAGCGCCTAATACAGGTTCAACACAGTTGATTATGACACTCAACAGGAATGCTGATTCCTGTACAGTAGACAACTCCAATCAAAGACTGCCATTTGTGGAAATGATTAAATTGAAGTAGTACTATTTACCAACAAGATCATTTGATTAGGATACAAATGAGGTGCTGAGAGCCATAAGGACCAAAAGCTCATCGTCTTCGACCCGCATATTTAAGTGAATATAAGAGTAACAGATGATACAACTTTTCTTGAAGTTCATGTTAACGTACAATGTGGACCTACAGTACAGATAAACTTGACCCATCATAAGATCAACAGATCACAATCGACGATGATATGCTTTATGGTTCTCAGCGCCTCAAACGGGTTACCCAAAACTTAATGTACTATGTCTCACTCAGAATCCCATATAACACGTTTTCCTATCAGTATAACTGTTGTTGTTGTTGTGGTCTTCAGTCCTGAGACTGGTTTGATGCACCTCTCCATGCTACTCTATCCTGTGCAAGCTTCTTCATCTCCCAGTACCTACAGAAACCTACATCCTTCTGGATCTGCTTAGTGTATTCATCTCTTGGTCTCCCTCTACGATTTTTACCCTCCACGCTGCCCTCCAATACTAAATTGGTGATCCCTTGACGTCTCAGAACATGTCCTACCAACCGATCCCTTCTTCTGGTCAAGTTGTGCCACAAACTTCTCTTCTCCCCAATCCTATTCAATACTTCCTCATTAGTTATGTGATCTACCCATCTAATCTTCAGCATTCTTTTGTAGCACCACATTTCGAAAGCTTCTAATCTCTTCTTGTCCAAACTATTTACCGTCCATGTTTCACTTCCATACATGGCTACACTCCATACAAATACTTTCAGAAATGACTTCCTGACACTTAACTCTATACTCGATGTTAACAAATTTCTCTTCTTCAGAAACGCTTTCCTTGCCATTGCCAGTCTACATTTGATATCCTCTCTACTTCGACCATCATCAGTTATTTTTCTCCCCAAATAGCAAAACTCCTTTACTACTTTAAGTGTCTCATTTCCTAAACTAATACCCTCAACATCACCCGACTTAATTCGACTACATTCCATTATCCTCGTTTTGCTTTTGTTGATGTTCATCTTATATCCTCCCTTCAAGACACCATCCATTCCGTTCAACTGCTCTTCCAAGTCCTTTGCTGTCTCATCAGTATAACTATAACGACTATAACGTATACTGATATCCAGTTGCACGCCGTAAACCATGCACGTTGTTTATGAATTCCGTATGTATTTGGCCCATAAGACAATTACGTCACACCGGTTGAGTATGCACAGCAGCTCCTTAAAACGTGCACAAGTGAAGGTGTGCTCACGACGCTGATCCCAAGTTTCACGAAGTCTAGACGAGCAATTGTAGCACACTGCGGTAGATTTATTACCGTGTGTTTCACAGCATTCAAAGAAAAATAGCCAATACGTGCATAAGCTTTCAAAAGTTAGGGTGCTCACATGCTCTTGTGCTGTAACGCAGCAGCCGCCACTGGTCCTTTAGCAATGTCCCTTGCATTTGAGCAATATTCTATGAAGGGACGGCGAGTGTTTAGTACCATACAAATGAAACCAGCACATGTGGACAGTAATGTTTGTATCGAGCTTAAGACATAATTGCGAGAATGTTATCTACAAGCAAAGATTTTAAAGAGGCACTCCCGTACTGCTCACCGCAACCGCTTCAGGATGGATAACATTGGATGTAATAACTTTCTGGAAATTAGTTCCTTCGTTTCACCAAATTTATCGCGTTCTTCGTTTTTCGGTAAAATACAAGGACGAAACTCTGCAAGTGGCAAATATAGTATAAGAAGTAGATGAGGATGATAACTGACGAAATTTTACATCAGAATGAATAGACCTATGAATCGCTCCTCCACAGGGGTTACATTAATAATGTTCGGTCGAATCTTCATATATTCAACTATTTGTGCTTCAGTAATATTTTTAAAAAATCTAAAATTCGTGAAGACATTGATAACTGAAAAATTTCTCTGGATAATTTTTGAGCTGTTGTTAGAACTGGTGAAAGTATCTGCGGTGTGGGGTCTAGATTCAAAGCGCGGATTCATGCCGCTTTTTCTTTCTTGTTGTCAATAACCACATTTTTGTCGCGAACGATCCACTATTATAATCGTCAGACGACGGAGACAATACCGTTTTTACCTCAAATGTGTATGTAAAACTAAACTTTATGCCAGATTAAGACTGTGTGCTGGAACGAGACTGGAACTCAGGACCTTTGCCTTTTTTGAAAACGTTTCGTGTTGTTTGTTGAGTTTGTACTAGGAGGGCGTTCATCGTTGATCCGTTTTCTTTTTTTCTATTATAGGTTGCACCCAACCCCCTGATCGAACACGCTAAACTACCGTGTCATCAGACTGAGCTACCTAAGCACGACTCACGAACCGTCCTCACAGCTTTACTTTCGCCAGTATCTCGTCTCCTACATTCTAAACTTCACAGAAGCTCTTATATGAACCTTACCGGATTAGCATTTCTGGAAGAAAGGATATTGCGGAGACATGGCTTAGCCACAACTTTTGGTATTTTTTCAGAATGAAATTTCACTCTACAGCGAGATGGAAATTTCCTGGAAAAATGAAACTGTGTGACGAACCGAGACTCTAACTCGCTACTGGTAGAGCAGTTGTGCGAGAAAGACAGAGGTCCCGAGTTTGTGTCTCTGTCTCCTGCACAGTTTTAACCTGCCAGGATGTTTCATATCAGCTAATAATAATTTCGTTCTGGACATGACACGTAATGCATTTAACTAAGTCAACTAGCGATGTGAACAGCCACAGGGTAATGTCTTCCATCGAGAAGCGAGATGCCTGCTTGACCGGTGAGGTAACAGAGATAAATGGCACACCATTTTTCTGTCAACAAGAGGGCCTTCCAAGGGAAGTGGAAGTGAAGTTCTACATCTACATCTACATGACTACTCTGCAATTCACATTAAAGTGCTTGGCAGAGGGTTCATCGAACCACAATCATACTATCTCTCTACCATTCCACTGCCGAACAGCGCGCGGGAAAAACGAACACCTAAACCTTTCTGTTCGAGCTCTGATTTCTCTTATTTTATTTTGATGATCATTCCTACCTATGCAGGCTGGGCTCAACAAAATATTTTCGCATTCGGAGGAGAAAGTTGGCGACTGGAATTTCGTAAATAGATCTCGCCGCGACGAAAAACGTCTTTGCTTTAATGACTTCCATCCCAACTCGCGTACCATATCTGCCACACTCTCTCCCCTATTACGTGATAATACAAAACGAGCTGCCCTTTTTTGCACCCTTTCGATGTCCTCTGCCAATCCCACCTGGTAAGGATCCCACACCGCGCAGCAATATTCTAACAGATGACGAACGAGTGTAGTGTAAGCTGTCTCTTCAGTGGACTTGTTGCATCTTCTAAGTGTCCTGCCAATGAAACGCAACCTTTGGCTCGCCTTCCCCACAATATTATCTATGTGGTCTTTCCAACTGCAGTTGTTCGTAATTTTAACACCCAGGTACTTAGTTGAATTGACAGCCTTGGGAATTAAGATTACAAATTGGCCAAATATGTTTCAGACGTACTCTCGGCGCTCGAGCATGGCTTTTTTTGTTTTTTGTTTAAAGGTCCGTTCATTTATTTTTAACCGTATTTCTTCTCTCTGTGTTTTAACCCTAATCGGATTTCGTGATAAGACAGCACCCGAAGACCACGGTGGACCTGGGTATTACAAGCGAGGGATAGTGAAAAACGTGAAAATAAGTCATGGATCAATTTCCATCCGCTACTCACGAGGCATCAGCGGAAATCTTGCAGCTGTGTCAGGTCAACCGAAATAATTGCTTCAGTTGGCTAGTCGCCATGGACGGCCGCTGGGTACATCACTATGGGCCCAAGGGAAAAGAGGAAACCAATCAGTGGTAGCATGTGTTTTCACCACCACTGATGAAGGATAACACCCAAACATCATCAGGCAAGATGATTGCGAATGTTTTTTGCAAGTCCGATGGTGTGGTGTAGTCCTCGTATGCCCTTAAGTGACAAATAGTACAAAACAAGGAAGGCGCATACTACTGAAATCTATTGGCGATTCAATTAATTTTTTTTGGCTCACTCGTAACTGGATCGAGACCACACAATTAATTATAGTAATGAATATTAAATATATATCAATTAAGTAAGTTTACAGATTGGCCAAATATGTTTCAGACAGACTCTCGGCGCTCGAGCATGGCTTTTTTTTTTTTTTTTTTTTTTTTTGTTAAAGGTCCGTTCATTTATTTTTAACCGTATTTCTTCTCTCTGTGTTTTCACCCTATTCGGACTTCGTGATAAGACAGCACCCGAAGATGACGGTGGATCGAAATGGATCACTTTTTGCTTCAAGGTACGGAACCTTTTGCCATGCAAAGTCACCCAACAATCTTACAATGAATACTGATACAAAATAAAACATACATAAGTTAGTAATAACAATATATTCTGAAATACAAACACAATTTAAAGGACATTTACATTATGTAACTACGCGTGCCGTTTGGTTAGAACTCTTGAACAAAATAATGAAGTATTATTGGCGGCGTTCCATATACGTCCGATGTGAACAAGACCTAGAAAACAAAAGGTGCCTCTTAATCATTTGACGATCAAAAAACTTCAAATGTGTCCAGCGGCAGCATACTGCCTTTGACTATATCTATGGCTCAGATTATTTCTTTTTTTATTACTTATAATTACTTTTTCCGCTAAGAAAAGCTCAGCATGCAAATGTGAATGTAGTCACATGAGAAACGACGAATGATGGCAGTGGTAGTAGCAGATCTTATAGCATGCAGTTTAACATGCTTGGAGAACAAATCGTAAAATGCAAGAATATATATCACACCACCACTGCTTGTGGGCTGAGGACCACTTATGTCAGAACTTACAATTTCTAGAGGTTTACTGGGTGGAATAGAATGCAAATCAGTCTTCGTAGACAAGCTCAGCGGTTTAGTTTTTGACAGATCGCACATGGTTTGAGTATACTGTGGATCTTACGTCTCATATTGCTAAAGTAACAATAGGTACTAGGCTTTGTTAGGGACTTCTTGGTACCATAATGACCCCAAACAAAATGTGTGTGCCAAATTAGGAATAAAAACACACCAAGTAGTGGCTTCAGGATGATGGCGATAAAATAATACGTCATTATGTATCAAATATCGGTTGGACAGAAGATGGCCAGGTTGATTTATGAGTAAAACACCTACCTTATTCCAGTGAGGATCAGATTTCTGCAACGCTGACTAGTTTGTACATAAGTTGATGTAATACTTATCCTCCATAAGAAGTATTCGGTAATCATTCACAGTCTCCATGTCAGAATTACATTCATTCAAGCCTTGACGCACATGAGACAAAGCATAGGCAATGATGTTGTCTTTACCCTTGATATATACAATTTCAAAGGAATAGTTTTGCAAAGATAAAGCCCAGCGTGATAATCTGGGATGCACCAGCTTACAAGTTAACAGAAATGTGAGACCTTGGTGATCAGTGTAAATTTTAGTGCGCTTACCATACAAATAATAATTGAATTTCTTAAAGGCCCACACTATAGAGAGTGTTTCAAGTTCTGTGGTAGAGTATGTGCGTTCACATTCACTAAGTATGCGGCTCGAAAAACTAATAATTTTCACATGTACTTGTTCTCCAGTCTTTACAACTTGAAGCAAACAACAGCCTAAGCCACAGGATGATGCTTCACATGTCATAAAAAATCGAAGTTAAAATCAGGGTGATCCAAAATGTTTGCGTTAACCAAAGCAAGTCTTTCTGACACTGGTCAGACCATTTACATATCTGATTCTTTTTGAGTAGGTTCCATAGGTGTTTGTCTGGTGTGGTAAAAATCGTCGAAAGAAAGAACAAAGTCCAAGGAATGATTTCAATTGCTTTCTAGTCCGTGGGCTAAAAAAATTACTGATTGCTTCTAACTTTCCTTGAGCATTAAAAATATGTCCAAGATACTTACGCAAATTTAGATTTTTTTGAGATTAACTGTCACTCCAGCTTGTGCGAATTTATGTAGAACCTATTGCAAAGCATCAATGTGTTCAGGCCAAGTCTTACTGGCTATGAGCAGGTCATCAATGTAGTGAGTAACCGATTCAAGCAAGTCATCACCATGTACAGTATCCAATGCGGTGACAAACACGCCTGAACTGACGTTCAGGCCGAAGGGAAGGACACAAAATGGATAGGTTCTCCCCCCCCCTCTCCCCCGAATAATAATGCAGTATACTTTCTAGAATCTGGCGTGATTGCAACTTGCCAGAACTAATTGGTCAGATCTATCGAAGAAAAATACTTAGAATCTAAAAATTTCTAGATTTGCTCCTCTAAATTCTCAGGTTTCGTGCGAACAGGTAAAATAATCTCATTAGCTGCACCAGCATCCAAAACAACTCTGATATTCGTGCTGTGTTTCTTTACAACAATAATGGGCTGCAGTAAGGTGACGTGGAATGTTCGATAATTTTCCACTCTAACGTTTTGTTTCAGCTCGTGCCACACAGCAGGTCGTTGGGATGGTGGCACATTATAGGTTTTGTGAAAGAAGATCTGGTGAGGCTAAACTTCTGTTTTATACACATATGTGTTGATCACACCTGGTTGTTTGCTAAATACTTGTATATACTTGAACAAAACATCATAAAGTTCATTACGTTCATCATGTGTGTCAGCTGTGGTTTCTGATAACTTATTATTAATTAAAGTTTTAAGTCCAAACTCAGCATCAGGTGCGTGTGCCTTTGTGTCAACAACATCAATGTCCTGTATTAACTGAATATTTATCGTGCTTCAGAGCCCTGGTACCCAGGTCAATTGAAATTTCACTGCCCTTATCTCGATGTATACATTTACGTTGGGTGAAGTCAATAGTGCTGTCCTTCTCGCACAATATATCTAAACCTAAAATACAATTAGTGACCAGGGTTTGGACAACGTGGAATGGCCATTGTAAGATTATCTACCTTGACTGTCACTAATACCAGTTTCTCAACCCTAGAAGACTTATTGCGTACGGCAGTTAAAATTTTACAGTTATGGACGGGATACTCTGGTATGGGTCCAGACTCACACATTTTCTTGTAAAAATCATAGGTCAAGACACTAACAGCCGCTCCTGTGTCCAGAATAATAGTAGTGGGGATACCGTCCACAAGTAGTTGAGGCCAAAATAAATTCATTGGATGATGAACGATATTGTTTGTTCTCTTGTAACAGTTCCTGAGACAAGTTTTCGTCATGATTATACCTTATGAATAATAATGGTTGCTGTATACAACTGTCTGGTACATGATCATTGTTCCGTTGCAAAGCGGGTGTGTCAAACAATAAATTTAAATTGAAGTCCCCCCCCCCCTCAATTCTTCCATAGTCACGACCTGCGGCACAATAGTGACTGTTTTTAGTTTGACGTCGTCACATTTGTAGTGCGTGCATGCACAGACGAAGGTGGAGTATCACTAATTATTTAGATAATATTTACATTTGGATATTATTTATTCCAGTCCTTGAACCGTGGTGGTCGTTACGTTTTCATGTTTTGAATCACCTGCGGGTTCGTAGATGCATTCCAGTTCCGAGTTTGTATTTTCGGCGGCGGCAATTGCCACTGGCCTATATTATTGTTTTGCTGCGGTGGTCTCCAGTGTTTTGACAGTTGTTGTTACATCAGCTCTTTTGCTGGCTTGGTGAGTATTGATAGTGATTTTTGTTTCTCTTAAAATTTTGGTACCATTCTGATAATTATTATTACCGTTGCAGTTGTTGCTGTTGCTGTTGCGCTGTCTCTTATTTGGATTGCCGCCAATAGAATAAGAAGTGTTATAATTTGCTGTTTGTGCTGTGTTGAGCATGGTAGTTCTGTTGTATATATACATTAGACATTTGAAACGGTTGATTCTTTTGGCTTGGGTTTCCGACGGCAGCCGCACACAGGACAACGGTTCAATCCCGTCTCCGGCCATCCTGATTTAGGTTTTCCGTGATTTCCAAATCGCTTCAGGCAAATGCCGGGATGGTTCCTTTGAAAGGACACGGCCGATTTCCTTCCCCATCCTTCCCTCAACCGAGCTTGCGCTCCGTCTCTAATGACCTCGTTGTCGACGGGACGTTAAACACTAATCTGCTCCTCCTCCTCCGACGGCAGCCGGCGTACCGGCATTGGGTTGGCTACCCTGTGTATTTTGCATGGTGCGGATGTAATCACTGTAGACATTGCTTTGCCTACCGAACGCTGGTCCTGGTAAAGCATATCAGCAGAATCGAGCACTTTGTGTCTGGGATATGCAGAAGTTTTTCTTTGATATTAAACGGCAATCTTGCCTTCAATGCGCGGGGGATGTCGCGCGTTGCACCGGCTCGTCAAGGAAATTGTTTGTATTTAAATATTTCTGAAAATACCCGCACAAATTGCCGTGCTTAGGATTGAATGGTTCAGGATCCAGAATCTGCCTAAGAACTCGTTCCTGTACAGATTGTGACCAAAATTTAGATAAAAAGGTTCTCTCAAATTGTTCGTACGTGACGCATCTGTCTGCTTCAATATACGCCCATACAGTTGCGTCGCCTTGGATATAACCGACAACATAAGATACCCTCTTATGGTCACTCCACGTACGAGGAAATACATTTCTGAAAGCTTTAAGAAAGATGACCGGATATACGGTCCTTTTTCAGGTATAAATAGCTGAAATTGTCTGTGTTTTATGAGGCTCTCCTATTCCTTGGCATTATAGTAATGTTTAGTTTCAGAACGATTACTGTAAGGTTCAACTGGCGAATGGCAAGGAAAATGATGGTAATTATCACGACTGCAATGCAGTGTGGCATGACGAGGTGCGTGCTGTTGTTGTGAGTACGTAGTGTGCAGTGTGTATGCGTCATAAATGTACTTTTATTCATTGCCAAACTGTGTGTTTTGGTTACAATTACCGTTACTGCACCCTGGTTGCGCGTAATTGTCAGACTGTTTCGATTGTGCAGCGGCAGATTATGCTGCTTGATTGATTATGTGTTTGTTGTTATTTACAAATTCCGCGACAGTGTCGTGGACAACAGCAGGAAATTTTTCTTGTAAGCACGCGCCAAAATATTTTCCTTTTTGCTCCATCCAATTGTGAAATTCTCTATTGATGCATGAGAAATTGTTGTCAGTGCGTAGTCTTATTTACCAGAAAGCTGTTTGTCAATTGTGTCAACCTTGTTTTCGACATCAGCAATAGTGGATTTTATATCATCATGAACTGCCGGTTAAGATATAATCTAAGTAACTATAGGCTCACGTGATTTACTGAGATTGTACACTTGTGCTTGAATGTCGGTCACATCTTTATTTGTGTTTTCTTGTTGCAATGAAAGCTCTCAAAAATTTCGCGTTGAGGGTGGACACTTGTCCAGTCAGTATATTACTTATCTCCTCAACACGGCTACAGAAAGTGTCGTTTGACGTTTTAAGTGCAGCTAAATCTGATTTAATTTCATCATTTCGTAATTTTATCTCGTCATGAGCTGTTTTCAAAGTGGCGCTTATAGACGTCATCTGTTGGTCGATACGTGCGTCAGTGTGCCGTTTATGTTGTGTCGTTTGTTTCATAATAGATCGAACATTCTGGCAACACTAGCGATGTGCAATTGTTCCGCCCCGCCACGTCGTTAAACATGACGTCACACCAAAATCGGTTCGGAACTGAATTTAAGCATATTACTGGTAGACGGTCTATTTTCTAAATTTGCGTCACCAGCTTAGTCAATAATATGTCGCTCGTTAGTATTAGAGTCAACCGTAACGTCACCTTCATTATTTAATGGGATGTAAGAGTCGGATTGCGTTTGTGTTTGCAGTCTCTGGTTCTCCATCTTTGCTAATTGTTTTCTGGTCAGCACCATGCCACACATAACGTATGACACAATAAATATTTAAACTCGTATGAGTAATCAGAATAAATGTAAAAATAAATCTCACTGTGCGACAATGTCTGAACAAGAAAATTAAGTGTCGAAAGTGATGGTGGAATTTTGAATACTAATGCTGCACGCCATATTACGTCGCACAGAACTAAAGTCGGCCATATTGGGAACTGATAATACTGTGTTGTAGCACTGTACGAATAATGTAAATAATTTTGGAAACCGCGATGTAGCTTAAACTCACGGCTACGGAAACGGAAAATTGTGATAGATCTACCAAGAAAGCTACGATAATACAAAACGCTTGGGAAAGATTACTGACGTAAAGATGCGGTGCCTTACCTTGTATCCGCGATTGCAGCGTAAATTCAGGTGTCGACATACAGTTCAGTAATTTGTCTTGCTTCAATGTATTCCGGTCTCGTATTCCGTTTGTAGTTCCCAATAAACATGTAACAAAAGGAAGGCAATATAGTACATATAACAATGCGTCCAGACACGAAATCGCAAATTAATTATTTTTTTTCTTTTTGCTCATTCGTAACCGGATCGACACCATACAATGAATTATAGCAATGAATATTAAATATGTATCAATTAAATTTACGGATTGGCAAAATATGTTTCATACACACTCTCGGCGCCTGAGTAGGGCTTTTTTGTTAAAGGTCCGTTCATTTATTTTTAACCGTGTTTTTTCTCTCTGTGTTTTCAACCTGGTCGGATTTCGTAATAAGACAGCAACCGAAGATGACGGTGGGTCGAGCTGGATGGCCTTTTGCTTAGAAGAACGGAACCTTTTGCCATGCCAAGTCACCCAACAATCTTACAATGACTAAAGACACAAAATGAAACATACATAGGTTAGTAATAACAATATATTCTGAAATAAAAACACAATTTATAGGATACTTACATTATGTAATTACGCGTCCGTGTGGTTATAACTCTTGAATAAAATAATGAAATAATTTAGTATTGATGACGGTGTGCCATATAGTCCTATCTGGAAAAGACCAAGGAAACAAAAGGTGCCTCTTAATAATCTGACGATCAAAAATCTTCAAATTTTTCCAACGGCTGCATACAATATTTATACGGCCGTGGACTATATCTATGGCTCAAATTATTTCTTTTTTCATTACTTACAATTATGTTTTATGTTAGATAAGCTCAGCATGCAAATGTGCCTTTAAAGCGAGGTTCCAGGAAGTTCTCAGTACCAAGCGTCGTGGGCAACTGTCCGACGGGGACACTTCGGACCCACGGCAAGGCGCCACCTGATGCTGAACCTGACGCAATCACAAATGCTGCTTCTTTGAACTATTAAATTTTTCCTCAGCCCCTTACCATCCTGCCCTGGCATCCACTGATTTCTTCCTCTTTCTTTGGATAAGGAAACCGTTACATGGCACGTATTTCCAGAGGGACGGGACGACGAGATTGTTTCTGAGCTGAAAATGTCAAAACGCAGAGTTCTATAGCCGAGGTCTCTTCCAAGTCACCCACCATTTGGAAAAATGTGGATCTGTTTAGAAGGTCTAACACAATATAAGATTTTTGTCGAAGTGATAATCAAAACTTTGATAACGCCCTTGTATTGATTAAGCTGTTGCTGTTAAACAACTAACTAAAAGGTACACAGAATTCAGTCCAGCTATTGACATCGCATTTACACACTTCCCAGATCGATTGAAGGCAAAATCTCCATGCTAGATACTTCAAGAACACGAATATTAGAAATACATTATAAGCACAAGTACCTAATTATATAACAACATCAAACTGGTGACTGCCCAGACAAATTTAAGTGGTGAAAACATAATTACGTATCAAGTGTCTCACTGGACCTCAGCTTCCATCCTACGTTTTTTAACAGATGCCTAGGCGATGTTTTGGAGAAGTCCAAAAGACTGTCAACACGTAAAGTACAAAAAACTGATAAGAGGACATTACATACACTCATATCTGCTGATGGTCTTTTAGTTGTACGTGACACAGAAGGCATGGATCAATTCGACATTCGTAAACTGAAACAAATCTTCTCTGAGTAATATTTATGTCATACAATGGATGTCAGGTTACAGCTCGTAACAAAAGACCAACGTAGATCAGAAATAACTGTTTGTACGTGTGTATGTTCGTTTAGAACAGTATTCACATCTTCTTTCTGCTGAGTAAGGATTTCTATTTCTTCAACTGCGTTAAGATATCTGCATTTATCAGCTGTGTGTGAGACTGGCAGACACTAAATAGACCTGCAAAACAAGAATTGAGTCGACAATTTCACCAGTATCCCCCAAGATGAAGTAAGTGTCAAAAGACGAAATGGCCTCACATACTACACACAACAAAATTTATACTGATTGTATTTTATAGTGTTTACTTTTGCATCAACGAAACTTTATGTCTTTTACATTCAATAAACAAAACAATCAAAGTAATCAAATAAAACGAATATGCACATAGCTTAAGTCACAGAAAACAACAAACACATTATGAAAAATAGAGACAATACAATAGCGATATCTTTGGCGACAAAGTACACCACTGGTAACGTACAGCATGCTGACTCATCTCAATCAAGACGAGGACATTCTGAAAAGCAACCAGAAGTTAAATTTCCATATAAATCTAAGGAAATTCTATGAAAGCGAAATAGTAAATTATACGTAAGTACTTCAGAACAAAAGCAAAACTGTCATCCGGGACGCGATCACAGTTTTGCTTTGTCGTCAAAAATATATCTATTGTATTGTCTCTATTTTTGCATAACGTGTTTATTGTTTCTGTGACGTAGCCGATGTGTATATTCGTTTTATTTGTTTACTTCCGTTGTTTTGTTTAGTGAATGTAAAATACATGGAAGTTCATTAATGAAAAAATAAACTCTATAAAATACAATTAGTATAAATTTTGTTGTGTGTATTATGTGAGGCCGTTTCATCTCTTGACACTTTCTTTATCTTGGTGGACATTCGTGAAATTTTCGACTCGTTTCGTAGGACTATTTAGCACATATCACGGTGCCCGCCAGTTTTATGCACACCTGAAAAACGCAGATATCTTAATGCAGTCGAAGAAAAGATCTGACTACTCTAAATGAACAAACAAACGTGCAAACAGTCATTTCTGATCTACGTGTGTCTTTTGTTAAAATTATCATTACCTGACATCCATTGTATGAGATATATATTAGTCAGAGAAGATTTGTTTCAGTTTACGAATGTCGAATTAATCCATGCCTTCTATGTCATGTAGAACTAAATACCATCAGCAGATATGAGTGTCTATAATGTCCTCTTATCAGTTTTTTGTACTTTGCGTATTGACAATCTTTTGGACTTATCTAAAGCATCGCCTAGACATCTGTTAAAAAACGTAGGATGGAAACTAAAGTCCAGTGAGACACTTGATACGTAATTAAGTGTTCAAGACTTAAATTTGGCTGGTGAGTCACCAGTTTGGTGTTGTTATATAATTCGGTACTAGTGGTCGGCCGGAGTGGCCGTGCGGTTCTAGGCGCTACAGTCTGGAGCCGAGCGACCGCTACGGTCGCAGGTTCGAACCCTTCCTCCGGCATGGATGTGTGTGATGTCCTTAGGTTAGTTAGGTTTAATTAGTTCTAAGTTCTAGGCGACTGATGACCTCAGAAGTTAACTCGCATAGTGCTCAGAGCCATTTGAACCAACTATTTTTTTTCGGTACTATTGATTTAATGTGTTTCTAATATTCCTGTTCTTGAAGTATCTAGCATGGAAATTTAGCCTTCAATCGATCTGAGAAATGTGTAAATACTATGTGAATAGCGGGACTGAACTCTGTGCACCTTTTAGTTAGTTGTTTAACAGCAACAGCTTTATCAATACGAAGGAGTTGTCAAACTTTTATTACTTCGAAAAAATCGTGTATTGTGTTAGACCTTCTAAACAGATCCACATTTTTCCAAATAATGAGGTGACTTGGAAGAGACCTCGGCTATAGAGGTCTACGTTTTGACATTTTCAGCTCAAAAACCATCTCGTCGACCCGTCCCTCTGGAAATACATGACACGGAACGGTTTCTTTATCAAAAGAAAGAGGAAGAGGTCAGTGGGTGCCAGGATAGGATGGTAAGGGTTGAGGCAAAATTTAATAGTTCAAAGAAGCAGCATTTGTGACTGTGTCAGTTTCGGCATCAGCTGGGGCGTTGCCGCTGGGGTAAAGTGCCCCCTTGGGAAACTTCCCATGACGCTTGGTATTGAGAACCTCCCGCAATCTCGCCAAGAGATTTCGGTAGTGTGCTTCTGGTACTGTTTGTCGCTTGCGAGCATGATCTGTTACCACATCACACCACCGGACTTCCAAAAAAACATTCGTAGTTATCTTGCAGGGTGATGGTTGGGTGTTCCACTTCTTCGGTTGTGGTGAACGTACATGTTTCCAGTGCTTGGTTTCCTCCATTCTTTTGGGCTCGTAGTAACGCACACAGCAGCCGTCCATGGTGATTGACCGGCTGAACCAGTTATCCCGGTTGGCCTAACACAGCTGCAAGATTACCGCTGCTGCCCCGTGAGTACCAGATGGATACTGATCCATGACTTATTTCTCGTTTTTCGCTATCCCCTCGCCTGTGATATGCCAAACTTTACTTCCTGTTCCCTTGGAATTTCCTCTTGTTGACAGAGAGGGATGGTCTGTCATTTGTCATCTCACCGGTCAAGCAGGCATCTCGCTTCTCGATTGAAGCAATTACCCTGTGGCTGTTCGTATCGCTAGTTGACTGCATTACATGCCATGTCCAGAATGTAATTTTCACCCTGCAGCTGTTAGCTTATATGAAACATCCTTGTAGCTTAAACTGTGCGGGGCCTCTGTCTTTCGCGGGCAACTACTCTACCAGTCCTGAGTTTCAGTCAGTCACACACTTTCATTTTGCCAGAAGGTACCATATCAGCAAACATCTCGCTGCAGAGTGAAACTTTCGTTTTGGAATCATACCACAAGCTGTGGCTAATCTGTGTCTCCGCAATATCCTGTCTTCTAGGAGTGCTAGTCTGGCAAGTTTCGCAGGAGAACTTTTGTGAATTTTAGACGGTAGGAGACGAGGTTCTGGCGGAAGTGAAGCTGAGGGGACGGGGCCTGAGTCGTACTTATGTATCTCAGCCTGCTGGCATGGTAGCTCAGCGTGTTCGGTCAGAGGGTTGGCTGCCCTCTGTGATAAAAAACGGATGAACTATGAACTTAAGAGGGTGTCATGGGACGTCCTCTTCGAATAAATGCAACGAACAAGAGACTTTTTTAAAGAGGCAATGATCCTGAGTTTCACTCTCTTTCCAGTACACAGTTTTAATATGGCAGGGAGTTTCATTTGACACATAGCGTGCTTGAAGTAAACTCTCTCCATCGTCTGGCGACTGTAATAGTGGGTCTTTCGCGACAAAAATGTGGTTATTGACAACGAGAAAGAAGAAGCGGGATGGATGCGCCCTTTGAATCTAGACCGCGGGTACTTTCACCATTTCTAACAACAGTTCAAAAATTACCCAGAGGACTTTTCCAGGCAGTTATCAATGTCGTAACATATTTTAGAGTTTATTTTAAGTATTACTGAAACACGAATAGTTAAACATACGAGCATTCGTCCCAACATTATAAATGCAGTCCCTGTGGGAAATCGATTTGATGGACTATTCATGCTGACGTAATATTTCGTCAGTTTTCATCCTCAACTACTATTTATACTCTATCAGTTGCAGAGTTTCGTCCTGTTATTTTACCGAAAAAAAAGAAAACGATAAATTTGGCGAAACAAAGGAACAAATTTTCAGAAAATTATTACATCTAATGTTATCCATCATGAAGCGGATGCGATGATCAGTATGCAAGTGCCTCTATGAAATCGTCACTTGTAGTTCACATTCTCGAAATTAAGTCTTAAACTCGCTACAAACATTATTGCCCACGTAGGCTGGTTTCATTTGAATAATACTGATAAAATACGGTCGGTGTGCTAAGGAGATTACTTACGAAACACTCATGCGACCCATCGTAGAATATTGCTACAGCACTGTCTACTGGTAATGAATGTACACAAACACACCGCAAGTTAGTAAAACAAACACGGCCCACGTCGCTGTATTCGGACTGCGGTAGGACTATACTATACTGAAGAACCAAAGAAACTTGTACACCCACCTAATATTGTGTAGGGCTCTCGCTAGCATGCAGAAGTACCGCAACACGATGCGGCATGGACACGAATAACGTCTGAAGTAGTACTGGAGGAAACTGACACCATGAATCTCGCAGAGCTGTTCATAAACCCGTAAGAGAGGTGGACATCTCTTTTGAACAGTACGTTGTAAGGCATCCCAGATATGTTCAATAATATTCATGTCTGGGGATTTGGTGGCTAGTGGAAGTGTTCCTGGAGCCACTGTGTAGTAATTCGGGACGTGTGGAGTGTCGCATTGTCCTGCCGGAATTTCCGAGGACCCTCGAAATTTACAATCGATATGAATGGAAGCAGGTGATCAGGCAGGATGCTTTCGTAAGTGTCACCTGCCGGAGTCGTATGTAGACGTATCAGGGGTCCCATATCACTCCAACTGCACACACCCCACACGATTACAGAGCCTCCGCCAACTTGAATAGCCCTCTGGTGATATGCATGATTCACCGATTCATGAGGTTGTCCCCATATCCGTTAACTTCCATCCGATCGATACATTTTCAAACGAGATTCGTCCAACCAGGCAAGAGGTTTCTGGTCATCAACAGTGCAATGTTGGTATTGACGGGCTAAGGCGAGGCGTAAAGCTTTGTGTCGTGCAGTCATCAAGCGTACAAGAGTGTGCCTTCGGCTCCGAAAGCCCATATCGATGATGTTTCTTTGAATGGTTCGCACGCTGACACTTGATGGCTCAACATTGAAATCTGCAGCAATTTGCGGAAGGGTTGCACTTCTCTGACGTTGAACGCTTCCCTTCAGTCGTCGTTGGTCCCGTTCTTGCAGGATCTTTTTTCGGCCTCGGCGATGTCGGAGATTTGATGTTTTACCAGATTCCTGATATTCACGGTACACTCGTGAAATGGTCGTACGGGAAAATCCCCTGTTCATCGCTACCTCGGACATGCTATGTCCCATCGCTCGTGCGTCGACTATGTCACCACATTCAAACTCACTTAAGTCTTGATTACCAGCCGTTGTAGCAGCAGTAACCGATCTAACAACTGCGCCAGACACTTGTATTATATATGCGTTGCCAACCGCAGTACCGTATTCTGCCAGTTTACATGCCTCTGCAGCTGAACAGGCATGCTTATGCCAGTTTCTTTGGCACTTCAGTGTTTGATGAACATCTTCACATAGTTTTATATACGTTGAACATATGCTTCATGCTGTAGCACTCTCCATTCTTGTAAGTACACTGTGCCTTGACCTGAATTCGTTTACCTGTAGCTGTCGTTCGAATTTCTGGCTGTATGTTCTCTTTGGCTGCATTGTAACATACGTTACAATTTGCAGAATGTATTATCGTGGGAGTCCAAAGTCCGCTTCGCACACACCGCAGCGGTGTTTTCGCTGGTCATGCATGCTTGGATGGTCGAACCGACAGTACATAAGGTTTTAGCTCACATTTTGTTCCAAGCAACCTTATGTATTTGTGGAAGTGTCTGTTCATCGACAGTCAGAATACAAGTTTAATTCCAGTCTGTTCTGACGTTATCGTGGCAAACAGGTTAAATGAGTCTTCGTGTCCTAAAGACTTATCGGTGACCTCACTTCTTGTAGTATATTCTTAACTTTTATGTGTATATGCACATCACGAGTGAAGCTCTGTCTGTGGACGGTAATATACGGAATTTATTATTCAAATTTCATCTCTGTTCCTAGCGTAGATAACATGATGCTGTCTGCTGCTCTCCACAGAACTGGTTTCAGTTTTAATTTTGTTATTTCCTGTTTGATTTCCATTAATAATCTGGCCGCCAGTCTCTGACATATTTCGGTGTAGTAATTTTCCAAGCGTAATTGGAAGTACATTTCCGGTATTCGTGACTAGTTCTTCCATATAGACAACGTACGGATCGTTGGCTGTCATTTAATATAGCGGCGTCTGTATTGCATCACTACTGGCAACATAATTTTTTTATTCAGTGCGCAGTGAAGGCTTTGCATCCATTGCGCCTCAGCTTTATCTTTTTTGACTATTTGCATTTCTCCATTTAGGCACGGATAAAGATAGTCAGATGGATGCAGTATTGCTTGATCTCCGAAAATCAGGGCAACTAATATTAAAAAAAAGTTGTATAGCGTGGAGTATTAAATAATATTTGTGACTAAATACGCGATATCTTGATGGGGAAGATGTATCATGTTTTCTTGGATGGAGAACCATCGGCAGAAATATGAGTAACTACTTGGATTTCCCCAGGAAAGTGTGTTGAGACCCTTGCTATTCGTTTTGTGTATTAATGATATGGAAGAGAAACACTGAAAACAAATTCATACAGGGTGACAATTTTTGAACTAAGTTAAATGAACCATGGACCTTGCCGTTGGTGGGGAGGCTTGCGTGCCTCAGCAATACAGATAGTCGTACCGTAGGTGCAACCACAATGGAGAGGTATCTGTTGAGAGGCCAGACAAACGTGTAGTTCCTGAAGAGGGGCAGCAGCCTTTTCAGTAGTTGCAGGGGCAACAGTCTGGATGATTGACTAATCTGGCCTTGTAACACTAACCAAAACGGCCTTGCTGTGCTGGTACTGCGAACAGCTGAAAGCAGGGGGAAACTACAGCCGTAATTTTTCCCGAGGGCATGCAGCTTTACTGTATGGTTAAATGATGATGGCGTCCTCTTGTATAAAATATTCCGGAGGTAAAATAGTCCCCCCTTCGGATCTCCGGGCAGGGACTACTCAGGAGAACGTTGTTATCAGGAAAAAGAAAACTATCGTTCTACGGATCGGAGTGTGGAATGTCAGATCCCTTAATCGGGCAGGTAGGTTAGAAAATTTAAAAAGGGAAATGGATAGGTTAAATTTAGATGTAGTGGGAATTAGTGAAATTAGGTGGCAGGAGGAACAAGACTTCTGGTCAGGCGAATACAGGGTTATAAATACAAAATCAAATAGGGGTAAAGCAGAAGTAGCTTTAATAATGAATAAAACAATAGGAGTGCGGGTAAGCTACTACAAACAGCATAGTGAACGCATTATTGTGACCAAGATAGAAACGAAACCCACGCCTACCACAGTAGTACAAATTTATATGCCAACTAGCTCCGTAGATGACGACGAGATTGATGAAATGTATGATGAGATAAAAAAAATTATTCAGATAGTGAAGGGAGACGAAAATTTAATAGTCATGAGCGACTGGAATTCGACAGTAGGAAAAGGTAGAGAAGGAAACGTAGTAGGTGACTATGGAATGGAGGCAAGGAATGAAAGAGGCAGCCGCCTGGTAGAATTTTGCACAGACCATAACTTAATCATAGCTAACACTTGGTTCGAGTATCATGAAGGAAGGTTGTATACACGGAAGAAGCCTGGAGATACTGGAAGGTTTCAGATGGTTTCAGACAGATTATATAATGGTAAGACAGAGATTTAGGAACCAGGTTTTAAATTGTAAGACATTACTAGGAGCAGATGTGGACTCTGACCACGATCTATTGGTCATGAACTGTAGATTAAAACTGAAACATCAGCAAAAATGTGGGAATTTAAGGAGATGGGACCTGCATAAACTGACAGAACCAGAGGTTGTAAAGAGTTCCAGGGAGAGAATTAGGGAACGATTGACAACAATGGGGGAAAGAAATACAGTAGGAGAAGAATGGATAGCTCTGATAGATGAAATAGTGAAGGCAGCAGAGGGTTAAATAGGTAAAAAGACGAGGGCCAACAGAATTACTTGGGTAACAGAAGATATACTGAATTTAATTGATGAGAGGAGAAAATACTAAAATGCAGTAAATGAAGCAGGCAAAAAGGAGTACAAACGTCTCAAAAATGAGATCGACAGGAAATGCAAAGTGGCTAAGCAGGAATGGCTAGAGAACAAACGTAAGGATGTAGAGGCATATATCACTAGGGGTAAGATAGATACTGCCAACCGAAAAATTAAAGAGAACCACTTGCATGAATATCAAGAGCTCAGGCGGAAACCCAGTTCTAAGCAAAGAAGGGAAAGCAGAAAGGTGGCAGGAGTATATAGAGGGTCTATACAAGGGCGATGTTCTTGAGGACAATATTATGGAAATGGAAGAGGATGTAGATGAAGATGAAATGGGAGATACGATACTGCGTGAAGAGCACTGAAAGACCTAAGTCCAAACAAGGCCCCGGGAGTAGACAACATTCCATTAGAACTACTGACGGGCTTGGGAGAGCCAGTCCTGACAAAACTCTACCATCTGGTGAGCAAGATGTATGATACAAGCGAAATACCCTCAGACTTCAAGAAGAATATAATAATTCCAATCCCAAAGAAAGCAGTTGTTGACAGATATGAAAATTACCGAACTATCAGTTTAATAAGTCACAGCTGCAGAACACTAACGCGAATTCTTTACAGACGAATGGAAAAACTGGTAGAAGCCGACCTTGGGGAAGATCAGTTTGGATTACGTAGAAATGTTAGAACACGTGAGGCAATACTGACCTTATGACTTATCTTAGAAGAAAGATTAAGGAAAGGCAAACCTAAGTTTTTGCATTTGTAGACTTAAAGAAAGCTTTTGACAATGTTGACTGGAATACTCTCTTTCAAATTCTAAAGGTGGCAGGAGTAAAATACAGGGAGCGAAAGGCTATTTACAATTTGTTCAGAAACCAGATGGCAGTTATATGAGTCGAGGGACATAGAAGGGAAGCAGTGTTTTGGAAGGGAGTGAGACAGGGTTGTAGCCTCTCCTCGATGTTATTCTATCTGTATATTAAGCAAGCAGTAAAGGAAACAAAAGAAAAAATCGGAGTAGGTATTAAAATTCATGGAGAAGAAATAAAAGCTCTGAGGTTCGCCGATGACATTGTAATTCTGTCAGAGACAGCAAAGGACTTGGAAGAGCAGTTTAACGGAATGACAGTGTCTCAAAAGGAGGATATAAGATGACCATTAACAAAAGCAAAGCGAGGATAATGGAATGTAGTCGAATTAAGTCGGGTGATGTTGAGGGAATTAGATTAGGAAATGAGACACTTACAGTAGTAAAGGAGTTTTGCTATTTGGGGAGCAAAATAACTGATTGTGGTCGAAGTAGAGAAGATATAAAATGGAGACTGGCAATAGCAAGGAAAGCGTTTCTGAAGAAGAGAAATTTGTTAACACCGAGTATAGATTTAAGTGTCAGGAAGTCGTTTCTGAAAGTATTTGTATGGAGTGTAGCTCTAGTACCTTCCGCCGCGGAAGTCGAACACGCGCCAGAACAAATGGACGTGGTCAGCCCATAGAGGGCTCCGCCTCCGCGGCGGCTATTCCGTGCAGACCGCAGCCATTAGCCACTCCCTCCGGTTTCGTATATAGGGACCCGCTCTGCCCTAGTCCCGTCAGTCTGGTACTCGCTCTGGATTTCGTTTCTATCTCGGCGGTACTGCGTTCTGGTCGTTGCTCGTTGTTGACATTTGCCTGGCTCTGGTTCCGAGTGGATTTACTGTTGGTGTATGGTGTTGTGGTTTCCACAAGCCTCCGTTGTTTATCTCTTCCTTGTTGTGTCGCTCATAGTCGGTCGTGGTCGGTTGTCGTCAGTTGTCGTTGGCCTGTCGTCCGACTCGTCCTGTGTTTACCCGGTGGTGCGTGCTCCACCGCCGGCGGCTTCCCCGCCTGGCGGCTCCGATCCGCAGTCCAAGGTGTTCGCGCAGTTGGTTTTGGTTACTTCATTGGCGACGAGGTAAACGGAACATAAGGGTATGGAAGAGAAATTGCTCACTGTCTTGGAGCAACAGCAGCAGCTCATGCGACAGCAGCAGCAGCAGCAGTTGGAGGTCTTACAGACGTCACTGCAGTTGCTTTCAGACAGGGTCAATAAGCGGGATTCCCTCCCACCTCATCTCCCACGTGCCCCGCTTTCAGACATGTTCCCACGTCGGCCGTCGTTCCCACCGTTCAACGACGCAAAAGAGGATTGGGAAACGTACCTGCATCGTCTGAAGCAACGTTTCACGGCCTTTCAGGTGTCGGATGACTCTCTGCAGCGGTCGTTATTCTTGTCTTGGGCGTCACCGGACACGTTTTTCTTGCTCCGCAAGTTGGCACCGTTAGCCGACCCTGTGGCTCTCTCCTTTCACGAGATCTGTTTGTTGCTAACTAACTATTATTCCCAGCGATACCACGTGGTTGCGTCTCGCTTGGAATTCCATCAATACCACAAGCAGCCGGGTCAGTCCTACCGTTCCTGGGTGACGGATTTGGAAGGCCTCAGCCGCAAATGCAACTTCACGTGCACCAATCAGCAGTGCAAGGCGTCATATGCAGATTCGTTGATTCGGGATGTGGTCGTTCAACTGGCGCCCGATCCAGAGGTCCGCACTGCGGCGTTAAAGTTGGACAACCCCTCGTTGGAAGACATTCTGCGTATTGTCCATTCCTTCGAAATTGATCAGGCGGCGAACGAACGTCTCATGGCGCGGCCCCAGGTGGCAGCGGTCCACTTCCCGATCCACTCCTTCCCGCTGTCGACGGGGCTCAGTCTCCAGAAGGCACCGCCGTCGAGATTCCTCGCTGTCTGACGTCCCTATGGGGTCCGAACCGCCGGTCTCCCCTCGACGTCGGCCGCGTGGCCCCCTCCCGTCGTGCCCCCAGTGCTTCTCGGCCCACACTCGAGCTGATTGTCCCCATCGCTGGAAGACCTGTTCGCTCTGTGAGACAGAGGGCCACCTTCGATCAGTCTGTCGTAGCCGCTCGACCCGCCCCGTCCCGCCCCTGCAGGCCAACAGGAAGCCGTCCAGGCTTTACACGCAGTCGCCCCTCGGACCGACACATTAGCTCAAAAGTTATTCCTCACCCTACGCATCTTTAACGAGGACGTCCGTTTCCAGGTTATACGGGGGCTACGGTTTCTTTGGTCAATCTGACGACGTATGCACGTCTCGGGTCTCCAGAATTGTCCCCACCCTCTCGGAGGTTCCATCCCTCTCCGTGGACATTTTTCTGTCATGGCCATCTACAAAAACGTTCCCCGGCCCCTTACCCTATTTGTGATGGACCACCCGTCGGCTTCGGACATTTTTGGACTAGATGCGTTTACACGGTTTGGCTTTTCCATTCAAGACGAAGTGCAGTTCGTTTCGACTACGGTTCCATTTCAGGACCTAGACGATCTGTGCGTGTCCTTTTCCTCTCTGTTTTCGGCAGACCTGGGCTGCGCTTCCGATTTCCAGGCACTCATCACTTTACTGCCGAACGCACGGCCTCCCTTTTGTCGGGCTCGGCCTCTTCCGGTAGCTTTGCGTGCGGCCGTCCAGCAGGAACTCGATCGGCTCCAGGCTGCGGGGGTTATCGAGCCAGTACAATCGAGTGCCTGGGCAAAGCCCTTAGTGGTCATCAAGAAACCCAATGGATCGCTTCGTGTTTGTGGGGATTTTGGGGCTACGGTCAACGCTGTCTTTGGTCGAAACTTATCCCATTCTCCGACAGGAAGACCTTCTCGCTAAACTGGCAGGTGGCGAGTACTTTTCTAAGATTGATCTGGCAGAAGCCTATCACCAATTGCAGTTGGATGAGGCATCGCAGGCCATCGTCGTCATCAACACGCCTTTCGGTCTCTATAAATACAAGCATCTTCCAATTGGCATTTCCTCTGCCCCTGCGATTTTCCAGCGGTATCTCGAGCAACTTACGCAACCAATACCGGCCTGTGTCAATTACCTCGATGATATCTTAGTCACGGGGCGCACGCGCCAGGAACATCTGGGCAACCTCAGTACCTTATTTCACGCCCTGCAGGCTGCGGATTTACGTTGTCGGCTGGAAAAGTGCAGTTTTTTTCATCCGGGAGTACTTAGGACATTGGCTCAGTAAAGATGGCATTCGCCCTTTGGACCGCAGTGTCGCAGCCATCGATGCCCTTCCACGTCCACAAAACTTATCCGAACTCCAGGTATTTTTGGATTTTTTTTCTTTATTGTTATTTTTAAACCCGTACAAACAGGCAGGCTGTCAGCAGCATGTTACGCTGCTCTTCAGCCATATAATAGACAAAGAAACAACAGAAAGAAGACACATAAGTTACATAACGGTGGGTAATAAAACAGTAGACACATAAAGGCAAACATGGAGCCGTTCACACTCGACGATAATCCACACTACAAACTGTTGACACGACGCACAAACACTGAAGATGTCGATGGCACAGGTGAACGATGGAGTGCGACAGTGAACACTGAACACTAAACACGACGGCACACACGAGACACTGATGGCGATGATCTCCGGCGCGCGAATGTCCACGTAGCGTGTGCAAGTCCGGGGACCTGCCAAGAGGGGAAGAACGGTGAGGAGGGGGGGAGATGGGAGAACAAAAACGCCAATGGCTGAGGAGATGGGAGGAGGGGTAGAGGGACAGGGGAGGGGAAGCCCGGGGGAGGAGTGGGGAGAAATGGAGGAGTGGGGGAAGGGGGAGAGAAGGGAGGGAGGGTGCCCAAAGGAGCAAACACAGGACGAGAGAGGGAGGATCAAAGGTGTTAGGAGGGGTACATGGAGGGGAGGAGGGCATCATCAGGGAGAGGGAGCTGGCGGGCAGGGGTGGGAGAGGATGGGGGAGACAAGTGGGTGAGGAGGATCGAGTTTTCGGGAGGTGTACAGGATCTGTATCCATTCAAGGAGGAGGTGGGGGAACGGAATGCGGTCGTACAGGATTTTTGGGGAAAGTCAATTATTACTTAAAGTTCTTACCCTGAGCCGCCCACGTCGTGCATCCCCTAAATCGCCTGCGTCGCAAAGGGGTACCTTACACGTGGACTTCGGCCTTCCATCAGGCTTTCACCTGCCTGAAGACAATGCTGAAACCTGCCCCTTGCCTTATGCCTTTCTCTCCGGATCGTCCCTTGGTGGTGGCGGCCGATGCCTCAGCGTATGGGATTGGGGCTGTCCTGGCACACAGGAATGAGGATGGGTCGGAACAACCTGTGGCATATCCATCCAAGACGTTAACCCCTGCGCAAAGGAATTACTCTCAGATCGAAAAGGAGGCTCTTGCCATTATTTTTGCAGTTCAGAAATTTCAGATTTACCTGTTTGGGGCGCAGTTCACCCTCCTCACGGATCACAAGCCCTTAGTGTCGCTTTTCGGGCCCCATTCGCACCTCCCAGAATGGACGGCTCAGTGTCTTCAGCGCTGGGCGTTGTTCTTGCGTAATTACACTTACACGATCCACTATAAGCCCACCATTCAACACACTAATGCAGATGCCTTGTCACGTCTCCCAGCAGCACCCAATCCATCGTACGACCAGCAGGAAGTCCTGTGCTTCCACATTGACTCTGCCCGCCGAGAGACTCTCAATGGATTTCCTCTGACGGTACGCAAATCGCCGCTTCCACGCGCAAGGACCCCATTCTGCGGCAAGTCCTCCGCTATGTGACCCATGGTTGGCCTTCCTACCTTACCCGACGTTTGAAAACTGACTTCAGCCCGTCGCGTCACGTCTCACACAGACTTTCGGTGATGGAGGAGGTCCTCCTGTTGTCCACGGACTCGGACGCCCATCGGGTGGTCATCCCTCTGGACTTACGCCACCACGTACTGCACTTATTACACCGCGGACACTGGGGGATGTCTCGCATGGAGGCGTCGGCTCGACGACATGTCTATTGGTCAGGGATCGATGGCGACATTGAGCACCTGGTCCGTGGTTGCACAGTGTGTGCGCGTCATCAGGCTAGTCCTCCACAATCTTTCGCGCCCTGGCCAACACCCAGCCAACCCTGGGACAGGATCCATCTCGATTTTGCAGGCCCCTTCTTAGGCTCCATGTTGTTCCTTATCATTGATGCCTATTCCAAATACCCATATGTGGTCTGCATAGCGTCCACCACCACTCACGCCAACCTCACCGCCTTGGCCCAGGTGTTGACCATTGAAGGCCTTCCTCAGATGTTGGTCACAGATAATGGGCCACAATTCACGCCGTCCTCGTTCCAGACCTTCTGCTCCGCTAACGGTATCAAACACATTCACTCTCCCCCCTTCCATCCTTCCTCCAATGGCGCAGCGGAACGCATGGTCCGCACTTTCACGCAGCAACTGATGAAATCAGTGGAGCCGTCGGCCACCACCTCGGCCCTCACCTTGTTTCTCAGCAACTACCGCACTACGCCAGTGGCCGGTCATAGTCCTGCCGAACTCCTTCACGGGCGACAACCTCGGACCCTCCTCCACCTGCTGACACCATCCCCTTCTGGGCCCCGCTCTCGCCCCTCCCGGCGCTACGCCCCGGGCATGGCCGTGTGGGCCCGCTCCTATGGCAGCACACCTGCGTTCCCGCAGTTGGTTTTGGTTACTACAGTAGCCATGTATGGAAGTGAAACATGGACAATAAATAATTTAGACAAGAAGAGAATAGAAGCTTTCGAACTGTGGTGCTACAGAAGAACGCTGAAGATTAGATGTGTAGATCACATAACTAATGAGGAGGTATTGAATACAATTGGGGAGAAGAGAAATTTGTGGCACAACTTGACAAGGTATCGGTTGGTAGGGCATATTCTGAGGCATCAAGGGATCACCAATTTGGTATTGGAGGGCAGCGTGGAGGGTAAAACTCGTAGAGGGAGACCAAGAGAAGAACACACTAGACAGATTCAGAAGGATGTAGGTTGCAGTAGGGGGGAAATGAAGAACCTTGCACAGGATAGAGTAGCATGGAGAGCTGCATCAAACCAGTCTCTGGACTGAAGACCACAACAACAACATCAAATAAAATCGTATCTTCTGAACGGTTTGCGTTAGGATGTTCAAACTGCACGTTTAGCCTTGGGCCATGGTGGAAATTAGTATGTGTAGTATGGTTCGGTTGAGGGACAGAGCCCACTTTCATTTGGATGGGTTAGTCAATAAGTGAAATTTTCACATTTGGTGGGACTGAAAATCCGCATTTCGCGATCGAGAAGTCTCTTCACTCTCAGCAGGTGACTTTGTAGTGGGCCATGTCCAGTCACGGAATGATCGGCGCGATATTCCTTGATGGCACGGTAACTACCGAACGGTACGTCAAGGTTTTGGAATATGATTTCATGCCTATTATCCAAAGAGATCCTGGTTTCGTCCAGATGTGGTTCATGTAGGACGGATCTCGACTCCATGGAAGCAGGAGAGTGTTTGATGTCCTGAAGGAGCACTTTGGGGACCCATTCTGCCTCTGGGGTACCCAGAGGCCACTGACATGGCTCTCGATTGGCCGCTATATTCTCCGGACCTGGACATATGCAACCCCCTTTTGTGGAGTTATATTAAAGACAAGGTGTATAGCAACAACCGCAAAACCACTGCTGAACTGAAAACAGCCAGTCCGGAGGTCATCGACAGCATCGACGTTCCGACGCTTCAGCGGGTCATGCAGACTTTCGCTATTCGTCTGCGCCATATCGTCGCTAATGATGGCAGGCATATCGAACGTACCTGCAGTGACATTTACATGATGAATAAAGTCTGTGCATGCTGTAGTTTGCAAGTGATGCAGGTATCTACAGCATGTTGCACAATTCTTGTTTCAGGTTCCTTGGGATTGTAGAGCGGACGTAGTAGATGAAGTTTTTGTAAAGGCGACATAATAGTTGAAGTTTTTATAAGGAACCAATGTCCATAAATGTACAGCTTGGATGCCGGCCGGGGTGGCCGAGCGGTTCTAGGCGCTAGTCTGGAACCGCGCGACCGCTACGCTCGCAAGTTTGAATCCTGCCTCGGGCGTGGATGTGTGTGATGTCCTTAGGTTAGTTAGGTTTAAGTAGTTCTAAGTTCTAGGGGACTGATGACCTCAAAAGTTAAGTCCCGTAGTGCTCAGAGCCATTTGAACCATTTTAAACAGTTTGGATGTAGAACATGTTTAAAGACTGGATAAGTTTGAGACCACCCCCACATTACTGACGCAGTGGGAACAATGACCTTTGACCTGTTTGCTCTACAGGACCGCATGCAGTGGGCAATGTTACGAGTTCTTGTCGTCAGTATCTCTTCTACGTGACGAAGGACGCCCTCTTCAAAGTCAATTGTGCGGCGCGTCCGTGGAGCACCAAAGTCGATCTTCGCAGTTACGAACGTACCAGTTTCTCGCAGCCGCTGTTGTGCTCCGACTTAGGTGTCATGTGACGTCATAATTAGAAAACAGACTGACGACGGTTCTCCCTTCTCAGTTTGTGTGCGTACCGCCAGGTGGGAGATTTGAAACTGATCCGATGTTCAAATGTGTTTTATATTCAAAGCGGATGTTTCCGCACATGTGACATCCCTATCAAAACTTCGCAAGCCTATAATAGGAATTACCAGGATGTACTGATAAGACCTTGGATTTTCCTAGTTAAATTTCATGCAGATTAATTCCGACGTTTTGGCATTAAATCTTGTGTTGTAATTCGAAGGTGGAGAGGGGAGAACGGTACGGAACGGGAACGAACTAATAGTATGAGCTGCAGCGGGACTTGTTGCGGAATCAGCGGCGACGTGTGAAAATGTGTGCTAGACCGCGACTCGAACCCGGGATTTCCTACTTACTAGGCAGTTGCGTTAACCATCCGGACACGAATGTGCACACTGTCACGATATACTCGCCGGCCGACACACATTTCCACCTATCACCACCTATCCACATTTCTATAATTGAACCTTGTTCTTTGCATTATACGTGATACTAAATACGAAGCAGTAACATTCGTTAATTTTGCTGTGGAGGTTTGACGTGAACATGGCATAAGAAAATCGAGACTTTACAATGGAAGAATGTCGTGCTGTGATTAAGCATCTTTCTTTAAAACAGAACAGGGTCAAACAAATTTATGATGATATGTCTGGCACATTGGATGGTAACTACCCTTTCTACTCCACTATCAACAATTGGGTTGCTGCATTTAAAACAGGGTGCTTCTGCACTGAAGATAAAGAGTGTCCTGAAAGGCCAACACAAATCAGAATTCCGGAAACTGTGGATTCTGTTCATTCCACGATCCCGGATGATCGAGGGTGACTACTAAAAGTATAGTCCCTGCGCATGTCCCGAGAGTGTGAGGGTCATGTCATTCTTATTTTGGGCTCTCAGTGTAATGAGTTCCCAAATTTCTCAATGCAGACCAAAAGGGTGAACGATTCGTTGTTCGACATTCCATTTTGGTCCAACTTCGCCGGGATGGATATACACTTATGACCAGAGATTAAAGAACAGTCCAAAGAACGGCGACACCGTGGTTCTCCACGTCCGAAGAAGTTCAAAACACAAAGATAAGCAAACAGGTTGCTCGCATCGGTATTTTCGGATAAAAGTGGAATTCTACTTATTGACTACTTACAAAATGGTAAAACTGTCATGGTAAAGTACTATGTTGAACTTCTCGACAACAGGCCAAGGAAACGGAGGAAAGGAATATTGTTTTTGCAAGGCATTGCCTCTCCTCACAATGGGACCATCACGCAGCAAAAACTGGCAGATTTTCACTTTCAAACCCTTAAACATTCACTCTGGCCCCCTCACGCTGTTATGTATTTCCAAAGGTCAAGAATCAAGGGAAAAGGATTTCTAAATAGTAAGGAAGACTGCGGATCTCTGGTTCGCAACACAGTCGAATTTTTTTAATGGGTTAAAGAAGTTGGAATAAAGTTACCATATATGTGAGGAGCTGAAGAAGCAGTAAATAAATTTTTCAAGCTCATTACAGTACTGTTTCTTTATAATTCCACGGACTTTTCAGCACGCATTCGTGCGAAACACTGTATATTATGACGTACTGCATGAGAAACGCTACATAAATATCCATTCCGATCTTGATAGTATATCAAAGTAGTGCATACATTGGAAACTTATTTTACGTGTTTAGAAACGTGAATATCTGAACTAATATCCTACAACAGTAACGTCAATGAGTCATAAATGGCTCTGAGCACTATGAGACTTAACATCTCAGGTCATCAGTCCCCTAGAACTTAGAACTACTTAAACCTAACTAACCGAAGGACATCACACACATCCATTCCCGACGCAGGATTCGAACCTGCGACCGTAGCGGTCTCGCGGTTCCAGACTGAAGCGCCTAGAACCGTTCGGCCACCAGGGGCCGGCTTAATGAGTCACAATTCCAATCTGTTACCCAATACAAATACCAGGTTGTAACAATTTGTACGGACGTGGAATGGAATGAACACAGAGTCTCAATCGTAGGGAAAGGGGGTAGCAGACTTCACTGGCAGGATATTGAGAAAGTGCAGGCAGTCTACAAATGAGACTGTTTATAGATCGTTTGTGCGGACCGTCGCAGAATATTGGGCAACTTTGGGAGGACATATACTATATGGAATTAAGAGGGCATATGGAACGTATTCAAAGAAGGGCAGCACGAATGATCACAGGTTTGTTGAACTCTGCGGAGAGCGTCAAGGAAATGCTAGAACGTTAGACTGGGTTGACCGTTGAAAATAGGCGCCAATTACCCCACCAAAGCGGAAATAATTCCATGTTACAGTGTATAATGAAAACTTTATTTTTGAGACCTCTACTTATCGCTTCCGTGGGCATCAGGTATCTACAGCATGCACAGAGGCAAGTAAAGGTAATTTCAGGGGTACCCCAAGGGAGCCTGAGAAATTTGTTACTGTTTACAGTGTATGTAAATGATCCAGGAGAATGATTAGGAAGCTCTTTAAGGCTGTCAGCAGATGATGTATGAAGGGAGATAGCACCGCCAAAAGACAGTAAATATTTGCGGAGGGAGCTACAGAGTATTGATGAATGGTGCTGGGGCTGGCAGCTGAGCCAAGTTGGAAATGTATGTAACGTATTGTGCCTACAAAGCAAAAGACAGCCACTGCTGTACAACTACAGTACTGGTCACAAACAGCTCGAATCAGTAACCACCGTGAAATATCCAGGAGTATCATCTGGAGTGGCCTTAAGTGGAGTGAACACATACAAGAAACAGTAGAAAAAGAGATGTCACACTGAAATTTATTGGAAGCATCTTAAGGAAATGTAGTTCATCCACTAAATAAATGGTTCACAAGAGGCTTGTTCGACTTATTCTTGAGCGTTGCTCATCAGTCTGGGATCCTTACGAGGACAGGTTGGTAGGAGAGATAGAGAAGATCCAAAGAAGAGCGGAGCATTTCGCCACGGGGTCGATTACTCGGCGCGAAAGCGTTACAGAGGAGCTCAACAAGCTCCACTGGCAGACGCTCAAGGGAGGCTCTCGGGCATCACAGACAGGTTTACTATTGGAGGTTCGAGACAACGCTCTCCGGGAAGAGTCGGACAACATGTTTCTTCCTCCAACGTACAACTCGCGGTATGACCACAACGAAAAACTGCCAGGAATTAGACCTAATACAGAGGTTTACCGGCAATCATTCTTCCCACGCGCCAGTCACGAACGGAACAGGAAAGGCTGCATCAGTTAGTGGCGCCAGAAGTACCCTCCGCCGCTTACCGTCAGTTGGCTTGCAGAGTGCTGATGTAGATATAGATGTAGACATATTTAGGCAGTCATTCTTTGTGGGTCCCATATGCGATTGGACTGGGAGGAAACCCTAGCATGTCTCCCACGCACTTCATAGTGGTTATGTATGTTTATGTATGTGTAGATGCAGATACTGCCAACAAATTTTCTCGGCTCATAGTCGTTGCCAGGTCACCTGCCCTTGTGCTACCCTTGAATCTCAAGGCCCGTCGCATCATCTTCCACCGAGTCGCCGCTGAGCATCCTTATACAGCTCGTACGGCAGCGTCTGCGCCTACTTCTGCCTGTGGCGGTCCACTTGCAACCTCCCGTTGTGCCGGCTGTAGAACTCTTAGCTCGGCGTGCTGGCCGCCATGCAGTGGTAACTGATACAGTAGGGCCGAGATGAAGATGCCGCTCGCCAGTTCCGATGCTGTGCACTCTCTCCAGTGGTAAACAGAAGACTAACATCGAGTTTAGAACTGTCTCGCAATAATCTCTACTGCCAACGGCTAAAAAGAACATCCAGTTTCAGCTGCAAGTTGCGTATTTAACGCCGGCCGGAGTGGCCGAGCGGTTCTAGGCACTATGGTCTGGAACCGCGCGTCCGCCACGGTCACAGGTTCGAATCCTGCCTCGGGCATGGATGTGTGTGATGTCCTTAGGTTAGTTAGGTTTAAGTAGTTCTAAGTTCTAGGGTACTGATGACCTCAGCAGTTAAGTCTCATAATGCTCAGAGCCATTTGATATTTTTTTTTGCGTGTTTAACAGCTTTCAGAGGTAACAAAAAAGTGATTTTCAATAGTTCGTATGACCATAGGCCTAATATGAAAATTTAAAATGGTATCATCACCTGCTCATGAAAAGATTACGTAAAAGGTTTAACACGATAAGTCAAGTACTAGTTAGAAGCCTTAGACACTGGTACGTCTTGAGACAGGTTGACTCGCGGCGCACAAACTACCCGCTCTATAGTGATCCAGTATTTGAGAATCAGAGCACTTAACGACTTCACACAAATTCTGCACATAATTTCAGATCTTTCCGAAATGCTTTGACGCTCCTCCCCCTCCCCCCCCCCCCCCCCCACACACACACAATATAATGGAAGGAGAAGAGCTTATCGCTTACCACATTTTTACTGTTCATGCTGCAAAACTTCAGCATCAGGCATAAATTAATTACCTCCTTATTACTTACTGTAACCGCAACATTTTTTGGAGACAGTTTCACATGTAGCATTGAATGTATCCGCAAAATTATGTCATTCTACGACAAACAGTTTAGGAGGTGTGATGTTTTATAGTGTAAAATGCTATGAGGAATCGACGAATTATAGTCATGATTCTTCATGAAAGAAACGCGAATAAAAAGTTTTATGTGATCAGGCAACAACTCTAGGGCGGTGGTAGGGCGCAGTGCTGATGTGGGGGGCTGGAGTGGAGAATAGGAACAGTCTTTCAGGCAGATATTTACGTGTGTGTGAAATTAATTCACAAGCGTCGACATAGTTTATACCTTGCACAAGCAAGTAGGATCTCCTTGCCTTTGTTTCCTGTAATTTTGCTGGTATTGGATTTCCTGTTTATCGTAAATTGTAAGGGATAAGGAATCTTCTTCCTGCCGTCGTTGCTCAACACAGTACAAAATTATATTTATGAGAGACAAAAACATTAAAGGAATTCTGGTAGTGTACAAGTAAACTGTCTTTTGCATGCTGCGCATATTTTTTTAAAATTTTTTTACGAACCCAGATGCGTCTCACCTTTTTAACAAAGCGTCTTCAGTGCGTATCCTGGAGTGTTACACTGTCTTTTTGTTGCCACCTATCAGTTATGAAACTTTTTTTTTTTTTAGTAAAATGGAAAAGTGCTTACAGGTCTGCATCTAATTCATTATTTATAAAACAAGCACCTGTTCCTCATGTGGAAAATCGATTGAAAGGTTCTGATTTTTCTGACAGTCACTGTGTTTTCCTAACAAAACACTTTAACTTCTAATTCCTTTGTCTAATTTGTTTTTGTAAGTGTTGGCATCTTTTCCTGCTTTTGCTGTCATTTGTTTTTTCCTTGACTGTGTGTGTGTTGGTGTAATGTATGCGCGGGCGCGCGTGCGTGTGTGGGTGTTTGTGTGTGTGTGTGTGTGTGTGTGTGTGTGTGTGTGTGTATGTGTATGTGTGTGTAGGTGGGTGGGTGGGTGGGTGGCTGTCTGTTCAGTGTCGCCCACGTGAATCAATGCTGCCGTATATAAAATGATAGGAAAAGCCGTCCATCACGTATTTATTTCCTCATGAGCACATGTGGGTGGGGATGGCAAGAGATATTTTCTACTTAATTGCCGAGACCAGATATAGGCTATTAGAATGATTTATAGGCATTTGCAGCAGAAGGGAGAAGCGATAGCCGAGAATGTTGTGAGAGTACCTCATCTCACCGGAGACATTCTCTTCGGGGAATGCAGTAAACAAGGCCTAATGGATTCCGCTCCATTTCTTTGCTTAATGTCGCAGGAATGAAATATTTTGTTCCGTTCTGTAGCTTCCAAAGGTCCATAGAAAGGTGAAAGTTCGGTAAGCTGCAAATGAAACATTGGCCTCTGACGTAACATGTAAATCATTTCTATCAGAACACACGTGTAATATTTTTGCAGCACGGGAGAAACGTGTGAACAAGTAATTAGTCTACTAAATTGTGGCATCAACAAACTTTCCATTTTTAAACTCATCACTCTTGACAGCGGCTTACTGCGCCCTCCACCCCTGTTCTCTTAGTTCTAAGCTTTACGTCTCTGTGTACGTACTGCACCCAATATCCTTGCCAGTCTACATTTCCGTATCTACGTCTACATACATACTCGTAACCCAGTAGGACGCGCATGCCAGAGGGTGCTACTTGGTGCCGTACAGCATTGTAGGATTTCTTCGACGAGGTTGGGAAGAATGACTGTCCATATTGTAAGTAGGCTGTTTAGGTTTTTGTGTTGGTAACGGCACGTAGCGCTCTGTATGAAAATCACTGACTGTGCTGTGTGCAGTCTGTGACTGGTTGGCATTGTTGGAATTCGCTATTGTAGTGTTGGGCGGTTGGATGTGAACAGCACGTAGCGTTGCACAGTTGGAGGTGAGCCGCCAGCAGTGGTGGATGTGGGGAGAGAGATGGCAGAATTTTGAGAGCGGACGATCTGGACGTGTGTCCATCAGAACGAGTAAATTTGTAATACTGGATATCATGAAATGATACATATATTATCACTTTTGAACATTATTGAGGTGAATACATTATTTGTTCTCTATCAAAATCTTTCATTTGCTGACTATGCCTATCAGTAGTTAGTGCCTTTAGTAGTTAGAATCTTTTATTTAGCTGGCAGTAATCCTGCCAGGATTTAAAACAAAGGGGAACACAAACAGACATTTCCCTTCAAAGGAATTGGATAAATAATTTTTTAACGATTTGGTAACTTGTTTGCTAGAGTAAGTTATCGTGCTGCATCACTTTACTGTTAAAATGTGACATAGGTATTAGACATGGCCATCTTTACTGTAATATTTTTTCTGCTTGAGCTTTGTCATGTTTAGGTATAAGTTATAGCATTTGCTGCTGCTGTTTGCCAGGCATAGTGCCACTCAATTTCACTTTGTATTACTCTGTTAAGCCAGTTTTACTACTGATTTATTTTTCTTGTTGCTGTTCATTGGCTCATATTAGTTGTAATGTTGCATTTGCTTTGCTAATTTATATTTATTGCTGCTTGATTTGCCAATTTGCATTTTTTGTCATTGTTGTTTGTGTTAATTGTTTTGTGCTGCTGCATTGCCTTGTCCCTTAGTTTATACACCTGAGCTCAGTGGATTTAAGTTAGCTTATGAGGGGTTAGGTTATATAACAGAATGAGTTGCGATGAACTGGAAGAAATGCATTGAGAAGTTATACGAAAAACGTTATTTTTTTTAAAAAAGGGTATCGTACAATGAAGAATAATTATTTTGGAAGAGGATATGAACAGATTACAGAAAGCAGGTATAGATAGTACTTTTTGGGAATAATGATAAATGCAGGGAGATCTCCTAGAAGTAAAGAAAGTTTTGTTTGCAAAATAGTGCAGTGAAACAAACCCTGTCCTGTCCTTTTGTGTTATTCCGCTATATGTTTGTGTACCCTTGTATATTTGTGTTCTTCCTGTCTTTATGTGTTTATTTGATAGGATTTGTGTTGAAGAATTTTTCGAATAATGTGTTATTTACTTTGTAAATGTGTTTAGACACTATTTATTCTGTTCTGTTTTAATGCTCATGTGTGAGGTTGATGTTTCGAAAGTTATTCTGATCTTTTATATATTTACTTATGTCATAATTCCTGCAACTCTGATGTATATGAAACTTCCTGGCAGATTAAAACTGTGTGCCGGACCGAGACTCGAACTCAGTACCTTTGCCTTTCGCGGGCACGTGCTCTACCAACTGAGCTACCCAAGCTCGACTCACAGCTTTAATCCCGCCAGTACCTCGTCTCCTATGTATGTATATGTTTATTTCAATTCTTTTGTAAAGCCTGTATTACTACAAATGTTATCTGTATTATTATGTTTTCTAATGATGTTTTCTGTACCTTTGTAATTGTATTCTCATGTTATAAAATTGTAATTCACACCAGTTCATCAAATTAAGTAACTTGTAAGCATTCATTTCACTGCACACATTTCTGTTGGTCATGGTATATGTACAATATGTGAGAAGTTGGGACTATTGTTTGCACGTGTGTTAATAATTCAGCAAGGGACTGGTTAACAGAATTGCTGGTTCTAAGGACAATTCCAGAAACTTTGTGAGTGCACAAGTGGTGGTTTATGGACTTGCTATTTTGTCTCCAAGACTCTTTGATGATGACTGTGCACCTGCACAGTCGCAACAGATGGCTGCTGGCCATCTCTACATGGACTACAGTGGGTCTGCATCTTTGATGGCCCACCAATACCATACTCTCTACCAGGAGTACGGTGGGTCTGCTCTGTGATGACCTACCTACCAATATTCTTCAAAACTTCGACTGACTCTGCTGTGGGTTTGCTCTGTTTGGGACCATTACCTGTCTGCATGTCAAGAGTCAGCATTGTCTTTCCGTTGGAAGGACAACACTACGTCTTCAAGACTGCATAGAAATCCACAACTTCCGTGTGCATTTTCTTTTTCTAATCAGACTTTGTGCAATGCAATCACTATTGTGATAAATGATCAGGACTGTCTTTATGGACTGTGAGAAAATTTTAGCTTTTGACCAACATTGTATCAATAAATGTGTGCATTTGATTTCTTTGTTATTGTAATTATGAAATTATTTTTCCAATCTGTATTGGCCACTGCCCAAAACAATTTGTAAAATTTTTTGTGGAGAGCATGGGGGCTATGTAAGTAGGCTGTTTAGGTTTTTATGTTGGTAACGGCACGTAGCGCTCTGTATGAAAATCACTGACTGTGCTGTGCGCAGTCAGTGGCTGGTTAGCATTGTTGGAATTCGCTTTTGTAGTGTTGGGCGGTTGGATGTGAACAGCACATACCGTTGCGCAGTTGGAGGTGATCCGCCAGCAGTGGTGGATGTGGGGAGAGAGATGGCAGAATTTTGAGAGCGGACGATCTGGACGTGTGTCCATCAGAAAGAGAAAATTTGTAATACTGGATATCATGAACTGATACATATATTATCACTTTTGAACATTATTGAGGTGAATAGATTGTTTGTTCTCTATCAAAATCTTTCATTTGCTAACTATGCCTATCAGTAGTTAGTGCCTTTACTAGTTAGAATCTTTTATTTAGCTGGCAGTAGTGGCACTCGCTGTATTGCAGTAGTTCGAGTAACGAAGATTTTTGTGAGGTAAGTGATTCATGAAAGGTGTAGGTTATTGTTGGTCAGGGCCATTCTTTTGTAGGGATTATTGAAAGTCAGATTGCGTTGCGCTAAAAATATTGTGTGTCAGTTTAGTGTTGATCAGGATAAGTAAAGAGAGAAATGTCTGAGTACGTTCAGTTCTGCTCAGCTGTTTGAAAATCAAATAACGTAAGAGGTTTATCAGCACAGTAATTCACTAATTTTTCTAAGGGGACATTTCAATATGCCTCTGTGAGTGCTGTAATTAGTTAAGCCTAATCTTTACGGTCTCACGGGAGTTACACGTACGGGGATGAGCAATAGGTACAGATTCTTCATATACTACTGATTCTCGAAAATCTGTATGCAGTATTTCTCGAGATTACTGACGTCTATCTACAAGCATCCGCCATTTCGGGTTTTTCAACGTCTTTGTGACACTCTTCCGTGTGTCAAACGAACCTGTGAACATTAGTACCACTCTACTCTGTATGCGTTCAGTACACCTTGTTATCCCTATTTAGCATGAGTTCCATACATTTCAGTAATACCGTAAGAAGTGTTGCACAGGTTATTTGTAAGCAGTCTGCTTTGTGGACTGAGTGCATTTTCCAAGCAAGCTGACAACAAACCGCAGTCTGCCATCCGCTTTACGTACAACCGAGACTGTGCGTTCATTCCATTTCATATCTCTCCAGAATGTTATATCCTAGTGTTTGTGCGAATCGACTGATTCCAGTTGTGATTCACTGGATGCTACTTTTCTGTGTCTATGGAGAGCCTTGCAGCATTCATGGTATCAGTTCCGTCCAGCACTACTTCAGACATTAGTCGAGTCCATGCCATGTCATGTTGCGCGACTTTTGCGTACCCTACACGATATTAGGCAAGTGTACCAGTTTCTTTGGGTCTTCTGTGTATAGTTGTTCTTAAATGATTAAACTGTCATTCAGTTCGGAGCGTATTTTCTGCATTAGCATCAGTATGATGTATAGCCCCCAAGGGCACAAGTACAATCTTCTGTTCGTTGTGGCATGTAAGGTAACAACCTCAGTACCATTTATCTGGAGGAATGTACGGCGATTCCCGAGACACCTGTAGCAGTTCGTGGAGACTGAAAGCTGGAGACTGGTATGGAAGTATACACCTTACCGTCACAACGCAACCCAGACGTACTCTGTGGGTGACAGATCAGGAAATGCCCAGAAGAGACAGGGACACGTCTGTTCCTCAAGACGTTTGTTGTGTGGTGGGGTGAAGTGCAGTGCTGAGTACTGCGTACCCTTGTGGAATATGCCATTTGGTTCCCGTGTCATGCAGGGTACGACAACACGGTTTAACGTTATTGCCACATACTGGAGAGCAACATTCAAAAGGCGGCATATCATTTGTCAGTTCCTCACATGACGATTCCAAGTGTTGATCTGCAGAATCACTGCTTCCTGTGATGCCTCACAGGGTGTAGATCTTACTGCTACAATAAGAAGTAAGACTAATACTTCTTTTGTTTATTTAAATATATATCATAGTCACACTGGCCAACAGAATTAAGAATCAGTTTTTCGAAACCACTTTATTGCCATCGATTGCGATGTATCAGTTTGAAATTTGACTCAAAGATGACTACAACCTCCCTCTGTTGCGGAGCAAACGTATGGTGAACTGTGACGTCACCCTCGGTCTCCACGACGCTTCGTGTGTGGTGGATTAATGATGTTACAATAACACCAAATTTCACCACAGTTCTTCCCAGTGCCACAGTGGACGTGTCATGAGATAGGAAGGTCGTCACAGCCCGTCTTATTGACATTGAACCCCTTCTTTTGACGTCTTTGCGATGGAGGTCAGAACCGCGACGCCCACACGTTGAACTCACGCGGTTTTCTTACGAGTAACGGAGGAAAACATTATAGACAATCCGCCGCTCAAAGTGGGCACGTAAAGGCCGCAGGGGATGCATAAATGGCGTCAGTGACACTGTTCCTAGTGGTTCCAATACGCACACGAGAGCAAAAACTGCGGTCGCGCTGCGTTCCAAGCGGGTGTGATCATGTTCGGAGGGGCTGGAGGCCCACAATGTCCTAAAAGTAGAGTTGAAACAACCAAGTGTATCAGCAGCGCCAAAGGTTGCGAAAAACGTCTTCCTGCGAACTGTCGTTTAGGACCACGAAATTTGTGGGAATCAACCCCACGTGAATGGATGGTTTCATTGACGCCCTTTATGCCACCCACTGTGGCCGTTAGGTGCCTATTTTGAGCGGTGGCGTGTTTGGGATATTTTCCTCGGGCACTCATGTGAAAACCGTGTGATTTCAGCGCCGTGCATCGTGATTCTGACCTACATTGCAGAGACGTTGAAACAATGGTTGAAATGTCGGTAAGAGGGGCTGTGGCGACCTTCACGGTGGCAATGGACAATCTTCTGGAGAAATTAGGTGACAACGCGACACCTTTAACCCACATTACACGCCATATGAACTTCTGAGCTGTGACTTTTCTCCGCAAGCGTCGTCCAGCCCAAGAGTGACGTCGCAGGACGCGAAGCTTCTGCACCATTACAGACAAAGGTTGTGCGCACCTTTGAGCCAAATTTAAATCTTACACGTCGCAATGGGTGGGAATTACTAGGTTTCGAAAAAGTAGACCTTTAGTTCTGTTGTGCAGTGTAGGTGCTCCAGGGAGTTTGTCACTTCGCAAACTGTGCATGCCTTCCCATTCTGACCAGTACGTAAAACAGTGCCTGGTCCGTCCTCAACTCTACCTTGTCAACTGGACTCCGCTACTAGTCTCAGCTATGCCGGTATTTCCCACTGCACTTATCTCAACACTGACAGATACTAATCTCGCGACAACAAGACAGGACTCAACTGCTCAGTACAATGTGTGATGAAAAGCCTTTTGTAATCTCGTCATATCCTCTCTAGCATGCCAGTCGCTGTCCGCTAGCGAATGTAGCAGTCTTGTCTTGGGTCCAGCACATACACTCGTACCTCTATGATCCCCAGATCTCGGTTCCCCATTTCCTCTGATGCCATTGTGTACCCTATCACCTAGCTTGTTAGCTTCCCAAGCATACGCATGTTGTTCAACACTCTGCTCTCCAAACTCGCTATCTGTGAGGTGTGTCAGTTCACCGCTGATTTATCATCCTCTGCCAACTCCTTCACTCCCCTCAATGTCTCATTCAATTCGCTTACGTCACTGTCTTCCGCTGCTCTAAATACAGTCTTCAAAATATTTCCCCTCGTGTGTATCTAACCTCTCTTCCGTTACGGAGCGAACGCGGCACAACCTCCACTGCTTATTGCATTTGTTCTCGCAATTGATTATATGACTTACGTTATTCTCACGCTCCAGGGGAAACAGCCCCACGAACTCCTCGATTATTGGCTACCCATCGACAGAAAGAAACATCTACTGCAGGAATTCCCTCGCATTCAAAACTAGACTCAGCGTCCATTGGCTAGTAATCACGACATCTTCTTGTCTGGCAAACAGAATTCCTCCATCCAGGATTTGGTTGCACGGCACTCCCACTCCACCCCAGGTGATGAGATACAGCAGTCCACGACTAGCATCAGTATCATCCTCACCTTCATTGTAAAGCAACCTGAGGACGGGGAGTCCCATCATTCTCCATCCCTCCTCACAAAACAGCTGGCATTAGTCAGCACTTCACGTAAAAAATTGAACAACTCTTTGTTTTAACATAAAACTTATTCGTTCACCCTTAAGATATTACAACTCGATACCTCTCACGTGATAACTTCCACTATGTCTTGCCATAAAAATAAAAAACTTCCGACTTTTGCAACTGAAATTTGTTCTTGAGCAGGACGAAGTGGCCGTGCGTTTCTAGGCGCTGCAGTCTGGAACCGCAAGACCGCTACGGTCGCAGGTTCGAATCCTGCCTCGGGCATGGATGTGTGTGATGTCCTTAGGTTAGTTAGGTTTATCTAGTTCTAAGTTCTAGGGGACTAATGACCTCAGAAGTTGAGTCCCATAGTGCTCAGAGCCAACCATTTGTTCTTGACTACCGCACATGTTTCACCTGTTCATGTTAGGCGTCTTCAGTGGTAAACATTCTTCCGCGCTGTTGGTGCATTTGTTGTTCTATATGTGCTAAATGCACATGGTATAGGTAAATATTACTTTGCATATAAGCTATATTCAGTGACGGCGCGTCGTGTGTGTCCTGTGGTTCATTGAACTCCTGCAAAAAAGTTGATTGTGCCAATCATAAACGTATATTTTTAAACAAACATTCTTCCTTTCTCCTGGTATTACACTGAAGCGCAAAAGAAACTGGTACAGGCATGCATATTAAATACAGTTACGTAAACAGGCAGAATACGACAGTACGGTCGGCAACGCCTGTATAAGACAAGTGTGTGGCCCAGTTGTTAGATCGGTTACTGCTGCTACAATGACAGATTATCAAGATTAAAGTGAGTTGAAAGTGGTATTATAGTCGGCGCACAAGCGGTGGAACACATCTCCGCGGTAGCGATGAAGTGGGGATTTTCCCGCACGACAATTTCACGAGTGTACCGTGAATATCAGGAATCCGGTAAACCATCAAATCTCCGACAGCGCTGCGGCCGGAAAAAGATCCCACAAGAACATTACCAACGATGACTGAAGAGAATCGTTCAACGTGAGGGAAGTGGAACCTTTTTTATATCCTGCCCACTCGTCTAATATATGGTGCCTAGGAAACTGTTTTCTCGGATCGCTGGACAACAATTCAAGCAAATCGTATTAATGAATATTTAACTCTGAGTATCCACAAAGATGTGTCGCAATCAAATGGCGACATGCAAGTAAACGATGTCCTTCGATATATACAATTTCAATGCAAGCAACAAAATTCAGTTCATAAGTGACCGCTATAGCGTTTTGTATGACGGCTTGTCGTCCACTCCGGCTGCGTCTATGCTGCGCGACGCTTATATTCTCTTCATGTGTGAGAAGTAGGGACTGATAGTGTTTGCACGTGTGTTGGTAATTCAGCAAGGGACTGGATAACAGCATTGCTGGTTCTAAGGACAATTAAAAGAAAAACTTTCTGAGTGCACAAGTGGTGGTTTATGGACTTGCTATATTCTCTGCAAGAATCTTCGATGGTGACTGTGCACCTGCACAGTCGCAACGGATGGCTGCTGGCCGTCTATACCAGGACTGCAGTGGGTCTGCACCTCTGGTGGCCCACCAATACCGTAATCTCTACCAGGACTGCAGTGGGTCTGTTCTGTGATGACCTACCTACCAATATTCTTCCAAACTACGACTGACTCTGCTGTGGGTTTGCTCTGTTGTGGCCCATTACCTGTATGCATGTCAAGAGTCAGCACTGTCTTTCCGTTGGGAGGACAACACTGCTTCTTCAAGACTCCATGGAAATCCACTACTTCCGTGTGCATTTTCTTTTACTGCTCAGACTTTGAGAAAAAGACTGAAATTTTACAGTGATGAACAATCTGGACTGTCTTTATGGACTGTGAAAAAAATTTTAGCTTTTGACCAGCATTGTATAAATAAGCGTGTGCATTTGATATCTTTGTTATTGTAATTATGAAAAATTTTTTTCAAATCATTATTGGCCACTGCCCAAAAATATTTTGTAAAATTTTTTGTGGGGAGCATGGGGGCTATGTAAGTAGGCTGTTTAGGTTTTTTTATTGGTAACGCCACCTCTGTATGAAAATCACTGGCTGTGCTGTGTGCAGTCTGTGGCTAGTTTGCATTGTTGTCTGCCATTGTAGTGTTGGGCAGCGGCAGCTGGCTGTGAACAGCGCGTAGCGTTGCGCAGTTGGAGGTGAGCCGCCAGCAGTGGTGGATGTGGGGAGAGAGATGGCGGAGATTTGTAATTTGTCATGAACTGATATATATATATTATGGCTTGTGATGATATTAAGGTAAATACATTGTTTGTTCTCTATTAATATCTTTCATTTGCTAACTATCCCTATCAGTAGTTAGTGCCTTCAGTAGTTTGAATCTTTTATTTAGCTGGCAGTAGTGGCGCTCGCTGTATTGCAGTAGCTTGAGCAGCGAAGATTTTTGTGAGGTAAGTGATTTGTGAAAGGTATAGTTTAATGTTAGTCAGGGCCATTCTTTTGTAGAGATTTTTGAAAGTCAGATTGCGTTGCGCTAACAAAATATTGTGTGTCAGGTTAAGGTCAGTCCTATATAAATTGTTCAAAGGGGATGTTTCACATGTAGAGGCCGCTCCTGTCTTGGTGTCACTGTACTATTGGCTGATGTCGTCTCACAGCTCCCTCTGCTCTTCCGTTCATGATCGTGGTGCCAGCACACAACCTTTCCCCAAATTGCTACCGATTTCAGTGCTGACCCATCAACAAGTGTCAGCGTGCGAACCATTCATCGGTATGGGCTTTGGGAGCCTAAGGCCCACTCGTGTACCCTTGACGACTGCACGAGACAAAGATTAACGCCTCGCCTGGGGCTGCCAACACTGCATTGGACCGTTGATGATTGTAGACATGTTGTCTGCTCGGACGAGTCTCGTTTCAAGTTGTATCGAGCGGATAGAGACAACCACATGAAACCATGATCCTTGCATGTCAGCAGGGGACTGTTAAAGCTGGTGGAGGCTCTGTAATGGTGTGTGGCGTGTCCAGTAGGAGTGACATGGGATCTCTGATACGTCAAGATAACACGTACGTAAGCATTCTGTGTGATCGCCTGCATCCATTCGTGTCTGAACCGTGAATTTACTTTCAAAACTTTTGTTAAGAATTTACTTTATTTATTAGCGATTCACCAAGAACATTAACACATTTTATCACACTATGTGAGCGTGGAAGTTGTTGCCAGTGGGTAACTGATGAAAACAAATCAAATTTCTTTCAACAAATGGAAACTTTATTCCTAAAAGCCTGATTAAAAAAAAAAAAAAACAGATTTAAAATTATAATCAGAAAGCACCCTCTAAATATCAAGTTACAATTTATTCAGAGACAGAAAGAACAAATTCTTGACTGTATGAGCTTTCGGGCTGAGAACCTTGACGTTCCATTTTGACAGGGCCGTAGTCACGACCGCCCACAACAACATCTGAAAGATTACACAGGTGCAAATCTGCAACACAACAGATTAAACTAAATAACTCACACTAGCACATAAACTATGCACCACGTAGGAGGGATAGAAATGGTACAAAACACTAACATTAAAAGATTAACTTGCCACCAAAAGTGCAACTTGATTTTAAAAAAAAAAAAAAAAAAAAAAAAGCTCTTACACTGGAAGGGTGGCAACTTTATACACTAAAATGACCATTTAAGTAAAAGCCCATGAAATGCAGTCTTACATAAAATATACAAGGTTGGCCAAACATGCTCTACATTACACATATACCGCCTCTCAAAATGATAGGCAAGATAAAAACATATTACAGGAATTCGGCCGTTATACTTCAAGCAATAAATTCGTTAACATCGAATCCGACAAATATGACAGAGGCAGCTATTAACGTATGGCAAATTGACAGGGAGATTCCCGAACAACCCGAACCTCAAGTTGCTCTAACCCGCCCCAACTCCACAAGGGAAAAACGGACCACCCAATTCATAAATAACCACCTTCCCGGGGGTGGGCAAACGGAGAAGAATGGTGGGACGACCCCAAAACAAAGCGGAACGTGACCTCGCCAAGAAAACAAGTAGAATTTAAGAAGTAAATGAAACAACATACCTCCAATCACTTGTAATAAACTACGATTTCTGTCGAAGACCTCGCGCAGCACCCCCAACGCTCTCCCGAACCGTCTGCTGCCAGCCGCTTCAACGGACGCAGGAAGGCGCGCCGATCTCCCGTCTCGCGGCGTCGAAGCTCGCACCAGCCAGACTGATGTCGTGGGTTGACTCCTGCTGCTCTCGTGTCGGCCGCGAAGCCACTACCCCTCGCTATACGGCGCCGTCCACTGGACTCACGTGGCGACCTCACATGCGCCGACGCTCAAGACGGACAAGTCATCTTGTGTCTCAGTGCACGACCGACCAACCAATCGATCCAACCGCCAATGACCGTTGCCTGAGCAACTCGAGCAGACTGGCGACCTAACGCGCAGACTCAGATGCAGGAACTCAGCCCCGACCGGGCGACCACTAGCTGAGTTCTGTTATTGGCGGAGTGGCAAGACTCTCATTTTTCCGGCTTTAAAGTTTGATCCAAACGGCAGACGTACTAGCACTCCGAACGACAGACAGACACTAACTGCCGCACAAATGCGAAGGACAGACAGACCAGCAACTGGTGACGAGTGACTGACCCAGACTCACTCCGACTGTCCAACTAACCCCCTGGCGAGGTCATAGCTCCCCTTAAATGCACGTGAACAGGCAACCTTTCCCCTTTTCCACCAGAGGGAGACACCAAAGCTGCGATTGCCACAGCGGCGCCACAGCCAGAAACGGAGGGCGGCTGCTTCACACAACGCGCCGCGGCACGCTCTTCAAAACAGCAACTTTTTTCACGGCTGAGTGTCCATTGTGCATTTCAACGGAGTGGGGTAATTCCAGCATGACAATTCGACACTCGACGCTTCCATAATTGCTAAAGAGTGGCTCCAGGAGCACTCTTCTGAGTTTAAAGACTTCCGTTGCCAGCAAACTCGCCAGACATGAACATATTGAGCATATCTGGGATGCCTTGCAACGTGCTGTTCAGAAGAGATCTCCACCCCCTCGTACTCTTACTCATTTATGGATAGCCCGCAGGATTTATGGTGTCGGTTTCCTCCAGCACTACTTCAGACATTAGCCGAGTCCATGCGACGTCATGTAGCGGGACTTATGCGACCTCGCGAGGAGTGGGGGGGGGGGGGACGGAAACACACGAATTGACCTGAAGCAGTTAGCACGCGAGCCCTCACTGTAAAGGGGTGGTTTTCTTAAAATCGCTTCACAGTGTGCTCAGTAATTTCTTGTGCTTTAGTATTCGTATGCGTCTTCATCTGTTTTTGGAGTTTGTATTTAAAGCAGAATGAACAGCGTTCAGTATCTTTTAGTTACACTCAGTTTTAAGCTTGGAAGAGAAGTGTGAAATAAAGGGTCTTGATAGAGCAATGCCTCGAATCGAATTAAATAAGCGCAAAAACGCAGAGATAAATATTCTTCATGTCTTTTAATGTAAACACATGTAAAGGAGACAACTGGATATCAGATGAAACTTCCGATGTGTCTTCCACACTTCAGTTGATTGTAATATTTTGTTATGCTCATAACGATGCTTCGTCTTTAGCAGCTTTCATTAAAGATATCCTCGTCGATGTGTACAACAAAGAAAAAGTTACATCTCAGTGTTATGATGGTTCTTGCGTCATGTGCGGTCAATATGCAAGGATCCAAACAATTGTACGAGTATCATATTGCGTATTATGCGTGTCGTTATCTACACCAAATGAACTTAATTCTTGCCCAAGCTACAAGTCAAAACAAACAAGTCAAACCGTTTTTCAGTACTACTGCATAACCACCAATATTCTTCTCTCATGCACCTTAATGAGTGACCTAGATGTAACTGCGAAACGAAGAATCCCTCATGGATCAACCACAAGATGGAACTTTAAATCCAGAACGGTCCTTACAGCTCATGAGAATATCATTGATATCAGCAACCAGACAAGAACTGTGTGTCAAGCATATGGTCTAAGGTTGAAACTGCAACAACCGCAATTTTCTCTCTGATTAGATGTATTTCATAGAATCATACACCATCTAGATATCTTTTATATCCAGTTACAAAAGTGCACCACCGATCGCATTTCAACAAAGAAGCAATAGGATCATGACATTTTGAAAATTAGAGACATGGTTGATAACATCGTGATCGAGGAAGAATCAAATGTAGCAAAAAGAAAATGCGACGACATAGACACTGATCAACTACAAAATTATGACAACTGACCTACTATCGATATAAACCCATCCAGGCGATAGCTATGTCACGTGGGGGGGGGGAATGACTTCTAGTCAGATACAAGAATGGTGCGAGTAGTATAAGTGAGCGTCCTGTCCGTTTGTATAATGGGGAAAGCGCACGACCTATCTGAGTTTGGTCGAGGGCAGACTGTGATGGCTCGGAGGCTCGGCTCGAGCATTCAGGAGCCTATACGATTTGTCTGGAGTTCCAGGAGTGGCGTGGTGAGTGTCTTCAACATGTGGAAAAACTAAGGTGAAATCACGTCCGTACTTCGTGGGGTTGGGCGGCCGCCGCTCGTTACACACGTCGGACATGGTAGATTGGGCAGAGTGGCATAGCAGGACAGGCGGACAACTGTGGCGGAACTAACATCAGACTTTAATGCCGGGCGGAGTGCAAGTGTGTCTGAACACTCCGAACGATGGTCCCCCACAGCCGACGACCCATACATGTGCCAACGTTCACACCGCGACATCGGCTACTTCGAATGACATGGGCAAGTGACCATCGGCATTGGACATTGGCGTTATGGCAGGGCGTTTCGTGGTCTGATGAATCCCGATACCTTTTTCATCATGCCAATGGAAGGGCGTGAATCCGCCGTCTTCCAGGGGAACAGCTCCTTGACACCTGTACTGTGGGACGGAGACGAGCTGACGGCGGCTCCAGCTCGCTCTCAGGAACGTTCACGTGCGCATCCATATGTCCAGCGGAACTCGTGCAAGGCACCGTGGCGGCCAAGGAGTATGGTACACTGGTTGCAGCCCACGTACTCCTCTCCATGACGATCATGTTTCCCGACGTCAGTGGCATTCTTCAACTAGACAATGCGCCATGTCACAAGGCAAGGAGTGGAGTGATTGAATGGTTCAAGGAACACAGTGGCGAGTTCTAATTGATGTGCTGGCCACCCAGTTCGCTAGAGCTGGGCCCGATCGAACACTTTGATTGAACGTGGCGTCAGAGCTCGCCGATCCCCTCCCCGGTGTTTACGGGAATTAGGTGACATGTGTGCAGGTTTGGTGCCTGCTCTCTTCAGCGACATACCAAGTCCTCATTGCTCCCATGGCACGCCGGCTTGTCGCTGTTATCCGTGCCAAAGGCAGATACACCGTCTGTTAGGTAGGTGCTCGTAATGTTTTGGCCGATAAGTGTATATAATAAGGATGTTTCCAGAATGAGATTTTCACTCTGCAGCGGAGTGTGCGCTGATATGAAACTTCCTGGCAGATTAAAACTGTGTGCCAGACCGAACTCGGGACCTTTGCCTTTCGCGGGCAAGTGCTCTGTAATAAGGATGGTTCAAATGGCTCTAAGCACTATGAGGTCATCAGTCCCCTAGACTTAGAAATACTTGAACTTAACTAACCTAAGGACATCACACACATCCATGCCCGAGGTAGGATTCGGACGTGCGACCGTAGCAGCAGCGTGGTTCCGGACTGAAGCGGCCGGCTATGTAACAAGGAATTTAGCAAAAAAGGAAATATGTGCTATAATAATTCAACAGAGCAAAGGTTTTAATTCCCCAGTCACTTATTGTCCTCTCATTTACTTCACCACCACTTCTTCTCTTCGCCGAGAAATAAATTTCCTGAAAAAATCTTTCTATTGTTGTGCGTTACTACCCATTTTTAAACAAAGCTAATTAGGAACATAGCAACGAATCACTTATTCTCAGGATGATTTTCAAGAAACGGAAAGCGCAATAACTCTTCAGAAGTTTTAATTGAAAATAACATGCAATACATTATGGAGACGTTTTGAAATTGTTGAAATTGGTCGCTAGTGTTCCAATGAAAACATGTGAAATAGAGAGGTGTTACTCCACTCAGTCGCGTATCAGAACGTGTCTTAGAACTACCACAGTGACTAGTAACAGTAAACTTGTTGTTTCATTTAATTTCAGTAACAGTCACAGTAAATTCTAACCCAAAATGTTCGCATTTAAAGTAAACTACTATAGATAAAGATAGAAGTCTGCTGTTCCATGTTGTCTACTGAAAAGAAAATAATCTACAGGCTTCTAGAATTCAACGAGAGAGTCATAGATTCGCCGTGAAAAAGGAAAGGAAGATGAACTTTTTCTGTAACTACATCTCTACAGGAGATCCAATCCCAAGAACGCCGTCACGCTTATTTTAAGGTAATTTTAGAGCTAAAGAAACATTTAAGTAATTTAGAAAATTAAATTATTGGGAAAGGTAAACGGCATAATACAGAAAAAGCAGCGAATCCCCAGACATTTTAGACACCAGCCTCCACTGCCTATATTGTAGAAAAGAGCACGTGCTTGTAGTGCTCTTGGTCAAATGCTTGGGAGCTGACTGAGGAACCATGATCCCTCATTCAGTTCCCAAGATCCCTCAGTTAGCCTCAAAGCTCGTGACCAAGAGCAGTTCAAGCACGTGCTCGTTTCTAGAAAATATGTTATCTGCAAGGAAATATTTACCAGAAGACATTATACCATGCACATTTTGCACATATAGAACAACAAATGACTGCATAAACAGGACACAAAACCGAATACCACTGAAAGGGGCCTGTGAGCATGGAAAAGGATGTGCTCACCCCGTGGAATATCCCAGCCAACAAAGCCATACGACATTTAATTTAATTTAGGTGCGAGAAAGGAAGGAATAGCTCTGACACGTAAAATAAGAACTCTTTAAGAACACAGACTAAGAAACAGAATCTTCCATAGGCTACCATTCCATCACTAACAAGAAAGTATCTCACCTCTAACGGCTAAAATACAATAAAATAGAGCAGAAATTAATTTTAAAATACGGAGAAGTGACTGTTCTACAACCCATGAAGGTTGTTTATCTGTTCAACTCTGTATTTGTGAAAAACTGATGTTTGAGAATTTATTAATCCAAAGATTAGTTAATCAAAATCACTGAAGAAACAACACCATTTCGCTGTATCCAAACATCGATAGGCATGTGGTTGTAAACCAACATCAGAAGCCAAGGCCATCACATCTTTGCTACGGGGTGTCTTATTTCGCTCGAATCACTGCTCCGCATTTCAACTTCTTCGGCTAAAAAGGAAGAAAGTAGGACAACAAAGAACTTTCTGTTTCGGAAAATGAGGCGTTATAAGTACTGCATGTATTAACGTATGGTCTGGAGCGAATTTTAACTTTTCGTCCAGCAATACCTAGTGTACTTTTGCTGGTAATAATTGTTTGTTACATGTTACTGTTTCTTCTGCGACTTCTATTTCTTTACTCAGATTAGTTAATATTCAAACATAAATCGTATACAAAAATAAAGTTTTACGAATAAAGTCGCCTTCGTGAGTAATGGAACAGTAAAACTTCGGTATTTTGAGTCATTCTTATTCAGTTTTGACAATTCAAGCTTTCGTTGTAGGGGAGTAGAATGTCGAAGGTGTACTTGTGGTGTAGGTTTACTCAGTTTGTAGGATTGTAAGAGATTCATCTTTTACAGTCTTTTCTGTGTTGAAAGCGTTATGCAGAGAGATATCTCCGGAGGTCATCTTGTTGTTTGTAAATATTGTTAATGTTGCAGTCTTCATTCCAAACTGTTCAAACTGGTTTGTACCCTACGGCTCTTCTCTTGATGTCGTCTTATTGTTTGTATATATTGTTATTGCTGTAGTCCTCATTATCATAAGACGCAACTGTTCAAACTGCTTTGTACCGAACAACACTCTTCGTTTCCGCATAACTGCTGCAACGTAAATCCATCTGAACCGGCTTGTTGTATTCATGCTTTAAGCTCTCCCTACAATTAGCCCCCACCACCCTCACCCTACACGGATGCACCTGTCTGCAATATCGTGTCCTATCAGTGCATGCTTCTTAAGGATATGTCTTACCAACCTATCAGTTCTTCTGGCCATGGTGTGCCACAAAGGCCTTTTCTCTTCGATATCATTCTGTATCCATCCATTGGTTAGCCAATTTACCCACCTAATCTTCGGCGTTCTGCAAAAATACATTAAAGAGGCTTTCATTCTTTTCTTGTCTGTTTTCAGTTAGCTTCGAAACATTCCAGATTTGTAAATATTCTGATGGGAAAAATATCGCAACACCAAAAAATAATTAATGCAGAGTAATGAAATTTCAAGAATACATTTGTTTTAGTAACATACACTACTGGCCATTAAAATTGCTACACCACGAAGATGACGTGCGACAGACGCGAAATTTAACCGACAGGAAAAAGATGCTGTCATATGCAAATGATTAGCTTTACAGAGCATTCACACAAAGTTGGCGCCGGTGACGACACCAACACCGTGCTGACGTGAGGAAAGTTTCCGACCGATTTCTCATACACAAACAGCAGTAGACCGGCGTTGCCCGGTGAAACGTTGTTGTGATGCCTCGTGTAAGGAGGAAAATGCGTACCATCACGTTTCCGACTGTGCTAAAGCTCGGATTGTAGCCTATAGCGATTGCAGGTTATCGTATCGCGACATTGCTGTTCGCGTTGGTCGAGATCCAATGACTGTTAGCAGAATATGGAATCGGTGGGTTCAGGAGGGTAATACGGAACGCCGTGCTGGATCCCAACGGCCTCGTACCACTAGCGGTCGAGATGACAGGCATCTTATCCGTATGGCTGTAACGCATCGTGCAACCACGTCTCGACCCCTGAGTCAACAGATGGGGACGTTTGCAAGACAACAACCATCTGCACGAACAGTTCGACGACGTTTGCAGCAGCTTGGGCTATCAGCTCAGAAACCATGGCTGCGGCTACCCTTGACGCAGCATCACAGACAGGAGCGCCTGTGATGGTGTACTCAACGACGAACCTGGATACACTAACGTTGAAACGTCAATTTTTCGGATGAATCCAGGTTCTGTTTACAGCATCCGTGTTTGTCGACATCGCGGTGAACGCACATTGGAAGCGTGTATTCGTCATCGTCATACTGGCGTATCACCCAGCGTGATGGTATGGGGTGCCATTGGTTACACGTCTCGGTCACCTCCTGTTCGCATTGACGCCACTTTGAACAGTGGACGTTACGTTTCAGATGTGTTACGACCCGCGACTCTACCCTTCATTCGATCCCTGTGAAACCCTACATTTCAGCAGGATAATCCACGACCGCATGTTGCAGGTCCTGTACGGGCCTTTCTGGATACAGAAAATGTTCGACTGCTGCCCTGGCCAGCGCATTCTCCAGATCTCTCACCACGTGAAAACGTCTGGTCATTGGTGGCCGAGCAACTGGCTTGACCAACTGTGGTATCGTGTTGAAGCTGCATGGGCAGCTGTACCTGTACACGTCATCCAAGCTCTGTTTGACTCAATGCCCAGGCGTATCAAGGTCGTTATTACGGCCACAGGTGGTTCTGCTGGCTACTGACTTCTCCCTATCTATGTACCCAAATTGCGTGAAAATGTAATCACATGTCAGTTCTAGTATAATATATTTGTCCGATGAATACCCGTTTATCATCTGCATTTCTCCTTGGTGTAGCAATTTTAATGGCCAGTTGTGTATTGAAGTGGCAAACTTGCAACGTCACGGGTTAATGTAAGCACGAAATATGCCATTGCAGATAAGAAATTTTGGTACATGTTGAATGAAACCATGCAAACGCGAATGCATTGTTTCATAGCTGCTAGTTATCAGTTTGCGGAACAGAGTTCCATGCCTGTTGCACTTGACAGATCAATACAGAGGCGGTTAATGCTGGTTGTAGATGACGCTGGAATTGTCGTCCGATGATGTGCCATATGCGCTCGACTGGACTGAGGGCTGGTGATCGAGAGGGCCAGGGCAATATGTCGACATTATGTAGAGTATGTTGGCGAGCGTTATCCAGTTCCAAAACACTCCCTGGAATACTGTTCACGAATGGCAGCACAACAGGTCCCCAGTCCATAGCTCCAGGTGTATGTCCAGTGAGTCTAGCACGCTGTCAGGTTGATTAAAGGCCCTCAACTGGTCACCTCCTAACCAACACAACGGACCTCCAACCTGATCCCCAATGAGTTCTCGCATGACACTACTCAGTTAGCAAAAAGCGGTGGTATGGGGCCATTGGAATGCACGTTACAGGGTGTCTGCTTCTGAGCTGTCCTCGATGAAACCGATTTGTAACACTCCGCTGTGACATTGTGGTGCCAACTGTTGCTAAAATGGCTGCTGCAAATGCTGTACAATGCGCCAGAGCCTTACGTCGAAAACGATGGTCTTCCGTCTCGGTAGGTCCACGTGGCAGTCCGGATCCCGGTCTTCTTGCGACCGTACATTCTCGTTATCACCACTGTCTGCAGTCATTTACAGCGACTACATTCTTGATAGGTCTTGCTGCAATATCACGGAAGGAACATCCAGCTTCTCGTAGCCCTACCACACGTCCTCGTTCCCACTCACTAAGATGCTGATAATGGCGTCTTTGTTGCCTTAAAGGCATTCTTGACTAACATCAACTCACCACAAAAAAATGGTTCAAATGGCTCTGAGCACTATGGGACTTAACATCTGTGGTCATCAGTCCCCTAGAAATTAGAACTACTTAAACATAACTAACCTAAGGACATCACACACATCCATGCCCGAGGCAGGATTCGAACATGCGACCGTAGCGGTGACGCTGTTCCAGACTGACGCGCCTAGAACCTCACGGCCACACCAGCCGGCAACTCACCACACCCAATCTTAAGGTAACTAACACTTACGATCGTTACAGCGTGTATCTGGAGCAAAGCTGATTCTCATCCTTATAGTGGCGTTACTAGGGCCACTCTTACGCGACTGGTGCGAAATTTCAAAACCCATTACCTTTCGAATGTAGAACCACCCCTACCAACATTCGTTTATATCGCACAAGTTCTTGTCGGAGTTGCGATTTTTTTTTCAGTCAGTTTATTTCGTCTTCGAGGCGGTCGAAATTAAATTTTTTTCGCGATATCACCGACTAATGTCATCCATGCATCCACATTTAATCCGAGATTGTATTCCGTCCCCAGCGCACTCAGTGTTACTAGATGGTATTCAAACCCTGCTCTATCCCATCCACGGTCAAGAAGGTCTCAGATACCCTTACGAATACTTACCTTATGCCAACCTCTTCATCTCAGAATAGCACCGGCACCCTTCGTCCTCAGTTATTTTTGGATGCATACCAGTCTCTTTCTTCTTTCACATCCCTCCAATATCAAAATGTTTTTCCATCATACACTATGTGATCAAAACTATCCGGACACATGGCTGAAAATGGCTTACAAGTTCGTGGCGCCCTCCATCCGTAATGCTGGAATTCAATATGGTCTTGACACATCCTTAGGCTTCATGACAGCTTCCACTCTCGCAGGGATTAGGTGCTGGAAGGTTTCTTGGGGAATGGCAGCCCATTCTTCACGGAATGCTGCACTGAGGAGAGGTATCGATGTCGGTCGGTGAGGCCTGGCACTAAGTCAGCATTCCAAAACATCCTAACCGTGTTCTATAAGATTCAGGTCAGGACTCTGTGCAGGCCAGTCCGCTACACGGATGTTATTGTCGTGTAACCACTCCGCCACAGGCCGCGCATCATGAACAGGTGCTCGATCGTGCTGAAACATGCAATCGCCATCCCCGAACTGCTCTTCAACAGTGGAAAGCAAGAAGGTGGTTAAAACATCAGCGTAGGCCTGTGCTATGATAGTGCCACGCAAAACAATGAGGATTGCAAGTCCCCTCCATGAAAAACACGACCACACCATAACACTACAGCCTCCGAATTTTACTGTTGGCACTACACACGCTGGCAGATGTTCACCGGGCATTCGCCATACCCACAACCTGACATCGGATCGCCACATTGTGTACCGTGATTCGTCTCTCCACACAACGTTTTTCCACTGCTCAGTCGTCCAATGTTAACGCTCCTTACACCAAGCGAGGCGTCGTTTGACATTTACCAGCGTGATGTGTGGCTTTTGATCAACCAATCAACCATGAAATCCAAGTTTTCTCACTTCCCTCCAAACTGTCATAGTACTTGCAGTGGATCCTGATGCAGTTTGTAATTCCTGTGTGATGGTTTGGATAGACGTCTGCCTATTAAACATTACGAGCCTCTTCAACTGTCGCCGGTCTGTCAGTCAGCAGATAAGGTCGGCCTGAACGCTTTTGTGCTGTACGTGTCCCTTCACGTTTCCACTTCACTACCACATCGGAAACAGTGGACCTATGGATGTTTAGAAGCGTGGGAATCTCGCGCACAGACGTATGACATAAGTGACACCCAATGACCTGACCACGTTCGAAGTCCGTCAGTTCTGCCGAGCTCCCCATTCTGCTCTCTCACGATGTCTAATGATTACTGAGGTCGCTGATATGGAGTACCTGACAGTAATTGGCAACACAATGTTTTTGGTGATGTCCGGATACTTTTGATCACATAGTGTTAACACATGTCCGCTCATCCTGTCCCATATTCTTGTCAATGTTTTGCTTATGTTCCTTTGTTCGCCGATTGTGTGGAGTACCTCCTCACCCGTTTCAGTTCACCCACTTGTCAAGAATCTTCCGTAACGCCACATTTCGTATGCTCCGATAATCTTCTTTCTGGTTTTCCCCACAGTCCATGATGCACTACGATAAAATGCTGTGCTCTCAGCAATTTCTTCCTCAAATTAAAGTCTATGTTAGATACTAGTAGACTGCTTTTGGCCAGAAATGTACTACATTTTTATGTCGTTCTTGCTTCATCCCCCATGTGTTATTTTGCTTACAAGGTAGCAGAGTACGTTAACTTCGTCTGCTTTGTTAATATAGGTTGAAAGCTAATTCATTTCTGCTACTCTTCATTACTTTCGCCATATTTGGGTTATTCTCAATCCATATTCTGTTCTAATTCTACAGGCACACTAATTCTTCTCGACTTTTGCTCAGGAGAGAAATGTCGTCAGCAAATTTCATCACTGGTATCCTGTTTCGCTGAATTTTTATTCCCTCTCTTCATACTACCTTTTATTACCGTCATTGTTTCTTCGAATTACAGATCGAACAGTAAGAGCAAAAGGTTGCTTCCCTGTATAACACCTTTTTTTAATCCTTTCATGGTTAAACATTGTTTTGGATGTATTTGAAAAATCAGAGTCAAAAATTTTCCTTTGTGATAAATAATACGTTTTCGCAACAAATAATTTTTGTAGCTAAGCGAATTTGAAAGTAGGTGAAGTGGGACAGATGTGTCTTGCGAATCGAACTAGATCCATGTTTTACGTAAAACTAGAATTTCCAGAGTGACATCTGTAATTTTGAAACGGTTTGATCTTGATGGCGATTATGAAAAAGAAAGCAAAGAAGTATGAAAACACATTTCTTCTCCTGACAATAAAAAACTTGAAATGTCGCAGAGAAGAGTACAACTTAACATTTGAAAATGGCAACTGACATATCGCACACCCATTTTTTCTACACTGTATAAAATTTTCTGCACCGCCCAATGTGGCCGAGCGGTTCTAGGCGCTTCAGTCCGGAACCGCGCTGCTCCTACAGTCGCAGGTTCGAATCCAGCCTCGGGCATGGATGTGTGTGATGTCCTTAGGTTGATTAGGTTTAAGTAGTTCTAGGTCTAGGGGACTGATGACCTCAGATGTTAAGTCCCATCGTGCTTAGATCCATTTGAACCATTTGAAGTTTTCTTCGACATATATTCCTACTGCACACGAATTATATGCAATCCAGCTAAATTACTGAGGCGTGTAATTATGTTTCAAAACAATGTAGATGACATATATGACAACACTTACTTCATACATTTTTGAGGTGGAGAAGAATGTGATGTGAGCTGATTTTCGTGAAACAGACTCAACTGTGCCACCTATAAACATACGCCACTACATATGATCGCTCACAGCCTTCTACATATATCCATCCCATAGCCCGTAGTCTTGAAAGGAGGATATAAGATGAACATCAACAAAAGCAAAACGAGGCTAATGGAATGTAGTCGAAATACGTCGGGTGAAGCTGAGGGAATTAGATTAGGAAATGAGACACTTAAAGTTGTAAAGGAGTTTTGCTATTTGGGGAGCAAAATAACTGATGATGGTCGAAGTAGAGCGGATATAAAATGTATAGTGGCAATGGCAAGGAAAGCATTTCTGAAGAAGAGAAATTTGTTAACATCGAGTATAGATTTAAGTGTCAGGAAGTCGTTTCTGAAAGTATTTCTATGGAGTGTAGCCATGTATGGAAGTGAAACATGGACGATAAATAGTTTACACAAGAAGAGAATAGAAGCTTTCGAAATGTGGTGCTACAGAAAAATGCTGAAGATTAGATGGGTAGATCACATAACTAATGAGGAGGTATTGAATAGAATTGGGGAGAAGAGAAATTTGCGGCACAACTTGACTAGAAAAAGGGATCGGTTGGTAGGGCCTATTATGAGGCATCAAAGGATCACCAATTTAGTATTGGAGGGCTGCGTGGAGGGTAAAAATCGCAAAGGGAGATCAAGAGATGAATACACTAAACAGATTTAGAAGTATGTAGGTTGCAGTACGTACTGGGAGATGAAGAACCTTTGACAGGATAGAGTAGCATGGAGAGCTGCATCAGAACATTCTCGGGACTGAAGACCACAACAACAACAGCCCGTAGTATTTTTCTCCAAGTTCCGAAAGCCTGTCGCTACATAGTAATACTACACAGACTTTAGGTATAGGCGTCACAGCGCACAAAACAGCATATTACTTTAGTAAGAAATGTGTCCCATCGGCGGCCGGAGTGGCCGAGCGGTTCTAGGCGCTACAGTCTGGAACCGCGCGATCGCTACGCTCGCAGGTTCGAATCCTGCCTCGGGCATGGATGTATGTGTTGTCCTTAGGTTAGTTAGGTTTAATTAGTTCTAAGTTCTAGGCGACTGATGACCTCAGAAGTTAAGTCGCATAGTGCTCAGAGCCAGAGCCATATATTCCCACTGCACACGAATTATATGCGAACCATTTAAATTACTGAGGCGTGGAGTAATGTTTCAAAACAATGTCGATGACATATATGACAACCCAGTTAGATAGTTCATACATTCTTGGGGAGGAGAAGAAGGCGATCTGAGCTGATTCTCGTGAAATAGACTCAGCTGCGTTACCTATAAACGTACGCCACCACATTTGACCGCTCACAACCTTCTAGATATATCCATCCCATAGCCCGTAGTATTTTTCTCCAAGTTCCGAAAGCATCTCGCTACATAGTAATTGTGGTGTCACCGCCAGACACCACACTTGCTATGTGGTAGCCTTTAAATCGGCCGCGGTCCGTTAGTATACGTCGGACCCGCGTGTCGCCACTGTCAGTGATTGCAGACCGAGCGCCACCACACGGCAGGTCTAGAGAGACTTACTAGGACTCGCCCCAGTTGTACAACCGACTTTGCTAGAGATGGATCACTGACACTTACGCTCTCATTTGCCGAGACGATAGTTAGCATAGCCTTCAGCTACGTCATTTGCTACGACCTAGCAAGGCGCCATAGCATTTGATAATTAATATTGTGAAGCTTGTACAGTAACGAGAGATGTACACGAATTGTGGATTAAAGTTAAGTATTCCAACAGCTACGTACTTTATTTGCTAGACTCAAATCCTTTAACTGTTCCAGACCTCACGCCAATCTGCGTGAGCTTAAAAGCGTGCATTTCGGCCTCCTCTAGCAACACGGTGTTGGCTCTTCTGCCAACACTTCAGTAATAATACACAGACTTGAGATACAGGCGTCACAGAGCTCAAAACAGCGTATTACTTAAGACATGCGTGTCCTATCGAACACAAGAGAATTAAACCGAACACTTCGTTCTGACTTACATTCTTATTGTTTCCTCCTGGCTGATGTACAGATTGTGTATTACTCGTTATGACAACCCAGTTAGATAGTTCATACATTCTTTTCTCAGAATTTCGAACATTTTGCTCCATTTTACATTTTGGAAAGCTTTTTTAAGGTCGACATATTCTATGATGGTGTCTCGATTTTTCCTGTGTCTTTCTTGTGTTATCGAGCGCCACGTCAGAAGGGGTTCTCTGGTGCGTTTACCTTCCCGGAAACCAAAGTGATCGTCATGTAACAGATGCTCAGTTTCCCTCCCACGTTGCTGTACGGAGACGTAAACGACGCTGCCGATTCGCGGCGCCGCTCGCAGGTCAGATGTGTGTAACAGTCGTGGCCGCAGCCGCCTTGCGGAGCCCTGTGTGTGTGGGTGTGGTTCTGGGGGCTGTGGCGGGCCCATACGTCAGCGGCGCGCCTTTCCCTCTCACGGCGCGACAGTGTGCGCTGAGCTCCTTCCGCGCCATTGGGCGTGGGTGGCCCACTCGATGGTCGCCCCTCCCGCCGACAATTATCGTAAATCTGAGCGCGCGACAGGCCACAACTCTCGCCTAACTAACTGCCCGCCCTCACCGGCGGCCGCTGTAAAAAGAACCTAAGCCTGAGAGCCAGCTGCCAAAGGGTGATCTGTGCGCGCGCAGACGCGAGCTGATCTTGTAGCATCCACTTCCAGTCTATTTTCACTCTTTCTAGCTCCAGGCTACAGTTCAAACGTTAAAAGGAGACTTATTATACGACAATAAACTTTCGTTATTCCGGTCTTACGAATTCAGCAGATTTAGGGTGCTAAAACAGAGAACAGTAGTGGTGAAAGACTGCATCATGAATCGCAACGAGTCCACTGTCGTTATTGTCCTGTAATCTATCGTTACACCTCTGGTACACTGCTCCGCAAAAATTAAGGATAAGCTAGGTAAAGTAACATACTGTAGTAACTACTCGGCGGAGACGAACAAAAATTGCGGGAGTATCTCTGCGAATTTTGCACAGAAATTTGGCTTTCAAATGGCATGAGTTCAGAGTGGCTGTAGTGCCAAATGGAGCTGGCTTTGCAACACAAGGCAGCTGAAGGAACGAGAAAAGACGATGTGGGTCAGTCAGCGGACAGTTGCCGTGCACTGTGCTGACGTTCTTCGTTGCGAAATGGCCCAGAGGCAGCAAAAGGACGATTTCAAACGGGAAAGAATTATCGCGAAACTCAAAGGCGTAGGAAATGTGACGAGTGTAGCCCAGAAGTTTGCTAATGCTCAGAACATTGTTTGATGTGTGTGGGTAGCGTTCAGAAACTGCTGTCTGAAGAAGAGGAGGTGAACGCCTGAAATCCAGCATCACATGGCCGCTACATTATGCAACAGACAAAAAGGAACCCACGTCAATTAGTTCGTCCAAGCGCAGCCATACTTAACAGGAGCGCAAGGGACGTAATCTTATGCCCCACAGTGGCACGGCGAACGCCTAAGGGTGCTCTCTTTGCCCAACAACAAGTCCATTGTGTTCCGCGGACTTCCGCACATCGGCGACATCGTGTGTGGGCGTATGGACTGGACCAATATGAAGCAGGGTCGTGTGCTCTTCTCGGATGAGAGTGGATTCATACTCACTAGTGATTCTGGATGTATCCTCATATGGCGACAGGTGAGAGCACATAATGCATCAGGGACACTGACGAGCATGGTCCAGGTGTTGTTGTAAGGAGGTGGGGGGCATAATGTTGCACTCCAAATCTTTAAAGACGGTACGCCCACTGGTCAACGTTATTGCGTCATTGTACTCCATCCCCATGTGCTTCATTTGAAGAGTGCATTCAGGCCTGACTGGGAAAGAACTGAAACGTCATACCACGAGAACTTCTTACAAACTGTGTGGCCAGCTTGCGAGTACACTGTCGTCCATGGTGATCACAAATAGAATAAAAAGTATGTCTTCCCAATGACGTCATCTAAGATGGCGGCCGTGACGTCAGCTGATGACACGAGTACCGTTATCAGCGGCTGTAACGTCAGCTGATGATGCGAGTACCGTTGTCCAAGATGGCGCCCTGTAGACTTGGCAACAGTGCCCCTGACTGGAAGTTTGAATTTTGGCGGGATATTGAATTATGTGCTTCTATGGGTCACCCTCCCCCTTCCCGACTATTTTGCATGATGGTGCGTCATCGTCTCTGAAAATGGGCGGGAATTCCGAATTTTTGAGGTAATTTTGCTCTAAGAGCTTACTCCTGCAGCTGAGGGGAGTTTGTATGGCAGGGATATCGAATTTTGGAGGGAATTTTGCTCTAAGAGATTACTATTGCAGCTGAGGGGACTTATTGAAGTGTTGCCCCCACTAGAGACTGCTCACTACGTCATTCAATTCGAATATAATTTGTATAAATTTGCAGAAATTTATTGAAATTTATTTAAATTTATTATCCACCTACACCATTATAGACTTAGTCTGGTGTTACCACAATAAGAGGCTGAGATATCAGTGCTTGTTGAGCTGTCAGTGTGGAAGGAGCATGAAGAAATGCCGATACCAGACAGGACGAGTTTTAATAGCTGTATTATGTGCTCTCATTCAGCCGAGGAGTGCATCCACAGCTCACTGCATGAAGAATGCTTGAACATATAAAGAGGAAGAATACGGTCCCGCAAATAAATGCAATGTAAAAAAGATGCATTACACACTGCATGGAAACATCTGCCTCTACTGGAATTGTCTGTCATTCCTAAAACCTACGTATAATCTCCCACAGCACAAGAGACAATGACTCCGATCTACCAGACCAAAAGAGCTGACATAGTTTGCAAGTTCACCGCTAGAAGATGACGCGATAGGTCACATGATAGTGCAATTCAGTCCTTAGGAGCACAGCATCATGATGCAATCATATTTGTTTCTCAGCCCCCCCCCCCCCCCCCCCTCCGACGGTCTGCATGGCGAAATTGGTAGGAAAAGGAATCAGTCTGTTCTGGGCTGCTGGAGAGAGGAAGGAGTTTATTTATTTTTGGAACAATTTATTTACGTACGGATTTCACGTAGGTTATTTATTACACTGATACAAATACTCACCCTGACATGCTTGAGATCACAATATACAGTTTACAGACCTGAAAACTACTCGTAAATAATGCAGTACACTGATATACAGAGATGGAGACAACTCGTAAATTACTGAAATAATCCAGTACACAGCATACAGACGTGCAAACTAGTCCTAGATCAGCGAAATAACGAAAGCAAACATGCTCGCCACTATTAAACACCCGAAAATAATGCAGTGCAGAAACACTCAGTGCTCCTAAGAAAAAGTGCAACATATCAGCGACTCGAGCCTTGATTCTGCTGGATGAAAAGCCTAAGTGCACCCCCTAACACATGGAAACTGTCCAAATGCGGGAGAGGTAGGTTAGCTTAGTGTATCGATTTATTTTGGTCTGGCAACTGACTCAGATATCGAGCCTAACTACGTAATTAATCACAAAGATCAGTCGTAATTACACAGCTACACACGTACGCCTTGAAATTGCAATATAGCGCAATATAGCGCAACAACTGGTCTTAACCTGCTGGGAAAAAATTTCGCAATACCACTCCAAACTTACGCAAATATCTATCCTAATTCTGTAATTTATCACAAAGATCGGTCCTAATTACACAACTATATGCATAGCGCTACACAAGGACGGCAATACTCTGCAAACCTTGACCATGCCATACAACTGGTGTCCTACTGCTGCGAAAAAATTTCGCAATACCACTCGAAGCCAACGGCAGAAACACTCAAATTCTACCCCACATCTATAAGCTGGGGGGAGGGGGGGGGGGGGGGGGAAGGTTGGGTTGTAAGGTACAATCATTATTCTTTTTGGTGGAGAATACGTTCAACTGACTATATGCTGGTGTTGGACAGAGAGGAGTTTAAAAAGTGTATTACCTGTAAGCATACAGCATCTATCGCTGTTTGACGTCAGACTTCACTACACACGCCTACTAAAAATCACACTACAGCCCATTTAACCGAAGCCAATACACGCTATCACAGCTGATCGAAAACATACGTCACAGTTCTAATTACACCTCGAAATTGTCGTGAAAAAAAAAAACAGCTCTCGTATTGAATGGTTCATAACACAACACACTGTGGGCATTCAAAAAAAACTAATGGTGGCCCTCAACTACTTACCGGCAGACTCGTAGTTGAAATATTAAAAGTTTTCAAAAAAAATGTTTCAAATGGCTCGGGGAACTATGGGACTTAACTTCTCAGGTCATCAGTCCCCTAGAACTTAGAACTATTTACACCTAACTAAGCTAGGGACATCACACACATCCATGCCTGAGGCAGGATTCGAACCTGTGACCGTAGCGGTCGCGCGGTTCCAGACTGTAGCACCTAGAACCGCTCGGCCACTGCGGCCGCCTTAAAAGTTTTGTCTGGTTTGGTTGTCTAGGGACAGGGATATGTAGTTGCCGCTTTACAAGCCAAATACTGCTGAGTCTACAGTATACAATATGAATGTACACATGACTCGAATGATGAAAAGTTCCTGTCACTCGGCAATTGCGAATTTTGAATGTAACATAGAAATTTATAAATGAAACATTGCAATTAAATAAAATCTGCAGGTACTACTTTAACGACTTTAAATGATGAGTACGATAGCAGAAGTACCTTTAAGAATGCTGTTTATTACTGCAAAACACTTATTGGTGTCCGTGGTCCAGCAATTAAATAAAATATTAGTTGAATAACAGGGAAACAATCGATTCCTACTTCAGATAATTAGTTATGAGCAACAACATAACTCTTGAGATATTCACTTCTGAATGCGTACTACGTCCTCACTGCAGAGCCCACGGAAATCTCACAATTGTACAAGTCGGCACAACGAAATATTTCTATCTCCTGGAACCGCACGGAAACTGCTCAACAGTCTCCAACTACTCGTATTTCCTGCGACCGTCCGTCGCGCCTTCTCGCCCTGCACTCTTCTGCGTCCTGTGCCACCCGATGCTCCTCTCCCACTTCCATACAGTCTCTCCATTGACTTTGGTAGTCGCCTACCGTAGTAATGTGCGCTGTGTTTGGCTAGAGCTCTCGCCCCATTTCTCAAAGACAATGTATACTCACAAACATATTGAAACACATACAAAATACCGGATATACGCCGCACGGAGTGGCCACGTAGTTTGTGGCGCCATGTCACAGACTGCACAGTCCCCCCCCCCTCCCCCCCTCGCCAACAGAGGTTCAAGTCCTCTCTCGGGTATGGGTGTGTGTGTGTGTGTGTGTGTGTGTGTGTGTGTGTGTGTGTGTGTTGCTCTTAGCATAAGTTAGTTTAAGTAGTGTGTAGGTCTAGGGACTGATGACCCAAGCAGTTCGGTTCCTTTGGAATTCACACGCATTTGAACATTTGAACTGGATTTACATTTCAATAACTTGAAATTAAATAAATATTCCTACAGCTGGACCATAAACACACTCTAACACACATTATTAAATACATAAACAAATCAAATAAACATATGTCAGAGGAATAGAAACAAAAGTAGGCCAGTAGCCTAATGTCTCAGTGCTTTCTTAAACACAGTAAATATTTGACCAATTTCTTCATGAATAGTATATATTGGATACAAACAAGGACATAGATGAATAAATACATTTATAAGCATTCTGCAACCGTTTATTCGTGCAGCTGTGGATCAATAGGAATCGGCCATTTTGACCTCCTATAACTCATGTACTACTTAAGTTACATGCCTGTAATTCATACCAATTTATATTTACACTAACAGCTTTCTAGAGACATGTCGATCCACAAAATCGGATGAACCGTTTAGATTTTGGAAATTCGTTGCTTGGTGTTACTAGTATAATTTACAGTCAGATACTAAACACGAAACTAATTAAGATATTGAAAATCTGATTACACCATCAGAATTTTCGTGCAAATATTGGTAATGTACATCTTTCTTTTTAAGGGATCATGATTCCTCTGGCTATTATTAATTTCTACATGAACTGTGAAATGTCTGCCATTAAGGTTTCACAAAGTCCGCCATCTTTGGCACTCCCGGCACACAAATCTCCTTCATCGACACAAAACCCATTCCTTGACAGAGTATCAACATGGAATTCCCAGCCACTTGGTCGGCCTGGACCACGCGCTGGGGCTACCCCTCCTGCTCTAGCTAATGTTCAGCACCACGTGGTTGCTGATGAGCTCCGACTTGCAGAGTGGCCCATGCAACCACACCAAATCCAAATTTAGAAAATTTTCAGGGCGCCACAACTCACCTGATACCTCACGACATGAACTGGTGAAAATCGTCGTCCTAAAAGACTGTAGTTGAACTCAATGTACATTCACAAACTGCCGAAAATTCACCTACGGGATGGAAGGACCAAGGCAGCTACTACACCAGCAGCCTCGCAACATGTGCCGGCTGCCGCCTGCCTTGATACAATTGCCCTTTGCTAATACAAAAACAGGTATAGTCGACTAGGAGATAAGAGGACGGCTTTCCCAAATGCATCTTGGTTGCCTATAGTATAGTGGCGCAGCCATCCATAATGGATAGGAGGCGTCGCTGTCACAAATTAGACAGGACTCCAATGCCTCTTGGTCTGGGATGGGAAACAAAAAAATGGTTCAAATGGCTCTGACCACTATGGGACTTAACTGCTGAGGTCATCAGTCCCCTAGAACTTAGAAGTACTTAAACCTAAGGACATCACACACATCCATGGCCGAAGAAGGATTCGAACCTGCGACCGTAGAGGTCGCGCGGTTCCAGAATGTAGCGCCTAGAACCGCTCGGCCACAAGGCCCGCGATGGAAATCACTTTTGTTTAACGTCACGTAGTTCACTCCAGCAGGGCCCGGACGAGAGCTACAGTCACGTAGAGAATTCACCCGCCGTTTTGCGATTTATTATCTAACATCAACTCGACTCCTATAATAAAGCAGCTACACTACTGGCCATTAAAATTGCTACACCAAGAAGTAAAGCAGATGATAAACAGGTATTCATTGGACAAATGTATTATACTAGAACTGAGATTACATTTTCACGCAATTTGGGTGCATAGATCCTGAGAAGTCAGTACCCAGAACAACCACCTCTGACCGTAATAATGGCCTTGATGCGCCTGGGCATCGAGTCAGAGCTTGGATGGCGTGTACAGGTACAGCTAGCTGCCCATGCAGCTTCATCACGATGCCACAGTTCATCAAGAGTAGTGGCTGGCGTATTGTGACGAGCCAGTTGCTCGGCCACCATTGACCGGACGTTTTCAATTGGTGCGAAATCTGGAGAATGTGCTGGCCAGGGCAGCAGTCGAACATTTTCTGTATCCAGAAAGGCCCGTACAGGACCTGCAACATGCGCTCGTGCATTATCCTGCTGAAATGAGGGTTAAACAGGGATCGAATGAAGGGTAGAGCCACGGGTCGTAACACATCTGAAATGTAACGTCCACTGTTTAAAGTGGCGTCAATGCGAACAAGAGGTGACCGAGACGTGTAACCAATGGCGCCCCATACCATCACGCCGGGTGACGAATACACGCTTCCAATGTGCATTCACCGCGATGTCGACAAACACGGATGCGACCATCATGATGCTGAAAACAGAACCTGGATTCATCTGAAAAAAAATGACGTTTTGCCATTCGTGCACACGGGTTCGTCGTTGAGTACACCATCGCAGGCGCTCCTGTCTGTGATGCGCGTCAAGGGTAACCGCAGCCATGGTCTCCGAGCTGATAGTCCATGCTGCTGCAAACGTAGTCGAACTGTTCGTGCAGATGGTTGTTGTCCTGTAAACGTCTGCATCTGTTGACTCAGGGATCGAGACGTGGCTGCACGATCCGTTACAGGCATGCGGATAAGATGCCTGTCATCTCGTCTGCTAGTGATACGAGGCCGTTGGGATCCAACACGGAGTTCCGTATTACCCTCGTGAACCCACCGATCCCATATTCTGCTAACAGTCACTGGATCTCGACCAATGCGAGCAGCAATGTCGCGATACGATAAACCGCAATTGCGATAGGCTACAATCCGACCTTTATCAAAGTCGGAAACGTGATGGTAGGCATTTCTCCTCCTTACACGAGACACAAAAACAACGTTTCACCAGGCAAAGCCGGTCAACTGCTGTTTGTGTATGAAAATCGGTTGGAAACTTTCCTCATGTCAGCACGTTATACGTGTCGCCACCGGTGCCAACCTTGTGTGAATGCTCTGAAAAGCTAATCATTTGCATATCACAGCATCTTCTTCCTTTCGGTTAAATTTCGCGTCTGTAGCACGTCATCTTCGTGGTGTAGCAGTTTTAATGGCCAGTAGTGCATTAACAAAACAACGCCTTCCAATGAGTGCAGAGGTGTTGGCAGCTGTACTACATTTACAAGCAATCTTAAAACACACAGAGGGAGGTTATGTTATGATCGCATGGATAGAACTAAAATCGATAGAATTGCGAAACATGATGGGGAAATACATACAAATTGAGCGAATATATACCAAAATTCGGGGAAATTGAGGTAGTACTTGCGTATCTTCTGGTTGGCACAGAACACGTCGTACATGGGAACAAGTATGCGACAGCAAGAGGAATCCGAGAAAACGTCGACGTGGAAGCGAAGGGAACCAGGGAAGCAGTCACCATCTGCCTGTAAACTTACATGTTCAAATGGCACTGGGCACTATGGGACTTAACATCTGAAGTCATCAGTCCCCTAGAACTTAGAACTACTTAAACCTAACTAACCTAAGGACATCACACACATCCATGCCCGAGGCAGGATTGGAACCTGCGACCGTAGCAGTCGCGCGGTTCCGGACTGAAGCGCCTAGAACCGCTCGGCCACCGCGGCCGGCTAAACTTACATGTATCTGCGTTAAAGGATAACGAAGTGTGGACGGGGTCATAGATTGAGATGGAGCTGTAATGAGCTACAATTTAATGGTAGACTGATGATGCGTTCTAGCGAGGGAGAACTTGCTACAGGTCAATTTTTTCGCTGTTCTCTTAGATGCATCAGTCGCGTGCCATAGTCTGCGTTAGACTCGTGTATGTTCTGTATGTGATTTAGAGCACTGTCTACTTGCGATCGTTAACGGCAAACCTGTTGATCACCAGAGGACTCCCATCGCATGTGTGATGAAACGTGACACATTCCTCTAAATGAACTATGATTTATGTGATGTACTCCACCCCCCTGTCAAATCTTAAGTGTAAAATCGATACTCCATCTTCATAACTAAGATGATTCTGAGTTTGTCACAGGTGTTTGTGAGGAATTGCAACCTCTGTGTATACATCTGCATGAAAGATGTACTGTTTACAGAGTTAGTGATGGAATGACTTGTAATTTCACTTGTCGGACACTGCTGCTATGCGTTTATGTGCTTCCTTGTAAGAGGTATTCTCCGTTACTAATGATCATTTTGTATAGGACTGATGCGGACATAGTATAATTTCTGAACCGTGATCGGATGTGGACAGTGGTTGCTATACATCTCTGGAAAGCTATATTGTGCTCGTATCACACAGAGCCAAAGTTTTAAGAAAGTATTTTTTTCGTTTTACGTTTCGATAGCATAGTTTAACGTAGAGAAGCTGGGTGAAGGACGTATGTCATGCGCTTGAAATATTTTCTTACGTTGGAATATTAACAGCGCTGCATTCCATACGACTGATAGGTCAGAAACGCAAGCGATTTAACATTATAGCCTGTTTTTAAGTGCGGAACGTTGTAGCCTTATGAGTGCGCGTGTTTATGTTCTCTCTTACCAGTACCTTCCAGGTATTGATCCTAGACTCTAGAACAGCATGGTTGATTTATTCAAAAATGCTTCGAACTCCATCTGTCTGGAGCTCCATCATGTATAAAAATCACCTGTTTCTTGTTCTTCTTAACCAATTGCAATTACAACACTTTCAAATCTGTTACTATACATCGATAAGGAGTGCTAGCCTCCTGGTCATGGGAGCCTCTCAAAAACTCTTGTGCACATGGATGGGTGAGGACGTTGCACTGTTTCAGTGCTAGCAAGATGTGGAATACAGTGGTCTACTTCTGGTTGGTTGCAGATTAAATCGGTGCTGCAGGGTGGCTTGGTCAATGACAGCGTGAGGGGGTCTTTCAGTTTCTAATTTTATACTGAGACTGCGAGAATGCTCTATGACTCCCATCAGCATAGAAATAGATCGTAAATTAAGCACTATGTTCGAGGTGTTAGAAATATTTAGAGTGCTGTCTGGTATACTTTGATGTGTTCGAGAAATAACAATAAATGGATGTACTGCACAGTCATCTACACTCCTGGAAATTGAAATAAGAACACCGTGAATTCATTGTCCCAGGAAGGGGAAACTTTATTGACACGTTCCTGGGGTCAGATACATCACATGATCACACTGACAGAACCACAGGCACATAGACACAGGCAACAGAGCATGCACAATGTCGGCACTAGTACAGTGTACATCCACCTTTCGCAGCAATGCAGGCTGCTATTCTCCCATGGAGACGATCGTAGAGATGCTGGATGTAGTCCTGTGGAACGGCTTGCCATGCCATTTCCACCTGGCGCCTCAGTTGGACCAGCGTTCGTGCTGGACGTGCAGACCGCGTGAGACGACGCTTCATCCAGTCCCAAACATGCTCAATGGGGGACACATCCGGAGATCTTGCTGGCCAGGGTAGTTGACTTACACCTTCTAGAGCACGTTGGGTGGCACGGGATACATGCGGACGTGCATTGTCCTGTTGGAACAGCAAGTTCCCTTGCCGGTCTAGGAATGGTAGAACGATGGGTTCGATGACGGTTTGGATGTACCGTGCACTATTCAGTGTCCCCTCGACGATCACCAGTGGTGTACGGCCAGTGTAGGAGATCGCTCCCCACACCATGATGCCGGGTGTTGGCCCTGTGTGCCTCGGTCGTATGCAGTCCTGACTGTGGCGCTCACCTGCACGGCGCCAAACACGCATACGACCATCATTGGCACCAAGGCAGAAGCGACTCTCATCGCTGAAGACGACACGTCTCCATTCGTCCCTCTATTCACGCCTGTCGCGACACCACTGGAGGCGGGCTGCACGATGTTGGGGCGTGAGCGGAAGACGGCCTAACGGTGTGCGGGACCGTAGCCCAGCTTCATGGAGACGGTTGCGAATGGTCCTCGCCGATACCCCAGGAGCAACAGTGTCCCTAATTTGCTGGGAAGTGGCGGTGCGGTCCCCTACGGCACTGCGTAGGATCCTACGGTCTTGGCGTGCATCCGTGCGTCGCTGCGGTCCGGTCCCAGGTCGACGGGCACGTGCACCTTCCGCCGACCACTGGCGACAACATCGATGTACTGTGGAGACCTCACGCCCCACGTGTTGAGCAATTCGGCGGTACGTCCACCCGGCCTCCCGCATGCCCACTATACGCCCTCGCTCAAAGTCCGTCAACTGCACATACGGTTCACGTTCACGCTGTCGCGGCATGCTACCAGTGTTAAAGACTGCGATGGAGCTCCGTATGCCACGGCAAACTGGCTGACACTGACGGTGGCGGTGCACAAATGCTGCGCAGCTAGCGCCATTCAACGGCCAACACCGCGGTTCCTGGTGTGTCCGCTGTGCCGTGCGTGTGATCATTGCTTGTACAGCCCTCTCGCAGTGTCCGGAGCAAGTATGGTGGGTCTGACACACCGGTGTCAATGTGTTCTTTTTTCCATTTCCAGGAGTGTATGTACATTCGCAATGATACTCGCAAAGTGGAGAAGGGTTTATTTAGCTATGATACAGAGATTGGGAAACATGCTGTCACATCATTGGTCGGTGTTGAAATTACTGTAAATTGCTAAAATTGTTCGCACTAATAACTGTGATGCTTATCATTTCAGTACATCGACCGTGTCTTCTCCATCACACCCGTCCAATGGCACGCTGTTGGTTACCACTTAATGATTGACTTACAACACTTGTTTGAGCTGGAGTAAGTGTTTTGTGGAGGGGAACACCTTCTGGGGATGGCTAGCACCGAAACAGTGATCGTGTACATGATTGCAATATGAGGAATTGTTCGAAATGGAATGCAGAGCCATCACCTATTCCGTCACTGTGACAATTGACTTTAAATATAGAGGTCGTCTGTCACCTTCAGACTGTAGTTTGGAAACTCTCCACAAAGGCGGAAAAATCTTCCAGTTTCCAACATGATTTACACCTTCTGAAGTATAGTTTTCTGCGATAGGCCATGGATCAGAACGTGTTAATTTCAGATTAGAACCTGACACAGACCTCGAAGTCGTGGCGGAAAAACAAAATGTATGGCAATGTACAAAGCGTGTTACAGCAGAAAAAACAATGTTTCAAACAACGAGACAGTGACATAGGGAGCACCTCTTGCGAATTACAGTATAGTCTCCAGAATCCTACTACAGTACAGGTGATGAAACTTTAAACTGGTCTGTGCAGTTGATCAATACCTGTATTTTTAATAGGATCGTCACATGTGCTCGATGCTGGCACACATGCGGTATTTGTTTCGATATATGGGAGGAGAGAAATGTGGTAAAAATCTTATTGTATTTTCTATTGGAGCTTTTATATTTCGTAATTTTTCCCTGTTGGATGGTACAGAATAACTAAGATAGCATGTTGGGCTGATAGATGTGAATGGGCCCTGAGGGACGCGGATCTTTAGTACTTGTATGTAGTTTGGGGACACACCACAGTGCAGTATCAAAAATCCTCGTCCTTCTCCCAGTTCCTTTTTCCATCGAATGGTCAATACACAGTCCTGTCACAGTAACGCAGCTTAGCCTCTTTCTACATGTGTTGCAGTGGGTGGCAGATACAGTTTTCACTAACTTCTACTCAGTTCCGACTAAAATTGGAACGATCGCATGTGTTCAGCTGCAGAAATGGCAGCAGTTGCAAGATGCGTAGGGACTACCTAAAACGACGTTGGAATTTTACTGTCGCAGATAGGTTCGAGAAAGGTGACTCTTTTCCAGATATGAGAGTGCCAGAAATATGATTCACTAGTGGCTGTAATCATTAAAGGACTTCTCCATAGGATCCAACGCATGTACGTGCTTGAATGGGGAGACTTGAGTCCAAATCCTAGACAGAATTTCTACTTGATAGCGTAGCACTAGAAATCTGAAAAGCTAGTGCACATTTCTTACGACTTCAATCAGCACACCACCTACTGTTTGTGATCCTTTTCAATCAACCATCACCTACACACAAGTCGATATATCACCGAACCTCTGGCATAACATCAAGATAGAATGCGTTACAAATACTGGAGAAATGTCTAGTGGCAGTGGCGTGAGGGAGTTGAAAATACCGGTTTCATACCATGTTCGTTAGCCGAATCACTTTGTAAATTCGGTAATTTTATTACGAGGTTGCACCACTGGCGACGTACAACCGCACTGTTGGTCTGATACTATAGACACGGGCAATCACCATCTATATTCTGTCACATATTTGTATGAAAAAAAAACACTTCATTCTGAGGTAATGCCATACCTCGATTTATGAAGCCACTATACCTTTTAACCTGGATACATTTATGTACCTGTAGAACTAAGACCGCTTGTGATGGTAATATGGTTGTGTTTTTTAACATCTGACTGTTTGTAAGACGATTACGCCTCTCTTTCTAAGACACAGTGGTACCACTCGCAAGAAAAACTTATGAGACATGTCCACCCATTGTTGATTTTTGGTCAGTATTATTTCGTATCGCCAGCAATCAGTTATTGACTCAGTATACACTTAGTAGTAGGGGATGCATGATAGGTTGGCCATGAGCATCAGGCTTATAAAGTATGTATTTGTGTTGTGACATGTGCAAAGGAAATGACTGTGGAATACTGTGATAGCGAAGGGGAGAGTATGTGAAGTCATAAGAATGGTACAGATATGGTACAGATATCTCTATTTCCAGTCCCACAGCCATCAGCAGGGTGTATTTCCGATACTTGGCTCATTGTCGAATGTCGTTCAACTGAGACTGTAATCGAAACATTTACCGTATTTACTCGAATCTAAGCCGCAGTCGAATCTAAGCCGCACCTGAAAAATGAACTCGAAATCAAGGAAAAAAAAAATTTCCCGAATCAAAGCCGCACCTGAAATTTGAGACTCGAAATTCAAGGGGAGAGAAGTTTTAGGCCGCACTTTCAAATCGAAACAAAGTTGGTCCATTATAATATGAGACACAATTTAGGTCGAATGAATGACTATACAGCTACAGTAGTTTGGTTCGAGTCGTAAGCTTAGCAGTTAAGCTTTACCAGGTAGCCATTGCTATGCGTCAGGCGCTCCATCCGTATTTATACGGGTATCCTTCCTTTTTCACGTGCTTCGTCTGGTTTGAATTGATTGCTTATTTTTCTTTGGTCTGATAAGTGCCGTTCTCTTTGTTACAGGTGTTTACGTCACTCTAAGCTGAAAATGCATTACTGTATTGTGTCATGCATCGTTTGTCACTTTCTGATAATGAGTGTTTATGGCCTGTCGCCGCTCGCTGCATGGCTTGCTTTTGTGCACGCTACCGCCGCTTACCATTTAAAAAAGAAAGAGAGAGAGAGAGGAATCGTCTCATTAGCGAAACAATGGCAAGAGACTGCTATTTGTTGTTACTTACACTGCTGCTTTCTTTGATAATGATCAACAAGAACCAAATAATAGACTGCGTGTGATAGAAAATGCTCTGAACGTGAGTTTAGCGAAAATTTTTCTCCGTTTCAAAATCTTTGCAGACGCCTCTTTAGTACATTACATTCTGCACAGAAATTAGAGTCATCTTAGATTTAAGAATCCAGTCAATTGCCGTGCTTCATTTCTGACTGTATCACTATTAGGCGTAAGAATAATACGGATATAAACATGACACGACATGTGTATTCTTCCGCGTTTGCTGTTGTCTCACTCTAGTTTCGTAGTTTATTAGGCAAACAGGATTTAAATGAGATAGCTGAAAATACGAAAGAATACATGAAAAATGTTTATATTCGTATTATTCTTATGGTGAAGAGAATACTGCAGGTGATTCGCAAGTTCCTGTTAGCAATCATCTCTTCTCACAGGTAGGAAAAAATTCAGAACGTAGAGTTTCCCATATTGACAAACATCCCAAACAGTCTTGCCAGTCGGATTTTCGTAGTGCATCGAAATGCTGCTACATTCGAAGATGAACAATACGAAATTTGTATTTATTTTGATGGATAATGTATGAAAATGCAATGGTCGAAACTCGGGGCAGAGAAAAAAGCTCGTCTTCCACCATTTTTTAAAAAAAATTATTTACTGATGCAGAGGTTTTGGCGCCAGTATATATCTTTGTGCCTGCAAAGCATGCCTGTGTAGCACTACATATATTCGATGGCAGAAGTTAGTTGTGGCGGCACTTACCCACATTTTTCAGAACTTCCGCTTACTTTGCTCTCGATTCTAAGCCGCAGGCGGTTTTTTGGATTAGAAAAACCTGAAAAAAAGTGCGGCTTAGATTCGAGTAAATACGGGTAATTGTAGGTATAGGGATCAAATATATATGTGACCGATTTTTTAGGATGATGATTCTACCTGTGTGTGCTTGGCGTGCAGGGCCGGTGGCCTGTGACAGGAAAGTAGTTGGCTTAATCGTGTAGTCCTCTAGACGACCGAATAGCGAGTCAATACTTTTTATGTGTTCGACAGCTTTCGTGACCAAGTGGAAATTTGAGAAGATTCCGTATGGACATGTGTTTGCGCTGGGACATTATTCCCTCCAATGTAAAGTGTTCCACTGACTGCTTGTTCACATTTCAGGTATTTATTTAGTTGAGAGAACGTCGATTGTGGTGTGTTCATCTAGCGGGTGAAAGATAGGTTGGCTGGTTCTCTAGATATGAGAAACACCTTATTTGAATTTATAAATTATGTTTCTCATATCTAGAGAACCAGCCAACCTATCTTTCACCCGCTAGATGAACACCAGATGGCAGTTATGAGAGTCGAGGGACATGAAAGGGAAGCAATTGTTGGGAAGGGAGTAATACAGGGTTGTAGCCTCTCCCCGATGTTATTCAATCTGTATATTGAGCAAGCAGTAAAGGAAACAAAAGAATAATTCGGAGTAGGTATTAAAATCCATGGAGAAGAAATAAAAACTTTGAGGTTTGCCGATGACATTGTAATTCTGTCAGAGACAGCAAAGGACTTGGAAGAGCAGTTGAATGGAATGGGTAGCGTCTTGAAAGGAGGATATAAGATGAACATCAACAAAAGCAAAACGAGGATAATGGAATGTAGTCGAATTAAATCGGGTGATGCTGAGGGAATTAGATTAGGAAATGAGACACTTAAAGTAGTAAAGGAGTTTTACTATTTGGGGAGCAAAATACGTGATAAAGGTGGAAGTAGAGATGATATAAAATGTAGACTTGCAATGGCAAGGAAAGCGTTTCTGAAGAAGAGAAATTTGTTAACATCGAGTATAGATTTAAGTGCCAGGAAGTCATTTCTGAAAGTATTTGTATGGAGTGTAGCCATGCATGGAAGTGAAACATGGACGATAAATAGTTTGGACAAGAAGAGAATAGAAGCTTTCGAAAAGTGGTGCTGCAGAAGAATGCTGAAGATTAGATGGGTAGATCACATAACTAATGAGTAGGTATTGAATAGAATTGGGGAGAAGAGGAGTTTGTGGCACAACTTGACAAGAAGAAGGGACTGGTTGGTAGGGCATGTTCTGAGGCATCAAGGGACCACGAATTTAGCATTGGAGGGCAGCGTGGAGGGTAAAAATCGTAGAGGGAGACCAAGAGATGAATGCACTAAGCAGATTCAGAAGGATGTAGGTTGCAGTAGGTACTGGGAGATGAAGAAGCTTGCACAGGATAGAGTAGCATGGAGAGCTGCATCAAACCAGTCTCAGGACTGAAGACCACAACAACAACAGGGGTGATTTGGAATCTGTTACATCACCGACATCGGTATTCGCAAGTGGAAATATGACTTTCTTCTATTTTCTTTTTCCATATAAAGGCGTTTGCAGTAGGAATAAGCTTCTCAGTTGAAGGAAAAAAAACTATACCGATTTTGCACATAAAACTAAATGAAAATGGGCTTTGTCTATTTTAGTGGAAAGAAGATATTTATTACTATCACAAGTGTTGTTTTTCGCCTTTTGTTAATAGTTGCTTTGTTATAGGAGACGAGTTGATGTTAAATAATAAATCGCAGACGAGTGGGTGAGTTCTCTATGAGACTGTGGCTCTCATCTGGTCCCTTCTGGAACATACTACGTGACGTTAAGCAAAAGTGTTTTCCATCCAAGAACGAGATTCATTGGAGACCTGTCCAGTCTGTGACAGCGGCGCCTCCTAGCCATTAGGGACGGCTGCGCCACTATAGTCGACCGAGATGCATTTGGGAAAGTCGCCCTTTTATCTCCTAGTTAACTATACCTGCTTTTGTGTTGTATTATGACCCGTTCAATACAAGTGATGGTTTTTCTTTTCATAACAATTAAAAGGTTTATTTGGAATTGTGACGTATTTTCTCGATCAGCTGTGATAGCGTGGATTGACTTCAGTTAGCTGGGCTGTAGGGCGATTTTTAGTGGGCGTGTGTAGTGAACTCTGACGTCAAACAGCGGTAGATGCTGTATGCTAGCAGGTAATATACGTTTTAAATTCCTCACTGTCCAACACCAGCATCTAGTTAGTTGAACGTATTTCCCACTAAAAATAATAAAGTTTGTACTTTACACCACAGCCTTTATCCCCGTAGTTTATAGGTGAAGGGTAGAGTTTGAGTGTATGTGTAGCTGGTTTCGAGTACTGGTGCGAAACTTTTTCCGAGCAGGATAACACCAGTTATATGGTATGGTGAGTTTTTGCAGAGTATTGCCGTCCTTGTGTAGGGCTCTGCATATAATTGTGTAATTAGGACTGATCTTTGTGATTAATTACGTAATTAAGGTAGATAATTACGTAAGTTTGGAGTGGTATTACGAATTTGTGATTTTAAGGCGTACCTGTGTAGCTGTATAATTATGACCGATCATTGTGATTAATTAGGTAATTAGGATCGATATTTGCGTCAGTTTCGAGTGGTATTGCGAAATTTTTTCCAAGCTAAATAAGACCAGTTGTATGGTATCGTTAGTTCTTGCGATTTAAAGCCATCCTTGTGCAACGCTGTGCATATAACTGTATAAGTAGGAGCACTCTTACGTAATTAGGATCGATATTTGAGTCAGTTTGGCGACCAGTATAAATAAAGTTCACTAAGGTAACCTTCCTCTCCAGCATCTGGACAGTTTCCATGTGTTAGGGGGTGCACTTAGGCTTCCCATTCAGTAGAATCAAGGTTGTAGTCTCTGATAGGTCGGTTTTTTTTAGGTGCACTGCATTATTTTCTGGTGTTAAAGCATGGTGAGCATGTTTGCATGCATTATTTCGGTGATGTAAGAGTAGTTTTGCACGTCTGTATGCTGTGTACTCGATTATTTCGGTAATTTACAAGTTGTCTCCGTCTCTGTACATTAGTGTACTGCATTATTTACGAGTAGTTTCTAGGTGCGTAAACTCACACATCAGGGTGAGTGTTTTGTATCAGCATAATAAATAAACTATGTGAAATCCATCCCTAAATAAATTGTTCCAAAAATAAATAAAGTATACTCCTTCCTCTCTCCAGCAGACCAAAACAGGATGATTCCTTTTTACGCCAATTTCCCCCTCCAGGCCACCGGGGGGGAGGGGAGGGGGGTGGGCATGAAGAGGCTGGGGCACACGCGCAGCTGAGGAAAACACATGACGTCATCATGATGCTGTGCTCCTATCCACTGAACTGCTTGATCACGTGGCCTATCGCGGTGCCCTCTAGCAGTGTACTCATGAACTAGGTCAGATCTTTGGTGTGGTGGATCGGAGGCAGTTGTCTCTTGTATGGTGGGAGATGATATGTAGGATTTAGAAATGACAGGCAATTCCAGAAGAGGCAGGTGTTTCCATGCATTGTGTAATGCATCTTTAATGCAAAGCATTAATTTGCAGGACCGTATTCTTCCTCTTCATATGTTCAAGCATTAATGCTCGCTGCTATTCTCCATGCAGTGAGCTGTGGATGCACTCCTCGGCTGAATGAGTGCATGCAATACAATGAGTGAGCAATACACTCGTCCTGTCTGGCATCAGCATTTCCTTGTGCTCCTTCCAGACCAATAGCTCAAGGAGCACTGATATCTCAGCCTCGTTTGGTGGTAACACCAAACTAACGAACTAAGCCAGTAATGCTGTAAGGGTGGGGGGTTCGTCTTTTTTTTTTTTTTTTTGTTTTATTCTTGAATTGAGAACATCTGTGTGAGGTGAAATGACAAGTTTAATGTCGCGATATTTCTCACCAAATTACAGCTTTCACACAGTTTTCAACTCGCCTACATAAAAACAGCGCAATGAACAACGCATCTTGCCAACATCAAAAAGGGAAATAATTTTATACACAACAATGTTAAATATTAACTCTCTGAAAGAACATTAATCCTAAGCACAATATTATGAATGATTAATTGGAAGTTTCTTTACATTAATCCTAAGCACAATAATATGAAAGTTGAATTTGAAATTTCTTTACAAAATTGCTCTTACACATATGTTATGATGTTGATCAGTACTACGAAAATCTTTCAAATCCGGTTCAAAGTTCGCTACTATTTAGGATGGCAATCAAGTCTATGGTGGATGGTTAGTCAAGTGACAAATTTGAGTGCAAGATTAACCAAGGCCACTCGAGTTTACAGTGGACACAAGCTGGTGAACAAAAAAAGTTGACGTCTCTGCACGCAGTATTTACCTTAAGCTGTGATGTTCTGCTGTCTGCAAGGCCGCTCTCTCCCACTAAAATTCCTTTGCTGAACTTTCCAGCAGAAACTTTACCTTTGTTTCTCATTACATCATAAAACATGTATGCAGCCCTAGTCTTATTATGTGGCGATATACACATGCATGGTTGGAGCAGCGTGCATATTATAGTGCCCTCTCAGATCTCACAATTAACTAATCTGCCTGGTTCGATTCTCCACAGTTGGAGCTAAACATTGCTACAGTTAATTCTTTAGCTGGAGTGCAGCCATTGTGAACGCAGTGTCCAGATAAATTTCTTCTCTGCGTCGTACAGAGCGTTAAGCACTCCGTTCTGCACTTGTCGCCAGTTCAGAGAAGAGTCTCCCACAAAATTTCTCTATTGTCCTACTCATGATAGAACTGCCTCCCTCCACTTGTGTTCCTTTTTCATGTCACGGCTGTTTTCGACCAATAGGAGCGTTCCTCTTATTTTGGCGAAACACACTCTACCAATCGCAACGTCTATCAAACTGCGTCGAAACTTCAGTATTTTTCTCCTACCTAGAGCATTTCCGCCAAACGGACGTTTTGTGCTCCTTCTAGATGCCTAAAGTACCTTTTCATGTGTCGCCTTCGCTGGATGAAAATGCGTCACTCTTTTTTTCGTATCCCGTTGGAATTTCGAAACGCAGTTTTCTAAAGCTTCTTCTCTGCTCTTGTACCTATGCCCTCGCTACAGGCGGCCGTCCAGCTTGAATCACCTGGCCCGGGGTCGCTGTCCTCCTTCCTGGCACCCCTTTAAGTGGTTCCCGGCGTAACTCCCACAGAGCAGCTTCGCTACGCCGTTGTGAAGCTGGCTTTCCAAAACTAAAAGCGACTCGACTCGCGTTTCCTGTTCTACCTTCCACTCAAAGACTTGCATTGTATAGGAATAGTGTGTTAATTACCATCGATTGACTGCCATCCCTTTTTGCATTACATATTGATAGGCAAATGTTCTCATAACTGTCGATTTACGTTATGTGCCATCTTCATCTTTTCATTGCGATTTGTTAAGGTCTCATGTAAGGTACGAATCTGACCATTATTCTGAAACCTTACATATACTCCTCCTCCTCATCATCATCATCATTTAAGACTGATTATGCCTTTCAGCGTTCAGTCTGGAGCATAGTCCCCCTTATAAAATTCCTCCATGATCCCCTATTCAGTGCTAACATTGGTGCCTCTTCTGATGTTAAACCTATTACTTCAAAATCCAGGTACCTTCTCCTTGGTTTGCCCCGACTCCTCCTACCCTCTACTGCTGAACCCATGAGTCTCTTGGGTAACCTTGCTTCTCCCATGCGTGTAACATGACCCCACCATCTAAGCATGTTCGCCCTGACTGCTACATCTATAGAGTTCATTCCCCGTTTTTCTTTGATTTCCTCATTGTGGACACCCTCCTGCCATTGTTCCCATCTACTAGTACCTGCAGTCATCCTAGCTATTTTCATATCCGTAACCTCAACTTTATTGATAAGGTAACCTGAACCCACCCAGCTTTCGCTCTCATACAATAATGTTGGTCGAAAGATTGAACGGTGCACAGATAACTTAGTCTTGGTACTGACTTCCTTCTTGCAGAAGAGTGTAGATCGTAGCTGAGCACTCACTGCATTAGCTTTGCTACACCTCGCTTCACTATGTTGCCATCCTGTGAGAATATGCATCCTAAGTACTTGAAACTGTCCACCTGTTCTAACTTTGTTCCTCCTATTTGGCACTCAATCCGTTTATATCTCTTTCCCACTGACATTACTTTCGTTTTGGAGATGCTAATCTTCATACCATAGTCCTTACATTTCTAATCTAGCTCTGAAATATTACTTTGCAAACTTTCAATCGAATCTGCCATCACAACTAAGTCATCCGCATATGCAAGACTGCTTATTTTGTGTTCACACATCTTAATCTCACCTAGCCAGTCTATTGTTTTCAACATATGATCCATAAATAATATGAACAACAGTGGAGACAGGTTGCAGCCTTGTCTTACCCCTGAAACTACTCTGAACCATGAACTCAATTTACCGTTAACTCTAACTGCTGCCTGACTATCCATGTAAAGACCTTTAATTGCTCGCAAAAGTTTGCCTCCTATTCCATAAACTCGTAGAACAGACAATAACTTCCTCCTAGGAACCAGGTCATATGCCTTTTCTAGCTCTATAAAGCATAGATACATTTCCCTGTTCCACTCGTAACACTTCTCCATTATTTGCCGTAAGCTAAAGATCTGGTCCTGACAACCTCTAAGAGGCCTAAACCCACACTGATTTTCATCCAATTGGTCCTCAACTAATACTCGCACTTTCCTTTCAACAATACCTGAGAAGATTTTACCCACAACGCTGATTAAAGAAATACCTCCGTAGTTGTCACAATCTTTTCTGTTTCCATGTTTAAAGATTGGTGTGATTACTGCTTTTGTCCGGTCTGATGGAACCTGTTCAGACTCCCAGGCCATTTCAGTTATCCTGTGTAGCCATTTAAGACCTGACATTCCACTGTATTTGATAAGTTCCGACTTAATTACATTGAGCAACTCTTCAAAATATTCCCTCCATCTGCCCAAGGAATCTACAGGATTCACCAGCAGTTTTCCTGAACTGTCTAAAATACTTGTCATTTCCTTCTTACCTCCCTTTCGAAGACTGCTAATTACACTCCAGAATGGTTTTCCAGCAGCTTGATCCAAAGTCTCCAACCTGTTTCCAAAGTCTTCCCAAGATTTCTTCTTGGATTCTGCAATTATCTGTTTGGCTTTGTTTCTTTCTTCAACATAACTTTCTCTGTCTACCTGAGTTCTAGTATGTAGCCATTTTTGATACGCCTTCTTTTTCCTTTTACAGGCTGCCTTGACTGTGACATTCCACCAAGCTGTTTGCTTCATCCTACCTCTACACACTACTGTTCCAAGACATTTTGCAGCCACTTCTAGTACTGAGTCCCTGTACCTTGTCCATTCCTTTTCCAATTACTGTAATTGCCTACATTCAACTAACTGGTACCTTTCTGAGATCACTGTTATGTACTTGTGCCTGATTTCCTTATCCTTAAGTTCCTCCACTCTTATCCTCCTACATATGGACCTGACCTCCTGCACTTTCGGCCTCACAAGACCAATTTCACTGCAGATTAAATAATGATCAGTATCATTAAAGAATCCCCTGAATACACGTGTGTCCCTCACAGCCTTCCTGAATTCCTGATCTGTTATTATATAGTCAATGACAGATCTGGTTCCCCTGCCTTCCCAAGTATACCGGTGAATGTTTTTATGTTTAAAAAAGGAGTTTGTGATTACTAAGCCCATACTGGCACAGAAATCCAAGAGTTGTTTACCGTTCCTGTTGGCCTCCATATTCTCTCCAAATTTACCCATAACCTTTTCATACCCTTCTGTTCGATTTCCAATCCTGGCATTAAAATCACCCATGAGCAGAACACTGTCCTTGTCCTATACTCTAACAACTACATCACTGAGTGCATCATAAAAACTATCCATCTTATCTTGATCTGTCCCTTCACAATGCGAATATACTGACACAATCCTAATTTTCTTGCTAGACATTGTCAAATCTATCCACATGAGTCATTCGTTTACATACTTTATTGTAACTACGTTGGGTTCCATTTCTTTCCTGATGTAAAGCCCTACACCCCATTGTGCTATTCCTGCTTTGACTCCTGACAGGTATACTTTGTATTCTCCCACTTCCTCTTCTTTCTCACCCCTTACCCGAATGTCACTAACAGCTAAAACGTCCAGCCCCATCTTACTTGCAGCCTCTGCCAGCTCTTCCTTCTTCCCAGAGTAGCCCCCATTGATATTAATAGCTCCCCCATCTCATTATCATTTGTTTGCTAAGTCGTATCTTAGTAGTCCATGGTTTTTCAGTTAGAGGTGGGACTCCGTCACCTATAAAGGTCCGAGGCATTTTGCTCTGATTGTTGCCAGCATCATATTTAAAGTACCAGGGAAGCAGGTTGCTAGCCTTACTTGCCCCATGTCCCATTGAGTTTTACCCCTAACGGTTGAGGGACTAACCGGTGGATTTGGTAGTCTTTACCATATGCGCACGTAGGTGACCACGACTCAGAATATGTCCGAGATACCCAGCCTTATTCCAAAGTAACTGGTATCCCGACTGTCGGGACCACTTACTTGGCCACTCATACGTTGCCAGTGGTTCATGAACTAGGGCATGACTACAGAAACTCCTCCTCCTTCCGTCTTCAATTTTGTACTCGTCAATCAATGGTTGATTGACGCCCAATTTCCAAGAGAATGATGCACCATCATGCAAAAAAGTCGGAGAATTGGGGTGGGTGACCCGTAGAAGCACATAATTCACTTTCCCGCCAAAACTCAAACTTCCCATTAGTGGGGGGCGTGGTGCTTTCCCGCCAAAAGCCGCCATCTTGGATGATGTCATGCGCTGTTGCCAAGTATACAGGCCGCCATCTTGGATAACTACACTCGCATCATCAGCAGATGTCACAGCCACCATCTTGGATGAGGTCAGTGGAGCGTCACATGCTACCACACACCCTTTTGTAATGTTGCATAATGTAGTTATTGTCTTTGAATAAAAATCATATTTCTGTTCGTCTAATTGCAGATGAATAAACATGTTATTTCATTTCGTCTCGTTGATAATTTTTCAGTTACATTACGTAGTATGCTGTAGCAGTTCTCTCTATGTATTTTGCAATTTCGGTCGAGCTACATTACCTGGCAGTGAGATGTCATGCGACATCTACATTCGTCCTTAACTTTTGCACGCCAGTGTACCCCTGGGATCGATGGTTGTAGCATGGATAGAAGTCTTTTTAAACCGCATTGTACGCTGCGTGACAAAGACGTGAATCATCAGAAAACATGGTAAATGTACACATTCACACCATTGGTGGATATGTAAACAATTACACATGAAATATAATCGCAGTTGCGAGTGGGAAGAACCATCAGGTATATAAGGGAATGACAACAATGAAAACCTTTCCCTAACCGAGACCCGATCACGGATTTCCTTATTTATAGCTTAACCGCTTTGGCTATACTTGCACGACTCACGGCCAGGTTCAAACTGCCATATGTCATCGTTCTTACGTCACCACATGTACTCGTGCACTCATTATTAAATTCCCGCACACGGGAAGACATTTTAATTGTCGCTGCCTGGTATCGGCGGATATGCATGCATGTCCAGAGGAACATTCCATCCTTCTCGTTTACAAGGAAGAGACCGCAGTATCGTAAATGTTTATAGTTGAATTTGTGTCTGACGAGACTGCATTTGTGTTGTTACCAGGTCTAGTAAAGGGTATAAGGGGCGTCAACAGTGTTGAGTGAGCACCGTGAAGGACATAGGATGCCCCATACTCGTGTAAGACAGCATTATCAGCATCTGACAGAAATTGAAATGGGGCTACACTGTGCGTCTACATTCGGCCGGCTGGACGAGTTGTTCAGTAACCATATTTGCGGGGCGTTTGGATGTGACTCTGGCAAAGTGTAGAACTGTATGGAAACACAACGGCAGGCACATTTGTCGTCAAGCTTCGGCGGTCAGCTGCGTCCATATATAAATACAGCTAGAGAGGCAGTAGAAAGAGATTCTTCGCAATGAGATATCAATCAGTTCGCATCAGCCTCGGATGTCGTTACAGACAAGCACCTACCAAAAGCATTTTCTTCAAAAATAGGAAGTGTACTCTCGAGAACTGTACACCATTCTAGATTGCTTAGATTTCATGGAAGTCATTGGCTGCATGCCGCCAGTAATTCTGACAAAACAGCGTGGTGAGTGGCAAGATTATTTTCCAATTTTCAGGCTTGCAATTAACTTATGGTGATTAGAAGTCTGGTCGATAGACCATTTTACCTGGAACCTTCTGCAGAGGTCGCCTATGAACTGTTCATAGCGCTGTTTCCGATAGGTTCGTTATTATTATTATTATTATTACTATTACAGATATTATATTTTGTGCTTGATAACTCGTACTGAATATACCAATCAATTGAAACTCAAAACTTTTATTTATAGTCGTTTATAGCCATTTTTCATGATGCTGCCAAATAAACAACAGATTGGAACATTTTATGATCTGCAAGTTAAAGTAGCCAACAGCTACAAGTATTTAACATGTTTCAATTTGAACAAACTTAGGCACTGGTAAGAGGAACTAATATTCAGAACGAGTAACTACATTAAGTATTAATTTTATCACCCACATAGTATTTGTGTAACCGGACCTAGCGGAAATACACGTCACTTGAGACATCCAAACGTAAAAGCAGATACTTCTTCCGATCAGCACATTTAGTTACTTTTGCTCTTACGTCAGCTTGCACAAAGAACAATCTCCTATTTTAACAATGTAGCTCTTAAGCGAGCAAACTGTTGTTCTAGAACACTGATCAGTTGTACAAACAAGTTCTGGAGCTGTTTATAAAATTTTCAATGATTCTCGTGCATAGCCATATTTCATTGCTGACAAGATTAATTACTGTCGAAGTTGTTACATGACAAAGAGTTATCAAATTCTATTGGTATTTTTGTGTGTTTAAATCCCAGTTTTAATGCTAAGTGCTAATAAGTAATGAATATGTAATGATTGGTTAAGAGCAGCATCGTATTTTAAATTCGCAATTTTATACCCTAATTCAGTCCACAATTACGATTAACATTTTCACAAGGCTTTATGTCATTCTTTACAATTGTGTATAAATGAATCTTCAAACATTTTTACTATCCCTGAAGGTTTATTTGAAGGCTATTCAGACAATGAATGCTTTACATTTCCGAGCAACTATTAAAGCAATATTAACTGTTACAGAAGCTGATATTAACACAGAATTAATGTAAATCACACAAATCTCATTTAATTATAGATTAGCGTCGTAAAAAACTTACTATTTAACACTGTGGATAATGATATTTGACGAGAGCTCTGTTGCTGAAATTTGAAAGTTATGTGATTTCATGTAAGTACAGTTTTCTGGTTTTGGTTGAGAATTTTCGCATATGTATCTGTTTTATGTATATTATCTACACCTAATATATTTTTCTAGGTAACTTTTACCATTCTGATGAATATAGTCGAAGAACTATCGATACCTGGTTAGTGCGTTCTTAAAAGAAATTGCGTGCAACTGGTTGGCTGACTATTGAATATTATATACCTATGGATAATAGAAAAGTCATCGATTTGCTGAATTTCACAGACTACAGCGCGTAAAACGGGACTTACTATGTCTCCGAATTGTCAGTGTACCATTACGAACACGGCTCTCGTCCCCACGATCATCCTAATTTCCTTGTCGAGAGATTTAGTCTATACTGCTGGTTGACGTGAGGGTAAACAAAGCCAGCTGAGCTGCCTGCACACACACCACGGCTGCCACACCACTCCGGGGGCGCGACCACCGGAGCGGCTCCGGCGACCGGAAGTGGAGCTGGGGAATCCCCGCCAACAGGTCGCCGGCCAGCCGGCGGGCGCCAGCCACTTCCGGCGCAGCCATTGTGCTGCCGCCGCCGCCGCCGCCGCTGCCGCGCAACTTTCTTGGCGCCAGCGCCGCCGTCTTCCGTGACTTGGCGGCCCGCGCCGCGCAAAACATACACACTCTCTCTCTGACTTCCCCGTGCACGCACACACACAAACACACACACACACACACACACACACGCACACACAGGGCGCCATTCTGCAGGATAACTCATTCTGCTGTGCCCTCCATACCGGACCGTGTTACACTCCAGCGAATACGACTTTACTTCCTGTTTCCGAGCTCGAGAAAGGGATGCTGTTCAAAATTGCTGGAAAGACAAACGGGGGCACTAGATGTGGCGCCAGAGCTGCTTTGCAAGAAGCTTCTGTTTACAGTCTAGGCGTGCACGTTTATCCAGTTTCGTCTATATTAACTTAGTTATGGAGTAAAGGTCGATTCATACTTGGCGGGACGGAAGAAAGCGTCAGAACATGTATTAAAAGCGGTGGCTCGTTTTTTATTTTACAGGTTACTATTCCTTGCTGTAGGGGCTGTGATTTTTGATATTTTTTGTCTAAACCAGCAAGGCAAAACAGAGGCCACTACTTCCATCACATCGATTTAGTGCTCACGTACTCACACCGAGCCGTGAACACTTTCCAGTTTATCAATGGGAATAGTTGAACATGGCTAGAGACCTGCACGACCTTATAGCAACCGTTATAGTTCCTCATTATTCTGCTACACTAGGGGTGAGTTCACGTAAGGAAAGAGAGAGAATGTAAGATTTACGGACTCATTTATTAAACAGTTGAGAATCGAACAATAATACAACCAAATGGGGGTGGGGCGAAGAGAGATTCAACTTCAGCAGCCTGCTCTAACGTGCGTTCATAACACGCCACGGTAGCAGGAGGAAAAGAATTTTAGTAACGATCCCCGTACTATCAAATAGAATCCCATTTAGTAAAGGAAGTGGTTGCAGGCGTGCAACGACCACCACCAGGAATTAGCTAAAGACTAAGAAGATGCTACTGTGCGTGAATCACTCGGTAGCCTCCCGTACTAAAGCAATAAAACCCGCAAGACGCGAAACTATTCACAATGACCTATCAGGTTCCCTCTGGGCCGCAGGGCGCGAGTCTACAGTGCACGTCGGCGCTCATGCTTACCGAACTTCATCTCCCGGTCTCCGGCACGGTCACACTATATAGAACTGCCCTACTGCCCCTTTGTCCACTACCCCTCCGCGGAGGGCAGTTGGCACCCGCCCTCGAAAAACGGGCGCGCACCTGATCTGGCCAATCATAGGGCCAGAATTTCACAGGGAGGCGACCTCGCGACGTTAAAATTGAGCAGAAATAGCGGTTACAAGGTTGGTAAGGCAGGTTGGGGAACTGAGGAGAAACTTTGGCCAATGACACCACGTGCTACCCTGGCGATCGGAAAAGGGATGGGAAACGGCTGCTAGGAATACTGCTGCCCTCGCTCATAAATAAAGAAAATTTCTAGCGCCATGCTCCTCTCACAGATCAGCGTGAGACAAGCTGTAAAAATCGTCAAATAAATCAGGCAACCCATAGAAATTACTGATATTACCTGAATTATTATTTTACCGAATACCAGAATGCTGGGATTCTAAATATGAAATACGAGCACTCAACTATGAATGAAGTGCACGTCTTTCAGTATTTCAAATCGTAGAATCCAAGCATGCTGTCAACAGAAAGAGAAGGGTGAGACTCGGGAAGAAAGTTTTGAGCGTCACAGCCGGTAAGTCTCGGAAGTTAATGTGTTTTCAATGCAACTTCTCATAGTACAGCGTTGGATTTCGTGCTTTTGCATCTTCTCAGTCCTTATTTTATTATTCTGAACTGCTTTCGTGCTACAGTAAAATACTCCTTGACGATTTTCATACTTTCCCCGTTGAGTGTTCTTCCACAAGACAGGCCAATTATCTGCAAGCTATAAATAATTTAGAATTTAGAACACCAGGACAAAGAAAAAGCCTACACCATATAAAAATTAGAGCAGAAACTGGCAAAGATTTTTCGATAGTGAAAACGTCCGCTATATTGGAGCAAAAAATACTGTCCTCATCCGCGTTATATGAAAAAAAGCAGAGACAAGTGCGACTAGGACTCCGTGTAAAACTTAATTATGTATGTAGATACTAGAAGTCGTCCTATTGCACCCTTGCGTGTCCCTAACGCACCCCAGTTATCCAACTGACTGCAGTTGAATTTGGGCTGCAATCACATGACATTTCTGGTGACTCTTCATATCGTTGATCCGGGAAACCTGGGTTAAAAAGAAGACTGAAAACTCTGTAGTCCCACCGAGATCCAGTCCCGCAATCCCTCGGCTTTTCAGGCACGCGCTTTACCGCTAGACCGCCAAGTAATTAGACACCTCTTTTATACTTCTGTTTCCGGCCGGTGTGGCCGAGCGGTTCTAGGCACTACAGTCTGGAACCGCGCGACCACTACGGTCGCAGGTTCGAATCCTGCCTCGGGCATGGATGTGTGTGATGTCCTTAGGTTAGTTAGGTTTAAGTTCTAGGGGACTGATGACCTAAGCAGTTAAGTCCCATAGTGCTCAGAGCCATTATACTTCTGTTGAGTATCAAAACATGTTACATATACACTCCTGGAAATTGAAATAAGAACACCGTGAATTCATTGTCCCAGGAAGGGGAAACTTTATTGACACATTCCTGGGGTCAGATACATCACATGATCACACTGACAGAACCACAGGCACATAGACACAGGCAACAGAGCATGCACAATGTCGGCACTAGTACAGTGTATATCCACCTTTCGCAGCAATGCAGGCTGCTATTCTCCCATGGAAACGATCGTAGAGATGCTGGATGTAGTCCTGTGGAACGGCTTGCCATGCCATTTCCACCTGGCGCCTCAGTTGGACCAGCGTTCGTGCTGGACGTGCAGACCGCGTGAGACGACGCTTCATCCAGTCCCAAACATGCTCAATGGGGGACAGATCCGGAGATCTTGCTGGCCAGGGTAGTTGACTTACACCTTCTAGAGCACGTTGGGTGGCACGGGATACATGCGGACGTGCATTGTCCTGTTGGAACAGCAAGTTCCCTTGCCGGTCTAGGAATGGTAGAACGATGGGTTCGATGACGGTTTGGATGTACCGTGCACTATTCAGTGTCCCCTCGACGATCACCAGTGGTGTACGGCCAGTGTAGGAGATCGCTCCCCACACCATGATGCCGGGTGTTGGCCCTGTGTGCCTCGGTCGTATGCAGTCCTGATTGTGGCGCTCACCTGCACGGCGCCAAACACACATACGACCATCATTGGCACCAAGGCAGAAGCGACTCTCATCGCTGAAGACGACACGTCTCCATTCGTCCCTCCATTCACGCCTGTCGCGACACCACTGGAGGCGGGCTGCACGATGTTGGGGCGTGAGCGGAAGACGGCCTAACGGTGTGCGGGACCGTAGCCCAGCTTCATGGAGACGGTTGCGAATGGTCCTCGCCGATACCCCAGGAGCAACAGTGTCCCTAATTTGCTGGGAAGTGGCGGTGCGGTCCCCTACGGCACTGCGTAGGATCCTACGGTCTTGGCGTGCATCCGTGCGTCGCTGCGGTCCGGTCCCAGGTCGACGGGCACGTGCACCTTCCGCCTACCACTGGCGACAACATCGATGTACTGTGGAGACCTCACGCCCCACGTGTTGAGCAATTCGGCGGTACGTCCACCCGGCCTCCCGCATGCCCACTATACGCCCTCGCTCAAAGTCCGTCAACTGCACATACGGTTCACGTCCACGCTGTCGCGGCATGCTACCAGTGTTAAAGACTGCGATGGAGATCCGTATGCCACGGCAAACTGGCTGACACTGACGGCGGCGGTGCACAAATGCTGCGCAGCTAGCGCCATTCGACGGCCAACACCGCGGTTCCTGGTGTGTCCGCTGTGCCGTGCGTGTGATCATTGCTTGTACAGCCCTCTCGCAGTGTCCGGAGCAAGTATGGTGGGTCTGACACACCGGTGTCAATGTGTTCTTTTTTCCATTTCCAGGAGTGTATGTCCGTACCTTTTGGAAGCTTTAACTTGGAAGCTTAAATTATTTACACCACCAAGGGACCATAGGCTTTAGTGTCTGACATAAATATGAACTTGATACGCCAACCTGTTCCAGAGAAAAAGGAGACTTGACAGATGGAGAGGGAGATGAACAACAAATAGCCACAAAATATATAGGCTTTGTGTGCTATAATTACATATTAACAGTTTTCGGAATTTTCGTTTACTTGTGCTGTGAAACTTTGCTTCTCGTTAAAGCGAAGTGCCACATAGGTTTGGATGAGTGTGTTTTGAGAATATCAAAACATATGACAGAAGTGGCCCTATCTTTTGATTGCATGACTTGGAAGCTAAAGTTTTTCAAACTTCTAAGGGACCGTAGAAGTTGGCATATGACCTAAATTTCAGCTTGATACCTCTCCTCGTCCCTGAGAAAAGGGGGTCTTGACAATGGGACAGACTGACAGACAGACGGACGACAAAGTGATTGTGTAATGCTTCTGTTTTTACCTACTGACTTTCGGAACCCTAAAAACACAATGAATAACATAAACGGGCAGCATGTACGGCATTCTAAATACTGTACCATGTATTTCTAAGTATATTTTCTAGTAAATACATGTAGGTGTTTCGGAATGGTTGGGCGAAACTTTTGTTGTTGTGTCCCTTCTTAAAGGTCTACCATAAACACTTCATCAAGCAAACTCATTATGATGTTTTCTTTGGCTATTAACAAACTTTACCTCTCCTTCTTCAGTTCCGATAATATATTCCGACTTTTTGTGTCACATGGGGTATTTCGTAAACTTACTTTACCATTCGGTACTGGCCACAACGAGGAGACTTTGAACTGGCATTCCATTTAGTGCGATCTCACAGCCATTGACGGTGGCTTCGACCGCCTTTCCATTCTCTTTACGTCTCGTATGGATAAGATGCACAGGGCCGGTGTAAGATCACTTGACATAAGTGGCCACATAGGGCACCCAAGCGCAAAATCTATATCCGGGACATATCATAATTACCAGTGGCAAATGACACGGGTGAAAATACATGATCATCGAAGCTTTTGGTACTGTACCACACAAGCGGCTTTAGTAAAATTGCGTGCTTAAAGAATATCGCCTCAGCTATGTGACTGCTTTTGTGATTTCCTAGTTTGTAGTAATTGACGGAAAGTCATCGAATAAAACAGATATGATTTCTGGCGTTGTCCACGGTAGTGTTATAGTCTCCTTGCTGTTCCTTATCTATATAAACGATTTGGGAGACAATCTGAGCAGCCGTCTTAGGTTATTTGCAGATGACGCTGTCGTTTATCGACTAGTCAGATCAGAAGATCAAAACAAACTGCAAAACGATTTAGAAAAGATAGCTGTATGGCGCAAAAATTGGCAATTGATCCTAAATAACGAGAAGTGTGATGTCATCCACATGAGTGCTAAAAGGAATCCGTGAAACTTCGGTTACACGAAAAATCAGTCAAACCTAATGGCCGTAAATTCAACTAGGAATTACAGTTACGTACAAATTAAATTGGAAGGAACACATAGAAAATGATGTGGGGAAGGCTAACCAAAGACTGTTTCTTATTGGCAGTACACTTAGAAAATGTAACAGATCTACTAAAGAGACTGCCTGCACTATGCTTGGCCCTCCTTTTTTAGAATGCCGTTGCGCCGTGTGGGATCCTTACCAGACAGGATTGGCGGAGTACATCGAGAAAGTTCAAAGAACGACAGCACGTTCCGTATTATGGCGAAATAGGGGAGAGAGTGTCACTGACGTGATGGGTGGACATTATTAAGACAAAGGCGTTCCTCGTTGCGGCAGAATCTTCTCACGAAATTTCAATCACCAATTTTCTCCTCCGAATGCGAAAATATTTAGTTGACGCCGACCTACATAGGGAGAAACTGTTATCGCAATAAAATATGGGAAATCAGAGCTCGCACGGAAAAAATGTAGGTGTTCGTTTTTTCCGGGCGCTGTACGAGATTGGAACAATAAAGAATTTTTGTAATGGTGGTTCGATGAACCTTCTGCCAGGCACTTACATGTCATTTGCAGAGTATCCATGTAGATTTAGATGTAGAAGCAAAATTGTTCTAGTAAAGATGGGTCTGCAATGAGCAATTTGTAAGACGATTCCGAATGTATGGTTATGACTTCAATATCAACGATTATCCTAATTAGGATTAAACAAAAATGATAAAATGCAAACTTGTAAACCCTGGGGCCGACGGATGAATGTGTGACGCTGCAGCTCAATTTCACCACGCAGACTGCAAGAATAGTAAACAGGGAATAAAGTCTTGGGGAATGTAATATCTTGTACTCAGTTGGACAGTAACTGTGCCTCGCAGACAGGCTCGGGAACCATACACGCAGATGTTAGAATCTAAGGCCATGTAGTTGGACTCAAAGATGTTGGAGTAATCGACGAATTGATGGCATCAGAATAGCAGTGATGCCACTATTCGACGATGTTACCAGGGAGAGGTGTACTATTGACGTAAACAGCGCCTAGAAGGAAGCGATCGGCCTACAGAGACGACAGAACGTGAGGAACGAGAAATCGTCACTGAGGCATTCAAAACTTCGTAATCTCAGTGACTGGAACAGAACTGTCTTTAGCGACGAGTACCGTTTTGAACTGAGTCCCGATGACCAACGAAGACACCAGACAGCAGTGGGGTACCGATCTGTCACCCGTCTTACGCCCCAACAACCAGGAGTAATGGTCGGGGGTGACATTTATTTCATAGCAGGACCCCTTTGGTTGACATCCGTGGCATCCTTACAACACAGCGGTACGTCGACGTTGTTCTGCGCCCCATTTTTACTCCGTAATTGAAAGCCATCCCGAGCTTAAATTTCAGCAAGATAATTCCCGTCTGCACACAGCAGAGTCTCTACTGCTTGCAATACCCTACCTGTGTTGGAAAGGTCCCCGGATCTCTACCCAGTTGGGAACTTTTGGAGCACTGTGGGCACGACTCTTCAGCCAGCTCGCGGTTTTGACGATCTAAGGCGCCAACTGGACAGAATTTGGCACGATATCCCTCAGGAGGACACCCTACATCAGTGCCAAGACGAATAATTGCTTGCATAAGGGCCAGAGGTGGACCAGTGCTTGACTGACTCGCTCAACTTGTGAAGCTCTTTCTCGGAATAAATCATCCAATTTCTGAAGTTTTATTAATTTGTCTGTACATGAACATCACATCTACCGATTTCCGTCACATTTTTATAATTCTTCCGTGGTGCGTCTTTTCTTCTCTTACCGAGTGTTTTTGAAAGGTAAACTTCTCGAATCATTCTCCATGTAATTCAGGCGAAGTTTCACTCAACCCCTATCTCTACAAGAAATGAGCGTTTGGCGTCATTGGCCGGGAGGCCCCTTGCGGGGCAGGTCCGGCCGCCTTGATGTAGGTCTTATTACATTCGGCGCTACATTAGGCGACCTGTGCGCCGGATGGGGATGAAATGATGATGAAGACAACACAACACCCAGTCCCTGAGCGGAGAAAATCTTCCACCCAGCCGGGAATCGAACCCGGGCCTTAGGACGGCAATCCGTCACGCTAATCACTCAGCTGTCGAGGCGGAAAAGAAATGCACTGATATTTTGGCTCCATACATATCACAGTTTACTGGTGTTTCTTCTTCACATGCAGCTTACGCAGTTAAACACTGTCTTACGTCTAACAGTCAACATAAAATTCCATGATATGTCTTGCATTTCTGTCACATTTTTTCAGTGTTAAATGAAATAATTCTATAATTAAAAAGTCCCATTATTAAAGAAAAATTACACACAATTAATCATTTAATTAATTACATTCTATTAAATAATAGCATATTTTGATTGAAGGTAGAACAATACGATAGGTTCTGTCTTTTCTGCTTTCACTAACAGCTTTTAAAGATGTGAGAAAGTACCTTCAATGAAAATGAGTTGTACCTCCTTTAACATTTAGCACTGGAATGAGATGCAGAAATTTATTTCTGGTACAGAGGAACGTCTCTGTAATACCTGTTTTAAAAGCAAAAGTAGCCCATGTCCACGACCACTAGATGTGGATTTGTTTTCAAGGATTTTACGAAAAGCCAAAGGTAAGGCAACTAATGTCTGTCGGAGGGGGAGCAAGGGGGGGGAAGGTCACCAAATAATACGTCATGTGTTCGTAAAAATATTTTTGAACCGCCCTGCGGCTACATACAGTTAGCACCATCACTCAAACCTGCCGGTCTTAAAAATAGTTACATCTGCATATGTTACGGCGTAAAGTCAAGCGCCGGCACGCCAGTCGGGGACGTCAGAGAAGAGATGGCTGTGAGAAGAAGTCAGCCAATCGCACGCTGACCGACCCCTCTCCAAGACGACAACGCGACAGCAGAGGACATAAGCGCCGCTACCGACCCGTGACGCGCAGTTCAATAGCAGCTTCAAGATCATCGACTTGGATAGAAGCGTCAGCACTAGTTACCTTGCTTGTACTCTCCATGTAGCACAGGCTTAGAGTTGTTTATTCTGAAGAAGATCGCTTATTTTGTACGTCGCACTTTGCTTGCGACACATCTGTGTAATTGCAAAATTACCTCCTCGTACAATGGCTACAGTGAGCCAACCATTTCCATGTGAGAATGTATCGTTAATATCAACACTAAAATTAACTTTAAAACCACAGAAAACAAGTGCAGTAGCAGCAACACTTAACTGGTATGCGGTTCTTCTTGTCTCCAGCTGTTGTAGCGAACTCGATTTTCTCGATGGTTTTATACACTGTCTGTCTAGAACGGCGACGAATGCCTTACAGGAGAATTCACCTGTGCGTCCGGGGTAACACTCCGCTGGCACTGTGAAAATATTCTAAGTCCAAGCTACTGCTTATACTATATAACACAGTGTGGAGGTACTAGAGACATTATTGCAAAAGTTCTGTAATAAAACTCATTCATACGATTCGTTTTCGAACGTTTGTCTAGCGAACCTAGAAATCATTTTTACTAGACGACACAGCATGTCCTTATTGATCTCTTTGAAACCTTTTGAGAGTTAATTTTTACACACGTTTCAATATATTTGTCTGCCTCAGGAGCTAAATGGTCAGCAGATCTGACTGCCATTTGGAGGATCCGGTTTCAGTTCCCTGTAACGCCAAGGATTTTTTTTTCTTGCCAGAGCGGTGTCCACTCATTCAAATGATGAGCTGCATCATAAAGAAGCAACGGCTCCTGTTCAAAAAATGGTTCAAATGTCTCTGAGTACTATGGGACTTAACTTCTGAAGTCATCAGTCCCCTAGAACTTAGAACTACTTAAACATAACTAACCTAAGGACATCACACACCTCCATGCCCGAGGGAGGATTCGAACTTGCGACCGCAGCGGTCACGCGGTTCCAGACTGTAACGCCTAAAACCTCTCGGCCACTCCGGCCGGTAACGGTTCCTGTGTTTGGAAAGTCGACAACGTCCGGGAGAGCGGTATATATATATATATATATATATATATATATATATATATATATATACTGCATCCGTGTGACGTCATAAGAGAGAGGAGGCGTGGTAGCCGATCGGTATCGCCCAGGCGCGATTGCAGAGTATAATTTTTTCTTAGTTTGGATATCTACTTCACCCTAATAGATGTTGGTTTCTCTTATGTTCACTAATATCGCGATATTATCCACAAAATAACTATCTACAACGTGGCACGTTCCTGCTACCGCTATTTGCCTCATAAATAATGTCTGGGCACTCTGGGAAGAGTTTAAAGATGCTGCTACATTGGCTTTTATAGTCCTACTTAACGACTGTCTCTTCCTATTTTCCACCTTTTTCTATTCATATGATACTGCAGTGCCTGTGTTAATCAGAATTATGACATAAAGTTCTTCGGCATGATTGCACGTACGAAGGAACAGTCACTGCGGCGACCACAGCCGTTATAAAATACGTGAAATGTATTCGTAGTTGCGAATATGACCAACCATCATCAATAGAATGAAATGATGACAATGAGAATTTGTACCGTATTTATCCACCGACACCGGAAAAGCGACTTTCAGGTAAAATGTCTCCCCTGTACGGGGATATGCATAATGATCAGTTCCGTTTCAGCCGCGCTAGCGAGTGGGCGTTGTTTATTGCTGCGCTGCACCTCCGTGTTTACATCACTGTACTTGGGCTTCGCCGAGTGCTGTCTGTCCGTTCGTTCATTTCCTTGTTATCTGATCGCTCCTTCTGCTCGTGCTGCTACTAATTGGAGCTTTGGTTGTTTAACAGAAATTTCGTCGCTGGATTAACAATGGCTAGAAACCTCAGGATCACTACTCTGGTATTTACTTTTGACAAGGAATCCCGTTCTGTTCAGCCGACATCCCTGAAAATAGATGGGTGGATTACACAGGTAATTTGGTCTCAGTTCTGAAAACCTCAATACCTGGAAACTGGATCAGGAAAATACTGTGCTTTTTTCAAGTTATTCAGTGCTGCGATTGTTGATAAAGTATTACGAAAGTGGGGCTATGAAATAGATTTTGTGCATAGAAATGGTTATAAAAGTAAGGTTTTCATCTATAGAGCTGACATTCATTGCAAAACCGTTCGTGTCTTGAATCTTTCCTTTGAGATTGAGAATGATAAGATTAAGGAAGCTCTTTCAAACTACGGGGGACGTTAAATAAATTACAAATGAAAGATGGTCGCCTCGCTTTAGATTGCAATGTTTCAGCGGGGTCCACTGAGTAGAGACGGACATTAAGACAAATATTCCGTCTCACATAACTGTTTGTGGGTATAAGGCACAAATTGTTCATACAGGTCAGGAAGCTACATGTCATATATGTAACGAAACCGGCCACTTCAGACAGGAATGTCCGCGGCGAACTGTTGTTCTTTGAAGTAATTCAGAAACTTACCTTAAATGGTCTGTTACCAAAGAATAGGCCGGATCAACTGGTTGAGGATGTTAACGTAGAGGGCCAGGCTGATGTCTCAATTCACGATAACAGTCAATTGCAGCCGTTAACAACAAAGGGAAACCCTGTTACCACTACTACCGAAACTGAAATGGAACCGAAAAAACGACCTCTGGAGACAATTGATAATCGTTCAGAAGACGAGCTGTCCTGTCCCACTCCCTCACTTAGCAATCAGAAACAATGCGATGAGGAGGCAGAGGAACCGGAAGGCAGAATGCGAATGAAAACTGATGAACAGAAAGATAATAAACATGTGGTACCAGAAAATGAATGGCGTGTAGTCAGTAGCCGGCCGTGTGGCCGAGCGGTTCTAGACGCTTCAGTCTGGAACCGCGTGACCGCTACGGTCGCAGGCCGGAATCCTGCATCGGGCATGGATGTGTGTGACGTCCTTAGGCTAGTTAGGTTTAAGTAGTTCTGAGTTCTAGGAGACTGATGACCTCAGATGTTAAGTCCCATACTGCTCAGAGCCATTTGAATCATAAGTATTTGCTTGCAAGGATCATCAGCTATCTGTTAGGGAGAGGTTGCACAACTGCCGTCTCCATTTGTTTCCCTCGATCAGGAACTAAGTGATATTAATAAAGAAAAAGAAAGTGGTGGTCAAAATGAAATCACGGTCAACACAGCAGGGCAGGCGTCACCAACAGAAATTGCGAAAGCGTCAGCTGCTGCTCCAGATGAGCCGCGAAGTAAACTAAAAACAGAACCAAACGTGAATGTAGCTCGTAACGAAGGGAAGGAAAAGTCCGAAATGGGCGATCCAAACCCAAAGAATGTTCGTTACGAAACGGTCCTACACGTATCACTGGAGGAAAAATCAGAAAGTTTACAAGGGAATCAGTCTGCTAGCGGTACAAGAGGAAACCTCACAAGGGAACCTCCCCATCGCACCTCCCTCAGATTTAGTTATAAGTTGGCACAGTGGATAGGCCTTGAAAAACTGAACACAGATCAATCGAGAAAACAGGAAGAAGTTGTGTGGAACCGTGAAAAAAATTAGTAAAATATAGAAACTGAGTAGTCCATGTCGAAGATAAAGCAACATCAAGGGGAACGTGAGGTCAGGAGCGCCGTGGTCCCGTGGTTAGCGTGAGTACCTTCGGAACGAGAGGTCCTGGGTTCAAGACTTCCCTCGATTGAAAATTTTACTTTTTTTATTTTCGCAAAGTTATGGTCTGTCCGTTCATTGACGACACTGTTCACTGCAATAAGTTTAGTGTCTGTGTTTTGCGACCGCACCGCAAAACCTTGCGATTAGTAGACGAAAGGACGTGCCTCTCCAATGGAAACGAAAACATTTGATCGCAAGGTCATAGGTCAACCGATTCCTCCACGGGAAAACACGTCTGATATATTCTGTACGACACTGGTGACGGCATGTGCGTCAGATGACAGGAATATGTTGTCGACCCACCTAACTTGTACACTTGGCGAATGGGTAAAAAGATTCTTCTACCTTGCCCGATTTAGGTTTTCTTGTGGATGTGATAATCACTCCCAAAAAAGTGATGAAAACATAAGAGTTTGTCACAAAAACTGAAAATAAAAAATTAAACTTTTCACTAGACGGAAAGCTTGAACCTAGGACCTCTCATTCCGTAGCTGCTCATGCTAACCACGGGACCACGGCACTGCTTGAGTCCCAGTGTCCTTGATATTGCGTATCTTCGCATGGACTTCTCAGTTTGTATATTTTACTAATTTTTTTCATAGTTCCACACAACTTCTTCCTGTTTTCTCGATTGATCTGTGTTCAGTTTTTCAAGGCCTATCCACTGTGCCAACTTATAATTAAATCTGAGGGGGGTGCGATGGGGAGGTTCCCTTGTCAGAAGTAGAAAAAAACGGAACAGTAATTAATAAACTGATTAATGTGTTATTCCATGTTCAGCCTTCCGAGAAAACTTAATAGTTTAACTGAACCCTGAACCACAGGAAACTAAATCAGTTCATCAAAACAACATCATAGTGAAAGCGCAATGGCGCAATCTTATTCCGTCACCACTATAAACATAAATAAAATTATCGGCACTTAAGGAATTTTTGTACGAATCCGCGACTGATATTGCCCGTTACAAGAAGTTCTAATGTCGAATTTAGTAGTTCTTGGTTATGTCAGTTACACAAATGTGTCTCACGAAACTTGTGTTGACAGCTGTTTTGGTGAGGGAAGGGATTACTGTAAGCTAGGTGGAACGACTGGAATCCGGAAGGGGAATAGGACTAAATATCTATGATATGACTATCATCAACTTGTATGCCCCTTTAGGAAGTTCTCACCGAGATGACAGGGCACGTTTCTTCAAAGACGAACTAATATACTTGTTAAGGAAAAATCCAAGACATTTACTACTTGAAGGTGATTTTAATTTTGTTTTAAATCGAAAAGATCAGTTACCTAATTTTAATTTCTCAAGTGAACTAAAACAACAAGTGACTGGTTTCGAATTAAAGGATATATGGGAAATCAAATACCCCTCCACTGTTGAGTTCACTTTTGTCACGGCAAACATCTCGCAGCACGATTGATAGATCATATATTTCTAAAAATCTTGTAACTTCCGTGACAAAAATAGAAACCATTTCTACGTACTTTTCAGACCATTCAAGTCTCTTAGCTTGCATACATCTAACACGACAGCCAGTTCGCCGATTCAAGAATCAGTGGAATTTGAACATTTCCTTGTTAGTAAATCATGATTTAGGAGACCTGATTAAAGAAGCATGGGCAATATGCCTGCGTGCTCGCAGTTGATATGACTTGGGGATTGATATGACTGGTGGGTTAAAATGGCGAAGCCAAAGTTGCGGAAGGTTCTTATTCAATACAGTGCCCAGAGCGCATGAGAAATGAAATGCACTATAGAATATTACTACTCCGTTCTGAGAGATCTATATGATCATGTCTCAGCAGGTTCCTCACTTCGGATAGCAGACATAAAAAAAGTCAAAGCCAAGTTAGTTAATATCAAGAGAAATGAAATGGAAGGGCTGAAAATTAAATCGAAGGCAAATTATGTGTCAGAAGACGAAACTACTTCGCTGTATCATTTAGTGAAGCATACGAAAAACGGAAGAATGACTTTTAAGATGAAATTCGAACAAAAAACGGTACGATTCTCATAACTCAGCAGGATATCATGGACGAGATTTATCGCTATTATTGCGAGCTATATTCTGTGAATCAAAGTAGCGATGCATCTTTGGAAGAATTCCTTGACATCCTAGCCCCATAGCTTACAGAAGATGACAATGCAAATTTTCTCGAGGTATGCAGTAAAGAGGACGTGTATGAGACTCTGTGCGCCTCACCACCAAAAAAATTCCCAGGACCGGATGGTCTGCGAGCAGAGTTTTACATCCGTTACTGGTCAATAGTGGGTGCGAAAATCACAGACATTGTAAATGAAGTTATTCAGGGTAAAATGATTCCGGCTGAGTTTAAGGAGAGTAAAATTGTTTTTGTGCTAAAAAATATTGGAAACAAAGATTTAAACAATTTTCGTCCAATTTCACAGCTGAATTCTGATTATAAATTATTCGCTAGAATAGTAAACAAGACAATTTCATGCCTTACAGATAAAATTATTAGTATCAGAACTACGCGGAAGGCAGAAACATTTTTCAGAATCTAGCAAAATTCAGGGATATCATTGCAATAGCTTCTGTAACAAGCGTAAAGTGTGCTTTTCTTTAGATTTTTATAAAGCCTTCGATGTAGTAAATCATGAATATCTTCTAAAGGCGTTGAAGACAGTAGGTTTCAACAATAGGGTCATACAGTTGGTAAAGAACATGGCAACTGGAATAAATGCAAAAATAGCGGTGAATTGTCAACAATCAAGGCGATACAAATAAAACGAGGTGTTCCTCAAGGAAGTCCTCTGTCCATGTCGCTCTTCGCCATTTCACTAGAACCTTTCCTCCGACATGTCCATGCTAGATTAAACAGTTACAAGAGCCTATGCTGGCGATATAGGGGTCATTATATGGAATAATGAAGAGGTAACCACGCCAGCAACAGTGACTGATACGTACTGTAGAACATTTGGAGCTAATGCAAACGAAAAAAATGTCTCAGAGGTTTTGATAATATCAAAATTAGTCCGACAACATAAAACTTGGAATCACTCTGACAGCATGCCCCATGAAAATGACGGCTTTAAATTAGAAAGTTGCAGCAGATAAAGTGCAAGGAGCCATTATAGAGAATTTAACTCGATATATGAACTGAATTCAAGGAACAAAGTATATCAACTCATGTATTCTTGCTAAAGCTGCCCAGCCGTCTCCAGTACCGAGGATGATAGCGGGGAGAATAATGTCCAAACTCACAAATTTTTTGTGGAAAGGTGAAGTGTTCAGAGTACGTGCTAAAGTAGCCACTTTAGATCCTAAAAGTGGTGGACTGGGATTAACTGATATAACGGATAAAGCCTCTGAAGTTTTTATCAAAACGCAAGTTAATGTAGTAAGAGACTCGCGAGAAAGCATAACCAGCCAACTTTTCGAGATCATTAAACCACGAAGCCTACTTCCCCCGATTGACGTGCAGAATATCAACAGTCGTTTACAGCATGTGAGGGTCTTCTATGTTGAGTTCAGTTATGTAACTGCCGAAATCACAGTCACGACACTTAACAAACAGAGCCACAATGCGGGAACGAAAGAAAAGCGAAGGACGAAAACAAAATAGAACGACAGTTTCCAAACATTGACTGGACTGAGATTTGGAAAAACATTAGTTCTAATGTGCTCATGTCTAACATAAAAACTTCATGGTACAAGACAGTTAACGACATAGTTAGCACCAATGAAGACTGTACGCAATCGGACTTAGTGAAACAAATTTATGTCAACAATGCCATCTAGTTGACACAATAATTCATATATACACTTGCAGCCGTCACATGAATAGTTGGAAGTGGATCCGAGAGCAAATAGCTCTGATTACGATGACATCCCCTGAGAGTATATCGCTGCCATTGATCCACAGGCCTGAAGCACGCTGTTTCCCAGAGGCAAAAAATAATTCTCTGTACTGGTTGCTGGGTAGTTTTGTCAATGACGTCATTAACAAACTAGGATCCGACAGCACCATAGATTTCAAGGTACACATGCTGTGTGAATACCACAAAATTAGAAGATATTAGAATCACAAGAAAAAGTTCAGTAACGTGTTAAAAATTATATTTGAAAGAATGGGCATTGGTTAATAATAAAAAGAAGATTGCGTTGACAGTGATGTATTGTAGTTACCTTAAGGATATTATTTCAATTTTTTGTGTGTTTTTTCTACTTCAGAAAGTTGTTTTTCAAATTTTATAAGCTAATGTACAGATCCTATGTGACAGTCAGATTGTGTGTCTAATAGTGTCAAAACACAAAACATTAAAGATGCATTATTGGTGATAGTATAAATATGAAAACTGACAGTTTTTATGGAAATGTCTTTATTCAGTTTGTAACAACAACAACGCAGTACTATTGTACATATAAGTACATTTTTTCCATCTGATTTTTCGATAAATTAGTGTAATCGATGTTCTGATTTCATTTCTTTTTTGTTTCATGTCATTGTGTTAAGAAAACTGTAAACGAATTTCAATGTGAATATTGATGTTTATGTCAAATGTCAAGCAATATTGTAATAGAATTGAAGTGTAACAAATGTTGAGACTGTTGTAAGATGTTAAAATTGTAATTGTGCGTCTGGTCCATACGTAGGCAATGTGTTAGAATATGTAGAATGCAAAACCTCGGGTGAATACCCTGTCTGTAAGGGAGCGGTAAAAGGTGGATGGCAGGCGAGCGCGGGAAAATGCGCACGGGCGCTGCACGGCACAACGGGCTCAGCAGTAGTAGTTGGAGTTTGGCATTGGTCTGAGCAACACGTTCTGGAGCGAGGAGGCTCTCCTGGAAGACGTAGTTTCATTGAGCCTCGGGTATGCCGTTCCAACGCCCATACAGCATGGCAAAATTCCACAGGCACTAAACGGAAAAGTATTGCGACGCTAAGAAAAATTAAAGTGCCGATACGTCAAGAGCCATAGCTGTGGTTGTATATGTGCTCTGTGCCTCACCATCTCGCCGCCTGCCAACCACCGCATCGATACAAACAGGTTGAAACTTTTAGTACTGTATTCGTATGGACCAGTGTTACTTTTGTTCCATACTGTTCAATAACAACTTAAATTTTACCAGAACTTTCCTATCATTTAATTATCCTCACAACTAACCTAGATAGTGTCCTTTCCAAATGTTGTGCAATCCGAGTGTCCCGAATTGAAAAATTAAATTTTGTGTTAATAATAATTACTTGGAGACCTATCTATGTTAGAATGGTGTTTAAAGAACTGTTTTGTTAATGAACCACTAAATGAATAACGAAGGTCTGATAAAGTTGGAAGATAACTTTAATATTGATTTAGTAATGAAGTTTAATTATTTCGAGACAGATATAAAGGTATTTAAATGAGTAGGAAATAAGATAAAGAGAGTAGTAACTCATGTATTGGAAATCTTGAGCGCATAACGGTGTCAGTAATTAATTATTTTAATACAGTGATCACAACAGTTTCAAGGTCCCCCCCCCCTCCCTTTTTTTTTATTCATTTGAAATCTGAAGTGCTCTAAATTGATCTGACCAGCAAAAGTTAAAGTCAATGTAAAGCCAAAATTTATCAGTGTTTTATCTTTATCAAAATTGACATTTTGTGTATGGCTCGAAAGTGCTATTTCTAGGGTAACCTATGCCCGATTTTAATCACATCAATAGACAGTATGAAGTTTTTTAGTATACATTATAGTGTAGTGTTATGTATTTATGGTTTTTCCATATCAGTACAGAAAGTGAAACTATCAGTTCAATAGATTTTCTGGTTCTAAAATTCTACTATATAATGCAGTGTTACTACTTGTTGCTTTGCACGAATATTTGCCAACTTGTACAGGGAAGAAACTCAGTTAATGCCTAATTAGGCTGGCGACCGTATTATTAACAAATTGGTAGCATCTCCTGTGTTGCTTTTTGTCCGTCCTGACGTGTAGTTGCATTTCGCACTTATTTGATGTATCATTGTTATTACAGAGTGGGTGTAGGTCTGATTTGACACCATTCAGGTACAGGCGGTCAATATATATACAAAAATCCTGTCTCGTAAGGTAAACCCCACTCACTTACCATAGTACAGGCTTTAATGAGTATCGTGTGCCCCACGCCCACGTTACAAGTTTTCCAGTGAAAGACCTATTACATAGGTCTGTTTACCTCAGATAATTAACATTTCATTAATGCCCAGAAAGTGTAGTTGGAAGGCTAGTCTATAACATCTCTTTTCCGCCATTCCCAAGTATTTAACAGATTGTCTAGCACGATTACTAAATTGTGCGACGGGGATAAAAAAAAAAGAAAAAATGGATGTTCGAGTACAGCTTGTAGACACATGGTTGACGACATATGGAAATTTGGATGTGACTGTTAGTCGAGCTCGGATAGCTAAGCGGTAAGGCGACCGTGCAGGAAAACAGGGACTCCCGGGTTCGACTCGCGGTCGTTCATATCTTTTCACTCTCGTTATTGCGTTTTACACATGACGGTAGTCCATATTGACAACTGTGAATACATTTCATACCTTTCTATTCAGGAAGTCTCTTTCCCGAAGGCCTGTGGCCGTCATTGCCGCTCCCTTTCATCTCGCTGGGCATGTGCTCCACATTCTCTCTTGTGGTGTTCACTACCGAATTCATTTGTCCATCCATCCTTTACAAATGGCAGAGGCACAACAGCTGTTTTGTTTCTATTTCATCTATTAGCATCATGCTATGTAACATAACCTCTCTTTTTCTGTTAGTGTGCACACGGTCCATCACAAACTCCGAATTTTCTTCTACGTTAGTCCAGTGCCTTTCGCCTGTCTCTTATTCAGCCCCCCCCCCCCACCCTATCTCTATACTGTACGTAGCAATTCTGTCGGGAATGGATTTATATGTGATTTACTTCGTTCTTTTGTTATATAGGTATTTCAGAGAACACAGCTGCGTTGTCGTATTGCTGTTTTCGTTTGATCTGTTTTGTTAGTTATATCAACTGTACTTTTGCAATACTATCATGTATCTGAAAGTTCCAAATCCAGCGATTTTTAATTGTCAGTTCGATGTTTAGGTCTTCCGCATTTCTTTCTCCTGCCTCTAAAAATTCAGGTAATCATGTGATAACCGCGATTTTCTGCGGGATTCTGTGAAAGACATTGTGTATGCTTCGCATGTCCGTGACCTTGGTGATTACCGCAGTATCCTCCATCACATCACAGCAAACATCCTAGTGCGTACGTGGGTTCACGTGAAGTATCGCCTAGACATTTTACCGGATACAAAAGCTGCCCATGATGAAGTATGTTAATGTTTTGCACGAAAGTTTTTGAGGTATTTTATATGACGCCGCAAACCACAAGTGGTCATCTTGTATATTCCAGTCATATAAATGAATGGACCAGCTTTACATGTTATTGAATGAGTATATTGTACGTAAATATTCACATGTGTCTGTAAACAATAAATATGCACTGACAGGAAACCTGAGATAGGTTCCTTACTCCATCCTGATTTCGTACCTTGAAGTTCAGCAGTAGGTTGTTAAGAATACATGAAATACTTCAGTGTAATTTTTCTTTATAGTGAAGATAAGTAATGTTATGTTCATATTCGTGGTTTACATTGAAACGTAATTTTACTATCAAATAGAGTCTTAAGACTTCTGCAAAGCTCATGCGCTCTTTGAAAGAGATTTTGAAACTGACTGTTACCCAAATAATATATGAAGGTAAAATATTCTACGTTGTTAGTCCGCGTCATATTTCTTCTATACCATCGACGTTTCGACCCCTCTGCTGCGATCTTCAGGCTCTTATGATGTCCACATCCGAGTAGAAACATCGATCGTTTATCTACACCTACATCTAAATCATTACGCTGCGCCTAACAGTTAAGTACTTAGCAGAGGGTTCATCGGACAACATATAAGCTCCAGAATCAAATTTTCACTCTGCGGTGGAGTGTGCGGTGGCATGAAACTTCTCAGCAGATTAAAACTGTGAGCCAGACCGAGACTCCAACTCGGGACCTTTGCCTTTTGCTGGCAAGTGATCTACAAACTGAGGTTCGCAGGAGAGCTTCTTTGAAATCTGGAAGGTAGGAAACGAGGTACCGGCGGAAGTGAAGCTGCGAGGACGGGTTCTGAGTCGTGCTTGGGTAGCTCAGTAGAGCACTTTCCAGCGAAAGGCAAAGGTCACGAGTACGACTCTCGGTACGGGGCACAATTTTAATCTGCCAGAAAGTAATCTATAAGCTGTTTCTCTACCGTTCGACTCTCTGGTAGCGTGCGGGAAAAAAGAACACTTAAATATTTCCATGCGAGTGTTGATTTCACTTTTTCTATAGATGATTATTTTTCCAATGTAGCTGGGCGCCAACAAAATATTGTCACACTCTGAGGGGAAAGTTGGTGACTGAAGTTTCACGAGAAAGTCCTGTCGCGGCGAAAAATTCGTTTGTTTTACTGACAGCCATCCCAGTTCGTATGCGGGATACTCTCTCCCTTATTTCGCGATAATACAAAACGAGTTGCCTTTCTTTGACCTTTCCGATGTTCTCCATCAAGCCTGTGTGATTCGTATCCCGTAGCACACAGTAATACTCCAGAAGAGAACGGACAACCGGAGTGTAAGGAACCTCTTTTGTAGACCTGTTGGATTTTCTAAGTGTCCTCCCAATAAATTACAGTCTTTGGTTTGCTTTTCCTACATTATCTGTGTGATAGTTTCAGTGTAAATTATTCGTAACTGTAATATCTAAGTATTCAGTTGAATTCACAGCCTTTAGACGCGTGTGATTCATCACATAACTGAAGATTAGTGGATTCATTTTAGTACTCATGTGGATGACTGCACGCTTTTCATAATTTGGAGTCAACTGCCACTTTTTGCACCATACAGATGGAAATGGAAATGCCGTTCAAAAATGGTTTAAATGGCTCTGAGCTCTATGGGACTTAACATATGAGGTCATCAGTCCTCTAGACTTAAAACTACTTAAACCTAACTAACCTAAAGACATCACACACATCAATGCCCGAGGCAGGATTCGAACCTGCGACCGTAGCGGTCCCGCGATCCCAGACTGAAGCGCATAGAACCGCTCAGCCACTTCCCTGAGGGGAACTCAAGGTATTACTTCCGCTTAACGCGATGATTTTCCGTCAGTTATTACGTACTGTGTCCTTGATTCCAGTCAAACAACTGAGCTGATAGCCCACAGGCAAGCAATTTCATTAGAAGTCGCCTGTGAGGAAGGGTGTCAAAAAGCTTCTGGAAATCTGAAAATGCGGAATCTCCGATCGATAGCGCTCATTACGTCGTGAGAATAACGAGATAGTTGTGATTCGCAGGAACGATATATTCTGAATCCGTGTTGGTTATTTGTCAATAAATGGTTTTCGTCGAAGTGATTCATAATATTCGAGGGCAGTATATGTTCCAAAATCCCACTACAAATCGGCGTTAGTGATATGGGTCTGTAATATAGCGATTTATCAGTATTTACTTTTTTGGATAGAGGTGTGACTTGTGCAACTTTCCAGTTTTTGAGTACGGATCTTTCTACGATTGCTAAGTACAGAGCTATTGAATCAACACACTCCGAAAGGAACCTGGCTGCTATACAATCTGGTCTACAGGGAAAACTCATTTATTTGATAGAAGTGTGGTATACAATCTTGTCTTTCTCAAAGATTTTAAGCTGCTGTGCTACACCGAGGATGTATACTTTTACTTACTGATGTTGGCAGTTGTTCTTGATTCGAATTCTGAATATTTATTTCGTCTTCTCTGGCGAAGGAATTTCGGAAAACCATGTTTCCCCTGCATTAGTGACACTGCCATCAATAACATCGTCATTGTTATCGCCCAGTGAAGTTACTGATTGTTTCCTGCCACTGGTGTATTTACATACGGCCAGAATCTCTTTGGATTTTCTGTCAGATTTCAAGACAGAGCTTCGTTGTGGGAAGTATTGAAAACATCTCGTGTTGAAGTTCGCGCTAAATTTCGAGCTTCTGTAAAACTTCGCTGATCTTGGATATTTTGCGTTCTTTTAAATTTGGTATGCCTGTTTCGCTGCTTCTGTAACAGTGTTCAGACATGTTTATTGTACCATAGGGGGATCAGCACCTTTCCTTAGTAATTTGTTTCTTGTATATATAAGGTAAGTGATGCGTGGAATGACTGAAATCGGTGTGAATACGCGAACAGTGGAGCGGAAGGGAAATAGGCAATAGCGGTTGCGTAACGGGCGTATATAAAAGGAAAAATGTGGGCATTTGCGTCAATTGAGGAACTGGAAGACAGTAACGACGTTGACGTTTGGTGTCCGAAGGGAACCAAGTTAGTGAGAAAGGCGGCCAATGGTGGACGACGGACTGAGGTGTCTGTGTGTGCCGAGTCACATTGCTTGACTGTATGTGTATGTCGGCAATGAAAATAGTTGCTTGCAGAAACGTCTTTCGATTTCGACGTTGATGACGGGGTATATCAATTGCCGTCGACACTATTACTTTGAATTCAGATCACGTCTGGTCTACGCTTACACAGACTGGAAGGAGTGGACATCGTCTCTTAGGAATGTGTAAAGTGAATTTTTGTCTTATTTTTTTAACAGATATATTTTGCGTTTATGCTGGTAGGTTTGCATGTTACGGTATTCACTACACCAACCTCGTGGGTACTAATCCATGTATCGGTCATGACGCTCCCTTTTAGTCAAGATCAGTTGTTGCTAAGAGGTCCAATATGTTTCCGCAACCATTTACACTTCGAGTGGGCTCCTGGACAAGTCGTTCAAAATAATTTTCTGAGAGAACAGTAAGTCCATTTCGGATGTTTTATGCCTACCACCGACTATAAACATTTTCGCCAACATATCGAGGGTAGATTGAAGCCACCACCAACTAAAATTTTGTGTCTGGGGCACATATTTGAAATGACAAGTTTTTTCTGAACTTTTTAAGAAGTGTATCATCTGAGTCGTGGGGACGGTATACGGAAGGAATTATTAATTCATTCTAATTATAAAATACACCCTGTCAGGAATTTTCTCTGCCTCGTGATGACTGGGTGTTGTGTGATGTCCTTAGGTAAGTTAGGTTTACTTAGTTCTAAGTTCAAGGGGACTGATGACCATAGATGTTAAGTCCCATAGTACTCAGAGCCATATGAACCATAAAATACACCTTCTACCCACACTAATTCACAGGAACTATCTACTTCAATTTCACTACAAGTTAAACAACTTCTGACAGCAATAAACACTCCACCACAACTGTATTTAATCTATCCTTTCTGAACACGGTTAAGTTCTTTGTAAAAATTTCGGCTGAACTTATTTCCGGTCTTAGCCAGCTTTCGGTAGCTGTAACTATTTGAGATTCAGTGCTACTAGAGTATAGAAGAAATATGACGTGGCCTAACAACCCAGAAGATTTTAACTTCAGTGATAATAGCCACAAAAACCTGCAGACTTACAGATTTACACAAATAATGTTACTGTTCTGTTAGAATTTTATGTTGACGCTTGTGTGTGAATTTACTTGTCTTCCTGTTGTCGTGTGGTAATTTCATTGCCTGAATGACGCCAGGAAAAGTATTATCTGAAAGTTAATATGTTCGAAAAACTTATGTTGTCAGGAGGATGTGGCGTTATTTATGTTTCCTGTATTTGCTAGATGTTGGATCGTAAAGTAGGAATCCGTTTTGTCCTGATTATTCACACTGCTCGATGTTGAATCGTAAAGTAGGAATCCATTTTGCCCTGAATATTCACACCCTTTAGCGCATTGGAAAGAGAATTTTGACAACTGCATAAAACTTTCCACAAATTTAAAGAAGAGCTACATAACCCAAATGTTCAAGCAAGCGTACGAACGATTTGGACCAGCGACCGTTTACAATGACTATTACAAGAGTAGTATAAAAAGTGCTTTCCTCGTGAGGAAACTGCAAGCAAAATAGAATTAGATTCAGCTATTTTGTGACACATATCCAAAAAAAAAAGACGTGGCACTCGCAAATCATTATATCCCAAAACTGATTCCTACTCATTCTTGGACTATACCGGAGAGCACGAGCACATCCAAGCACCAACTGGGTCCTCACTTACCTTTCGTCTCGTGACGTCCTTTATCACGAGTACCCTTGACCCTAAGCGCACCACTCACCAGAATGAACAAGAACCAAGCAAATACAGAATAAAAGAGAGAAAGACAGATAGAGAGAGAGAACGAGAGAGAGAAAGAAAGAAAGAGAGATACGATGCACCACAAAGGAAATATCTGAATGGAACAGAAATCGGTAGATGTGATACACATGTACAGACAAACAAATCATTAAAATTTTATCAAAATTGAATTATTTATTCAGGAGGTAGCGGTTCGTAAATTGGACCCTTATGCAAGCAGTTGCTGGATGTCTTCCTGAGGGACATGGTGCCAAATTCCGAGTAACTGGCATGTTAGATCGTCAAAATCCCGAGATGATTGGAGGGTCCTGCTCATAACGCTCCAAACGTTGTCACTTGGGTAGAGATCGTCGACCTTTCTTGTCTAGATAGGGTTTGGCAAACAGGGAACCGAGAAGTGAACACTTGCAGTGTGTGCGGGCAGGCACTATCTTGTTGAAATGTAAGCCCAGGATGACTTGCCATGAAGGACAACAAAACAGGGAGTAGAATATCGTCGACGCACCGCTGCGTTGTATGGGTACCGCGGATGACAACCACAGACGTGACCATAGACGCCCCGGACACCGGTGGGATACCAGCCAGACTACCGTCTGACATACTCCCCAACTACCAGAAGTGCCATTCCTTTTCATTGTAGGATTCCTTTGGTTGTCATCTTTGGTACCCTTACAGCACAACAGTACGTCGATGATATTCTACGCCCCGTTTTCTTGCCTTTGTGGAAAGCTGTCTTGGGCTTACGTTCCAGCAAGATATTGGCCGCCCGCACACGATGAGTTTGTCTACTGCTTGTCCTCGTGCTTGCCAAACTCCACCTTGGTCAGAAAGATCGTCAGATCTCTTCCCAATCGAGGAAGTTTGGAGCATTATGGGCGGGGCTCCCCAACTATCTCGGGATTTTGACGATCTAGCACTCCGATTGGTCAGAATTTGACACTATATCCCTCAGGAGGATATCCGATAACTCCGTCAGTCAATGTGAAAACAGCTGTTATCATCTTTGAAGGTGGGAGTGTCCGCAGAATACTCATCGTAAAGATGGAGAAAAAGGGCAACCGTTGTTCACCCAGAGTGTACATTGTCCAGCCACGTTAATGTCAAAAGACTGAATAGCCACCTTTTGCAGCGCATACCACTGCGAAATTTGCAGTATGAGAGTCAGTGAAGTTCTGGAAGTTACCAACTGGGATTCGGAGCCGCGCCGCCCCCAACTCCATGATCAGCTGCGCTAGGTATTTCGGTTGAGGATGCATGGCGCGAACAGCCCATTCGAGGTAGTCTCACAGATTCTCAACTGGGTATAAATCCGGGGAGTTCTGCCGCTAGCGGAGTACGGTGAACTTATGCTGATGCTCTTAGAACGACGCAGGAACACTGCGAGCTGAGGGACGTCCTGCTGTATATGGCATCGTGACGAGGAAAACAACACGCTACACGTAGGGGTGTTCATGGTTCCTAAGAACAGTTTCATACTCGTGTTGATCCATGTGCCCATATGACGAAACCGGTCAGGGAATGCCACCATGATGGCTCATTCAAACGATTGTTGTAGAGTGTCTGCCATATGTTGAAACACGTATGTATTCATTACCAGCGATGGCGAGGCATGACAGAATCTCTGACCAGAGAGTTATTTATCGTTGCTAGTCTGCGCTTGACCGCGCGAGAGTTCAGTTGTGTGTGGCGAGTGGGCAGAGAGAGTAGACTGTTGCAGAGTAGTAGCAGTCTGGTACAGTTGCGTGGAGCGAGTCGGCAGGAACAGTAGTTGCACTCTGTCTGCAGTAGTAGTCAGTCGGCAGTAGTTCTAGCGAGTGGACGGTTGTACTGAGCGGGCGTCGGCATGCGTCGACGGCGTGCTGTTCTTCCGAATCTGGTCAGGATTGTGGTGAACGATGTGTATTATTGTAGACGGTAATGAAGCCGCATTGCGCTCAGCTAATAACGTGTGTTAATTGTAATTAATGCCCCAATAATAATTTTTGTATAAAGTAACTGTTTTAAAGAAAAAGATTCATTTCAAGTTAAATAATATTTCCTATGCATTCCTTCCAAGAATCAAAATTAAATATGGGCCAGCATTGCACGGAGCTGTGCCGGAAATTTTTTGAATAAGAGCAGATATAGATGCAGTTTTACTGAGCTAAGAATTTATCAGGTTTAATTATTTCACAGGGCCGAAGGCCAGCGATGCTGCCCTTAAAAAAATTTACCAGACATTATTATTTTTGTTAGGAAGTTACATTTCCCATATGGTTCTTTATTTAATCAATATTATTGTGTGGGTTTATGATCAATTATTATTGTTTAATTTTGTGGGAGGTTTACGCTTGGCTTCATTTCAATTTAACGATATATGCCTACATTTCCATTTACATTTATTATTGACCTATTTTCACGGGGAGGTTACAATATGTCCGATGGAACATAAAACGTGATTCATCTGGAAAGGTCGCCTCTCAGCACTCAATGGGAGTCCAATTGCGGTATTGGCGACCAGATTCCAGCTTTCGTCCCTGTTGAACAGCTGTCAGCATGGGTGCTGCAGAGGCCCACACACAGAAGTGTTCGCTGAAAGGTCGTTGAGGAGACACTGTTGGTAGCTCCTTGGTTCATCTGAGCACTCAGTTGCTCAACAGCTGCACACCTATTCTCAAGCACACGCCTCCTCAGCCGTTGTTCACCCCTGTCATCTGCGACCATGGTGTACCACAGTTGTCCTGGCGTCGGTTTTCGGTAGCTACATTTTGCCATGCACGGTGTACTTTAACCACGACGGCATGCGAACAGTTTAGAAACTTAGCCGTTGCGGAAATACGAGGTGCATTCAAGTTCTAAGGCCTCCGATTTTTTTTCTAATTAAATACTCACCCGAAATCGATGAAACTGGCGTTACTTCTCGACGTAATCGCCCTGCAGACGTACACATTTTTCACAATGCTGACGCCATGATTTCATGGCAGCGGCGAAGGCTTCTTTAGGAGTTTGTTTTGACCACTGGAAAATCGCTGAGGCAATAGCAGCACGGCTGGTGAATGTGCGGCCACGGAGAGTGTCTTTCATTGTTGGAAAAAGCCAAAAGTCACTAGGAGCCAGGTCAGGTGAGTAGGGAGCATGAGGAATCACTTCAAAGTTGTTATCACGAAGAAACTGTTGCGTAACGTTAGCTCGATGTGCGGGTGCGTTGTCTTGGTGAAACAGCACACGCACAGCCCTTCCCGGACGGTTTTGTTGCTGTGCAGGAAGGAATTTGTTCTTCAAAACATTTTCGTAGGATGCACCTGTTACCGTAGTGCCCTTTGGAACGCAATGGGTAAGGATTACGCCCTCGCTGTCCCAGAACATGGACACCATCATTTTTTCAGCACTGGCGGTTACCCGAAATTTTTTTGGTGGCGGTGAATCTGTGTGCTTCCATTGAGCTGACTGGCGCTTTGTTTCTGGATTGAAAAATGGCATCCACGTCTCATCCATTGTCACAACCGACGAAAAGAAAGTCCCATTCATACTGTCATTGCGCGTCAACATTGCTTGGCAACATGCCACACGGGCAGCCATGTGGTCGTCCGTCAGCATTCGTGGCACCCACCTGGATGATACTTTTCGCATTTTCTGGTCGTCATGCAGGATTGTGTGCACGGAACCCACAGAAATGTCAACTCTGGAGGCGATCTGTTCAACAGTCATTCGGCGATCCCCCAAAACAATTCTCTCCACTTTCTCGATCATGTCGTCAGACCGGCTTGTGCGAGCCCGAGGTTGTTTCGGTTTGTTGTCACACGATGTTCTGCCTTCATTAAACTGTCGCACCCACGAACGCACTTTCGACACATCCATAACGCCATCACCACATGTCTCCTTCAACTGTCAATGAATTTCAATTGGTTTCATACCACGCAAATTCAGAAAACGAATGATTGCACGCTGTTCAAGTAAGGAAAACGTCGCCATTTTAAATATTTAAAACAGTTCTCATTCTCGCCGCTGGCGGTAAAATTCCATCTGCCGTACAGTGCTGCCATCTCTGGGACGTATTGACAATGAACGCGGCCTCATTTTAAAACAATGCGCATGTTTCTATGTCTTTCCAGTCCAGAGAAAAAAAAATCGGAGGCCTTAGAACTTGAATGCACCTCGTACTTCTACCTTTCGCCCTAAAGCCAGTGATCACGCCCTTTTGGACGAGAGATGAATCGCTCCTTTTCCTCAATACGATAACGGCTGCACTGTTTTACCAGTCCCACGCTCCCCCCCCCCCCGCCCCCTCCCCCCCCCCCCCCCGGATGTATTCATATTCCGTACCCTTCTTCACTGGTAGTGCTGCCACTTGTATGTGAGTGACTATTGTACACACACGTCAAACATAGGCGGTAGTCGCATTAATGTGATTGGATACTGCAGATATGAGTGTTTCAAGTTAAGGTAACCCGAACAAGAGGTATAAAGGCATCATACGTAAAACACCCCCTAAATGCCACAGAAACATCTCTGACATGAACAAAATCCTCCATATGCTGCGGGTTAAACAACTCATCGTTTGCAAAGAGGTACAGTCCCGACTGGTCGCATGCCTCCAGTCAGATATTGCCTGATTTCTGTCTTGAGCCCACTGAAACCGTGAATCTTTATGTGACGCTGTGGGCAATGACCTTTTGTTAGGTAGCCGACTCCATTGCAAGCTGTTCGCTCACAAACCTGTTGAGATGAAACAGTCTCTGGTCGGTGTCGATTAGGATCCTTATCGATCACTTACTCCGTGTTCACAGCTCGGAGTAGTCCGCCATTTCTTGTAGACATGCTGGGCAGACCACGTCGAAGTACCAACACATCGATCAACTTCATTTCACAGCGTGGTCATGGGCGTGCGCAAACTCGATAGCTCTTTTTTGCCATTCTGTCACGCCTCAGTGCCGATAAATCTTGCTGCGCTGATTCCATTACATCGACTGGCACACACACACACACACACACACACACACACACATACACACACTACTCTGATATTTTTATTGTATTTTATGGTGTTATAGACAAGACCAGCATGCATTTTCAAATGGTTTATTGAAATGTCCACTGAAACTAAACTCACCTTGTGTGCGTTTTGTCGTGTGGTAATATTTTGGTAAAGAGCTGTGGCAGATTTCTTGTTGCGTGCTCGTGAGTCCTTTGAAAGTCATGTTTATTTGTCGATTCATTCATCAATCTCCCTAGCGTCTCTCCATATCCACGTCGACATAGTGTAGATGAAATTTTCTTTAGTAATTAGAATGACTAGAAAGAGTAATATTTGCGTTCGAGTCTCACCTAAGTATGAGCACTCGCTTACTTCTTCCTTGAATATAACGTTTACTCTTACTTTCGAGTTGCAATACGTAAAGTTCTTTATCAGAACAGAACAAATTCAGAGCCATTAAAAATTCATTCAACAACAGATAATGAAAATCAAATGATGATGTTTGGTTTTGGGGCCCTCAGTCCCAATTTTTTCGCTGTCCAATCTAGTCACTGTCACGAATACTGATGATGAGGAGGATGAAATGATGACAACAACACGAACACCCTGTCGCAAGACAGAGAAAATCCCCAACCCGATCGAGAATCGAACCCGGGAGCCCGTGATCCAGAGGCAGCAACGCTAGCCCCTAGACCATGAGCTGCAGACATATAAAACATAAACAATGCAACGATAACGTTCGCTTTTCTCATGCAAGAAGTCTTTGGTTCCTACACACAGTTATTTCCGTAATAAAATGTGATATTACAACAACATTTGATTCTCACATGTCCACCTGGGGGCAGATCTACACCGTTACAAAGCGACCAGTGTGTTTTCTGAAGAAGCGAGTAATAATTTTGTCCCGCGATTTTGTGATGATGTAAACTAAAGAGTGCCAGCAATAAAACTTATGTACTAGTTATGCATCGAATTTCAGTCTTAGCACTGAAGCATCGGCTGAACGTTAGATGAAGATTTCACTAGCCATAATGGAGTGAGCACTTTTAGTGCAGACAACCCTATAGACTGAATTAGCGCTCATCTGAAGACATGTAAACTCGAGCGTTCAAACGTTCCGTTGGCATTTCGTTTAGAAGCTACTTGTAGAAGTCAACACTAACAGTTTTGGTCTCCAGGGCTTAACTCGTACACAACGGAAATTTATAAGTATGAAGACATAGGTTCCTTTTAATATCCAACGATCTTTCAATTAACTCTATCACAGCTCGCCATCGTTGTCATTTTTCGTTAAAAGGGGAAGAAGGATACACGTGAAAGCGGCGTTCAGAAAACTAGACGACACTCTGGAGGCCGCACTGAGAAGGAGTCTGACACCATAGCGAAGAGTTAAGATATTCTGTATCAAATCTATGAGATAATTGCGAAGAATCAAATAAAAAGGTTCATTATCACATGACAGTGTTAAACGCTTCCCCTTCAGCTTTGTTATAACCACGTGTAGAGTGCACTAACACAAGTTTAATATGTATAGCCATCACGTGAAAAAGACATAAGAGAAGTCAAATATAATTTTCGTTGTTTAAAACCAGGTTCAGCAACAGAGCAAGAAACATTACACTACTCTCTTCAGAGAAATACTTCTTTCTTTTCCTTTGAATGAAAAGAAATTTCTATCACGTTACATGCGATTACTTTAAGACGTTCTTCCCAGAAACAATTTCTCCGGAACGGAGAAGCAACCTCCAGTGCATACATAGAAAAGTGGGAAAAGACGACTACATCAAAAGTATTTCACAGTCTTCGCCCTTATTGGAAAATAATGTTATTTTCTGCGACTCTCTGTAACTCTCACTTTGTTGTCCTTACGAAAGAGATCGCTAATGAATTCCTCCATTATAATTTCGATAGGTTTAATTAAAACGGTTTTAATATAATCTTCTTGCCACCCGGAAAGCGAAATTCGATAAATGATTCCTTACCGTGAGTTAATTAGGCTCTGATAATTACTGAGCGAGCATCCTCGGGCGTAGACGAAAGACTTCTAGAATTTTCCTGGGAAACTCGCCCACGGCCGACGTCTGTGAGCTGGGGAAGCTGCAGCGAGCGAGGAGCCACATTGCTCTCGCTCCAGAGAGCGAAGGATCTAATACCTCTCTGGCAATATGCATTTTGGTTTTCCACGATTTCCATTAACAGTTAAGTTGAATACCGTGACGGTTCATTTGAAATGACTGAAAGCGGTCAGCTGATTTCTTTTCCTAATCTTCCTCTGAGCCTGGGCTTGTCCCTAATGAGACAGTCGTCGACGGAATATGGAACCTTAATCGTCCTTCCCTCATTCTTGAAAATTGTAACAGTGTGTAACATTGTGTCTAACTAAAGAACATTTCAACATCGCTAAAATCTGATTTTGGTTTTTCTGAAATGTGGAAACTACGCTGACACCCAGCTATCTGTTGGATTACTTCATTAAAAGAAATTTTTTCCAGTCGGTGTGTTTTCTCAACCTGCTACTTAATATTGTATAAATTATTAAATAACACTATTCCAGAGAGATCAGTTTGGCTCCCGGACAAATGTCAGAAGCATGCGAGGCACTAGTGGAACTACAACTTATCTACATCTGCAGTCTACATAAGTCGGAGAGTACTTCTGGTACCAATAACTGATCCCATCTTCCCTGTTCCACTCGATAATGGTGCGTGGGAAGAATGGTTGTCGGTAAGCCTCTGCATTAGCTATAATTTCTCGAATTTTCTCGTTGTGGTCATTTCGCGAAATGTATGAGGGGGCAAGGAAAGCGTTTCTGAAGAACATAAATTTGTTAACATAGAGTATAAATTTAAATGTCAGGAAGTCGTTTCTGAAAGTATTTTTGGAGTGTAGCCATGCATGGAAGTGAAACATTGGACAAGAAGAGAATAGAAGCTTTCGAAATGTGGTGCTACAGAAGAATGCTGAAAATTAGATAGGTAGATCACATAACTAATGAGGAGGTATTGAATAGAATTGGGGAGAAGAGGAGTTTGTGGCACAGCTTGACAAGAAGAAGGCACCAGTTGGTAGGACATGTTCTGAAGCATCAAGGGATCACAAATTTAGCTTTGGAGGGCAGCGTGGAGGGTAAAAATCGTAGAGGGAGACCAAGAGATGAATACACTAAGCAGATTCAGATGGATGTAGGCTGCAGTAGGTACTGGGAGATGAAGAAGCTTGCACGGGATAGAGTAGCATCGAGAGCTGCATCAAAGCAGTCTCAGGGCTGAAGACCACAACAACATGAGGGGGCGAGGGGGGAGAGGGGGGCAAGGGGGGAAGTAATATGCTGTCCGACACTTCCTGAAAAGTGCTCTCTCGAAATTTCAATAGCAAACTTCTCTGAGATCCACAACGCCTCTCTTGCAACGACTGCAGTATATACGATACTGCAGTGCTTGTGATATTCCGAATTACGATGCAATGTTCTTTCCGATATGCACTGTGGGGACTACAGCCGTTATGAAATACATGAAATGTAGCTTTCTTGAGAAAATTACTTCTTCATCCATAACTGATAAAAGTTTTGCATGAAATGTGTTCTAAGTTGTAAATATAAACAACCATCGGCCGTATAATGGAACCATAACAGTAAAAATATGTGCCGCACTGGAATTGGAACGAGGATTTCCCGCTTATCACGTGCAGTAGTCTTACCACTTGGCTGTCCGCCCCGCGGTAGCTGATTGGACAGCGCGCCAGAATGTCAGTCCTCAGGGCCCGGGTTCCATTCCTGGCTGGGCCGGAGATTTTTCTCCGCTCAAGGACTGGATGTTGTGTTGTCCTCATCATCATCATTTCATCACCATCGACGCGCAAGTCGCCGAAGTGTTGTCAAATCGAAAGACTTGCACCCGGCGAACGGTCTACCCGACGGGAGGCCCTGGTCACACGACATTTACATTTACCATCTCACTATCCGTGCCCGTTCATGCCCTGACCTGAACATCCGTATGTCGTCAACCACGTGTCTACAATCTGTACTCGCACATACATTATGTTTATCTCCGTATAGGGGAAACATTTTACTTGAAAGTCTCTTGCCTGGTGTTTGTGGATAAATACGATATTGTAGAACCTTTGCTACCCCTAGTTACGGTCCAATGTTCCTTCGGACATGTATGGCCGTGAGTCGCACTCGGATAGCCAAATGGTAAGGCGACCGCTCGCGGGTTTGAAGTCCAGTCCGCACAAATTTTCACTGTCATCATTCCATTATACGACTCATTGTTGGTCATATTTGCAACTGCGAATAGATTTCATGTATTTCATAACGGCTGTAGTCGCCGCAATGCCTATTTCTTCGGATATGCATGCGCGTCCAAAGGAACACTGCGTCGTAATTCGGAATAACACAAGTACTGCAAAAACGAATTTATCCGCCAACAGCAGGCAAGAGATTTTCAAGTAAAATGGCTCCCCTTTATGGGAATATAAATAACGGACGTGACAGTACAGGTTGTAAACACATGGTTTACGACATGTCTTGTGGGTCATGCTCGGATAGCCAAATGGTAAGGCGACCACTCGCAATAAGCACAAACTTTCACTATCATCACTCCGTTATACGGTTGATGGTTGTCTATATTCGCAAATGTAAATACATTTCATGCCAATGAAGTTTGCTGAGCATCTCGCTAATCCTGACGTGTCCACTAAACAATCCCGTGACGAAACGCGTCACTCTTTGTTGCATCTACTCTCTCTCTCTCTCTCTCTCTCTCTCTCCTACCTACTAAGGATACCATATTGACAAACAATTCTCAAGAATAGGTCGAACACGTGTCTTGAAAGCCACTTCGTTCATGGGTGTATTAGAAAAATTGGTTCAAAGGGCTCTGAGCACTATAGGACTTAACTGTTGAGGTCATCAGTTCCCTAGACTGTAGCGCCTAGAACCGCTCGGCCACCACGGCCAGCCCAGAATGGTGTAGAAAAGGGGACGTGGCACTGTGCGCCGGTTGAATCTAGATGGGTTTCATATTATTTGAAAGACGAATTAAACTCTGAAAATTGGAGATAATATTTCTATCGTGCTACGTAACTATGCGGTTGTATAAAAAATATCTGAACAGTGCCAGCCGAAGTGGCCGAGTGGTTCTAGGCGCTACAGTCTGGAGCCGCGCGACCGCAGGTTCGAATCCTGCCTCGGGCATGGATGTGTGTGATGTCCTTAGGTTAGTTAGATTTAAGTAGTTCTAAGTTCTAGGGAACTGATGACCTCAGATGTTAAGTCCGATAGAGCCATTTGAACCATTTTACAACACACTGTCATTATTTGCGTTATTTTATTATTTACTTCCATCAGAGAAGACATCTGTAGAGTTTAGAGACAGTTACCCCGCTTAGGATGAGATTAATTATGATTTGTTAAGTAAATATACACATTGTGGTACACAAATCCAAAACGAAAATTTTGGTAACATTATTTAAAAGAGACGCCTAAAGAAAATATTTTGATCATTTGCTACTATTAAAATTTCCTCATAAGATGCTTCTCTTATATTCAATGATGCTAACAACGGAAGAACCAGCACCTTTATGAGGCTAGGATACGATCAGGTTGCTTCACTGAAAACCTCTGAAGAAGACTGATAACGCGCGCATCGTAGTTTTTTGAAATGGCAGAGAAGAATATTGGCAAAAACACACGCCAAGAGGACCAGACCAAAACCAAACAGGTTCATGGAAACCAAAAAGAATAAATTTATGGTTAGGCCCAAAATTAAGGTACTTCTTAGGGAATGAATGCTAATAAAATCTTTTTTCTGATTTTCCAGCAACTTTCATTTCTGAGTGTATAAGGAACATTTTCTGTTGAACCATTGCTGATAAAGAGATGAAATTTGCTACATACTTTTTAAACACTATAACACAACTTCCTACTGCACAAAATTTTTCAAAGTGCATTACTGATAAATTGATATAAACTTTCGTGAAATAAAAATTGCATACACATAAACTTAAGAAAATTGTTTCGAGAGTTCTAAAACTTATATTTAAAAAACTGGTACACACATCTGTTTATCTAAGTACTGAGAGTAACCAACCACATCTTGAAAGTGATGTGTAAAGTAATGTTTGAGAAAATGTGATACTATGCCTTCTAAAAGTATCCAGCAATGTTTTGATCAAACTGTTTGAGACAAAACTAAAAAAATAATCCAGAGTATAGCTAATAACATAACATCATGTGGAAAATTCGGTTCAGTTATCTCTTCAACAGTAAAAGTTACGTTAGCTTGTGTGCACTCATATATTTTCTCATACATCCTCCCTTAAGCTGCTAAAAAATAAACGATGGCCGAACACGACAGCTTATAAAATACACACTGGTAATAGCAAGAACAGCATTTCTAAAAAAAAAAGAGGAATTTGTTAATATCTTGATCTGCATGTATATGCCACATCTCCTCCTAAATCACTGGATGGATTTCAACCAAACTTCGTACATATATCTCTTACTGTCTGGAAAGAGCTACTGCGGGTGTAAGCACCACTTACTTCTCAAAGGGGTGGGGTTGGATGTAAAAAATGAGCGTAGTTCATGAAGCGTAAATGGGCAGTCTATATTCTTCAACTATTTGAGAATGAGAGCTTAGTAGCTTGCAAAAAACTTTACACATTGTTTCGAACCATTACGAGACTTTTCCTTGCTGACATTCAACACAAAATGATGAAAGGAAGAAAGTTTACCACTTACTACATTTTCACGCTTAATGCAGAAAAATTACCACATCATGCATGACATTTTAATTTGTTAGTTCTTTATTAGTAGCTCTATTCGCAGTACATTTTGCAGACAGTATTCACATACGACACTGAATGCAGCTGCAAAAATATATCATCGTACCGCACGTGCTTCTGGAGACATGACGTCATAAACATTGAGCTTCATGAAAACGAAACTGCATGGCAAAATTCGCTAGACATAAAAGTGATTTATCTTTACAGTTATGTCTGGAATATGTTAAATCTACGTGAAAATATGTGACATTTGTTAGCCTGGGAGAAGCCGTATCTAAAAATCTCCTCCTAAACTCCTGGATCGATTTCAACCAAATTTGGCACACATGTTACTTACTTTCTGGAAACATAGAGTGTGCTGGTAAGAACCACCAACTTGATGTTGGGGTGGATATGATAACGTGGCGCTGGAGAGAGAAGGCGGGAGTAGAATAAAGACAAGCATGGAGGGTAAAGGAGAAGATGGCCACAGACATGGGGAGCCAGAGATGGACAGAGTGAAGGAGAAGAAGGAAATAGGCTAACAAAGGGAAGCAGAGGAGTTGATCAGAGAGAGGGAGAGAAGTAGATGTGCAGGCAGAGGGGGGAGCAAATGGAAGTTGGAAGAAGCAGATGGAAGAAGACATGGATGGAGATTGGGGGTGGAGGAGATAGACAGGGAAGGTGTGAGCCTGGGAGAAGCCGCATCTAAAAAGCTCCTAAACTCCTGGATCGATTTCAACCAAATTTGGCACACATGTTACTACTTTCTGTATAAGATAAACTAATAGGACACTGGATTAATACGTACATACCTGGCCGTCGCTGGTTATGTTGTAATAATGTATTTATGTGTGTATGTACTCAACATACACTGCTAAACTACTGGCTCTGTGTGTCAACCAAACTTGGTAGATATCTCACTTACTATCTGTAAACCACACGGTGGGAGTAAGAAAAGCCTACCTCTCAAAGGGGTGGCGTTGGGTGTGGATGTGTGTGAGGTAACTACCTAGGATATACTCATACAGTTAATGCAGTAAAACTGCCGCATGATTCACAACGTTTTAATTTATTACTTTCTTACTTCAACTTCTATTCGCAAGACTTTTCGCAGACAGTTTTCACATATACCATTGAATGACCCTGCTAAATTATATCATTGTACGATAGATAAGGCAGGAGATATGACGTCATCACCACCGAGATGCGTGGTAAATTGCCGCATCACGTATTATGTTTTAATTTAGTACTTCTTTACTCCTAACTTTATTCCCAAAATATTTTGCAGGCGGTATCCATGTACAACACTGTACCCGCAAAATTGTATCTTTGTAAGGAACAAAGTTGCCGACCGAGGTGGCCGAGCGGTTCTAGGCGCTACAGTCTGGAACCGCGCGACCGCTACGGTCGCAGGTTCGAATCCTGCCTCGGGCATGGATGTGTGTGATGTCCTTAGGTTAGGTAGGTTTAAGTAGTTCTAAGTTATAGGGGACTTATGACCTCAGAAGTTGAGTCCCATAGTGCTCAGAGCCATTTGAAGCCAAGAAACATGGTTCAGGAGACAGAAGACAGGTGCAAAAAAAGGTAGGTCCTTAACACGGAGCGCAAATTACTTAGAATATCCTCCCGCAATGTTTGCTAACGAGAGCACTTAGAGAATTCCTGCAAACTTTAAAGGGAACTTCAAACCTTTGTAAAATCTTTTTCTCGTTTACGTCAAATACTTAAGACATTAAATCATTTGCAAAATAGTCAGAAGTTTGAAGCTGTTTCTTACAGGGGAGTTTCATTCTTTAAAGTATCGGATGTCTACTGATTACTTTCTATCTGGAGCGAACCGGGGATAACACTGAAGAATAACACGGGAACATTGGGAATAATTTCAAACAATTTATTATTTACATTACTTATTAGTTGTGTAAAACTAGTATGGGGGGAAGATTCCCGATTACCACAGGGGGTGAGGATGTGGATGAGAAGAGGTGACGTAAAATCTTCGCAAAGGATCTGTTGGCACTGATTTGCTGTATTTTGTACGTGTGGAAGTTAGAAGTTGTGAAGTGTAGTGTGTCTCTAATTTGCGCTTTTGAGTGTGTCAACCACGTCGCGAGACCGTTTGCTGCTGTGAGCCAAAGGTTTTGTCAGCTTGTTTCGGGACCTAACGTAGCGCCATATCGCTGAATACCACACACCCACTCGGGAGTTATAAGGTGTAAAAAGAATACACAGACGTGTGCAACATGTATAAACGCACATAAACATAACAAAGATAGAAATGGTAATTTTCAGAAAAGGAGGCAAAAGACCCAAGAATGCGGAAATCAGCATCAGAGGACAAAAAATAAAAATCTCATCAGACTTTAAATACCTAGGACTGACATTGCAACCAACATCCAAATGCTTCATGAAACATACAACAGAACGTGCAGCCCAAGCAATAATAGCAATACAGGACATCAAAAACATCCGCCTACTCAGCCTAGAAACAGCCATGAAATTATTCAACAGAAAAATCTTGCGAATCCTGGCCTATGCGATGGAGGTTATATGGGACCACCTAACAGAAAAAAATCTAGAAACACTAGAAAAGGTAAAATCGACCTATCTAAAAAGAGCATTAGGTCTCTCAAAGACACAAGATCTACACTAGTGTACCTGCCAGCGAGAGAGACATTCCTAATTGAAGACGTCAGACTTCGATATATGATGCCACACACTAGGGCTTCCAGAAAGCAACTGAAGATCATGGAGGACAAACGAGAAAAAATATGGCCGGAGTTCTATGGCCCCGAACAATGACGAACTGCTCATGGACAGCACCAAACTTCGAACAGCGACATGTCGTAACTAGACTTTCTATTCACGGCTTTCATCATCTAATCTGCAAAAACGAAACTTATCATGACCCAACCACAACATGTGTATGTGAACTGTGTTACGAAGCCTGTGAACGGTATCACATAGAACAGTGCAGTAAAAGAGTGAAATCGATAAATGAATATGCAAAAATATAAAATGTTAAGCAAAGTAACTGTATATGGCTATTTGGCTGCAATTTCATTAAATAACAAATAAACACACATATGTTCAACATCTCTCCCTAAGCCTCCTGATCAATTTCCTTGATACATATATCACTTACTAACCTGGAAATAAATACTGATGGGATGAAAACCACGAACCTCCTATTGGAGTGTAGGTGAGCGTAACAGTTGTGATGGATACAGAAGGTGGAGAGGGACAGAAAAGGAGGACAGGAGGAAATGGATAAAGAGGAAAGAGGAGACGGACAGAGAGAGGAAGGTGAGGAAGAGATGGACGCACAGAGGGAAGAGAAGATTAGCAGCGAGAGGGTTGAGAAGGAGATGAACAGCGAGAGGAAGGAGCAGGAGATGGACAGAGAAGCGGTTGGACAGAGATGAAGATGAGAGGGACTGAGAGAGGGAAAGGACGAGATAAACAGAGAGAGGGTGGAGGAAGAGGTGAACAGAGAGAAGATTAAAGAAGAGGTGGACTGAGAGAGGAAGAGGACGAGATACACAGGGAGGGGGGCAGCTGGAAGGAGGGTGTGGGAGGAGGAGATGCACAGTGAAGGTGGGAGCAGGAGATGGACCGAGAAAGAGGGAGGAAGACTGGAATCAGTAAATACCTGGCAAAATCCGGGTTTCTCAGCTAGGAAATTATTCTGAAGATAAGGCTTTATTTGTCGAGGGTGTAGCTGATTTGAAAGGGAAACGTAGACGACATGCACTTCAGAGATCAAGAGAATAGTATTTTCTGGTATTGCTGCTACAAAAGAATAACTAATGAGGAAGAAGTGACCCAGCGTAATTTGACTAAAATAAGGGATCGGTTGACAGGATACATTATCCGGCATCAAGTGATCGTCTATTTTCTTATTGAGGGATGTGGGTGGGGGGGGGGGGTTAAAAATTGTAGATGAAGACAAAAGCTCTCATACAATAACCGAGTTCAAACGAATATAGGTTGCAGAAGGCTGGAAGGAATCTGGCTGGAGTGATTTAGGGAAATCACGGAAAACCTAAATCTAGGTGATCGAATGTAGTTTTGAACCGTCGTCACCCCGAACTTGAGTCCAGTGCGCTAACCACTGTACCACCTCCTCGGTGGTATACGTTGAAGTTTTCTACTGCAGTGTCTTTGTGTAAAATCTCTCCGCGTTCATCCCACATCACATTCAAGCAGAAACTCAGTTATCAGATATTTTTACCAACTTCATCTTCAAGAGGTGAAGACAGTGCAAATCTTCGAAAGCTCTAATTAACTCAGATACGAACGCGACTTGAATACTGAGAAAATATTTTGCACACTCTTTTACAAGTTCAGTAAACTCCCAACAACATGATGACACAGACACTTCAGTGACATGTTAAAATTGTGTTCTGGAAACGGAATACTTGCTTTCCGCCGGCGGCTTGTTAGCAGTTGCGCTGTGCGACCACAGGTCACCCACCCACACACAGTCTCGACCTGCCGCCAGCTTCTCTCCATACCTTCAGGCGTCTGTTCAAGATAGCTGCTGTGGCGGTCGCAGGCTAACATCTGCTCCTTGAAAATACGCATTTACCGCGGTTCACAGAGTGTTTGAGATAAAAATATCTGTGCTAAGAGGAGTTACAACGCTCGACCAGTCATAATGCTAGAAGACTCTAACGGGAAATTAATTAAACAAGCGGTGGGAGGTCCGTCAGAAATTGCATGGGGAATCTCCTTTATTTATTGATGGTTACTAGTTTCGGACTTGTGTTGCCTCTCAAACCGTCCTATGAGAACAGAATTTCAGCAGACGTTATATCAATAATACCAGTGCAGCATGAGTGTGACAATAGTTCAAGCTGGAAGAAAATAGAAACAAGCTTACATACAGTCTTCGCATGTGATTGAATACAGTTATGTATGCACGCGTGGAACAACAACTCGAAATTAGAATGTAGATACGTAAGCATACACTAGACACGTTACAGTGAGCAGTCCGAAGAGAACTAATTCTGGATATCACCAATAGCTGCCAAGCGACAGCACCTGAGGCGGCTGGTGGCGGTGAGCACATAGGACAGAAAGTTTATTGTCTAATCTAATACTGTAATGTCATCATTATAAAATTTGTAATAACCACATATTGATGCTAAGCGATCCAGACTTAATACACTTCTGGAAATGGAAAAAAGAACACATTGACACCGGTGTGACAGACCCACCATACTTGCTCCGGACACTGCGAGAGGGCTGTACAAGCAATGATCACACGCACGGCACAGCGGACACACCAGGAACCGCGGTGTTGGCCGTCGAAAGGCGCTAGCTGCGCAGCATTTGTGCACCGCCGCCGTCAGTGTCAGCCAGTTTGCCGTGGCATACGGAGCTCCATCGCAGTCTTTAACACTGGTAGCATGCCGCGACAGCGTGGACGTGAACCGTATGTGCAGTTGACGGACTTTGAGCGAGGGCGTATAGTGGGCATGCGGGAGGCCGGGTGGACGTACCGCCGAATTGCTCAACACGTGGGGCGTGAGGTCTCCACAGTACATCGATGTTGTCGCCAGTGATCGGCGGAAGGTGCACGTGCCCGTCGACCTGGGACCGGACCGCAGCGACGCACGGATGCACGCCAAGACCGTAGGATCCTACGCAGTGCCGTAGGGGACCGCACCGCCACTTCCCAGCAAATTAGGGACACTGTTGCTCCTGGGGTATCGGCGAGGACCATTCGCAAGCGTCTCCATGAAGCTGGGCTACGGTCCCGCACACCGTTAGGCCGTCTTCCGCTCACGCCCCAGCATCGTGCAGCCCGCCCCCAGTGGTGTCGCGACAGGCGTGAATGGAGGGACGAATGGAGACGTGTCGTCTTCAGCGATGAGAGTCGCTTCTGCCTTGGTGCCAATGATGGTCGTATGCGTGTTTGGCGCCATGCAGGTGAGCGCCACAACCAGGACTGCATACGACGGAGGCACACAGGGCCAACACCCGGCATCATGGTGTGGGGAGCGATCTCCTACACTGGCCGTACACCACTGGTGATCGTCGAGGGGACACTGAATAGTGCACGGTACATCCAAACCGTCATCGAACCCATCGTTCTACCATTCCTAGACCGGCAAGGGAACTTGCTGTTCCAACAGGACAATGCATGTCCGCATGTATCCCGTGCCTCCCAACGTGCTCTAGAAGGTGTAAGTCAACTACCCTGGCCAGCAAGATCTCCGGATCTGTCCCCCATTGAGCATGTTTGGGACTGGATGAAGCGTCGTCTCACGCGGTCTGCACGTCCAGCATGAACGCTGGTCCAACTGAGGCGCCAGGTGGAAATGGTATGGCAAGCCGTTCCACAGGACTACATCCAGCATCTCTACGATCGTCTCCATGGGAGAATAGCAGCCTGCATTGCTGCGAAAGGTGGATATACACTGTACTAGTGCCGACATTGTGCATGCTCTGTTGCCTGTGTCTATGTGCCTGTGGTTCTGTCAGTGTGATCATGTGATGTATCTGACCCCAGGAATGTGTCAATAAAGTTTCCCGTTCCTGGGACAATGAATTCACGGTGTTCTTATTTCAATTTCCAGGAGTGTAGTTTCACTTTCCTTCCTTCTTTCCCTTTCTCAATGACTCTCTTTTTCTTAAGTGCTCTCCCCTCCCCCCCCCCCCACCCCCCAACTCACCTAGATCCCATATTTCCTCTTCCATCTTAGTTAAATTTTGTATACTCACATTTAGTTTTCTTGTACAGCCTGATATTGATATACTACTTGTTCCCCCGCCTTACCTCCCCCACCCTCCCCTCTATTCCCCAACCTTCTAATATTCTCCTCTACCACCTCCCCCACTCATATTCACGTATCTGTATATTCATTTACATTTTTTTTTCTGCCGCATCTCCCTACTGTCCCCCTCTCGCTGCTTCCCCTCTCGATCCCCTCCTTATTCCTTTCATCCCTAATACCCAACACACACCCTATTACATACGCATTCATTTATAGTTTTATTCCACTTCATCTGCTCATGGGCCAACCCCATCCACTCTTCTATATTTGCACCTATATTTCCTTTACACTATCTATTCTATACTATCCCCTATGTAGTTCAAGAATCATGTAGAATTAGTACACATGCAGGCCGTACGTGCCGACTGTAAACTTAATAACGTAGGGGAACGAGGGTACTTGTTAAGATACAGGAACGAAAGAAAAATCAATGTAACGGGGGCAACAGTAGTGAACTATAAATAAAATCGAAGCTTAATAATAAATTACTTAACAGTAATGAAATGTTATTTAGATTAGATAAGGGTAATTCCTCTCTGATTGTAACTGAAACTGAATGTAGAACTGTGTTGCAGTATTTATTGAAGAATGACGTAACACCCGTAGGTGAAGGCCCCATGACATTTTTATATCTACATCTACGTGATTCCTGTGCTCTTCACAATAAAATGGCTGGCAGAGAGTTCAATGAACCACCTTCAAACTGTCTGTCTACCGTTCCACGTTCGAACGGCGCGCGGGAAAAACGAGCACTTAATTTTTCCTGTGCGAGCCCTGATTTCTATTATTTTATCGTGATGATCATTTCTCCCTATGTAGGTTTGTGCTATCAGAATGTTTTCGCAATCGGAGGAGAAAACTGGTGACTGAAATTTCATGAGAAGATCCCGTCGCAACGAAAAACGCCTTTGTCTTAATGATTGCTACTCCAATTCACGTGTCATATCTGTGGTACACGATAATACAAAACGAGCTGCCCTTCTTTGTACTTTGTGGATGTCATCCGTCAGTCCCACCTGATGTAAATCCCACACCCCAGAGAAATACTCCAGCATACGGCGGACAAGCGTGGCGTAAGCAGCCCCTTTAGTGGACCTGTTGCACCTTCTTAGCGTTTGCCAATCAATCGCAGTCTTTGGTTTGCTCTACCCACAACATTATCTATGTGATCGTTCCAATTAAGTTTATTTGTAATTGTAATCCCTAAGTATTTAGTTGAATTTACAGCCTTAAGATTTTTGTGACTTATCGCGTAATCGAAATTCAGCGGATTTCTTTTACTATTCATGTGAATAACTTCACACTTCTTTATTCAGGGTCAATTGCCACTTTTCGCATCATACAGATATGTTATCTAAATCATTTTGCAACTCGATTTGGTCATGTGATGACTTTACAAGACGATAAATGACAGCATCATCTGCAAACAATCTAAGACGGCTGCTCGTTAACATAGATCAGGAGCAATAGAGGGCCTAGAACACTTCCTTGAGGAACGCTCGATATTACTTCTGTTTTACTCCAGGACTTTCCGCCTATTACTGCTAACTGTGACCTTTCTGACAGGAAATCACGAATCCAGTCGCACAACTGAGGCGATATCCCACAGGTACGCAGTTTGTTTAGAAGACGCTTATGAGGAACGGTGTCGACAGCCTTTTGGAAATCTAAAAATATGGAATCAATTTGACATCGTCTGTCGATAGCACTCATTACTTCATGAGTATAAAGATGTAGTTGTGTTTTATAAGAGCGATATATTCTGAATCCATGCTGACTATGTGTCAATAAATCGTTTTCTTCGAGGGACTTAATGTTCGAACACAGTATATGTTCCAAAATCCCACTGCAAATCGACGTTAGTGATTTAGACAGGATACCCCGAGGTTTTTCAGGACAGAACTCTACTATTATGACGACGCCCACATTTGCGGGGATCACACTAAAAGACATGTTGACGTGAATTAGGTCTAGATTAACTCCACACACAATATTGTTGCATTTGCGACAAGAAAAGTTTATTTTAGAGTAAAGGCGATTTGTTTGGTCTCCAGATAACATTAATCATTATCATTTGCTTCAGTACTTGTTTGTAAGGTATTCTCGTGAGTATAAATTTGAGGCCGCGGTATACTTGCATGGCTATGCCAATCTCACTTTGGTACATTTTATTTACGGAATACAGTTGATAGTTGTTATATCATCTGTATTAGTGAATGTCCAAGCTTGCGATACGTAAACGCAGGCTTAACATGCAGAGTCTTTGTGCTCCGTTTTGTCATTTTAAAGTGTCTCTTACTTGTCCGTTGAACGAAAACAACTGAGTCTTAAATCACCAAACAGGGCAGCCGATAGTCTGGATTGCGCCATGCTGCCAAAATGACAGGCGTGTAAACAATTGCCACTGATCGTTCAAGACGTATATATCAGAAGAAATTTACATCATTAGCTTTAATCCCTGGATGGAACGACGACCTCTTATGCGACTGCAATTGCGGCTCGCTTCCGCATTGTCCCACCATTGGTAATGTACTTTCATATACACATGATTTACTCAGAGCGCAAAACAGTTACTTCGCACCGCCATCTATCACCGTTTCACGTTTTATCCACATCAAACAGTCCTAGGTGCAGAATCAAACACACTTATTCTCTCCTCCTCGCCTTACTTATAGAACATTTCATACACGTTTAGGCCTCACTAAGGAGTAATTAATAACTATTTTACCAAAAGTTCCCCTGATGTTTTTAGATTACATTACAAAATTTCATACATTTACAACTTCCTTTCTCTGTGCACGGAGATCACCATTGTGATCGGAATGTTAATATTTCGTGCTTCAATACCACTCAGACAGGAATTCAATTTGGTACGTATAGTGCCCTCGTCAATTGTATTTAGCAATACAATATCACTCATTCACTGCAAACTAAATGCAATAAATTGCCAATACGCGAACGAAATCATTACACGCACTAATGAGCGTAGAAATAGTTCTCATTAATGACAATGAACGAAACCTGTAGCCACAGAGCTGCCCGAAAGAAAAATAACAGTGGATCCCATTTACCTGAAACTTCTACACAGACTTCTGCAATATCTCTCATATACTTATTTGTCCCTTGGGATAAGTAGGAAATATCGGTATAAACATATTTCGTCTGGTGACTCCCAGCTGACATTTCAGAGATATAACTTCGTTCTTTCATTTACTCACAAATTGGTTGATAGCTTAATGATTACTATGGTGAGTCACTATTTACATACTGAATACTACTGTATGGTGTCTATAGACCGACAGTCGTTGTCCCCAGCAACTCTGGAAGGCTTCAACTGGTAGGACCTTTAACATGTCGGTCACATTCTTTTGCGTGTTCTCCAGAATCCTAAAATGAAATCCTTATAAGACATTTTTCAGTTTATGGAAAAGATGAAAGTCACGAAGACCTAGATCAGATGATTTGGGCATGTGGAACAATAGGAATGTCTTTTGAGGTAAAAATTCCATGATGGAAGTGGCCGTGTGACATGGGGCGTTGTCATCCACTTGTCTGCACTGTCTGGTCTCACGCCATTCACAGTTTTCTTGAGCTTTGAAAGGACATCATTGTAAAACACTTGGTTGACAGTTTGTCTTGGAGGAAAACTTCTTTATGCGCAATGCCCCTACTGTAGAAAAGCAAATCAGCATTGTTTTGATCTTCGATTTGCTCATTCAGCGTTTTCTGGTCGAATTAATGACCTGTACATGATGACGGGTAATAATGGTTGAGCCGTGCTGCGGCTTTAATGCCTACATTAAAGGTTATATATGCCTAGTTAATAGTTCTGGTCGCCTTCTGGAATAAATCTAGCAGTGTAGTGTTCAGTCGATGTTAAGTGTTGTGTTAGAAAGTTTACGATCATCTTATTTCGTCCGTTTGGTGATCAGTTGCTTGTTTGTTTGATTGTTTTTTTTTTTTTTTAAATTAAACTTTGCTACTGTATTTGCTGTTTTACAGCAGGTTCCTAAGTTTTTTATGTTATTGTTGTTCCTGGTGTGTAGGGCCTTCGCCGGCCGGGGAGGCCGAGCGGTTCTAGGCGCTACAGTCTGGAATCGCACGATCGCTACGGGCGCAGATTCGAATCCTGCCTCGGGCATGGATGTGTGTGATGTCCTTAGGTTAGGTTTAAGTAGTTCTAAGTTCTAGAGGACTGATGACCTCAGAAATTATGTCCTATGTGCTCAGATCCATTTTTGTGTAAGGCCTTCAGCCGTGATTGTGGTCACTTTCCTTAAAATTCTTATTTGGCATATATATTTACGCAGTAAGCCTTTAAAACCTTATTTACTGCCATTCGTGGCGTCTCGTGCATTCTGCTGTGTTTGTGGCGACTTGCCTTTAATATTTCAGTACCTGTAATTTGTAAGTTGCAGCGAGTTTTAAACAATTCTTCATTTATTGCCATTCCTGGCGTCTAAGGCCTTATCCCCAGATCACAGTGGCTAGCTTTTAAAAAATTATCTGCTGTATTTGTATTTAATGGTGATTTGCTAAATTGTAACTCACTGAAAACACTATTATTTATTATTCCTTCATTTTTATTTATTAATTACTGATTGAAAATAAATTGTAACTGTAAAAGGCAACCAATAGTAAGTAACTGGTTACGGCCCCGTCCACAATCGTAACCGAATCCTGCCTTCCCTGGACTACCAGGTTTCAATGGTAAACATTTTTATTGTCTTCTGCTTGCATCATTTTAAGACTCAGGCAATGAAGTGAGCAGTTACATGAATTACTCCGCAGTGCTTGTGGCCGGCTCCCACGGTATTACGCTCAGCTAGGGACGTCATGACAGTACTATTGAGTGAGAGACACCAAGTTTCTGCAACAAACCCGCCAATGGGAGGACCGGGTGCCTCGATGTCAGCTATGCAAGAGGGTCAGCGATGACGCGACCGCAACAGCGGGTCGCTCTCTTGCCTGCCAGCTCCCTTACCCTCTGGGCATGTCCACTAGTCCTTCCTATTTGAGGGTGAAATGCTCTCTCCATATACCGTGTGCAGGTCACTCCGCAACTGTAGTCAGTTTTCGAGATTATTTTACCCCTTAGTCGTAGTTCTGGGGAATGAAACCCACTTTTCTCTGAATCCTGGTATTTCTCGTGTAGGAAAGTTAACCCAGATGCCTACCTGAGCTTCTGATACCAACCTGACATGTACAAATTGGTGTCCGACTGTAGGATCTTACCCACCGTTCGATCCGAATCGATATTTCCTGCCGATGCCATGTGCTAGCAACCACAGTGACACCTAGCCGTTTGCTGCCGCGGGTTGATTATCTGCTAGATGCGCCTTCGGGTGCGCTCGCCAACTTGCTGGGTCGTGACGGTCCAATTGAGCACGCGAGCGTATTATGGCCGCGCCCCGCTACACGCGTCCCTCGCCGGGACGAGCTGCAGGCAGTGGAGAAGAGCAGCCGCGAGCCCCGCCGCACCGTGCTCTACCGCTGGGTGCTGTAGCCGCCCATCGCAGCCGCCCCCGACCCCACCTCTGACGACGACGCCGACGCCGACGCCGCTAACACCTCCGTAAAATGTAAGTATCTCTGCAGTGGATTATGCTAGCTAACTAGCGAACTTCCCCCGAGCGGTCTTTTCATCGCCTAGAATAGAGCGAGACCTTTTTTTGTGTACATCTGTTCGGTCATAGCCCCAGTTTTGTAGTCATGCCAGATTCACGTCCTCGCCGACGAGCGGAGAGGACCGAATCGGAACCCGATGCTGCCCCCAACGAGCCTGGTCGCATTACTTTACTGCAACAGCATATAAGCACCTCGTCACTTGAAAAAATAGAGCTACAGGGACGCTTCGATAACTCGCGAACATTGTTACGTCTGCCACAGACGGCCCCTGCCAGGCAGACTACACTCAAGACACCCCTGTGTAAACAAGCACTTGCAGGCGCAACCAAGAGGAAAACAATTCTTCAAAACAAACAGAACTTGCTAGAGACTAATGCGAACCTTTTTCTGCAGGTGTCGCCTCCCAGATACATGGAAAGTTGGAGTAATCCGCCGGCCTCCGCCGGCTTTATAAGGCCAGCGCAGCAACGGTACAGCCAGTTCCTCGCCGACCTAGGACCGGCTCCGACGGACCTCACCGACGTTCTTGATGAATGGTCGTCTACATGTTATTTGTTTTTGTGTGTATATAGTGATTATTCGTGAAGAGTAGTTCAGTTTTAATAAACGACATTATACTGAGTGTTCTACAATATTGAGTATTCTTCAAACATGAAGGCAGACCTGCCGAAAATGCGTCAACATCAGGCCCTTCAAGAGCTCCTAAAGTTGAAACAGAGAAATTAGTACCAAAGATAGCCAGTACGCTTCCAGTAGTAACTTTTTTACCTTCTTTTGCTGGATCGCCAAGCGAAAATGTAACAACATTTTTGCAAAACGTCACGAAACATATTTTTGTTAAACGTCGCCTAATTGAATCTTTCGGGCGATGCGCGAACTTATGTTGTATCAGTAGACGCGTTGCGGGAAGCACACAGTTTCGAACCTTGGTAAATGTATTAGCAGAGCGTGGAGTTATTTATTACCGTGATCGGTTCTCCAGCTCTAGGCAGAAAAGCGGGGAGGACTTTGAAGCATTCGCAGACGGAATTAGGGTAGTATCTTGTGACACATACTCCCTAGGAAGGTAAAATACGCGTAATGAAGTTTTAATTCGAGAAGCTGGAGCGAGAGTGATTGATGTATTTATACGTGAAAGCGATCCACAAATATGGAATGAGGTACAGGTAGCCTACCAGCCTCTTTGCGTGAAGCAGCCACACTTGCTCTGTTATGCGAGGAAGCAGGAAGATTTGTATCCGCCCTGCGGCCGCCACGAAGCGTGACATGTTTTCACTAACGACAAGGATTACCAGAGATGCGGGAAGCCCAACCACACAGCCGAGCGCTGCCATACCATCGGACACGAACAAGATTGTTCTCCGCAAAATAAGTGGCCGAATTCCCCCCCCCCCCCCCCCAGATGAACTTGCCAGCAGGCAACAAAAGAAATAGTCAAACAGGAGTACTACTCCACGGCGAAACGATCATGGGGCAGGTTCTGCCATCCACCTTTTGCCCTCAGTGACATACACTGAAGAGAAAAAGAAAAGCGTACACCTGCCTTATACCGCGTAGGGCATTCGCAAGCACGCAGAAGTGCCGCAACACGACATGACATACACTCGACTAATGTCTGAAGTAGTGCTGGAGGGAACTGACATCATGAACCCTGCAGGACTGTCCTTAAATCCGTAAGAGTACTAGTTCTGAACAGCACGTTGCAAGGCATCTCAGATCAATGATATTCATGTCTGGGGAGTTTGGTGGCCTGCGGAAGTGTTTAAACTTAGAAGAGAGTTCCTGGAGCCACTCTGTAACAATTCTGGACGACGCATTGTCCTGCTGGAATTGTCCAAGTCCGTCGGAATGCACAATGGACATGAATGGCCGCAGGTGATCAGACACGATGCTTGCGTACGTGTCACCCGTCCGAGTCGTATCTAGACGTATCAGGGCTCCCATATCACTCGAACTTCACACGCCCCACACGATTACAGAGCCTCCACCAGCTCCAACAGTCCCCTACTAACTTGCAGGGTCCATGAATTCATGAGATTCTGTCCACACCCGTACACGTCCATCGGCTCTATACAGTTTGAAACGAGACTCGTCCGACTAGGAAACATGTTCCCAGTCATCAACAGTCCAATATCGGGCCCAGGAAAGGCGTAAAGCTTTGTGTCGTGCAGTCATCAAGGACACACGAGTGGGCCTTCGGTTCCGAAAGCCCATATCGATGATGCGTTGAATGGTTCGCACGATGACACTTGTTGATGGCCCAGCATTGAAATCTGCAGCAATTTGCGGAAGGGTTGCACTCCTGTCACCTTGAACGATTCTCTTCAGTCGTCGTTGGTCCCTTTCTTGCAGGATCTTTATCCGAACGCAGCGATGTCGGACTTCTGATGTTTTACCGGATTCCTGATACTCACGGTACACTGGTCAATTGGTCGTATTGGGAAAGTACCCACTTCATTGCTACCTTGGAGATGACGCGTCCCATCATTCATGCGCCGACTATAACATCACATTCAAACTCATTTATACCTTGATAACCTGCCATTGTGACACCAGTAACCGATCTAACAACTGCGCCAGACCCTTGTTGTCAGTGCCGTATTCCGCCTGTTTACATATCTCTGTGTTTGAATACGCATGCCTATACCAGTTTCTTTGGCGCTCCAGTGTATATGAAGCCTATAAAAAGGGAAGAGTCCACTGATGCATATTTATTTTTAGATAGGAAGCTCAGATTGAAAGCTGTAAAAATTCTTGTGGATACCGGACCTCAGATTAGTGTTCTTTTTTGTTTCTAATAATGAACAGTAGGCCTCTTCCCAGGTCACAAAAGAACTTCAAAAAATGGAGAAAGGCTTATAGAGGTATGTAGGCATTTCAACTTGAAAATAATGACAACACATTTCAAAAAGCTGAGCCGAAAAACTAAAACATGGAGATCACCAAATCCACTTCTCGGAGAATTCCAAATTGACCATGTGGCTATCTCACTTCATTGTCAAGAAAAAATTCAAAACACTAAAGTGCTGAAAAGCCTTGATGTTGATTCAGACCACTATTTGACTACGATTAAATTCAGACCACTCCCATTTCGAAAAGAGAAGAAAACCTTTTACAAAATTCCAAAATATAACACAGAAACTTTAAAAAATGAAGAAATTAAACAACGGTTTCAAAGAGCATTGCACAAAGATAGCGATGGCATATCCACAATAAATAAGGAAGCGGGATGGGAGGAGATCAAAAACGAAATAGTTGAAATAGCAAAAGAAAATTGTCTCGTGAAAAGAGTAAGAAGACATCCATGGTGGGACAATGAATGTGATGAGAACCTGGAGAAGAGACAGAAATTGTGGCAGAAATGGAACTCCACAAAAGATCCTCAAGATCTTGACAATTTTAAAATCCAGAGAAGAGAAACAGCTAAGCTTTTCCGTAATAAAAAAAGAAGACAATTTCAGTATAACCTAGAACAGATTGAGGAAGACTTTAAAAGAAATAATTCTAGAGATTTCTACAAAACTTTTAGAAAACAGCTAACCAAATACCAATCCCCAAATTTATGTTTTAAAGATGAAGAGAACAAGCTAGGTTTGACAAACAAGACTAATTGTGAAATATTAGCAAAATATTTCGAGAATCTACTAAATTGTGAACCACCCAAAGATAAAATGAGTTTTGAAAACCACCGAAATACTAATACCGAGTCAAAACCTCCAGACGCTGAAGAAATAAAACACATAATACACAGTCTAAAAAACAATAAAGCCCCAGGTGAAGACTCCATAGTACCAGAAATCCTAAAAATAATGGATACCAACCTCCCACAAGTTTTGGAACATATGTTTAAGAAGATCTGGGACGAAGAAAGAATTCCTGAAGACTGGCAGTGTGCCCTGATACACCCACTACACAAAAAGGGGGATAAGATGAATGTTAATAATTATAGAGGGATCTCGCTACTACCAGTAGGATACAAAATTTTGTCAAGGAAATTACTTCAAATCGTGGAGCCAGTTCTGGATAAAAAAATAGGTGAATATCAAGCAGGTTTTAGACAAGGTAGATCCTGTGTTGAACAAATATTTAACCTGAAAACACTAATTCGTTACAGAATCTCAAGAGGCCAGAGATTTGCAATAGTATTTGTAGATTTCAAAAAAGCATACGACTCGGTAGATAGAGAAACATTACTGAAAGTATTGGAAGAATTTGGGGTCGATAAGAAAACAATTCAAATTATCAAACAGACGCTAACAAACAGTAAGGCCAAAGTTAAATTTATGGGTGAAATTTCAAGGAAGTTCGAAATTAAAACAGGTGTTAGACAAGGTGATGGTTTATCCCCAATCCTCTTCAACTGCGTACTGGAAAAGATATTGAGAATATGGAAAGAAGAACTCAAAGGCACCAAGAATGACATCAGAATTGGAACAAAAAAAGAAAAAATAGAAGTGGACTGTTTAGCTTTTGCAGACGATCTGGCAATAGTTACAGAAAACGAAGAAATAGCTCAGAACTACCTGGAGAAACTACAAGAAGTTTCGGCCAGAGCTGGACTGCAGATTTCATTTGAAAAAACCGTGTATATGTCTAATCATAGAAATAACAAGAAAAATCTTATTACTAAATACGGCAATATTAAGAGAGTAGAAAAATTTAAGTATTTAGGTGAAATAATTCAAGTGAATGGTTTAGACAAGAGTGCAAACCAGGCGAGAGCAAGGAAAATGGAATTTGCTTTTCAAAAAACCAAAGACATATATAACAAAAAAAACATTTCGATTCAAGCTAAATTAAGACATTATAAAACTGTCATTAGACCAGAATGCCTGTATGCATCGGAGTGCCTAACTCTTAACAAAAAGGGGGAAATAGAAAACATGGAAAAGAAAGAAAGGAAAATTTTGAGAAAAATATTAGGACCGAGAAAGATTGGAGAAGAGTACAAGCTAAAGAGTAATAAGGAAATATACAAAACTATTGAGAAAGTGAGTGAGGCAATGCGCAAACGCAGACTAACGTTTTATGGTCACCTGTCGAGGATGGATGGAAACAGACTAACAAGAAAAGTGTTTGAACATAGTAACAGGAACGAAAAAACCAACAATAAATGGATACAGATGGTGAAAAAGGATTTGGCCTATTTTAATGTCACCCGTGAGTCAATCAGGGACAGGGAAAAGTTTAGACAAATAGTGAACGAAATTAAGTGTTTTCCAGAAGAAACGAAACTAAAGAATAATAACAGGAAATGGTCGGAAGAGCGGAGGAGGAACCACTCGAAAATGATGAGGAAATATTAGGAAGAGAGAAAAAAAGATCAAAAAGCCGGGCAAGTGAATTGTTGAACGTGGTCCAAAGATGGCCGAAATCGAAAGAAGAAGAAGAAGAAAAGCGTATGGTGAAACTGCCACGCTACAATATAAATGGACTTCAAGATAAGATGATCATTCCTGCAGGCATTTGTGCAACAGACCTGCACAATGAAGAGAAAAAGTATGTCTTTGATATGGAAGTAGTGAGGAAACACAGAGGGGATTTTTATATCATCCTGGGGAATGATTTCCTAACACGCTGTCAGACTGAGATAGATTATAGGACGCGCATTGTTCGGTTCAGTGATAGGCACTACTGTCCGGACAGTGAGCGTGCATCTTATTTGCAAGGAACCTGTGAAGGGTGACCTACCCCACAAGCTCCAAATGAACCGCGTACATGGGCGTTGAAGACTATCACACCTGTAACAATTAGCGGTGGAACGGGAGAAGTTCTCTGGACTGAAATCAAAGGCCAGGTACAGCCGAGATCGGATTTTCTGGTTCGCCCAGAATGACTTTCTCGAAGGCTGCTAATCCATGTTAAGAGAGATCTAAGTAGACCAAAAGTAAAAGGGACCAGGCTTCAAATACCTGTGTGTGTTGACAATTTTGGTCAATGGGACGTAGAAATCACGCATGGCACAACGCTAATATAAGTTTCGAACCAGAAACAGTGTCAAGAAAGAATACGTAAGCAGTTACCTGTCAGAAAGATTTGCGCACTGGCACCTTCGGTAAGAAATCAGTTGAAAGAGAAGTTGGCACATTGCGGGAGTCGGAGCAAAATTTCTTGTGTGCAGTTTTAGAGGAATATGCGTGGTTATTCGAGGAAGGGCAATATTTGCCGGCAGCTGACCTCATACAACACGAAATTCCCACGGAAACACAAGACCAATAGCGCAGAAGCCGTATCGTTTACCACATCAATTGCTATCTGTTGTTGAAGATACGATTCAACAGCAGTTCGCTGTAGGGATCATTCAACCCTCTACAAGCCCTTCGGCCAGTCCAGTTGTCAATTTGTCATTGTGCCAAAAAATATCAATCAATGGGGAGGCAACCTGTCGTCTATGTGTCGATATGAGATCAGTAAACAAGGTTACCACACTGGATACTTACCCTCTGTCAATAGCGAAGAGACCTTAGACAGGTTAGAGAATCGCAAATATTTTACCATCCTGGAGATGCGTTCCAATTGCACCACAACAATGTCTTGAAACCGATTTTATGGTCCCATCTGGACTGTATGAATTGTTACACAAGCCTAATGGTCTAAGGAACGAGCCTGCCACTTTTCAAATATTTGCCGACTTGTTGTTATTGAGAGGTGTAAAGGCTACTATGTGTCTTATGTATCTCGACAGCATCACAAGTTTTGCAAAAACAATGGTAGAGCATGCTGAAAGATTAAGAAATATATTGTCTGGATGTAAAATGCACACTTGAGTTGAAAACTGAAAAATGTTCTTTAGCACAGTCATAGGTTCAATACCTGGAGCATATTATTAGTTGAAATGGAGTTAAGCCAGATCCTAGGCTAACTGAAGCGATGGATGAAACTTCCTGGCGGATTAAAACTGTGTGCCGGACCGAGACTCGAACTCGGGACCTTGCCTTTCGCGGGCAAGCTACCGACTCAGTTACCCAAGCACGACTCACGCTTTAATTCCGTCAGTACCTCGTCTCCTACCTTCCAAACTTCACAGAAGCTCTCCTGCGAACCCTGCAGCACTAGCACTCCTGGAAAAAAGGATATTGCGGAGACATGGCTTAGCCACAGCCTGGGGGATGTTTCCAGAATGATATTTTCACTCTGCAGCGGAGTGTGCGCTGATATGAAACTTCCTGGCAGATTAAAACTGTGTGCCGGAATTAAAACTGTGAGGACGGGGCGTGAGTTGTGCTTGGGTAGCTCAGTAGGTAGAGCACTTGCCCGCGAAAGGCAAATGTCCTGAGTAAAAATAAATGTCTCTGACGATTATGGGACTCAACTTCTGATGTCATCAGTCCCCTAGAACTTAGAACTACTTAAACCTAACTAAGGACATCACACACATCCATGCCCGAGGCAGGATTCGAACCTTCGACCATAGTGGTCGCATGGTTACAGACTGAAGCGCCTAGAACCGCTCGGCACTCCGGCAGTCCACGTCCCGAGTTCGAGTCTCGGTCCGGCACACAGTTTTAATCTGCCAGGAAGTTTCATATCAGCACACACTCCGCTGTAGAGTGAAAATTTCATTCTTGAAGCGATGGATAATTTTCCAGCCACAATCTCTATAGGCAGTATCATGTTTTTAACAAGCTTCATCTAAAGGATTTATTGCTTGATCTCCTCTAGCTAATCTTTTATCTAGTTTGGTATCTGAGCTGCAAAATCATGCACTTCAAATGTTAATTTGTTAATTAATGTATTTAGTAAGCCTTTTCCACTTTTCTCACTGCGATGAGGAAGACTACACAAAAATCTACTCAAGTATGGAATTACTTTTGGATAACTGACTGTAAAATAATTAAATTTATTTTTTAATGTTTGTGTTATTCCTACTTTTTTATTATAATAATTTTGATTTCCAGCTAATTCTTCTCCATGAATTACTGTTAAGCTATCACTTATATCTCTGTCATTCATCTAGATATATTCAACTGGCTTCTCTGTATATTTTCTTATTAAACCTTCACCTAGTTTCTCATCTTCTTCTGAAGAATCTTTATTTGAATGTGTTCATTTTAAATTTGGTGAGTGGTCATCAACAATTTCTTTCATGAAATGTTTATATTTATTAATTGTACTTGATTTTATTTTATTTGGGTTCTTTTCAGAATGTAATGCTCCAGAATGAAACAATACATCTGAACAATTTGATAAATCATCAGCATTAAGTTCTTCATACACATCCCTCATAGTAGTCTATTTTTAAGTTAAGAGATTCATCAGTCCATCTCTACCTTCATATTCATTTCCTTTGATTATTAACTTATCTCCAACAGATGTTACTGTACATGTATCAATATATTTAAAGGTATTGACAGGTCTCAAACAAAAAACTGTGTCTTCATTATTTCTGACATACTTTAACATTATTTTGCTTATTTTTCTATCACCACCCAGAGCTTGACCTTTTAACTTTTTCTATTTTTAGTCTCTTCTTCATATTTATTCAATGCATATAGTGTTTCTCATTCACTTAACATATAGTCATGGTCTGGAGTTTCCTACAGTTTCAACAGAAATTCTTCATGGGGATAAAAACTTCGATTCCTTGTTTTACTTGCTCCATAGCGTCAGTAATAGGCTGATTTTTTTGTGATTTTCATATTTCTGTTATTGGTTGTTTTCTTCGAAAACTTGAATTGTTCTTTCATTTCTTCAACTTTTTTATATCGTTTAGCTTCTTAACAACGTTTGGGACATATTTAGAAAACATATAATATAGATGAAAATACATTAACAAATTATTTTTCAAATGCTTATGTTGTTAGGAATTCTTTTATTTTATCTCTGAACTTGCTTTCATCTGGTTTTCTAGTCATGTCCATCATAAAATGTCCAAACTGTTCATTCCAACATTTACTACACTGTTCTTAAAATCATCAAACTTTAAATCTCCACCAACAAACTCTTGGTAAATGTGATTTAAATTTTATCATCCTGTCTGAAAATATTTAAAAAATTTAGATTATCTCAGACTAACTGTTTAGGTATTTTAGAATATGTCTGAGCTAAATAAAAACGATCTATTCCTTTATGTCTCTCTTTAGTTTAGAATATTTCTGAGCTAAATAAATGCAATATATTCCTTTATGTCTCTCTTAAGTAAAATATTCTATAACTACATCGTTATTTTCAAGAATGTCGTCATCAAATACTACAAGTGAATTATCTTGGCACTGATCTAGTGGTAGAATTTCATGGTTATTTTCAATAAAAGTAGTAATCTTCTCGTTATATTTGTCTTCCATTTATTTGCAAACTTTTATAAATTCCTGATATTTCGGTTCATATAAACTTTTAGAATAAACATACATTAATGTAGTTTTTCCACATCTGTTTGGTTCTATTATTGCACATCGAATAAAATTCGGTAAAATCTTACTGTGTTTATATTTTGATTTTTTCTCTGGAATTCTTATTTTTGGTTTCCAATTAGTTTTTGTTTAGTAAAAATAATTTTTATTAATATAAATGAGTAGCTTATTCGAAATAAGTGGTAAGTCATCTGCTCTCAAAAAAAGATTAACTATGCCTATATGAGACAGCTATACTAATGTAGTAGTAATTGGTTTTCATACAACATTCTTAACTACAAATGTTACGAAAACAAAATAAACTCTACTGTCATGAAGAAACCATCGAAATTCCTGTTGGTCAGTACAATTTAAAGCGCTTGGAAAAATTATTCACACGAAAAAGCCAAATACTCACATCAAAGCAGATGAAATTTTAAATAGAATTATTATTGAGAGAAGTGTTACATTATGAATGGATATAAAAAGTAGTACTGGACATGTGCTTGGATTTCTGATCAAATTATTGAAACTAATAAAAAATTGTTGTTAACAATGTTCCTAAAATTGTTCCACTCATATTAATTAATATAAATTTTAGTTTAGTTGATAGAATGTTTTCAAAGCATACTGATCATTTTCACCAAGAAACTAATATTATTGCTTTATTCATAGAACAAAAGTATTCTGTATATATTCCTTTTCTTTTATTCTATTCAACATTTAGAAATAACTGTAACTGATGAAAACGATAATTATATTGACTTCAGTGGTGCTTGTGTAACAGTTGTTTCAGAAGTGGTTTAATAAAATTTGTTCTCTAATAAGTAATGAACGAAATAGAGGGTTATCAGTTTTACTCACTCCATGTGAATGAGAGAAGTAAGTATGACCTAAATACTCCTGTCAATGATACTGAGGTTAATGCCCATACTGGTGATGGTTGAGTTCATTATAATCATGCTCAATTGTACATGCACTTTATGACTGTTCGAGCTAATGGATCAGATTACCTAAGAGATGATGGAAAATGTAATCAAAAATTAATTGATAAGTATGTGGCAAAGCTATTTGATATTGTAACCATAAAGAAAGGAAATAATATTTTATATATAATTTAACACCCTTTTATTTATTCATAATTTCTAGTATATTTGACTTCTTCTGTTACTGACATACTAGGTATGGAAGGTCATATACTTAAAAATGGAAAATTAAGAGTAAGAAAAATGAGGTGCTTTATCCACTTGGAATGCTTGGCAGAGTTTCCAATGATTATAAAGAGGGCATGTGGAAGAGTGATCTTTCTGTAACGTTTCCATGGTCTTAAAGTGCTGGAGGTGCTGTTCTTGGATGGCCTGATTACAATGATGCTGGAATTGAAATAAAAGATGCTCTTCCAAGTGAAGGTAGAACTGATGTAGAACCTATGGAAATTCGTGTACCAATTGTTAAATATGAGCCAAATTACAGGTTAGAACAATTAGAAAATATACTGAAAATTCCTAAAATTCTCTTTTATCTTTCTATGAACTGCAAACTATAGAAGTAGCTAGAGTGAGTGGTAAGAAAAATTTTGAGTTAGATATTACGCATTTCTATTACTCAGTAGAGTTTTTTTGTCGAATTTCAAAATTGTTGCATTTCAAACAAATCATAAAAATAATCAATTGCTTGACTCTTTATTATTCGATCATCTTAAGCTACAGAAAATATGCCTGAAAAATGGAAGAAACGAAGTTTTCCCTCAGAAGATGTCAAATATTAAACCACCTAGTAATTTTCTCAAAGCATATGATGCAGTTCTCGATTTTAAACAAGTTAGACCACTGAAAGGAGATGTTGACATAAGTTTGTTCAATTTCATAATGAACTAGCCTGTCTATGTAATTACTATGACTCATAGAAGAAATATTGTGACAACTTAGAAGACAACAGTGAAATTAATTGCAACTGTTTATGAAAAAATTCCTGCGCATACCTTACCAGTCATATTTATGTATGGTAAAAAGATTACCACTTACGCTGCACAACATAGAATTTTTATTGAACATTTTTAAGTAAATTTGTTAACATTTTGAATTTTTAAAATCGGATGAACAGTTGTTTCATGGAACTTGTGTTAACGTGCCACAGCAATGCCTTTGCGACGTGGTTACCGTCGTCGCTGGCGGCGCAGTGTACCTGTGTATCGCAGTTTGAAGGGGATTGATACTGACTTGGCTGGGCACCGAGCGAGGTGGCGCAGTGGTTAGTACACTGGACTCGCATTCGGGAGGACGACGGTTCAATCCCGTCTCCGGCCATCCTGATTTAGGTTTTCCGTGATTTCCCTAAATCGTTTCAGGCAAATGCCGGGATGGTTCCTTTGAAAGGGCACGGCCGATTTCCTTCCCAATCCTTCCCTAACCCGAGCTTGCGCTCCGTCTCTAATGACCTCGTTGTCGACGGGACGTTAAACACTAACCACCACCACCACCACTTGGCTGGGCAGTTTAATAAACAGCAATTGATTGGAGGTCTAAATGTTTTTCGTGGACTCCATCTGAACTTTATCTGTGATGTACAAGCAGTGTTTCGAGGTAGTACCTGGTTGACACTTGCTGTTGTATGGGGCAATCAATCAGATTATGGTGGCCTTGAAGCGGTTTCCTCAGTTCGAGCAGCAGCAGAATATATAGCCAGTGGGTGGCGCCTCTCCTTTGACGGATGCGATAGTAGCCAGCCTCACTCGCTCATACTTCCATCATTGTCACAGCCACAAGGTATAAGTTTGTGTACTGGTCAGCAGATGGCATTGAGACAGCATCCATTTTTTAATACTAATTTGGATGTTGTCATTAACATCTAGATATTGTTTACATTTCATCTCTTCAAATAAATATAATATTTTGAAGAAAATAATTTATTTGGATCCAAAATAGACTGATGAAAAGACTTCATTCAGTCATATTTGTCACTCAAATACAAACTAGATATACGACCTGGTAGCGAACTCATTTGCCTCCAGTGGCGCCTCAGTGCTGGGGCCCAGGAGGGCCGCCCAATGCAACAGACAATGAGAAGAATATCATCATCGCTGCATCACATCGCTGCTGCCCTGAGTTCTGCCACCTCAATGAAAGACGACATATGACAGATGCTAAAGGGACAGCTACCATCACGTCGCTGGAACACTGGACCTGGCTGTGGACGTAGACTTCCAGTTGGACTTCGGAAAAACCCAGATGGAAGAGAGATCTAAAAAAGAGAAAATGGAAAAATCTCTCCTGGGTTTCCTTCAGGTGGCGTCGAAAGTTTTGCTGAAATTTTGTGTAATTCTGTGTCTCGAAATATTTTTAAATTAATTCTTGTACACTCAAAATGCCCATTATTTTCAACTAAAATTGTATTTCATTCCTTATAGATTTTAAGTAGAAATTAAAAATATATCTAATTTTAAATTAATTGTACTGCATTCAGAATACCCAATATTTTCAGGGGAGTAAAAATTTACACTCCTGTATTTCTGTATCATCACAAAATTTATTGGATTTAATTCTTCTGAGCTCAATATACCCAGCAAAAATCGTATTAAATAGTACGTGGGTACATTCAGCACACTAGGAGTACCTTTCGCGAATTTACTTTTATTGAAGAATTTTTTTAATTAATTTACGATATTCCAAGTGGGAAAGCTTTCCACCCTAGGATATCGTAAATTAATTAAGAATTCGTCAATAAAAGCTCGTTCACGAAAGGCACTCCCATTGTACTCAGTATACCCAATTACTACTGATGGACATTGTCAGTTATCGAGCGAGACCCAGAGGCAGACGAAATCATAGCGAGCCTCAAGTCTTCGCTAATGTGGGCAAACGCAGAAAGATTGCAACTTACAACTAACGTCGGAGTATAGCTCTACAACGACCGAGAGTCTGGGGTCTTTGCTCAATACCTCCTCGGTATCAGCAAGTGCCACATGCCAATGAATGTGGAAGGCTTAATAAATATTGAAAGCCGTAGCTGCAATTTTGTAACCTAGTTAATCAAGTTTTTCCGAACTTACAGCAAAACTTGAGTGACAAAGAGTGGTTATGTGAAGGAGCAATATTGGCGCCCAAGAATGGATGGATGGGAAGCGTCAATAAAAATATTATTGATAAGTACGAGGTTAGGTGACCGCCTTCATGTCGGTCGATACAGTAATGACAGAATATAACGCCATTACATATCCTGCAGAGTTTATAAACTCCTTAGAGCTGTCAGGAGTGCCGTCCTACAAATTCGATGTGAAGCTGGGTGTGCCTCTCATGCTGATCCGTAACCTGTATGTACCAAAACTGTGCAATGGCAGCAGGTTGCACGTCACGAAGCTGAGAAATATATAGTGCAGGCCACCATCATCACCAGCGGATCCAAAGAAGAGATGCTATTGGCACCACAACAAACTTGCCTTTCCAGTTCTAACTACTGGAGGTCCCCTTGAATGTGACCTTCTCGATCACTATAAATAAGTCAAGGCTAAATGATAAAATTGGCAGGTATTCGTCTTTGGACATCCTGTTCTTTGCACGGACATTGGCTGCTCACGTATACTGAGAGCCAAAAAATCTCTACGTATACACAGAGAGCAAGAAGTCCTGGAATGTTGTTTATGGAGACTTTTTACAGTAGATTTCTGGCTCTCCATATACACCAATTATGATCTGTAACGTGCAACACACATTGTAAACAGTCGTGAGTTATATACACCCATTCCTACCACATTTTGTAGTTTAATACTCTGTGGCACAAAACCTTTTTGTTTTAGGTAAATGAGTCACTTTGCGAGCAACGTGTGTATTGTGAACTTCTCCCATCGTCTCAATATTTGGTACCTTACATATTTATTCATTTACTTTTTTCTCAAAGTCATGCGGTTTTGTGGGCCGGAAGTGGCTCACGCCTTCAAGTGGTAACTTTTGTGATGGTGCGTACGCCATGACATGGAGTTTTTTCACTAACATTTCTTTATAAATATTGAGAGGCACCCACATGCTTTGCTCATACTGTGGCATCAAGCAGTCAGGCCTGCAAGATGAGTGGTCTGCCAAGCGAGTGGATTCATTCTTATTTATCGAGTAACATGAACTCTCGTACTCACAATTAAGTTACAAATTATCCTCCTGTATGAATAATACGCAACGGAAACGCACGTCTGACTATCAGTAATTTACAGAACTCTGACTGTTCACTACGCATTGGCAATTCCACATTTTCCTTTTTTTTTTTTATTTAACGGCTTTTATCAACACGTGGCCATCGCACTGAATATGAGTGGCGCACACATTATAAATTCTGGACATCATGACAACATACAATTCGAAGGAAAAGGCCACCAATCTTTTTCTTTTCACTATCTTATTTATTCCGATAAATTCTATAACCTAAAAACACAAATTCTATAACCTACAACAGTAACACATGAGAAATTCCGCCCAGTGGGCATGGCTTTACATTGGTGAATCTCTATCTTATGGTCTCGTAATTATTTAACGCTACAGTGCACCTTCTGGATAGGATGGTGGATCTTTTATTATTTCTCACACTTCGACTCTCACAATCATCATCACGAAACTTTCCTCCAGACCGAGCAGTACGAAAGGAACACACATAACACACTACCTCTGAAACTACCTTGCTACTCTCCCATGCAAACCACACATACTTAAATTACATGACATACACCACACTACAACATGAAATACTACACACGGAATAGTCACAACATTATCACTTACAGCTTTCCCACTTCAATTAATATTTATCCCAGTTTCACACGACACTGCCCCACTTCCTAATTCTACTTTCCTACTATGAACTCTGGAGATATATGCACGTCTTCCTGTGCAATGCAAGCCAAGTGGCGTTGCTGGATAGACGGCTGACTCACCTTGCTTCTCTCTCAGAGTATTATAGTTTGAATCAAGCATCACACGGAAACATATCTCGCAAAGTAATATTAAGAACATATTCATCACACACACGAGTCCTCAACAGATACCATGGACGAGTACTTCTCTTTATCCTTTGTCTCATACACAGATTGAGACTCACACAGTGCTCACCATGTGGAAGTACTCGACTCTAATTTCAAGTCTTGCACACGCTATTTCTTAAATATTTCAACTTATAGTACACACGCTGGTAATTCAGCTTAACTTAAGCACACGGAAGTATTACAACTTAGTGCTACACCTGGTTTCATTGTGACCGTTGGTCACTTCCGAAGATTACTACGATCCCATTAATATTACCTGCCTGACATTTAATTCTCCCCACAAAAGTTCCTGAAATAGAGAAATTATTATTTCAAACTAAATATTCCACATGCATAACATGTCTCCACTCTTTTGTCTTAATGGAGCACAACTAAGACAGGTCTTAATAGGACAAGATCCAGCGGCAGAGTGCTGAAACATGGCCGTTCTTCAGGTTCTCTCGCACCTCTGCCGAAGTGGGGGAGCACCTTGCTACCGTATTGGTCAGCCACATTTCAGGCGCTCAAAGCTCAGGTAAATTTCATCTCTTTGGTCCCACCAAAGGTGGCCAAAGGATCGTCTCAAAAATGATCATATATTCACATTCACTATCTGCAGTTAGCAGACGACCATACATTCATTCATTTCACAGATCTCACCAAACTGGATGCAGGGATTTATTTTGTGGGAGTGCACATGTGATCAATTAAATAAATAAATTGTCATTCTTTCCCACACTGGTATCCGGCTTCACTGTATTAATTGAAATTGAGTTATTATTAGAAAAAAATGTGTTGTTCTGTCAAAAATTATGAAGTATGTTGAATCTATTTTCAATGTCAGGCGGTACTGTACCCTTTCAATATCTGTTTAACTTGGGGTAACGCCACGGGGAGCAGCTAGTACAGAATAATATGACCTATGGCCTCTAAGCTGATCAGACGCTATCTATTATTTAAAAGGATATGCACCACGAAACTGTCAAAAGAAAACAATGTTACACGTAATTAAAGCTGAAGGCCTTGGCTACTCTATATTCAAAAAACACTAGATTAATTAACTATTTACCGACTTACTGAATGTCATCACGAAGAATTCGATCACACACATTTATTTTACCAAGTTTTTACACACATGGAAAAAACTAAACATGGTGAACGTCTTCTTTCAAAAATAATAAGAAATACATGTGATGCACATCGAAAAATTCGTTTTTTACCGAACGAAAGTGGTTACAATGAAGTGCAACGTTTGTGACTGTGAAAATACAAACATCCTTCAGGCTGTATTTCATTGCAGGAAGTGCTAATACAAATGCACCAGATCGACATTTCACAGCAACTCACAGGAAACGAATGTATAATCTGTATTGATGAAAGCATGAAACGAAACAGTCTGATCATGAATTGTAAAAATTTCGTAACCAGTAACAGTACTTTTTGAATAAAGTAACCTAAAACCAGTTTGTGACTAATTGTTGTACACCATCAACAATTTATAATACATGAAGTATTGGACTGTCTCAGAATTGATGTGTGTATTGTGGGTCCACAAGGTACTAGGAAACGCAGTGTAAAAGAGGCGTTTGTTCCAGAGATCGCGATTGAATCTACATTAAACGACGTAGCAGGAGTAATTGAGTTTACCATTTTTCTAAGGAGGTGTTATACATTCACCGTAATTCATATGTGAAAGCTAACGAGCAAGTCATTTCAACTCAATATTCACTGTACCAAACCCTGAGTTCCAAATCGCAAAAGAATTGAAATGATAAAATTAAGAATTATGACTAAGTCTGTGAAAAGACTTGATCGCAAGGTCCCTAAACTACACACGAAGCCCATCTCCATTAAATCCTAATACTACAGCAAGAACACTCTTCATTCTGATTTCCACCTCGGTTCTCAAACAAAGACCAGTTGCTCTCCATCGATCTCACCAACCAGAAAGCTGCATTGTCTACCCATCTTTGACACCGAATGTTCTCTCTGGCGATTGTTCTCTCTGCTGAGTGTTCTCCCCGTCATTCTCTCAAACCGAATATTTGATCTACTTTTCTTTTCTCAAACTCTGGTCTCTCACCAAAAATAATTCCGCCAGAAATCCTCATCAGCCAACCAGGGCTTATGCTTATTTGTTGGATCTATTGGAAGAGAGAAGATTTTCCATACAGTTCTCCTCCTCTTGCCTTATAAGGCTCAGGAAGGTACGAGCCACATATTAGCTGCCAACATAACTCTAGTTTTGACGTTAGCCTATGAAACACAAGCAATCCTTGCTTCTCACTGTAGCGTTCCTCTTATTTTTTGAAAGTGTCTTAACTGTTCCCACACTTTTGGTAGACATCTTTGGTATCGGCACTTCTGCCAGGGCCGTAACTTCCTACTTAACTAGCAGCCTGTCAAGTTTTGATAGGTGTCAGCATGTCACTTTGAGGCATAAACGGTCGTCAGTTTGCGAGCTGTTTCTTCTGGACTGGTGCCATGGCATCTGCAGAAAGCGTTTCCCCACTCTTAACGACTGAAGTGTCCTCCTCAGTGCATACCACCGATAAGGCACCGTGAGGAACCCCTACTGGGTTTGTTAAGTTTCTGAGCAGGGCAGAGGCTTCACTGTATACATTAGGTGAGTTCTCTTTTGCCAGACGGGCTGCCATGCTGAAAGTGGCGCACGACACGTATGTGGAAGTCAGCCATCCAGACCAAATCTAAAATAGAAGAAAAACTGTAATATCAATAAAATATGAGTTGCTTGTTGCTTGACGTCTTAAGAAGAGTATCAAATTATCTGACCAGAGTCTAGTACAAGGAGCTAATTAGGGAAGTGACTACTATCATTTCTGCTCTGCTTAGGCTCACACTGAAATTATTGGCGTAAATCAATCTTAACTGACTCTTAATCACAGCAGGCTTACATCTCTGTCAAAATGCAAGTGGCGAGAAACACGCCAGCATCTCCCCATTTTCGTTTTATTAATCTACCTCTTTGTCATCTGAAGCATGGGACTTAGGGAAAGGCGGGATTCGGTGTGGACGGGGCCATAGTCAGTTATCGTTGGTTGCTCAGTTTTCTTTTTATCACGTGCACTTTATTTTAAAACGATTGCAAATAAGGCTGACAATAAGGAACAATTATCAAATTTGACTGTTAAGACACAATGTCTAATAACAAAAATCTTAAGCAAGTTGCACTCATGGCTGAAGGCCTTATTGACCAGAAATTCAAATTACTTCTCGGCTGAAAGCCCCAATAGTAATAACTCAAAAAACAATTTTATGGCTGAAGGCCTGGACAACGAATTCTTAAGAACGAGTTAAACTTCTCCAAGATATACTAAAATATTATAAAAAGGGACAATCATCAAATTTTCACTATTAACAGACAATATCTAATTGAAAATTCTTAAGACAAATTTCATTCACGGCTGAAGGACTTATTGACAAGAAATTCAAATTATTTGTCAGCTGAAGGATCCCAATAGTAATAACTCAAAAAACAATTTGATGGCTGAAGGCCTGGACAGCGAATTCTTCAGAACGAGTTAAACTTCTCCAAGAGATACTAAAATATTATAAAAAAGGACAAACATCAAATTTTCACTATTAAGAGACAATGTCTAATTTAAATAATTCTTAAGACAAATTGGATTCACCGCTGAAGGCCTTATCGACAAGAAATTCAAATTATTTGTCGGCTGAAAACCCTAATAGTAATAATTCAAAATTATTTTTTTTATAACACTATCACCACAATCTGACCAAATCAAGAGAGAAGTGGGCCTCAGACAGTGCTCCAAGGATCGACCTGGGAAAGTCGTTCAACTTCGTAAATGATGAGACAGCAAGTGAAGAGTTGTATTCACTTAACCAGATGGCAATTCAAACTAGTAACAGTTTAAACGCTCTTGCAAAATCTACCTAACGTCTGATAACCAGTACAACAATGGCGAAAGGCGGAACTGGCGGACAGCACTGCGTCTTCAGAATCCGGTGTTTAGAACATCCAGAAGCAGAAGGAACCACAACAACCAAAGTAGTCCAAAAGAAACAAATATCCGAACCACAATCAAGGAGGCTGTCGGGAACTACACGCCTTGCCGGAAAGCAGTGGCAAGGCGAGGAAAGGTACACTGCCGTAAAAATGTGCTAACCTCCAGGGCAGGTAACTGTGGCGTTAGCGGCCACTAGACAGAAAAATACCGCTGATTAAACTTCATCAATAAACACAAGGAATTCAATGATTAATAATAATAAGCTGGAGGATAGGTAATTAATTTCGCCAACTCCAAACACTCCATTCGTTGCTCTTCGTCTCAGCAACCCTGAGAGCAGCAACGCGCGAACAAACGGCGTGATCTCAAAATAGTGGAGGTTTCACTACTGGGTTAATGTTCGCTCAACTCAAACGTCCTGTGTCCGGTGGAGAATGAGGTGGTGGCCATCTCAACTACAGCACCTCGATCGGGCAGTGCCTGCGTGCCGCCAGCGGTCCCGACATGTCCGCGCACTGCCAGACCTCACTGCTGCTCCGTCGCAACCAAACTGCCGACACACTCCAACCCGGGAAACACTTGACGTCCTTCCAAAGATAATAGCACGGTACTAGATATCGATAACCGCTGCTGCTGCCACTTGTGGACAGACAACGCTAGCAAACGTAGTGGTGCCCGTAACCACAAGAAGAAAGCGAGACGCCAATATCTCTGTTACACGATGCCAACCTACCAATGGCACCAACGTGAGCCGCAACATGGCTCATCATCTGTTATCAGACTGACTATGAACGTCCAGTCTGACTTTCATACCGGGTTCGATTCCCGGCGTGGTCAGGGATTTTCTCTGCCTCATGATGTTTGGGTGTTGTGTGATGTCCTTAGGTTAGTTAGGTTTAAGTAGTTCTAACTTCTAGGGGACTGATGACCATAGATGTTAAGTCCCATAGTGCTCAGAGCCATTTGAACCATTTGACTTTCATAGTAGGTTTAGGAAAGGAGTCAGGAGAATGGACATAGGCTATCATTTATCAAACGTGCAAGCCTAAAGTATATAGTGGCACAGACGTTTCCGAGAGAATGGTTACATTCGCCAACACTTCGCAAGTGGCAAAAGCCAACGAATAATTTATAAATGCAGAAAGATGTGAGAGGGGTCTGACAGATGTCTCCTAGTCTCTCCTAGTGTCAAAGATTTTGCAGGACTGAAGACTGTATAATTTATGTTCAATCTGAAGTGGTAGTCATTTTCTAAATTGATGGATTACATGCTGCAACGGTTTGTTCGTCCCAGTTTACTTGCTCATCCAATATTATGGCAAGGTCTTTTGTTTCGATGGGATACCATTAAGTAGCAGTGGAGAAACTGCTCCAAGAAAAGTCCACTGATCGACTTTATGGGTTACATAATGATGACTGGTGACATCTTAAGATTTAATTAAGATCCATTTGTGACCATATTGATAATGAACAAAGATCATCATTCAACCTGATATGGTCGCAGCAATGTCCTTAGTGCTGGCCCTTAGACACAACTGATCGTTACAAGAATGAAGCGGTAATGGAATGACACTGGTATGCAGTGACGAAAGTTAGAGACCGAGGTTTGACCGTGAGGGATTATAGAGAGCACATGTTCCCATTAAGACCTCTATGACTCGTCCGTAACTTTTTCGAGGCAGCTGACTACAGTATTGGTCAAATTAAGCTTCGCTAATGCTCAGCAGATGTGGACGTCTAATAAGAGCGATATTTAAGATGTCTGTGAGAACTGGAATAACAGCATCTACATCATTTTTAATCACATTTGTATAATTATTACTCACTGCCGCAGAAGTGATTCTCATGAACACTTTCCATAGTGTATGTGTAGAACATGCTTTAATAAAAACGCGTCTGACGCGGAGGTCTCTTGTGCATGATCATTTATTGCAACTTGAAAGCTGACTGTTGTTGAGAAAAAGTGCTTTAATTGGTCTACAGACCCTTGAAACAGAGCATCAGATCATGCCTTTTCTTTTCTGAGGTTGCACATTTTTTTCTACACTGCAGCAGTATTCGAGACGCTGCATACAGAAGAGCGGGCGCGCCGTATTTTGGTGTTACGCACATTTTGCGTCGTTTCGGTCCGCAGCTCTACAACCCAGAAGTACCAGAAGTATGGCGCACTAGAAATAAAACAGGAGGGGAATTCAAAAAGCGTAGCGATGGATGTTGTAACGGAACATATTAAACTCTTTACTTTGCCGAAGTATGCGATACCCTCCAAATTCGACCAGTTTAATGAGTATTTATGATTATAGAAAAGTTATTGTGTATGTTAACAATGATTGCACAACATGTCTCCATAAACAGTCAACCCATTAAATTATACTGAATAACTGACCCACACAAAAGTTAATATCACTTGATCAGTGATACAGCAAATGTCATCATGTAAAAACACTAAGTTCATCTTAAATAATTAATATGAAGTACGAAAAATAGTGGCCAACTTAGGTATTTTGGATCTCCTTAAATAAAAATCACCCAGTGAAACCTATTTGTTCACTAGGAACGTTTTCACTCAGTATTCATTTAATAAATCCTATTTTAGACGAAACCAATGTAATTCTTAATAATTCATGTTACTTACTTATTTATGCAAATTAGAGAAGTCAATTGACAAACTTCTAAAAAACGGCCTTTTTGTAACAAAGAATGATTCTGTCAAGTCAGCAAATCTGTCTGTCATTTTAATAACATGTTAAATTATGTCACTTGATGCAAATTAATAACTTTTCTGCACAAATTATGATAACAGATGTACATGTGACTTATAAACTATATCTCTTTTTAGTGGTTCTTTGACAAGGTTATAAATACAAGCAGCAAGAAGGGTTGGGGGTGCAGTCGGAATGTCACTTTGGTAAAGTGTGTTTGTGTGTTATTGTTTGAGGTGGATAAACAATGCAAAGAACATGTAAAGGAAGTACTATTTTGTGTTGTGTCATGGTCTTTGGTGGACAGTGGAATTAAGATGGCCACCAGAGTAATAAATATTTGAAGTTTACATATTTGTTGGTTTCGCTCGTTCTTTATCATCAAAAGCACATAAAAACACGGGACCTCATGTTTTTAACCCTAGACAACCAGATTTAGAGCCAGCATCAGCATCGAGACACAGCAGCGATCCAGCAAGTAGCAGCGATTACCACAACACAATGCATTTTAATGGTGCCAACCTAACATCAAGTGCTAACAAGCTCCGTAAATGGGAGTGAAATAGTGCGATTATAGCAATTAGCAATATCTACGACTAGGAGACCATTACAATGTGAAGAAAAGAGTTGCTCAGTATCGTAGTGGGAACATGTTCCAAATACAATCTTCGACGGATAAGTTAATATGACAAATGTGTTTACAGGTAGGAAAGAATGAAATAGATTGTTTGTAGAGGTGATATGTTAGCAGGGTGGAGGAGGAAAAGCTTGGTGAAAGATTATGTATCTGGATACGTCTTGGCGAACAAAAAAGTGGAGGACGGATTAGAACACGACGAAAGCTGTACAGGAAACCATGAATAGCAAGCAGCAATTTATACAGTAGGAAAGAGAGGATTATGGCTTTCGGCTGCAGAAAACAGCGAATGCTGTCCAAGACCTGTAAAAACAACCGATTCAGTCCAACGTAACCGAAAGTTACGATGCTATCAAATCTTTACAACCATACAGTAGAGGAATTACACTTCGTCGGACATTGTAAAATGCTCATTCTCCGATGCTTTACTGAATCCAATACTTGTGGTATTGTGCCCGAAAATAGTATGTAATGATTCGCCTTAAATATTGAGGATTCAGCCACGTTACAGAGATAACAATGTCACACATTGCGCTTTAACCAAGTGGATATACAAACTTCATTCCGCAAGGGGCCGCTGTGGCCGAGCGGTTCTGGGCGCTTCAGTCCGGAACCGCGATGCTGCTACGGTCGCAGGTTCGAATCCTGCCTTGCGCATGGATGAGTGTGATGTCCTTAGGTTAGTTAGGTTTACGTAGTTCTAAGTCTAGGGGACTGAGGACCTTAGATGTTAAGTCCCATAGTGCTTAGAGCCATTTGAACCATTTGAATCATTCCGTAAGGTATGGCCCCGGCATTAATATTACACACCGGCATTTTCAGTACTTCATACCAAAAATATTGTGCTGTAGAGCTACTATGACTGTAGTCGGTACTCATCATTCGGAAATACTGATGAAGCCTTTGCGTAGCTGGCTACATGCCGTAATAAGTCAGTTAGTGGCGTTTAGACACAGAATTCCGTCTCAAGACCGAAGACAGTTTGTAAAAGGCGTCGAAATGTAACTATAACAGCAACAGGAAAGCACAGAAAATCTGGGAAGCATAGCAGATGCAACATCGCTCTCCTGATGTCACAAATGTCGCAGATGAATCTGGCGCGTAAGGACAGCGGCTTCTAACTGAATGACACCGGCGAAGGGCTCCGTGGGACACCATACGAAACGCTGGTGTACATTCCCGTGGCACTAGTACGACCTGTCAAAAAAAAGAATTGACATTGGTATGAAGCAACAGCCTACCAAGCGTCCAAGAGAACAACATGTAAAATATTATTTAAAATACATCAAGAGCCTACACGAGAAACATTAGCAATATAGCACATACCACTAACCCCTGGCGCCATCCCTTGATTCTTTAAATAATCGAACTCTCATCCATAAAACAGCTGGAAACGTCTGATTACCCTACAAATGAGTTAACATGTTATACACCTGACGTTAAGCAGATAAAATCTTGTTTTATGAAAGGCTAGCTTCTTCACGTAGCTCAGTGTTTATAAGACCACACATTCTGAAAACTAACATAATGATATAACAGTGATATAATTCGGTTGATATATTTAGTTGCATATGTGGATATTGTCGCTAAAACGTGGTGCGAACAGAGTTAGTAGTAAAAAAGTCATAAGGTAAAACGTGATGCCTGATCCAAAGGCCTCCTTACATGAACAGGAAAAGTGTAGAAAACACTTCCTTTAGTTATTTTGTGTGGCTGTTAGCGTTAAAAAGTTTCACTAAGGTTCTCATAAGTACCGGATGAATACACTCGGAGACCCGGTAATTCACGCGCCTTGAGTTACGCTGCCCGAAGACATGGGCCGTTGCTTGCTTTAATACCTGACTTACTTCGTTATACGTTTACCGCGAGATTGTATGTCGTAATGTTTCGATTATGGCAGCATTTTAATTTTTTAAATTCTGTCAGTAATGCACGGCTTCCTGAAAATAAAATTTATGTCGTCCCTGTAAGCAGTTAAATAGGCAACCTGCTCTGGCACTAAGTGACCAAGCCACCGTTATGGGCATTTAGTAATTCAACGATAAAAGATGGAGTGATTAAGCTGACACTTGAAATAAGAGTCAATAGATCAAGATTTGTTGTAATGCAATACACAATATAAATCAGCAAAATTCGCAGATAAGAGCTTATGGCTTCTTGACATACAGTGGAAGTCGTTAAATAACAATAAAATATCTCTTGATGAAGCTATGAATTCTAAGCACACGGTGGTGAAGTAAAACAAGTATTATAAGACACATGAGAGATTTTACCATTAAATTTTCGGATAACAATGAAGCTGCCATGTTGTTCCAATGTTCATATTCATCACACATCAGTTTATCCGTACAATAACTGCAGCACATAAGGAAGTAAAACTTCGATTAGGACCAAGATACGGATCTGAAAACCTATCAACAGTAACACAGTCATGTTGGGCAAACTCTACGTAGCCTGCTTGTTCCTCTTAAAAACAGATACGAGAGTTTTAAAAAGATTAAAAATGGCTTATCGCTCTGGCAGACTCTTGTATAGCGACTGTTCGAATTACGAAATCGTTATATTTGACTCGATTAAACGTTAATTAAAATGAAATTTGGTGCGTGCAAATTTAAGTATACAGGCTCTTCATTTAGCTACTTTCGATTAACTACATTTAATTGGATTTACATAAATCGATCGCAGGGGAGCGAAATTCATTTTCTGTACCCTCCGTTCAGTGACCTGTCGCATAAATTTTGCCTGTTGCATAGTTTGTAGTAAGTCTCAAATGTTTTAACAGAACACCCATTTCTGGAAATTCACAAATTTTGATGTGTTACAGATAATAGTTGTTCTCAGCGAATCACAACAAGAGGTTGTCACACATCTAGAGCTTCATAGCACATTCCTTTGTGTTACGACACCAGATCACCAAATCCGGCACTGAGCGGAGGTTAAAGGGAGATACGAAGCATGTGTATGCAAGTATTTACCGAGTTCATTGCGGGAGGTCTTGCTATATCAGAACACTTTAATCACATTCCTCTCACCGTTCCACACTTGCTTTGGAAGAGGGAAAATATGTTGACCAAACATATTTGTTGGGCGTAAAAAAATGTAAATCCTACACAGTAACCTCAACAAGTATATTTTACGAGATGTGAAAGTTAATAACATTCGGCAGTCTTCGTCTTTTAAGGGGGATTCGAAGTACACCCTAAAGCGAAGTAACGTATTTCTTTTATTTATCTTAAGAAACAACGGTCTTAAATAAAATATTATTCCGTTACTACCTAAATATTTTCGTTTTGTGTTGTGCAGAATCTCTTTACAACCTTTTCAAAAACTATCGACTCAGCGTAAGTGCAAGCCACTTCCGGCCGTATCTTCGAGCTTCCTTTGTGAAGGGTCTGATTACCGCCGGTCGCAGAAGACCTACCAGGTAACGGCCAGCCGATAAGAAAACATGAATGTATGAGGGTCGCTCCAAAAGAATAGCACACTATTTTTTTAATCCATCTTTTATTCTACATGTTTGAAAGTTTTACAGTGTGTAGATACATCCTTTAGGAACAATATTTTCATTTCTCCACATAATTTCCATCCCTCTTACCTGCCTTACGCCATCTTGGAACCAGCCCCTGTATACCCGCACGGTATAATTCTGGACCAAGCTGTTGGAGCCACTGTTTGGCAGCGTGCACAAAGGAGTCATCATCTTCAAACCTTGTTCCACGAAGAGAGTTTTTCAGTTCCCAAAAAGATGATAGTCACATGGAGCCAGGTCAGGACTGTAAGGCGGGTTTTCTGTTTTTCCGTCCGTGTTTTGTGATCGCTTCCATGGCTTTTTGACTGACATGTGGCCGTGCATTGTTGTGCAAGAGCAAAACATCCTGCTTTTGCCGATGTGGTCGAACACAAATCAGTCGAGCTTGAAGTTTCTTCAGTGTCGTCACATATGCGTCAGAATTTATGGTGGTTCCATTTGGCATGATGTCCAAGGCAAGAGTCCTTCGGAATCGAAAAACACCATAGCCATGACTTTTCCAACAGAAGGTGTGGTTTTGAATTTTATTTCTTGGGTGAATTTGCATTATGCCACGCCTTTGATTGCCTCTTTGTCTCTGGTGAAACATGATGGAGCTATATTTCATCACCTGTCACAATTCTTCCAAGAAATTCATCTCCACCATTCTCGTACTGTTCCAAAAGTTCGCTGCATACCGTTTTTCTTGTTTCTTTGTGACCCACTGTCAACATCCTGGGAACCCACCTGGCACAAACCTTTTTTAACGTCAACACTTTCAGTATTCTGCAAACACTTCCTTCCCCTATCCCTACGTAGCGTGACAATTCGTTCACTGTGATGCGTCTGTCAGCAGTCACCAATTCGTTAACTCTCTGCACATTGTCTGGAGTGTGTGCAGTACGATGCCTGCCGCTGCGAGGACAGTCCTCAACATTGCCGTGCCCGCTTTCATCACGTAACCTGCTTGCCCACCGACTAATTGTACTGCGATCGACAGCAGCATCTCCGTACACCTTTTTCAACATCTTGTGGATGTTTCTCACTGTCTCGTTTTCACAGCACAGGAATTCTATGACAGCACGTTGCTTCTGACGAACGTCAAGTGTAGCAGCCATCTTGAAGACATGCTGTGACGGCACCACTCACGGGAACAGGTTGAACTAAGTTTGAAAACAAGCGGGAAGGGTGTATCTACACACTGTAAAGCTTTCACACATGCAGAATGAAAACTGTGTTTTTACAAAAATAGCGTGTATTTCTTTTGGAGTAACCATCGTATTATTCTAACATGTTGTGAGATTGTCAATCAACTAGTCTGCAATTATAAAGTTTTTGTGTACTGCCAAATAACATAGGGCGATTGAACTTGAACATGCATAGAAAGAACTGCTCCAGGGTGGCACGGGAGGAAACTGAATATTAAATGAAAGGCGGGAGCAAGCCTACAGTATGAAAACAATGTTGACAGGTGAGTGTACCACGCTTAAAGGTTTGGAGGTCAATACGACCACGCAACAGTATGCCTCCACACACTCGTAACTCCCAGACCAACGAAACGACCATTTTCGACAATGCTGGCCATATCCTCATATACAGAGAGGTGGGAGCAGCTAATGTACCCCTGAACATGGTCGAACTTGATCGTTTTCGTGGACTAGGTATTACGCTGTGGTTAAGCTTAATGATGCATGGACTTACTGACCTCCCGATCTTTGAACGTGGTATGTCCAAAGGTCAACGTTATTGTGGCTTTGTTCTCCTTCCTCATGTGCCTCTTTTCAGGGGTACATTCGGCCCTGACAATATTTTTACGGATGATAATACTCAACCGCGTCGAACAAAGCAGGTGGTGGAGCTGTTGGAGTAAGGGGATATTCAGCAGGTGGACTCGTCTGCGCGTTTACATCGAGCACGTGTGGGATGCCCTGGGGAGAGGTCCTACCGCGACAGCTCCTTCCCAGCCTTGTGGCCAGCATGGAGGCGCATTGCAGGGCATGCATTGCCATCCGTAGTGATCGCACACCCTATTAAGAGCCACGTTCTGCCATTTGTGATGCCAGTTGTGACAAATAGAGCCCGCCTCCACGTTGCAGGACACGGGCAACGGTGTGAGTGGGGACGGGAGCCGGGGTGGTGTTACTTTCAGTCTCACCGGACCCCGGACGAGGTCACAGCGGCTAAGTGGCAACAAACGACCCACCATAAGAAATTAGACGGTGGATCATAAAAAATAAGCAGCTAGTGAAAAAAAAATGTGGCCGTGGCAGCCATGATAAATCGCGCTGACTTCAGTGAAATTATTGACTTTGAATAAAAGTGTCAGTTCTGTTCCTCTCATTGTGTGTCTTTCTCACTTACCTTCTCTACCATACGCGATTTTTATCGTTACGTCGTAAAAACGATTCCATCAGTAAACATGGACCCTTTTTGAGTGGTCGAAAGTAACACACTGGAACGCGGTGATTGGCGCCTGGGGCCATCCATCCGTTAACAAAAAAACCTTTTATATTTATTTTGACAACTTACTGCACATAAATTACTACCATCAGTAAAATTCATAACTACTTAATAGAAAAAAATTTAGAGATTACTAGAGGGCCGGAAGAGAATTAGTTAAAGTTGGGCAGAAAACCTTCTGTGGTTGTATGACCAAAAACTCTTTTTTGTGAATAAAAAACATTGGAGAGTGCCATGATGCAATTAAAGAAGGGGGTAAGGGGTGAAGTACACAATATTACTCTTGAAAAATTAAAAATCCCGTAAAACTGTAACAATGTGACTATAAATGCTTATAAAATAAGAACTTTAAATAAAATACGCGAAAGCGTTGTGGAACAGCTACAACTGCGTTGTTGTCAACAGTTTTTAACTTACGCCATGCAGCATGAAGCGCTGAAAAGCGGCTTGGAAATACTCTATCTATGACCAATCAGCGCGAATGACACTAAATACACTCCTGGAAATGGAAAAAAGAACACATTGACACCGGTGTGTCAGACCCACCATACTTGCTCCGGACACTGCGAGAGGGCTCTACAAGCAATGATCACACGCACGGCACAGCGGACACACCAGGAACCGCGGTGTTGGCCGTCAAATGGCGCTAGCTGCGCAGCATTTGTGCACCGCCGCCGTCAGTGTCAGCCAGTTTGCCGTGGCATACGGAGCTCCATCGCAGTCTTTAACACTGGTAGCATGCCGCGACAGCGTTTACGTGAACCGTACGTGCAGTTGACGGACTTTGAGCGAGGGCGTATAGTGGGCATGCGGGAGGCCGGGTGGACGTACTGCCGAATTGCTCAACACGTGGGGCGTGAGGTCTCCACGGTACATCGATGTTGTCGCCAGTGGTCGGCGGAAGGTGCACGTGCCCGTCGACCTGGGACCGGACCGCAGCGACGCACGGATGCACGCCGAGACCGTAGGATCCTACGCAGTGCCGTAGGGGACCGCACCGCCACTTCCCAGCAAATTAGGGACACTGTTGCTCCTGGGGTATCGGCGAGGACCATTCGCAACCGTCTTCATGAAGCTGGGCTACGGTCCCGCACACCGTTAGGCCGTCTTCCGCTCACGCCCCAACATCGTGCAGCCCGCCTCCAGTGGTGTCGCGACAGGCGTGAATGGAGGAACGAATGGAGACGTGTCGTCTTCAGCGATGAGAGTCGCTTTTGCCTTGGTGCCAATGATGGTCGTATGCGTGTTTGGCGCCGTGCAGGTGAGCGCCACAATCAGGACTGCATACGACCGTGGCACACAGGGCCAACACCCGGCATCATGGTGTGGGGAGCGATCTCCTACACTGGCCGTACACCACTGGTGATCGTCGAGGGGACACTGAATAGTGCACGGTACATCCAAACCGTCATCGAACCTATCGTTCTACCATTCCTAGACCGGCAAGGGAACTTGCTGTTCCAACAGGACAATGCATGTCCGCATGTATCCCGTGCCACCCAACGTGCTCTAGAAGGTGTAAGTCAACTACCCTGGCCAGCAAGATCTCCGGATCTGTCCCCCATTGAGCATGTTTGGGACTGGATGAAGCGTCGTCTCACGCGGTCTGCACGTCCAGCACGAACGCTGGTCCAACTGAGGCGCCAGGTGGAAATGGCATGGCAAGCCGTTCCACAGGACTACATCCAGCATCTCTACGATCGTCTCCATGGGAGAATAGCAGCCTGCATTGCTGCGAAAGGTGGATATACACTGTACTAGTGCCGACAATGTGCATGCTCTGTTGCCTGTGTCTATGTGCCTGTGGTTCTGTCAGTGTGATCATGTGATGTATCTGACCCCAGGAATGTGTCAATAAAGTTTCCCCTTCCTGGGACAATGAATTCACGGTGTTCTTATTTCAATTTCCAGGAGTGTATGTACCAAATAATTAACTTTTTACTCGTCTTGTGCACAAAACAAACACCGGAGGAACGCACACCATGGTGCACAGTCTTGCGAGTAAAACATATAATAGTACACCATTTATCACAAAAAGAATACCGTGTAGCAGCGAACTGTAGTGCGTCGCCATCAACCGAAGCCCCAGGATGGTGGTAGAACTATGAGTGCCCCGTCAATAAACTGAAAAACCAATTGCTTGTGAAATCTGTTTGTTCGTTTAGTATTTCTCACCAACATTTTGTTTTACTCTGAAAAATTTCCAATTCCTCAAGCGTATGTAATAGCAGCCTCTTTGTGGCGTTGTGCAGAATTTTAAGATTAGTTTGAATTTAGCCTAACGAGTGGGTCTTTCGTAATAGATGTTTTTCTATACAGCCTTCATTGCTGTCATACGATCCATCCCCGCCCGTTGCCGCGCCTCTATCGCTGTATCCCTCCCTCTCTCCACAAATTGCGGTTTAGTTAGCACGGCTTCGAAAATTTCCCCTTGGTATTAGTTTGCAGTTGTCTCGTGATTGAGAATGTTGACGTGATACAATGTACCTAATGAACTATTTTATACGACTGACGTAACACTGGTAAGCTAGAAGCCATATTGCAGTCGTTGTACTACGTATCATATTTTCATATCTTCTGATGCCAGTTTTGTATCGTATTTTGTAGCCTTTGAAAATGACGCAAAGCTGAAACGCATAGGGGTAGCAGGAAAAATAGAAGTGTGGTGAAGATATAAGAAAATATATGAAAGGTGCATCCAAATGACCGCATCGTGTCACAGCATTTTCGTGCAAATTGCTGCTGACTTGCAGTGTCCATGGATTCATAAGGTTGTCTCCATACCCGTGCGTCCATCTTCTCCATAGAATTTGAAACGAGACTCGACCGACAAAGCAACATGTTTCCAATCATCAACAGTCCACTGTTGATGTTGACGGGCCCAGGCGACTTGTAAAGTCATCAGTGGTACACAAGTGAGCCTTTGGCTCCAAAAAGCCCATATCGATGATGGTTCGCACTCTGACACTTGTTGATGGCTCAGCATTGAAATCTGCAGCAATTTGCGGAAGGTCTGCACTTCTGTCACGTTGAACGCTTCTCTTCAGTGGTCTTTGGTCCCGTTCTTGCAAGATCTTTTTACGGCCGCAGCAATGTTGGTGATTTGATGTTCTACGGGGTTCCTGATATTCACGGTACACTCGTGAAATGGTGGTACGGGAATATCCCCACTCCATCGCTACCTTGGAGAAACTGTGTCCCATCGCTCGTGCGCTGACTATAACACCACGTTCAAACTCACTTAAATCTTGATAGCCTGTCATTGTAGCAGCAGTAAGCGATCCCACAACTGCGCTAGACACTTATTGTTCTATGTAGGCATTGACGACCACACCGCCGTATCCTGACTGTTTACATATCTCTGTGTTTGAATACGAATGCGGCCGGCCGCTGTGGCCGGACGGCTCTAGACGCTTCAGTCCGGAACCGCGCTGCTGCTACGATCGCAGGTTCGAATCCTGCCTCGGGCATGGATGTGTGTGATGTCCTTAGGTTAGTTAGGTTTTAGTTCTAAGTCTAGGGGACTGATGACCTCAGATGTTAGTCCCCATCGTGCTTAGAGCCAATTGAACCATTTGAATACGCATGCGTATACCAGTTTCTTTGGCGCATCAGTGTAATTAACACATGTTTACTTCATGAAGAACTGTTTGCGATATTTTCCCCTAAGAACATGAACAGAAATTTTATTAAAGTATTTTATTATTTTTTTGTTATTTATTATTTATTTATTATTTATTTATTATTTATTAAAGTATTTTCTTTGAGGGATGAAATAGTGAACTCAGCAGAGGATCAAATAGGTAAAAAGACGAGGGCTAGTAGAAACCCTTGGGTAACAGAAGAAATGTTGAATTTAATTGATGAAAGGAGAAAATATAAAAATGCAGTAAATGAAACAGGCAAAACGGAATACAAACGTCTCAAAAATGTTATCGTCTGGAAGTTCAAAATGGCTAAGCAGGGATGGCTAGAGAACAAATGTAAGGATATAGAGGCTTATCTCACTAGGGGTAAGATAGATACTGCCTACAGGAAAATTAAAGAGACCTTTGGAGAAAGGAGAACCACTTGAATGAATATCAAGAGCTCAGATGGAAACCCAGTTCTAAACAAAGAAGGGAAAGCAGAAAGGTGGAAGGAGTATATAGAGGGCCTATACAAGGACGATGTACTTGAGGACAATATTATGGAAATGGAAGAGGATGCAGATGAAGATCAAATGGGAGATATGATATTGCGTGAAGAGTTTGACAGAGCACTGAAAGACCTGAGTCGAAACAAGACCCCCGGAGTAGACAACATTCCATTAGAACTGCTGACAACCTTGGGTGAGCCAGTCCTGACAAAACTCTACGATCTGGTGAGCAGGATGTATGAGACAGGCGAAATACCCTCAGACTTCAAGAAGGATATAGTAATTCCAATCCCAGAGAAAGCAGGTGTTGACAGATGTGAAAATTACCGAACTATCAGTTTAATAAGTCACAGCTGCAAAATACTAACGCGAATTCTTTACAGACGAATGGAAAAACTGACAGAAGCCGACATCAGGGAAGATCAGTTTGGATTCCGTAGAAACGTTGGAACACGTGAGGCAATACTGACCCTACGATTTATCTTAGAAGAAAGATTAAGGAAAGGCAAACCTACGTTTCTAGCATTTGTAGACTTAGAGAAAGCTTTTGACAATGTTGATTGGAATACTCTCTTTCAAATTCTGAAGGTGGCAGGGATATAATACAGAGAGCGAAAGGCTATTTACAATTTGTACAGAAAGAAGATGGCAGTTATAAGAGTCGAAGGGTATGAAAGGGAAGCAGTGGTTGGGAAGGGAGTGAGACAGGGTTGTAGCCTGTCCCCGATGTTATTCAATCTGTATATTGAGCAAGCAATAAAGGAAACAAAAGAAAAGTTCGGAGTAGGTATTAAAATCCATGGAGAAGAATTAAAAACTTTGAGGTTCGCCGATGACATTGTAATTCTGCCAGAGACAGCAAAGGACTTGGAAGAGCAGTTGAACGGAATGGACAGTGTCTTGAAAGGAGAGTATAAGATGAACATCAAGAAAAGCAAAACGAGGATAATGGAATGTAGTCGAATTAAGTCGGGTGATGCTGAGGGAATTAGATTAGGAAATGAGACACTTAAAGTAGTAAAGGAGTTTTGCTATTTGGGGAGCAAAATAAATGATGATGGTCGACGTAGAGAGGATATAAAATGTAGACTGGCAATGGCAAGGAAAGCGTTTCTTAAGAAGAGAAATTTGTTAACATCGAGTTTGGATTTAAGTGTCAGGAAGTCGTTTCTCAGAGTATTTGTATGTAGTGTAGCCATGTATGGAAGTGAAACATGGACGATAAATAGCTTAGACAAGAAGAGAATAGAAGCTTTCGAAATGTGGTTCTACAGAAGAATGCTGAAGATTAGATGGGTTGATCTCATAACTAATGAGGAGGTATTGAATAGAATTGGGGAGGAGTTTGTGGCACAGCTTGACTAGAAGAAGGGATCGGTTAGTAGGACATGTTCTGAGGCATCAAGGGATCACCAATTTAGTATTGGAGGGCAGCGTGGAGGGTAAAAATAGTAGAGGGAGACCAAGAGATGAATACACATAGCAGATTCAGAAGGATGTAGGTTGCAGTAGGTACTGGGAGATGAAGAAGCTTGCACAGGATAGAGTAGCAGGGATAGCTGCATCAAACCAGTCTCAGGACTGAAGACCACAACAACAACAACATTTTCTATACTGACCCAAATGCCGTTTAGTAGTAATTAGTGTAATTTAGAAATGAAGACATTGTAATAAATGTATAACCATACAGTAAAATTACAGTGTATCCTCGTGTTTAGTAATGAGTTGCATCGTACACTACAATAGATGACTCTCTTTTATTACAAGTTTCACATAGAAACACGCACTACCCTCATGTTAATGTGACGTTTGCGGCATTCTGCGTGGTCGGCGTTGCAATTTTAATGGCCATCTATCTAATTCTGGGCACAGATTTCGACTCTGGCGTTTCCCCGAGCAGCGAAGAGCAGTAATTACCGGAGGCGACTGGCGGGTCCGAGCGGCCCACAGGCGTGCGGTGGATGCGTACCCGCAGTATTTGGTGAGCCCTCGGCGGCGCCGCGGGCGGCTCTGACCACTGACCGCGCACAATGGCCCGCGGGGGCGGTGTTTGCCCGCCTCGTGGCTCTGGTCAACAGCGGCCACAATGGGGCGGCGACTGATCGAGCAAACACCTGCCGCCAGGGGCGCCCCGGGCGCCGCCCCTCTGCTGCGAAGAAGGGAGGGAAGCGCCCTCGCCGCCCACCTGTGAGCCAGCGCTTACTCACATCGCACCCCCCTCAGATTTTGTTACAAGTGGATAGGCCTTGAAAAACTGAACACAGATCAATGGAGAAAACAGGAAGAAGTTGTGTGGGACTATGAAAAAAATAAGCAAAATATACAAACTGAGTAGTCCATGCGCAACATAGGCAACATCGAGGACAGTGAAAGTTCAGGAGCGCCGTGGTCCCGTGGTTTAATGGCATGTCCGATCAGGATGGCTGCTTTTAACTGGACGGAAACTAGGAGGAAAGTCCATGCTGCTGTAATGGAGAACATCCATCGAACTATGGACCAGGTGCAAAAAGTCAGATTCATCAACTCCTGCATTTTGTCTAAAGCGTTTTTCACGGCGTAGGTACTTCCAATCCCTAAACTAGTAGCGAAAGGGATCATGTCCACTGTTACCAATTATTTATGGCGAGGAGACATATTCAGGGTTGGTGCGACTACCGTTATACTGGATGTCAGAAACGGGGGCCACGGTTTGGTGGATATTCGAAATAAAGCGTCTGCTCTGTTCCTCAAACGGAATTTCCATATACTCAGAGAACTTCCACAATGTATAACCGTAAAGTTCTTTGACGCTGTAACACCCCATAGCCTGCAAGCACCGATTGATGTGCGAAGGATTAATACCCGTCTGCAGTATGTGAGGAACCTTTTCCTCGAAGCAAGTTATCTTAGTGACGAAATCAGAAGCAACACATGTATCACAGCGCGCGACGTCATACTTGAAAGGAAGTTAAATGAGGGCAGAAACAAAATTGAAACGAAATTCCCTAATTGTGACTGGAGAGCTGTATGGCGGAACATCAACTATGCCGGGCTATCTACAGACGCTATTTCCGCATGGTACAAAACAGTTAACAATGTCATCAGCACCAACGAGAGACTATATGGGATCTGTTTAAACCAGACACACCTTTGTGGAAACTGCAATCTGGTGGATACACATTCACCTGTGGCGACAATGTAAATAACAGGAATTGGATCAGGCAACAAATCGCCTTTCTCACCAGATTCTCGACGGAATATATAACGCCATCGCTCCTCCTTAGACCAGACATGAAATACTTTCCGAAATTAAAAACCAACGCCATTAGCTGGTTACTGGGAAAATGTGTTAGTTATGACATCAACAAACTTGGGTCGGACAACGAGATAGAATTCCGCGTTTACATGAAGTGTGAATATGCAAAAATCAGCACGGCAACATGCTGAAGATCATTTTTGAAGGAATGGGTGTCGGTTAAATACGTGGAACCACTACAATACCTTGAACGAGAACGAACAGAAGAAAATTAAGTCACTTGTGTTCTTATTATTATTTAATATTACGTTGCTTCCGGAACTTCTATGTTACACGAAGAGTTTTTTTCAAAACATTTTGTTCATAATTACTCGTCTTCGACTTCCAAAGTATTTGTGTGATTCAAGAAGAATTGTTAAGTTCTATCAGTGTTCAGTTATCTACTTAGAGAAGAGGTTTCTTTGTCTTTCTTACATCGGAGAATGGGAGTTTTGTGTTAAAATTTCTGCAAACTTGGTGCTATGACCCAACAGGTGACATAAAGAAAGGGGTGGGAGGGGTTTGGGCCTCAACGCACTGGCAGTGCCGTCAAGAGACCCCACTGCTAGTGCGGCGTGTACCACGCCCTGACCAAACCCCCCCCCCCCCCCAAAAAAAACTACTGTATATGATTAATGCGTTATGTGATAGTGTACAGTTTTCTGAATTAAAAAAAAAAGTGTGTTCGGTCAGAGAGCTGCGTGCTCTCTGTAATAAAAGAACCGAGTCAAGGTAAAAAAGAAAAAAATGTGGTTAGCATGAGCAGCTCCGGAACGAGAGGTCTTCGGTTCAAGTCTTTCCTCGAGTGAGAAGTTTATTTTTTAATTTCAGACAGTTATTATCTGCCCGTCCATCCTATGCGATCACTTTTTTGGGAGTGATTATCACATCCACAAGAAAACCTAAATCGGGCAAGGTAGAAGAACCTTTTCACCCATTCGCCAAGTGTACAAGTTAGGTGGGTCGACAACATATTGCTGTCATGTGACGCACATGCCGTCACCAGTGTCGTATAGAATATATCAGACGTGTTTTCCCGTGGAGGAATCGGTTGACCTATGACCTTGCGATCAAATGTATTCGGTTCCCATTGGAAAGGCACGTCCTTTCGTCTACTAATCGCACGGTTTTGAGGTGCGGTCGCAAAACACAGACACTAAACTTATTACAGTAAACAGAGACGTCAATGAACGAACGGACAGATCATAACTTTGCGAAAATGAACTTTTCACTAGAGGGAAGACTTGAACTAAGGATCTCTCGTTCCGCAGCTGCTCACGCTAACCACGGGACCACGGCGCTCCTGAGCTCATATGATCCTTGATGTTCCCTATTTTGCTCATGAACTACTCAGTTTGTATATTTTGGTTATTTTTTTCATAGTTCCACACAACTTCTTCCTGTTTTCTCGATTGATTTGTGTTCAGTTTTTCAAGGCCTATCCACTGTGTCTACCTATAACTAAATCTGAGGTAGGTGCGATGAGTAGGTTCCCTTGTCAGTGAATACGTGTTCGCGAATGTTGCTGTTATACGAGGAAGAAACGAACGTCGCCTTAAGGTGCTCATAGACCAGTTTCGAATGGTGACAGAAGGCAGTAAAAGGAAAACAACAGTTTTAAACTTCGCTTTTAAAAAAATCACACACTCAAGAAGATCGTGCAGACATACCACCGTTTGACCGCCGCACGAGCTCGCATACGGAGGACAGTAGAACTAGACATCCTTGATCTTATAAAACAGTCTTGGAAAGACGTACGTGGCCAGGTCCAGGTGGAATCCCAGTTCGGTTTTAGATAGAGTGGCCCATTTTTACCAGGCATTTTTTGCGAATTCTCACTCAGATGAAGATCACAAACAAGTGGGAAAGATCTCAATTGAGCCCCGCATATAAAAAGGGCGAAATAACTGACTCGCAAAATTACAGATCAATATACACAATATCGATTTGCTGCAGTATTCTTGAGCATATTATAAGTTCCAATATAACATATTTGAGAGCAGAAAAATCCTGTGTCCACAAATCAACACAGATTCAGAAAGCATCGCTCGTGCAAAAATCAGCTTGTCTTTTTCTCGCGTGACATCACGCTGACCGTCAACGAAGGTTTCGTAACCGCCTGGAAGGCGGCGCGTGGGCCTGCTCCTGAAAACTGAAAGGCTGGCCGAATTACGGAGGCGAGTAGGAGCAGCAAAAGGTGAAAATCCCTCGGCACTGCAGTGTGAATTAAAATCACCTTCACTTTAGCAAGAAGAGGAATACATAACTTTGCACTGAGGTGCGAACCCTTAGACCCGTCCTAAGTAATGCAAAGTCACTATATGAAGTGAAGCTGAAGCGAAGTGTTTCAGCCGTCTGCTCTTGACCAAATGGGCAGAATCTGCAGCGGCGCTCGTAGAGCTGAACAGCGCCGGCTGGAGGGCGCTGTCGTCGGTGTCGGTATCGTATAGCCAACTTATGAATTTGCACCTACGCCGTGGCATCGTAGCTATCGATACCACAGAAGGACAGCAGGTGGATTCCAGTTTCTTAGATTTCCGGAGAGTGTTTGACACTTGTAGTGCCGCAGACTGCTAATGAAGGCTCGAGCATACAAAATAGGTTCTCAGGTACTTGAGGAGCCGCAAAGTGTTCAAGTGATAGAATCCAGTGTGATGTAATCGGGCCTAATGAACGTTATGAGCTCTCTGATGCCGGTGGGTATCGAACATTTCACTTGTAAGACAATAACCACACGCAAACCTATTTGTACATAATGTCGTATTTTGTATATTGCTTCTCACATTTTAAGTACCTGCAATGACTTTGAAGTTACTTGCCATCAAACTTAATTGTGTAAATCTCATTGTTACCAAAGTTTGTTAAATTTACTTCACCGTAAATAATAACAGCCAAACAGTTGCAGGATAAAGATTTATTAAAATTCTTGACCACAATTTCGGTATATCTAAATATACCTTCGTCAGAAGTAAAATACTCTAAAATCACATCCTGCAGTGGAGATACATAAAACAACTGTGCCAAAGGCGTCGCCAGTAGTTAAAACATCATCTCCATTTATACAACATAATTAAGGACAGAGGGTTGATGGTGTTCGCAACAACTGCAGGATGTGATTTTAGAGTATTTTACTTCTGACTGAAGCATGATGTTTACGGAACCCAGTCACATTTATCGTATTATCAACGCAATTTCACTGTTGTAGTCTTGACGACAACAGTTCAGTTTTACCTTTCGGCAATTCCAGATCTCTCACTAGGTCATTAAATTCAACCCTCTGTCCTTAATTATGTTGTATAAATGGAGGTGATGTTTTAACTAATGACGACGCCTTTGGCACAATTATTTTATGTATCTCCACTGCAGGATGTGATTTTAGAGTATTTTACTTCTGATGAAGGTATATTTACATACGCCGAAACCGTGTTCAAGAATTTTAATAAACCTTTTTCCTGCAACTGTTCGGCTGTTATCATTTACCGTGAATAATTTCAACAGTTGCTGTTTCAGCGATGTTTAAAATCTTTAAATTTACTTACATAATTTGTATGAGTCAAATTAAACACCGTCATTGCCAGTGATGTAAATTACACTAACCAATAAAACTTTACTTTTTTTTCTCTATTTGGTATGAAAATAGCTAATCTTTATGTTTTTGGGTGTGCTGATAGCGAATATGTTAATGAAAATGTAAGATTAGCTCTCGTTTTGAAGTTATGATAACTTTACGTTATTACCTATATAGGCTTATACATGTATTTACCTTGGTATTATCTCTCGTAGGAGAGTCAGTGAAGGTGGAACCGGTTTGCCTGGCGTTTTTATTTTTCTGCTGGTGATTCTGTGATTAGTGTCCAGCAGTAATCGGCTAACATTGATGCACTCTACTTTCCCTGGTATCTCATTTCCGTGTCCGAAATTTGCTGGAGGAAGTGTTCTGCGTGCTTGCCAATTACAGCACCACAATTCTCAGAAGAAGTCCATCTGGGAATCTAAGAAACGTGCCTTAAATGACATGTTGCACCCCAGTCTATTGCACCAGCCCGGAAGATTTGTCACAAGATCCTTATAGCTTTCTGCCCTGTTTATTCCTAGAAAGGTTGTTGAAAATTTAACAAAGGCATTCCAAGCTAACTTTTCATCACGTGTCAGGATGGTGCTGAAATGCTCGTCTTCGTACGGTTTGCGACGCACGAAATTCTCCTCTTTTATTTTCACCTCACTCAGACGTGGAAATTCCTCGCTCAGATAGAGAAACGCTTCCCCATTGTTGTCCATGGCCTTAACGAAGCTTCCATTAGGCCCAATTTTATATAAACAGAAAGGCGAATTATGTTGTTAGATTCGACAAGTACTTTGTGCGTAACATTGTGAGATAGTGGTTCCAGTGATTGATGCTTAGGCCATTTTTTTTCTATAACGAAGTTCTTTGGCGTGGCTATCCCAGAGGCGCAGGCAGCAACAGAATTTGGGGTAGCCGTGTTGTAGATCAAGTCTAATGCCTGTGACATTCAGAGCCCCGCAAACCTGCCACTTAAACTTGTCATAGTTCAGTCGCAATAACAATTATCTTGTGTAATCAAATGTTTCTTTCATGTAGACTACAGACCCAATCAGAATCTACGGTAACACTTTGCCATTACTCAGCAGCACACACTTGAGACTTATTTTTCAGGAATCGACGAACCTCCACTGATCATAGCTGTCATTGGTCGCTGTACATCATTACAAAATGCCGTTTCCTTTTTCGAAAACTGAAGTATGGTGTTTACGGAGCCCATTTATCGTATTATCAAGACAATTTCACTGTTGTAGTCTTGACGACAACAGTGGTCATTAAATTCACACTGTGTTATTTTGTGAATTTCTGTACATTCATGGTCACACACAAAATCAGTATCTTTCGATGACCTGGGTTTTCAAGCTAATGGTGGTGCACTAGTTTCACTACCGCCCTCGTCACTATCACAGTCAGGTCGGGCGGGAACAGGCAGTCTGTCTCCGTGAGACACAGGTCGCACGGCCGAAAGTACACTGCTTGCCATTATAATCGCTACACCACGAAGATGATGTGCTACAGACACGAAATTTAACCGACAGCCCTTGCTACACAGAGCTCATGCTTTGAAAGAGTGGAAAGGTACCTGACAACAGCACTTAGAACACTGTCAAGCTACTACAATCGGAACCAACTCAGACCAAACCCTTCGAAGACACAAGTGTGTGCCTTTCATTTAAGGAACAGGGAAGCTAATCGTGAGCTACATATTGCATGGTCAGGCATCCAACTCCAGCATCATCACGCACCTAAATACTTGGGAGTCACTCTCGACAGAACTCTGACATTCAAAACTCACTGGAAGAACACCAAAATGAAAATCTCCGCTCGAAACAACCTAATTCGCAAACTAGCGGGGACACAGTGGGGATCACATCCACAAACTATTCGCAGTTCTGCAATGTCACTGTGCTTTTCTACTGCTGAATACGCTTCTCCAGTGTGGTACAGATGATATTATGCCGGGGAAGTAGACATTGCTCTCAACGAAACCTGCAGGTTGATCACAGGTTGCTTAAGACCTACCCCAACTGATAAGCTCTAGTGCCTGGCTGGAATAGCGCCACCATGGATACGCAGAACAGTGGCTGCCAACAAGGAGAGACTGAAAGATGAACACGACAGTGCCCATCCACTGCACGGACATAATCGACCACAGCAACGGCTGAGATCGCGAAAGAGCTTCCTGAGACGTTCGAGAAGCTCACCATTTCACCAGAGAAGGCAAGGCTGGAGCTAGGGAAGAAGTTGACGCCTCACCTGTAGACGCCAGAAGCTGAACAACTACCACCTGGACACAACGAGAGCTCGCTGGTGTGGAAATCTTTAAACAGATTACGATCAGGAGTTGGACGGTCCAGAGACAACCTGAAGAGATGGGGCTTCATAACAGAAGATACGTCCTGTGATTGTGAACAAGAACAAACCACAAGCCACATGCTCCAGTGCCTTTTGTGCCCTACATCCTGCACGGAGATTGATCTCCTGCAAGCCACTCCAAGCGCCTTGGAGGTTGCAAAGTACTGGGCACATGTAATATACGTATATACAATTTGTGTATGTATATTTATTAATGTGTATGGCAACTGTAAATTTGTATGTTTCTGATTCGAGAATATAATCGACAGGACGAAGATGCTGTGATATGCAAATGATTAGCTTTTCAGAGCATTCACACAAGGTTGGCGCCAGTGGCGACACCTACAACGTGCTGACGTGAGGAAAGTTTCCAACCGATTTCTCATACACAAACAGCAGTTGACCGCCGTTGCCTGGTGACCCGTTTTTGTGATGCCTCGTGTAAGGAGGAGAAATGCGTACCATCACGTTTCCGACTTTGATAAAGGTCGGATTGTAGCCTATCGCGATTGCGGTTTATCGTATCGGGACATTGTTGCTCGCGTTGGTCGAGGTAGAATGACTGTTAGCAGAATATGGAATCGGTAGGTTCAAGAGGGTAATACGGAAGGCCGTTCTGGATCCCAACGGCCTCGTATCACTAGCAGTGGAGATGACAGGCATCTTATCCGCATGGCTGTAACGGATCGTGCAGCCACGTCTCGATCCCTGAGTCAACAGATGGGGACGTTTGCAAGACAACAACCATCTGCACGAACAGTTCGACGACGATTGCAGCAGCTTGGACAATCAGCTCGGAGACCATGGTTGCGGTTACCCTTGACGCTGCATCACAGACAGGAGCGCATGCGATGGTGTACTCAACGACGAACCTAGGTGCACGAATGGCAAAACGTAATTTTTTCTGATGAACCCAGGTTCTGTTTACAGCATCATGATGGTCGCATCTGTGTTTGGCGACATCGCGGTGAACGCACATTGGAAGCGTGTATTCGTCATCCCCATCCTAGCGTATCACCTGCCGTGATGGTATGGGGTGTCATTGGTTACACGTCTCGGTCATCTCTTGTTCGCATTGACGGCACTTTGAACAGCGGACGTTACATTTCAGATGTGTTACGACCCGTGGCTCTATCCTCCATTCGATCCCTGCGAAACCCTGCATTTCAGCAGGATAATGCACGACCGCATGTTGCAGGTCCTGTAAGGGCCTTTCTGGATACAGAAAATGTTCTACTTCTGCACTGGCCAGCACATTCTCCAGACCTCTCACCAACTGAAAACGTCTGGTCAATGGTGGCCGAGCAACTGGCTCGTCACAATACGCCAGTCACTACTCTTCATGAACTGTGGTATCGTGTTGAAGCTGCATGGGCAGATGTACCTGTACACGCCATCCAAGCTCTGTTTGACTCAATGCCCAGGCGTATCAAGGCCGTTATTGCGGCCAGAGGTGGTTGTTCTGGGTACTGATTTCTCAGGATCTGTAACCACATGTCAATTCTAGTATAATATATTTGTCCAATTACCCGTTCATCATCTGCATTTTTTCTTGGTGTAGCAATTTTAATGGCCAGTAGTGTATGTTAGGATATGTCAAGGAAGACTTTTTCTTCTTGGAAATAGCACGTTCTAATGGAGTTGTCATACAAAAGTAACAAACCTTTATATGGTTTGCTAGTTCTAGACTGATCGTGGGTGTAGAAAAGCCCATCAATGAAGACTCGAGATATAAGACATGCAACATACGTGAGGAGCCCAGGGCTTGTTCTGGTCCCTGATTTCACATCCAGAGTAAATTATGTACGTCTCCCTAATATATATTGGTATTGGCCTTCCTTGCGTTTCAATGTAGCCTGCCTGAAAATGGAGCAAAAATTGTCAGGAATGTTTGCGCATTTGTGAGGCATGACCACACGTGCTAGCTACATTTCAGCAACACTTTCTTCCGCCATGCGAACAGAACACAGCTTAAAACAGATTGAAACTATGCTTAAACGAAACATTCTCCTCTCCTTCACCTCCCCTTTGTTGCTACGAGCCCGGGCTAAAAATAGCGACAAATTGTACACAGCTATTGTTACCTGGAAGTTCATTGCTCTATTTACAGTCAGTGGGATTTCTAAGTGTATATGAAGTACAATCAACAATGGATGCAAATAAGACAGAATTATAGTTAAATGTACTCCGCTCCAACTTGGAAACGAGAGCTAATTCGAGTTTTTCATTATCAGAGTGGTGGATGTAGTTAACGAACATTTGTTTCATCCCAGTTACATTTTGCCTGTTGGCTACAGTAATTAGATTCTTGGGCCACAAGTCTTGTCGTTTGGCGGGAAGAGTGCTGGTAAGAAGTACTGTGGCGTCAGTGGAAAATTTCGGACAAGTTTTGTGCAGACATTTGGCATTTTGTGGATCATGTAAGCACGTGAAAGTCATACCAAAGTGGAAATTATATTATTATTGTGAACAAGTCGTGTATTTTAAAATAACGAAGCAAAAATGAATCCACTGTTGTTACTTCGTGGTTAAAGCGACCCAACACATTATTACAGTCTTGGAAAGTTTCAGATTACTTCGTACAAGAAAACTCGAAACAGTCATGCGCCTAAGAAAAAGACAATGAAGTCATTATAAAACGTACCAACAGATATGTCTAATTTTAATCTTTATGGGCTGCTGTACTCTATTATGACATTATTAATGTTGTGGGGCGTTGGAACCACTCTCAGGTCCTTAATAATGTTATAGTGCAAAGAATTTAATATTACTTTATTTACGTCTCACGCTCTTCCACAGGTTTAGACATTTTCTGTGCATTGGTAATATTAATTTAAACATTAACACTACAAATAGTAACAAAAATAATTACACACAACGAACAGAAAGACTCCAGAAAGCATACAAACTCACATGGTCACATTATAATAAGAAAAGCATATCAAGACAGGTCAAAGTTAGACAGTACAAAACAGTTGTATTACCGGAAGCACTATATGTGTCAGAAACGACCACAATTGGAGCATCAGGCATTATAGAGACAGAAAAAATAGAACGCAAAATTCTCAGGAAAATATTCGGACCAATACACAAAGATTTCATACGGATGGAAAGACCTACCTATGGGTTATACCAACACAGACAGACTCACAGGCATGATCAGAAAACGCAGACTAAATTTCTACGGACACATACAGAGGATGGACAACACCAGACTTATAAAGAGAAGCTTTGATGTGGTAAAACATTCAAGCCTTAAAACAAATTGGTATCATGAAATAGAGGAAGACATAAGACAGCTGGGGATCAACAAATAAATGATAAAAGGAACTCAAAATTTATGGTAAATAAGAAGAGGAACACGGGAGCATTATGGACGGAACAAAGGAAACAAGAGCATAGGGAAAAGATGAAGAGATATTGGGAAGAGAACAGGAAGAAAGGAAAGAAATGAAAATCGTATCATCATGAGATATTTGAGTTCAAACTCCGTCCATAAGGGCAAAAATGATATGAATGAATGAAAATATTACTTTATATCCATATATATTTATTAGTTGTGTCAAGTTTCAACGCTTTCTACCCCATCTTATTTTTCGTTCTGAATCGGAAACAATCATTACGTATTGTAACCATATGACTTAGCCTCATTTTTATGCGCTTCACAAAGAAACTTTTTGTTTTCACGTCTTTACTTCTTGGGCATTATGCATATCTTCCATTCTAGTTTCTTTCATCGTCCACATATCTGTTTGGAACCCCCTGTATTTCTGCTGAAGATCTTTGGTTTTTATCTTCTTGTGTTGTCATCTTGGCCATTTTCTGTGTCATGAATATGAATAGGAATGTCGTCGCTGCTCTCTTATATATAACTGGTTGTATTAGCTGAACTCCTGGCTCTCGTAGGAACAATTGTCTGGCCATGTTATTGGTCGCATTATGGCTGGTAAACATTATTTAAGCACGTATTCCAGAAATATCCAGGATACTGAAAAATACTGCGCAGGGACAGCATCTTGTTTCTTTTGACGTGGATTAGGTGGCGCACATTTCTTCCAATGCATCTACTCTTGTCGTTGTGGAATTGCACACTGTGACGTTTAAGGCTTCTTTTGCTCTCCGGTGCTGTTACATATTATAAAAGTGCATAGATGAACGAAGTATCACGCTCTCGTTCATTTTTTGAACATAGAAACGACTGACAAATTCTTCTAAAATCCTAATAAAGTAGCTTTTACTTCACGTTGCTTCTCAGTCACAAATTCAGGACGGAGTTCAGTTTTATTTTTACGAACAGTTGCAACCAAAGTAAGTTTCTTCTTCAACAGCTCTTTAGACAAGTTCAGTGACCTGCAGTTGTATTACGACCAGTTCCCTCAGCTATCTTGCTGAGACCAATCACCACAGTTTGCGGCGAGTTTGAAACTCTGTACGGCCCATCTGGCTGTTTTCCGTTTTCTATCTCCATGGCTAACATCACAGAGTGCTAGAAGTTGCAGGCATACTTCTGTAGCTTGCTTGGAGTGTACTGGCGAAAACTAAACTTTCCTCTCAAAGCGATTAACTCTTCAGGCACTTTGTAGTTCTTGTTTCGGTTCGCCTGGGGCATTTCAGATATTTCCCTAATAGGTGCAAGTTTCCCTGTTTTCTTTCTTGCTTGCTTCCCTAGATGTCATCAAACCGTATTCGTCTGAACAGGAACAGTAACACATACAAACTCATCGTAGTGTGAAATGTCTCAATTCCAAAACCATTTGCGTACCACGGTTACCTTTTAGGTTCACATGTACCGACTGATGAAAACCGATCAAAATAAGCAACCCAACAAAAACCTTAATTTCAGGCACATCTGTCTCTCGGACGTTTAGTTTACGGGCAAAATTCTCCGAAATCCATATTATGTAAACATTAGTATATCCACATATTTCTTCCTACAAATCTTCGTCAACAAACAAAAGGTAGACCTCTAAGCACGATTTCGGAATTCAGGCTGCACCTCTCATACGTGGTAGATTAATAATAGTATCTTGAGAATGTGTACTTACATTTCTTAGCGCAAGGTTCTCCAACCGTTTTGTTGGTTTGTCTTTTGCCAAGAAGAAATTACTCTTATCCAGACTTATTTCATTTATCGTCACCGTCCATCTCTGCATCAATATTGCATTCCGGTTCTTCGCCCTCATCAGGTTATTCAGAATCTCATTTATCATGCCCTTCTTCTGCTGCAACTGCTTCAAGTGAACTCTGTATTCGTTTTCCGTCTTTTCCATACATACACATACTGGAGACTGGGTTCTTACCGTACAGTGACAGAAATCAAACTGACTCCAAGACTTTCATCTCACTCGAAAAACAATTAGAATAGCGGTACTAGACAACAACTGGTTCATTTAATATGACATGAAATGGACAGCAATGAAACGCCTGTAACATTTTAAAAAACTGACACTTGGCATTATTTTGTTTTTTGTTACATTTGGACTGGCACTGGGTGCACTGACACCCCAGTGTATATTTTCGGCAACTGAACAACAATAACTGCACTTTAATGTATTCTTATTTAATTATTTACACAACTCCTAGACAGAAAGCTAACAGGAATTATAGGCAATTATGAAATTTTAAACTAATAATGTAGGCGGTTTTTAATATGTGGGATGTCCATAGCACCCTACACCAGCACTAAAGGGTTACGATTAAAAAACTTGAACGATATGAGTGCCCTGATCTGTCAGTGGTGATTTGTCTGTATTAACAGCACCATGTTACACATGGGTATGTCGTCCGTGATCTAGTATTCTACAAAGAAATTATTATTCTTTGCTGGGTATTTTTTTAGGTGGCTTAAAAGACTTTCATCACGAACATAAGACTTAACGGAGCCAAGACTGGACTGGAAAACGATTAAAGTCCGTGAAAAATAATACTGCCCAAGAAAATGGACGTAACAGTACCTGCACAAGTGTCTTACGTGAACGTTAAGTACCAGTTTTTAGTTTGCTTGTTTCATTGTGTCATCAGTGTAGGAAATAGTGCCATTTTTTTTAGCTGTCATTCACCTCTTGCGTGTGAAACACGTTTTTTTAGACTTTCATTGTTGTTAAAACCAAAAAATTTATTTACAAAAAGACCAAAGAGGTTCAGTTCAGGCGTTATTTGCAGGGGAGGATTCAGGATTAGAACTACCTCAGAATCATTAGAACAGTTTATGAGGGTCATTATAAGGAAGACAGTAATAGGTATGGCAAAAAACAGAGACACTCTAAAGAGAGTGCTAAAAAATTACCCAGGACATCCAATTTCTAAATCAAATATTGAAACTGCTAAAAGTAGCGACTTTCTAGAAATCAAATTTCTGCAACAAACAATCGATTTTCCGAAAACTGTGATACTATTAAAAAGAGTTTTGAAACAAATTTTGACGTCAAGGAAGAACTAAGTAATCAGTTCATTGCTACGTAAAATGAAATAAGACGTCAGGTTACAAATGTAATTTCCAAAATAGAAAAATTAAATAACGGAATTACCAACACAGAATCAATAGTTCTGATTGTTGATCAAAGAGTAACTGATCCAGAAGTTGAATTACAAGATGAAATTTCGAGTGCGGAAATTAATTTGTGTAATAAAGTTGAATTCATTGCGAAATTAGTGAAATTTGCTTGAGAAATTTCGTAATTTTAATGGAAAGCTTACCGTAGTTGCAAATATCATTTGTGCAAAGGTAGTGAATATAAGAATGATATATATACTTTGGAGCATAATTTGCGTAATGAATGAAACCAATTCTATGATTTGCATGAAGCTGTTGCTGCAGTAAGATTTTTGTACAGGTTATACTGTTTTGCCCAGAGTAGCAGTGAAAAGTCTTCTTGAACATTGTAGTTTGAAACATTTTGCAAAAATTAAGTAAAGAAATTGTATAAAACAGTAGTAAAGAAGAAATATACGTACAAAGAAAAGTAAAGTAAAGAGTTAGCAGATTTGTACATTAGAAGCACCTCCAAGGAGAAAGAAGAATGTTTCATGATGATGTCTTTATCCTGTAAGATAAAAGTCATTTCTATCTTGACTGCTACTGAAAATTATTATTATTCCTATTATTATTGTAATTGTTAATGTTGGAAACTTCAATGGGGAGAGATTCACCATTCGGGGTCGTACAGTGGGCATCTGTTGATTTCAGGAGCAAACTGTATTACAGGGACTCATACTGACACTCATATAGACTGGTGATGTACCCTGTGTGCTTTTAAAGGAAACCGAAACTGTACATCAGATTTGGTTACAATTTTGTACATTATCAATGTACATTTTCTATTTGCTTCTCTTTATGATATCTTAAACTGATACATCTGGAAATACCCATAGATATGTCGTGACTACGTTTCTTGAAATCGTTATATCGTTTACTTTTATTTTGTAGTATTTCTTGTTAGATTTCCTTTGAGCAGTATGTATGATACTTTGTGAGGTAACAGTGACGACCTGACACTTGAACAACATCCTTCGAGTTCATGGAGTGCAGTAACTTTTATATTCACGAATAATTGGCGGTTACACGATTCCACGTCTCGTGACTGCGCAGAGAGCATTTCACTGCCCTGAAGGAAGGGGTTCTCATCTCTTCTTTTCATCTAGTGGACCCAGAAGAGTTATGTACACTCCTGGAAATGGAAAAAAGAACACATTGACACCGGTGTGTCAGACCCACCATACTTGCTCCGGACACTGCGAGAGGGCTGTACAAGCAATGATCACACGCACGGCACAGCGGACACACCAGGAACCGCGGCGTTGGCCGTCGAATGGCGCTAGCTGCGCAGCATTTGTGCACCGCCGCCGTCAGTGTCAGCCAGTTTGCCGTGGCATACGGAGCTCCATCGCAGTCTTTAACACTGGTAGCATGCCGCGACAGCGTGGACGTGAACCGTATGTGCAGTTGACGGACTTTGAGCGAGGGCGTATAGTGGGCATGCGGGAGGCCGGGTGGACGTACCGCCGAATTGCTCAAAACGTGGGGCGTGAGGTCTCCACAGTACATCGATGTTGTCGCCAGTGGTCGGCGCAAGGTGCACGTGCCCGTCGACCTGGGACCGGACCGCAGCGACGCACGGATGCACGCCAAGACCGTAGGATCCTACGCAGTGCCGTAGGGGACCGCACCGCCACTTCCCAGCAAATTAGGGACACTGTTGCTCCTGGGGTATCGGCGAGGACCATTCGCAACCGTCTCCATGAAGCTGGGCTACGGTCCCGCACACCGTTAGGCCGTCTTCCGCTCACGCCCCAACATCGTGCAGCCCGCCTCCAGTGGTGTCGCGACAGGCGTGAATGGAGGGACGAATGGAGACGTGTCGTCTTCAGCGATGAGAGTCGCTTCTGCCTTGGTGCCAATGATGGTCGTATGCGTGTTTGGCGCCGTGCAGGTGAGCGCCACAATCAGGACTGCATACGACCGAGGCACACAGGGCCAACACCCGGCATCATGGTGTGGGGAGCGATCTCCTACACTGGCCGCACACCACTGGTGATCGTCGACGGGACACTAAATAGTGCACGGTACATCCAAACCGTCATCGAACCTATCGTTCTACCATTCCTAGACCGGCAAGGGAACTTGCTGTTCCAACAGGACAATGCACGTCCGCATGTATCCCGTGCCACCCAACGTGCTCTAAAAGGTGTAAGTCAACTACCCTGGCCAGCAAGATCTCCGGATCTGTCCCCCATTGAGCATGTTTGGGACTGGATGAAGCGTCGTCTCACGCGGTCTGCACGTCCAGCACGAACGCTGGTCCAACTGAGGCGCCAGGTGGAAATGGCATGGCAAGCCGTTCCACAGGACTACATCCAGCATCTCTACGATCGTCTCCATGGGAGAATAGCAGCCAGCATTGCTGCGAAAGGTGGATATACACTGTACTAGTGCCGACATTGTGCATGCTCTGTTGCCTCTGTCTATGTGCCTGTGGTTCTGTCAGTGTGATCATGTGATGTATCTGACCCCAGGAATGTGTCAATAAAGTTTCCCCTTCCTGGGACAATGAATTCACGGTGTTCTTATTTCAATTTCCAGGAGTGTATTATTCATGAGTAATTTTACTGCACTTTGCAAGATAATTAATGGTTGAATCTGTTTCGTCTTTTAGAAAAACTGATATACACTTTCTGGAAGTTGAGGTGAACTTGCCATTCTCGGTGAAGGGCCATTAGATTCCAATCAACTCTTTACCGAATGCATTGTTTGTAGTGCAAGGTGGCGGATTCACACCTCACTGCCCGTAGCTAATCAGAGCACAAAACAAGTCAAAGTTTTCTCAAAATAGTTGAAACATTGCTGAGAAATCGGTCTTCAGGTATTCACATTTTTGCATTTTCTTGTGGTCATCATTCAACATGTGCGTTTCTCATCTTGCACATGAGCTAACCAGACAGAATATTGGTCACCTCCTTCCCCCGCCCCCAAACTCTCCCCCTCATAAAAAAGAGCACTGGACGCTCTGGAACGCAGTAGATATTGTAAAACAGGGTTGGGTTGGGTCGTTTGGGGGAGGAGACCAGACAGCGAGGTCATCGGTCTCGTAGGATTAGGGAAGGATGTCGGCCGTGCCCTTTCAAAGGAACCATCCCGGCATTTGCCTGGAGCGATTTAGGGAAATCACGGAAAACCTAAATCAGGATGGCCGGACGCGGGATTGAACCGTCGTCCTCCCGAATGCGATCGTAAAACAGGCAGTAGGGGTCGCGTGACTCTCTGGGGCCGACCTAAGTCATGGAGCGAAGTAATGCCTGTGTGTCAGTCGGTTGTGTGTAATCAACTCGTTAAGACTGGTCGACATGGAGACGTGGCGCAAGGCAGAAGGGAGCTGTCGTGTTTTGACCTCCTCATCACGTGATCGCGAAAGACGTTGCCCGTTCAGTTGGTGTCCAACGTGTCTAGAAGGAACGCTGCGCTAGTTGCAGTCATACAACATGGCGTAAGACCCATGGTCGTGGAAAGACCCTGACAGACAAGGACTGGAGACGAATATCGTGCCGCGCTTCGTCGAAGACAGTCGGTTACAAATACGACAGAAATTGCTGCTCTCAGTGAATGCACATCCAACTCAACCGGTTCCGAAGAGAATACAGCACAGGGAACAGCATGCTATGGAGGTTTGGAATGGCATACTTCCAAAAAGGCCATTGCTCACAATGGCAAAAAGAGCTCCACATGCTGAAAGGGCCAAACAACGCAGAAACAGGACACTGGAGGCAAAAAATAGTGCGAGGCGTCGAGTCCACAGGTGGCCCAGCGGGGTGTTTAACCAATGGTGTGCGGAGGTCGTAGTAAAGTCATAAAGTGTTTCTGTGATGTTATGTGTGTGCTGTTTGTTCAAAAATGGTTCAAATGGCTCTGAGCACTATGGTTGGTTGGTTGGTTGGTTGTATTTGGGGAAGGAGACCAGACAGCATGGTCATCGGTCTCATCGGATTAGGGAAGGATGGCGAAGGAAGTCGGCCGTGCCCTTTCAGAGGAACCATCCCGGCATTTGCCTGGAGTGATTTAGGGAAATCACGGAAAACCTAAATCAGGATGGCCGGACGCGGGATTGAACCGTCGTCCTCCCGAATGCGAGCACTATGGGACTTAACATCTGAGGTCATCAGAACTACTTAAACCTAACATAGGGACATTACACACATCCATGCCCGAGACAGGATTCGAACCTGCGACCGCACCAGTCGCGCGGTTCCAGACTGTAGCGCCTAGAACCGCTCGGCCACTCCGGCCGGCCGTGCTGTTTGTAAGATGACTTGGGCGCACTCATTTAGATCACCGGAAACATGAAACTTATCATTCGTGGTGGCCAAGTGTTGACCTTACATTCTTACGATGACTGTCCCATGGAGAGAAAAAAGCAGTAACCATATGAAATAGCGGTTCTTTTCTGATCCTACTCGTACTTTGCTCTTTCCCGTTTCAGTTACAGTTTCGGAACCGGGTTTGGCAATGAGCGCAACAGCTGGTGGCCGAAAGCTCCTCTGGACGCCTCCAGACCACACAGGACGGAATCGGTGTAACCCTCTGTCCGCCTCTAGTGTAAATCCCGTGTCGAAGTTTGAGAACGTTTTCTAAATGCTTGCGTAAGTGAGGCAGGTATCACATCCAGGTTGGCCGGTTCATCGTCCGTCGCCGTAAATCCGCCCTGAATCCTGGAAACAGCGCGTTAAAGCGCTCTGCTATCCGGATTGGTCATTTTTAACAACGGACGAAATTCAGAATCAGCATTTACCGCAATTTGGTCAGTTATACAGGATCTGTTCATCAATGAGCGGCTTGAGCAGGAACAAACTTGTGGATCCTCTTCATCACTGAGTCGACACCCTTTCATAAGGGCGTAGAGGTAGTGTTACAGGATGTTATTGTCACGTCTAATGGGGGTTTATCTTTCTCAGATTTTATTCTGTACCCAAAATGTAGCACACTGCCTTTTTTATAAGCCTATGGCGCCAGCTGTTTCATACAAAACCTATCGCAAAGGCTTCGACTCTATATTGTGCACTTGAGACTGCAGTTTCGGGTCGTCCCTCATGCAGACTTTTTCTAGAACGTTTCTAGTACATTTAAATTCAGCTGCAGGCTTTCTAAAACTTCCTAAACAAAGAAAGTGATAAAGCCACACTATTTCAGTTTATCCATCACTCACAACGTTTGAGGTGCGGTTTTTATGTACAGACTGTCATTTACCGACACTTAAGGATAACAAAGTGCACTAGAAACATTGCTTATTCACGCTTAAAAATCACTATAGCGACGTGGATAACGCCCAGAAAAGTAATTTAATATAAACATATGGGACCGAAAATGCAGAGAAATACGCCGAAAGTGGATGACAAACGTTGAACATGTGACGTCACATCCAAAATACGGAGGGTATTTGGAGCGCGTGATTGGACGGATGACTGAGCGATGCAATACTTGCATTCAATCAAACGGTGTAAACTTCGAATACCTTTCGTAAATCTGATCTACTGTAAACGCTCTTTCCTTCTCCTCCCTTCTTTTTCTAAAAAAAAAATGTTCAAATGTGTGTGAAATCTTATGGGACTTAGCTGCTAAGGTCATCAGTCCCTAAGCTTACACACTACTTAACCTAAATTATCCTAAGGACAAACACAGACACCCATGCCCGAGGGAGGACCCGAATCTCCACCAGGACCAGTCGACCTTCTTTTTCTATTTACAGACATTACGTAGTAAAGAAAGAGTAGATCATTTAATGACAATGCAATTCGGAATCTTACTGTCATTTAATTGTGACGCAATACGGTAGGTCTTTGTAGTACAGCACTTTGCAATAAACCAGCGGAGAGCGTGCGACCGGTAAAATCTTAATGTAAACGCATAATTGTCTCACGCGACCGAAACGATACTGCCTGGCAGACGCAAGACCCTGACCCCAAGCAGCATAGTCATGCGTCGTAGGCGATCAGCAACACCGACGTGAACACCTGACGTTGGTTTGGATGACAGGGTGCCACAGACCTACAAGCTCAATGGGTGCCCGTGCGGCGAGGCACGTCATCTGGTGACGTCACATGTTCAACATCCATTTTTGGGGTACTTCCCGACATTTCATCGAATGTGTGTAACATTAAATAACTTATCTCAGCCTCATATATAGCCCTTCGCACGTTTTCAACGTTAATAACGATCACGCTATGTACACAGTGATTCGGCTGCCGCTACCGATCCGTTGTATGCACATCTCTGTACGTTTATTCCATTTATACTATTATAGTACTTAATCTTTCGTAAATGGTTCAGAGGTTATACATTGATGAGCCAAAACATTATGACCACATGCTTAATAACTTGTTCGTCCGTCTTTGGAACAAAAGACAGCCGGCCGGGGTGGCCGAGCGGTTCTAGGCGCTACAGTCTGGAACCGCGCGACTGCTACGGTCGCAGGTTCGAATCCTGCCTCGGGCATGGATGTGTGTGATGTCCTTAGGTTAGTTAGGTTTAAGTAGTTCTAAGTTCTAGGGGACTGATGACCTCAGATGTCAAGTCCCATATTGCTCAGAGCCATTTGAACCATTTCAACCAAATACATCACCGACTCTACGTATCAGGAATCCGACAGTTTGTTGGTAGGTTTTTCGAGGTATGTGGCATCAGATGTCTATGCATAGGTCATGTAATTTGCGTAATTATGGGGCCGCTAATTTACGTATGCGGTGGTAGCGTTAAATAGTGACCCAGATGGAACCCATACCGTTTACATCAGGCGAATGTGGTCGCCGAGACACCAACGCGAGATCACTACAATGCTCGTCAAATCACAGTAGGGTGGTTCTGGCTCCGAGACACCGACAATTACACTGCTGAAAGATGACATCGCCTTCGGGAAAGACATCAAGCATGAAGGGATGCGGGTGGTTCGCAGGTGTCAGGGTGTCTTCGATTACTATCATAGGTGCCATGCAAGCGTAGGAGAAAGTCTCCCACAGCATAATACTGCTCCCACCGGCCTGTCCCAGTGCCGCGTAGCGCGTTGCACATTTCGAGCCACCGTTCGCTTCGATGACGGCGTTTGTGGAGATCACCAACGACGCAGTGAAGCAAAATTACGATTCACCCGAAGAGCCAACACGTTTCCATTGATCGACGGCAAAATCCCGATGGTTTCTGGAACACATACTGTATTCGAACATTATGAAGTACCTCGAAGAATACGATTTACTGACACATAGTCACCACGGATTCAGAAAATAACGTTCTTGCGGAACACAACTAGCTATTTATACTCAAGAAGTATCAAGTACTATCGACAGGGGATGTCAAATTGACTCCATATTTTTAGATTTTCAGAAGGCTTTCGACACCGTTCCTCACAAGCGTCTTCTAACCAAACTGTGTGGCTAAAGAATATCGCCTCAGTTGTGTGACTGGATTCATTATTTCCTATCAGAAAGGTCACAGTTGGTAGTAATAGACGGAAAAGTCATTGAGTAAAACAGAAGTAATATTCGGCGTTCCCCAAAGAAGTGTTACAGGCATTCTGTTGTTCCTGATCTATATTAACGACATAGCAGACAATCTGAGTAGCCTTCTTAGATTATTTGCAGATGAGGCTGTCATTTACCGTCTTGTAAAGTCATCATATGATCAACATGAATTGCAAAATGATTTAGATAAGATATCTGTGTGGTGCGAAAAGTGGCAATTGAGCCTGAATAAACTAAAGTGTGAAGTTCTTCACAGGAGTACTAAAAGAAATCCGCTAAATTTCCACTACGCGATAAGTCATACAAATCTGAAGGCTGTAAATTCAACTAAATACTTAGGGATTACAATTACAAATAACCTACATTGGAACGATCACATAGGTAATGTTGTGGGTAGAGCAAACGAAAGACTGCGGTTCATTGGAAGAACACTTGGAAGGTGCAACAGATCTACTAAAGAGACTGCTTACACTACACTTGTCAGCCCTATTCTGGAGTTTAGCTGTGAGAGTGGGATCTGTATCAGGTGGGACTGACGGATGATATTGAAAAAGTTCAAAGAAGGGCGTCTCGCTTTGTATTATTGCGAAATAGGGAAGATAGTGCCACAGACATGATACGTGAATTGGAGTGGCAACGATTAAAACAAAGGCGTTTCTGGTTGCGGCGAGATCTTCTCATGAAATTTCAATCACCAGTTTTCTCCTCCGATTGCGAAAACATTCTGTTGGCACCCACCTACCCAGGGAGAAATGATCATCACGATAAAATAAGAGAAATCAGTGCTCGCACAGAAAAATTTAAGTTTTGTTGTTTTAGATGATGAAACACACCTTATAAGGCAACGTTTCTGAGCCATTTACGAAATATTAAGTATTAAACGGAATAATCTTACAGAGACATCCGAAACCTGTACGACTACACCGCTAATTAAACGAAGAAGACTTGAGACACTTGTATAAATAATGCAGAAGTAATGTATATATTGGACCAAAAATACCGACTAACTCATGTCCTGTCCTCACTTGTATTTTTCGTAGTATAATTTCGTTTGTTGACAGTTGCCCAAAGTTCTGAGAAGGAACTTGTATCGACTACGTTGCTGTCACCTGTCTGGATACCGTTCCTGACACAGACGTTGTTTGGGTTTTACTAAACGAATCGGTAGGGTCAGTTGAATCAAGCTGTATTCGGAAATTAACAAATGAGGCATGTCAGCTTCGCAGACACTGATATGGACATTGGAAGTGCTCGGTTTGCTTCCGTCAGCCAGTCATAGCACAGGATACGGACGTCATCAATCACAGCAGATGACACAAAACAAAAGCTGTGGCTAGGTTTGGACCTCATAGCGCAGCTTAAAATGCTGCGAGTGGAACGAGAAACAATTAAATTAATATATTCAATGTGATGATGTGAAAAGAATCACGGTTACATTTATTTTGAGTCAGGGTAACGGAAGTGGAGGCATGAGAACACATTGTAGAGTACGGAGTTCTGATTACTATTCACGCAGCTTGTACGAACACTAAATCTCTTGTCACTGACGTGGGGTTACGCAGTATCCTTTGCTGTGATCAGATGACAGAAGCACGGCGGGCAGCTGCCATGTCTATTTCACTATTTTCAAAGCTGGCACGTCGTATTCGGTGATTTTCGTATCTATACTTGCATATTACGAGAACATACAGCTTCAATGATACATTACATTAAAGATTGTCCAATATGTGTCGTCTGTAGCAGGTGTGTTGTGGTAAAGTGTTAGGAAATGTGACGTCGGCATGTAAAAATGGAACCGCCATTAAAAAACAAACCCATTTCGCCGGTCAACTTCACACTTAAATAACACTACTGCAGAATTCGACCTAACGTTACACAAAAATTTAGATAAACACCTCGTTCGTACCAAACCGAAACATTCTCTGGTTCCCTTGTTCATCTCAGTACAATATTAACAAACAAACAAAATCGTGTTTCTTTCTATATACTTCATAAATTCCTGTCAAAGGCCGATAAAAGCTGTGTGCATGAATAGGAATTTAATCTTGCTTTTGGATTTCGTAAGCATGGTCCTACAGCGTACACAAAATAAACTGGGCACAGAAAATATTTCATGCCCTTTAAGATAGGCAACCCAACTTACATGATTTGCTTTGGGGTGGAGACTGAAAACTAGGTTGCCTATGTTAAGGTACAACAAATATTTACCTCGCCGATTTTATTGTGCCTACCCTATACAGTGATTCAGTGGGTAAACATCGAAGAAAATTCCGTCGATAATATTCAATTCATATTTTTATTAAGGAATTGAGGGGTAGTACTATTTGTCAGAGAGATATGTATGACTCCACAACCTACCAGATAATGTGCATTCCTCGAGAGCGGATTAAGTGAAATGTTTTCAACAAGCGGATCGATTTTCTTTTTCTTTAGATAACATAGTTGTGTGGAAGAGTATCCCAAATACAACGACTTATGTGAATCGACGGCAGCATGATGGAGGATTGTGGTACACCGATGCTACGATATCGAATGCCGTGCTACAGCAGACGACACGTACGAGGAGAATACTATGACGACGGAATCCTAGCCAAATAGGCTAAGGGGCACTTGATATACTTCGTTTTCCTAATATGTTAATTTTATAACGGAGAATACACAGATTTTAAAGTTTTTTACTGATTACTAGAAATAACTTTTATGGACAGCAGTCAGAACACACGACTACAACGGATGCTGTGCAAAGATAACGCCGCAGCAGAAGACCATATGAATTGACAACAACATGGCGGAAGAATCGTTATGGTACGCTATTACCATAACAACCAACGCCGCACAAAGATGATAGTACAGCAGACAACTTATAAGAAGCGGCTACCATGACGACAGCGTCCCAACCACACAGGCTAGGGGGCGCTTCATATACAGGGTGTTACAAAAAGGTACGGGCAAACTTTCACCAAACATTCCTCACACACAAATAAAGAAAAGATGTTATGTGGACATGTCTCCGGAAACACTTAATTTCCATGTTAGAGCTCATTTTAGTTTCGTCAGTATGTACTGTACTTCCTCGATTCACCGTCAGTTGGCCCAATTGAAGGAAGGTAATGTTGACTTCGGTGCTTGTGTTGACATGCGGCTCATTGTTCTACAGTACTAGCATCAAGCACATCAGTACGTATTACAAACAGGTTAGTGTTCATCACGAACGTGGTTTTGCAGTCAGTGCAATGTTAACAAATGGAGAGTTGGCAGATGCCCATTTGATGTATGGATTAGCACGGGTCAATAGCCGTGGCGCGGTACGTTTGTATCGAGACAGATTTCCAGAACGAAGGTGTCCCGACAGGAAGACGTTCGAAGCAATTGATCGGCGTCTTAGGGAGCACGGAACGTTCCAGCCTATGACTCGCGACTGGGGAAGACCTAGAACGACGAGGACACCTGCAATGGACGAGGCAATTCTTCGTGCAGTTGACGATAACCCTAATGTCAGCGTCACAGAAGTTGCTGCTGTACAAGGTAACGTTGACCACGTCACTGTATGGAGAGTGCTACGGGAGAACCAGTTGTTTCCGTACCATGTACAGCGTGTGCAGGCACTATCAGCAGCTGGTTGGCCTCCACGGGTACACGTCTGCGAATGGTTCATCCAACAATGTGTCAATCCTCATTTCAGTGCAAATGTTCTCTTTACGGATGAGACTTCATTCTAACGTGATCAAATTGTAAATTTTCGCAATCAACATGTGTGGGCTGACGAGAATCCGCACGCAATTGTGCAATCACTTCATCAACACAGATATTCTTTGAACGTTTGGGCAGGCATTGTTGGTGATGTCTTGATTGGGCCCCATGTTCTTCCACCTTGCTCAATGGAGCACGTTATGATGATTTCATACGGGATACTCCACCTGTGCTGCTAGAACATGTGCCTTCACATGTACGACACAACATGTGGTTCATGCACGATGGAGCTCCTGCACATTTCAGTCGAAGTGTTCGTACGCTTCCCAACAACAGATTCGGTGACCGATGGATTGCTAGAGGCGGACCAATTCCATGGCCTCCACGCTCTCCTGACCTCAACCCTCTTGACTTTCGTTTATGGAGGCATTTTAAAGCTCTTGTCTACGCAACCCCGGTACCAAATGTAGAGACTCTTCGTGCTCCAATTGTGGACGGCTGTGATACAATACGCCATTCTCCAGGGCTGCATCAGCGCATCAGGGCTTCCACGCGACGGAGGGTGGATGCATGTATCCTCGCTAACGGAGGACATTTTGAACATTTCCTGTAACAAAGTGTTTGAAGTCACGCTGGTACGTTCTGTTGCTGCGTATTTGCATTCCATGATTAATGTGACTTGAAGAGAAGTAATAAAATGAGCTCTAACATGGAAAGTAAGCGTTTCCGGACACATGTCAACATAACATATTTTCTTTCTTTGTGTGTGAGGATGTTTGCTGAAAGTTTGGCCGTACCTTTTTGTAACACCCTGTATACTATCGTCCACGGCAACGGCGTCCCTACCACAAAAGATAGAGGGACTACTCTGTCCACAAATGATGTGAAAAATGAATGGAAAAACAGTTGAAGCTTCCTGGCAGATTAAAACTATGTGCCGGATCGAGACTCGAGCACGGGACCTTTGCCTTTCGCGGGCAAGTGCTCTACCAACTGAGCTACCTAAGCATGACTCCGGCACACAGTTTTAGTCTGTCAGGAAGTTTCATGTCAGCGCACACTTCGCTGCAGAGTGAAAATCTCATTCTGGAAACATCCCGCAGGCTGTGGCTAAGCCATGTCTCCGCAGTATCTTTTCTTTCAGGAGTGCTAGTCCTGCAAGGTTCACAGGAGAGCTTCTGTAAAGTTTGGAAGGTAGGAGACGAGGTACTGGCGGAAGTAAAGCTGTGAGGACTGGGCGTGAGTCATGGTTGGGTAGCTCAATTGCCGGCACAGTGGCTCAGCGTGTTCGGCCAGAGGGTTAGCAGTCCTCTGTAATAAAAGAACTGAGTTAATCAATCAACAACCAACTTAAACCGATGTCTTACCATGTCCGCCCCGAGCAGATGCAAAGAACGAAATCGAACAAAGAGATTTAAAAAAATGTGTCAATAAATCGTTTAATAAAAAAAAAGTTTGCAGAGCACTTGCCCGCGAAAGGCATAGGTCCCGAGTTCGAGTCTCGGTCGGGCACACTGTTTTAATCAGCGAAGAAGTTTCATTTCAACGCACACTCCACTGCAGAGTGAAAGTCTCATTCGGGGATAACAGTTACCTGAATTTTAAATAATTTATCGAGATTTAATTACTTATAATTATTATTTGTTATTTATTATGTTTTATATTAAACTGGAACAAACTTTAAAATTTACGATTTCTTGCTTAAGCATGTAGCTACCGTTGGTCACCGAGGAGGGCGTTACCGTCTGCCCACGTGTTGTTGGCCGTTATTTAAGCTGAAGCAGAGAGCCAACCATGCATAGTTACCAACCGTGCACAGGCAGGGTGACGACTCCAGCGAGCGACCAAATGGGTACAAGAATCTGTTTATTTATGTAACTTTCACTAATTGCTTGTAGATTACGTACATGATTACTTACTAATATTATAATTTTACAGTGTAAATTGCCCTGAAGATGACCCCATCGCAGTTTGAAACCGGTTGGCGGCAAAATAAATAATGTGATTGTGACTGACATTTTGAATAATGGATCGATTTTTGCAGTGTAACGGTACTTTCACTACCGCGCCTCCGCCAGAGCTAAGATGTGATTTACGATCGCGTATGCAGAAGAGCGCTGCGTCAGCGACAGATTTTCATAAGTAATTTTGATCTTCTTTTACTCTTGCGTAGGTGCTTGTCTTAACAACTTGTTGATACTCTGCTGTTATCTTGTCTTCATACGTTTAAGACGTGTATTTTTTTGGCGCTGATGTTAAAGAATGATTTTATATGGAAATTAAAACTATGTTATGAAACGAACACACGGTGTCTTCAAGTTATTTCAGTGGTGATTCGCAGTGGTTATAGCGAAATTTATAAATTAATCCAGACAGTGAGAACTTCAAGAAATTTTCATCAGACGGAGAACAAGAGGACCAGTGAACAATGAAAAAAGGACATCCTACAAGAAAATCAAGAAGTATTCTAGATGCAGCCACGAAGACTATATTATAATAGATACTACGTTTCTGACAGAATTACAAGGTAAATTTCAACTTATTTCTGATGCTATTTCCTCACAGTCGCTTTTTGTAGTGTTGCCGACCCGGTCTGCCATTCACGGTCAAATTACAGCACTATCTCGAGCAGTAATACGAAGTCCACGTTATCCGTAAGTTATTCCACCAAAATTCAAACCCCAATCAGATTTTCTATTTTGTATTTTCACGGCAGAACCTCGAGAAAAGGAAACACTACAGCAGCCGGACCTACAAATGTGGAAAAAGACGTGACCTTGTCCGGGGCCACTCCACTGCAGCAAATACACTGAAATCTGAGTCGCAAGAACTTTTTGTTTTTCTTTTGTGTTTCGTTTTTTCGTCGGTGCCGCTGCTGGCGATGCGGGGCGCCCTCTCCGAGGATATTAATATCTGGAGCGGCCCGCGCGGCCTGTCTCATTACGCGGTGTATTCAGTTTAAGCACATCTCGCGCGCCCACTGACGCGGACAACCTTCATTTCGCCGTCTCCGAGTAGCGATAGCTGCCTGCAGACGTTCGTTCCATTTAAAGTGCTCCTGCGCCCCGCCCCACTCCTTTTCTTCCGAACTTTCCATCCGGCGCGGCGCGGCGCGGCGGTGAAGTTGCGAAAGCGAAAATAAAATTCAATTTTCCGCGCCAAGTAACCGAACGCGGGCCATCATACCGAGCTACGACCCCGGGCTCGGCATTTGGGACGCCCTAATGCGGCGCGCACGCCCGGCGGAAGCGTGTTTACGTGTGAGTACGTAATGCGTCTGCGGCCCCACGCTCAGGCCTTCCTTCCGACAGAAGAAAAAAAGAAATATATACGCGGAGAGAGCACGGACGAATTATGCATAACGTGTTCATCATGGAGCGCTTTGCCTCTGACTTCGGAACGGTGTGACAGGCGCAAATGTGTCCGACCCATACGGCAACACTAAAGTGGTTCTTACGAACTTACTGCTCCAGAAAGTAATGTCTAGTACTGAGTGTCTAAATTCTTACAAGACTCATACATCCACTGCGAACTCTGCTACGATTGTGCAGTCTATGCTACTGGCCGTTAAAATTGCTACACCACGAAGATGTGCCGCAGACGCGAAATTTAACCGACAGGAAGAAGATGCTGTGATATGCAAATGATTAGCTATTCAGAGCATTCACACAAGGTTGGCGCGGGTGGCGACACCTACAACGTGCTGACATGAGGAAAGTTTCCAACCGATTTCTCATACACAAACAGCAGCTGACAGGCGTTGCCTGGTGAAACGTTGTTGTGATGCCTCGTGTAAGGAGGAGAAATGCGTACCATCACATTTCCGACTTTGATAAAGGTCGGATTGTAGCCTATCGCGATTGCGGTTTATCGTATCGCGACACTGCTGCTGGCGTTGGTCGAGAGCCAATCACTGTTAGCAGAATACGGAATCGGTGGGTTCAGGAGGGTAATACGGAAAGTCGTGATGGATCCCAACGGCCTGGTATCACTAGCAGTCGAGATGACAGGCATCTTATCCGCATGGCTGTAACGGATCGTGCAGCCACGTCTCGATCCCTGAGTCAACAGATGGGGACGTTTGCAAGACAACAACCATCTACACGAACAGTATAGGACGTTTGCAGCAGCATGGACTATCAGCTCGGAGACCGTGGCTGCGGTTACCCTTGACGCTGCGTCACAGACAGGAGCGCCTGCGATGGTGTACTCAACGACGAACCTGGGTGCGCGAATGACAAAACGTCATTTTTTCGGTTGAATCCAGGTTCTTTTTACAGCATCATGATGGTCGCATCCGTGTTTGGCGACATCGCGGTGAACGCACATTGGAAGCGTGTATTTGTCATCGTCATACTGGCGTATCACCCGGTGTGATGGTATGGAGTGCCATTGGTTACACGTCTCGGTCGTCTCTTGCTCGCATTGGCGACACTTTGAACAGTGGACGTTACATTTCAGATGTGTTACGACCCGTGGCTCTACCCTTCATTCGATCCCTGCAAAACTCTACATTTCAGCAGGATAATTCACGACCGCATGTGGCACGTCCTGTACGGGAATTTCTGGATACAGAGAACGTTCGACTGCTGCCCTGGCCGGCACATTCTCCAGATCTCTCACCAACTGCAAACGTCTCGTCAATGGTGGCCAAGCAACTGGCTCGTCACAATACGCCAGTCACTACTCTTAATGCATGGGCAGTTGTACCTGTACACGCCATCCAAGCTCTGTTTGACTCAATGCCCAGGCGTATCAAGACCGTTACTACGGCCAGAGGTGGTTGTTGTGGGTACTGATTTCTCAGGATCTATGCACCCAAATTTCGTGAAAACTCAATCACATGTCAGTTCTAGTGAAATATATTTGTCCAATGAATAGCCGTTTATCATCTGCATTTCTTCTTGGTGTAGCAATTTTAATGGCCAGTAGTGTAAATAATAACAGTTTTAAAATGGCATATAGTAGTAAAATGATTAGAGTGTCTGAAGTGGCATTGTGAGTGACTAATAGTAACTATGAACTAACAATGTTAACATTGGGAGCACTTGTACTGCTGCAGCTGCTGCCACTAATACTAATACTAATACTAATAATAACAATAATGGTAGTGACGGATACAAAAAGGATTTATAGGTGTACAAGAAAGATATTTTTTGGTATAGCGAGTCCTGGGAAAAGGAAATTTAAGGCTGGTTGGACAGAAGGATGTACAACGGGAACGAGTGCGTATATGTACACTGGTAACCATTGTTGTTGCTTTAGTACATATGTCGTTAAGTGTCTTCTGAAGCTGGAGACGTTATTCAGTTCTCTAATGTAATGTGGGAGGTTATGTCAGAGTCGGTATCCTGCAACTCAGAAGGGTTTCGAGAAAGTGGCTGATCAACGGAATGGGACAGAAAGGATTCTGCTCTGATGAGAATGGGCGTCTGCCATGATGTTCAGACAAGAGAGAGATATGTTCGTTGAGAGGAAAGTACAGAAGAGATATGACCAAAGGGCCACAGATATAACGAACACAGGCATTCATAACCAGTTCCAGTAGTCGTGAGCTTTCATGAAAAAGGCCTCGCAGGATAACATCGCTATAATCAATAACTGAAAGTATAAGTTTCTTTTTCAAGTCAAGAGGAAACAGCTTTTTATATTTCTATAGCGCATGGGGAGATACTGAAGCCTTCTTGCACAACGCAGTTATGTGCTCAGTCCAATTTAGTTTTTCATCTGATAGTCTCATGGGTAAAGTAGAGAAGTTCATATTTATTCCATTTAAGGCGAAATATGATAGGTCGATATCTCGGACTACTAAGTCTAGAATGAGCAGTCAGTACCACTTGGGATCTGAATGGCTAAGTCAATTTCAGTACCTGAATGGATGTCAAATAACGAAATTTTGTGTATTCTGCGCAGAACTGTAATTAAAAATGCACATGATCAAATTTGTTGATGATTTAGGACTATACAAGATGTGAACACAGAACTTCGACTTCTGGCGGCAGCAATGGCTCCCTCTCGCTTGGCCATAGAGGCGTGAAGTTGGACGACCGATAATGATACATCTCAGGTTGTCACTTCAGCACATCCAAGATCTAATGCATTCTCTCCAAATTACGAACGAGCCAGCTGGCCGGCCGAAGTGGCCGTGCGGTTAAAGGCGCTGCAGTCTGGAACCGCAAGACCGCTACGGTCGCAGGTTCGAATCCTGCCTCGGGCATGGATGTTTGTGTTGTCCTTAGGTTAGTTAGGTTTAAGTAGTTCTAAGTTCTAGGGGACTAATGACCTCAGCAGTTGAGTCCCATAGTGCTCAGAGCCATTTGAACCACTTGAATCGAGCCAGCTGTGCGAACCAGCTGTGTGAACCACTGGCGATTCTGCTATGTACCCAGTGGCATACATGCCATCACGCCAGGTGCTGTGGCAGTCTGACGGTGACGTGTGCAGACTGGACATGCCTGCGAGTGCCTCGATATTGAAACGTCTTCGCCAACATGTTGAATCTTGTTTTCGTCGGCGATGCGTGTTGTCTGCTCTTTCGGACAAGGAAAGGAAAGGGAGAGGATAACTGCTTTCAGCTGCTTTGTGATATTACGCAAAATGAGCGGCGACGAGTAAAAATGCGTACCGGACTGGGATTCGGCGTACTGAGATAGTCCGTGCAGTTGCGATAACACTGTGCCCCGGATGGCGGAATTTGCGTCACGTCTGATGGGGATAGTGACCGTTACACTTCGAGCGCCGAGCGGGAAGGTCCTTGTTCATTTCACTTGCCGCAGCGTCGCTTGTGTGCAGTTTTCCTCTTTAGTGTTTTTCTGTCTGACGAATGAGCCGCAGCGCCTGCGCTCCGCCTTTGTCTGTTTGCGTTCGTCTACTTGCAGCGGCGTCGGCCGCTCCGCTATGGTTCCCATAGTTTCGACGTGTATTCCACGAAAAGGTGCTGTGAGCTTCACTTTCGATAAAACAACGCGACACGTGCAACCCGGGTCTCTATAAATCCACGATTGGTTAGTCGATACGTTTCATGCGAACTCTGATCAGGTCCACAGCACTTATTTTGACGCAGACGAGTACGTGTTCTACGTGAAATTTATGGATCCCCTTCACGCTGAAAGATTATTGTCGTGACATGGTTCTCAAGTCCCGTTTTAATATCAGGATAATTTCGTTAGTATGGAGTGATTCGCATATGTTGAAATTGACTACACCAATTTTCGAGTGTTCAACCTCCGGCCGGAAGTTGAAAAAAAAATGTTCAAATGTGTATGAAATCTTATGGGACTTAACTGCTAAGGCCATCAGTCCCTAAGCTTACACACTACTTAACCTAAATTATCCTAAGGACAAACACACACACCCACGCCCGAGGGAGGACTCGAACCTCCGCCGGGCCGGCCGCACAGTCCATGACTGCAGCGCCTCAGACCGCTCGGCTACGGAAGTTGATGACAACTTTCTAAAAGACATATTGACTCCTTCTGGTAACGTGAAAAATGACCGTCGTAAACGTTGGCCTACTCAACATATATTACAGTGTTAGAGTGGAATTCGTCCCGTGGAAATGTGTGTCAATTTCACTAGTTCATCACATTTACAGATGTGTAGTTGCCGCGTTCGTGTCATGTATACTGGTCAAGAGGGAAACTGCTCACTATGTAGTGAAAGTGGACACGTTCGGTCTAATTGTCCGCGGAAGATTTCTGTGTTAAAGCCGTCGTTAGTGCAGCGTCGCAAATTAACGGTTACCGATCTTTCTCCTTGTTATATCCTAGCCAGTAATACCACCCGAGCCCGCTGCCAAAAGGTTGGCAGCATCAAAGTCCGGACGCCGTCCGCATAAGCAGCGCCAGCGAGACAGGAAATCGCCGCAAGTCTGCGCGCGCCACCGCTGGCTTCTGGCTTCTTAAGCGCTGGAGTCGCGAGCGCTAGGACAGTTCTGTATTCGCCGCTCAGTTGTATTCTCGCCACCGAATTGTGTACTTGCTAGTCAGTTGTGTGTTCATCGCAGCAGAGTTGTTGTTTGTCGTCAGCCGACGCTGACCTAGCCGCTCCGACTCGAACTAGACAGATCTCTGTAGACGCGGAGTTCACTATTGTGTTTCTGTATCTTCGTCAATAAAGATAAGTACCGACTTTTATTTAATCAGAGTGTTTGGGTTTTCATCTTTCTGTTCACTGTTCCAGCGGACCGGTCGGCCCGCTATTAAAAGTGTGGCGGTGACTTCGTAAGCCGTTTCTACAGCGAATTGTTTGTCGCTACGAACACCGCCACAAAACTCCTTTCACTCCCGGCGTCGGATCTACTTTCGTTTCGGATCATATTGAACGAAAAGACAGTTCTGATAGCCGGCCGGTCTGGCCGTGCAGTTCTAGGCGCTTCAGTCTGGAACCGCGTGACCGCTACGGTCGCAGGTTCGAATCCTGCCTCGGGCATGGACGTGTGTGATGTCCTTAGGTTAGTTAGGTTTAAGTAGTTCTAAGTTCTAGGGGACTGATGACCACAGATGTTAAGTCCCATAGTGCTCAGAGCCATTTGAACAGTTCTGATATCGTGATGCCAGCCGGTGTGGCCCAGCGGTTCTAGGCGCTTCAGTCTGGAGCAGCGCGACCGCTACGGTCGCTGGTTCGAATCCTGCCTCGGGCATGGATGTGTGTGATGTCCTAAGGTTTAAGTAGTTCTAAGTTCTAGGGGACTGATGACCTCAGATGTTAAGTCCCACGGTGCTCAGAGCCATTTGAACCATTTTGAAATCGTGTTAATGAATTTCCGCCTTTACCTCCGTAACAGGTTTAGTATCCTTTTGCCCCAACAGTGCAACAGTGACAAAGAAGCTACATCGCACTCCGGATGGTGAGGGAAAGGATTTGGCTGGGCCTTCTTTTGCCCCAACCTTCCCCGCATCGATTGTATCCCCTGCTCCTCCCATCCGTGGTACAGTGAGTGGCGAAGAAGCTATCTCCAGAATCTCTCCTGCTCGCGATGTGAGCTGCCTGTATGTCGAGAGGGAGGGGTGTCCCCCTTCGTCTTTGTGTCTGCCGTTACAGTCTGAGTCGTGGCAATGTCCTCGTGCTCCTTCACCTTCAGCCGCTGACAACTTCCTGAATTTACCGCTCTCAGCAACTCCGAATGATAATAAAAGCCAATCGTGGTGACCGAGTGGTTCAAGGCGTTACAGTCTCGAACCGTGCGACCGCTACGGTCAAGGGGACTGACGACCTCAGTAGTTAAGTCCCATAGTGCTCAGAACCATTTGAACTATTTTTTTTTCTTTTTTTGAGAATATAATTAGCGACAAAGTATTACCTGTTGCACTGGTGGTTCCACAGAATGCCTCCGCCTTAGTGACTGGACCTGCATTACTTGACCATTGTTCTGAGAGGCAGAAAGCTGTTACTATGACTCCCCTCCCACACCACCGTCTGCGAAAGCCGCCTATGCGCGTGGCCGACAGAAACATCGTATACAACCTGACCATGAGGTGGCATATAAGGGGGTTCTGGTCCCCTGGTCCCCTGATGTCTGATTCCTCTGTGGACTCCGCAATGGACTTTGACGCTCAGCTGTCAATTCTGCTCGGTACGTTCCATACGTCCCTGTTAACTGTGGTCAGTGACCCAAGCCTACACGTTCCTTTCCTTAAATGTTGATAGTGTGAAATCAGAATTTCGATTGGCTTAGCTGCGTCAGTTCATTTATGATTCATGTGCGGACATAGTATTCTTTCAGGAGGTGTTACTTAGGCATTTATCCTTATCCGGTTTTCGTATGATCTTAAATGCAGCACCCTAATATTTTACGGGAATCGCCTTATTGTTACGCGAAGGCAGCCCTATTGCTGAGGTGGAAGTGTTGGATTCCGACACGGGCATAGGTAGTCAAGTTTTTAATCTTACCTTTAATCTTACCTTTGCGATAATAAATGTGATTGATATTGTCATGCAAAACATGAGACAAAATAGTGCTATGAACAATTCCGATATCCGGCACCTCGTTACTGGCATATTTCAATCTCTCTCTCCCTAAATTATGGCGGCTTTAAAAGTATTGCAGTGGGATGCGAGATCGGCTAATTCCAATAGAGAAAGCTTGCAACGAGAACTGTTCGTAAGTCAGCCTGATATCGTTCTGTTATGTGAAACTTGGTTCAAATTCGAACGAACTGTTCGCTTTCATAATTATTCTATAGTAAGGGAAGACCGTCTCGATGGGTGGGGTGGCGTAAATATACTGGTAAAAACTTCGCTGCCGCATCGACCACACCCGTTACACGTACCTGTCACCAACCTTGAATTAGTTGCTGTGGAGATACGAACTGCCCACAAAACCTTTACAGTTTTCTCGTTGTATAACGCTCCCCACCACAGTATCGTGGAAGATGACTGGAGGCAATAAGTCAGCTTCGTCCTCTCTTTATCGTAGCTGGAGACGTGAATGCCCACCATGTAGCGTGGGGAGAAGACGTGACAGACAGGAACGGCAGGACCTTGATAAGCGTGATCGAAGATAATAACCTAGTGATACTCAACGATGGCTCTGCTACTGTGATAACTTCACCTCTCCGTAGACCCTCCGCAGTTGATGTAACTCTTTGCACCCCCTGCTTTACTGAAATATCTAATTGGTGCGTTAAAAAGGATTCAATGGGATCCGATCATCTCCCAATAGAGTTTCACATTAACATCAACGTCGATACTACTTACATCTGTTACTCTAATAGTACGTGGAAAATCAAGTAAGCCAATTGGGCCTCTTATAAGGAAACGGTTCGGCGGCACTCGCAAATACGAGACGTGACTTACGGGACGAAGATGCATACCCAGTTTTACTCAATGCTATGAACGTCGCAGCTGGCATCAGCATCCCTAAGAAAAAAAAGTTTACAGTAATGAAGTACCGTTCTCCTCCTTGGTGGAATTCTGAATGCTCTCGGGAAGTTGCGAAGCGACGACTCGCCTTGAAAACCTATCGTCAGAATCCTTCATTGGACAACTTCTTGGCTGTGCAAAAAGTGAATCCACGAGTTAACTGTGGTGTCACCGCCAGACACCACACTTGCTAGGTGGTAGCCTTTAAATCGGCCGCGGTCCATTAGTACACGTCGGACCCGCGTGTCGCCACTGTCAGTGATTGCAGACCGAGCGACGCCACACAGCAGGTCTAGAGAGACGTCCTAGCACTCGGTCCAGTTGTACAGCCGACTTTGCTAGCGATGCTACACTGACAAATACGCTCTCATTTGCCGAGACGATAGTTAGCATAGCCTTCAGCTACGTCATTTGCTACGACCTAGCAAGGCGCCATTACCAGTTTATATTGAGATTGTTATGAATGTATCAACAAGAGCTATGTTCTCCAATTATGGATTAAAGTTAAGTATTCCAAGAACTACGTTCTTTTCTTATTAGACTCAATTAGTTTACCTAGTTCCAGACCTCACGCCAGTCTGCGTGAGATTAAACGCGTGCATTTCGGCCTCCTCTAGCAACACGGTGTTGGCTCTTCTGTCAACACTTCATTAACAAATTCCTGAAGAAAACCAAGAAGGACGGTTTGAAACAATTTTGCCTGTCCCTAAATAATGAAACCAATATGGCAAGCATCTGGCATAAAATAAAAGCTTTTAGAACAAGAAGACTGTGTTCCTCCCCTCCTGCTACCACGGCCTGGTTAGAGGAATTCATAGATACAATCGCTCCTCCCACGGTACCATTTTTAAACCATCGGTTCCCTGCTGAAGAAGACCGCTATCATGTTCTCCTTCATCCTTTCTCTAAAGAAGAACTCAACGAAGCTATTAAAGTATCGAGCGACAGTTGCCCTGGCATTGATCATATACACTACTCTATGCTTGCACACCTGCCTATAGAAGCGAAAGACTTTCTCTTGAACATTTTTAATCGGTACTGGATGAAGAAAGACCTCATATGAATATGGAAGACGTAAGTAATAATTCAAATTCTCAAAAGTGGTAAAGATCCAAATGTCGGTACTAATTATGGACCTATTGCCTTGTCGTCGTGTGTTGGAAAAACACTGGAACGAATGGTAAAAAGGAGACTAGAATGGTGCCTTGAAAAAAGTAATTTGTTGCCTCGGAGTCAATAAGGCTTCAAAAAAGGCGAAGGGACCATGGTAACCTGTTTTTGCTTAATATGGATATCACGTCAGCCTTTCAAACGAAAGAGACAGCAGTGGCAGCTTTTCTTGACGTTAAGGGTGCATATGATCACGTACAAATACCGCTACTCTTGGACAAGCTCGCAGGATTCGGAATTCCTTCACGGATGATCTACGGTATCAGTACCCTGATAACGATCTACGTCCGTTTCAAAGGTACCATGATCGGACCTTTTTATGTCTCCCAGGGCTTGCCGCAAGGTGCAATTTTAAGTCCTCTCCTGTATACTCTATATACGCACGACCTAGAACGCATACTTACTCCCCCCACAACACTCCTACAGTATGCTGATGATATATGTGTTTATTCTACTGCTGCTTCATATCTTCAGGCCAAAACGGCATTAACCACAACCATCGCACACATCGATGAGTGGCTCTCTATCAATGGGCTGGAGATCTCGGCTGAGAAATCAGCAGTCGTTCCCTTCTCCAAGTCGACGACAGCTCGCACTGAAGATCACATTACCTGTGGCAAGTACACCTTCCAAATAAAATCTCACGTTCGATTTGTGGGGATGATTTTTGACTCTCGGTTAAGCTGGGCGCCCCACATTCGATCCACCTTTACCAAGTGTGAAGAAGGTTTAAATGTAATCAGATCACTCACTCGTGTCTGGTGGGGAGCGCACCAGAGTGTTTTACTCACCATGTACCGAGGGATAATTCGATCTTGATTAGACTATGGCTGTCAATTCAACCACACTGCGTCAAAGATTCATCTCTCCAAATTAGATACTCTTCAATATAGAGCCATTCGTATCTGTCTTGGAGCCGTGCGATCGACGCCCACCAACGCCCTTTTAATAGAAGCAGCGGAGATGCCCTTGAGCATTAGGCGCCAAATGTTATCGGATAAATTCTACATTCAAGGCATGGCCATTACGGACAGTTCCGTCAAACAAGCGGCAACCTTAGGCACCGTCCTGGATCAGCACCTTCCTTATACAGACTACTTACGTGAAGTCAAGGATCACGCAAGACAACAATGGCAGGAAATGTGGAACGTTTCTCAACAGACAAAAGGCGGTTATTACGCAGTGCTACAACCTCGGATTCCTTCACAGACGTGGTTCATGAGGACACATCTGGACCGATCCACGATTTCTACCATCATAAGACTCCGCTTCAATCATGCCTCTTTCCCACAACATCTACATCGGATCAACGTTTACAGTTCACCAGCATGTGAGTGTGATCCTGAGTCGGAAGCTGATGTCAACCACATCTTATTTATGTGCCCCAAATTTGACCGTGAACGGTTGGTCTTTCTGACGACATTGCTGAGTATGGGCTACCATCTTCCTCAATCAGCTTCTTCTCTTTTGTGTACTAAAGACGTTCGTCTATATAAAGTGATAGTTAACTTCATCAAGAGTACTGGTTACAATCTGTAGGTTTTAATATGTACGTAAATTATAAATATGTCTTGCTGATGAAGATATTTCAGAATTGGTGTGAATTGTAAGCCAAGACACTTTTAAGTATTTTCCAATTCAATTCAATTCAATTTTTAAAACGTTATGTACAAAACTGTAACAGTTAAGCTGTTTTTTCTTGTAAATATGCATTTCTAAATTTGTTTATTCAATTATGTGTACATTGTCACTATGTGTTGCCGATGGCTAAATTGAGTACACACTCAAGGGCCAAATAAACAAAACAAAACAAAAGCAGCTGCTACCGAGAAGTGGGAGCAGCATAGAAGAAGAAGAGCTGGTATGTTAAACCTCGCACTGCGCTGTATTCCGATTAGCATACAGTGAAATGAAAACCAAGCATAAAGTCAACGAGGCCGTTTGCGAGAAGGTACGGTTGCTGAGGTTAGGGCATTTCAAGCAGAGCAGTCACTGCAAGAAAACTTTCAACCATTTACTGAATCTCTCGACGAACTCTCAGCGAATTGCCACAGCGAGGTCGATGACGCTATTGCCGGTTTCATTAGCCGTTACAGCGACGCAAGTACAGACAAAACATTCGGTGTCATGAAAAACCATACATGTAGGGCACGCAGCCTGTAATTTTAAATGATAAAACAGTACAGATCGGCGATAAACAAAGAACACACAGCCTGCTGAACCTTATTTTCCTAAGACCCACAAAACTGTAAATCATTCGCTTAAAGAGGTGAAATGCATCGTGTAATATCGCTTTTGACTGATCCACATATGAATGCAAAAAGTCGAAGCAATGTGAAATACAAATCCATTATAAAACCTATACTGGATGGTGGAAAAAATGGCAGTGGTGATGGTATTGACATTCAGCATAAAAGACTGAGCAATCGACACCCGCAGTATACACACATATCAAAAAACGTTTTGCATTACCTCGGTACCGAGAGTTCCGGAACCTGTATAGAAAATCTGAATAGATATCAACATCATTTCCGCCCCTTTTATTGCTCGTCAAAACCACACATTACATGTTGTACAGCCATACAGCGAGACCTTCAGATGTGGAGTCCAGATTCTTGTATACACCGGTACCTCTAATTTCCAGTAGCACGTCCTCTTGCATTGATGCATGCCTGTATTCGTCGTGTCATACTATCCACAAGTTCATCGTGGCACTGTTGGTCCAGATTGTCCCACTCATCTACGGCTTGGATCCCTCAGAGTGGTTGGTGGGTCACGTCCTCCATAAACAGCCCTTTTCAATCTATCCCAGGCATATCCGATAGGGTTCATGTCTGGAGAACATGCTGGCCACTATAGCTGAGCGACGTCGTTATCCTGAAGGAAGTCTTTCACAAGATGTGCAAGACGGGGGCGCGAATTGTCGTCCATGAAGTCGAATGCCTCTCCAATATGCTGCCGATATGATTGCACTATCGGTCGGAGGACGATGGCATCCACGTATCGTACAGCCGTTACGGCGCCTTCCATGACGACCAACGACGTACGTCGGCCCCACGTAATGCCACCCCAAAACAGCAGGAAACCTACACCGTGCTGCACTCGCCAGAGAGTGTGTCTAAGACGTTCAGCCAGACCGGGTTGTCTCCAAACACGTCTCCGACGATCGTCTGGTTGAAGGCATATGCAACACTCATCGGTGAAGAGAACGTGATGCCAGTCCTGAGCGGTTCATTCGGCATGTTTTTGATGTGCGTATATTACGACGACCCAAATGAGCTAAAAGACCGGCTACGACTGCTCATAGCATCAGCTGCTGCTGATAAGACAGCTCATTCGAATTAAGTTGTTTCAATAATTTCTGAGCTCGAATAAGTATGGAGGCTGTAATCAAGAATTTCACAAACTGGCACGCAAAATATTCTCTCGAAGATATTTTATGATTAAAGGTTAGGACGACATGTGGCAGGCGGATGTTACGGACGTGAGGGAATATTCATGTGTGAGTAACGGATTCACATACATCGAAGAGCTGAATAAACTGGTGCATCTGTCTAATATCGTGTAAAGTCCCCGCGACGACGCAGAAGTGCCGCAAAACGACGACCTGGATTCGACTAATGTCTGAAGTAGTGCTGGAGGGAACTAACACCCTGAATCCTGCAGGGCTGTTGAAAGGTGGCTACACTGAGCCACAGCGCCAGAGATTGCGCCAAAGAGTATTATTCAGCCGCCTCCACTGGCAGTTCTTGTCGAGAATTCGTGGTGGAGAGTGCTTGTTGAGATGTTGCAGTAGCGAGTCGTAGTTGAGAAGTTGCGGTAGTGAGTGCTTGTTCGGAATTTGTAGTATTGTTTTGATGGGCTAGACACCAGATGTTATTGGATTAGGGATGCTGTAATGTGCTTTTCGTCAATATATATGAAGGTAAAAAATTCCTTTTTTTCTCATTATTTCAATGTCTTAAACAATAATGCCTCTTGGTCACAGGTTCAGTCAACAAAGCCTCTGGCTCGTGTTCTTGTATTAGACTGTATTTCTGGTTTCTATGTGCAATTATAGTATTTCTGGTTTTTTTTTAAATTACTTCAGTATAAATGGTGTTTAAAATATCTGGTCTTATTGAGGAAGAACCGTGCCAGATGTGTACGTTGAATCATACTTCCACACACAGATCAGCTACACTTGTGTTTTGTTGTTTCCTAGGTTTCATAGTTGCTGGGGACTTAATTAATTAATTGTGTTAACGGAAATTTCGTTTCATTCTTTGTTGTTGTTCTATGCAGTCAGATTGCGTACAGATACTAGTCAGGGCCAACCGGTACGAGACTTCGTAGCCGGACAGTCAGCTACTAAAGATTAAAAAAGTATTTGCAATCCTTAAATAATTAAGCCCCCATGCACGTGGCGACCGCTGCTTCGGATCATCCCTTGGTATCTTCTGATTGTAAAAATAGCAGACAGTAGTATTGTTGTAGTAATTTGTAGTTTAGTAATTGTAGTCTATATTGCATGTGTAGATTTGGTAATTGTCATTCTTCTAATGGTATTTTTTGCAGAATTTAATTTTTGTTGTCTTGTATACGGGTTTGACAATTTTGTGCAATTATGAAGATTTCAATTGTTTGTTAACCGTGTTTGAGGGAAGCATTTCGTGTGAATGATATTGTTGGTGATAAAGTGTCATTGTGTGTAATTTTCATATAGTGACGAGTTTTGTATGTTTTGTAAATGATTACGCGATCGATGAAAAAGGTAAAAATGATGGATAACCAGAATGACGAAATTGTTAACATGGCGAACTCGCCAACACAGGAGATCAGGATGATGAATAATGGAGTTGAAAACAATTTAATAAGCAGGGAAAATAGTCCAGAACCAATTCAAAATTTTTCACAATCAAAACATTTTCAGAATACGAGATTAACGACAGAAGATTCTGGGATAGTATCGAAAACAGATAGCTTTACTGCTATGACGAAAGAAGTCGATTTTGCGGGAAATGTTAGGGGTGAAAAAAGTTTCGAACCAGTTACTATGGAGCAGTTAATGAGTGCAATATTAAATTTGGGATCACAGTTGGAATCTGAATTACAAATAGTGGGATCACAAATAGGAAGAATTAAAACGAAGATGGAAACTTTGACAACACGATTAGACTCACGAATAGGGACACGTTTCAAAAATACGAAAGATGAATCAAAGAAAGAAATTAGAGAAGCAGTACAACCGATTTTGAATGCTCACAATAATAGTTTAATTTCAATAGAAATTAGACAAGAGGAACGGGACAGAGAACAGGAAGAAAGAGATCGCGTGATAGTACAAAAATTTTCAGAGCTAAATTTACAATGTGCACACGATAAGGAAGAAATACTTGAAAGAATCGAGGAATCCGTACCAAATGACAGAATAAATAACTTAGCGCAACAGTATGAACAGTTAACTACTAAATGTGACAATACCGAAACCCGAGTCGCGAACCTTACGGAAGACGTAAATAAACAGAAAGAAAAAATAGGTGACTCATCGGAAAGAGTTGAGGAGATCTCAGATAAATTGACAAGTCTTAGTTTAAATGGGGACAGAGATTCAGATGATACAGCTCCATTGCCATTTGCAGAAACCGAAGAGTACCAGAACATAAATAAACATGTTAAAAATCAAGGAAAACTTAATGAACGCGTCAAAAGGGAATTTGAGGCATTACGAAAGCAAGTCAAACAAATTGAAGGCGAAATCGTAGGAAAAGACAGCAGAAGAAATTTAGAATCACAGATAGCAGAGGGGTTTGAAGAAAATAATTTGTTTCATTTACGGGATGCAACAAGAGAGCGCCAGGCGCGCGAAATTGACAATAATCGACGTTCGGACTGGGACAGAAAACTTTGACTATAAACACATCTTAACTGTTCGGAAATTTAAGATCTTTCGCAATTCTAAGAATGACATACACCCATGTTCATGGTTAGATCAATTTATGTACGCACTTCCACCAAATTGGCCACTAAGACACAAACTGGAATTTATGTGCGGCTATTAAGGTCCTCAGGGGATTCACTACACGAAGTGAATATGTGCCGTAGCGTGCACAGGGCCCCGAGCTGTAGTAGTGCTATTTGCCTTTTAGTTTTCTGCACTGCTGCCTACTCTTCTACTATTCTTTGCATCTATCAAAACAACTCTTCAACTATCAATCTATCTAAAGAATAACCGGATATGACTATTTTACACAAAAGTAATTTCGGAAATTACCATTTGGACTTACTGTATCTTCTGCAGCATTCATTCGTAGTTTAAACGAAATTTTACCTGTTTGTCTTCGTGGTAATATTACTTCATATGTTGACGATATTCTTATTGCTAAACGTTCTTGGAGTGAGCACAACAAAATTTTGGATTCATTATTACATATTTTTGCAAGAGTTGGCATTACAGTCAACTTGGAAAAATCTGAATTTGGTCGTTCTCAGGTAAAATTTCTTGGTCATATTATTTCTACAGAAGGTATTTTTCCTGATCGAGAGAAACTAGACGCTGTTCGTAATTATGCTGTTCCTACTACAAAACGTGATGTTCGTAGTTTCCTTGGTGTCTGTAATTTTCTTAGACGCTTTGTTAAATTGGACGATTTGACCACACCTCGTTTATGTGAGCTATCTGGAAAGAATTCTAATTGGTGTTGGGATGAGGAAGCTCAATCAGAATTTCAACAACTTCGTGATGCTTTAGTTGCTGCTCCACTTCTTTCACATCCAGATTTATCTAAAGATTTTTGTTTGGCGACGGACTCATCGTACAAAGGCCTAGGTGCGCACTTATTTCAAGAGATAGAAGAAAACGGCGTTGTAGTACAGAAAACTATTGCATTTGGAAGTCGTGTTCTCTCTAAATCAGAAATGAATTATTCGATTACGGAACTTGAAGCCTTGGCTGTTGTATGGGCTTCCACAAAATTTCGCATATTTTTGTATGGCAGACATACTACGGTTTACACCGATCATCGAGCTCTGGAATTTCTTATGTCAACAAAATTAACACATGGAAGATTGTCAAGATGGACGCTGTACCTACAGGAATTTGATTTTAGTATTGTTTACATACAGGGTTCTTCAAATATTATTGCTGATGCTTTATCACGTGCACCTATGGGTTTGAAACAAAGTGCTGAGGAGGACTGCAAAGAAAACAATTATTGTTTGATGTATATTCAAGGTGTTGCGTTTGAGAATTTTATTTCGTCTTCGCTCCAGGACATCGCTAAGGAGCAAAATAAGGATCCAATCTGGAAGGACATTAAGGAGAAGTGGAGGAGAAAGGAAAGCGTAGCGATTAGACAGTATTATTTAGTTCGCAATGATATTCTTTTTATACGAAAATCGGTCGACAACTCTCTTTGGTTAGTTTGTATTCCTGATGAGTGGGTTAATAAATTGATTTGGTATACACATTTCAGTTATGCACACTTTGGTCCCAGAAAATGCTTTCATAAATTACGAGAAAATTGCTACTTCAGTAATGCGGAAAAACGAATTCGATCTGTTCTTGCCAAATGCAAATTATGTCAAAAGGCTAAGCCGCCAACTATTTCTCACAGAGCACCGTTGTTTCCTATCATTCCAGCGACATTAAAGGACATGGCTGCAGTCGATTTGTTCGGTCCAGTGGTTCGTTCTACTAATGGTTTTGCGTACATTTTGGTAGCAGTGGAACTGACATCAAAATATGTGTGTTTTACACCTTTACGCAAAGCAACAGCTTGTTCAGTATCTAACGCTTTCATCAAACATTTTCTTAAAGAAGTGGGTCATGTTTATAAGGTTATATCAGATAATGGATCACAGTTTCGCTCTAAAATTTGGCTTCGTACTCTACGGCGTCGTAAGATTAAACCAATCTTCATTTCACTTTTTCACCCTCAATCTAATGCTTCAGAGAGATGGATGAAGGAAATCAATAAATTGTGTCGACTTTATTGTCATCAGATTCACACAACTTGGGATCAGTATCTTCATATTTTTCAAAACATTCTGAATGAACTCTCAAATATTCAACTTCTTTACCGCCGATATTGATATTAAAAAATAAAGCACCGACAAATCGCGTTTCTGAAATTGTTCCTTTTCCGCCTACACGGAAACTACGGCATTCTGAAGTTGTCAACCTGGCTCTACGAAATCTTGCATCTGCGGCTGCTAGAAGAGAGAAATCAGCTAAACGTCCTGCTCGTTTAAAACCCTTAGCAGTTGGTCAAAAGGTGTTAATTAAGTCTCATCGTTTGTCTCACAAAGGAAAAGGCTTGTGTCGCAAATTTTTTCTGCTTTATAACGGTCCATATAGAGTTCGCAAAATTATTCATGATAACACTGTCGAAGTGGAAACTCTTAAATCTCGGCGCTCTAAGGGAATACATCACATATCGAACGTTAAAATTTTTGTGGAAAGACATACTTTTGAGAAACTAACATTTATACGTAAACACACGGAGAATGCAAGGATACCGCGCCGTGTTCCGGCGGCGGCACATACTCAAAGCAACAGTCAAGTCTGCGCGCCGCACAAGGCAGTCGTTGACCACAAACAATTACTTCCTACGTCACGCGTACCTACAGCTGATCGAGCTCTCAGTGCGAATGCACTGACAGCCGTAAACAAATACACAGTTTCATTTCTCTGATTAAATTCAGTATAAAGCTATAGTGACTTGATAAATTATGTTATTAACGTTCAGTATTTTTCAGGATACGGTTGTATAAAATGTTTAAGACCTTCAGGTAAATTCTGCGTGTGTCCGACGTTAAGAGGACTTGCTATCGAGAAATTTTCAGGAAGAATGTAATTTCGAAGAAAAAAAAAGTAATAAACTAAAAAGGTAACTGTAATTGAGTTTATTTTTCAGGTAACATATTTCCACTTAGGTACGTACTTTAGACGTAATTTGCTGCTCGCGATTACGTGATTTATACTTTGTGCTAAATTTTATGTTCCATGAATTTACTTGTGAAGCGACATGCTTGTGTACATTTGCTGATTTTGACAATGATTGATTAATGAACAGGGTTGTTACTTATGTATATTATGCATCGCTTGGCTGCACTGCTTTTTCACTGATGTCATATTTTTTTATTATGTGCCTCCTGTGCTTATTTATTTAAATTATAATTGTCACCTGATTAATTGTGCTGTCTGTGGTTATGTATGTAGGTTATACTTGGTGCTTGCGCCTTCATGTTTACTTATTAAGATTGCATATGAACGTTTGTTTGCTTGTGCTGGTATGATGCTAATGACCTGTTTATTATGTAAGATACATAATTGCTGCTTGCGTATGGATTGCATATTTACACATTTCTGCTTTGTTGTCATAACTACTCTTTAATTTAGTATATAGAAATGCTGATATACTGTGTACGAACATGGAGTTTAGGTCACACTATGGTAGTAATTATAGATTGTTCGCTTGGCAGAGCCTCGTTGTAGGAATTGTGCTGTGTTGACATTCTGTTCTCTACTGGTATATTTACTCGCTATTGCAAGTTTTGCTTACGCTCAGTGCCTTATATTTTAAGATAAGAAAATGAACTGCTATAATTCTACGAACGACATTGGTACAAGAAACTTCATTAAAGTCACATGAGCTGGAGGTTTTATGGAAGCTGTATAAATTTATGTTACTAGGAAGGAAGCTAACGACATGACACACCAAAACTAGGTTTAGACCATTGACAGTTATTACACTGCATTCTTCGTGAGCAACTGAAATAGTAAGTGACACTTGACACTGCTTCTGTTTTGCCGTGATTCTTGAAGTGGTGTACACACTGTAAAAAATTATGATTATACACACTCCGTACTCGTACTTACTTACTGAAAGTTATTCAAACTAAAGGCTGTTAGAGGTCATGTATGCATTTCTTTTATTTAATGATGGACAAGGTAACCAAGCTGTATTTTATAATTCATAATGAGTAGAAGATTTGGCTCAGGTGGACTACACAGAGGTTGTGTGTGGACACTGTGTCTTCGGATTGCATGGGATTATGTATTGAAGTTTGCACTATAATTTTACCTGTACTTGTTCGAGAAGACTGACTAGAGGAAAGAGTTGTTATGGAAGTGAAATGATATTGGCGATAAGGTTTATATGTATCGACGTATTGAAGAGGAATTATTGAGGTATTGAGATTGTGTGAAGTTGATGATTATTGGAGTTTTGGTGGACAAGAGGTAAGGTAAATGATGTTGATGATAAGGTTTATATGTATCGACGTAAGAGGTATTATTGAAGTATTAAGATTATGTGATGCTGATGATTATTGGAGTTTTGGTGGATAAGAGGTAAAGTAAGTGAGGAGCATATTTTTTGTTGGTTTATATGGAACAAGGAGAATGAAAATGGCAGACTAGAACACTCAAGTGGAAAGAAGATTGTCTACACACACACTTTGTTAAATCACTAAGCAGTATATACTTTTTTTTGGAGAGAGGAAGTATTTGCATATCTTGGCACACTGACAGTTGTTCAGCAACCGTACATTTTGATTTGGCTTGGCAAACATTGGTCTCGACATGATGACTACGACGTTGACTAACTATTATTGACTGTTATACATTGCTGCCACTACTACTCGATACACAAGTTGAACATAAAATTTTGGACAGAATTGCATTTACACAGTTAACACTATTCAATTACACGGTAGTACTTAAATGTGCATGAAAGATGAGTGAGTGTGTTTTGTGTGTTTCCCCTTCCTAATCCCAAATAATTGGTACCGATCTATCTCCTAAATATTATTTTACTTGTTTGTTGTGGCCTGCACTGACACCCATAATTATTATAGGTTTACTGGTATTTGTGTATTTGTAATAGTTAATATGACAATTATCTGATATCAATTGTGTGGTTATTATATTTTTATGTTTAGTGTAAGAGCATTGATGATAATTTTGTAAAAGCAATTGTGTGTGCCTTCAAACTGTTGTTCGTGCTTGCACCTGCTCAACATTACTGGGTGCCACTGATGGACTGCTTCTGCTGAAATGATGTCACTTGTTGGTGTCTGCACCTGTTGAAAATTGCTGGGTGCCACTGATGGACTGCTTCTACTGAAATAATGTCACTTGTTGCTGTCTGCACCTGCTCAACATTGCTGGGTGCCACTGATGGACTGCTTCTACTGAAATGATGTCACTTGTTGGTGTCTTCACCTGTTCAACATTACTGGGTGCCACTGATTGACTACTTCTACTGTAATGATGTCACTTGTTGCTGTGTGCACCTGTTGAACATTGCTGGGTGCCACTGATGGAACTGCTTCTACTGAAATGATGTCACTTGTTGGTGTCTGCACCTGCTCAACATTACTGGGTGCCACTTATGGACTGCTTCTGCTGAAATAATGTCACTTGTTGGTGTCTTCACCTGCTCAACATTACTGGGTGCCACTGATGGACTGCTTCTACTGAAATGATGTCACTTGTCGCTGTCTGCACCTGTTGAACATTGCTGGGTGCCACTGATGGAACTGCTTCTACTGAAATGATGTCACTTGTTGGTGTCTGCACCTGTTCAACATTACTGGGTGCCACTGATGGAACTGCTTCTACTGAAGTAATGTCACTCGTTGGTGTCTGCACCTGTTGACCATTGCTGGGTGCTACTGCTGGAACTGTCAACTACTTGTTTATTGAACTATGGAAAGCATTTTATGTGAATATTTGGATAAACTGATTTTTTTGTGTATTTACTGTTTGTGAAATGTTATGAGACTCTTACCTACACCTGTTTGACATTGCTGGTGCCATTGATTGAATGGTACTTGTGTAAACTATTATGTAAAATCACATGTATGCAAGCATTTCAATTCCTTACTGTATTTTATATATTAGGTTATTGAAGGGTCAGTGCAAAGCCAAAATTTTAGTTAGTTATGTGATATTTAATTATTAATATTATCTTTTATTTTTGTTTGTGTTTTTTGGTCGAATTTGGTGGTATTTTCACCACCAATGCTGGCAAAAATACCATCAAATTCTGGCCCGTGGAGGAGGGGCATATGAAAGGTGGCTACACTGAGCCACAGCGCCAGAGATTGCGCCAAAGAGTATTATTCAGCCGCCTCCACTGGCAGTTCTTGTCGAGAATTCGTGGTGGAGAGTGCTTGTTGAGATGTTGCAGTAGCTAGTCGTAGTTGAGAAGCTGCGGTAGTGAGTGCTTCTTCAGAATTTGTAGTATTGTTTTGATGGGCTAGACACCAGATGTTATTGGATTAGGGATGCTGTAATGTGCTTTTCGTCAATACATATGAAGGTAAAAAATTCCTTTTTTTCTCATTATTTCAATGTCTTAAACAATAATGCCTTTTGGTCACAGGTTCAGTCAACAAAGCCTCTGGCTCGTGTTCTTGTATTAGACTGTATTTCTGGTTTCTATGTGCAATTATAGTATTTCTGTTTTTTTTTTAAATTACTTCAGTATAAATAGTGTTTAAAATATCTGGTCTTATTGAGGAAGAACCGTGCCAGATGTGTACGTTGAATCACACCTCCACACACAGAACAGCTACACTTGTGTTTTGTTGTTTCCTAGGTTTCATAGTTGCTGGGGACTTAATTAATTAATTGTGTTAACGGAAATTTCGTTTCATTCTTTGTTGTTGTTCTATGCAGTCAGATTGCGTACAAATACTAGTCAGGGCCAACCAGTACGAGACTTCGTAGCCGGACAGTCAGCTACTAAAAATTAAAAAATTATTTGCATAATATTTAATTAAGCCCCCATGCACTGTCCATCAGTCCGTAAGAGTACGAGGGGGTGGAGATCTCTTCTGAACAGCACGTTGCAAGGCATCCCAGATATGCTCAATAATGTTCATGTCTTGGGAGTTTGGTGGGCGGCGGAAGTGCTAAAACTCAGAAGAGTGTTCCTAGAGCCACACTAAAGCAATTCTGCTCTGCCCGAATTCCCCAAGTCCTTCTGAATGTACAATGGACATGAATGGATGCAGGTGATCAGACAGGATGCTTACGCACGTGTCAGAGTCGTATCTAGACGTATCAGGGGTCCCATAACACTCCAACTGCACTCACCCTACATCCATCCACTCTATAGTTTCAAAAGAGACTCGTCCGACCCGGCGACATGTTTTCAGTCATCAACAGTCCAATGACGATGTTGACGAGCCCAGGCTCCGAAAGCCCATATCGATGATGTTTCATTGAATGGTTCGCACGCTGACATTTGTTGAGAGCCCAGCATTGAAATCTGCAGCAATTTGCTGAAGGGCTGCACTTCTGTCATGTTGAACGATTATCTTCAGTGGTCTTTGGCCCCTTTCTTGCAAGATCTTTTTCAGGCCGCAGCGATGTCGGAGACTTGATGTTTCACTGGATTCGTGATATTCACGGTATACTCGTGAAATGGTCGTGAACAGTGCTCACTCCCAACTATGCGTTTTCGTGAACTTCGCTGTCTACCTGTGTTTGGTTTCCCGCCCTTGTTGCGGTTACGTCGTGGTTGTTCTTCCTTCTACATGTGGCAGCAGTGATGTGTATCAATATTTGCGCCGTGTACCATCTTCGGTTTGGTGCATATAGTTTCTGGCTAGGGGGTCTGGAGGCAGTCGGGCGGTTGTTGTGGACGAGGGAAGTTATCTCCGCGCGATGCAGTCGGCTGGGGCCGCTGGCAGCCCCTGCGCAGTGTCGGAGCGTGTGTGGAGCTGTCCGATCGCTACGAGCTTCGTAGTTCACCGACCCAGGACGTCAAAGTTGAATAGTGGTTTCAACTACCCAAGCCACGTCCATTCATGTTGTGGTGGTTCAAATGGTTCAAATGGCTCTGAGCACTATGGGACTTAACAGCTATGGTCATCAGTCTCCTAGAACTTAGAACTGCTTAAACTTAACTAACCTAAGGACATCACACAACACCCAGTCATCACGAGGCAGAGAAAATCCCTGACCCCGCCGGGAATCGAACCCGGGAACCCGGGCGCGGGAAGCGAGAACGCTACCGCATGATGTGGTGGTTCGTTTCAGTGGTCCGCTGTTGGAGAGGTTTTCCTGTGAGCAACACCGAGTGTTTCTACTGCTGAAATTTAGCCGCCATGCGGTGCAATTAACTATTTTGGTCGACTACAATTTGAGTGCACCAGTGGAATTTTCTGTCTTGTGGCCGTTAGTGTTTTGGTTACCGGCACTGGGCACCGACGTAAATTCAGGCAGTGTTCTTTTGAGTGAAGTTAACTATATTACCGTGTTTTAGATTCAAGTGTACAAGCGGAATTTTCTGCCTAGTGGCCGTTAGTGTTCGGGTCACCCGTCCTGGTCACTAACGTAATTTCAAGCAGCGTCCTTCCCTCACCTGTTGTCGCTGTCCAACTTGGTGTGTAATTTTGACAGCTAATAAATACTCCATTGTGGATCATCTCGTTTGTAACATTGCCGGTTTGAGTTCTCGTGTACTGATTGACGGGAAGCAAGTCGTTGTGTCGGTCAGTCCGTGGCTGTCCCCTGGTTGGGTTCCGACGGATGAAGTATAGTTGGGCTCACTACCTGTCTCGCCAAAGTGAACGAGTTGCAGACCGACTTCCCTGGAGGCTTCTGAGTGCCACCGGTGTTTAATTAATTGTTGTCACCTACTTTAAATTAAAGACTTATGGTTATTTTTTATTTTCTTAAAAATTTTATCTTTCAAGTTGAAACACTGCGGCCTTCTGCCTTTAAAGATTATGATAATATATTTTAAAATTTTGAAACTTAATTGTGGCCTTCAGCCATTGGCATTGCAGCTCGCATTTTTATGTTCTATCCGCTTAGCCTTAAGGCTTTCCACGTAGCCTCGATACGTTTTTTATTTATTTTATTTGCCTCTTTAATTGCATTTTAATCTTGTTGATTTTTAAGATTTCTTGTTGTTAAACATTCCGGCCTTCTGCCTTTAAAAGTCTATGGTAATATATTCTAAAATTTTGAAATTTAATTGTGGCCCTCAGCCATTTGTATTGCACTTTGCATATGTTTGCTGGTTTTTTTAAAATTATTTTATTGCTATCTTAATTGGATTTTTATCTTGTTGATTCGTTAAGAATTCTTGTTTGCAGGCCTTCAGCCGTGAATGAGTTGCATTCGGTAAAGGTCCGGCTATGTGCCGCTTTGGTTATGAAGCTTATTAAATTACAATAAATGACAATTAGAAGGAGAAACTGGCCTCAACCTTTGACCCTTTCCACAAACCTGTTACCTGTTCTGCCCAGCTGGTTTAGCGGGCGTATAAGGTCGTATAGGAAAATCCTCACTTCATTGCTACCTCGGAGATGTAACTTGACATTTTAGCAGCAGCAACCGATCCAACAGCTCCTCCAGACAGTTGTTGTTTCATATAGGCGTTGTTGGCCACAGCGCTGTATTTTGCCTGTTTACATATCTCTGTATTTGAGTACGCTGCAACGTGTACTCTGAAATGTGCGAGGTGGTCTGTCCAGTCTTCCTTTTCCTCGGCAAACTCACGAAATGGTGACTCGTACGCAGGTGGTGCAGCCTTTCGGTCCGGCGGCTTGTGTAGAATCATCTGCGCCATTTTACTCTGAAACTGAATAAACTGAGTTACATCCTCTGCAGGAGGTGAAGCTGGCGGTTGCGGCACAGTAGCCATTGCCAACAAACAAATGCATAAAGGCAAACAGCGAAAAGCAAAAATAGCACAGAGAGACGAATAAGGGTTTCAAAAGCACAACCGTGATATCTCGAACAAAGAGGGCAGAAGCAAGGCAAACACTGGGCATCCAGAAGGTAAGAAATGGAAAAGGAATAACGAAAAAGACGATAGAACAGAAATGCTCAGATTTCATTTCCACACGTAGGCGCAATGACTAGTCGCCAGATATACTGCGTACGTCTCCACATAATGGTAAAGAAAGGTGGCCTGCAGAGTGGTGCGGAAACTGTTGTCATAGGAAAGCTGGAGGGGATCAGAAATAATTAGCGAACAAGTTAACACAGTAAAAAGAAGATTTGAAATTTCCTGACGGATTAAAACTGTGTGCCGGACCAAGCCTCGAACTCGGGGCCTTTGCCTTTCGCGGGCAAGTGCTCTACCAACTGAGCTACCCAAGCACGACTCACGCCCCGTCCTCACAGCTTTACTTCTGCCAGTACCTCGTCTCCTGCCTTCCAAACTTTACAGAAGCTCTCCTGCAAACCTTGCTGAACTAGCACTCCTGAAAGAAAGGATAATGCGGAGACATGGCTTAGCCACAGCCTGGGGGATGTTTCCAGAATGAGATTTTCACTCTGCAGCGGAGTGTGCGCTGATATTAAACTTCCCTAGCACTTGCCCACGAAAGGCAAAGGTCCCGAGTTCGAGTCTCGGTCCGGCACACAGTTTTAATCTGCCAGGAAGTATCATATCAGTGCACACTCCGTTGCAGAGTGAAAATCTCATTCTGGAAACAAAAGATTTGCTTAACTTTGATTTCTCCAAGCATATGAATATTAATTACAAATGATGCAGCAAGAGATAGAGTCCAGCTCTCACAGTGTCAACAAGGATGTCTCTATACTAAGCACGAATGATGATGGCTTAGCCGCAGCTAGGCGGCGTCTGTATAGCTTCACATAGTGAAGAAACCCCGAGCACGAATGGACTGTGTTGATGCCACCTGCCGTCCAACGTTGCGGTGGCAGAAGGTGCTCATGTTATGGGGCCACTGGACGTATGGCTCAGCGAGCGCGCACCATGGGATGCGCGAGATTCCAGGTAACGACTATTGGCGTCTGACGAAAACTTGCAACTCCGTTGCCAACATTGAAGACGCCAGTAGGATGGTATCGACATGCGATACCACGCAAGACATTGACAATAATATCAAACGACTCCTTGTCTCTGGCACCAGTTCTAATGGCATGGCTCTGCCATCCTGTGCTTGGCAAGTTGAAGTCTCTACCTTCCACAAAGACGTGATCAGGATAGTTGTTAACAATATTCTGCAAGTTCTCTCTTACGGTTTTCTTCTTCTTATACAATGAACAGCATTGTCTTCTCACAAAGAAACACGGTTCAAACTCATTTTCTGAATATGGAATCTTTCTTTATATGCAGGATGAATCAGCTGCCCCTACCAAAGTCGGTTTCGGCAACCTGCAGTGTTAAATTTGGCTTCATAAACTACCTGCGACATTCATATTCTTTCGCTCACTACATGCAAACAACTAATCTTATAGGAAAATGAACAGGATCTTTTTGTAGGATATTTAATGTAATTAAATTTTGTACCAAGAATCGTTATCATTGGAGACCACTGCTGTGAGGTCTTGCTCACTCGTCTCGTCTAGGGTGCCCAAAGGATGCGGCGTTCTCGGAATGCTATACAAGAATTCAAGCAAAATCACATTAATAGTTTTTATTACAAACACAGATGATTGACTTGACAATACTGAACTTGTATTTACACCAAGTGTCGTAAGCGATGGGCGACGTGCAAACAGTAATGTTCTTTGCTATATGTAGACAATGTCCAAACAAGCGATGGACATTGGACACTAATAAGTTCTGCGAGTACCGACCTACAACTGTGCTAATACTGTCCCAATACTGAGCCGATACAGCGTCACCGGTTCAGACCCGGTCCAACTGTCTCGGTGGACAAGTGAGAGGACACTCAAAGCAACGGCTGAATAACAGCCGAGCATAGCACTTTGAAGGTGTGGCGGTGGAAGTTTAAGTTCCGTGCAACCCTCGGACGGTAGAAGTACAGAGGAGGAAACAGACAGGAAACGTGGTCGTATTGTTACCAGGCTGGCAGGAGCGGCGCTTATACTCTCCTCTTGTAGAGGCCGCTCCTGCCGTGGTGCGGTCCTGACCAGCGCACCACTGGCCGACGTCGTTTCACCGCCTTCTCTTCTCTTGCGTTCTTCATCTTCGTTCCGGCGCTTGTGGTTACGCTAGAACAACTGCTTTCGAGTTATTCAAGCAAAAACTACAAACATGAAATGCAAACGCCTCCCACTCCCATAATCAGCCCCCACCGATCAGTATTTCTGGTATGTTGTTCATGGCACACCCACCTACCACTGTAGAAAAACTTGCGACATCACTAATTTTTTCAAAAATGTGTCTGATTTCCTATGGGACCAAACTGCTGAGGTCATCGGTCCCTGGTATTACACACTACTTAATCTAACTTATGCTAAGAAAACACACACACCCATGCCCGAGCGAGGATTCCAACCTCCAGCGGGAGGGGCTGCGCAAACCCCAGGCACCGGCCAGAGTGGCCGAGCGGTTCTAGGCGCTTCAGTCTGGAACCGCGCGACCGCTACGGTCGCAGGTTCGAATCCTGCCTCGGGCATGGATGTGTGTGATGTCCTTAGGATAGATAGGTTTAAGTAGTTCTAAGTTCTAGGGGACTGATGATCTGCGATGTTAAGTTCCATAGTGCTCAGAGCCATCTGAACCATTTTGAACCATTCGATCCTGAGGCGGGAGGGGCCGCGCAGTTCGTGACAAGGCGCCTCAAATCACGCGGCTACTCCGCGAGGCCGAATTATTTTTTTATTTTATTTTATTCATTTATTTTTTTTATTTTTTTTATTTTTTTTATTTTTTTGCACATTTGATATTTTTCGGTCTTCAGCCTTATTATACAAATAGCTTAGTCGAGCGCTTAGAAATAGGAATATATGTAAATTTTGTCTAATAATTTTGTGAGTTTCAACAGCATAAAATAAACAATTTCATCGTTGTACTCGTCAGGATTTGTGATTACGAAATTATTATGCTTGAAAGGGTTGAGTTTGGCTCGCATTGTCAACTTAATTAGCTTTAGCGTAACGTTTATAAAGTATTTTCTTTCATTACACTTACGGGCATGTTCAAATTAACACTGTTAACGAAATAACCGAGTATGCTGATGGCGTAACAGCCACGTCAACAAAGACCAAAAAAGGTCGAATATCGGGAATAGTTCGTGAGTCGGAAATTTTTGTACAGTGGCAAGAGGGGGTGCCACAAACAACACACAAAACGTCATGACTGGTGTGGGATGCGTGTGGGGGTTGAGGTGAGTTTGAAGGTCACTTTTGTACGTTTCTCTTGAAAACTCGAAAACTGTGGCCTCCAGCGAAAACTATCCTACTACAAAATTTAACAACATTATATATCCTACAAAAAGGGCCTGTTCATTTTTCCTGTAGGACTTACAGTTTGCACGTAGCGAGAGAATATAAAAATCTTGCGTGTGATTTGTGAAGGGATGATATAACATTGCGGATTGCATAAAACATCAATAGAGTCACCTCAATCACCCTGCATAGGGGCAACAATGTTGATGGCGTTACTCCCGTTTATTTCGCACTTTTGTACTGAAATGTTTGTCATTTACATATCCAAGCACATAGCAACAAATCATGCCTGTTTGCATTCCACCTTCATGTTAAAATGCGCAGCAGTGTATAGCATCCTCGGTGCTTATTCGGTGACTGATATGGTACACCCGTTCTCCTGTTCTCCCACCCATAACGACTCTAGTTGTGTCATTCCTACTTCTAATAACGCGCTCTCCATCGTACACAGCCTGCAACCGCTGGTGTTAGGGTGTCTCTACCACGTTAAATGTTCCCTTATAGCCATGGGATATCTTCCGCGTGTCTGGCACGAGATTTTGCAACACATCCGCACGCTTGTTGTTCAGTGTAAATCACGTGTTGGCCCTCTATGTCCTTCACACAGGCTACTGGCTACAACCTTAGACTTCTTGGACATCGCTATGTAAATTTAAAAGTGCGATAGTGGAGGACTTAATTTTTTTGTGGTGGGAGAAGGAGAGTCAGAGAAGGCGATCCTCCAAGATGGGGGAGGAAGCGATATGGATCTTAATTGATAGCTGCGACTATGGATGTCTCTTGACATCTGTTTTGGACCATGAGGCCTCCGAGAAGTTAAGAGCATTGTGTGCTTCGCCCTATCATTTGCGCCAAATATTTCTGATGCGCGAGGACTTTGCACTCCATATCTTCTCCCTCCTCACTCTTCCTCCCCTCTTTTCTTGAACTGGTCCAGAGGAAACATTTTCGTACTAGGTTAAGAACAGGCTTGCGCACGCATAAAATTATTGATTTTAAAGTAATGCATGATACAAGTAGATCAAGCCGTAAATTTGAGCACCAGATGTATATGAGACTGAATGCAACAACTGTGATAAACAGTGTATATGTCAGACTGGTAGAATTTCTGAAACCTTATGTGCAGAACACACTTCACTACGAAATAATTGTCCCAGACGACTCCAGACACGACTTTGCTGGACATCGGGGCTCAGTTCGAAGGGTTCATCACTGAAGACAATATACTCCAGTCAATGAGATTCCAGGCCGAAGATTTGTCTGAAGAGGTCTCGGAAAGAAGTAGGATACAAACCTGGCCGTCGCCCATCATACGGCCCAAAAACCAGCGGTATTGGTCTGGGGTGCCATTTCGCTTCAAAGCAGGACTCCTTTGATTATCCACTACACCCTTACACCACAGCGGTACCTCGACGATATTCTATAGTTCGTTTTGTTACCCTTCATGGTAGTCCATTCTGGGTTTACATTTCACCATGATAATCCTCGCCCTCACACGCACATTGCTTTTCTTCCTTCATTCCAAACTCTACCTTAGCCAGCAATGTCGCCGGATCTCTCTCCAGTTGAAAACATTTGGAGCACTTTTGGCAAGGCTCCATCCATCTCTGGATTTTGACGATCTAACGTACGAACTGGATAGAATTTCGCACAAAAGCAAAACGAGGATAATGGAATGTAGTCGAATTCAGTCGGGTGATGCTGAGGGAATTAGATTAGGAAATGAGACACTTAAAGTAGTAAAGGAGTTTTGCTATTTGGGGAGCAAAATAACTGATGGTGGTCGAAGTAGAGAGGATATAAAATGTAGGCTGGCAATGGCAAGAAAAGCGTTTCTGAAGAAGAAAAATTTGTTAACATCGAGTATAGATTTAAATGTCAGGAAGTCGTTTCTGAAAGTATTTTTATGGAGTGTAGCCATGTATGGAAGTGAAACGTGGACGATAAATAGCTTAGACAAGAAGAGAATATAAGCTTTCGAAATGTGGTGCTACAGAAGAATGCTGAAGATTAGATGGGTATATCACATAACTAATGAGGAGGTATTGAATAGAATTGGGGAGAAGAGGAGCTTGTGGCACAACTTGACTAGAAGAAGGGATCGGTTGGTAGGACATGTTCTGAGACATCGAGGGATCACCAATTTAGTACTGGAGGACAGCGTAGAGGGTAAAAATCGTAGAGGGAGACCAAGAGATGAATACACTAAGCAGATTCAGAAGGATGTAGGCTGCAGTAGGTACTGGGATATGAAGAAGCTTGCACAGGATAGAGTAGCATGGAGAGCTGCATCAAACCAGTCTCAGGACAAGACCACAACAACATTCTCCTGGAGGATATCCAACAATTCTATCAATCAGTCTCAAGCCGAATAATAGCTTGCATAAGGGCCAGGGATAGATCAACGCGTTATTGACTTTGCTCAGTTTGTGAAGCTCATGTCTTGAAAAAATCATTCAAATTATCTGAAACTGTAATCTATTTCCTCTTTTTTTTCTGTAGATGTGCGTCATATCTAAAGATTTCCGTTCCATCCGGATAAGTCCTTCGTAGTATGTCATATTTTTGTTTTATAGTTGTTCTGTGACCCACGGGAAACGGACATTTAGATCGGCTAGTACACTGTTGATAGTGGCTCGAAAAAGACCGCAAATACGTCACTTACTTTGGGACTGTCTGCCATTTCAGGAGCAGTAGAACAACTGACGACAGAGCATCGAGTTTTTTTTTTTCTTAAAAATCAACATACTACTGCACATCTGAAGACCGTTCATTTCCCGTAGGTCACCTTTTTTATGTCTGCCTGGAATGGCAAACATAAGTCGGAATTGGTAGCAGGACGTCACCGGGGTGTGACGCAAGATCTGATGGCCGAAAAAGATTAGTCTCAAAGTAAGGCGCCAGCAATCAGGAAGATTACTAATCTTTATTCTCCACACTGAAGCAGGCACCGTCTGTTGCTCTCATAGCAAGTAGCTACGTAATTAAGTTCACAATACAATTCACAAATCCACAGTGCAATCCAAATCGTAACTAAGTTCTAAGGCCAAGGTTGTCATATAAGATCTATACAATAACACTTCGATATGAACACAGCTAGCGAGTAAGAGCGAGAGGCCGTGGCGTCAGGTCTGTGCTCCCGTTATATCTTGTGGCCATAGAGGGAGCTGCAGGCAACAACTGTCGAATGGCGCTACGCCTTCAGCCGCAGATAATGCCACGAACCTCCGTCGGCCGCGACGTGAAGCTAAGGCCGACCACCGCGCATGTGCGGCCGGACTGAGCGACGGCAGGGCGCGCGTGATTCTGTTAGGTCCGCGGACATAGCAACCTTGCATTTTTCTGGCTCATGTATCGGTGCTGAGGTATCGAAGTTACGTAGTGGATTAACCAGTGGCGGATGCTTGAATACCTTTGGATACGAGCTTCAGTATTATACAAACCACTGGCCTACGCACTGTGCACTGAGTGTCGACAGCTTGACGAAGAAATTCTAGTGAGAGGAGCGTATAGCAATTACAACAAAGGTAAGTGGGCCCATCAAATGAATTCACTGAAGACAGTTCAAAATTTTGTCATTGAACGACAATGGGACATGAGAGATTTCTACGCTAAACTGTGGACAGATCTAATAATTCAGGTAGCTGTAGCACCCCAACAGCTACAATCATTGTAAAAATCTTCACAAGTCCCATTTCTCAAGGCAGGACGCCAGCAGGCCGCCGCAGACCTGATCTTTTTCTGGCATGCCTGTCATGGCTGTGTGTGCTGCTCGAGAATTTGCCTTCGATAAAACAAACTTCAGCTATCGACCCCTGGCCGCCAGACACCACTTGGAAGCTCAAATGGCTCTGAGCGCTATGGGACTTAACTGCTGAGGTCATCAGTCCCCTAGAACTTAGCACTACTTAAACCTAACTAACCTAAGGACATCACACACATCCATGCCCGAGGCAGGATTCGAACCTGCGACCGTAGCAGCCGCGCGGTTCCGGACTGAGCGCCTAGAACCGCTAGACCACCGCGGCCGGCGCAATTTTCAACATTCGTCTACAGCACCACATCTCAAATGCTTCGATTCTCCTCTGTTCCGGTTTTCCCACAGTCCATGTTTCACTACCATACAATGCTGTACTCCAGACGTACATCCTCAGAAATTTCTTCCTCAAATTAAGGCCGGTATTTGATATTAGTAGACTTCTCTTGGCCAGAAATGCCTTTTTTGCCATAGCGAGTCTGCTTTTGATGTCCTCCTTGCTCCGTCCGTCATTGGTTATTTTACTGCCTAGGTAGCAGAATTCCTTAACTTCATTGACTTCGTGACAATCGATCCTGATGTTAAGTTTCTCGCTGTTCTCATTTCTACTACTTCTCATTACCTTCGTCTATCTCCGATTTACTCTCAAACCATACTGTGTACTCATTAGACTGTTCATTCCGTTCAGCAGATCATTTAATTCTTCTTCACTGTCACTCAGGATAGCAATGTCACCAGCGGATCGTATCATTGATATCCTTTCACCTTGTATTTTAATTCCACTCCTGAACCTTTCTTTTATTTCCATCATTGCTTCCTCGATGTACAGATTGAAGAGTAGGGACGAAAGGCTACAGCCTTGTGTTACACCCTTCTTAATACGAGCACTTCGTTCTTGATCGTCCACTCTTATTATTCCCTCTTGGTTGTTGTACATATTGTATATGACCCGTCTCTCCCTATAGCTTACCCCTACTTTTTTCAGAATCTCGAACAGCTTTCACCATTTTATATTGTCGAACGCTTTTTCCAGGTCGACAAATCCTATGAAAGTGTCTTGATTTTTCTTTCGCCTTGCTTCCATTATTAGCAGTAACGTCAGAATTGCCTCTCTCATCCCTTTACTTTTCCTAAAGCCAAACTGATCTTCACCTAGCGCATTCTCAATTTTCCTTTCCATTCTTTATTATTCTTGTAAGCAGCTTCGATGCATGAGCTGTTAAGCTGATTGGGCGATCATTCTCGCACTTGTCAGCTCTTGCCGTCTTCGGAATTGTGTGAATGATGCTTTTCCGAAAGTCAGATGGTATGTCGCCAGACTGATATATTCTACACACCAACGTGAATAGTCGTTTTGTTGCCACTTCCCCCAATGATTTTAGAAATTCTGATGGAATGTTATCTATCCCTTCTGCCTTATTTGACCAAAGCTCTTTTAAATTCCGATTCTAATACTGGATCCCCTATCTCTTCTAAATCGACACCTGTTTCTCCTTCTATCACATCAGACAAATCTTCACCCTCATAGAGGCTTTCAATGTATTCTTTCCACTTATCTGCTCTCTCCTCTGCATTTAACAGTGGAATTCCCGTTGCACTCTTAATGTTACCACCGTTGCTTTTAATGTCACCAAATGTTGTTTTGACTTTCCTGTATGCTGAGTCGGTCCTTCCGACAATCATATCTTTTTCGATGTCTTCACATTTTTCCTGCAGCCATTTCGTCTTAGCTTCCCTGCACTTCCTATTTATTTCACTCCTCAGCGACTTGTATTTCTGTATTCCTGATTTTCAACATTGTTAAAGAAGACAATTACGTACGAAGCGCGTGTACAGCGGCATGGCGAGGCTCGGCGATCGGTCCGCACGGCCAGATAAGCTACACGGCTCGGCCGCTGCAGCAACATACGAATTCAGCCGGGGCGCTGGCCGCGGGAGATCGCGGGCGCTAGCGCCCCAGGGGCACAGTTTGGACGAGCCTGGACTAAATTGATGACTTGTTAATTACCTATTTTGAACTGTCAGAGGATGAATTAAACTAAACTCCGCCCGAACAGGCCATGAAGGTCCAACGGTAACGACCGGCCGCCGTGTCACCCTCAGGCCACAGGCGTCACTGGATGCGGGTATAGATGAGCATGTGGTCAGCACACCGGTCTCCTGGCCGTATGTCAGTTTACGAGACTGGAGCCGCTACTTCTCACTCAAGTCCCTCCTCCGTTTTCCTCACAAGGGCTGAGTGCACCACTCTTGCCAACCGCGCTCGGCAGATCGGTTGGTCACTCATCCAAGTGGTAGCACAGCCGGACAGCGCCTAACTTCGGTGATCTGTCAGAGGACGAGGCGAAATTCAATGAAAACACATCCAATCGCGTGCGTCTGTTACGGCTGTACTGATCGGCAGGGCACAATAGTCGGGCGACCCTAGCCATCTCCTTGGCGTCGCTGCTGTCGCGGTGCTGCAGATGCCCATTGGAAACATTCTATTCAGTTCCATGGAAGGAGTGCAGTCTGAGAGTCACACCGCTGCAGCCACGCATTTAACTCGCCTGGCTCCCCGTTTTGGAATCGCACCTTAACGTTATCGCGACACGTCGGGACCTGTGTCTGTGATTTACAGCACATACACTGCACCCGCTTTGGAAAGTATAAAACTATTTTTCGGTGTGGCATGACTTTCTGTGGAAAATTGTAACTAACCTGTTTCCACGGGTTATTACGTTATTATTGTGAATGTAAATACTTATTGCTTTGGAAGTTAACGTGAGAAGATCAGGGTCGCCACCGACTCTAACCATACAACTAATTGAAGGTTTGGTCGAGTCGGAAAATAAATTAATTTGATCACAGACCAAAAACACACAAAAATTCATACGTGGTGATGTCGATCATAGCGGATACAATGTAATAAATAGTATTGCCCGTGCACTGTTCACGACAATCAAACATTTAAAATAAAATAGAACATGCATGAACACTGCATAAGATCAGCTCCCAGCAACACACCTGAAAATAAGATTTTATCTAAAACACTTGTTTTAAAATAAAAGAGGAAACTAATCACTGGACCTGTGCGTAAGGAAACGCGTTGGATGTGCTAACGGGAAAGCTATGAGGTGAGTAGCTTAGGTGCAAAAACGTAACCTCGGAACACAAGAGAAAATTGTGAATAAAATCATTTATTCCTAAGACATTAAAGAAAAGCATCGATACATTCACCGTTATAATCTACACCTAAAATCATTGGTGTGAATCATTCGTACCACTACTGTTGCCTGATCGCAATAACTCGTAAAGCGGTACACGTTTCGCAGTACACCCGCGTGCCCACGTGGTTTGTGGAGACACACTTCGTAGGTATCGTGTCCAAGTTGCAACAATATCACATCACACAATCATGAGCGGTTAACGTTCTTTAAAACAACATGAGATCGGACAGTTAGTGATGACGGTAGCCCAACAAAACTTTAATGTTCAACCACGTGGTCGGCTCCCCATGGACGAAAGATACATTAAGCAAGGAAAATTTACGAAAAGGTAAAGATATTAATATTTAGAAAAATGAAGGCTTATACAGGCACAGCTGAAGGCAAACAGACATTCATACCGAAGCGAGTGCTCACTTCTTATCGACACCTTTGTGTGGCGCTCTTCCGGTGGATCCAAGTCTGCTATAGAAATTTACTAAGTGAAACATCTGCCAAAGTTTTGCATTCCTTGCTGCGACAAGGCAAAGTAACCTTTCAGAGTTGAAAAGCGAGACCAAAAGCTAACAGCTCTCACCTCGCCAAGTAACAACGTGCCACGCGGTCAGTCTAACTCACCCTTCTTCGACTGGAGCACAGCTGTGGACGCTTCCCGTACCGGCGGCAGATTGCCTTCCCGCTTCTTCTCCAGCCTCTTCCACGCTCCGCGTGGCCCGGAAAACCCAAAGATGCCATTTCCGCCACCAACCTAACGCAGGTGGATTTCTCACAAGTAGCGAAAACCTCTTTGCCTACTTGGCCACTACGCGAGTTGGCTATTCTGTACAACTGCTGCTGAATCTGTACGACTATCGCAGACTTTCTGCAGCAGACTGTGCCACCGTCTAGCAACGTGACACACAACCACATCCATTCAATCATGCCACTATGAGAGTAAAGAGAAAAGAGAAACAAGGAAAAGAAAGAGAAATGGTAATGAAAATGGGCTACCGGACTAATGAAAGGTGGCTACAGGACCCTTTCAAAATTTCTTCAATTAGTCGGTCGAATACCGTCCATTAACATCAGTTGTGTGCCCATTGGTCAGGCTCACTACGATGTGAGGAATTCTGCAGTGTGTAATCTGTAAGGGGCAATCAAATGAAAACGTGAAAGATGGGAAAAAAATTGGCCAGGTCCGAGGAGAACTCGAGCACCGAGGTTTCCGTACAGAGTTAATTATGTTTATATACAGTTCACTCAATCCCGGAATCTGTAGCCTCGATCAGTTTTACACGTTACTAATTCTGGCAGGATATCCGTCCCAGTGATTCCAAAATTTTCGGGAATAGTTTAATTTCAATAATATAAACGTGACAAAGTTTTGCAGGAAGTAGGCGACGAATTTTATAATAATCAATAGTTCTCCATTCAGGCTGACCGGATCGCAAAGGTAGAAGTCAAACATCAGACAAGGAATGACTTTATTGCCATATCTACGTGCAGTATTTGCTACTGGATATCTGATGGATAAATTACGAACGCGTCGTATGAGTAATAAAGTCATCCCTTCCCTGTCGTTTGACTTTAATCACTGCGACACAACGGTGTGGGTGCAGAACTACTGATTGTTCTAATTTCAAGTTTTACGTCGGATTACAAATGACAAAGTAAATATTTGTTTTCGTGTGATATAATTACAAATTAACGATTGGTTTTACGAGTATCAAAATATATGACATAAATAGGTCGTATCTTTTGATTGCATTGACTTGGAAGCTATCCTTTATTACAGCGACAAGGGGCCATAGACCTTAGTATGTGACATAAATTTCAATTTCATACTTCTACACATTACTGAGAAAAAGGGGTCTTAACGCAGGGACGGACAGGCAGTGTGTTACACGAGAGAAGACAAAAAAAATTTATTTGATGTAATTACAAGTGTACATTTTTCTGATTTTTTCATTGGTTTTGCCAAATTTCATGATTCTAGGCCAACGGGAAGTACCCTGCAGGTTTTAATGAGTGAGTCTGAGAGTGTTAAATATGTGACATAAATGGTCGTGTCTTTTGATTGGATTGACTAAGAATCTTCAATTTTTTACACCATCAAGGGACCGTAGACTTCAGTATATGACGTAAAGTTCAACTTCGCACGTCTACTCATTCCTCAGAAAAATGACATAACAGTAGGACAGACAGACGGACAACTAAGCGATACCTTAAAGGTTCCTTTTTTACCAACTGAGGCACCGAACCCTAAGGAAAAGAAAACAAGTAAACTGTTTATTACTTCAAAGGGCATCGCCAAAGCTCTTGGTACATCTACCCCATTGTGAGATGAAACGGTCAGTGCCTTCATGGAAGAATGTTTGCAACTCGTTGTACTCGGTAGTGAAGCCACTTTATAAAAAGGAAGACAGGGATAATGTTGACAATTTTAGACCTATTTCTATGTCATCGGTGTTTGCTAAAGTTATCGAGAAGGTTGTATATACAAGGTTACTGGAGCATTTAAATTCACATAATTTGCTGTCAAATGTACATTTTGGTTTCAGAAATGGTTTAACAACTGAAAATGCTATATTCTCTTTTCTCTGTGAGGTTTTGGACGGATTAAATAAAAGGTTGCGAACGCTAGGTGTTTTCTTTGATTTAACGAAGGCTTTTGACTGTGTTGACCACAGAATATTACTGCAGAAGTTGGACCATTATGGAGTAAGGGGAGTAGCTTACAATTGGTTCGCATCTTACTTTAAGAACAGAAAGCAGAAGGTAATTCTCCGCAATATTGAGAGTGGTAGTGATGTTCAGTCACAATGGGGCACTGTTAAGTGGGGCGTTCCCCAAGGGTCGGTGCTGGGGCCACTGCTGTTTCTTATTTACATAAATGATATGCCTCCTAGTATTACAGGTGATTCAAAAATATTTCTGTTTGCTGATGAAACCAGCTTGGTAGTGAAGGATCTTGTGTGTAATATTGAAACATTATCAAATAATGTAGTTCATGAAATAAGTTCATGGCTTGTGGAAAATAATTTGACGCTAAATCACAGTAAGACTCAGTGTTTACAGTTTCTAACTCACAATTCAACAAGAACCGATATTTTGATGACAGAATGGGCATATTATAAGCGAGACGGAACAGTTCAAGTTCCTAGGCGTTCGGATAGATAGTAAGCTGTTGTGGAAAGCCTATGGCCAGGATCTTGTTCAGAAACTAAACGCTGCTTTATTTACCATTAGAACAGTATCTGAAATAAGTGACAGTTCAACACGAAAAGTAGTCTACTTCGCATATTTTCATTCGCTTATGTCGTATGGTATTATTTCTTGGGGTAATTCTTCTGATTCAAAAAGGGTATTTTTGGCTCACAAACGGGCTGTTCGAGCTATATGTGGTGTAAGTTCGAGAACCTCTTGTCGTCCCCTATTCAATAGTCTGGGAATTCTGACATTGCCCTCACAGTATATATTTTCTTTAATGTCGTTTGTTGTTAGCAATATTAGCCTATTCCCAACAATTAGCGGTTTTCACTCAGTTAATACCGGGCAGAAATCAAATTTGCATGTGGAATGCACTTCCTTGACTCTTGTGCAGAAAGGAGTGCAGTATTCTGCTGCATCCATTTTCAATAAGCTACCACGAGAACTCAAAAATCTTAGCAGTAGCCCAAACTCTTTTAAGTCTAAACTGAAGAGTTTCCTCATGGCTCACTCCTTCTATTCTGTCGAGGAGCTCCTCGAAGAGCTAAAAAATTAAGCAAATTCCAGTGTTACATTGTTGATTTTCTTTATTTAAACTTACGACTTGTCGCCTGAATATGTTTTCTTATATTTCATTTTATCTGTTTCTACTATCGTGTTATAATTTCATTTATTGACTCGTTCCATGACCATGGAGACTTCTCCTTAATTTGGTCTCACGGCACACTAAATAAATGAATAAACTGCTTACAGAACCATAATTGTGCACATTTCCGTTCGAAGCGAATCGAAGCAACGGATGACTTTCTTCAGGGCTCCGAGAACATGGAAATCGCGTGGGGGTATATCGGGACTGCATGGAGAATGTGTAAGGGCTTCGTAGCGAAAGTTCTGCAGCGTAGTAGAAAGAACCAGAACGCCAGCTCCCGGGAATTCATGATGAGCTTCGACTGCAAGCGCCCGATGCTTGTTTTTCTGTACCACGGCGCCCCAATACCACAATTAACGCAGAATGATACAAGGATACTATGCAAAAACTGAAGCGCACCGTCAAGTCCATGTGCCCAGCAATGTCAACGGACGCCATTATTCTGTTGCAGAATAATGCCGCCCACATGTTGCCAAGGCTCCAGTCTCTTCGGAGGCGTGGGTTCCTATCCCACCGCTGCCAGGAGTATGCTGTTTTGTTGTAACCTCGTTGATATGCCGCTTTTTCTTGAAAAGTAACCCCCATGAACTCAGGAATGTTTGTTACGCGAGACACTCTGTCTCCGTATGCCAGGTACAGCCATGATACGTTAGTGGTTACGACGTAGTGCAGGTTCGAATCGTAGTCACGCACGAAAACGTGTCTTGATGCATGATCACTACCACGGCTACAGTCACGTGGCGTCGCTACCATACTGTGGGCATGACATTTTCTGGTTGTGGAAGACCTAATGGGACGCTTCCCATGGGACAGCAGGGGAAATGCGTGGCACGCCGATTGGCAAGACACTTTCTTTCCAAAGTGCTCGTTGTAGTAGAAAGGGAATGGTTTTGCCGTCGTTGTTGCAACGGAAAGTGGCCGAGCGGTCTATCGCGCTGTATTTAGGCACCAGTCTCTTCAGAGGCATGGGTTCGAAACCCACCGCTGCCAAATGTTGTCTGTCTCGAAGGCAGAACCACTCAATACCCGCAAAGGAAACAGCGCAGCAAGGTGCGAGCGTCCATTTCGTGAACTGTCGTGGAACAGTGCATGGTGCAGCGATAGGATTCATAGGCGCAGTTTTTCGCTTTTTGTTTTTGTTAATCTCATTTCGTTCGTTCGTTGTACTGTTCGGGGCGGACGTCCCATGACACTTGTTCAAGTTCATCGTTGATCCGTTAACTAAGTTTCTTATTACAAGCCGGCCGGAGTGGGAGTGGCCGAGTGGTTCTAGGCGCTTCAGTCTGGAACCGCGCGACCGCTACGGTCGCAGGTTCGAATCCTGCCACGGGCATGGATGTGTGTGATGTCCTGAGGTTAGTTAGGTTTAAGTAGTTCTAAGTTCTAGGGGACTGATGACCTCCGCTGTTAAGTCCCATAGTGCTCAGAGCCGTTTTCTTATTACAGAGGACAGCTAACCCTCTGACCGAACACGCTGAGCTACCATGCCGGCATGATGAGGACAATACAAACACCCAGTCCCCAGGCAGAGAATATCCCCAACCCGGCCGGGAATCGAACCCGGGACCACGTGATCGGGCGTTCGTCTCCGCAAAGTGCGTGTGGTGCATACCGTTGTACAAGGAGAAAAAGTGAGTTTTTGCAGTTTCTGTCAGGTAGCTGGTGGGTGTTGGCAACGTTCCCGGGATGAGCGCTTTCTTCGTTATCCCGTGTGGCCTTAGCGGCTGAGATTACTGGGTCTCGCCGAGTGAGTCCGGGTTTCATTTCCTGATAGTTGCTCCTCTTACGTGACTTTGCTCGATTTACGATCGGCTGACGCTTGCAGAAAACTACGTAAGTATGATTCGCGGCTGCAACTGACGGCGAGAGAGATGCAACATCTGTCCAGTTCCTATCGAGGCACAAACCATAGTCAACAGGCTTTGAGAACTGCAAGACACTGCCAGGGAGGTGAATACAGCCGACCACTCTGGTTGGTGTCGTAACAGCGCAGGCGCATCCATATGTCCGTATACATAGGATGGAGACCGCGTCTGACACAGCTCTTGCGAGACACAGGGGGCTGAACTTTGATGTGTATGGCCTGCAGTTCCGACAGCTGCTTTCGTGTTCCTCTCGGTGGCCGTGATCGTCTAGTGGTTAGGACATTGTGCTGTGGCCGCAACCATTTTCTAATTTTGGTCGCGGCAATTTTGAAAGTTTTGACCTTTACTCACGCTGCAGTGGTGATGGCGCACCTGTGTTTGAGATCACAGTGCTCTCTTGACGTTTCACGCTTGTTCCACAGGCCGCAGTTCGCACTACCATTTCATTATCAACAGGTAATGCCGCCTCCCAGACCAGGGACGGGTGCCTGAGAGCTTAATCCACAGTCGAAAAGGGCAGTTCTTTAAGACGCGATGGGTGAGCAGCCAGACTCACCAGAATGTGGCGTGGACTATTTCGGCAAAAGCTAGGAACACTGGTGCTCGAGACAGCGCAGGTACCGCTCATTTTACGCCAGCTGTTGAAGGAATACTGTGGCGCAAGTCGGTTAGAGCGTGAGAAAAAAGAAAGCGGTCTAAGGCGCTGTTCCATGACATCAGTCTCTTTGGAGGCGTGGGTTCGGTCTCACCCCATGTGAGTTCCATATTTTTGAAGCCTTGAAGAATAACATTCCTGGTCGTCGATTTGGTTCGGACGACTACTTGCATGGTAGACTACAATCACTGTTCCGTAGGGAACCGCAATGTTTTTCCGTGAAGACATTGAGAGTGTTGTCTCACAGTGGAATAAGTGTTATAACAATTATGGCATTTACTTATGAAATAACAGTTCCCTTAAATTTTTTCCCATGTCTCGTTTTCATTTGACTGCCTCTTGTACCACCTCGAACAAATTTAATCTGAAAAGAAAATAAATCGGTTAGTCATCAATTTCGTAGCAATTTTGTTTTGTTTTAGTTTCTTAGCACGCTCTGTATCAGGCATATAATTAATTTTTATTGTACTACGAGTTTCCATATAAATTACCTTCAGTAAGCCAGGTTGAGCCGTGGCGTTTTGCTGGCGCGACAGCGTAATTTGCAAGTACCTCGCCTTCGCGCTCTTATCTTTGCTTGTGCTGCGCACTGCGTCTTGGCTGCGTTGTCTTTGCCGGAGGAGTTAACTGGAGGCTCTCGCCAAGGACGTGGACAGTTGGCGTTCGATGTTACCTGAGGCCGGAGTGCGTGTATAGTGGAGCGGGAACCGACCGCGTGTGTGGGGCTGCTTGGTGGAGAGCCTTTCCTGTCGCCTGTGAGGAGGCTTGTGGCTGCCTTGGGTTTCGTGCTGCTAGTTCCGGACACGGCTGTCTACGGTCTTCCGCTGCCTTATTGCCACCTGCTGTACCCGACGCAAGACATATCGGACATCCAGCGAAAAGTGAGACTGTACTTAGAGCATGTGTGTGAAGGTGTTGAGGGCTGCTACACTTCTGGTAACTGTAAGCGCATGGGTGTTACCATGGAGGTAAAGGTGTGCCTATGAAGAGTTCATGGTGATTAAGGCAGGTGCTAAATATTTGTATAATGCACGAGCCTGTTACAGCTCGTGGGAAGTTGTTTGATGTAATACGTTGAAACGGAACTTGTTGTACCGTTCCAATGTTTTAATAAATTGCTAGCACGCAGAAATTATTAGCAAGAGTTTCTTCTCTAGCAGGTAATACCTCAGTTGGTGTCCAAAAGGAGAGACTGGACTAAACAGGGTTATTTGTTGAATTTTTTTCTGTTGTGTACCACGTTTCCCATTTTCCTTTCCTTTCTGCGGCCTGGGCAGTATAAATGAGTGAGTGTGTGAACTAGCAGAAAGTTTTAGGCACAGATTGTAACACTGCATGAATGGTCGTTCTGGAGTAGGGTAGTACCAACCCCCCAAGCGTGAACAAGTTTAGCAGAGACCAAGCTTGGAGGTCAGGGCAAAGATGACACGTTGGCGCGTGTATTGGCTCTGTCAGGTTGGCGCGCCACCCCCACCACGTTTGTAAGCGGAACGGTTAGGCGAATTCGGTTGGAGGAGCACTTGTTCCCGGGTCGTGGTGCTGGACAGACATGGAGACGCAGCTCTCGTTTTGGTAATGTTAACATAGGTATTAGATTGTCTGAAATCTGCTCTGTAATGAAGTCCAGATGTTGAAATCAGGCTCGAAATTACCACTGAACCCCATAAGGGAATTGATTTTCTTAATTTACTCGAATTTCAATAGACCTTGCGTTAGTGCCTTGTTCAGGCAACGCACCATGTGCCTTAGCTCACGGTCACGTTATTGCTCTGTGCTTAACGGAAATTCACTCATTCAATGAATTTTAATCTGCTCTTCCATTTGCAGTAATATTTTGGGGATTTTTATTTATTTTCCATATGTTTTCTTTGTAAACTTGCTTTCGCGCCACGCGGTCGGTTGGAGCAACCGCCGCATTCATAAATTGTAGTTTCGGTCTGAAAATATATTGTACACGATGAATAATCATACGATAGTGAGCAAGTGTAAAATAGAGAAGGAATAATCGTGTGTGTCCGTATTTTTCTGGGCTTCTGTTGGCTACTGAAACTCGGCCATGCGGGTTGAACAGCATTGAAGTGATGTTTCTTGTGCACATCCATAACGAGTTCATTTGTTGGCGATGTTGTCCGTTAAGTAAAATACTCGTGCCATTAGGAAAAGTATCGGGTTTTAATGCCCACTGATTTGATAAAGATTTGCGTAATGCTCTTCCGCCCTGACCTAGTTTTGCTTGTATTGTCTTTGCGGAACTTGTTCTGAGTAACCTATAGTAGCTGAATGTAATAACTGAGGGTTTAGGTATAATTGTGCGGTTGTATAGAATTACATTGAAGCCAGGTCTGCGCTCCTCTGTCCCATTCCATAATTACGTGGCGAAACTGAACCATGTTAACTAGAGACCTGTTTTGATGATGTTCATTGCAAGAGAAACACGACTAGTTGTTGAAATACCATCGGTACTGAATAAATATCAATTAATCTCTACCCTCGACTGATTATTTACTCCTTCCATCATTAAGAATAGGTGGCAGCCAGTACCACAGTCGAATTCTGGCTCATGAAAGCAAATAAAAGCTATATAATGCCTATTAAGCCCTGTATGGATGTCTTCTGTAGTGGTTCAAAAAATGCGTTATCCGTTGCGTTCAAATTTTTACCGGTTCGTTAAAACCTTCCGCTAGAAATTATTAATACCCAGCAATAACTCGCAGGGGCCAGTAATTTCGTGGACCACACGAATGTAAGAAACCATTTACTACAGACAGTAGCTTGCAGGAGCGGTAGGACATGTCAAAGCGACGGTAATCTACCTACTAGGTGGACTTTTACCACCACCAGTACTGGAAGGTTACGTTGCACGAACCAGCTGCAAGGCCGTGATCTGCTTATCAAATATACTGCATTCGAGTGTTGCTAGCCTTAGCGGAGTGAGCTCCAGTAAAGCTTGTAATGAAATTTTCATAATTGTGCTCGTTACGGTTTTCACTGAATAGTGGGGCAAAAGAGTTCACGTAATTTAATTGTGACTAAGATTGGAGTGTCCCCTGGCCATGCTAGTAATTGTAAGTTTTTTTAAATATCTTAATAGCAGGCAAAACTCCTTAGGTTATTGATAAGATTTGCGCTGTTGGTTGTACCTTGTCTGTGTGGTTCATTCATAGTGGGGCAAAGGCAGTGTGCCGTTTTATTAGTGAATAATTTAACCTGTTATTTAATATCTTTTGGTGGTTGTTTACATTGTCCCTGCGGACCTGTTCTGTGCACTTGTTAAATGCCACAGCTGGCTCGCTGGTGTTTTTGAGTAGGCGCTACCTTTCCACCTACGGGTACCGGGGCTGTGAAATCCTAGGTAGTGGGAGGTGACTCCGGGTCGAAGCTCGACAAGTGGGTCTTGTACGAACTGCCGCCTTCCGCCTTGGCGTGTCCAAGTTAGGTTTTCGTTCTGCCTTCGAGCGACCAGGCGTCACTCCTCGCTAGTTAATTCCGGCGCTATTTATATTTATTATATTTACCCGTGGTCTAGGGGCCCAGTCTGCCGCCGGCAGTGCTGCGAGGCGGTCACGCGCCAGAGCGCTGCGGGCGAGGCGCGCACGGTGTGTTTGTATTTACTTCGGCCGCTGTAAGTGCCGTTTTCCCTTCTAGACCACCATGGCGCACAACTATCGGAAGAAGACATTACGTTTCAACTTTTGTTCCGACTTCGCCCGACCCAAGGCCCTGGAGGTAGAACGATTTATACGCGATGAAGTTAAGATACCACCAACGGATCTAATTGGTATCCACTTGTCCATAGTTAGCAGTACCGTCTACGTCAAAATGATCAACGATGCGGCGTGCGACAAGGTGCTTCAAGAGGCAAAACGTGGACTGCGCTTCTGTCATTCCGACGGCAACGTCGGACCCGTTACCGTCGATCACGCAGGTCTCGGCACACGGACGATAAGGATCTTCGAACTGCCGTTCGAACTACCTGCAGACGTCGTCACCGAGGCGCTCCGTCCCTATGGCAACGTTCTGGAACATGTTGCCGAACGATGGGTACAATTTCAAACCTATCCCGTTTTAAACGGTGTTAGACAGGTCCGCATCGAGTTGCAGAAACACGTGCCTTCCTATCTACGTATCGGAGGCTGCCGTCCCATTATAATGTACGACGGCCAACCTCGGACCTGTTCCGGTTGTGGGAAAGAAGGTCACCTTCGGTCTGAATGCATTCAACGACGTGTCGCGCAGCTCCCGTTGTCGGAAGCGTCCGTCACACCCACGGTGACCGCCCTACCGGTCACTTACGCAGCGGCTCTCGCCACGTCTACAGTTTCGTCCAGTCCGTCGCCCGGTCCTTCCGATCGACACGTCCCACTGTCCCAGTCACCTACGGACGGTGCGGACGTCCCACCTGACAACCTTGCCGCCGACCAGGCTCCCACAACGGACGCTGAGGAGAGCAGTACCTCTTCACAACACCTGTTTGACAATTTCATTGTATCCACCGACGCCTTCGAACCAGGTCGACGCTCCTCCTTGCCGTCGTCCGACACTGAGGAACACGTGCGCAAACAACGCTCGCCACGTAGGCCCAAACACCGTCGCCGTTCACCCACTGGCTCTCAAAGCGTCGCCACCCGCGACAACGAAGACGACACCCAGCCAGCCGACATTTCCACGCAGAGGTCGGCGGACAACTTTCACGATGAACAAGACGTTTCGCAGGACGGGACCACCATGGAGGTCGCCACGCACAATGTAACGATCGGTGTGCAGGTTGAGACGCCTGTCTCCCCGCCGACAACTCCAGATCTCTCTCACCACGACGCCATTCCCATGGACATTGGACAGACCCACGGCACAGGAACATGGGCCGACGACGTTGAGGAAGATATGCCCCCTCCTCCGGATGAGTTGCCTCCGCCGGACAAGGCTGCCTGTTAACATCAAAAGCGAGGCATTCCAGCTGATGGGACGGGACTTCCTGTCGGTGCCCTCCCCTTGGTGATGATAAATGCGCGTCCATCACCACTGAAACAAACGTACCGGTTTGCCACACTGAACATCAACATGATCGGCACTGCACCCAAGCTGCAACTCCTATGTGACATGCTTCGGGTCTCTGACGTCGACGTCGCCCTTCTTCAGGAAGTACGCGTTGCCACCCTACCACCAGTCTACGGCTACGACTCATACACTTCCACATGTGATAAATCAGGGCGTGAAGTGGCTTTCTACATACGCGAAGGAATCCCACTCAAGGACACGACAATCCTTCCCTGTGGAAGAGGCATGGCTGTTACCATCTTCGACACGCGCGTCATCAATATCTACGCTAAGTCTGGCTCCACGAACCGTCGGCAGCGGTCCACTTTCTTCGGACATGACGTGGCGCCCCTGTTTTCTGGACGCTATGATCGCCTTATCATGGGAGGCGATTTCAACTGCGTCCACCATCCGCAGGACCAAGTGCCTGGTTATTCGCCATGCCCGGCGCTGCTCACCTTAATCGAAGATTTTCATCTAGTGGACGTTTGGGAGAAAATTCATGGCAATACCCCCGGTTTTACCCATTATACAGCACATTCTGCGAGCAGACTGGACCGGTTTTATGTTTCTGCCCACCTTGGCAATGAAGTCGCCCAAACTGAACGATGGCCCCTTGCATTTTCGGACCACTGCGCCGTCATTTGCTCCCTGGCTCTGCCATCTCAGTCAGTGTGGCGCGGCAGGGGTTACTGGAAGCTTAATACCTCCCTCCTTAATGATCCACACTGCCGACAATGAATTGCCACTACATGGGCGTCTTGCGAAAGACGCCTTCCGCTATACACATCCACGTTCCATTGGTGGCTCAAATGTGCCAAACCCGCGATCAGAAAGGCCTTCATACAATGTGGCAAGGAAGCAGCAGCATGGCATCGAGACACCAAAAATTTTCACTACGCCGTCCTCCGTGAGCTCGATGCGCTCCCTCCATCACCTGACACCCATAGGGAACGACAGCGTACTAAAGCTCGTCTCCTCTCTCTTCAACGTGCACGACTGTCGTGGTGCGTTCCCGACGACAAGACCTCCTCCACGACGAAACCCCATCCACAATCCAAGCCGCATCCCAAGATAGACGTCGACGTCGACTTTTTGTCCCCAACATCACGACCTCCGATGGTGTTCACCACACAACACAGGCGGCAGTGGTGTCTGCCTTTGCTGAACATTATCGCCAATTTTATGATGATGAACCGATGGCGACGCCCATTCCTGATGATCTCCGTCCTTCCCCTGATCGGACCCTCACCGTAGCGGAGTCAACGTCCATGATGTCTGCAATCACCGCAGAAGAGGTGGTAGATGCGATCAACAAAGGGGCCAAGAACAAATCACCCGGACCAGATGGTCTCCCAGTGGAGTTTTACCGGGCGTTCACCACGTTAATGCTTCCTCGCTGGACGGAAATGATTCAGGAACTCTTTACTCCGTCCTTCCCAATTCCACCTGAATTCGTCACTGGCATTCTTCTACCTGTGCCAAAACCGAAGGGAGGGTCTCATGTCTCTGCATATCGCCCCCTTACACTACTGAATGCAGACTATAAAATCTATGCACGCCTCTTAGCAGCGCGCATACGCACCGTCTTACCTACGGTCCTTTCACCTGAGCAGACTGTACGTGGTTGTGGGGCCACCTTACAAACAGCCCTAGGAGAATGCCGTGACCTCATTGCACTGGCATCGGTTTGTCGCCTTCGTGCAGCACTGGTATCCGTCGATTTCACGAGTGCCTTTGATCGCGTTCGACACCCATTCCTCCTCATGGTGGCGACACATATGGGGTTCCCATTGCTTTTTGTCGATGCCATTCGCCGGTTACTACTTCCCGCGGTCTCGATGGTACAAGTCAATGGGAGGCTTGTAGGACCGATTCCTATACGCCGCTCTGTGCGTCAAGGATGCCCTATGTCTTCTTTACTATATGCCATTGCACTTGAGCCCCTCATCACTGGACTTACCTCTAGACTGCAGGGCCTCACTTTGCGCGACTACACCTTTTACTGTAGGGCTTATGCGGACGATCTCCTCTTTCTCACCTGCTCCTCCACGGAACTCAATGACGCCATCCAATGGATCCACCAGCATGGACGTCTTTCTGGTAGCATTCTTAATGTCCGTAAATCGACTATGATGCACATTGGGCGCGGCCTCCCGGCTATGGTGCCGACCCCACTCCCAGTCAGTGCCACCCTTCGTTACTTGGGTATCGAATTTACGAGCTCCACACACCGCACAGTGGCTCTGGCTTACCGGCGGCTTTTGCAGTCGATTCGGCACCATGTCCGCGGTCAAGTGCACCGTAACTTAAACCAACTCCAACGTGTGTCCTATGACAACATGTATGTCGCCCCTAAACTGGTACACGTCGCCCAGATCCTCGCAATGCCGTTACTTCTTGGCCGCCGCATCCAATCTGCCTTTGGATATTTCGTGTCAGCGGGGCACTTTTCAAAGTCCGCTACAACACTCTAACACTGCCTCCTGCAAAATGTGGCCTCGGACTCGTCAACGTGCGGGCACGATCTTCTGCACTCTTTGTCCACACTCTGTTGCGGCACTGGCAGGGGCCGGTCCCGTCCTTAACACGCAGTCTCTTAGATATCCTCCGATCAGCTTCTCTCGATCCACCGATCAATGTGGCACCTATTTCTCCATTATTGTACCACGTCGCCAATTGTTTCATAGAACTCAGCTACGTTCGGGCCGATCTTCCAGTCACCCGTCCTCACCGTACAAAAGATTATTATCGTTTGTTTATGCTGTCCAACCCTTGCGACCCCATGGTGCTACAGCATCCTGACATTAGCTGACGCACGGTTTGGGGGTGTGTGCATGCACCCTTTTTACCGTCGTCTGTGTCTGCACTCTGGTATGTTTTAGTCTATGGAAAATTCCCGACTAATAGTCGACTTTATCGCATAGGACTGGCCGCCTTCCCACTCTGCCTTGACTGTCAGCTCGAAGACACCGACGAGCACCGTCTTACGTGCCCCCTGAAACAAAACGTATGGCTCCCCATCCAACGAATCGTGGGCTTTTACCTCCGTGCCCCGCCAACGACGGTAACCCCGGATTTCCTGTTGTTGCCCCAAACATTTCACTACCCTCTTGCTAAGCACCATACCCTAATCTGGTTTCGAGGACAGGTTTTAGAATACCTCTTTCAGAGTGGTCTGCATACAGTCCTTGACTTCTGGTACAAAGTTGTGACCGCGCATAGCACCCTCACCCGAAAACCATCTTACCGACAAACTTTTGCCGGTTTTCTTCGCAGCGTCTTCCTTGACTCCCCTCAAAGTTGGGGTGTACCATGCCTACCTGTCACATGATGCAACACCCTTATCCACATTCTCATGCATCGACCAAAAACAAAAACAAACTTAAAAAAAAGGAAGAAGACAGAATATGTTATATTTTGTTGTATTTAACGTTCTTCTTTTTAATATTTTTTTGTTTAACTGTCATTTGCATATGTTTCAATGGTACCTTGAAGAACTCTTGCATAGTGAATATATATGTACTTTTAGTTTGTTCAATAAAAATTATTAATAAAAAAAAGTGGCAAGCGTCGTGCGTTCTAAACTTATAGTCGCCTATAAAAAAAAATGGTAGCGTCTTTGATTCATAATCAAAACGTCTTCGGTCCCGGGTTCGATCCCCGCCACTGTCTAAATTTTGATAAATAATCAGCATTGGCGGCCGAAGACTTCCGGCATAAGAAGTCAGCCTCATTCTGCCAACGGCCTTGTCAAAGAGGGCGGAGGAGCGGATAGAGGTTCAGGGCACTCTCTTGTCCTAGGGGTGGCCCTAAAGGCGGAAGAATCAGCAATGATCAACGACATGAGGATGCAGAAGGCAATGGAAACCACTGCATTAAAGACATGTAACGTGTATCCACAGGACATGTGGCCTGTAATTGAAGAAGTGTCATGATGATCTCTCCATTGGCAAAAGATTCCGGAATAGTCCCCCATTCGGATCTCCGGGAGGGGACTGCCAAGGGGGAGGTTACCATGAGAAAAAGATTGAATAATCTACGAAAGGATAACGTTCTACGAGTCGGGGCGTGGAATGTCAGAAGCTTGAACGTGGTAGGGAAACTAGAAAATCTGAAAAGGGAAATGCAAAGGCTCAATCTAGATATAGTAGGGGTCAGTGAAGTGAAGTGGAAGGAAGACAAGGATTTCTGGTCAGATGAGTATCGGGTAATATCAACAGCAGCAGAAAATGGTATAACAGGTGTAGGATTCGTTATGAATAGGAAGGTAGGGCAGAGGGTGTGTTACTGTGAACAGTTCAGTGAGCGGGTTGTTCTAATCAGAATCGACGGCAGACCAACACCGACAACGATAGTTCAGGTATACATGCCGACGTCGCAAGCTGAAGATGAAAAGATAGAGAAAGTGTATGAGGATATTGAAAGGGTAATGCAGTGTGTAAAGGGAGACGAAAATCTAATAGTCATGGGCGACTGGAATGCAGTTGTAGGGGAAGGAGTAGAAGAAAAGGTTACAGGAGAATATGGGCTTGGGACGAGGAATGAAAGAAGAAAAAGACTAATTGAGTTCTGTAACAAGTTTCAGCTAGTAATAGCGAATACCCTGTTCAAGAATCACAAGAGGAGGAGGTACACTTGGAAAAGGCCGTGAGATACGGGAAGATTTCAATTAGATTACATCATGGTCAGACAGAGATTCCGAAATCAGATATTGGATTGTAAGGCGTACCCAGGAGGAGATATAGACTCAGATCACAATATAGTAGTGATGAAGAGTAGGCTGTAGTTCAAGACATTAGTCAGAAAGAATCAATTCGCAAAGAAGTGGGACACGGAAGTACTAAGGAATGACGAGATACGTTTGAAGTTCTCTAACGCTATAGATACAGCAATAAGGAACAGCGTAGTAGGCAGTACAGTTGAAGAGGAATGGACATCTCTAAAAAGGGCCATCACAGAGGTTGGGAAGGAAAACATAGGTACAAAGAAGGTAGCTGCGAAGAAACCATGGGTAACAGAAGAAATACTTCAGTTGATTGATGAAAGGAGGAAGTACAAACATGTTCCGGGAAAATCAGGAATACAGAAATACAAGTCGCTGAGGAATGAAATAAATAGGAAGTGCAGGGAAGCTAAGACGAAACGGCTGCAGGAAAAATGTGAAGACATCGAAAAAGATATGATTGTCGGAAGGACAGACTCAGCATACAGGAAAGTCAAAACAACATTTGGTGACATTAAAAGCAACGGTGGTAACATTAAGAGTGCAACGGGAATTCCACTGTTAAATGCAGAGGAGAGAGTAGATAGGTGGAAAGAATACATTGAAAGCCTCTATGAGGGTGAAGATTTGTCTGATGTGATAGAAGAAGAGTCGATTTAGAAGAGATAGGGGATCCAGTATTAGAATCGGAATTTAAAAGAGCTTTGGACGACTTACGGTCAAATAAGGCAGAGCGGATAGATAACATTCCATCAGAATTTCTAAAATCATTTGGGGAAGTGGCAACAAAACGACTATTCACGTTGGTGTGTAGAATATATGAGTCTGGCGACATACCATCTGACTTTCGGAAAAGCATCATCCACACAATTACGAAGAGGGCAAGAGCTGACAAGTGCGAGAATTACCGCACAATCAGCTTAACAGCTCATGCATCGAAGCTGCTTACAAGAATAATATACAGAAGAATGGAAAAGAAAATTGACGATCAGTTTGGCTTTAGGAAAAGTAAAGGGACGAGAGAGGCAATTCTGACGTTACGGCTAATAATGGAAACAAGGCTAAAGGAAAATCAAGACACTTTTATAGGATTTGTCGACCTGGAAAAAGCGTTCGACAATATAAAATGGTGAAACCTGTTCGAGATTCTGAAAAAAGTAGGGGTAAGCTATAGGGAGAGACGGGTCATATACAATATGTACAACAACCAAGAGGGAATAATAAGAGTGGACGATCAAGAACGAAGTGCTCGTATTACGAAGGGTGTAAGACAAGGCTGTAGCCTTTCGCCCCTACTCTTCAATCTGTACATCGAGGAAGAAATGATGGAAATAAAAGAAAGGTTCAGGAGTTGAATTAAAATACAAGGTGAAAGGATGTCAATGATACGTTTCGCTGATGACATTGCTATCCTGAGTGAAAGTGAAGAAGAATTAAATGATCTGCTGAACGGAATGAACAGTCTAATGAGTACACAGTAAGGTTTGAGAGTAAATCGGAGAAAGACGAAGGCAATGAGAAGTAGTAGAAATGAGAACAGCGAGAAACTTAACATCAGGATTAATTGTCACGAAGTCAATGAAGTTAAGGAATTCTGCTACCTAGGCAGTAAAATAACCAGTGACGGACGGAGCAAGGAGGACATCAAAAGCAGACTCGCTATGGCAAAAAAGGCATTTCTGGCCAAGAGACGTCTAATAATATCAAATACCGGCCTTAATTTGAGGAAGAAATTTCTGAGGATGTACGTCTGGAGTACAGCATTGTATGGTAGTGAAACATGGACTGTGGGAAAACCGGAAAAGAAGAGAATCGAAGCATTTGAGATGTGGTGCTATAGACGAATGTTGAAAATTAGGTGGACTGATAAGATAAGGAATGAGGAGGTTCTACGCAGAATTGGAGAGGAAAGGAATATGTGGAAAACACTGATAAGGAGAAGGGACAGGATGATAGGACAGCTGCTAAGACATGAGGGAATGATTTCCATGGTACTAGAGGGAGCTGTAGAGGGCAAAAACTGTAGAGGAAGACAGAGATTGGAATACGTCAAGCAAATAATTGAGGACATAGGTTGCAAGTGTTACTCTGAGATGAAGAGGTTAGCACAGGAAAGGAATTCGTGGCGGGCCGCATCAAACCAGTCAGTAGACTGATGACCAAAAAGAAAATTTATTAAACCTTGTCTCAAGAGCAACATACAGTTGTGAAAGGTTGTTGCTGTGCTACTCTTAGTAAGACCTGGCGCTGACTAATTGTGTTACTGGGCCTTGGAGCCGAAGTTTGAAACCTTAGTAAGCCTTAGTGATATTAATCGACTCTTGAGTGTGAAACAAGTGTCTTTGTATAAACGTCATCCTGCTATTTATTGGATGCATCTCTGGCAGGTTGATGTTTAGGTAAATATTTTTGAGAATATCAGTTCTCAGTGTCCGAAGACTAGTCAGAAATATTGTGTGTCTTAATTTAAGCGGTCAGGCGCATAATTGTCAGTGGTTTTAAAATTTTTTTATATATGAGATAGACTTTGTTTAATAAAATGACATTGGTAGCAGATTCACTAAATTCTTGTGACTTATTGTTCTTATTACCTAAAGTAATCAGGATTAACATATTGTTGTTTTAAAGGAATTTGTTGATATGATATAAAACGAGTGATAACAAAAGAGGTCCAGTCCTTCCTATTGTTTCCCTATTCCCTAGTAGAAGAACGTCTCACAGGTGAGCACAGCGCATTGGTAACACCGGTGTGATCGTTGTTCAAGCAGCATACGGTGTGAGGAATACTGAAGTACGTAGTCTACGTTCACGAAAACTATTTACCTGGACAAATAAAAAGTTAGATTGGTGCGTGAGTTCAAAGCGCTTTTCGTTTTGTTTTAATTTTTGGGACGTTGACACACAGGTTGCAGTAAATATGTTTATCAAGTGTATTTTTTTTATTCTAGTGTTGTTTATGCTGGTATTTACTGAATTTTGCGTATTACAAACTTATGAGTGTCGCTTAAGCGTTACAAAACAGGCTGTCAAGTGGGAAAAGGGTTAAAATTTGCGATACACAAAGAGAATATAACTGCTAAACACTAGCTGGAAACAGTTATTCAGCAAAGGCCAGAAGACCAGTGAGCGTGAACAAAAGTGGATGCTGTGCATCTGATGGTACAGAGTGTATGTACTACGAATTGTTTCTCAGGAGTGTGTCCACAGCAGATGTCATTTGTCGCCAACAGCTGTGACGCACGGTTGTCGCAATCAAAGGGAAACGTCCAGGCGCCGCTACTGGGCGATAACGTACGTAAGCGCTCTGCCGGTTTGAAAGAAGGTGCTATCCAGCAGCTTGGTTAGCAGGTTATCCATCATCGCCCTCGTTCTCCTCAACTTGCCATTTTTGCTCCCCACGAAGCGACCATCAAAAATGTTTATTTGCGGACTACAATGGGCTTCAAACTTGCCTTGACGGCTAATTTAACTGGAAACCAGCAGATTTATGCAGACGCGGAATAGAAAAACTGCCCGAGAATTGCTGGACTCTTGTACATAATTCGAGAGAATATAAGGTTGTAACTGGTTTCTGTCTTACGTTATTTCCATTTTACAATAAATCAAAGAAAAACTGCTGTAGAAATAGTCACTGTACTAATAATAATGAGTTACAACTTATCACGATAGCATTATGATGAATATCCACGTTAATAGACGAAAAATTGTTCGTAAGAAGAGCCTGCCCAAAACGTCACAAATTGATAAGATATTAGTCACGTTTGACCACGAAACAGTCTGTGTCTACGAGCAGTTCTTTGTTGAATAGCAGTTCAGAAGTCCCAAGAATATCTGGATATCTTGCAGTGGGAGTAGACTCAAAGGTATGCAGTTAATAAATTATTCGCCACGGGATATTAATCCATCAAGCAGTTCATTAAAAAACTATAATTATGTTGGCAGAATCAGAGAAAGGGAGATAATAAGTGTTGTAAAGTAATAAATTTTTCACTTTCAAGTGTGTCGGGTAGTGAATCGTGGTTTCAAGAAGACCGAGTAATCGTAAGATTTCTGGTTGATCTGAGCTCGTAAAAGCTCCACATGGTAGACAAGGATGGTTGGGAGACTGGGATACGGTTCTGATAGTCCGTACCTCTTGTTTATCTCGTCCAAACCGAGGTGTGACACTCTGCTGAACATGACACTAAATCATGTACAGAAAAATGTGAGGATAAGGCATGCTACTCCAATCAACATCCATTTAATAGATCTGCACTGTATATAGGTACAGGGGTGTTGTTCTTCACACATTGCTGAATTTCACTGCCAGAAACTATGCCCGAGTTGTAAACCCACTGCCAACGAACGCTGTTAAAAAAGTTATAGGTCGGTTGATGCCACGGATTAGCAGGAACTGAATACCCTGCACCTGTTTCAACAAGATATGCACATATGTACCAATGCAATCATATCCTCAGTTATAATTACTATTTTGTTTATTACTCCATTTTGCTTCAGAAGTTAAGTGCTAATTCCATCTTTCATCGCCTTTGAAACGACTTGACAAAAAAGGTATTAGTAGTTTTGATCTCAGATTAGCAAATTATTATTTTTTTATTATTTTGCGGCTAGCATTGTATTACTACTAGTTTGCTAAGAGGTGATGGTGCGATAGGGCTATTCTACAAGATATTTGTAGAATGGTACTCTTGAACCTACAGTCTTAGTTATTTAACTTATTATTGTTCACTTATAACTGTCCAAACGTATGTGGATATTTTAAAGAACTTTTTCAACCGAGAATAATGTCTTCACTTTGTGTTTTACAGTAAAACACTAGCCCAATAAGAGTATCAATGGGAATAAAGCGCGTAAGTAGTAAATTATGGTTGTAGACTGTCTAAATTTTTGCTGGTATACTGAAGTTAGCCTGGAGGAACAGGGCACAAACAAGCAAATGAAGTGTAAAGCTTGGCGTTAGTGCATGTGAATGAGCAGTACAAGTGAGATACTAAGCAGACTGTGGTAAGCGGCTCGTGATTTACATGTATTTTGGCGAATTAACAGTTGTCAGGGTAGTGATTATAGTGGTCTTCGCCGCTGATAGTAAAATTTTAACTCAAGAGAACGGTAGAAGAATCCGCAGACGTCCTACCTACAGGAATGTTTAACAACGTTAGTTAGTGTGAGACAGGTTAAACATAAGGTAATAACTGAAACAAAGAAGTTAATTTCGTGATGGGTAAAGGTGTGACACAAAAATTTACTGAATTCGATCTTCATGGAAAATCTCATCTGTAGTATTTTCCTCAATATTATACAGTGGCGGACCTACCAAGCCGAAGCAGCATGCCTCGAATCAGCTATTATTAGAACCAGATACGCATACATCCTTTTGGGGAGGATATACGAATGGTTAGGAATGACACATTCATCACCCAGATATTTAGATAACAGGATAAATAAATAACATAAAGAACATTTGGTTACGTTGTTTGTTAGTCAGTTGCCAGGTGCAGCCAGGGAGAAGCTCGCCGGTTGAAACTGGGAAAATGCGTGAGCTTTACCAGAATATCTGGATCAGTTAGGCTACCTCAATATATCTTTTCAAAATTACGGTAGGTAAAGGAGATATGATAATGGAAACAGTTATACATCACTCATATGGCAAGAAAAAGTGGATCATGTGTATCAGGCTCACTATGGAAAAATTGTTTGTAATTCTGATGGAAATGTTAATGGCGTGAGAGAAATAAAAAAAGAAAAACCGAGAAATGACAGTAATAGAACGATTCAGGCGACAAAATTCTAGACGAAGTCATTATAACGACGGAAAAAGATCGCCACCTCAGTAAAGAGAACAGGAGAGATCGTTCCTGATGATAAAAAGTGTTCAGGCGAATATAACTGAAATTAGACCTCAGGAAGAAATGATTATCCAGTCTGCTTTAATCCGCCACAGAGAAGGGTAACATTTGAGGAACATGTTACAGGAGAAAAAAGAAAAGTAAAAGAAGTAGGACAAGTAAGAGGACTCACTATACATTTGCTCATAGACATCAGGTACGAAGTCAAGATTATTATCAAGGCCCTGTGAGAAAAAATTAATTTCCTGGTTGCGGTAGCTGTGAAGAGACCGAAAGTAAGAGGTATTGTAGGAAACATTGATAAAAACCTACATGAAATTGCGCTATGTCGATTTTCGGATAGAGGATATGCATTTTAAATAAATGTGTGTCTTCGTGAGCTTGAAGCGGATGTTTTATTTGGTCCAAAATATTGTGAATAAATCAGGTAAAGGTGTTTCTAGGTGAAAGTACAATTAGCAAGTTATAATATACAGAGTCCAGGAGGAATGGTCAATATTCAGGGACACGACAGAAACGATCTTTCGAACCAAACAAATCTAGTAAACATCGGATCTGAAATGCATGTCTTAAGAGTTATGAGCACTTGTTCAGTAGAAGACTTGTTTCACAGTAGCAAAGATGAACAACTGCTTTAGAGCCCATGTTTATTGGACTTTTTTTTTTTTTGCTTGTTTTGGTCCATAGTACCACCGCTCGAAATATGGAAAGCAAAGGACTTACAGTAGAAGAGCTGTATTTAACAGTATCGAAAATGAAGAAGTGGTCACAGTTCTTAAGGTATTCATTTCGGAGCCCATATTTACTAGACTTCTTTGCTTGAAATGAGCTTTTCTGCCATATACTTGAATATTGCCCATTCCTCCTTGGGCACCCTGTATAATGATCAGAGGACAGAAACGAATTTGGTGATGAAGCAACAAGAAGCACTGGAGAAAAATGTAGGCATGTCACCCATCAGTACTCTTAAGAGGCAGTGATGGTGAGCAGAGTAAAATGTAATCCTTTTAAACCAGAAGATAGTTGGCAAAGGAATTCACAGAAAAAGTAAACTTAAAACCACGTGAGAGGGAATTCTAAACAATGCTGAAATGCTGAAAGACTAGGCGTTATTAGTGAATACCAGAGTAAGCTATACATGAAATACGGGACAAAATTCTGTAAAAACCTCTATCCATCCCCTTAGGTATACAGGATGCTGTAAGAAGAGAAGTACACACAGTGTTATCTTGGGACATTACTAAGGGGTCAAGTTGCTTCTTTAACAACCCTAAAGTATCAGTGAAAATAGCCAATGGCGATATTCGCCTAGTGTTTGATTCACGAACTTCAAATCAGTACAATGGAGCCGAAAGAGATCGTCCGCTGAATACTGAAGAACTGTTAGTCATTTTCGCTTGGACAAGCATTTCTGTTCAGTGCGCTTAGCTGACGGATACTGGCAACTGCCACTGGTTCATGAGTTTAGAAAGTACACCGACTTTCTCTGCCACATGGATTTTAGGTATTTCCAATAAAAGAATTTATACAGCCACCGGATAAAATGAAAGGAAATGAGAAGTGGCGTATGGGTTTTAGGGAGAACATTTTTATAATTAATTGCACTGAAGGAGAACATTTACAGTGCAGCATGCAGCAGTTCTACCACGGAACATCACGAGACCCATACAAAAAAAAAAAAGACATCGCAGCACTAAAAATGCTCTCTGACTCAAATTTTTTTATATATAGAAACAAAAAAAATTATTATTATTTTATCACTCTGTTCTGGTTCAGGAATTACATGCTAATTGTGTGCCTCATTGCATTGAAAACAATCTCAAGTAAAAAGTTTTAAAATCCTTGAAATGATACCACAAATTATTTCTATTATTTTCTTTTTATTTGACGGGAAGCAGTGTATGACTGGTAACTGGCAATTTAAGTTTCTTGACCAGACGTCCTCTTCACCAGCTAAAATATTGCAACTGAAATCAGCTAAATATGACATCCATCGAGTAATAAATAATGTTCCGTAAACGTCCTACTCATGAATCTACAGAACACATCAACCATTTTATTGTTGAGATACAAAAAGTGAACAGAGAGATAAAGAAAACTGAGAGTTTCATAGTTAGGCTGCTAGACACACAGATAAGGCTAAGACCTTAACTGCACAACGTAATCCTTTTTGTTGCGTTTTAAATCTTGAATTAACTGCCTCCCGTTACTGCTCGGTCATTATTGCTGCGACAGAAACAGTGTCCGTTATTTCTCTGATTAGATCATGCCAGCATAAAATGGAATATATCAGACAGGTTTCTGGAAGTACTTACTATAAAAAACTTAACTGATCCATGAAGATATCTAACAAAACCACATCCTCAGAAGCCATTTCCGATAAACATCATAACAAGGTATTCTCCATACGAGACAGCAAAACGTACCTCTCCAGTACTTTTCTTTTTGAGTATTAGAATTAGAGAAGGATTAGTCGCTCATTTCGATATGCACAGAACAGCGCAAAAGGCTTTAGTGAAGTTTATTCTTTCTGCAACTGGCTTTTACAGGTTTTTTAACAACTGTGAAATCGGAAGAAGGAAATCGCCTATCGTTATGACAATTCTAACAAACTGGCCTGTCCTAAGTGAGGTTTACGTAGCAACGGCAGGGAACCGACACGCACTTTTATTTATTCTTTGCCTTCTTGTTTGTGACTTTGGTCTGCGAACTGGCTCAAGACTTCGGTTGTGAGTGCTGGTGGGTGGTTATCAGACATCACTGATGAAGTTGATGTGAGACGCCGTGGGTGGTACCCACGACCATCCACACACTGACGCACATCTGTCCCACACGTCGACCACGCCACCACACTCACTGGTTAATTCCAAGCATAGAAGTGTACTAACCACATGAAGCCTGTCTGTCAATGCTATCAGCCTTTTTTTAGAGTCATAAGGATTTTAAACCAGGAGAAACAGCCCTGACAAGATAAATTAATTGACAATGTTTTTAAAATATTAATTCAATATGACAATGTCACAGCGTACTAAATACTATAAGGCAGTGTGTCTAAGCTCTGAAACAGGTAGTGATTATTAAATTGAGACTTGGATAGCAATAAATGATTCATAAAGTAAATGTGACTGGTTGATGTTCCATTCCTGCAGCTGGGGCGTCTGACACTGTTTAAATATTTCATCTAACTTTGTCACAGGTTTGTATGTGTGTAATTACGTACTAATTTACATGAGATTCGATCACTTACTAGACTAACACGCAACTTTTTTCTAGTCTGAAGCTAGGCTGCTTGATAAGTTTGACGTTATAAACGTGAAATAGCCTTTGTGTAGTGTCTTCCCATCCGAAGGCAGGTGGTCTGAATTCCAGAGACTGAATTAAAATCTATGAAGAAAATGAGGTTTTGAAATTGAGTTACTTGGCTTCTCCGCAATACTTGTATGAACTATCCTTATTACGTGGAATGTCAGCCTACAGTTTGTTTGATATAATTCATATCTCGATAGCAGATGATTTGTAGAAAATAAAAAACTGTCAAAGTATATTTTAATGGAAAAGTAAATTCCAGGTTGGAATATCCACAATGTAAGGTAAAGCTAGATTGCTACTCACAGTAACAATGACACAGTGAGTTTCAGACAGGCACATCGGAAAGACACATTAGCTTTCGGTCGAATTCTTCGTCAGTAAAGGAAGCACACACACACACACACACACACACACACACACACACACACACACACACACACACATATTCATTCACACAAGTCAAGCAAGCACCACACGACACACACTTAATGACCGCCAGCTCCGGCAGCTCGGACCGGTCCTAGTTGCTAGAGATGGCGGACATGTGTGCGTGAGGTGTGCTTGCCTGTGTGAATGGCGTGAATGAATGTGTGTGTGTTTCCTCTACTAACGAACGCTTCTGCCGAAACTTAATGTGTAAGTGTCTTTTCATCGTGCCTGTCTGCAACTCAACGTATCATTTTTACGGTGAGTAGCAATCTATCTTTTCCTTGCATTGTAGATGTGCAGTTAATATTAAAATATATGGTCAACCACGATTCACAATGCAAAAACACTAAAACTGACACATTTCGGTGGAGGAAGTCTTCATCATCAGGCCTGTTCTAAGAGAATCCAATAAATACACGTCAATTTTAGTAATGTTGCATTGTAAAAAGAGGCTGAACCTACATTTTAGAACTGATTGTAGGCACCACACTCTCGTATCTAACATGAGAAAAATCAGTGGGTAGATATTTCAGTCCACAAAACCTACAAGGTTCTAAAACGATGTTCTGAAACTGGAATACAAGAGTACGCCATGAAGAAACTCTGCTTTCAAATTTACCTTTGCTGTCCATCAGGGACTTCATATCATTAATTATTGTTCAAAGAATTTGGTAGTAGTATAATTCGTCACCTTTTGTGCAGAAAGCAATTTTGATGAAATGTAATATCTACCATATTTCGCTCTAAAATTATTATAGTGAATATCATTATTTCTTCCGAATTCCAGTGCATTATTTACAACCAAACGCGTGAGAGAAAGTGAGGAGTATGAAGCTGAATTTAAAATCATATAGTGTTTGTGTTAATGTTCCCCATAAGATCGTGGGTGAGCACTGAACAGCGATCCCACTCTGCCCTTTTGTGCAGAGAAAATGTTCTTTCTTAATGATAAAATGCCGTATTGCATTACTGCGTAACGAGAAACAAACTAACTTACTGTATCATCTTTCTCTAAAACATTCAGTATCCAGAACTACATAGTGCACTTACGATACTTTTTTCCTTGAGTCATCAGTCATCAGTCTTCTGCCTGGTTTGATGCTGCCCGTCACCAGTTCCTCTCCTCTGCCAACCTCTTCATCTCAGAGTAGCACCTTCAACCTACGTCCTCAATTATTTGCTTGACGTATTCCAATCTCTGTCTTCCTCTACAGTTTTTGCCCTCTACAGCTCCCTCTAGTACCATGGAAGTCATTCCCTCATGTCTTAGCAGATGTCCTATCATCCTGTCCCTTCTCCTTATCAGTGTTTTCCACATATTCCTTTCCTCTCCGATTCTGCGTAGAACCTCCTCATTCCTTACCTTATCAGTTCACCTAATTTTCAACATTCGTCTATAGCACCACATCTCAAATGCTTCGATTCTCTTCTGTTCCGGTTTTCCCACAGTCCATGTTTCACTACCATACAATGCTGTACTCCAGACGTACATCCTCAGAAATTTCTTCCTCAATTTAAGGCCGGTATTTGATATTAGTAGACTTCTCTTGGCCAGAAATGCCTTTTTTGCCATAGCGAGTCTGCTTTTGATGTCCTCCTTGCTCCGTCCGTCTTTGGTTATTTTACTGCCTAGGTAGCAGAATTCCTTAACTTCATTGACTTCGTGACCATCAATCCTGATGTTAAGTTTCTCGCTGTTCTCATTTCTACTACTTCTCATTACCTTCGTCTTTCTCCGATTTACTCTCAAACCATACTGTGTACTCATTAGACTGTTCATTCCGTTCAGCAGATCATTTAATTCTTCTTCACTTTCACTCAGGACAGCAATATCATCAGCGAAACGTATCATTGACATCCTTTCACCTTGTATTTTAATTCCACTCCTGAACCTTTCTTTTATTTCCATCATTGCTTCCTCGATGTAAAGATTGAAGAGTAGGGGCGAAAGGCTACAGCCTTGTCTTACACCCTTCTTAATACGAGCACTTCGTTCTTGATCGTCCACTCTTATTATTCCCTCTTGGTTGTTGTACATATTGTATATAATCCGTCTCTCCCTATAGCTTACCCCTACTTTTTTCAGAATCTCGAACAGCTTGCACCATTTTATATTGTCGAACGCTTTTTCCAGGTCGACAAATCCTATAAAAGTGTCTTGATTTTTCTTTAGCCTTGTTTCCATTATTAGCCGTAACGTCAGAATTGCCTCTCTCGTCCCTTTACTTTTCCTAAAGCCAAACTGATCGTCACCTAGCGCATTCTCAATTTTCTTTTCCATTCTTCTGTATATTCTTCTTGTAAGCAGCTTCGATGCATGAGCTGTTAAGCTGATTGTGCGATAATTCTCGCACTTGTCAGCTCTTGCCCTCTTCGTAATTGTGTGGATGATGCTTTTCCGAAAGTCAGATGGTATATCGCCAGACTCATATATTCTACACACCAACCTGAATAGTCGTTTTGTTGCCACTTCCACCAATGATTTTAGAAATTCTGATGGAATGTTATCTATCCCTTCTGCTTTATTTGTCCGTAAGTCCTCCAAAACTCTTTTTAATTCCGATTCTAATACTGGATCCCCTATCTCTTCTAAATCGACTCTTCTTCTATCATATCAGACAAATATTCACCCTCATAGAGGCTTTCAATGTATTCTTTCCACCTATCTGCTCTCTCCTCTGCATTTAACAGTGGAATTCCCGTTGCACTCTTAATGTTACAACCGTTGCTTTTAATGTCACCAAAGGTTGTTTTGACTTTCCTGTATGCTGAGTCTGTCCTTCCGACAATCATATCTTTTTCGATGTCTTCACATTTTTCCTGCAGCCATTTCGTCTTAGCTTCCCTGCACTTCCTATTTATTTCATTCCTCAGCGACTTGTATTTCTGTAATCCTGATTTTCCCGGAACATGTTTGTACTTCCTCCTTTCATCAATCAACTGAAGTATTTCTTCTGTTACCCATGGTTTCTTCGCAGCTACCTTCTTTGTACCTATGTTTTCCTTCCCAACTTCTGTGATGGCCCTTTTTAGAGATGTCCATTCCTCTTCAACTGTATTGCCTACTGCGCTATTCCTTATTGCTGTATCTATAGCGTTAGAGAACTTCAAACGTATCTCGTCATTCCTTAGTACTTCCGTGTCCCACTTCTTTGCGAATTGATTCTTTCTGACTAATGTCTTGAACTTCAGCCTACTCTTCATCACTACTATATTGTGATCTGAGTCTATATCTCCTCCTGGGTAAGCCTTACAATCCAATATCTGATTTCGGAATCTCTGTCTGACCATGATGTAATCTAATTGAAATCTTCCCGTATCTCCCGGCCTTTTCCAAGTGTACCTCCTCCTCTTGTGATTCTTGAACAGGGTATTCGCTATTACTAGCTGAAACTTGTTACAGAACTCATTTAGCCTTTCTCCTCTTTCATTCCTTATCCCAAGTCCATATTCTCCTGTAACCTTTTCTTCTACTCCTTCCCCTACAACTGCATTCCAGACGCCCATGACTATTAGATTTTCGTCTCCCTTTACACACTGCATTACCCTTTCAGTATCCTCATACACTTTCTCTATCTTTTCATCTTCAGCTTGCGACGTCGGCATGTATACCTGAACTATCGTTGTCGGTGTTGGTCTGCCGTCGATTCTGATTAGAACAACCCGCTCACTGAACTGTTCACAGTAACACACCCTCTGCCCTACCTTCCTATTCATAACGAATCCTACACCTGTTATACCATTTTCTGCTGCTGTTGATATTACCCGATACTCATCTGACCAGAAATCCTTGTCTTCCTTCCACTTCACTTCACTGACCCCTACTATATCTAGATTGAGCCTTTGCATTTCCCTTTTCAGATTTTCTGGTTTCCCTACCACGTTCAAGCTTCTGACCTTCCACGCCCCGACTCGTAGAACGTTATCCTTTCGTAGATTATTCAATCTTTTTCTCATGGTAACCTCCCCCTTGGCAGTCCCCTCTCGGAGATCCGAATGGGGGACTATTCCGGAATCTTTTGCCAATGGAGAGATCATCATGACACTTCTTCAATTACAGGCCACATGTCCTGTGGATACACGTTACATGTCTTTAATGCAGTGGTTTCCATTGCCTTCTGCATCCTCATGTCGTTGATCATTGCTGATTCTTTCGCCTTTAGGGGCAATTTCCCACCCCTAGGAGAAGAGAGTGCCCTGAACCTCTATCCGCTCCTCCGCCCTCTTTGACAAGGCCGTTGGCAGAATGAGGCTGACTTCTTATGCCGGAAGTCTTCGGCCGCCAATGCCGATTATGTATCAAAATTTAGGCAGTGGCGGGGATCGAACCCGGGACCGAAGGATTTTTGATTATGAATCAAAGACGCTACCTACTGGCTAGGTAGCAGAATTCCTTAACTTCATCTATTTCGTGACCATCAATCCTGATGTTAAGTTTCTCACTGTTCTGGTTTCTCCTGCTTCTTATTACCTTCGTCTTTCTTCGATTTAATCTCAGTCCATATTCTGTACTCATTAGACTCTTCAGTAGATTCAGCAGATCATCTAATTCTTCTTTACTTTTATTCAGGACAGCAATGTCGTCAACAAATCGTATCGTTGATATCCTTTCACCTTGAATTTTAATTCCACTCCTGAATCTCTCTTTTATTGCTATTACTGCTTCTTCGATGTACTGATTGAACAGTAGGGACGAAAGACTACGAGTACATCTTTGTCTTACACTCTTTTTAATCCGAGCCATTCGTTCTAGGTCGCGTACTCTTATTATCCGCTTTTGACTCTTGTAAATATTGTGTCTTACCCTTCTGTCCCTATAGCGTACCCCAATTTTTCACAGAATTTCGGACATACATTTTACATTGTCGAACGCTTTTTCCAGGTCGACAAGTACAATTTTTCTCTTGACTCTTCTTTAGTCGTCCTTCCATCATCAACCGCAACATCAGAATTGCCTCCCTGGTGCCTTTACCTTTCCTAAAGCCAAACCGATCGTCATCTAACACATCCTCAATTTTCTTTTCTATTCCTGTGTATGTTATTCTTGTCAGCAACTTGAACGCATGAACGTTTAAGCTGATTGTGCGATAATTCTCGCACTTGTCAGCTCTTGTTGCCTTCGGAATTGTGTGGATGATATTTTTGCGAAAGTCAGATGGTATTTCGCCAGACTCATACGTTGTACAAACCAACGTGAATAGTCGTTTTTTTTCACTTTCCCCAATGATTTTAGTAACTCTGATGGGATACTATCTACCTCTTCTGCTTTATTTGATCTTAAGTCTTCCAAACTTGCAAAACTCTCTTATAATCTGATTCTAATACTGGAATGTTTCTGCTTTTTTTTTTTTTCAATTCTCAAGTAGAGATTCCTATACGAAAATTTAACGATGAGAAACTTCGCTCTGTGTTAGCATAGCTATACTTTTTCTTTACCAAACAACCGCTTTCGGTCAACTTAGGACCGTCGCCAGGTTATCTCTACCACAAAGCACTGATATAAAGAAGAACTGAAATAACATTGTAATAACATAGTGTTCAGCATATCTTCGTAAATATTAAAGATGGTCAACTGTGGTTTCTTGTAAAAGGTATAGCAGCTCTCAGATATTTTTTTTCCTGTTTCTGCCAGAATTTCGCTGTGCACCTCGCTCCCAGAACATGAAGGGTGTATTCGAGTTCTACCCACGTGCGTTTCAGCAGTCCAGCATCAACAGTTCTTATTGCTTCACTGATCCGTGCCTTCTTGACGTAAGGCGACAAAAAGGGGTGTAATCGGCTGATACCGGGAGAACGCGAGGACCATGCGATGGGACCACCACAACCCATCCATATCTCAGAAAATGTGTCCTTCAGCACGTGTAGAACGTTCATACTCAGTATAGGAGCGCAGCATCCTCGATCTGCGGTAGCGGCAAGTGTTCGAACGTTATGGTTTTCTATGTGAAGAAAAAACGGTCTGTGTATCGTGCATTGAGCAACTCAAAAAATTAACTTTCGGACTCTCACGGATAAATTCACGTATATTGTGTGATTTTTGTGAACCCTTTATACGAATGTTGAGGCGATTCACACGTCTAGAAATGTGGGACTTCAATCGCCTGAAAACAGACATGTTTTCTGGTAATCTTTGCAGCATCCACGGATACCAGTTTGGAACACGCGAGTGGGTATCGCAGAGGACGATCTTTTGGTTGCAATGCTCTGATTGCAGCCTGTTACATTCCTTTTTAAAACTCTTTTCTTTCATATTAGTAACGTGCTGATTAATACGGCTCTATGTATTTGTCCTCTTTTACATTATGTTAACATGATGGCTTGCTGCACTGCTACTTGGCACATTACAGTACTTATTTACAAGTTCTTCTCGTGCTGCTTTATACAAGTATATATAAACAATTAGCACTGTTTCCTTGAAGCTACTTGCTGTTTTCATGCTCTTTACTTGTATGCTCTTCACGCCTCCATACCCAGTTTGTTCTGTCTAATTAGTCTTATTCTGTTATACAATGAAGTGCCAAAGAAACTGATACAGGCATGCGTATGTAAACAGGCAGAATACGGCGCTGCGGTCGGCAATGCCTATATAAGACAAGAAGTGTATGGCGCAGTTGTTAGATCGGTTACTGATGCTACAATGGCATGTTATCAAGATTTGAAGTGAGTTTGCACGTGGTTTTATAGTCGGCGCACGAGCGATGAGACACAGCATCCCCGAGGTAGCGATGAAGTGGGGAATTTCCCGTACGACCGTTTCACGAGCGTACGGTGAATATCAGGAATCCGGTAAAACGTCATATCTCTGACATCGCTACGGCCTGAAAAAGATCCTGCAAGAACGGGACCAACGACGATTGACGCTAATCGTTCAACGTGACAAAAGTGCAACCCTTCCGCAATTTGCTGCAGATTTCAGTGATGGGCCATCAACAAATGCCAGCGTGCGAACCATTCAACGAAAAATCATCGATATGGGCTTTCGGAATCGAAGGCCCACTCGTGTACCATTGATAACCGCACGACACAAAGCTTTACGCATGCCCGGGCCCGGCAACACCACATTGCACTGTTGATGACTGGGAACATGTTGCCTGGTCGGACGAGTCTCATTTCAAATTGTATCGAGCGGATGGACGTGTACGGGTATGACGACAATCTGATGAATCCATGGGCCCTGCATGTCAGCAGGGGACTGTTCAATCTGGTGGAGGGTCTCATGTCTTGCGGGGCGTGTGCAGTTGGAGTGATATGGGACCTCTGATACGTCTAGATACGACTCTGAGAGGTGACACGTACGTAAGTATTCTGTCTGATCACCTGCATCCATTCATGTCCATTGCACGTTGCGGCGGAATTGGCCAATTCCAACAGGACAATGCCACTATCGACAACTCCAGAATTGCTACAGAATGGCTCCAGGAACACTCTCCTGAGTTTAAACACTTCCGCTAGCCACCAAATTCCCCTGACATGAACATTACTGAGCGTATCTGGGATGCGTTGCAATGTGCTGTTCAGAAGAGATCTCCACCCCCTCGTTCTCCTTCGGATTTATGGACAGCCCTGCAGGAGTCACAGTGTCAGTTCTCTCAAGCACTACTTGAGACATTAGTCGAGTCCATACCAAGTCGTGCTGCGGCACTTCTGCGTCCTCGCGGGGGCTTTACACGATATTAGGCAGGTGTACCATTTCCTTTGACTCTTCAGTGTAATTGTAGCTGCTAACCAAAAAAATGGTTCAAATGGCTCTGAGCACTACGGGACTTAACATCTATGGCCATCAGTCCCCTAGAACTTAGAACTACTTAAACCTAACTAACCTAAGGACACCACACAACACCCAGTCATCACGAGGCAGAGAAAATCGCTGACCCCGCCGGCAATCGAACCCGGGACCCGGGCGTGGGAAGCGAGAACGCTACCGCACGACCACGAGCTGCGGACGCTGCTAACCATTTTGTTTGCTAAATCAGGCACTGGTTGCACAACGCGGCGATGCGCACACTCGTTCGCGCATAAGTGGCACCTACCACAGCTCACCTGTTGCGAGTGCCTGCGCAGTCTACTCATGTTACTAGCCTTGTTGTGCCATACTAAGTGTCTGCTAAATCTAATGTCACGTGTGTTTCATTTTAAAGTAAAATTATATGACAAAACAGTTACACATTTTAACTGTTGATATTTGGGGGTGAGGTGCACGTTGTACAAGGCTAATGGCTCCCATATGTGATTCTACAAGTGAGTATGCTCTTCTAAAAATTCTTGTAATTGCTGTCTATCGAATTTGGTTGCATCTCTGTTTGGCATTTGTATCTACACTCCTGGAAATTGAAATAAGAACACCGTGAATTCATTGTCCCAGGAAGGCGAAACTTTATTGACACATTCCTGGGGTCAGATACATCACATGATCACACTGACAGAACCACAGGCACATAGACACAGGCAACAGAGCATGCACAATGTCGGCACTAGTACAGGGTATATCCACCTTTCGCAGCAATGCAGGCTGCTATTCTCCCATGGAGACGATTGTAGAGATGCTGGAGGTAGTCCTGTGGAACGGCTTGCCATGCCATTTCCACCTGGCGCCTCAGTTGGACCAGCGTTCGTGCTGGACGTGCAGACCGCGTGAGACGACGCTTCATCCAGTCCCAAACATGCTCAATGGGGGACAGATCCGGAGATCTTGCTGGCCAGGGTAGTTGACTTACACCTTCTAGAGCACGTTGGGTGGCACGGGATACATGCGGACATGCATTGTCCTGTTGGAACAGCAAGTTCCCTTGCCGGTCTAGGAATGGTAGAACGATGGGTTCGATGACGGTTTGGATGTACCGTGCACTATTCAGTGTCCCCTCGACGATCACCAGTGGTGTACGGCCAGTGTAGGAGATCGCTCCCCACACCATGATGCCGGGTGTTGGCCCTGTGTGCCTTGGTCGTATGCAGTCCTGATTGTGGCGCTCACCTGCACGGCGCCAAACACGCATACGACCATCATTGGCACCAAGGCAGAAGCGACTCTCATCGCTGAAGACGACACGTCTCCATTCGTCCCTCCATTCACGCCTGTCGCGACACCACTGGAGGCGGGCTGCACGATGTTGGGGCGTGAGCGGAAGACGGCCTAACGGTGTGCGGGACCGTAGCCCAGCTTCATGGAGACGGTTGCGAATGGTCCTCGCCGATACCCCAGGAGCAACAGTGTCCCTAATTTGCTGGGAAGTGGCGGTGCGGTCCCCTACGGCACTGCGTAGGATCCTACGGTCTTGGCGTGCATCCGTGCGTCGCTGCGGTCCGGTCCCAGGTCGACGGGCACGTGCACCTTCCGCCGACCACTGGCGACAACATCGATGTACTGTGGAGACCTCACGCCCCACGTGTTGAGCAATTCGGCGGTACGTCCACCCGGCCTCCCGCATGCCCACTATACGCCCTCGCTCAAAGTCCGTCAACTGCACATACGGTTCACGTCCACGCTGTCGCGGCATGCTACCAGTGTTAAAGACTGCGATGGAGCTCCGTATGCCACGGCAAACTGGCTGACACTGAGGGCGGCGGTGCACAAATGCTGCGCAGCTAGCGCCATTCGACGGCCAACACCGCGGTTCCTGGTGTGTCCGCTGTGCCGTGCGTGTGATCATTGCTTGTACAGCCCTCTCGCAGTGTACGGAGCAAGTATGGTGGGTCTGACACACCGGTGTCAATGTGTTCTTTTTTCCATTTCCAGGAGTGTATTTTGTTATCATTAATTCAGTAGGTCCATTTTCCTTTTGAAGGAGACGAACTTATATTCGTCGGACCCTAGTAAATGGTCAATAAACCTCCAATTCTGCAACTGGCTGGCTGTTATTCTCCGGTCCTACCAAGAATTATTTGTACACATTACGTTCCGGCGTAACATCAAGCGCTGGCACATCGGCCTGGAACGTTATGTCAGAGAGGGCTGTGAGACTATGTCAGCCAATAGTACGCTGACTAGGCCCTTATACGAAGACAATATAAGCGGACTAGAAGACGAGCCGATATTCAAACGCTTTAGCCGTGACTTATGAACTGTTGTGGTTTGCTTGCATTTTATATACCAAAGGACACTGATATTCGCATGTCGCCAGTTGCTTGCGACACCTCTTTGTGACAGCGCAAAGTTAACCATTGTCAATTTAACTTACTGTAATAATTTCCATTGATAAGATTTGTCTGAATTGTTGTCTACGTATCCGAGAAAACTGCTTCCGAAGCATCTTAGATTAGACGAATGGGCAGGATACGACATATGTTAACCCTCTCTGATAGTATAAATGAGGACAAAGACAAAACTTCATGCCGTAAGCACAAAGGTAGAAGAGAAAATGTTACGAGTGCTGCACTGAGACTAATTTTCCGATTGCAAACGCCAGTAGCTGCCGAGCGTCGGCCTCCTAGTGTGGACTACCGCACAGCCTGCAGGCATCTCTTGGCTGGAATGGAGCTCTACAGGGCAAGTGGCCCGCCTGTCACAGTGCTGGGCGTTTCATTAGGAGCGACAGGTGTCCCGGGGATACTGGAGACCTCGAGGCGCTCTCCGGCAAGGCCCACTGCAGGCCGCGTTGTCTTCCCAGGGGAGGCACTCGCTTTGAAAGCCACACAGCACAGAGCAGCCGCGCTGCCCGTCACTGACTCGGCGTGCTTGCGACTTTCGGCCTAGCCTTACGAAACTTTTGGCATTTTTCACAAGCAGGTCTCGTAGCTGAGAGGTTACGACATTTATCAACACACCGGACAAAAAATTTGTGCTCACCAGGAGACTTCAAACTAATAGTCTCTAGCACCGTCTCTGGCCTTGATAATAGCTTGAATGCAGCAAGGAAGAAAGTCCACAAGTTTCTTCAGTTATACGATATCCACCTAGAGCCCCTTATTCATAATTAGATCCTGTAGAGCTACCTCATTGCGAGGATGTTTATTGCTTCGTTTCAACGGCTCGAGTAGCCAGACATTTTGTATAGTATTAACATTGGGTGACTTTGCGACCATTCGAAGTACCGGTAATTTCCAAGAATGAATGCCTATCGAATGTGCAGACCTCTAACGATGTACATCGGAAGTGCGACTCAACATCGGCCACATGACTCTGTTGGTACGAGTTGTTGATACGGTTTACAGCGTTCACTAGAGCAACGGCAAAAGACGAACGTTCACTAACTTACAGTTAAAAATGAAAGTAATAACTTTAGTTACTTCACTTTTAAGCTGTACCTTCTCCATGCACTATTCCTCGTGGTGTATAAACCAGCAATCCTTTGCTCCCATAATCCTGGTACATTCTTGCTACGTCAGCCAGAAATATCGGGAGAGATCAGGAGGGTTAATTTTTCGACGCAACCTCAAGTTGTGGAAATACAGGTATTCGGAAAGGTGGAGTTCGTCTCTATCTCATGGTATTCCCTAGCAGCTATACGCGACTCGCCTATTGCGACAACTTTGTTTTGTATACCGATTGGAACGCTCTTGTCCGTATCTGACGTGACATACTTCTCCGCAGAAACCGTAGTCTTCGCACAGGGTGTTCGTGGGGAAATTGTGTTTCAGAATCTGTCGCTTTAGCGTATAGTCTCTTATCCAACACGAGACTGAAATGATGCTCTTTTCGACAGGTAACTTGGAACCGTCAAAGGATGTGTTCTTTCATATAGATGGTCTCTTTTGACTCTGGGCGTATTATAACTGCAGAGAAAAATCAGCATCCGGCTATTCCTTGCAAAGTTTCACGGAGATGAGCCTGCGACATTTTACACAGTTCCCGGTATCCTTCTTTGAAAGCAATCCGAAGTCCCTACAAAATTTCAATCAAGTTTCCACACTAAACAAGTGAGGAACTAGATTTCGCCATGTGAGATTATCGGCACTGCAAACTACAACGCTTTCAGCCGTTGCAGTTCACATCCGGAAACGATAACGTATGTGTTTCCCTGGCAACGCACTGCACATTTACCATACTTCTGGTCACCAGCATCGTGTGGTGGACACGGAGTCGCATGTATCGTTAGGGGCCAGCGCCTTCGATAGGCAATGATTTTTGGAGATTACCGAGGTCCCATAGTATTCGGCAAAGTGAGTGTGCAGTCCTGTGTCATGCCAGAAGACAGTAGTGTCGGCAGTATGCTGATCATTAAGATTTAGATCTAAAGGGCAACACTTGATCACGTGTCTGTGCGTGTTAGAGCAAAATAGCAGAGTACACGTTTGCAGAATACATCGACATGATCCTCCCCAATGCTCGTCGTCTTCATCAAAATCGTTCTCCAAAACGCCCGATTAAATCACATACCCTTTTCGCTAAAATTACACAACGGCTTCGAGAAAGTCACCATGCATGACTGTGATGTTCCAAGGAGACGAGTACAAAAGCAAATTCTTTGGCTATTAAAGAGTGGAACTTAAAAGAAGTGATGTACTGGGTCATGCCTCATCAGTTACTTGTAAGAGAGTAGCGTTACCAACATGTTTTCAAATGGCTGTAGCACAGAAACGGTACATTTCTGAACATCGATTCCAATTCAAAACATTATCTACTCACTCCACAAGCCCTATACGTCTGTAACGGGAATTTTCGAACACACTGTAGACGAGGACTTCTGCTCCGCTCTGGACGTAGTTTTTGGTTAGCCGTTCACCTCTTGAACCCTGCCGCCTTATACTTCAGAAACCACCTGTCGCTCTACCGGTCTCTCTGTTACTGCCATCCCGAGTGACCATAAACTGTGTTCTACCTACGCAGAGTATTACAGAATAATATCCATATACGATGTCTCCTTTCTGCTCTTCTGTCACATCTGCAAGTTGACCAATCTCAGAGTGCTTGCTCCATAGAACCGACTCTATGATACATGGTGTTTCAGCTGTCCCAAACCGATTCGTTTTACGAAACCCGCACTACATCTGTATCAAGAATGGTATTCGGACACAAGAGGGCTACGTTATCGATATAAGTTCCCGCTCAGAGTTTTGGTCGACTGTTAGCAAACGGAATCACAGTACAGGAATGACCATAAGTTACACGGTATTTCTGGGCTAAGACATACTTCTGCCATACTTATCCAAGTGTTTCAAAATGGTTCAAATGGCTCTGAGCACTATGGGACTTAACTGCTGAGGTCATCAGTCCCCTAGAACTTAGAACTACTTAAACCTAACTAACCTAAGGACATCACACACATCCATTCCCGAGGCAGGATGCGATCGTAGCAGTCGCGCGGTTCCAGGCTGTAGCGCCTAGAACCGCTCGGACACTTCGGCTGGCCCAAGTGTTTCCTAATTTTCTTTCCGTAATTAGTGGCGTGGTCATACAGGCTATGAATATCGCTGTAAGTTTTTTCCGTTTATAGAAAATCTGTCGTAAATGTTTCAGAGGTTAGATATTGGAGTCTTACTACTTCTACACTTCCCATTTTGATATGTCCTATTAACTTCGTTGTTTTCGATGATGAAACTTTATAAGACAACGTTTCTGAACTATTCACTGTCAGATAACTTACATCGATAACTTGGTTGTCGCATGTGTGGATACCGCCTCTGATTACAGATGTGGTGTGGGTTGCAGAAAACGAATCGGCAGGTTCAGGTTGGAACGGATTACTGTCTTTACGACGTTTCTCATCGAGCCATATGCGTTATCTCGCATTTCTAGCTGCTTCTCTTACACAAATAATGATAAAAATTCAGAAATTCAGGGTCGCCACCAGCCCAAGCCCTTCCTAACCATTTAGAAAAAAAACGGAGCTGGAAAATTATTAGTTTAATTACTGTAATCATTTAATTACAAGTACGCAAATTTCTTTAAGTAGCCAGATAAATAGCACTCCATCTCGTGCATGAAGCAACTTGATTATTCAGGATTGGAACTCGGAGTAAGTGGGTAAGATCAACACCACAGAATTTATCTTTCACGTAGATTATTTATCGTACCTAAGTATTTGGTTGCACATCTTAACTAGACATAACTGGTACCTGACTAGAAATATTTAAGTAAGAATTACGTGAGAATGTAACAGAGCACAATTTAACTACAGCAAGAAGAAACACACAAAACGGGGGTGAGAGACAATGATACTATAATCTCCTTTGCATTAATACCATAAAAATATCTCAGTGAGATTCGCATTAGGATTCTACGCATGTACTATTCTGGACAGAGGTTTAACCAATGCACGAGACTGTGCGATAATTATTCAATATACTAACAGCGCGGCTGGTCCCAGCGGAGCTACGAGTCCTCCCTCGGGCATGGGTGTGTGTGTTTGTCCTTAGGATAATTTAGGTTAAGTAGTGTGTAAGCTTAGGGACTGATGACCTTATCAGGTAAGTCCCATAAGATTTCACACCCTTTTTTTCACTAACTGCGTCTGCTGCTTGCAGACGGCCGAACTAGAGCCCGTGGTTGGCTCTGAGAACTATGGGACTTAACGTCTCTGGTCATCAGTCACCTAGAACTTAGAACTACTTAAACCTAACTAACCTAAGGACATCACACACATCCATGCCCGAGGCAGGATTCGAACCTGCTACCGTAGCGGTCACGCGGTTCCAGACTGAAGCGCCTAGAACTGCACGGCCACACCGGACGGCGAGCCCGTGGTGCATTCCGAATCAAACTGTTGTGCTGCTTTGTAGAAAGCGCACGAAAGAACAGATATTTTTGCAGAAATTATAGCTCATTAAACAGGCAAACTGTTAAAATAAAGCCTATTGTGGTGCCGTGGTGGACCAAAAGGGTCATTGATTACCGAACACGTGGCACAAAAGCGACACACAAAGACAGAAGCAGCTTCCAAAGTTTTAACACAAACACCCAAAAATCGCCTATTTAAAGCAATAATTAATGCACATTCGGAAAATAACTCGCTTCACACGCTTCAGTTAAGCTGAAGTTCTTAAATATTTCAACAGTTAAACATAATGAAGTCCTAACTCAACCTGATCCTATCATCTGAAACCCCCTTAAGAGCTACGATTCGTACTCACCAAGCGTTCACCAAAGAGTGCCCCCTTAGAGATTACCTAGCTCCTCGTGCAGCGGAAGCTACCAGAGGGGCAGCCCTCCGTCACCAACCTCATACACGAAAACAGCCTTCGACACAGCCCTCGACTAAGATGGGTAAACGTCTCTGTTCAGGTAGTTAGTCATCCTGTGCTCTCCTTCGAACGAGAAGCAACATCGTCTGCCAACACAGCGTTTCCCATGAAACAAAACCGAAACCCAACATTAAAACACACTTATAATATTAAATAGGCCTTATTTGAGTGCTCAGTCTTTCTGGAAGAGTTCATTAATTAAGCTGAAATCAGGTAGTAAAGTGAATAAGTTGTACTGAATTCGACAAGAGTCTTATGAAACGACTTCACAGAGACGTTTCAAGGTGAATCACACTGTACTACAGTGAGTAACTCCAATGGTGGGGCTCACATCGCTGCGTGATACCAGTTCTGCACAGCCTCCATCGCTCCAAAGCGACCAGTGTACTGTTGTAAGGTGGTCTGAGCTTAATGCGTAGTGCGTCTAATGTTGATACGTCCCTTTCGTCCGTGCCTCAGACCTACACTCGGGACCGCGACGAGAATGCACGGACTGCCGACAATGTACGGGAGAGTGGGTCTGATAACGAGACCTACTGTTCCGCGGATTTAATCTGAAACGTTTGTTCGTGGTCCGCTCTGTTACAGTATCAAATGCATCAAATAAGGGTCGCCAGTGCCGATTTGACTTGGGAGACACGGTAAAACTTCTCGATGCTGCAATGTCAACAATCATCATTGCAGCAGAGCTTCAGAAACTCCTCTCAATATTCACAATTGCTTCAGAGCTATAAAAAACCTACCATGTTGGTTTCTAGGACTATGGAGGCCGTCGTTCTCCGTGCAGTCAGAGCCAGTGCGAAGTTATCCTCAAAGTGTGCTGAAATGCCTGGACTAGCAGGACAGAGCGGATTAGGTTGTGGAAAAGGGCCAGAATGAGTTCCTGTCAGTTGCACTCAACATACCAACTTTATTTATCAACACACAATATTACAAGGATTTAAAACACTCAAAACTTTAATCGACCTCCTTTGATTTACTTTAGATCGACTGAAGGCCACATTCAAAATCCAAGACACAAGGCTTAAGCAAAATTGAAATACAAGGTTCTTCAAGAATATTTTATAAATCTTCAATCTAATCGGCTGAAAGCCTTAGCAATTTGATTTTAATGGAACTAGGTTGGAGGTCGCATATTAAGCAATAAGAGGAGTTTCAATCAAAAGGCAGAAGGCCTTATCTTAAAACATTTCCTATAAAATAAAGAATAGGAATCTCATGCCCTAAGGGCAAGACAAGGACATTAATTTAAGAGATATTAATTCTCGGCTTAAGGCCACACATCAACACAATAATTTTACGGCTTAGGGCCTTAAAAAAATATTCAAATGTGAAATCTTATGGGACTTAATTGCCAAGGTCATCAGTCCCTAAGCTTACACACTACTTAACCTAAATTATCCTAAGGACAAACACACACACCCATGCCCGAGGGAGGACTCGAACCTCCTCCGGGACCAGTCGCACAGTCCATGACTGTAGCGCCTCAGACCGCCCGGCTAATCCCGCGCGGCTAGAGCCTTAAAAGATTTGATGTAAAATTCGGCTGGCTGCCCCAAATAACGAATAACAACCTTATGTCTAAAGAGCAAGACAGGATATACAAAACTCTGTTGAAGGCCACACGTCAGCCAAATAACTAAAACTCAAGCAGAGAACTTACTACGTAACAGACACGGAACGGCGCTCAGAAGTTTCCATGGGTCTGCCTGTAATTGTAACTCTAAAGCCCGTTTAGGCAAGACAGACAGCCTGACCAACAGTCTCTAAATCGGAAGGCAACGCAACCGACAGACAGCCGAGGAACCAACCAACTACCTGATTTCGATCACCAGACCAAAAACACTACAACCAAAATGCCATCGAGGCGGAGAGACCAGTCACACTCGTCTTCAAATATTGCTTTGTTAATAAGCCAAGGCACAATAACTACTGACATACATGAACATCGCAACGGCTGTGGAACTACAAAAACTGGTTCAAATGGCTCTGAGCACTATGGGACTCAACTGCTGTGGTCATAAGTCCTCTAGAACTTAGAACTACTTAAACCTAACTAACCTAAAGACATCACACACATCCATGCCCGAGGCAGGATTCGAACCTGCGACCGTAGCAGTCGCGTGGTTCCAGACTGTATCGCCCAGAACCGCTCGGCCACTCTGGCCGGCCGAACTACAAAAAAAAAATGGGTCTGAGCACTATGGGACTTAACATCTATAGTCATCAGTCCCCTAGAACTTAGAACTACTTAAACCTAACTAACCTAAGGACATCACACAACAGCTGTGGAACTACACGCCGTGGCGGAAAGCATCAACACGGTAAGAAAACACTCGCTGCTCTGTCGCAACCGACCAGCTGACTACTGCAGTACTCAGACAGCATTACAGCATTTAAGGCATTGCTCAGTCGAACTGCCACAGGGTACACAGTGCTGCACGAAACACTGCCACAAGAAACTCGTACACTCGTAAAACGAATCACTGATGAACAACTAGAACAAATCACCGGCGGACACACACACAAACCCGAAGGACGGTCGGTGACGAAACCAAGGTCGTTGCCACTCAAACCATGTGTGTCAGCAAACGATCTAGTGAGTCTTGACTATCCGGAGCTCACTGCAGTTCCGACCCAACTCAACCCGATGTCCGTCGGGAACTGGGAGACACGGCGATCCAGGCACACTGGCTCGGACCCAATCATGCAGAGGCAACTCTTGCCCACTGGCCACGAAGTCTCCGCACAAGAAGGGACCGAGCCACGTCCAGCAAGACGACCCAGTGACGAGGCCCCAGAAACGGTCAAAAGACCAAACACACGTCGCCCAAAGAGGGGACCAACTGAACGACCGACCAACGGTCGATACCGCTGCCGTCTCCGTCCGTCGGACAGTTCATCCTGTGTCGCGGGCGGTCGGCGAGTACTGGCTGTCCGCGCTTCCCTAGCGCTCCGTCCCCGACTGCTGCTACGTCCCGACTGCACTTCTGCCGCGTTTCAACTCCAACCGCTCCAGGTCCGATTTCTCTCCACGACATACCACGACCGGAAAGTAACAGCCGTCCAGCATAGATAATACGGTAAGGCAAATATCGATGCCACTCACGGGCAGGCAAGACAGTAATTAAGAGACACCAGCAGTTGAAATTTAAAATGACGGGGCGGCCGTACGGTAGAACAAGATGTTACATAATAGATGGCACGAACATGAGACACTCACGGCTCACGTGCAGCTCTACAGAAATGTTCGTATGTATCTACCCAGCATCAACCAATAAATGATTAATAATTCGGTAACCCTACCTAAAAATGCGATGCCGTGAAATAAACATGAAATATCAATCGTCAAAATTATTCACATCCGGGGCAAGATTTTGCCGCCCTACATATGTGTCAGTCTATAACTAAGACGTCCAAGAACGTCTATTTACACCTGCATTCCACTCCCACACCTACTTACTCCTTTACTCCCTATTCACTTTCACCTTTTCTTCCCACTTTTCCCGTACTCAGATGACTCCATCTGTCTTCCCACTTGCAGACACTCACTCTTCCTTTGTACATGATATCGCTCCACCATGCGCTGCGGCTATGAGGGCGTGGTGAAAAATAATGGTTCCGAATTTTTTGTGTGAAAGCTGTCAGAGATTTTTAAGTAAAACAAACGTTAGTCACATCCTCCATCCGTGTCCTTGATGTCTAAATACGAACGTACTCACGCTGGTGACGAACAAATTTCTCCCAACGAGAGATCAGTTTGTTGCTACAGTCACCGTAGAATGTTTGTTGATGGAGCCACAACCTCATGCACCGCTTCATCGCTATCAAATTGAAGACCTCGTAGATATTCTTTACATTTTGGAACAGATGAAAATCATATGGTGCCAAATCGGGACCCTATGGAGGGTGATTGATGTCAGTGAGCCCACAACGCCGGACTGCTACAGATGTCTCAGCGGTAGTATGTGGTCTTGCATCGTCATGCTGAACGAAAAGGTACTTCATGTGCGAGTTCGAAACTCGATTACAGCGTGCTGTTTCTCACGCATCATTACATTACACACTGCCATTTTACATACAGCAGTTTGGAGCCCTCTAGTGACAGACGTCTACAAGTATGTAGAGGGCTAATAACGTTTATTGTATTAAAAAGATTTAAGGACTTTTACATAAAAGATCGGGGGCATTACTTTCCAGCACACCCTCATACAATGCTTGCACGACCACTGCCGACCCCGCAAGCACTACCGGCTCCATTGGAACTGTGTTAGTGAACAGTGCCAGCAGCCTTTACAGCTCTCCCACTGCCAGCACCATCGTCACTACATCTGGGTGCAGAAGCAAAAGAACCAACCATATCTCCTGAAGCAACAAACAACCCCAAATATCATCATAACCCACTGCTGTGGCTGAAACAGGCACATTGAAAGTTAACCCTTTGGGGCTGTTATAAAAATGATTGAGAATGTATGCAAAACTTAATTTACTAGCAACATATATTATCCGAAAACAAAGACAGACATAAGTTCTGGTTCAAATGGTTCAAATGGCTCTGAGCACTATGGGACTTAACATCTGAGGTCATCAGTCCCCTTGAATTTAGAACTACTTAAACCTAACTAACCTAAGGACGTCACACCGCGGCCGGCCATAAGATGCTAAACAAGTTTTGACTGAATACCGTAAACAATTAACAGGTGGTTTAAGACCACAATGGACTCGAATCCTGGGTGGCAGAAGTGAGTCAAGTACTCTGGCCCTAAAAATGTGGATAACGCAGATTGAATTGATCTGACGCTGAGCAGACTTTGATTGATTAAATCTACTGTGGTTTCATTACATAGGTGCAGCTGAGGCCAAGTGGCGATTGAAATCTGTACGCCCTGGCAGTGCTGGAGCGGCAATATGTTACCCTGTTTGCTTCGTGCAGCGATGTGACTTGCAGCTGGCGATATGGGTGTAGCGGAGGTGAGACGTGAGGCGGCACCTATGAATCGACTGTGGCCATGAAGGAAAAGCAAAAATCTCACGGTCTAGCGATCAGGTAGATGGATCGCAATTTACACCAAAGTCCTGAAATCATGGTAGGTTTCATTGTGTGACACACACGTTTGCTAGTCGTACCAAGGACCAATTTGGTTCACTGATATGACAGAGTGCACAAGGATACCAAACGTCTAGAATGGTAAACCAAAACCGAATAAGTATGCCCTCGGCAAACGAGTAGTCCCAGACGTTTTAAGTCACACCGCAAGTGAAGTCAGTCTCAGGACAGGTCCCAAGCACCAACCACACATGTCAGCTTCAGACAGCAGTCCTCTTACCAGACCAAAGTCCAGCACCTGAAAGCTTCGCCAGAAAAAAATTCGTTTTCCCACAAAGTGCACAAACGACACCGCCTTCAGGCTGTCTTGAGACAATCATAGGGCTCTAGAGGCGCTAAATCTCACACAACAGCACAAACTCATGTCGAACCAGGGCAAGAGTTACGAAACCTGCATCTCTGGAAGAAAAGGAAACCGCCAATTGCTGGCTTTTTAAAGTTTTCACAGAGGGGGAAGATGTTTTTCTCCAAAGTCACGTCGCTTCCCACAACAACAAGCGAACAGAAACAATTTTAAAGATCTTTATCTAAATCGCCTGTGCCTTGGAGCTTGTTAGGTATAATAAAGATTCTATCCCTAAACGTTTCTCAGACGCTGGAGTTTCTTAAACAATCTAGGCAGCTGATGGAACTGGGTCAGGCCTATTTGCAGTATCGGTGAACACGAAAACTTGTGAATTTTTATTACGCGTGGCTCTGCACACAACGCCCAGCTTACGACTCTGCTGTGCAGATGCGTCCCTTCAGTCTGTCGCCCCTAGCCCAGCCTTTGGCTGGCGCCAATGCAGGTATCACGGCATTGTTCTGTTGGAGACCTGTCTTGATAAGGGTCTGCTCTGTCTGCCCTGTATGGATGTGGACCAGTCCGGCAAGATTTACAGAGGGATGAGCTCGCCGCCAATTGCTTTCAACTTCAAACTTGCCATTTCTACGAGCTAAGAACCATCAAAAACACCTCATGTTTTTAACACCCTACCAGGCTCCAGCAACGTCCGCTCAGGTTGTTAACTTTCTAGAGTCTCGCTCAAGGTGCGTCAGGTTGCAATCAAATTTTTAATAATTTTCCGTATACGAAAAATGGATGAGAAAGTAACTTTTCCTCTCTCAATATCACTATCAGATTCAGTCCCCACCCACCCCACCCCCCAGGTAAAAAAAACTGTACAAAATCTTATCCCATTCCTCGGTCATGTTCCTTCCACATCGCATCCTCAAACTATCCCTCCAAACCACCTAGTACAGGTACCTCACCTACCTCTGAAACCCAAAAACCACCACAGCAACCCAACACACCAGAACCTACTCTACTCCCATCCCAACATCTTCTCCAACACATTCCTTCATCCTATCGCATCCATATGTCAAATTCCTTAGTCGTAATACACTGTCCCTCGATATGAGTACCTTCTAAACCTCGACATATCACAAATCACACCAGAAAAAGATTCCATAATCAGCAAGCTCTCTGATTCTGAGTTCAAAACACACCTGGTACATAGACTGCGTGCAACAACATTTGGTCCATATGGCTCCCTGTTCCCACTTAGGCCACCACGTCCCAAATAATCCCAGCACCACCCAACTGATTGACTCTCAGTGCTGTAACAAAGTAGGTTGACACCAAGATCATAGTTCGGGATGTTGAGTGGGAGCTCAATTCTAATCTTCACTCCAAAATTCGAAAAGCACTCTTTATTCATTATCACTCTAGTCCCACTTCTCATCTGCATTTTACAGAAGACCTGTCTGCCATAGACCAACACCTCCAGAATGGAGTCTACATGTATCACTGTAAACACAAAGTACAACCTTCAGGTTCCCAAATACAATCATACCATTACTGCAATTGCCTTATCTAGAATGACAGTTTAACTATAATTTGCAAAAACCTAGCGATTTGTCCCCTTTGCGAAACTAAATATCTGTACCAACACTTCCCAAATTTCAGTCCTCACCTGTCTGTAACATCTGCAACCAATCCATCTCGCTTCGGTACTCCTATAAGTGTACAATAAAACACTGTCCAACCAAACCTGAAGTGACTGTCCCAGTCCACCCTATCGAGACACTGTTTCACCAAAACAACTCCTTACATCCTACTCCCGTCGCTGAAGACATCATCTTTATCAACACTGTCCTTCAAAACATTCACCCACTTGAGAGCTCAAGACACCCTAGCTGACCGTTTATTTCACCATGGCGCCTGGAACAATAACTGGCCACACTAGGTTATACATTCTTCACTATGTCTGTATACTAAATCATAAAGGTTTTCTATTGATATGCATTGTGTATGCTATTTACCGTCTGTCCATACGTGTGCTATTGTTCTCTTAAATGCTACACGTTAGAAAATCTATGTTATTAAAGTAACATGTTTAACTTGGAGCCTGGTGCAATAACCTTCCACCTTTCTGTGGTAATACGCGTCTTCCTGGTTTCATCCACGTTTGATATTCCTGTATTTGGTGGTCTAGATGTTCTTCTTCGTGTGTCGGTGTTGGAGGCGTCAGTAGTATTGGAGTCTAAACTAATGCAGTCGTCTCTTTGCCATCTGATACGATACTTATGGTGATAATATTGGCGGTTTTCCATGATTCACGCACCGTACCCAGCCTCAGAACGCCATTTAATAGTTCTGTCAGGTAAGGTGCTGCCTGTTGTAATGTTTTTACATGGATGTTATCTGAGCCGTTAGTTTTGTTTTCTTCAGACTGGCAACTACGAAAGCGTTCTTCTCCCATGAAAATGTAACGTTTTCAGTTATGTATTCCTGTATAGCTCATCTCTTAGCCCTCGTGGTATTAAGTCCGTCATGGCATCATCGTCCGGGAATAGTTTATTAAACAGAAATTGTGCATGTTTCTCCACCATTGGGTTATGTTAACGTGGCCAGAACTAAGGGAGATATTATCTTTTCAGGCATTGCTTTGTGTGGTTAACCCTAGGCGTCAGTTTGTAATTGCATTGCCATGTGATCTACCCAGTGCTTGCTTCTTGTCTCTTGTAGTTTGTTCTTGAATAGATCTTTTGCTCCTTTTTAATTATATAGTCTGAAATGTCTGTCTCTGACCGTGATTGCCCTCTAGTAAAGTCTGCTTTTTCGTCTTGTATCCTGTCTTAATCTCCTTAGTTCAGTGTCCCAGGGTGCTGTAGTCCTATGCCTTTTCGTTACATGTGGTATAACAACATGTTGCACTTCCTGCAGCATGTCGATTAGTTTATTTGCTCTGTATTCAATGTTGCCAGCAACGTCTAAGTCTAGTTCCCACAGTAAATAGCTCCTTAATTTACCCCAACCGGCTCTGCTGAGAGCGAGTCAGTCGTATGTGGCGTTGGATTCTGTTGAACAGCAATGACGATGTTGTGGTTGCTGGTTGTGGCATGTGGTATAACTGTCCAAGTGATTCATTCCATGTAGGCTTTCACGGCCGGCGTCTTTATCAGTAAACTCTTCCGGGCTAAGTTGCCGTGGTCGATCTGTAGAACTTCTTCTCCCTGACGTTTCGTTCTCAACTGCGGAGAACATCTTCCGAGGTGAGTCGACTCACCTCGGAAGATGTTCTCCGCAGTTGAGAACGAAACGTCAGGGGGAAGAAGTTCTACAGATCGACCACGGCAACTTAGCCCGGAAGAGTTTACTGTCCAAGTGATGTTCAGGCTAATGCTTGCGACATTGCCTAATGTGATGTCGATGTTTCTTATTGGCCAAGTATACTCCATGTACATGTGTGGTTGCCTTTAGTACCATCAGACGTCGGCAGATCGCGAGACGGGCAAAAGCTCGTGAATTGCATTAACTCAGAATGGAAATGTATTACTTACTTATTAGTTTCCGATGTTAAACATAACGTGCACCCTAGAAGATATTTCAGACCGTGTTTCATAGTTATCTTCTAATTAAAACACTTCGTACATTAAATCGCTAAAGCAGCTCGTTGCTCTAGTACATCTACATCTACATGATTACTCTGTAATTCACATTTAAGTGCTTGGCAGAGGGTTCATCGAACCACAATAATACTATCTCTCTACCATTCCACTCCCGAACAGCGCGCGGGAAAAACGAACAGCTAAACCTTTCTGTTCGAGCTCTGATTTCTCTTATTTTATTTTGATGATCATTCCTACCTATGTAGGTTGGGCTCAACAAAATATTTTCGCATTCGGACGAGAAAGTTGGTGACTGAAATTTCGTAAATAGATCTCGCCGCGACGAAAAACGTCTTTGCTCTAATGACTTCCATCCCAACTCGCGTATCATATCTGCCACACTCTCCCCTATTACATGATAATACAAAACGAGCTGCCCCTTTTTGCACCTCCTCGATGTCCTCCGTCAGTCCCACCTGGTAAGGATCCCACACCGAGCAGCAATATTCTAACACAGGACGAACGAGTGTAGTGTAAGCTGTCTCTTTAGTGGACTTGTTGCATCTTCTAAGTGTCCTACCAATGAAACGCAACCCTTGGCTCGCCTTCCCCACAATATTATCTATGTGGTCTTTCCAACTGAAGTTGTTCGTAATTTTAACACCCAGGTACTTAGTTGAATTGACAGCTTTGAGAACTGTACTGTTTTTCGAGTAATCGAATTCCAACGGATTTCTTTTGGAACTCATGTGGATCACCTCACATTTTTCGTTATTTAGCGTCAACTGCCACCTACCACACCATACAGCAATCTTTTCTAAATCGCTTTGCAACTGATACTGGTCTTTGGATGACCTTACTAGGTGGTAAATTACAGCATCATCTGCGAACAACCTCAGATTGTCACCCAGGTCATTTATATAGATCAGGAACAGCAGAGGTCCCAGGACGCTTCCCTGTGGAACAGCTGATATCACTTCAGTTTTACTCGATGATTTGCCGTCTATTACTACGAACTGCGACCTTCCTGACAGGAAATCACGAATCCAGTCGCACAACTGAGACGATACCCCGTAGGCCCGCAGCTTGATTAGAAGTCGCTTGTGAGAAACGGTGTCAAAAGCTTTCCGGAAATCTAGAAATACGGAATCAACTTGAGATCCCCTGTACCAACAGAAGTCATTACATCGCGGGCCAGTCGAAAGGTCGAACAGAACCGGAGATTTCTGGAACTGCTCTAACAGTTGGAGTCGCCTCGGGCGCATCACTGCGGATGCCGCAGCTGGCTGGCTGTTGCGAGGAGACGCGTATTTAACGCGGCGGACGCGCCGCCGCCTCTGGTTTTTGCTGTCCCCGGCGCAAACTCCGGGCAGCAGTCGTAATTGTGCTGTAAACACGCGCAGCCCCCATTTCCCCCGTGGCGTTTAACTCGTGCATTTTCAAATTAAACGCCACTCCTCGGCGCAGCTACCAAACATGTGATCGCCATTCCGAGCTATCTGCTCGCTCATAGCGCTGCTGACTAACCGAGATCAAACGTAAATAACTCAGCAGCTAGTTTAGACATAAAACGGGAAACACGTATTTGGTCACGCCACCGATTTTCTCCTTCTTAAGCCACGTCAGCTGACAAGACAAAAGACGTGCGACTTACACAGAATTATACAGGTACAGAAAATAGTTAAATGATGAGATACATACTGTTTACAAGAGAAAGTATTAATTTGTTATGTAAAGCAGAAATTGTTGCTTAAAATGAGGTTTTGCGTCGAAACCATCATTTTTATACGGGGTCTTTCCATAAGAGCGAGCAAAAATTTAACTGGTCATAGAGGATGCCCCACTGAAAAATTTGAGGTGGGGAACCTGGGGTCGGTGAAACCAGCTTAAAGAGATAATAGAATTAAAATCACATCACTGTGTCCTTTTTTGTTTACATTAGTTAAAGCTAACTGCAAATACCATAGTTGAAACAATGAACGTACCATTTATACCGTACCTTACAAAATGTGCTGAAATTGACGGCCATCAACCTCGATGCAAGCATAAGATCGGCGAACAAGATTCAGACGTATCTTGACAAGTATCCCTGGTGTGTTTCGAACCACATCACAGGCAGCTGCAATTCTGGTTACTAATCCCATCTCCGCATCCACTGTGGTCTCATACACAAGTATTCCCATAAGACATAATCAGGGGATTCAGATCAGGTGACCTTGCAGACTATGGGATCCTTCCAATCCAGCGATCTGGAAAAACAGCATTGAGGTAGTTGCGAACATCCACACTGAAGAGAGGTGGTGCACCGTCATGTTGATTCCTAGAACGTTCTGTCACCGATCGATGTAAGTACGATACAACAGAGCCACCTTATGAACAAGTAAAGTAAACAAAACTAATATCATGACTGCCTAGTAATCAGGCTCGTCCTCCGTCTTCCTTTGCAGAAAATAATGAATGTACATGTAAATAAACAGCAAATTTGTACGCATATTAGCCGGCCTGTGTGGCCGAGCGGTTCTAGGCGCTTCAGTCCGGTAGCGTGAGACCACTATGGTCGCAGGTTCGAATCCTGCCTGGGGCATGGATGTGTGTGATGTCCTTAGGTTACTTACGTTTAAGTTGTTCGAAGTTCTAGGGGACTGATGACCTCAGATGTTAAGTCCCATAGCGCTCAGAGACATTTTTTTGTACGCATATTAGTTGTAAATACGCTGGAAAACTGTAATGCTAGAAAAGCAGTAGACAAGTTTACTTCCATATCTCCTTAAGTTGGCTTCTCCAATCCCAGGTTCCCTAACTCAAATTGTTCAGTAAAGCAGTTTCTATGTCCTGATTCATTTCCGCACGCTCTTACAGAAAGACGCTGTACATTGCTGACACTGTCAATATGGGGGCGATCTGCAGTGTGTGGTTACTAAAGATAACTTCGCAAGCCAAGATCGCAAAAAAAGTATTTTATTGGATGACCTGTTTCGACAGAGCTAAACCGTCATCATCGGACTTGCAAGATGATGAACAGACGTTAACAGGCAAATATTTTATTATAATGATATTACAACATGATAACACTGTCTTGTTACACAACCTATAGAATTGTATAATATATTATGCTTTAAAATTTTTACAACATATTGTCCACCAGTGCCAGAAATCGCTTCACACTCCATACGCACTTGCCACTACCATGAAGATCAATAAATGTCGGCATGTCACATACACTGCCGGAAAAAGTAGTACACCTTGTGTCAGGCAAATCCAACACCTTCCATGAAAACCCTGACATGATAGCAAATCCGGCAATATGTCACATAGCTCCGAATAAATCCTGACATTAAATTAACCAAAGTAATACGATCAATGAGTGAGCAAATGGAATACCACAGACCAACACAAGAACGTCTAAATTCATGTCATACCTTCCCACCGTGAAACAGACGCAGTTCCGCAAAGTAGAAATGACACGTCCAAACAATCTGTCAAACTGTTAGTAAGACGAGAACTTCAATTCGACTAATTATCAATAAATATTCTCATATCCTACCCAGAGAAGAACCAAGAATCAAGTAAGAAGCAGAGAAAAAGCAGGAAGAACAGAAGTTGAAGATTCGCAAGACTGAGACCAAGAAAGAAGGTGGGTGAAGAATAGACGACGTACCTTCCCAAATCCCTATCCTATTGTAAACTAGTTGTCTGCGAAGTATTACAATGAAAAACAACCGCTTTCAGCGACATATAACGATGACTTTCACCCATACAAAGCCAGTAAACCACGAGACTCCGCACTCACAGCTCCATTCCATTATGGGACCTCCACAACAGCAACACACAGTTGCAAAACCAACAAGGAACGACGAACGAGGCTGTACATCAAATACTTGCCTACATCCATCTCACTCAAGTCCATCAACTTCGTGCACAAACATTCGTCAACCTCATGCATAAACATTCACAGAATCGTGAAAATGTGTGAAATCATTTGATGTAGGAATTGTGCAAAAGACACGTGTGAAAAACTAAATAAGTAAAACACACCAGACAGCTAATAAACTACAAAATAACAGTCATTGGCTATGGACTTCAGTAAAAATAGACTATCGATAAAAATAAGTCATTACTTCTGAAATGGACAGTGTACAAAGAACAAAAGTAAGGCATAATAAACACTAAAACTATATGCTACTTATTTTCTCCACATAAAAATAAAAGAATAACTATATTTTACTTATTTTCTCTTTATAAAAACAAAGAATAAAAAAATATCTTGTTGGATGTTTTCTGTTTTTTAACATTTGTACCATTTGTTAGGATAATATCTCAATACTTACGTATGTATATTTCCTTGTCAAAGCAATTCTTGGAAATAATTCTTATTTGTCAGTGTAACAATGTTGAAATGAATGTCTAGAAACAAAAACTTTTTTGAATAATGACCAACAATATTGACAGTATTTACTTGTACATGATATTTAGAAAATGTGTTAGGAATAGGTTTTACTTAATTACTACATTTACGAAATGAAAAAAATATTTCTAAGAAAATCGATGTGAAAGACTCCTCACTTTCGATAACAAACTTCTTAAAAAACAAACTTCACACATAAATAAAGAAAGAAAATAATTAAAAATCAATAATAATAGTAGCATAAAAATATTCTTCTCTTGTCAATATAAACATGTTTTTGTGAATAATGTGAAAGAATATAAAAATATAAATTAGTAATATGAACTAGCATTGAACTAGAATAACGTGGCTGAACAGAAGGCAACAAAATTTAGGTAAAGGAATAATTTTTGACTTATTTAGACAACAGTTCGATCATTGCCTAACTTCAGTGCAAAAATTAAGTTTGAAGGATGGTGATATGTATGGTGTCAGGCAAATCCAACACCTTCCATGAAAACCCTGACATGGTAGCAAATCCGGCAATGTCACATAGCTCCGAATAAATCCTGACATTAAATTGACCAAAGTAATACGATCAGCGAGTGAGCAAATGGAATATCACAGACTAACACAAGAATGTCTAAATGCATGTCATACCTTCCCACCGTGAAATAGACGCAGTTCCAACGGGAGAAACGTGAACAGAAGCAGAGAGCAGAGCCGTGTAGGTTAGAAGGCCCTACGATAAGAGTGGGACAATGGGACACCTGCATAGCTGGCCGAACGCCATGAGGTCCATCCCCCAGCCCATGTTAAAAGATAGAGCCCTCCAGAAGAACAGTATAGATCTTACGATAACACTAAAAGGGCCACACCAGCTGCAAATTTTAGCGTGAGACTATACGCAACTCTGTTGCGTAGCAAACATTAAAAAAATTGCCCCACCACGAAAAGTATAACATTTCTCATTGGATAGACAGAATTTTTGTAGGTGGAGCTTAAGGTTAACATTGAGAGGTTGGTTGGTCAGTTGAAAACACAGCCAGATACCTTTTTCTTAAACCAACTTCGGTAAACAGTAGTAAGGATAAGTTTGAGAGAGTTGCTACCGAGATGGCGAGGTGTGTGGAGCTGCGCCGCCAGCCACCCCTGACTCTGCCTAACCACCGACAAGGTAATGAACGCACGCGATGTCGCATAAGAGTGCATAAGGCTTCACTCAGAACTGCAGAAATCTCATCTGTTAATCTCCTTTTTACGTAATACTAGTGTCGATCGTCAGTTAAACTTTGTAGTATTCACATTTGCTACTTGAAGTTAAAATCTGAAACGCGATGATTTTTCTGTTATATAATTATTGAGAAGCCACATCAGCCACTACAATTTACGACAAGTTAAATAAGTAATTAAAGATAATTAAAGGTCACTGTAGACCATTTTTGATAGTTTTCTCTTTTATGAAACTTAATTTAAGCCTAGATTATAGATGTGATATGACATAGGTCATCCTTCGATCCATTATAGAACTTGGAAACCCATTCAGGGAATATTCGTTCACATTTTTGTTGAACGCAGTTGGTTTTTATCATCGTGTATTAAAATATTTCGTTTTATCGATAGTAGAATTTATAAACAATGTTTTGTGTGTAGACCAAAAATTCCAATAGTAAACTTACTGCTTTTTCGATGTTACTTTACCAGCTAACTAAAAATAGGAAAGCATTGAACCGCTTCCACTAAATTTAGTTAGTATTAAGATTCTTTTACAGGGAGTCCAGTGGAGCTGACGCTTAAATCATTAAGTATTTGATTATATCATCGCTAGTCTCACTGAACTCTTCTGAACTCTGCATGTCATGTGTGGTCTGGCGTCTCCTTACCAGCAACAGGTCCCAGCTTCAAACTAGTCAATTCCGTAAAAAACACGCTCAGAGCGTCGTTGCACGAAAGTGGTAGGGAGACACGACTTAGAACAGACAGACATCACGCAGAATGTTAGAACCTGGAAAGACGAAGTTGATTTTGATCCTATGACGGCATATGCCACGTGGTGGACAGTAGATGTAGTGACATTGGATTCGGTGTCGTCTGTCAATAGATAGGATAGTGGCAGAGCTACCTGAGCGCCACTTGCGTCTACCCGTTAATAGAGATTGTTCACAGCCAGAAGGGTCAGAGTAGTGCAAATGTTTGAGGCAAGCAGGCAACCACGGCACGAAGACGCACTCGTGCTTCCTACAGCCAAACGAGCGACTTTGAAATGGATCAAACTGTGGCCTTCCGAGTGCCAGGATAGTCCTTTCGGAAAATCCCCAAACAAGTTGGACATACTGCGCTAGTTGCTGGTATCATTGTCACGTGTACATTCTCACACACGAGGTAGTGGCGTCCACGCAGCACAGATGCTCTCCAGGATCGTTGTATTACGAGGTGCATTCAAGTTCTAAGGCCTCCGATTTTTTTTTCTCCGGACTGGAAAGGGATAGAAACATGTGCATTGTTTTAAAATGAGGCCGCATTCATTGTCAATACGTCCCAGAGATGGCAGCACTGTACGGCAGATGGAATTTTACCGCCAGCGCCGAGAATGAGAACTGTTTTAAATACTTAAAATGGCGATGTTTTCCTTACTTGAATAGCTTGAAATCATTTGTCTTCTGAATTTGCGTGGTGTGAAACCAATTGAAATTCATCGACAGTTGAAGGAGACATGTGGTGATGGAGTTATGGATGTGTCGAAAGTGCGTTCGTGGGTGCGACAGTTTAATGAAGGCAGAACATCGTGTGACAACAAACCGAAACAACCTCGGGCTCGCACAAGCCAGTCTGACGGCATGATCGAGAAAGTGGAGACAATTGTTTTGGGGGATCGCCGAATGACTGTTGAACAGATCGCCTCCAGAGTTGGCATTTCTGTGGGTTCTGTGCACACAATCCTGCATGACGATCTGAAAATGGGAAAAGTGTCATCCAGATGGGTGCCACGAATGCTGACGGACGACAACATGGCTGCCCGTGTGGCACGTTGCCAAGCAATGTTGACGCTCAACGACAGCATGAATGGGACTTTCTTTTCGTCGGTTGTGACAATGGATGAGACGTGGACGCCATTTTTCAATCCAGAAACAAAGCGCCAGTCAGCTCAATGGAAGCACACAGATTCACCGCCACCAAAAAAATTTCGGGTAACCGCCAGTGCTGAAAAAATGATGGTGTCCATGTTCTGGGACAGCGAGGGCGTAATCCTTACCCATTGCGTTCCAAGGGGCACTACGGTAACAGGTGCATCCTACGAAAATGTTTTGAAGAACAAATTCCTTCCTGCACAGCAACAAAACCATCCGGGAAGGGCTGTGCGTGTGCTGTTTCACCAAGACAACGCACCCGCACATCGAGCTAACGTTACGCAACAGTTTCTTCGTGATAACAACTTTGAAGTGATTCCTCATGCTCCCTACTCACCTGACCTGGCTCCTAGTGACTTTTGGCTTTTTCCAACAATGAAAGACACTCTCCGTGGCCGCACATTCACCAGCCGTGCTGCTATTGCCTCAGCGATTTTCCAGAGGTCAAAACAGACTCCTGAAGAAGCCTTCGCCGCTGCCATGGAATCATGGCGTCAACGTTGTGAAAAATGTGTACCTCTGCAGGGCGATTACGTCGAGAAGTAACGCCAGTTTCATCGATTTCGGGTGAGTAGTTAATTAGAAAAAAAATCGGAGGCCTTAGAACTTGAATGCACCTCGTATAAGGGAAGTGGCGGCTGATCGTACTGCTACCACAGCACAGATAAAAGGGCGCTTCTGAGCCCAGAAGTGTCGACAAGAAATGTTGCGAACCGGTCATTAGCAGTGGTACTACGGGCACGCTCACATCTAGCCTGTCTCTCACTCAAGCCACAGCATCGAAGAGCACAGCTCGACTGGTGCCGTCAGAGGATCACTTGGAAGATCCCTCGGCCACACTCCGTCAGGTGTCTTGCGGAATATGGATGTAGATGTAGATGTAGAATGGCGTGCCCTTAACTTCAGCGATGGAAGCAGCCGATAGTCGCATGCGTATGTGACGTAGACATGTTGAGTACTCACCTCAGGCCTTATGATCTGAAGTGCGATAAGCTATAGCTCTAGTTCACCTTTGGTGTTTGTGGGGTGGACTTTGACCACTATTCGGTAAGTGTAGAACGTTGTTGGACCCGTTCTTTTGCCGTTCTTACAATAGAAAGGTGATGTGTTGTTTCAATAAGACAACCCTCACCCACACGCCGCCCATGAAACTCAACGTGCTCTGTAAGACGAGCGGCAAATTCCCTGGCCAGCACGTTATCTGGACTTGTCTCCAATCGAGCACGTGTGGGGCATGACGGGACGAGAAGTGACTCGTGCGACTCGTCAACCGACAACTCTTGTAGAACCATGTGAACAAGTGGAAATGGCGTGGCATGATGTGTCCCAGCACAGTATTCGACTGGATGCCAGAGTCACCGAGCGAGGTGGCGCAGTGGTTAGCACACTGGACTCGCATTCGGGAGGACGACGGTTCAATCCCGTCTCCGGCCATCCTGATTTAGGTTTTCCGTGATTTCCCTAAATCGTTTCAGGCAAATGCCGGGATGGTTCCTTTGAAAGGGCACGGCCGATTTCCTTCCCACTCCTTCCCTAACCCGAGCTTGCGCTCCGTCTCTAATGACCTCGTTGTCGACGGGACGTTAAATACTAACCACCACCACCACCACCACCAGAGTCAGTGCCTGCATTGCCGCTCGTGGATTTTTTTTTCTTTACTGTTATTTTAAACACCTTGTACAAAGGTGGGCTGGGCCGCCGGTGGAGCCTACACCACATATTAATACGGGTGTTACACCATGGACCGATATTTGGTACCTCAGAACCGCTTGCGCTATTGATCTGTAAATATAATCATTTCATATACTCCATATGCACTTTTGCAACAATAAATCTTAAGTGAACTGCAAACTTCTGAAAGAATGTACTATTCTTTCCGGCAATGTATAAAGCTACTGTGGATAAACATACACATAATTACATTGCACCGATTACAAGTGTTTGTTTCACCAGCCGTTGCAACCGCCGTAGAAGTGGTGTAAACACAACGACCATCGTCTGTGTCTACCAGATGGCACTGTCGAAGTTTACTGGATTATCGACTTGTCCTTGGCATAAAAAATTCCATATAACTGGTAATCTGTTATTAAGGACCAATCTCATTTGCATTATTACACAATGCAACTCAGAGAAATGTACCTTTGATAATTTTGTAGGATAATATATGTATGACATACGTTACGGACCAAGAACTAGGCTCGCAATATGTTAAACGTAGACAGGAATTTAAAAAGATATTTTTCAGGCAAAATGTCGATATTCTGATGGACTCCGTGAAATGTTTATAATTTACATCTGATTGCCGGCCGTTGTGGTTGAGTGGTTCTACGCGCTTCAGTCTGGAACCGCACGACCGCTACGTTCGCAGGTTCGAAACCTGCCTCAGGCATGAATCTGTATGATATCCTTACGTTAGTTAGGTTAGGTAGTTCTAATTTGATGACCTCAGGTGTTAAGTCCCATAGTGCTCAGAGGCATTTGAACCATCTGAAGATCTGAATGTCCATAGTTCTGTTTCGATTTTCTCATGATAATGGCTAGACAATACTTCTTAAAATACAGTGCTAGAAACACAATATTGTAATCTGATCATTGTTAAAAAGCAACAACACTAAATGGTCTTTAACAATCGAATTACGATGTTCATTTACATGGCATACGTAGCTCGATGTCTAAGTACTCAATGGGAATATGAGTGGAACAACGTTCATCATGATCTGTCTGATCAAATGGGATTAACATTGTGTTGACTTGTGCATACATTTTATACAGGAAATAATACAAATGTCAGTAAACACATCGAAGAACAAGAGAGTCGTTCAATAAGTAATGCAACATCTCTTCTTTTTTTTCAGCCAGTTTCGGCCGAAAAAATGCGGAATTTCTTACGGGATGTCGTGAAATATTCTCGCTTCAGCCCCTAGTTTCATGAAGTTCCGTTAGGTGGCTGCGCTACACATGGCTTTCACAGTGTGTTCTGGAACGAAGATGCGAACCAAGCAGATAGATGTCACTGACGCTTTCTTTTTCTTCCTCCCGAGGCTGGAATGGAATCGGTCTTTCTAATATCTTTAAATGGGTTTCAACAGTTAAAAATCAAACTCCCTCCGATGTGCAGCACTCGTGGCCCACTGTACGACAGGAAGCGGGCGTCATCTCGGTCCTGATGGAGCTCCGGATCTTGGCCGACCCTCAAGGAAGACCTCCCGCAAGATCGGGTGGTGAGACATGAACCCGGGCCAGACGGGCAGCACGCTTTGGCAGGATTCCTTAAACTAAGACCACAATCGCTACCTTCGACCTGGAAGTAACCTAGCGCAAACTTAGCAGCTTAAGCTTGCAACGAACAGTTAAATTCTTTTATCGGCTCTTTCTAGCTCTATTGGGCGTGGTCCATGCCCGAAGCTCAACTACTTAGTCTCACGATAAGTATAAATATCACACAACAAGAAAGGGTGGTAGGCAACTTCAGTATTAAGGTAAAGTTTTAACCAGAAAACATATAAATGGTAGGCTAAACATATTCAAGCTATAGCAACAAGGATCTTACTACTTAAACTTAATAGTGCTTCAAATGGCTCTAAGCACTACGGGATTTAACATCTGAGGTCATTAGTCACCCGGGTTCCCAGGTTCGATTCCCGGAGGGGTCAGGGATTTTCTCTGCCTCGTCATGACTGGGTGTTGTGTGATGTCCTTAGATTAATTAGGTTTAAGTAGTTCTAAGTTCTAGGGGACTGGTGACCATAGCTGTTAAGTCTCATAGTGCTCAGAGCCATTTGAACCATTTTGAATCATCAGTCACTTAGAACTACTTAAACCTAACTAACTAAGGACATCACACACATCCATGCCTGAGGCAGGATTCAAACCTGCGACCGTAGCAGCAGCGCGGTTCTGAACTGAAGCGCCTAGAACCGCTCGGCCACAGCGGCCGGCAAACTTAATAGTGGCCAAGCTCATGATTACTAAATTAAGCTAACAGCTTTATAGCAACAAGGCTTTTACAACTTGCTATACTAAGAAACTTTATACTAGCAAAGGGCATGATTACTACATTCAAACAGAATAGGATGAATGGCCTTAGCAAGAAGGCTTTCAAAACTTACAACACTAAACTTAATACCGGCCAAGCTCAATGATCACTACATTCAAACAGTAAGTTACTGTCACACAGACGAGCTATAGAGGGCCACAACCGGAATGGGATATCTAAACCTTAACGGGGCGTAGCCACGCAAGCGAGGCCGAACACTGGCCAGGCTATCAGCGTGAGGTCACTAATGCTCTGAACGAAACAGTGTTATATAAGCCCGTGCGACCGTATCCAGCTCGTCAGTTGTGGTCTTACTCAAAATTTACTAAATGTGATGCTGCACCGCTTTACTCCTCTATAGAAGCGAAGCTCGCCGCTTCTAAGAACAAACTCAGCTATACAACCGCCCTAAAGGGCAACATAAACAATTTACAATAAAAACTTTAAATCCAGTTCAAACAATACGATAAAAGCCCTGACCAGACAACACCCTTTGCTGCTAATACATTGTGAAAAAGCACAGGGACGTCTCAACTTTCCACAGTCCAAGCTTCAGTTTTTTAAAAACACAACTTACTCAAGCGACAGACCTCCAGTACTTCCCCCTTCAGGGTTACATCAGTAGCAGCCATCAGATACGGACGATCCAAAATCGCCACAGCCAAGAATAGTATCACTTGCTGAATGACGATCCTTTCTGTTAGCCTATTAAGACCGGTCCATGTTCTAACACTCCGTTGCAACTAATGAAACTTTTGCCACTGACGGTGCCCCCCGGAGGCAATCCTTACAACATTTCACAATGGCCTCACCACACCACAACAGGACAAGGAGAATCAAATGAAGCTCCTCTAGAATGGTAGCAGTTTCTCCGCAGCGGTCGTTTTCATCACTTTACTATGGTGGACATGCTTTTGTAGTTCTCCTTAGCAATAAGAAGGTTCTCGAGCACAGCTCTTTTCGTTGCAATAACACACAACGTCCGCACCGCAAAACAAGACAATGAAATCAATAGGCCGCACACAGTTGAAGAATAATGCTAACAATTAGCAGTCGTTCCTGGTACTTTAATACGATAAACACCACAACGCAAGCTAATAGGATTAAGGAGCGTGCAAGCCAAGCATTTATAAGAGAAGGCATTCTTTTTACCCGCAGACAGCTGGATATTGTTTCCAAAGATTTATTTTACTTACATTTCAACTTGTCATCGCAGTTTTCAAGTGATGTTTGGCAGTGGGTTGATGATTCCACATGGCCACTATCGGACTGGGCACGTAGGAGCGCCGTTACCAGACAATCTTCGAAATTTGAACGGCTTCTTTCTCGTCTCTACTGCATCACAAGGGGATAAATGTCGGCGCACTGTGGTTAATCTTTCTAACAAGGTTTTGGATGGGCCCACAGTGGCGGTGTTGGAGAAAGGTTTAAATTTTTCGCGCACTCCCAAGAGACTTCCTGTCACAGAGTTCATATGCTCTGTAGAACAAACAGTACACAGCCTACCCGGGAACCAAGCAGAAGAAATAAGGCAGGAAGTGTCCCACACATTACGTCGGGCTCGGCCACCGCGGGATAACATCTCTTCCGCAGAGAGAGCAGCCATTCGTTCTCTTAGGAATGAAGTAGTAGTTTTACCAGCTGGCAAGGGGAATGCCAAGGTTGTAATGTCGCGGGATGATTATGTCCTAAAAATGGATTTACTGCTCAACGATCAGACGTACAGGAGACTTTCTAGTGACCCCAAAGGATCAAGTGTAAGACACTTTCACTGTTGAAAAAGAGTTCGTTGTCGGATGATTTGCGTAAGAAACTTCATCCTGGTGCTGCCGTTCCACCTAGGTTGTATGGTCTGCCTAGGTTTCATAAGGAAGGGGTTCCTCTACGCCCTATTGTTAGTAATTTGGGTGCACCCACTTATAACCTGGCGAATTATTTAACATCTGTTCTCAGTCCATACGTTGGAAAGTGTGAACATCATATCTCCAATTCGGTGGATTTTATTCGACGATTGAAACCTTTGAAGTTGAGTCCTTCAGATCTATTAGTGAGTTTTGATGTGGTGTCTCTCTTTACACGAGTTCCTCTGGTTGAGTCCCTTAGTTTGATTAGTGGAAAACTAGATGAAGAGCTGGTGAAGCTTTGTCATCATATGCTGACATCCACGTATTTTTTATTTAACGGCAACATTTTCGAACAGAACGACGGAGTGGCTATGGGTAGTCCTTTATCACCCATAGTCGCCAATTTATTTATGGAGGGCTTCGAGGATATGGCACTGAGGACTTCACCTTTGCAGCCAACGTGCTTCTGAAGATATTTGGATGATACCTTTTTCGTCTGGCCGCTTGGACGTGATGCTCTTACTAGATTTTTGGATCACTTCAACTGTCTTCATCCCCGCATCAAATTTACCATGGAGGTTGAAAGTAATGGGATGCTCCCATTTTTAGGCGTTATGGTTTATAAAAAACCAGATGATACTTTGGGACACAGTGTTCACCGAAAGCCGGCGCCTACAGATCGGTACCTGCATTCTAAGAGTTGTCATCCACCATACCAACGCAGTGGCGTCCTTAGAACTTTGGTACGCAGAGCATATACCATTTCTGACACGGACAGCTTAACCCAAGAAGTTGAGCATTTGATGGATGTTTTTAAGGAAAATTGATACTCCGAGAAGCAGATTCGTCAGGCTATGGAGTTTGGACCATCTCTAGAGGTGCAAGAAGAGGAACATAGATCGGTGGCCTTTCTTCCTTATGCTGGAGGCATATCGTTTAAGACTGGACAAATTTTGAGAAACTTTAACATTAAGAGTGGGTTCCGACCACCTTCTAAGATTTGGGCACTATTCGGCTCTGTGAAAGATTATTTGGGGCTTAGGAAACCCGGTGTATACAAAGGGAAGGCTTACAATGGCCGTTCGATTCGCACAGTTCATGACAGGTGTGTGGAACATCGCCTTCACACGAGGCTACAACAGCCGGCAGTAGCTGATCACTGCTTAAATGAGGGACACGGTATGAAATTTGATGAAACTGTAGTAATTGCACATATTTCCGGTTTTTGGAACAGTGTCTATAAAGAGGCGGTTGAAACCAGGTTGGCGGATAATTTAATCAACAGAGACAATGAGTTTCCTCTTAGCAGGACTTGGAATCCTGTACCACCCCGCATTAAAATTGAATGTTCTTCGGTGCGGCCGTGATTGCGATATATCGTTGCCGCCAGTGTTTTACTGAGGGCGGCGCTACTTCCCTGTCTTGGAGGGCAGCAACCGTGATGGCCGGCGCATGCACCATGTACTGAACGGTAGCCTATATAGGATGTCGATTTGCAGCATGGCGTTAGTTCTCAGCGGGACTCATCAGCAGAAGCAGCGTTTTCCATGAAGATGGCGACCAGTTGGATCGCCGATAAATCGATTCAAGTTGCTTTTAGGATCCGGCAGCAAACCCGAAGAGACTTTCAAGACTTACTACGCCGGGAAAGCCTACGAAGTCACACCACCACTAAATAACCGACGTGGCTGTCTCAGCCAGTTCTCGTAGTCAAGCACCGTGGCAACACCACACAGCTTCCTATCGTCGGCGTGGCCTATAGGCGCTGTCTTCTTAAGGCAGAAATAAACGTTACAACGACACTGTTCACCATTTAACAGAAGACGGTCGGCACCGTTGAAGAAAAATAATGGTGCCGATCAGCCGAGCCTAATCACAAATCCTGGCTACAAGTTACTCTTTCCAGTATCCTGACCGAATCCAACCAATAACCAAAACAATGAACAGCAACGTAGGACTAAACCACCACAGACGTGTCTTGAAACTTTCGCAGGGCTTAATGCCAACGAACACACCTGCTATCGGCAGCCACGACCATGGCCAGCACAAATCTGCCTCGTCGCTGCGGTGCCCTACGCAATGCAGGGGCCGTAAAAAAGCCGACAGTCCAGAATTGAGCGCCCGGCCCAGCTTGTAGTTTCACGCCGTCGCCTTTAATGCAGCTAGCGCTACCGCACCATCGCCCGCGCGCCAGCACTCCGTGGAATACAGAGCGAGCTGCGGTAGATCCGCAACGGCGTGCAATGCAAACTGCCAGAGGAGAAACCAACCGGCACACGGGGAAAACCGGAGCATCGCAGATATTCACAGGCACTTGCGGAATGTCTGTGGAGACCTGGCAGTGAACAAATACACTGTGAGTCGGTGGACTAGGCGTCCGTCATTATCGCAACTAGGTAGCGGAAACCTGCCCGAACTCCCGAGTGCCAACCGACCGCACACAGCTCTGCCTCCTGCAGTAGTACAAAGTGCGAACCCTCTCATTTGAGGCAATCTACAGATCACAGTCAAACACATCTCTTTTGGTACTACTGACACACTCGTCTACTCAAAGATGTATGCGAGCTGGATTCTTCGCCGCCTAAGAGATGGCCACTGGGCAACGGAGGGTCATCAGTGCGGAAATGCATGCGCGTTAAGAGGCTAATAGTGAAAATTTTCTATCGAATATCATCACAAGGGATGAAACTTGGATTCATCACTTCGCACCGGAAACAAAACGGCAATCCATGGAATGGCTGCTTCGCCAGCTTTCCTCCGAAGAAGAATTTCAAAGCCGAACCCTCAGCCGGTAAAGTGATGGAGACGGTCTTCGGTTACTCTGAAGGGGTAATACTGTGTTTGATGTCCACCCTCAAAGTGCAACGATCAAATCTGAAAGTACTGTGTCACCCTCAAGAAATTTAAGGCACTGCTGGCCATTAAAATTGCTACACCAAGAAGAAATGCAGATGATAAACGGGTATTCATTGGACAGATATATTGTACTAGAACTGACATGTGATTACATTTTCACGCAGTTTGGGTGCATAGCTCCTGAGAAATCAGTACCCAGAACAACCACCTCTGGCCGTAATAACGGCCTTCATACGCCTGGGCATTGAGTCAAACAGAGCTTGGATGGCATGTACAGGTACAGACGCCCGTGCAGCTTCAACACGATACCACAGTTCATCAAGAGTAGTGACTGGCGTATTGTGACGAGCCAGCTGCTCGGCCACCATTGACCAGATTTCTCAGTTGGTGAGAGATCTGGAGAATGTGCTGGCCAGGGCAACAATAGGAAATTTTCTGTATCCAGAAAGGCCCGTACAGGACCTGCAACATGCGGTCGTGCATTAACCTGCTGAAATGTAGGGTTTCGCAGGGACCGAATGAAAGGTAGAGCCACGGGTCGTAACACATCTGAAATGTAGCGTCCACTGTTCAAAGTGCCGTCAATGCGAACAAGAGGTGACCGAGACGTGTAACCAATGGCACCCCATACCATCACGCCTTGTGATACGCCAGTGTGGCGATGACGAATACACTCTTCCAATGTGCGCTCACCACGATGTAGCCAAACACGGATGCGACCATCATGATGCTGTAAAGAGAACCTGGATTCATCCGAAAAGTGACGTTTTGCCGTTCGAGCACCCAGGTTCGTCGTTGAGTACACCATCGCAGGCGCTCCTGTCTGCGATGCAGCTTCAAGGGTAACCGCAGACATGGTCCCCGAGCTGGTAGTCCATGCTGCTGTAAACGTCGTCGAACTGTTCGTGCAGATGGTTGTTGTCTTGCAAACGTCCCCATCTGTTGACTCAGGGATCGAGACGCGGCTGCACGATCCGTTACAGCCAAGCGGATAAGGTTGCGATCCAGCATCGCGTTCTGTATTACCCTCCTGAACCCACTGATTCCATATTCTGCTAACAGTCATTGTATCTCGACCAACGCGAGCAGCAACGTCGCGATACGATAAACCGCAGTCGCGATAGGCTACAATCCGACCTTTATCAAAGTCGGAAACGTGATGGTACGCATTTCTCGTCCTTACACGAGGCATCAGAAGAACGTTTCACCAGGCAACGCCGGTAAACTGCTGTTTGTGTATGAGAAATCGGTTGGAAACTTTCCTCATGTCAGCACGTTGTCGGTGTCGCCAACGGCGCCAACCTTGTGTGAATGCGCTATAAAGCTAATCATTTGCATATCACAGCATTTTCTGCCTGTCGGTGAAAACTGATGAACAAATGGCGAGATCGTCACATTTAACAGTTTGGTTATTATTGCATTCAGTGTTCCAGCGGTCAGCTGCAGTGTGATGGGTACTCTTTGCCGCTCCCTACTCTGGCTGGTTGGCAGTGCGACGTATTGTGTTTGCCACCACCGACGCAGGTTACTACGTTGCAGTTGTCAAGCCGATTGACCGCATCGCGTGTATCTCTCTTTACTTCTGTAACATTTAACAACAAAATATAAGACAAAAGTATTTGAGTGAGCCATTATTATGAACAGATCGATTCGTATATGAGTTGAGGGGACGTTTTATTCTACTAATAGTAATTGTCAGCTCTTTGACACGTACATATTCTTATACATTTGCTATTATCTAACTATTGTGCTGCGTTCTAGGTCTTTGCGCGTCGCAAGCCAGTGCTGCATTTTAAATGCATGTTTGTTGATACAGCTTGGTTCAAAATTTAATTTTGTTTTTTTAATAGTTTTTCATGACTCTATAGTCCATCCACGAGCCGCGCGGTTAGAGGCGCCATGTTGGCCGTTCCCGCCGGAGGTTCGAGTCCTCCCTGGGCGTGGGTGTGTGTGTTGTTCTTGTCATAGGTTCGTTTAAGTTAGTTTAAGTAGTGTGTAAGACTAGGGACTGATGACCTCTGCAGTTTGCTCCCTTAAGATCTCACGCACACCACCACTCCATCCACGAACGTTGGTGGTTCGCGCATGTCGAGGCACAGATAGGGATTGCATTGTTGACGATTCCACACGACAGTCGCGGTACGCGCATGCGTGTGCTTTTCACTTGAAGAAACCGTATGCCCTGCAAATTATGTCTCTCGCTTACTTACGTGGAGTTTATCACTTACCAACACAATCAACGATGACAACTCGCAGCAAATGGAATCGAAATTCACTAAACAACTTTCCGCGATCACGTTTAATGCTCGCATTAGCTTCGGCATCCACAGCAGAGCGCTCAGAAAATACTGGACGCTCATTGGCTTTCGGCGCAAACGTGACATAGGTGTGCAGAACAATCCTATACTCGCGTCGTCATCGCTCGTGACTCCAATAATGGTCTCTATTTATTCCACACAAGGGTGCTGATGATCTCGCCGCTTAGCGTTCAAAAACAGCATCCAAACCACATCACAAAAAATCAAAATGGGTCAAATAGCTCTGAGAAATATGAGACTTAACTTCTGAGGTCATCAGTCTCCTAGAACTTAGAACTACTTCAATCTAACTAACCTAAGGACATCACACACATCCATGCCCAAGGCAGGATTCGACCCTACGACCGTAGCGGTCACGCAGTTCCAGACTGAAGCGCCTAGAACCGCACGGCCACATCGGCCGGCTATCAGAACTGTCTTTTCGTTCAATATGATCCGAAACGAAAGTAGATCCGACGCCGGGAGTGAAAGGAGAAAGATCGGTAACCGTTAATTTGCGACGCTGCACTAACGACGGCTTTAACACAGAAATCTTCCGCGGACAATTAGACCGAACGTGTCCACTTTCACTACATAGTGAGCAGTTTCCCTCTTGACCAGTATACATGACACGAACGCGGTAACTACACATTTGTAAATGACTGAAGCGCCTAGAACCTGTCGGTCACTCCGGCCGGCCGAACCGCATCACAATTAGCTTCGGTTTACATATGGTGAAGGTAATTTGCCACTATAGTGTTCGTTGTGGATGGTATGGATAGGACTATAGAGTGACGAAAAACTATTAAGAGGTAACACAGATTGAAACGTCCCCTTAGAAAAATTATACAAGACTGTGCTTAAACTGACACACAATATTTTTTAGCGCAACGCAATCTGACTTTCAATAATCCCTACAAAAGAATGGCCCTGACTAACATTAGCCTATACCTTTCACAAATCACTTACCTCACAAAAATCTTCGTTACTCGAACTGCTGCAATACAGCGAGCGCCACTACTGACAGCTAAATAAAAGATTCAAACTACGGAAGGCACTAACTACTGATAGGCATAGTTAGCAAATGAAAGATTTTAATGGAGAACAAAGAATGTATTTACGTTAATAGTCATAATATATACACTCCTGGAAATGGAAAAAAGAACACATTGACACCGGTGTGTCAGACCCACCATACTTGCTCCGGACACTGCGAGACGGCTGTACAAGCAATGATCACACGCACGGCACAGCGGACACACCAGGAACCGCGGTGTTGGCCGTCGAATGGCGCTAGCTGCGCAGCATTTGTGCACCGCCGCCGTCAGTGTCAGCCAGTTTGCCGTGGCATACGGAGCTCCATCGCAGTCTTTAACACTGGTAGCATGCCGCGACAGCGTGGACGTGAACCGTATGTGCAGTTGACGGACTTTGAGCGAGGGCGTATAGTGGGCATGCGGGAGGCCGGGTGGACGTACCGCCGAATTGCTCAACAAGTGGGGCGTGAGGCCTCCACAGTACATCGATGTTGTCGCCAGTGGTCGGCGGAAGGTGCACGTGCCCGTCGACCTGGGACCGGACCGCAGCGACGCACGGATGCATGCCAAGACCGTAGGATCCTACGCAGTGCCGTAGGGGACCGCACCGCCACTTCCCAGCAAATTAGGGACACTGTTGCTCCTGGGGTATCGGCGAGGACCATTCGCAACCGTCTCCATGAAGCTGGGCTACGGTCCCGCAAACCGTTAGGCCGTCTTCCGCTCACGCCCCAACATCGTGCAGCCCGCCTCCAGCGGTGTCGCGACAGGCGTGAATGGAGGGACGAATGGAGACGTGTCGTCTTCAGCGATGAAAGTCGCTTCTGCCTTGGTGCCAATGATGGTCGTATGCGTGTTTGGCGCCGTGCAGGTGAGCGCCACAATCAGGACTGCATACGACCGAGGCACACAGGGCCAACACCCGGCATCATGGTGTGGGGAGCGATCTCCTACACTGGCCGTACACCACTGGTGATCGTCGAGGGGACACTGAATAGTGCACGGTACATCCAAACCGTCATCGAACCCATCGTTCTACCATTCCTAGACCGGCAAGGGAACTTGCTGTTCCAACAGGACAATGCACGTCCGCATGTATCCCGTGCCACCCAACGTGCTCTAGAAGGTGTAAGTCAACTACCCTTGCCAGCAAGATCTCCGGATCTGTCCCCCATTGAGCATGTTTGGGACTGGATGAAGCGTCGTCTCACGCGGTCTGCACGTCCAGCACGAACGCTGGTCCAACTGAGGCGCCAGGTGGAAATGGCATGGCAAGCCGTTCCACAGGACTACATCCAGCATCTGTACGATCGTCTCCATGGGAGAATAGCAGCCTGCATTGCTGCGAAAGGTGGATATACACTGTACTAGTGCCGACATTGTGCATGCTCTGTTGCCTGTGTCTATGTGCCTGTGGTTCTGTCAGTGTGATCATGTGATGTATCTGACCCCAGGAATGTGTCAATAAAGTTTCGCCTTCCTGGGACAATGAATTCACGGTGTTCTTATTTCAATTTCCAGGAGTGTATATAGCAGTTCATGACATCCAGTCTTACAAATTTCAAAACTCCGAAATCTCTCTCCCCACATCCACCACTGCTGGCGGCTCACCTCCAAATGCGCAACGCTACGTGCTGTTAACATCCAGCTGCCCAACACTACAATGGCAGACAACAATGCAAACTAGCCACAGACTGCACACAGCTCAGCCAGTGATTTTCATACAGAGCGCTACGTGGCGTTACCAATAAGAAAACCTAAACAGCCTAGTTACATAGCCCCCATGCTCCCCACAAAAAATTTTACAAATTGTTTTGGGCAGTGGCCAATACAGATTTGAAAAAATTTTCATAATTACAATAACAAAGAAATCAAATGCACACACTTATTGATACAATGTTGGTCAAAAGCTAAAATTTTCTCACAGTCCATAAAGACAGTCGTGATCATTCATCACAGTAAAATTGCTGTGGTTTTTTTTTTTTTTTTTTTTTTTTTTTAAGTCTGAGCAGTAAAAGAAAATGCACACGGAAGTAGGGGATTTCCATGCAATCTTGAAGAAGTAGTGTTGTCCTACCAACAGAAAGACAGTGCTGACTTTTGAAATGCAGACAGGTAATGGTCCACAATAGAGCAAACCCACCACAGAGTCAGTCGAAGTTTTGAAGAATATTGGTAGGTAGGTCGTCACAGAGCAGAGCCACTGTAGTCCTGGTAGAGATTACGGTATTGGTGGGCCACCAGAGGTGCAGACCTAATGTAGTCCTTCTAGAAATAATAGTATTGATAGGTCATCAAAGGTGCAGACCCACTGTAGTCCTTGTAGAGACGGCCAGCAGCCATCTGTTGCGACTGTGCAGGCGCACAATCACCATCGAAGAGTCTTGCAGAGAATATAGCAAGTCCATAACCACCACTTGTGCACTCACAAAGTTTTTGGAATTGTCCTTAGAACCAGCAATGCTGTTATCCAGGCCCTTGCTGAATTATTAACACACGTGCAAACACTAACAGTCCCAACTTCTCACATATTTTGCATATACTATGACCATCAGAAATTTGATGAACTGGTGTCAATTAGAATTTTATAACATGAGAATGCAATAACAAAGGTACAAAATACATTATTAAAGAACATAAGAATACAGATAAATTTGTAGTAGTACAGGCTTTACAAAAGAATAGAAATAAACAGATACATCAGTGTTACAGGAATTATGACGTAAGTGAATATATAATATAATGAGAATAGTTATCGAAACATTAATTTCACATATGAGCATTGAAACAGAACAGAATAAATAATGTCTAAACATCTTTACAGAGAAAATAACATAGTATTTGAAAAATTCTACAACATAAATCTTATTAGCTAAACCCATAAAGACAGGAAAAAAGACAAATACACAAGGATACATAAACACATATCGGAATAATACAAAAGGATTGACAGGGTTCATTTTCAGTGTAACATTTGGTACTGCAGTCCAACCCAAAACTTCATTCCATAGATCTTTCGTTTTATTTCAACATTTGTTTTCACCAAAACATCCTATCCAAGCATGCTTTCTGAATGTTCACATATTTCTTACCTCGTTATTTATTTTCCATTATTTTACATCATTTATTTCCAAGAAAATCCTACCTAAACTTTTTTGTCTCTAAACTCTACTTTTTTGGTTCATATCCTCTTTCAAAATACTTTTTTGGCCAAACCATTTTCTTATAGCTTCTCAATGCATTTCATTCAATTTATCACAACTTGTTCTCTTATATGGCCTACCCCATCTTAAGCTAACTTAAATCTACTGAACTCAGATGCTAAATTAAGGGACGAGGCAATGCAGCAGCACAAAACAATTAACACAAACAGCAATGACAAAAAATTCAAATTGGCAAAGCAAGCTGCAGTATATATAAATTAGCAAAGCAATTGCAATATTACAACTAATATAAGGCAATGTGCAGCAAACAAGAAAAATAAATCCGTAGTAAAACTGGCTTAATAGAGTAATACAAAGTCCAATTCAGTAACATTATGCCTGGCAAACAGCAGCAGCAAATGAAATAACTTATACCTAAACATGACAAAGCTCAAGCAGAAAAAATAGCACACTAAAGACAACAATGCAGATAAGGGAAATGTATAATCACATGTTAATGTCTACGTAATCAAAATGGTGCACCAGAAAAACTAATTCTACAAAAAATTACCAAGTACTTGAAAAGAAAATTATATATGCAGTTACTGTTATTAGTCCCTTCTTATTGTTCTTTCCATTCCAAGAGCTCCTTTTTCGAAGAATGTGGATCAGAAAATAATTATTTAATAGATCTGTTGACAGAAAGTGTTCACATTAGCAAATGCATTTAAGTTTATTTTATAAAACCAATGCTGCAACACAGCTGGAAACTAGATATCAAATGAAATAAGCAACTATGAAAAGCAAAGCATAAAAATATCATTCAATAGTCATGTGACATTTCATAAGTTAGTAGAAATTCTCTCAACTCTCGTAGAAAGACGATGGTCATAATCAGGTGTGCAGATGTAAGTATCTTTCCAAGTAATGAGAGTGTCGTATTTGCGATGCTTTCTACAAAGGAATGTCAATAGCGAGGATAATGGCCTCCTTTTTTTCTCTACCTGTGCCTCTGAAAGGCACACACTAATGGCTTTTTCTCCAGGCGACTGGCACACCTGGGCGCCACCTGGGTCACTTAGCTTCCTTACCGAAATATTTACGACAGCAATGACAGTCTCATACAAAAAAATTTCACCGGTCGAAAATTTGCGTTACGAACATGTAGAAACAAAATCATGTAAATATAACAGTGTCCAAAAAATTTTCAGCAGCATTGTGATACATTCACACATTTACACACATTTCATAACTTTTAAAGTATGATTCTTGGTTTCCAACATCATTTTTCACAAGTCAGAGTCCCTAACCACTATTCATTATTCCTTACCTTATTACACATATACATATTCGTTGACACTTCTTCAATATTTCATCTTAATAAATATATAGCATAATCAAATCCCTCACATAGCATCAGCTTATTGATCATAAACATATATCAAAAGCATAATACACATTGTCATCATAATAATAACATCACAGAACCTCAGCCAAATCTCAAAAACGTCGTAGCTTCCTGCAATAATGTCAAAACCTAAAAAAAATTCTCTGCTCATTTCAATAGTGTCATCTACCTCAATCATACTTTAAAAATCATGATCCCATACCAAATAAATCATTCAAAGCTCTCATAGTATCACAAGGTTCCGAAAAAAATATGAACAGTTCACAAAGTACAGACGAAATACAATTTCATAAGTATGAAGTTATTCAACAGTGTAATTGTGTAAAGATGTGTCATTGACATAGTAAAAATTTTTGTTTCTCTGTTAAATAATCAGATAGCTGTGTAATTCTGTGTTAGAGAAATAGGGTACCGATGTGTAAAGTTGTATAAGCAAATACCATATTAGCTAGGGCTCCTTGTGCTTGCCAAACACATGGTACACAAAGTAAGCGTGTACCCCCCTGAGGATTAATGTAATTATACCCTCAGGTGTTACAGATTACAGCAATGGAATGAAATGTATCACGGAAAACTTTCTTTGTAATTCAAAAATCTTGAAAAATAAATGGTTTAAGTACAAAATTAATCACTGAAATGCATGTCCTGTAACGCTAAATGTGCGTCTTGCTGTAAGATAATTCTGTGGAAGTGTCGTAGTTATTGTCCTCCGAAAGCTAAGTTCTGCAGAAGCCAATGTACTTACCTCATGATAAACAAAAGTGAAATGCTTTGCGTACAGATATCTTAGTTATTACGCTTATTGCCATGATGAAGAAAGTACTGTGCTGTAACGTATTGTTGTGCTACGGAAAAGGCAGTCTCATTGTAGCTATACCACAAAAGTTACTACTAAAACATGTTTTACTTTCCAGAATACTACAGAAAAACTGTGCAAATATAAAACAGAAACACTGCCAAAGCAACATTGTAAATTGTCACTCATTAGTAGCGTCGTGATAAAATCGTGTAGCTGTCACATAAACTAACCACTGTGTCATCTGGTATCTCACTGAAAGTACTTTAAATCCAGAATGTATTTTCAAGTAAACCAAAATGTTGTATTAAAATCTCATTAGCAGTACCAGTATATGTTCTAAGCCTTATAGTCGTTACGTAATCGTGCAACTAACAAGCAAGAATGTACACACACAATAACACTGTGATGTCTGTTCCCTATAACAATTCATTCGTAATTTCTGTTTAAATAAGTTCTCTTGCTTCTTGATTGGATATTTAACTTCAAACATTGTTGCGTGGTAACAGTTTCTAAGTCTGACAATGCATACTAGAAATGTGAAGTGAAAAGTTTTATGGCAAAGACAAAGTTAAAAAGCAGATTATCTTTCAATAAACAGTTTTACATGTGAAATGTGGTGTAAACCTTTACTCTTCCTAGTACGCAGAGTTTCAACTTCAACGCAATTATAATGTGGTATACGTCAGATTCTGTAAGGTCTATTGTAAACTAGAAAGAATTTGTGACTCTAGTGTTTCTTCTTATGTGACAATGAATGAGCTTTAATGAGAACTTTCTGACCAATATATAATTTCTTTGCATTTGCTTTACCGTGTAGTTTTCTCCTTTTGTCTGCTGCAGATTTTATATTTTTAAGAGCCAAATCAATTATGTCTTTGTGTCGAAGTTTACGTGTATTCGGGAAAGGTACAAGCTCTCTGATTCTGTTCGGTGGTTCTTCATTCTTCAGTACAAGAGTAGGTGGTAAAGCAGTGGAATCATGAGGCATTTCATTCAGCACATTTTGAAATAAGTGTAAATATCTGTCCCAAAGCTGATGCTTTCTGTGACAATAAAGTCTGCAAAGCTTATTGATTTCTTTCATAATTCGTTCAGACGGGTTACCATGTGGTGAGTACAATGAAATATAAACAGGTTTGATTTTATGATTCCGAAGCATGCGTGACCAAACAGCAGATCTGAATTGCGGTCCGTTATCTGAAACGACTTTAGCAACGTGGCCAACTTCACGCAAGAAATTTTTAACAAAGGCGTTGGATACAGACCGTCCAGTGGCTTTACGTATCGGAGTGAAAGAAACAAATTTTGAAGTAAGTTCAACAGCGACTAGAACGTACGAAAATCCATTCGATGTTCTGACAAGGGGTCCCAAGAGATCAACTGCAGCAAATTCTTTTAATTTAGAAGGAATGATAGGAAACAACGGAGCACGATGTGAGATAGTAGATGGTTTCGCCTTTTGACAAAGTTTACAAATAGACAAGACTCTTCGAATTCTCTTTTCCATATTGTTAAAATAACAAGTCGTTCGAAGAATATGATAACATTTTCGTGGACCAAAATGTGCGTAGCTGAAATGAAAGTACCAAATGAGCTTATTAACAATACCGTCTGGAATGCAAAGTACCCATAGTAAAAATTTACGAGACCTAGAAAACTGCGGACTTGTTTTTTTGTGGATGGAACTGGAATGGCTCTGATTGCTTCTAACTTTTCAGGATCCGGCTGAATGCCTTCAGAAGAAATAATATGACCCAAAAACCTCACCTTTGACCTACCGAATTCAGACTTTTCCAAGTTAACCGTAATTCCAGATTCTGCAAAAATATGTAACACGCTGTTGAGGATGCGATTGTGTTGTTCCCATGAGGCTTCTGCTATCAGAATATCGTCCACATATAAGGTGATGTGACGTTTTAATAACTCAGGTAATATGGAATTTAGCCCGCAAATGAATGCTGCCAAAGAAATGTTCAAACCAAAAGGAAGTTTCTGAAACTGATAACAAACGCCGAAACAAAGGAAAGCTGTGTATTTTCTACATTCTGGATGAAGTTCGATCTGATAAAAGCTGGATCTGAGGTCAATAGAAGACAACACTTTTACACCATTAAAATTTTGAAGAAGTTCTTGTAACGTTTGCGGCCTGTCTGTTTCAGGAATGATGATAGTATTGATTTGTCTCGAATCTAAGACAAGCCTGATCGATCCATTTTTCTTCTCAACAACATGTAATGGATTGTTGTATGAGCTTACTGCAGGCTCAATAATGCCCTCGTCAAGCATAGATTGTATTTCTGTTCTAACATGGTCCCTATAATGTGCTGGAATTACGTATGGTCTAACACAAAATTTAGTATGCTCACGAACACGAAATTGGTATTGAAATCCCTTGATTGTTCCTGTTTTGTGAGTAAAAACTATGGAATGTGCTTGTAAAATCTCAAAAAGGTCTTGCCTATCACTGTCATTACAATTCTCAATTGTTTGAATTTTATTCTGAATTAACTCATTAGTATCAAATGCGCCGTCGATATCATCCCTGTCAGTACTTGCAGAGTGATTGTTAGTGTCAAGTTCCGTCGAAAATTCCGAACTGTTGTCTAACAGGAGGTAAAGCCGATTAATTTCTTCGTCATGGTTTGAGAGCCAATCTTCAAATTTCAAAGCTATTGACCTACCTTCTTTCTCTAAACTTTTTTCAGCATCGTGAAAGCTTAAGATTACTTTGTATTCATTCAAAAAGTCTACTCCCAATATAATTTCCGTCGACAATAATGGAACAATAAGAAAGTTCATAGAGAAGCTGTGGCTTTGACAAAAGTGTTCTAAGTTGGTTTGTTGGCGTACACCTACACTTTTTCCAAATATTGCACCTTGTAATTTAATTTTACGTAACGGAAGTGTGGGACAATCGTTCGATTTGTTGCATTTGCTAAAGGCTGTTTCACTAATTACTGAAATGGGACTGCCAGAGTCAAGTACTGCCGTAAATTTTACGTCATTTACTGTAACGTGAATCACAGGATATGCAATGTTGTTATGTTTTACGTCATGTACCTGGAGTAAGATGTCCCTAATGTCTTCCATTTTTACGTAATTACTAGCTACGGCAGCTGCGTCGTCAGTTTCAGAAGTACGTTTTGTGGCTGCCAGCGGTATGAGTCATTGCCTATTGTGTCTTTGTTGGCGTGCGTCGTTATTGGGATTTGGAGACCTAACTTCTACAAATTCACCTTGTCGAGAGGGCCCTGCTCTGTTTGAATCCCGCCAGTTCTGACGCAATTCAGCTCTGTCGTTACGATCATATCGTCTGTCGTCATGTCGGTAGATTCCATAGTTTCTTTCTTGTCGGTCACGTGGTGGAGAATTTCTCCCTGAATCGTAACTGCACGCTGGACCGTTGCGCCTAAAGTTATTCTGTCTCCCTTGATAATAATTATTTTGGTTCCCAAATTGTCTGTTTCTCTGATTGTCTCTGTGATAGTCACTACCGCGGAGAGGTGATCTTTCCCTGTAATTATTACTACTCTGCCAGCGCTTGTCATATGGGTCGTGTCTGTTTTGGTCACGATTTGTATTGTGAGAATATCCTTGTCGTGTCCAGTTATTATTTCTTTCATCGTGGAATTGCGACAGATGTGACCTGTAATTGTTGTGTTCCTGTTTTCGCGTTCCGCAATTGTCAGTGTCAATTTCCAGTTCTTGTAACAGTCGCTGAAAAGCTTCAATGTCGTCTTTGCAACGTCCTGCTAAAATAATATGTTGTAAATGTTCAGGTAATTTGATTGAGCAAATCCGGATGAGTTCTGAGGGGCTGTATGGGTTTGACAGGTACTGATTCTTGTGCAACATGTCTTCAAAATATTTCACAAGACTGGAAAATTCAGATTGTTCGAAATGTTTCATCATTATGATGCTATGTTTTACTCGGTCTTGTGTACCTTGAGACCAATATGCTGAGAGGGAGGCATGGTAAAATTCTCCTTCACTGTGACAATCGTGAATGACCGATCGCACTCTCACGGCTGGTTCATTCTCTAAATAGCCACACATAAATTCTAATCTGTGCTGCAATGACCAGTTGGGAGGAAAACAATGAGAGAATTGATGGAGCCATGCTTGTGGATGAATGTCGTTGCCAGAATTCTTAAATGTTTTAAATTTACGTGTAGTAATGAACAGCTTATAGTCAAAATCATCATGTCGGCGAGTCACATATCGGTCATTTTTACGTCGTTTCGGCGGTTCCATTTCAAAATTCGGTGCACCTTGCCAATTTCTTTCATAATTTCTGAAATGCGCTGTGTTATTATCTTGTGGCTGTTCCGTATTTCTATGTCCCTCTTCCCGTATTGGGGCGCGAGTGTCCTCAGAAATACGTAATTCTTGTATTACCTGTGTCAGCTGATCTTGTACTTTCCGGATTTCTCTTTGGTGTTGCGTATTAATTTGATTCTGATTTTGTTTGAATTTCCTAATTTGTTCGCACTCTTCTGTGTCATTAAAGACTACCGGTTTTGTGTCATTCAGATTATCATCTACCTTCCTAGATAAATTATTTAACTGATCCGAAAGTTCAACTACTTTCTCTGATAATGAACTAATTTCCTCCATGTGTCTTTCTGAACCAATTTTCAGAGTATCTACTGTGTCCTTTAAGTTTTCCTGAGTTTTTGCAAGTTGCGTAACCGAATCGGTAGATGCAACTCAGTCAATTTTAGCTTGCAAGGTCTCATGCGTTTCATGAACAATAGTTTGCAGTTTTTTATGGCTGCTTCGTGATTCTGTAATGCATTTTCATGCCGGGAAAAATAGGTTGAAAATGCTCACAAATTTGTGTTTTTACGTCATAACAAACTTTTTGAGATTTCGATTCAATGTTATGTAACTCAGTAGTTAAATCTTCACGTATTTGTTCAAGTGTGGTGCCAAACTTCCGAAGATTTTGTTCCATTGTGTCTAACTTTTGAAGCTTTTGCTGTGTTTGTCTCTGATTTTGTTCCACTGTGTCTAACTTTTGAAGCTTTTGCTGTGTTTGTCCCATTTGTTGTATTAATTGTAATAACAATGCATTGGTGTCTGAAACATGTTCCTCAGTGCTTTTCGACAGTGAATTTGCACCGGCAACATTCACTTTTTGACAAGCGGAAAATGTGTCTTGACTCATTTGAGAAAACGGTGAGAACCCAAAACCTGAGTCTACAGTATTTTCAATATTGTGTTCTGTTCTACCCGATTCCTGAGGCGAGCTGTTGCCGACTGATCGATCGATAATGCTTCCCTGTTCACTACCTGTTTCACTGTCTACACCATTATTTGACACACGCTCCATTTCCCTATGCTCAGTTACCAAATTACTACTTTGAACATTAGTAAATTCATTACTCGGCGGCGCTGATAAGCTAAGCTCGTCGTCACTATTATTTCTCAGTTTACTTTGGAGCCTAGTGTTACGTTTTTCACACGCCATTATTGTCACAATATTTCACACGATAACACAGATAAGCACAATTTGAAGAGCAAAAATAAGAGAACACATTAACATAGCGCTGAAAATAATATCTAGTTAATTGCAAGCGCAGCTGCGAAATACTTGCTGCAAATCTACATGCATGTCACAACAACAATGAAAGACCGCAACTACAAAGGGGATTCTCTCTACAATTACGCGCTAGCAATAAACAATAGCTACACTAATTACACAAACTAGAAGAAAAAAAATCAGAAGATTCCAGTGACGTATCCTCGGCTAAGGATCGACATATGAAACGTCCCCTTTGAACAATTTTACAAGACTGTCCTTAAACTGACACACAATATTTTTTTAGCGCAACGCAATCTGACTTTCAATAATCCCTACAAAAGAATGGCCCCGACTAACATTAACCTATACCTTTCACAAATTATTTACCTCACAAAAATCTTCGCTACTCGAACTACTGCAATACAGCGAGCCCCACTACTGACAGCTAAATAAAAGATTCAAACTACGGAAGGCACTAACTTCTGATAGGAATAGTTAGCAAATGAAAGATTTCAATAGAGAACAAACAGTGTATTTACCTTAATAGTCATAATATATATATAGCAGTTCATGACATCCAGTCTTACAAATTTCAAAACTCCGCCATCTCTCTCCCCACATCCACCACTGCTGGCGGCTCACCTCCAACTGCGCAACGCTACGCGCTGTTAACAGCCCAGCTGCCCAACACTACAATGGCAGACAACAATGCAAACTAGCCACAGACTGCACACAGCACAGCCAGTGATTTTCATACAGAGCGCTACGTGGCGTTACCAATAAGAAAACCTAAACAGCATACTTACAAGGTGCTTCACCAAACATACAAGTGTTCCTAAGAGTCAGAAGATGAAACGGTGAACCGACATTGTGCTTACTCCAGGGCCTTCAGTAATCAGGGAAGGCAACGGCTGCAGAATACAGCGTGGGACAGACATAGACAGAATATAAGAGATACCGGCGGCAACATATGTCAGGTTTCTCACATTTCCAGGGAATATGACCTTTGAGGAATCGAAGCTGTGAGATAACTGTATAATGAAGGAATCTCAGTCTCTGTCTGTCTCTGCAGCAGAGAACAAGTAAGCATGCTCAAGGAACTCTGCATATTTGTGCCACAATTTTACAGTAAAAGATTGTATTCGCTCTGTAAGGCACGTGTAACAACGAGCTTTCGGATCACGTTCAGACTTCGTCGAATGATTTTAAAACGGTCCCTAGTGGTTCCGCCCAGCACATAAGGACAAAACGTGCGGTCGCACTGCACTCAGAAGGGGTAAGATCACGTTCAAGTGGGTTGCTACCCCACGATGTCCTTAGAGCAGAGTCGAACCCTCACGGAGACGTCACCATTATGAAAGATTGTCAAGAACGTCTTCCTGCTATTCATCACACTGCATTTGTTCTTTTCGACTGCGAAGTGTTTCGGAATCAAAGTCCTAAGGAAAGGGTGGTTTCATTGACGCTATTTATGCCACCCTCTGAGGCATTTTGTGTCGATCTTGAACGGCGGTGTGTGAAATATTTGCTTAAACCTAAACCTCCGGATGTCAGACACTCAGATCGGTAACAAAAGTTGAACGTCGATAGGATATCAACCCAAACTCCAATTCAGTTCGTACTATGTACTGTTGTCCAGCAGAATGGGCGTAAACGATAATTAAAAGTAATACCACATTTACGGAGCACAGGAAAAGCATAACTGTGAGTAATTAATATATATATCGTCCGCTGGGAAGGGGAAAGAGCATTGGAACTTCATGCAAAGGGTCCTGGGTTCAAACCAAAATGACGACTTTCTTCTTTTTATTGTGTTATGCGTGAAGGTGTTATATGCGACAACTATGTTTATAACACGTAAAAGTGCTGTTTGAGTTTTCAGCGATTTTCTCTTGACAGTCTGCTTCCGCTTCGTTTCTTTGAAAGTAGTAAACCAAAAGAGTACAGTCAGAAGAGAAAAATAAAGAAACAATGATATCTCAAGTGGGTAAGTAATAGTAATAATAAAACTAATAGCAGTAATAATAAACAAAATAATAAGATCAATAAATAATAAGTACATACCGTTCAGCTAAGTAAGCAATAGCAGACTGCCAAAAGAACAATGCTACAAACTCCGAAAAGTACACACATCAAAAAGAGTTTTTCATCTCCTCGTTTCCGAGAGTTTCGGAACCTGTACAGAAAATTAGAATAGAGATCAACATAAACATCAATTCTACCCTTTTTATTGCTCATAAAAACTATTCCTTGCATGTTGTACCACCATACAGCGAAACATTCAGTGGTGGTGGTCCAGATTGCTGTATACACCGGTACGTCTAATACCCAGCAGCACGTCCTTTTGCACTGATGCAGGCCTGTATTCGTCGTGGCATACTATCCATAAGTTCATGAAGGCACTGTTGCTCTAGATTGCCCCACTGCACTACGGTAATTAGGCGTAGACCCCTCAGAGTGGTTGGGGGGTCATGTCGTCCATAAACAGAGACTTTCAATCTATTCCAGAGTTCATGTCTGGAGAACATGCTGGCCACTCTAGTCGAGCCATGTCGTTATCCAGAACTAAGTCATTCACAAGGTGTGCACGATGGTGGGCTAATTATCGTCCACGATGACGAATGCCTCGCGAACATGCTGCCCATATGTTTGCACTATTGGTCGGAGGATAGCATGCACGTATCGTACAGCTGTTACACCACCTTCCATGACCACCACCGACATACATCGGCCCCACATAATGTCACCCCAAAACAGCAGAGAACTTCCACCTTGCTGCACTCGCTGGACAGTGTGTCTAAGGCGTTCAACCTGACCAGGTTGCCTCAAAACACGACGTGTCCGACGACTAACTGGTTGAAGGCATATGCGACACTCGTTGGTGGAGAGAACGTGATGCCAATCCTGAGCAGTCTATTCGGCATGTTGTTGGGCCCATCTGTACCGCGCTGCTTGGTGTCATGTGTAAGTAGGCTGTTTAGGTTTTTATATTGGTAACGCCACGTAGCGCTCTGTATGAAAATCACTGGCTGTGCTGCGTGCAATCTGTGGCTGGTTTGCATTGTTGTTGGCTATTGTAGTGTTGGGCAGTTAGCTGTTAACAGCGCGTAGCGTTGCGCAGTTGGAGGTGAGTCGCCAGCGGTGGTGGATGTGGGGAGAGAGATGGCGGAATTTTGAGAGCGGACGATCTGGACGTGTGTCCATCAGAAAGAGTAAATTTGTAATATTGGATATCATGGACTGATATATGTATTATGACTTTTGAACACTATTAAGGTAAATACATTGCTTGTTATCTATCAAAATCTTTCATTTGCTAACTATCAGTAGTTAGTGCCTTCAGTAGTTAGAATCTCTTATTTAGCTAGCAGTATTGCCGCTCGCTGGATTGCAGTAGTTCGAGTAATGAAGATTTTTGTGAGGTAAGTGATTTGTGAAATGTATAGGTTAATGTTAGTCAGGGCCATTCTTTTGTAGGGATTATTGAAAGTCAGATTCCGTTGCGCTAAAAATATTGTGTGTCAGTTTAAGCACAGTCATGTATAATATTTCTAAGGGGACGTTTCACATGGTTGCAAAGATGGACCTCGCCATGGACGTCGTGAGGGAAGTTGCGCATCATGCAGCCTATTGCGGACAGTTTGCGTCGTAACACGATGTCCTGTGGCTGCACGAAAATAATTATTCAAACTGGTGGCGTTGCTGTCAGGGTTCCTCCAAGCCATAATTCGTACATAGCGGTCATCCACTACAGTAGTAGCCCTTGGGCGTCCTGAGCGAGGTATGTCATCGACAGTTCCTCTCTCTCTGTATCTCCATGTCCGATCAATATCGCTTTAGTTCACTCCGAGACGCCTGGACACTTCCCTTGTTGAGAACCCTTCCTGGCACAAAGTAACAATGCGGACGCGATCTAACCGGAGTATTGACCGTCTAGGTATGGTTGAACTACAGAAAACACGAGCCGTGTACCTCCTTCCTGGTGGAATGACTGGAACTGATCGGCTGTCGGACCCGCTCCGTCTAATAATAGGCGCTGTTCATGCATGGTTGTTTACATATTTGGGAGGCTTTAGTGATATCTCTGAACAGTCAAAGGGACTGTGTCTGTAATGCAATGCCTGCAGTCAACATCTATCTTCTGGGAAACGGGGTGATACAAAACATTTTTTGATGTATATACTTTTACGTGTTAAGAAACCGAGCGAAGTGGAGCAGTGGTTGGCACACTGAACTCGCATCGGGGCAACGACCGTTCAAACCCGCGTCCGGCCATCCCGATTTATGTCTTCCGTGATTTCCCTAAATCGTTTCAATCAAATGCCTGGATGGTTACTTGGGGTTTAATCGCCAGACCTTGGAACGCTATGGATATACAACGTTTGGTATCTATCTGAGTGACATCTGGAGGCTTAGGTGTTTGCCACTCAGAAGGAAACTGAATGACCTCAACGCAGGGCGTCGCAGTTATGACCTTCATCGTAGAGACGTCAAAACAAGAAACGTGGCTAAGAGGAGCTGTGACGACATTCCTATCGTGTGATACGTCCATAGTGCCGTTGAGCAAGATTGTGGTGAAATTTGGAGCCAATGTGACTTCATTAGCCCACCTTACACGTCCCACGAACTTCTGAGCTCTGGCCTTTTTATCGTATGTGCCTACACCTTGCTGTTTGAAGTGTCGCCGTGCCCGAGCGTGAAGTACCGGAGCGGTACGTTTTTGCACCATTACGGAGGAAGGGTCAAATCTATGCGTCACAATGGGAGACAATTACTTGGCTTCGAAAAAGTTATCCTTTAATGCTTTTGCCCCGTGAACTGGACGTATGGTGGGAAACACTGAATTAAATCCAGGCTTATTCCAAGCACTTTTTCTTTTGCCCTCTCTCTCTCATGGATACAGATAAGAAAGCCTTATATGCCATAATACATTGCTATATTGCAAAAAATGTGGCAACTATGCCCTAGCAAAAAATTGCAACACTGAGCAGTTTCCCTTTACGATGGCTAGAACTTCGCCATCTGTGGAGGAATGACAACATTGGTGGAAACCACAGAAGGCAGTGATGTTTGTTTCTGAGATCTGGAGTACCGTCGACGTTCTGATTCATCCCGAAGGTGATCCGTGAGGTTCAGGTCATGACTCGGGCCAGGCCAGTCCATTTCGGGAATGTTGTTGTCCACAAACGATTGTCTTACGGATGCTACTTAATGGCAAAGTGCGTTATTACGTTTAGACAAACACTCATCGTCTCCACGCTGGTCCTCCGCTCTACACAGTACACAGTGCTGTAAAAAAGTCTAAATACCTTGAATAAATTAATTTAAAAACGGCTGAAGGCCAATAACTTAAAACATGAGCACATTCAGAAATTTAAAAGGCAAGCCTTATCTTAAAACTGTTCTTTAGTTAGGCTGAAGAAAACAAGTTAAATTCAAATCGGCTGTAGGCCTGACACTTGAAACTCCACAACATTAATTTTTTTTAAATACTAAAGGCCTTACATGAAACAGTTCTTTAATTTAGGCTGAAGGCCTTAAGAGCAAACAACTCAAACTCAAAAACGGCTAAAGGCCCAACACTTAAAATTTGACAACATTAAAATTTTTAAAATGCCAAAGGAATTACGTGAAACAGTTTTTAAACTAGGCTGAAGGGCTTAAGAGTAAAACAACTCTAATTTTAAAAAAATCGGCTAGACGCCATACAAGTAGAAACAACAAGAACAATTTTTTTTAAAAAATAGGGAAGTACACCCAAGGGCACTCAGATGTTCGAGGGTCGGTCTGAAATTCAAACACTAACACTCGATTAGGTGAGACAGGCAGTCGGGCCAACCATTTACGATCCGACGACAACCCAACCGACCCGACAGTCAACGGACCAATGATCAAGATCAGTTCCGCTCCACACTTGCACCAAAACTGAAACGATGCTAACAGCAGAGACTGGAATAGCAACCAGAACGGATAACAGACAACACATAAAGCGGTGGAAGACCCAAATACATGTCGTCTAATCAGACGACCGAGCAAACGGCCAAGCAAGGTCGTTGCCACTCAAATGTGTCTTTCGGCAACCGTCGGGCGAGTGATGGCTATCCTGTCCTTCCTCGCTACTCCACGCCAACCGACCAATTCAGAGCCAGTACTCTGGCAACCTTTAAATAACTTGTCAGTCAAACCATATAAACTACACACAGTTTCATGAACACTTGTACGAAGAAGTAGACAAAACAAGGACGAATCACGAGTTAGCACGCACAGCCAACCCATAAGCGATCGCCAGCCAAATATAAGTCGTGCGACAAGACGACCGACCGACGATCAACCAAAGTCGTCTCCACTCAAATCATATGTGTCGCGAGCGGCCGGCGAGCACTGGCTGTCGGCGCCTCGCCGGCGCTCCGTTCCCGATTTCACTGCTACTGCGCCCCGACTGTACTGCTGGTCTGTCTCCGAACTGACTCCTAGACACACGACGACCCAGAAACACTGTCGGTAGCTCCAGAGAAAGTCCGATAGTACGCTTATCGATACGCGCTGCTGCTGCCAGGAAGCCAGGAAGTTAGTGACGCCAGTAAATGGAATAAGAAAACGAGGCGGCAGTACTGTAAGAGAAGATGACAAACAATAAATGGGAAAAACGCCGTGCACGGCTCAATACGAGTTAATCAACCCAAATCTGGGATTTTTATTTTTATTTTTTATTATGCACACATCAAAAAAGTTTTGCATCACCCTGGTTCCCAGAACTCCTGAAGATAGACGTAGGCTGCAGATATTGTATCACAGACACAGTCCCTCTGACTGTTCAGAGATCTCATTAAACTGGCCCAAAGATGTAAACAAACGTGCATGAGCAGCGCCTATTAGACAGAGGGGGTCCGACAGCCGATCAGTTCCAGTCATTCCAACAGAGGTATACGGCTCGTGTTGTCTGTAGTTCAATCACGCCTACAGGGTCAATACTGCGGTTCGATCGCGCCCTCATTGTTTCTTAGTGGCAAGAAGGGCTCTCAACAAGGGAAGTGTATAGGTGTCACGGAGTGAAACAAAGTGATGTGTTCGGACATCACCCATACAGAAAATGGTTCAAATGGCTCTGAGCACGATGGGACTTAACATCTATGGTCATCAGTCCCCTAGAACTTAGAACTAGTTAAACCTAACTAACCTAAGGACATCACACACATCCATGCCCGAGGCAGGATTCGAACCTGCCACCGTAGCAGTCGCGCGGTTCCGGACTGAGCGCCTAGAACCGCTAGACCACCGCGGCCGGCACCCATACAGAGAGACTGGGACTGTCGACGACATGCCTCTCTTAAAGCTGCCCAAGGACTACTACTGCAGTGGAAGACCGCTAGCCGGCCGGTGTGGCCGAGCGGTTCTGGGCCCTTCAATCTGGAACCGCGCGACCGCTACAGTCGCAGGTTCTAATCCTGCCTCGGGCATGGATGTGTGTGATGTCCTTAGTTAGGTTTAAGTAGTTCTAAGTTCTAGAGGACTGATGGCCTCAGATGTTAAGTCCCATAGTGCTCAGATCCATTTGAACCATTTTTTGAAGACCGCTACCTACGGATTATGGCTTGGAGTAACCCTAAGAGCAACGCTACCATGTTGAATAATGCTTTTCGTACATCCACAGGACATCGTGTTACGACTCAGACTGTGCGCAATATGCTGCATGATGTGCGACTACACTCCAGACGTCCATGGCGGGGTCCACGTTTGCAACCACAACACCATGCAGCGCGGTTGAGATGGGCCCAACAACATGCCGAGTGGACGTTCTCTTCACCGATGAGTGTCGCGTATGCCTTCAACCAGACAATCGCCAGAGACGTGTTTGGAGGCAACCTGGCCAGGCTGAACGCCTTAGAGACACTATCCAGCGAGTGCAGCGAGGTGGAGGTTTCCTGCTGTTTTGGGGTGGCATTATGTGGGGTCGACATAGACCGCTGGTGGTCATGCAAAGCGCCGTAACGAATGTTCGATACGTGAATGCCATCCTCCGACGGATAGTGCAATCATGTTGGCAGCATATTGGCGAGGCATTCGTCCTCATGGACGACAATTAGCACCCCAAAGTGCAAATCTTGTGAATGACTTTCTTCAGGATAACGACATTCTTCGACTAGAATGGCCAGCATGTTCTCCAGTCATGAACACTATCAAACGTTCCTCGGATAGATTGAAAAGGGCTGTTTATGGACGACGTGACCCACCAATCACTCTGAGGGATCTACGCCGAATCGCCGTTGAGGAGTGAGGCAATTTGGACCAACAGTGTCTTGATGAACTAGTGGATAGTATGCCATGACGAATACAGGCATGCATCAATGCAAGAGGACGTGCTACTGGGTTTTAGAGGTACTGGTGTGTACAGCAATCTCGACCACCACCTCTGAAGGTCTCGCTGTATGGTGGTACAACATGCAATGTGTGGATTTCATGAGCAATAAAAAGGGATGAGATGATGTTTATGTTGACCTTCATTCCAATTTTCTGTACAGGTTGTGGAACTCTCAGAACTAGGGTGGTGTAAAACTTTTTTTGATGTGTATATGTTAGACATTCCAGGTTGGAACTACCTAAATTTTCTAAAATTTTAATGAACAAGTTTAAATCAGTCTCCTGCAGGAGTAGTGTAACAAAAAATTTCTAATTCCTGTTCAAGACTACTATATGAAATACAAATAGATCCTTCAAACTTAAGAATATTTGTATTTTTATGAAATTCTGTTACTCTATTTTTATTGAGACTCCTAACAATACATACAGCATCTTTCTGTTTTGTTGACCCAAAACGCCAAAATATGAAAACTTATTTTCATTGTTTACAGAAAAAGCATAAATTTTATATATTCCACTTGTTACAAAATCTGTCCATTGCATTTAAAATATTTTTTCTTTCTTCTGCATTTTCTATTATTTTTGTTCCTTGTGTAAAATGTTTTTCTATTTTTCTTTTAAAGATATATTACTGTTCAAATATCCTAGTTTTCTTTCTTGTATGTTTAATTTTTCTAATTCTGATCCTCTTTCTTTAGTAGATTCTAACTATACTGTATTTATTGGTTGAATTTCTTTAATAGGAAATTGACAGAGTTTGCTGTGTGCATTTATTATTTTTCTTGGCATGAATTCTTCAGTAGTTACTTTTTTGGTTTTGAAGAAAATCAACTATTATATTTAGAAAAATATGTTTCTCCTGGTTTTATAAAACAATTTTGTACTACAGAGATTATATTTTCTGCCTGTTCGTAAATTTCTATGCAGTTAACAGGCAAATAATTAAAACTAAATTAGTATAAAATAAATGTAACTAAATTTTCGCTTGTTTGTGTTCAAGTCAATTTTTTGTATTAACAAACATATTGTAATAAATTTTTATAAATAAGACAATAATAATTTCGTATTGAATGCGTGCTATGCCACAATTTAGTTATTATAACAGAATAAAAAGGAGCTTCCTCGAAATGTGTGCTGTTATTCTTTATTAATTCTAAACAATCTGTTAATGGATTAAATTCCTGTTCTTTTTCGAATACTATATTAATATGATTATGAATTGTTGCTTCTAATCTTGTAACTTCTTTTTCTTTACCTAATTTAGAAGGAAATGTTTCTTTTAATCTTTTATCTGGACGATTTTGAAGATGTATTCTATGGTTGCCAAGTTGTTTCTTAATTCCTGAACTTATTAACTGACAACTATATTAATCATGAATTTTTACTGTAGAATTCCTATTTATCAAAGTTAAACAATGTTTTCCAAAAGAATTATTATTGTTAACCAATTCACTACAATATTTTTTGTATTCACCTTGCATTCGAAAATTATAATTACTTGTAAACTTTTTGCTCATTTCTTGTTTATTAAAAATATGTGGCAAATGTTTTGCTGTATCTAAGTCCAATAAATAATAATGTTTTTCCATTAGTTCTTTTAAAATATCAGGTCATTCTTTTAATAATATATCTAATTTAATGTCAGCTAATTCTGTTTTATGAGGAATAGCAATAGAATATTTATGTTTCTGGTTGATAATTTTTATTCCTTTCACAATAATTTGTTTAACACCATTAATTGTTTGTACATTAGAATAAGGAATTTTTGCTTTAACTCCATGTTGATCAAAGTCTATAAAAGCTGTTATTTTAAAGATCACAATGTTGTCACAAAATGTTTCTGTGATTGCTAGAAATTATTCTAATTTATTCTCCAGTTGTGTAATTAATGTCTCTGATATTTGTTATATGAATATTGGTATGTAAAACTACTTCTCCCTGACGTTTCGTTCTCAACTATGGAGAACATCTTCCAAGGTGAGTAAGGATAGAGATCACGAAATAAAATTTGGTGAGACAAGTGTGCTAGCAAGGACGTCGCGTTATTATTCACGTATGTATAGAGAGGCAATTGAAATCCACAAACATCAATACAATTTTAATCGTAAGGAAGAAGGATTAAAATTGGACAAGACATGGCGGTCGACGTTGCATCAATCACGTCACAATCGATTGCCTGCAATCGAGAGAATAGACGATAGCCAGAGATAGCTACACATCGACGCCACATGATCTGTGGTGGGGCCCTCTACGAATCCATATAAGTGGCGGCCCCAGCTCCTAGCAGCCAGTCGTCGGCTCACCTCGGAAGATGTTCTCCGTAGCTGAGATAGAAACGTCAGGGAGAAGTAGTTCTACAGATCGACCACGGCAACTTAGCCTGGAAGTTTTTACTGATGAAGACGCCGGCCATGAAAGCCTACATGGGATGATTGGTATGTAAATTTTCTATAAATAGCCATAAGCGAAATCTTCTGTTAGCTGTCCTTTTTATTTCCAAGAAAACAATATTTTGTTTGTTTGTAGAAAACATTTTATTTTCAACTTCCATTTATATACACAATATTATTATTAGATTTGTGTAAAAGTAGCAAGAAGTAAAGATGTAAAAATATTATAAAAATTTATAAAATTTGTTTTCAGAAAATAGTTGAAACTGGATAGTTGGAAGCACAGCAATGTTTTTTTTAATTGTTTTCAGAAAGTAGTTCAAACAGGGTACCCAAAAGCATAGCAATGTAATTCTTTTAACTAACTGATAGAAAATTTAGTGAAGAATATATTCAAAGGTTATCAAAAAATGTTTTTTTTTTGCTAATGAAGAATACAGAAATTATTATACTTTTGACTGTTCAAAATGCAGTGACATAGTTACAGCAAAACAGTTTAAGAATTGAAAAAATTCCTTGTATCTGTACTGAAAAATACATATGGCTTGATTATGAAGCTCACCAGGAAACTACATATTCCAATTCTCATACTAGCTCACAATTTCAGTAGTGATACTGTTTATGAATTTAAAACAAATGATGAATTCTGTAGGTGGATAATATGTAATAAACATAATTATTATACATTTACAGCTCATTATGCTAAACATTATGATTCACAATTCATCCTGAGGTACTGTGATGAAAATACAATAAAGCATAGGAACTAAATTAATGTTATCAGAGGTGAGACAATTAGGTCTGAAAATTACTGATAGTCGCAGGTAAACATAGTAAATTTCCAGAAAAATTTTATTTGGAAGAATTAAATAAAGATTATTTCAAACATTTATTCAACACACAGAAAACCGAAAATTACACAAGACCAATTCCTAAAATTCTTATGATGATACCATGCAACTAAAAGATAGTGAAATATTTCTCAAATGTTGTAGTTAAAAAGTTAAAGAAAATTGTGTGCTCAGTATGAAGAAAGAAATTAATGAATACTCTTATTCTGATGTAGATATATTAAGAAGAGATTAGCAGAGGTTGAAAGTACTGCTTCAGTTGTAAATTACTTTATTTTCACGTGACCAGTTTCAGACTGTTATAAGCCCATTCTCAGGTGTCATAGCTGTGCTGTGGTCCCTGAGCGCCGCGTGTACCAGGTGCGTTGTGCTGCATATGAGCACATGACAGACTTCATGAAAATAAAATTAGCAACTAAGCCCCATAATTTTGGAACTAATATGATGTATACAAAATATGTAAAAGAATAAATTGGAACTGGTTTAGATCCTGATAAAATAAAAGAAAATCGAGGAAAACGATAAAATATGAGTAAAACTGAGTATGCAGCAGATTTACAACAATTTTTGAGATACTATTGCATGATCAGTTAGATAATATATATATGAAACTTATTAATTACAATATTGCTCAGATTAAATACAATTTCAAGAATTATCAGGTAGAAAATAATACTTTTACAAATATTTTATAGCAGTACTCAGCACATCAAATGCAAGACTCGTAGATAAGCTAGGAAAAGCTGTTGTATATTTTGATACAGACAGTATGGTATATATTGATAATTGTGAAAATACTGTGCAAACAGGTTTTTAATTAGATGAAGGGACTGATGAATCAAGAAATAACTGGATTGCAGATTGGGCTTCAACTGGATCTAAAAGTTACTATTTTCAGAAGAATGATAAAAATGCAGATATGAAAATGAAGGTATTCACTTTAAGCTATAAGAATATTCAAAAGCTGCATCGTGAATCTATGATAAGATTAATTGAGGATGAAGTGAAAGAAAATATACAATTAGAGTACAACCAAATAACTGTAGATTAAACTCTACAAATTTAATCTACAAGCAAGTTAAGAAAGAAATCTCATTTCAGTTGATGAAAGAATACTTCTAGAAAGTTGTAATACAGATGTATTTTAAATTTTATTAATAAATTTTCATTATATATGAATGAAAACCTCACTGAAGAAGCTCAACAACACTAGCAATACTAATTTGTTTAAAAATATTAGTGAGCTCAAAGTAAATTGTTTATATAACATTACTGGTTGTGAGTATTTCAATACTATAAATGAAGATAAAATATTGTTGAAAGTGAATAATGAATAAACTATTCTGCCAGACATATGTTTGAAATTAATCAGTGGTTGGGATTTTTAGTTTTTTGAAGGAGGGAGTATTAAACTGAGATATAAAGGAATGAGGAACCTTAAAAATAATGATAATGAATTTCATGATCTAGAATGTTTTACCTCAATTTTTTTCAGATTTTGATTATTTAAAAATATCTCTTTAAATCACTATAATCTCATCGGGATTACCATCCCCCAGGATAATTTAGTGTTACATGAGGACCAAAGACTGAATTTGATACACCAAAATGAACTTTTAAAGGTTAATTCTAGTGCACTCAAAATGCCTATTAGTTTCAACTAAAATTTTATTTCCTCTTATTACTGTTATATCTATATGGATTTTAACAAGATGGTACAAGGAATTTTTTAGTGTGCTCAAAACTCATATGGATTTAGGTACATGAGTATAAGTAGTAAGTGGGTATACTGAGCCCAATTGGCATGTTTTAATTGCTTACACGTTTTTATGAATTAATTAAATTAATTTTATAATATAATTAATTTGCAAAAGAGTTGAGCAACAAAAACATGCTAACTGCACTCAATGTACCCCACCTGTCCGAAAGAACAGATACCTCACCGGCCACTTGACCATCTTCTTCTTCTATGCGAATGCACAAACAGTGCCCGAACTCATACGGGAATCGGCAACGCGCCGCGAGTAATGAGTATAATGGGCGGGGGCACTACGAATGTAGTGCGGGACAATATGTTGTGAATGTGGGTTTCGGAGGAGGCGTGCCAGAGATAAATCCCTGCTGTCGCGCTATCCTCTGTGTCCTCGGTGGCAGATGAATAGAGCGTCTGCCATGTAAGCAGGAGGTCCCGGGTTCGAGTCCTGGTCGGGGCACACATTTTCATCTGTCCCCGTTGACGTATGTCAACCCTGTAAGTAGCTAAGGGTGTTCATTTCATTGTAATTTCATTGAAAAGAGCTGCATGGTCACCAATGGTATCTGTTCTTTCGGACATGAACAGATACCATCTTAGTATATATATAGAAAGAAAGATTGTCGGTATGCCTCTGTGTGGGCTCTAATCTCTCTGATTTTATCCTCATAATCTCTTCGCGATATATATGTAGGAGGGAGCAATATACTACTTGACTCCGCGGTGAAGGTATGTTCTCGAAACTTCAACAAAAGTCCATACCGAACTACTGAGCGTCTCTCCTGTAGAGTCTTCCACTGTAGTTTATCTATCATCTCCGTAACGCTTTCACAATTACTAAATAATCCTGTAAAGAAGTGCGCTACTCTCCGTTGGATCTTCCCTATCTCTTCCTTCAACCCCATCTGGTATGGACCCCACACTGGTGAGCAAAATTCAAGCAGCCAGCGAGCAAACGTACTGTAACCTACTTCCTTTGTTTTCGGATTGCATTTCCTTAGGATTCTTCCAATTAATCTCAGTCTGGCATCTGCTTTACCGACGATCAATTTTATATGATCATTCCATTTTGAATCACTCCTCATGCCTACTCCCAGATAATTTATGGAATTAACTGCTTGCAGTAGCTGACCTGCTATATTATAGCTAAATGGTAAAGGATCTTTCTTTCTATGTATTCGTAGCACATTACACTTGTCTACATTGAGATTCAATTGCCATTCCCTGCACCATGCGTCAATTCGTTGCAGATCCTCCTGCATTTCAGTACAATTTTCCATTGTTACAATCTCTCGATATACTACTGCATCATCCGAAAAAAGCCTCTGTGAACTGCCGATGTTATCCACAAGGTCATTTATGTATATTGTGAATAGCAACGGTCCTACGACACTCCCCTTCGGCACACCTGAAATCACTCTCACTTCGGAAGACTTCACTCCATTGAGAATGACATGACGCGTTCTGTTATCTAGGAACTCTTCAATCCTATCACACAATTGGCCTGATAGTCCATATGTTCTTAATTTGTTCATTAAACGACTGTGGGGAACTGTATCGAACGCCTTGCAGAAGTCAAGAAACACGGCATCTACCTGGGAACCCGTGTCTATGGCCCTCTGAGTCTCGCGGACGAATAGCGCGAGCTGGGTTTGACGCGATCGTCTTTTTCGAAACCCATGCTGATTCCTACAGAGTAGATTTGTAGTCTCCAGAAAAGTCATTATACTCGAACATAATACGTGTTCCAAAATTCTACAACTGATCGACGTTAGAGATATAGGTCTATAGTTCTGCACATCTGTTCGACATCCCTTCTTGAAAACGGGGATGACCTGTGCCCTTTTCCAATCCTTTGGAACGCTACGCTCTTCTAGAGACCTACGGTACACCGCTGCAAGAAGGGGGGCAAGCTCCTTCCCGTAGTCTGTGTAAAATCGAACTGGTATCCCATCAGGCCCAGCGGCCTTTCCTCTTTTGAGCGATTTTAATTGTTTTTCTGCCCCTCTGTCATCTATTTCGATATCTACCATTTTGTCATCTGTGCGACAATCTAGAGAAGGAACTGCAGTGCAGTCTTCCTCTGTGAAACAGCTTTGGAAAAAGACATTTAGTATTTCGGCCTTCAGTCTGTCATCCTCTGTTTCAGTACCATTTTGGTCACAGAGTGTCTGGACATTTTGTTTTGATCCACCTACCGCTTTGACATAAGACCAAAATTTCTTAGGATTTTCTGCCAAGTCAGCACATAGAACTTTACTTTCTAATTCATTGAACGCCTCTCGCATAGCCCCCCTCAATTTCGCTTCACTTAATTTTTGTTTGTCTGCAAGGCTTTGGCTATGTTTATGGTTGTTGTGAAGTTCCCTTTGCTTCTGTAGCAGTTTTCTAACTCGATTTTTGTACCACTGTGGCTCTTTTCCATCTCTTACGATCTTGCTTGGCACATACTCATCTAATGCATATGATACGATTCCAGCGTGATCATGTCTAACTGTCGACTGACTGACTTTGTGTGTTACAAAATCTACTTTATACCATAATACTATGCAGGATGATTCCGTGATGATATTAGAGGTTTTTAGGAACGATGGAGAATGGTAAATGTATCGATTTGAAGTCTGGGCCCCGAGTCGAAAGTTCTAAGCGAACATTGTTCTGAATCTTCTGACAGTGGACCTCTTCTTCTGCAATTTTTTTGCTTTACATATTTTGGGGTGAGCTATTATGGCCCAAAACAAGAAAGGTATGTCTAGGAATCATGACCTCTAATGTGCAAACCTTGTTGACCTTTGCTACTATGAAACACATCTCCTCTACTAAACATGTGCTCACAACTCTTCATACATTTAAATTTTTCCATCGTCCCTGAAAGTTTGTAGCATCATCGCGGGATAATCGTGTATAGAGTTTCTTACGGACTGGCGCTGCAAAGGTAAGTGAGTCTTTTGTTATATTTATGATGTGGTGATAAATACTGGCTTTCTGATGTGAGGTATTGTGGTGCATCCACGATAAGGAGTCTACGATACGTATATGCTGCATAGTAGTGACGTAATTTTTCAAGCAGCAATCGACTTAGCTTAGCGAACGCTGACTTCATTGTGCGGATATAATGCACACAAGTGCACCTGGTTACTTCTGATAGTGTAGAGCTGGTGCCTTGTTCGATTAAATTTCAATAGTGCAGGTTCGGGAGAGCGAGTCATAGCACAGGTGTATGTTTCACATCCTGTGGAAGTTTATTTAATTATTTCTGAAGCCGGCCGAAGTGGCCGTGCGGTTAAAGGCGCTGCAGTCTGGAACCGCAAGACCGCTACGGTCGCAGGTTCGAATCCTGCCTCGGGCATGGATGTTTGTGATGTCCTTAGGTTAGTTAGGTTTAACTAGTTCTAAATTCTAGGAGACTAATGACCTCAGCAGTTGAGTCCCATAGTGCTCAGAGCCATTTGAATTATTTCTGAAATGCATAGAGCCAAGCATAAATCTCCCGCAATTGGATCTAATATTTTCTGCACATATAAAGTGCACAAGTAAAGTTAAAATTCAAAGTCTTTCTCGTTTCCTAATACAGTGTTGGGATGCAGTCGAGAAGAATAGGAGCAATTTTTCATGAAAAATCAGAACTATTTAATTTTAATTAGATACTATACTTACTTGTTAGCATTTAGTTTAATTCCTAGGACCTACTCCCATCTGGCAGCTGTAAACCGTGTTCCACATTTAACGGAGTTGGCCTGAAAGCGCAAACAACAATATATTGCGGACAGATACGATCTTTTACGACTGGATCTATTCAAGGCAGAATAACAAGTTAGTGAGTTGCATAATGAAGTTCCTTGTTACGGCTGCGTGAAGCTCGTTGCCTGTCTCAAAATATTTCGCTTCGGTCGTGGTGTTTAATATATTCCAAAAGGTGTCATAAAAGAGTGATGTTTCTTGCCGCTAAGTTACCGTCTCTTTCCACCTTTAAGACAGCGACGGGACGCAGTCCCTGCACATAAATTTTTTATCAGCCTCACGGTCGAATAGCATTCATAACCATGATTCTCTCAGCCCCGCACTCCCTCCACTCCACCCCCTCCCCCCAAGCCTTTACTCTTTTAGCCATACCGCTCCGCACAACCCTGTCGGTCCCTCTCGTGGGAGTGCCTCCCTTCACCTTTCATCGCCCGCTCTTTCCTTCACTCCGTTTCTCACTCTTCAGCCCTACGTGTCCTCCTTTTCTCGGACTGTCTCACCCTTCCGGCGTCCTTTGGAGCCGTTGCTTTTGTCGTAATCTAGTAAAGTCCCCCCCCCCCACCCCCACCCCCCTCTTCGAGGGCTACTCGACACGCGCAGGTCTCTGCGAGTAAAGGTATGTGGTTGCGCCGAGAGGCAGAAAAAAGGATTGAACTGAAATCCGCCATCAATAATTGAAGGCTCCGCTGCTAAGAGGGCCGCAGTAAAAGCTGATGATCCACCGGCGATGGGGCACAATCTACACTTAAGCCGGTTGGCCATTACGACCACCGAGGAATTTCTCGCTCCGAGCTATAGGGGTTGGCGCCAATCTGCGACCGCCTTCGTTAAGAAGGTGCGAGATGATTGCTGCTTTGGGCCGCTCTCGTTTTAGTCCGAATTAGTCGGCGCAATAGACGGTCGGTTAACGACATAAGCAGCGGGAAAATATATAGAGAGAGAGAGAGCGAGAGAGAGAGAGAGAGGAAGGTTGCAGAAATTCAGGCTGGCTGGACTGGAACAGACACATTACATCACGCAGAGTTTGTGTTGAATTTATGCAACATTTTCGGTCATAATCCAATTTCAGTACTGAGCTGCATTCACACGGCTTTGTGTGTCAGAAGAGACAGTACGCTGACCCACTCAGCTATAAAAGACCCCAGATCCGAAGTGTGGGAAAGTTTCAGTCGTTAGGAGGCTTTGTCATAGTGCTAAGGCAGACTGTAGATACTCTCATACAAAATCGACGGCAATATGCGTAACTTAGATAGCAATTGTAAGTAGGCTGTTTAGGTTTTTATGTTGGTAACGCCACGTAGCGCTCTGTAATGAAAATCACTGACTGTGCTGTGTGCAGTCTGTGGCTGGTTTGCATTGATGGAATATTTGCTATTGTAGTGTTGGGCAGTTGGATGTGAACAGCGCGTAGCGTTGCGCAGTTGGAGGTGAGCCGCCAGCAGTGGTGGATGTGGGGAGAGAGATGGCAGAATTTTGAGAGCGGACGATCTGGACGTGTGTCCATCAGAAAGAGTAAATTTGTAATATTGGATATCATGAACTGATATATATATATATATATATATATATATATATATATATATATATATATATATATATATATATATATATATATATATATGATGACTTTTGAACATTATTAAGGTAAATACATTGTTTGTTATCTATCAAAATCTTTCATTTGCTAACTATGCCTATCAGTAGTTAGTGCCTTCAGTAGTTACAATCTTTTATTTAGCTGGCAGTATTGGCGCACGCTGTATTGCAGTAGTTTGAGTAACGAAGATTTTTGTGAGGTAAGTGATTCATGAAAGGTGTAGGGTATTGTTAGTCAGGACCATTCTCTTGTAAGGATTAAAAAATTATGGGTCTGTTTAGTGTTGATGAGAGTAAGTAAAGAGAGAAATGTCTGAGTAAGTTCAGTTTTGCTGAGCTGTTTGAAAATCAAATAACGTAAGAGGTTTATCAGCACAGTAATTCATTAATTTTTCTAAGGGGATGTTTCACAACTGAAGAGTGGAAGTTGTAAGTGCTAAATCTCTCATTTGCCAAGAGAATCAAACAACACTCTATTATCTTTTGTGCATAACTTATTTGTGTTCAAAAAGTTGAGAAGGTGTTCTGGCCACAAAACTACGCTGCTCACATTACCAGTACTAAAAATAGTTAGACTAATTAGAAAAAAGGTACACTGCAGGAAAGAAATGTAACAACCTCAAGGACAAGGTCGTTTTATTGAAAAGTGAGGTGATAGGTAGTTCATTGTTGTAGGAGAATATGATAACAAATTAACACCAGATGAAACGCACATGTCAAACAGACGCGTTAATACACATTCTACCCCCATCTGGCTGCAACCCAGACGTATATTCCCGCATGCAAAAGATCATAAAGGAGCCGAAAGGCATCCTTTTGTTGCAAATCGGCAATGGTTCTTATAGGCCCTGGAGAACGAATAAGTTCCATCTTAATCATGTCCGCGTGTGTTCAGTTGGCGAAAAATTTTTTGATCTTGCTGGTGAGTGCAACTGTTGTAGATTACGAAGAGCACATTTCGCTGAAGCAGCAAGTATGTGACGTGCTTCGTCCTGCTGAAAAAGCTCATCACCTTCCTGTCGAAGAAGCACGGGGATAAGTGTGTGCAATGCAGCGGACACAGGTTATTTTACCCTTTACAACTGATCTCTACCCCCCCCCCCCCTAACCACACTACGAAGCCTATGTTATGACATGTGTGCCGCTGTTGGATGCACTCTGGAATAGGTGGCTCAGCAGGTCTACGCCTTACACATTAAAATATTTTGGTCACATCGCCAGAAGGCAAGAGGCAGTGGAAAGAACAATGATAGAGGCAAAAGTCGACGGCCGAAGACCTAGAGGACGTGCACCATTACGGTGGATGTGCCAGATTAAGAGCTTGACTGGGATGGGCTTGCAGCAAACAAGTCAACGTGCCGAAGACAGAGCTTCATGCAGACAGGCCATGATGGAATTTGCACTGTGATTCCACTACATCTTTGAGAAGGGTTAGACCAGGAGAGAGACAGTTGTTGTTTTGCAGATCCTCAGCGAATTCTGAAGAGTCGTACTAGCTTGTGGAGTTTGAGGAGAGGATCAGCAAATGAAGGAATACCTATACAAGTCACATAGAGTACGTGCAGGTAAAGAACACTCCATAAACAGAAGAATCGAGAAGGCCACATCTATTGTAAGGGCGATATTTATTAATGTAACGCGCAGATGCCATAAAGGGCGTACTAAAGCGTTCCACTTATCGCTTAGGTTTTCAAGATAATGGTATTGACCACTGTCCTGCAAGCACAATTCAGCACGTCACCGTACAGCATGCATACTCTTGCGCAGCTTCACCACTGGAATGCAAGTTAATGCAGTGGTGAAGAATCTTGTGACTCTTTTGACGTACGAGGCCATGTAGTCTAGACGTATTGCTTTAAGTACCACCCCAAAAGCGGATAAGTGCGGCAAATGTCCTCTTTGATTGTCTGGCTGCGAGCGCTGCAGTAGTATTACGCTGGAATCGTAGTTCCTAGCTTTGAAGACATCGAGTACGGAATATTTGAGCCAGAAAGCGTCCCACATGACATCACATCGCTGCGATGTTACGACTGCGCTATCTTCAAAATCATCTGTCGAATTTAATAGAATTTGACACTATATCTCTCGGGAGGGCACCCAACAACCTCATCAATTAATGCCAAGCCGAATAACTACTTACAATAGAGCCATAGGTGGACCAATGCGTTATTAATTCGCTCAATTTGCAAAACACATTCTTTGAATAAGTCATAAAAAAATTTTCTGAAATCGTAATCATTTTTTCGGCTGCAAATGCAGATCACATCTCCCGATGTCCGTCCCGTACAAATAATTCGTTCTTAGTGCATCGTTCTTCGGCTTACAGTTGTGATGTTACAAAATAAAAGTGATGTTGTTATTCAATGGAAAGTTGGAAATTGAGATTTAGCTTACTGTTTTATCAATCACAATTGGCGTAAGAATCATGGATTGACCATTGTCATAAAATATTGCATTATGAGATGTGAATAGTTTTTTACTTGCAGTTTCGCGTGGCTTGAGGCAGTCACAACTAGCGTGCTATTGATTAAGAAATTGCGTTATCGTCTTTCTAATTACTTCATGATCGTAGATACGATTATACCAGGTTGTGAAGTTATTTTTATGACAAAACATTTCCTAATGGACCAGAAATTTCTTAAGGGCGCAAAAACAACTGTAACATCACACAAAAGGGAAATTCAATATTAAAGCTGATGCAAAAAGACGATAAAACAGTTTTCTTTTTATCAATGTAACACGCACATTGGACTGCTGATCTTGGTGTCTGTAATATTAGCAAAATGCGTAATTAAAATGAAAATAATACTGAGGAGATAATAGGAATGAGCACTGCTAAATGATTCAGTATTCCCAGAACAAATATTTATTATATGAGCGCTCTTTTATATAGCCATTGTCTTCTTTGAGTTGCTCGTGCGTCGTCACGGTAAGTTATAACAGTTCTTTACACTTCACTCAAACTTAGACATAACACGTTTTTATACATTTAGTAAAAATTAGATCAGACTGCCACAAATCTGCGTCCGTCTTACTTACAAACAGTACAAGTCTTTAGCGCTCAAGGCTTCATTTGTTCTCCAGTGAACAAAATAGTGAAGGATCGTATATCTATCCGTATTTTTCTGTTTTTATTGCCGCCCAAAGACGACGAATTACATCATTAGAAAATTCCACTGTCGCTATGCGACGCCTTATTATACATTAATCATTATTTATAAACAAGTATTTGCCTTCTGGCTGAAAGTATTAACTACTCGTATTTGCTGTTTTAATGAAGTCAAAAATAGCGAATATCACACAGTGTATAAGAGTTTCAAAATTACTGAAATATTAATGCACTCTGAAGGAGTTAGAACTACAAGTCCTCACTGTTTCCTGCTTTCAAATGATGCCACTGAAAGATTTATGAAGATATACAGCATTTCACTGTACAATCTGGACCTGCTCAAAGTAAGTATAAATTAGGAGTCCTATATTATCACGAGAGTGGCGATGTGCAATTAGAGGTTATGAACTATATATCGACATAGAAAACTGAAGTTGAGGTTTGTGTTAGCAGGAAGTAAGTCAGGCAATGGTAACGTGGAGAAAACCACGAAGGGAGCGCTGATTTGGATAACCGTGCGGTGGATTGGGCTGAAACTGGTAGCAGAAGTAGACGTCAGAAAGTAATTAATAATGTGGGGCTAGGAATCTGTAGAAGTTTTGTTGGCAGAGGTTATGGTGCGAGTCCGCGCGCACGTGTGTGTGTGCATTGTTGGAAAGTTGGGGGGAGCGAGGGATGGGGTGTAAGTACTGCTGCACAGGACTACTAAGAGTAGAGATCAGTGGATAAAAAAAAGTTTCTTGGAATCTGGTTTCCAAAATGTATAAGATGTATGTAGGTGTCTTCCATTTATTTTAGTGTTAAACCAGTGCCAGGCACTTTTTGAAGTCTGAAGTCTTTGGAACACTGCACACAACACTATGCAGGTTAGAGAGCTACCTGTAGGTTGGTGTACCTGACACTTGTGTCAGCCGTCAAACTGTATCCGTCACATTCTGTATATTAAAACTGTGTCTTGCTGCAATGTTGTTGAATTACGATGGGCGCTATTGCTGCAAAGGGTCTGTGATCGAGGTTCTACCTCTTATTAAACATTGTTTTCTACATGATAGGTTGGTTTATAGGTTGGCTGGCGGTTAAACAGCGAGCGCATCATACCCTAGTTCATGGGATAGGCGATCTGGAGTTAGTGACACCAGTCAGAACATGACCTAATTGTGAAAGATGTTGAATGGTACTGATGACAGAAATAATTGCATGAGAAATGGAAGTATAGGGGTCGGATCGGTGTGCAGGCTAGAGAGAAGACGAGGGGCTCCAGGGCCTTTTGCTGCGAGTTGCACCCCCTCCCCACCTCCCCCCCCATTAGAACAATTACCCCTCTCACTGCCGTTCTCCTGCAAGAGTAATACAGCAACGGAATAAATAATTCTTTCTAACAGAGTGGGGAGGAGATGTTTAACATCAAAACTGAAAAGATTGAAAACGTAATGAACAACAGTAGGACCGACAATAGTAAAGTAAAGTGAGGGAAATAGTGAGGTCAGTAGATGGGTGGGCGCAGTCGAGTGTCCCAGGCTTCAGAACGCACCAGGAGAGTCCCTTCCACAACCATACCGCCCACGATCCGATATAGCCCAAATGTAAGATGGAAATAGAACCCACTCTCCAAGGAACCATAAACTGTTCCATTTTTGTTTTGTTGTTGGGCAAAATCAAGGATAAGTGCTAAAGTGCTACGTGAACGGCACGGCGTGGCAGCAGGTAAAAGTAATTAAAAACAGAGTAGAATAGGGATGATCTGGCTGGCGGAGGAAGTGGGCTCAACGACTCCCCCCTCCCCCCCCCCCCCACCACCACCACGCTCAGCGCGCGATGGGAAATGCCCCAATCCCAGCCTCAACCACCCCAATCGCACAGAAAACATTTTAAAACGTTAGGTTTGAGAGTAAAAGGAACTTTCTCGGAGGGAACGAAGAACCAGTTCGGCTGTACGTACGTTACGTGCCAACATTAGAGGCAAAATATCCAGAAGACCATGCTCGGAATGGAGATCGAGGAGGGCACAATCCACCAGGAAGTAAGGCACCTCAACGAACTATGGGTTAATCTGGTATCATCGATGTGGAGATGACTTAAGATGGTGAATTCCTTCTGGCAGAAACTGAAGGAGGAACGCCATGCGGCCACAGTCTGCTTGATAACGGGTAGTTTATCACAGCGACCAGTAGCCCACCAGGTGTTCGATCTACAAGCTAGTAGGAGCTTAATCTGCACCCACAAATCCGCACCACATGACGTCAAAGAGAAATTTGGGCGAGTAATCGCTTCTCTAATAAAAAGCTGGGCCTGTTCGTTGCCTGGGTTGTCCACATGACTTGGGACCAGCAGGAAGGCAACTGCGCAGGCAGTATGACTAAGATAAGAGTTACACCTATCCGTATCCTGGCGACAGTTCCTTGAACCACTACAAATTAAGACTGAGGGATGTCTGTTTCATAAACGTAGTGCTCTGTTAATGGCTACCAGTTGCACCACGTCCGCCCCCGGTAGCTCAATGGTCAGCGTGACGGATTGCCAATCCTCTAAGCCTGCGTTCGATTCCCGGCTGGGTCGGGGAATTTTCCTCCCCCCAGGAACTGGGTCTTTTGCTGACCTCATCATCATCCTTTCATCCTCATCGACTGCCAGACGGGGGGGCCTTAGCCGTACCATTAAATTAAAAAAAGTTGCATCATAAAGACACTACGAGTTTCCAGCAACGAATTTTGTTCCTGACCGGCGGTAGTTGTTAAAGCGTATCTAGTCCTGTCCATGGCTTTAATGCCTTTAGTAAAAATTACACTGAAGATACTAAAGAACAAAAAGCAACAGACGCTGAAAGATCATGTTGAGGACTGAGACTTTAGACCTTTGAAACTGATCAGTCCTAATTAGTGGTTTCGGTACTAACCACGGAGAAGTGCACGCAAAAATACGAGGATCACACTATAAGAGGACCTGGTAGAGAGTCGCAAGGTCCAGTCCAAATCGGAAACCTATTCGAGGACTAGGAGGTCAGGGGTTGACACGCTCTGTAAGAAAAAAAAGGACCCAAGAAATCAGATAATTAGGAAACTGTCATACAGTTATTGCGTAAGTAAGCAAAATGTGATACTGCAGAACTGGGAAGGCAAGACACCCATTTCGGCGAGGAGACTGTCTACCAGACTATTCCAGAAGGTGCTGGTCGCCGTCTTACTCCACGATGATTGCAAAGCTGAAGATGCCGTTAAGCCGTAAACCTGGCCAACATACTGCATTTGGGACGAGACCAGGATCCAGTAAATACCAGCTAGCTAGATCTGCACTCAAAGAGGTTTTTATGAAGTAGCTTCCACATGCAGCTAGGATTAAGCCGACGAATGTGGGACACCCACGTCAGCTTTTTATCAAAGAGGAGTCGTACAAAGCGGTATTGTGGAACTACATCCAGTCACTGGGTATCCTAATATGGTTCTATGTTGGATTGAATCATGATATTACGACAGAAATCGAAGAGCCGCTTTTTCACCAGAGAAGACTGGAGGTCATCGGAAAGGGTCCAAGTGGAGGCCCTTCGTATGGTTCCTTGCAGCTGGCGTTGAGACTAGACTACAGACTGGGAGCTATACCTATAAAAAACTCATTGACGTACAGCGCAGGGGTAACGATTGATCCAACAGAATTCACTACCTCATTAATGCCGATAAGGAATAGCGCAAAAATTAAAATGGATCCCTGAGGAACATCGTTCTCTTGGACTCTAGAGAGCTTAAAAACGTACCAACTCTAGCCCAAAACAATCGGAATGGCAAAAACTAACGAATAAAATCGATAGGGAGCCCCCAAAACTCATTCATGGAGGGTAAGTAAACTCCAAGGAGTTTTGTAGGCCTTACACAGGACAAACTGGACTGCAGTGAGATGTCGACTGGAGGCCTGAAGTTCCTTAATTAAGGTAGCATCCTTCGGGGAAGGGTGATCACGTCCACCGTTGATAAAGAATAGTGGCTGTTTGTGTAGTGAGTTTACATGAAGCGACCGACTACAATCTACACAAATTGGGTAGTTTGAACAACAGGCAGATATATGCCAAAAGCATTCTCATTTAAAGCACCACATAGGTGTGTGAAATACAGCTTCATATCACACTGGTAGCCCATGGTTTTAATTCCCTTTGAAAGCTGATCTCCCTCTAAAGTGAGGATGAATGCTCTGATGTCAGCGTCGTTGTCTGGCAGGCCTCGATATACACGACATGCAAAGTAGATTCTTCACTTGTCCCAGTTTTTTTTTTTATGATTCCTCATCTGTCTTTGGCATTGAGTCCCACCGAAAAATTAAAACCTTCTCCATATTTAAGCTCATATGATGCAAGTTTCTTGCAAGGGAATAATGTTCAGGACTGGTTAGGTTCAAATGGCTCTGAGCACAATGCTACTTAACTGCTGAGGTCATCAGTCGCCTAGAACTTAGAACTAATTAAACCTAACTAACCTAAGGACATCACACACATCCATGTCCGAGGCAGGATTCGAACCTGCGACCGTAGCGGTCACGCTGTTCCAGACTGAAGCGCCCTTAACCGCACGGCCACAGACTGGTTACGAGTAGATGTTTTAATTAAGACAGAACCACTTCGTATTTTACTGAGGGAAGAATTTGCTCCCAAAACATTTTCGATATTATCTACTAAGAACACAGCAGATGGAAAAATCCAACAATCTGTTCTGGTGCAAACCAGAAACTCAGGAGAGTTAATTTCTGCAGTTCACTTGAATTTACTGTCTTCCTATAGCGTGTCAGGAAGGAAAGGTTCTTATGGTCGCAACGATCTGAATTTAAGCATTCAGGTCTTACTGGAGAGAACGTCGGTGCGTCAAGGCTTCCAAATGGTAACTTGGGTCTTTTCACGGTACAAGATATTTTATATGATGTTGCCTACTTTGGTCGAGGGCTCTCTTTGTGGACGTCACCCAGACAGAGCAATGGACACCTAACTCGAAGTTCCTCCGAACAAACTTGCTGCTTGACATGGATGGGGGGGTGGGGGAGGGAGGGGGGTAACATCTTGGGCATCGCTAGTGTGTTTCCTGTGTAGTCAGAGGACTGTCAGTGAGCGAGAGGCTGATGACCCACACATGGATTGGCTATGATTTTGGTAATTGGCGACCTTCCCCCCATGGCATGCACTTCTGTATACAGTTTTGAGAACATGGAGGTAACCTTAGGTATGGGTATCAAATATGACTTAACCAAAGTAAGCGTCGTAATATACGTAAACGAAGTGGGAAAAGACAAAATTGATGTACTACAAAAAAGCTAGGTTGTCAACAAGGAATCTGTCCCACAAACCAAGTCTGAGAAAAGATACAGTCAGAGAGTAAAATTCCAGCAGAGGAACGGAAAGAGTACTATGTCTTGAGGCCCCTTCCATGCCATGCACATACTAAAGAGGTATGATCCCTTGGTGGGGGGGAGGAGGAGGGCCCCTGATACAATTCTATTCACCACTGTTCTTATCAATCTGATATCGATAGCTCTTTGTTCACCAAGATCTAAATATTCACATAGTAAAACTTTATTCTGTTCTAATGCAACACATGGTTTCTCCTGCAGTATGAAACTGCTTTAAATTATCTGTATCTTTTCATGCCACTCATTTTACATTTAGTTACTCTACCTGCAATCACCGTATGAATCAAGTGTTCAATTTTTATTTTACTTATACGAACTATGTTTCACATTATTAACATGTACTGAACGTCAGAACAATCTCTTATTTGCAGTGACATGACAGATTTTGTAGTGGATAGCTTCCACGATTTAGTTCCACCAAGCCTAAAACACTGCTCAAACAATTTTTAAGAAAGTGTTTTGAAGTCGGTCCAATCGACATAAACATGATTTGAATAAAAACAGAACTACAACTTGCGAGAGGCTCTGATTTTTGTTATTGTGCACTGCATCTTGCATGACACTGGCCTTCTGTACTTCAAAATACTATAAATGATCATTGGAAATAAAAGATACTTCCTGATAATGGCGTCTAGCTAGGATTCCTTGGATTACCTGATACATTTACCTGTGCGTGTCAGCAATTAAATTAGTAATCCTTTGTCATTCTTTTATGCATTATGTGAAAATATTATTTTTCAAAGAAGTTCAAAATGGTTCAAATGGCTCTGAGCACTATGGGACTCAACTACTGAGGTCATCAGTCCCCTAGAACTTAGAACTACTTAAACCTAACCAACCTACGGACATCACACACATCCATGCCCGAGGCAGGATTCGAACCTGCGACCGTAGCGGTCGCGCGGTTCCAGACTGTAGCGCCTAGAACCGCTCGGCCACTCCGGCCGGCCAAAGAAGTTCATCAACCTATTTTTACTCCTGGGATAAACAAATACAATAAAAGGGAAAACTAATTCATGACTGTCCAATTGCTAATGGCTTATTATACTTTCTTCTAAGTACAAATTGAAAAGCTCGTAATACTTCAGTAGAGACAAAATGTAATTTCAGAATGAGATTTTCACTATGCAGCGGAGCGTGCGCTGATATAAAACTTCCTGGCAGATTAAAACTGTGTGCCGGACTGAGACTCGAACTCGGGAACTTTGCATTTCGCGGGCAAGTGCTCTACCATCTTTTCTTTTTTTTTTCCTTTGTTAAACGTTGTTTTTAGTCGTTGTGGACATCACATGACATCCGTTAAAGTTCGTTGTGTTGATCTTTCCACTCAGTTTTTTATTAACCATCTGAGCTACCCAGCCACGACTCACGACCCGTCCTCACAGCTTTGGAAGGTAGGAGACGAGGTACTGGCGGAAGTAAAGCTGTGAGGACGGGGCATGAGTCGTGCTTGGGTAGCTCAGATGCTGCCGGCACGGTAGCTCAGCGTGTTCGGCCAGAGAGCTGGTTGGCCTCTGTAATAAAAAAAAAAACTGAGTGGAAGGATCAACATACGAACATGACCGGATGTCATCTGACGTCTGCAACAATCAAACACAACGATCAAAAACGAACAAAATGCAAAAAAAAAAGTAGAGCACTTGCCCACGAAAGGCAAAGGTCTCGAGTTCGAGTCTCGGTCCGGCACACAGTTTTAATCTGCCAGGAAGTTTCAAAATGTAATTTGTTTACCAATTGGAAACTCATCTTGCTGTTTGGTCTTGTGTAGGTAACTTCCCTAAGAATAAATTATTTTAAGAAATATCAATGGAAATATTTTCCAATCATTCAATTATAAATAAGAATTTAATTTAAAGCACGGAATCTGTACTATTGTTACATTTAAATTGTAATGTGAGAATACATCTACATTCTTTGTAATTCACTTTTGTTTAGAAAAGTATCCAAAATTTCAGAATCTCCTTCTTATCGAAAGCTCATGAACGAAAGTATAGTCCATAATATAAAGAACGAAGGCGCGCCAGTTAGGTGTCATTTGCCTCTCAGAATTCAGATGCATCAGCTGTGTCTCTTTTGTTTCACAGCTTTGAGATGTGTGAACCGCGTGTCACTTGTCTGCCACTTGTAAAACATTTTTCTAGGTTGAGCTCAGTGTATTTTTTTTTTTTTAAACCTGTGAGTCAGCATTTCAGCATTTTGTTTTCATTATGTACAATGTTATAAATGTGCATTAAGATCTGTCATCTCCAATGAGTAGTGACTGCGTTTTGGAAGAATAAAATGCTATAAATGATTACTCAAAAGCTGGGACTCAGTCTCATGAAGAAAACACCAGACACCATACAGATTGTAATGCCAGTGGTTAACAATTATTGCACTGACTAGGAGCAAAGGTAAATACAGGGTGATTCAAAAAGAATACCACAACTTTAAAAATGTGTATTTAATGAAAGAAACATGATAAAACCTTCTGTTATACATCATTACAAAGAGTATTTAAAAAGGTTTTTTTTCACTCAAAAACAAGTTCAGAGATATTCAATATGGCCCCCTCCAGACACTCGAGCAATATCAACCCGATACTCCAACTCGTTCCACACTCTCTGTAGCATATCAGGCGTAACAGTTTGGATAGCTGCTGTTATTTCTCGTTTCAAATCATCAATGGTGGCTGGGAGAGGTGGCCGAAACACCATATCCTTAACATACCCCCATAAGAAAAAATCGCAGGGGGTAAGATCAGGGCTTCTTGGAGGCCAGTGATGAAGTGCTCTGTCACGGGCTGCCTGGCGGCCGATCCATCGCCTCGGGTAGTTGACGTTCCGGTAGTTACGGACAGATAAGTGCCAGTGTGGTGGCGCTCCATCCTGCTGAAATATGAATTGTTGTGCTTCTTGTTCGAGCTGAGGGAACAGCCAATTCTCTAACATCTCCAGATACTCGTTCTCGGCCGTCCAGAACTTTTCCCTTTGCACAAACACCCATTCTCTGTAAACTGTTTATACCAACGTTTATACCAACGTTTAATACACCACCTATCAGGAGGTTTAACACCATACTTCGTTCGAAATGCACGCTGAACAACTGTCGTCGATTCACTTCTGCCGTACTCAATAACACAAAAAGCTTTCTGTTGAGCGGTCGCCATCTTAGCATCAACTGACGCTGACGCCTAGTCAACAGCGCCTCAAGTAAACAAATGTACAACTAAATGAAACTTTATAGCTCCCTTAATTCGCCGACAGATAGTGCTTAGCTCTGCCTTTTGTCGTTGCAGAGTTTTAAATTCCTAAAGTTGTGGTATTCTTTTTGAATCACCCTGTATTATCAGTCAATAAGTATCGCTTTTCCTATAATTATTTCAATGTCCAACAACCGTTTTCTATACGCCGTAAGTCCACTAAATATTGAACTATAATTCATGTAGCTATGTACTATTGAGAAGTGGACACTTGTAACCTGAATTCTGGACAAAATACATCAACATACCTAAGTTTATCTATGAGAGCTGTGAAATTTGGCCGGCCAGAGTGGCCGAGCGGTTCTAGGCGCTTCACTCTGGAACCGCGTGACCGTTACGGTCACAGGTTCGAATCTTGCCTCGGGCATGGATGTGTGTGTCGTCCTTAGGTTAGTTAGGTTTAAGTAGTTCTAAGTTCTGGGGGACTGATAACCTCAGATGTTAAGTCCCATAGTGCTCAGAGCCATTTGAACCATTTTTTAAATTTGTTATCAATTATTGGTGGCTCGATTAAATGTCGAGAAATGAAGTTACGTAGATCCCAAAGCGTTGAAATCAGCCTATCGTTTTATGAGTCGTAATACTATAGCTTTAAAAGGAATTTCTTTCCTGTGTATTAATTCTAAAAAATTGACACTAAATTAATGTAGGACATGTGTCATTACTAGCTCATTCGTCTAAATCATTCCTCTTTATTTTCTGTTGTGGGATGATAGTCTTGCTCACGAAACTGAAAAGGATTCCCTGGCACAAATTTTCGCTACCTGTAACATTTCATGAACAACACTGCCTTGTGCAAACGGATGCATAGAACATGAGGCGACGATGCCCTGCCTGCATAGAAGCTGGTGACCGCACAATAGACAAGTACAAGTTGCAAAAGACAACAAAATTATAGCAAAATAAGTGTACTTAGATTTTTATTGTCCTCAATAGAGCAACGACAAATGTGAACTTTTACCGATTTTGCCTACAGCTTCAGCTATCTCGTGTTCGGACCAGAGTTTCCTATCTCAAATTTATACCTTTGCCCTTCCCTTTGACTAGTGAAATTTTGAATCATTTTCGTACAAACATCCTGCAAACCTACCTTATACAGCCTCGACTATGATTCTCTAAAGCCAAGGTACTTCTTTATAGGAAGAATTCACCTGTTGATGATTCCAGTCGGACGCAATCAGTTGCAATATTTTGCATAAATACGTCATGAAATAGACCCATCAGACACATACCTACATAATTAGTCCAGGATTTTTTCCGAATAACTTTGTTGGCGGCAGCTGCTTTACAACGAAGTTGTTAATTAATTAATCTTTCATCCCTCCTCTCTCACTTTTCCCCATAAGAGCCACGCAGCGTGGTTGGTCGGAGTCATCCCGTACGCCTTAGACGGTTTGACAGACAGCCGATAGCTCTCATTGTGGGAAACAGCCTCCAGTCTTACGTTTTCTAGGTGAAGCTATGACCTTAACAACCTAATTAAGAGCAGAGCTGGTGCTGCCATAAGCTGTACACGCCTTACTAGCAAAGAAATGTCATGCTGCTGTTCTGTCACTCCCAAAACCTGTACTTCATGTTACCGATTAGCTAATAGTGCCAGATTGATGCCTTAGTCTTAGAATATGAGATTGTACACATCTGCATAAATTCTAAATCTCCAGAAAAATATCTCTGAAATGGAAAAATTTCGTTGTTACACACTCATTTCTCAGACAATGTACGGAAAAGGTAGCTTATAGCGTGCCCCCAAAAAATAATGGAATTTAAATCAAGACTAATTAAATTCTAGATACATTGTTTACTTTTCTCTCACAAAAATCCAGTTAATTTCTGACTGACTCAGAGAAACTATACCTCTAGGGGGATGAAACCATCCCGAGTTTACTGAAACAAAAGTCGCCCGGTGTACCCCCTGACAAGAATGTTAGTGCGTGTCGTCTCCCGGCCTCTTGTCCCAGAGTTGCGTAACAACGAGTTCTCTAATTAACGGCGATAATTTCCGGCGGAAGTGACAATCGGGCGGCGGAAGAACCAGGCGGCTGTTCCGCCGTCTGCAAACATTCTCCGAGCAAACGTTGTCTCCCCAGTGTTTTGCCGCCGTCTGCAGCTAAGCTATGCAATTACATGCCCTGAAATATTCAACTTGTCCGTCTCCCTAATTTCCAGAACTGAGTTTAATCTCTGGAGGTATTAAACATCTACCTTGATTTTGTGTCTCCACTTGACACAGGCGTTGGAGCGTAGGACACAAAAGTTACATAGGCCCGCTAAACTCTAAGATCACACCGAGTATACGAGGAACGAAGGAAGCGGAAACTTAATTTTATTGCTTGATGATTAAATGCACAGTCTCACACTTTCCTTTACTTTTTCCTACTTGTAACGTGACTCTTCTGAATAGGAACCACGACCCCATATTAAATGCTTAGCAACAGTTTAAGTTAATACACTGTTCAAAAAATAACAGTCAAGTTCCCAGAAGGGGAGGAGGAAATGAAACGAAATTTCACTGGTTAAGATGGTACACTATATGATAAAAAGTATCCGGACACCTGTCTGAAAAACCGAGCGAGGTGGCGTAATGGTTAAACACTGGACTCGCATTCGGGAGGACGACGGTTCAATCCCGCGTCCGGCCATCCTGATTTAGGTTTTCCGTGATTTCCCTAAATCGCTCCAGGCAAATGCCGGGATGGTTCCTTTGAAAGGGCACGGCCGACTTCCTTCCCCCCCCTCCCCCCCCCCCCCACCGAGCGAGGTGGCGCAGTGGTTAGCACACTGAACTCGCATTCGGGAGGACGACGGTTCAATCCCGTCTCCAGCCATCCTGATTTAGGTTTTCCGTGATTTCCCTAAATCGTTTCAGGCAAATGCCGGGATGGTTCCTTTGAAAGGGCACGGCCGATTTCCTTCCCAATCCTTCCCTAACCCGAGCTTGCGCTCCGTCTCCGTCTCTAATGACCTCGTTGTAGACGGGACGTTAAACACTAACCACGACCACCACCACCACTTCCTTCCCAGTCCTTCCCTAATCCGATGAGACCGATGACCTCGCTGTCTGGTCTCCTTCCCAAACAACCCAACCCCAACCCAACCTGTCTGAAAATGACTTACAAATTCCATCCGCAATGCTGGATTTCAATATGGTGTTGAACCACCCTTAGCCTTGATGACAGCTTCAATCAGGCGCTGGAAGCCCATTTAACACGCAGTGCTGCACTAAGGAAAGGTATCGATGTCGGTCGGTTAGGCCTGCACGAAGTTAGCGTTCCAAAACATCCCAAAGGTGTTCTGTACGATTCATGTCAGGACACTGTGCAGGCCAGTCCATTACAGCAATGTTATTGTCGTGTAACCACTCCGCCACAGGCCGTGCATTATCATGCAGTGGCCATCCCCGAATTGCTCTTCAACAGTGGGAAGCAAGTAGGTACTTAAAACAGGGGTGTAGGCCTGTGCTGTCACAGTGCCACGCAAAACAACAGAGGGTGCAAGCCTGCTACATGGAAAATACGACCACACCATAACACCACCGCCTCCGAATTTTACTGTTGGCACTACACACGCTGGCAGATGACGTTCACCGGGCATTCGTCATACCCACACCCTGCCATCGGATCGCCACATTGTGTACCGTGATTCGTCACTCCCCGCAACGTTTATCCACTCTTCAATCGTCCATCGTTTACGCTCCTCACACCAAGCGAGCCGTCGTTTGGCATTTTCCGGCGTGATGTGTGGCTTATGAGCAGCAGCTTGACCATGAAATCCAAGTTTTCTCACGTCCCGCTTAACTGTCATTGTATCTGCAGTGGATCCTGATGCGGTTTGTAATTCCTGTGTGATGGTCTATAGATGTCTGCCTATTACACATTACGACACTCTTCAACAGTCGGCGGTCTCTGTCAGTCAACAGACGAGGTCGGCCTTTAAGCTTTTGTCCTGTACGTGACCCTTCACGTTTCCCCATTCACTATCGTACCGGAAACAGAGGACCTAGGGATGTTTAGGAGTGCGGAAATCTCGCGTACAGACGTCTGACGCAAGTGACACCCAATCGCCTGACCACTTTCGAAGTCCATGAGTTCCACGGAGCACCCCATTCTGCTCTCTCACGATGTCTAATGACTACTGAGGTCGCTGGTATGGAGTACATGGCAGTAGGGGGCAGCACAATTCAGCTAATATGTAACGTATGTTTTTGGGGGTGTCTGGATACTTTTGATCACTTAGTGTATGAACCATGAACCATGGACCTTGCCGTTGGTGGGGAAGCTTGCGTGCCTCAACAATAGCCGTACCGTAGGTGCAACCACAACGGAGGGCTATCTGTTGAGAGGCCAGACAAACGTGTGGTTCCTGAAGAGGGGCAGCAGCCTTTTCAGTAGTTGCAAGGGCAACAGTCTGGATCATTGACTGATCTGGCCTTGTAACACTAACCAAAACGGCCTTGCTGTTCTGGTACTGAGAACGGCTGAAAGCAAGGGGAAACTACAGCAGTAATTTTTCCCGAGGGCATGGATCTTTACAGTATGATGATGGCATCCTCTTGGGTAAAATATTCCGGAGGTAAAATAGCCCCCCATTCGGATCTCCGGGCGTGGACTACTCAAGAAGACGTCGTCATCAAGAGAAAGAAAACTGACGTTCTACGGATCGGAGCGTGGAATGTCAGATCCCTTAATCTGGCGGGTAGGTTAGAAAATTTAAAAAGGGAAATGGATAGGTTAAAGTTAGATATAGTGGGAATTATTGAAGTTCGCTGGCAGGAGGAACAAGACTTTTGGTCAGGCGAATACAGGGTTATAAATACAAAATCAAATAGGGGTAATGCAGGAGTAGGTTTAATAATGAATAAGAAAATAGGAGTGCGGGTAAACTACTACAAACAGCATAGTGAATGCATCATTGTGGCCAAGATAGACACGAAGCCCACGCATACTACAGTAGTGCAAGTTTATATGCCAACTAGCTCTGCAGATGACGAAGAAATTGTTGAAATCCATGAAAAGATAAAATAAATTATTCAGATAGTGAAGGGAGACGAAAATTTAACAGTCATGGGTAGTAGAAGGGAGAGAAGGAAACATAGTGAGTGAATATGGATTGGGGAAGAGAAATGAAAGAGGAAGCCGCCTGGTAGAATTTTGCACAGAGCATAACTTAATCATAGCTAACACTTGCTTCAAGAATCATGAAAGAAGGTTGTATACATGGAAGAACCCAGGAGATACTAAACGGTTTCAGATAGATTATATAATTGTAAGACAGAGATTTAGGAACCAGGTTTTAAATTGTAAGTCATTTCCAGGGGCAGATTTGGACTCTGACCACAATCTATTGGTTGTAAACTGTAGATTAGAACTGAAGAAACTGCAAAAAGGTGGGAATTTAAGGAGATGGGACCTGGATGAACTGAAAGAACCAGAGGTTGTACAGAATTTCAAGGAGAGCATAAGGGAACAATTGACAGGAATGGGGGAAATAAATACAGTAGAAGAAGAATGGGTAGCTTTGAGGAATGAAATAGTGAAGGCAGCAGAGGATCAGGTAGGAAAAAAGACGAGGGCTAGTAGAAATCCTTGGGTAACAGAAGAGATAATGAATTTAATTGATGAAAGGAGAACATACAAAAATGCAGTAAATGAACCAGGCAAACAAGAATACAAACGTCTCAAAATGAGATGGACAGGAAGTGCAAAATGGCTAAGCAGGGATGGCTAGAAGACAAATGTAAGGATGTAGAGGCTTATCGCACTAGGGGTAAGATAGATACTGCCTGCAGGAAAATTAAAGAGACCTTTGGAGAAAAGAGAACCACTTGTGTGAATATCAAGAGCTCAGATGGAAAGCCAGTTCTAAGCAAATAAGGGAAAGCATAAAGGTGGAAGGATTATATAGAGGGTCTATACAAGGGCGATGTACTTGAGGACAATATTATGGAAATGGAAAAGGATGTAGAAGTAGATGAAATGGGAGATATGATACTGCGTGAAGAGTTTGACAGAGCACTGAAAGACCAGAGTAGAAACAAGGCCCCCGGAGTAGACAACATTCCATTAGAACTACTGACAGCCTTAGTAGAGCCAGTCCTGACAAAACTCTACCATCTGGTGAGCAAGATGTATGAGACAGGCGAAATTCCCTCAGACTTCAAGAAGAAAATAATAATTCCAATCCCAAAGAAAGCATGTGTTGACATGTGAAAATTACCGAACTATCAGTTTAATAAGTCACAGCTGCAAAATGCTAACACGAATTCTTTACAGACGAATGGAAAAACTGGTAGAAGCCGACCTCGGGGAAGATCAGTCTGGATTCTGCAGAAATGTTGGAACACGTGAGGCAATACTGACCCTAAGACTTATCTTAGAAGAAAGATTAAGGAAAGGCAAACCTATATGTCTAGCATTTGTATAGAGAAAGCGTTTGACAATGTTGACTAGAATACTCTTTTTCAAATTCTGAAGGTGGCAGGAGTAAAATACAGGGAGCGAAAGGCTATTTACAATTTGTACAGAAACCAGATGGCAGTTATAAGAGGCGAGGGACATGAAAGGGAAGCAGTGGTTGGGAAGGGACTGAGACAGGGTTGTTGCGTATCCCCGATGTTATTCAATCTGTATATTGAGCAAGCAGTAAAGGAAACAAAAGAAAAGTTCGGAGTAGGTATTAAAGTCCATGGAGAAGAAATAAAAACGTTGAGGTTCGCCGATGACATTGTAATTCTGTCAGGGACAGCAAAGGACTTGGAAGAGCAGTTGAACGGAATGGACAGTGTCTTGAAAGGAGGATATAAAATGAACATCAACAAAAGCAAAACGAGGATAATGGAATGTAGTCGAATTAAGTCGGGTGATGCTGAGGGAATTAGATTAGGAAATGAGACACTTAGAGTAGTAAAGGAATTTTGCTATTTGGGGAGTAAAATAACTGATGATGATCGAAGTAGAAAGGATATAAAATGTAGACTGGCAACGGCAAGAAAAGCGTTTCTGAAGAAGAGAAATTTGTTAACATCGAGTATAGATTTAAATGTCAGGATGTCGTTTCTGAAAGTATTTGTATGGAGTGTAGCCATGTATGGAAGTGAAACATGGACTATAAATAGTTTGGACAAGAAGAGAATAGAATCTTGCGAAATGTGGTGCTACAGAAGAATGCTGAAGATCAGATGGGTAGATCACATTGCTAATGAGGATGTATTCAATAGAATTGGGGAGAAGAGGAGTTTGTGGCACAACTTGACCAGAAGAAGGGTTCGGTTGGTAGGATATGTTCTGAGGCATCAAGGGATCACCAATTTAGCATTGGAGGGCAGCGTGGAGGGTAGAAATCGTAGAGGGAGGCCAAGAGAAGAATACACTAAGCAGATTCAGAAGGATGTAGGCTGCAGCAGGTACTGGGAGGTGAAGAAGCTTGCACATGATAGAGTAGCATGGAGAGCTGCATCAAACCAGTCTCTGGACTGAAGACCATAACAACAACAGTTTATGTGATGTTATTTCACTGTTTACAGAGTCAAATTCATAAATAGTTTAGCAGCATGCATACACTGTCAGTATGACGTTGTACTCCCTCTGACCTGGATGAATACACTTATTCGGTTGGAACAGATGTTATGAAGCCTTTGCATCCTTTCCTGGCACAAGCTGGCCTACCACTGCTTAATATTCTGGATACTGGCGGCACTGAGACAAAACTAACTTTCGAGGTGGTTCCACACATGTCCCATTGGGCGCAGATCTGGGGACCCGTAGGCCATGAAAGAACCTCAGCATCACGCAGACAGTTATACAGACACGTCCCCTGTGAGGTCGAACGTTGTCCTGCTGAAAAATCGTACCACGAAACAGCAGCATGAGAGCTAACTCATGAGGGCCTAGGATGACCGCGACGTATCATTTTGCCGTCACAGTTCCCTCGATCATCTCCAACGGTGACGTGACGTTATACCCCACGCCTATTGCACTATGATACCAGCACTAGGAGTGACACCGATGTACCTCTCCAAAATGGCGGTAAAGTAGCACATCTCCCCAGGTCGCCGCCATATTTGTCGAAGATGGTCATACGCGGTAGTACAGAACCACGACTGATCACTGATCACCTTTCTCAAAACGCAGCTTTTCGTTGTGTGCTGTTTTACTGCAGCCTACACTTGAGACTGTAATTCCCCAGTTTGGCTGCCGCGAGTCCCTGATCAATGGCGTGAAATGGTACAGAAGCTCATTAGTTCTTCTCGGATGGCAGACGCAGAGGTGGGGGGTTACTACGAATGATTACGGCTATCCCCACATGTAGCGGTCAGACGTGGTCAACCGGGACACTGACAACAAATATGCGTGCCTCATGTCCGCATGCTGTCCATCATCTCACCACAGTGATCCGAATACCCCATATATTTGGATACTGCACTTTTCGACCTGCTGGCTAAATGGAGACCCACACGGAGGCCCCTTTCATATTCTTCAAGGTACTGATAACGCTGTCTGACATGAGTACGTGGATCTCCGTGTTCTTCATCTACATCTACATCTACATTTATACTCCGCAAGCCACCCAACGGTGTGTGACGGAGGGCACTTTACGTGCCACTGTCATTACCTACCTTTCCTGTTCCAGTCGCGTATGGTTCGCGGGAATAACGACTGTCTGAAAGCCTCCGTGCGCGCTCTAATCTCTCTAATTTTACATTCGTGATCTCCTCGGGAGGTATAAGTAGGGGGAAGCAATACATTCGATACCTCATCCAGAAACGCACCCTCTCGATACCTGGCGAGCAAGCTACACCGCGATGCAGAGCGCCTCTCTTGCAGAGTCTGCCACTTGAGTTTGTTAAACATCTCCGTAACGCTATCACGGTTACCAAATAACCCTGTGACGAAACGCGCCGCTCTTCTTTGGATCTTCTCTATCTCCTCCGTCAACCCGATCTGGTACGGATCCCACACTCATGAGCAATACTCAACTATAGGTCGAACTAGTGTTTTGTAAGCCACCTCCATTGTTGATGGACTACATTTTCTAAGGACTCTCCAAATGAATCTCAACCTGGTACCCGCCTTACCAACAATTAATTTTATATGATCATTCCACTTCAAATCGTTCGGTACGCATACTCCCAGATATTTTACAGAAGTAACTGCTACCAGTGTTTGTTCCGCTATCATATAATCATACAATAAAGGATCCTTCTTTCTATGTATTCGCAATACATTACATTTGTCTATGTTAAGGGTCAGTTGCCACTCCCTGCACCAAGTGCCTATCCGCTGCAGATCTTCCTGCATTTCGCTACAATTTTCTAATGCTGCAACTTCTCTGTATACTACATCATCATCCGCGAAAAGCCGCATGGGACTTCCGACACTATCTACTAGGTCATTTATATATATTGTGAAAAGCAATGGTCCCATAACACACCCCTGTGGCACGCCAGAGGTTACTTTAACGTCTGTAGACGTCTCTCCATTGATAACAACATGCTGTGTTCTGTTTGCTAAAAACTCTTCAATCCAGCCACACAGCTGGTCTGATATTCCGTAGGCTCTTACTTTGTTTATCAGGCGACAGTGCGGAACTGTATCGAACGCCTTCCGGAAGACAAGAAAAATAGCATCTACCTGGGAGCCTGTATCTAATATTTTCTGGGTCTCATGAACAAATAAAGCGAGTTGGGTCTCACACGATCGCTGCTTCCGGAATCCATGTTGATTCCTACAGAGTAGATTCTGGGTTTCCAGAAACGAGCAAAAAACGTGTTCTAAAATTCTACAACAGATCGACGTCAGAGATATAGGTCTATAGTTTTGCGCATGTGCTCGACGACCCTTTTTGAAGACTGGGACTACCTGTGCTCTTTTCCAATCATTTGGAACCTTCCGTTCCTCTAGAGACTTGCGGTACACGGCTGTTAGAAGGGGGGCAAATTCTTTCGCGTACTCTGTGTAGAATCGAATTGGTATCCCGTCAGGTCCAGTGGACTTTCGTCTGTTGAGTGATTCCAGTTGCTTTTCTATTCCTTGGACACTTATTTCGATGTCAGCCATTTTTTCGTTTGTGCGAGGATTTAGAGAAGGAACTGCAGTGCGGTCCTCCTCTGTGAAACAGCTTTGGAAAAAGGTGTTTAGTATTTCAGCTTTACGCGTGTCATCCTCTGTTTCAATGCCATCATCATCCCGGAGTGTCTGGATATGCAGTTTCGAGCCACTTACTGATTTAACGTAAGACCAGAACTTCCTAGGATTTTCTGTCAAGTCGGTACATAGAATTTTACTTTCGAAATCACTGAACGCTTCACGCATAGCCCTCCTTACACTAACTTTGACATCGTTTAGCTTCTGTTTCTCTGAGAGGTTTTGGCTGCGTTTAAACTTGGAGTGGAGCTCTCTTTGCTTTCGCAGTAGTTTCCTAACTTTGTTGTTGTACCACGGTGGGTTTTTCCCGTCCCTCACAGTTTTACTCGGCACGTACCTGTCTAAAACGCATTTTACGATTGCCTTGAACTTTTTCCCTAAACACTCAACATTGTCGGTGTCGGAACAGAAATTTTCGTTTTGATCTGTTAGGTAGTCTGAAATCTGCCATTACTCTTGCTAAACAGATAAACCTTCCTCCCTTTTTTATATTCCTACTAACTTCCATATTCAGGGATGCTGCAACGGCCTTATGATCACTGATTCCCTGTTCTGTACATACAGAGTCGAAAAGTTCGGGTCTGTTTGTTATCAGTAGGTCCAAGATGTTATCTCCACGAGTCGGTTCTCTGTTTAATTGCGCGAGGTAATTTTCGGATAGTGCACTCAGTATAATGTCACTCGATGCTCTGTCCCTACCACCCGTCCTAAACATCTGAGTGTCCCAGTCTATATCTGGTAAATTGAAATCTCCACCTAAGACTATAACATGCTGAGAAAATTTATGTGAAACGTATTCCAAATTTTCTCTCAGTTGTTCTGCCACTAATGCTGCTGAGTCGAGAGGTCGGTAAAAGGAGCCAATTATTAACCTAGCTCGGTTGTTGAGTGTAACCTCCACCCATAATAATTCACAGGAACTATCCACTTCTACTTCACTACAGGATAAGCTACTACTAACAGCGACGAACACTCCACCACCGGTTGCATGCAATTTATCCTTTCTAAACACCGTCTGTACCTTTGTAAAAATTTCGGCAGAATTTATCTCTGGCTTCAGCCAGCTTTCTGTACCTATAACGATTTCAGCTTCGGTGCTTTCTATCAGCGCTTGAAGTTCCAGTACTTTACCAACGCAGCTTCGACAGTTTACAATTACAATACCGATTGCTGCTTGGTCCCCGCATGTCCTGACTTTGCCCCGCACCCGTTGAGGCTGTTGCCCTTTCTGTACTTGCCCAAGGCCATCAAACCTAAAAAACCGCCCAGCCCACGCCACACAACCCCTGCTACCCGTGTAGCCGCTTGTTGCGTGTAGTGGACTCCTGACCTATCCAGCGGAACCCGAAACCCCACCACCCTATGGCGCAAGTCAAGGAATCTGCAGCCCACACGGTCGCAGAACCGTCTCAGCCTCTGATTCAGACCCTCGACTCGGCTCTGTACCAAAGGTCCGCAGTCAGTCCTGTCGACGATGCTGCAGATGGTGAGCTCTGCTTTCATCCCGCTAGCGAGACTGGCAGTCTTCACCAAATCAGATAGCCGCCGGAAGCCAGAGAGGATTTCCTCGGATCCATAGCGACACACATCATTGGTGCCGACATGAGCGACCACCTGCTGATGGGTGCACCCTGTACCCTTCATGGCATCCGGAAGGACCCTTTCCACATCTGGAATGACTCCCCCCGGTATGCACACGGAGTGCACATTGGTTTTCTTCCCCTCTCTTGCTGCCATATCCCTAAGGGGTCCCATTACGCGCCTGACGTTGGAGCTCCCAACTACCAGTAAGCCCACCCTCTGCGACCGCCCGGATCTTGCAGACTGAGGGGCAACCTCTGGAACAGGACAAGCAGCCATGTCAGGCCGAAGATTAGTATCAGCCTGAGAAGAGCCTGAAACCGGTTCGTCAGACAAACTGGAGAGGCCTTCCGTTCAGCCCTCCGGAATGTCTTTCGCCCCCTGCCACACCTTGAGACGACCTCCCACTCTACCACAGGTGAGGGATCAGCCTCAATGCGGGCAGTATCCCGGGCAACCACAGTCGTAGTCCGATCGGGGGATGCGTGGGACGAGCTGGCCGTCCCCGACAAACCCCCATCTGGAACCCCACAGTGATGCCCATTGGCAACAGCCTCAAGCTGTGTGACCGAAGCCAACACTGCCTGAAGCTGGGAGCAAAGGGATGCCAACTCAGCCTGCATCCGAACACAGCAATTGCAGTCCCTCCGAACACAGCAGTTGCAGTCCCACAGTGGTCACTCGATTTCTGGCACTGTTCATGTCCATTATACACCATGTCAGGCCTGGTATCAACACTAAACACGAACAACACTGATGCACTCTGATGTCCGTTTGTCTCATAGAATTGCTTCTCTAACGATTTACATATTCTCCAATGTGTGTAAGTGTACAAAGTACGTTGACATCCGACCATGTCTTTTGGGGACTTCACTTTTTCTGCCAAGTACTTTATCTTAAGTCAATGACTGTGAAATTATGCCAAACATCAATACGAGGGGGCACCCAAAATAAAGAGGAAAGAAAAGGGATATCATTGCAGTGGGCGGAGCTTGTGTAGTACTTTATTTCTGCCGTTAAGTGTGTATAGCGCTACTCATTGCCAGTTGAGCGCCGCCTCTTTCGTCGACCTGGCTTGTTCTGTTCATCTGCAGTGACTGTTTTCGCTAGCACTGTCTTGTTCCTGTTTCGCTTTTTATGATGGCAAGTGCAAGTGAACAATGCGCAACTGTGACATTTTATTTCTACTCGGTAAAAATGCTGCTGAAACTGTTTGCCGGCCGGAGTGGCCGTGCGGTTCTAGGCGCTACAGTCTGGAACCGCGAGACCGCTACGGTCGCAGGTTCGAATCCTGCCTCGGGCATGGATGTGTGTGATGTCCTTAGGTTAGTTAGGTTTAAGTAGTTCTAAGTTCTAGGGGACTGATGACCTCAGCAGTTAAGTCGCATAGTGCTCAGAGCCATTTTGAAACTGTTTCAGTGTTGGAAACAGCTTACCCATATGACGCTATGGGAAAAACTCGAGAATATGAGTGGTTTGCTCGATTTAAAAGTAGCGACATGTCGATTGATCACAATCTCCGTTCTGGACGTCCATCAACTGCTGAATTGGCGAAAATATTGAAAAAATTCGAGAGCTTGTGCTCACAGTCCGTCGACAGGCAATTAATCAGTGGGCTATGATGGAGTGCGGTTCAGCGAATTTAAACAGAAGGTGTATAACTGAAAAGAGTTCCTGCAAAGTTTGTCCCTCGAGTTCTGACTGACAATCAAAAGGAAAGTCGAGCTGAAACATGATTTCTGAAACAAGGGACTTGGAACTGATCCAGATTTTCTGTCAAGTCATTTATGGTAATGAGTCATGATGCTATACTACCCAGAAACAAAGCAACAATCAAGTCAATGGAAGACGTCGTCGTCAACCCTCCCAAAAATGTCAAGTCAGACCAAACATCAAAAAAATGCTGATTTGCTTTTTTGATGCCAAGGGTGTAGTTCATACAAATTGTTCCCCCTGGTCAGATCGTCAATCAGCACATATATATGGCAGTTTTAAGAAGATTTCGCAACAGTATTTGACAAAAAAGACCCGATTTGTGGCAGACAGGAGACTGGCTCTTCCACCACAACTACGCACCTGTACACACAGCCATCTCTGTTAGAAGCTTTTGGCTAAAAATTATGGTTCCACTACCCGACTCATCTTCCTCGCATGGCCTGGTTCCGTGCGACTTCTTCTTGTTTACAAGCATGAAAAGGGGCGTGAAATGACACCTATTTGACAACATTGAAGAAATCAAGAAAAAAACGGGGGAGGAGCTGTCAGCCATTTCCAAAGATGGCTACAAAAATGTTTGGACCGGGGAAGCACCGGTGGTACAAATGTATTACTTGAAACGGAGAGTCTTTCGAAGAGGACAAGATTGTTTCGTAAACAATTTTAAAATATATAGTTTTTAAAAAATAATTCCAATTTGACAGCTTATTTTATAATACGCTTTTCAATTATTATGCTTTAACTATCAACCAAAACATTTCCTTCCATGTACGTGATGGCTGACAGATGCCCGTATTCTCAACGTTTCCCTAAGTTTCTAATTGTCTGCGTAGGGGTCACCAGAAATTCATCCAGCAGTTGGGGCAAGATTAATTATCATTTTCTATATAACTGATTCGGTAACTAAAAGAACGTTTTGTGATCGAAAACTGTATATTAATGTAAGGACACGACGCATAAAAATGATCCAAAACATTATGAGAAACTGCTTAATAGCCTGTGGCTTTCAGACAAAATGAGGTAGCGATTCGGCAAGGATTCGTGAAATCCGTAGTCGCTTTCCGGATATGTGTGCCACCGGATCCCTATCCACAGATAATGAGATTCAAGTAAACTATGGGCCGCCGATTTTGGAGGTACGGAGCGGAGCCACCAATAGCGTACAAGATGTGTTTAGTCGGATTCAGATTAGGCGAATATTGTGGCCAACACATCAGTGTTAGTTCACAGACAAGCTCTTCAAACTACTGTAGCGCGGATCTCGCCTTGTGACATGGGCAGTTATGTTGGTGACAGATGCCACCGCCATCAAGAAAGACATCTGCATGAAGGGTTGTGGATAGTCCAGAGTAATGTTCACGTAGGCCGCAGCTCATATGGCGACTTTAATTACTAACACAGGGTCAATGGAAGCCCTTGTGAATGTCTCCCATAATACACTGAACCGCCATAGAAACTGGTATAGGCATGGGTATTCAAATACAGAGATATGCAAACAGGCAGAAATGGCGCTGCTGTCGGCAACGCCTATATAAGACAACAAGTGTCTGGTGCGGTTGTTAGATCGGTCACTGCTGCTACAATGGCAAGTTATCACGATTCATGTGAGTTTCAACGTGGTGTTATAGTCGGCGCACGATCTCCGAGGTAGCGATGAAATGGAGATTTTCCTCTACCACCATTTTACGAGTGTACCGTGAATATCAGGCATCGGTAAAACATCAAATCTCCGACATCGCTGCGGTCGGAAAAAGATCCTGCAAGAACGGGACCATTGAAGAATGAAGAGAATCGTTCAAGGTGACAGAAGTGCAACCATTCTGCAAACTCTGCAGATTTCAATGCTGGGCCATCAACAATTGTCAGCGCGCGAACCGTTCAACGAAATATCATCGATATGGGCTTTCGGAGCCGAAGGCCCACTCATGTATTCTTGATGACTGCATGACACACAGCTTTACGCCTAGCCTTGGGCTGTCAACATCGACATGGGACAGCTGATGACTGGATGTTGCCTGATCGGACGAGTCTCGTTCCAAATTGTATCCAGCGGATGGACGTGTACGGGTATGGAGACAACCTCACGAGTCCATAGACCCTGCATATCAGCAGGGGACTGTTCAACCTGGTGAAGGCTCTGTAATAGTGCAAGGGGTGTGCAGTTTGAGTGAAATGGGACCACTGATAAGTCTAGATATAACTCTGACAGGTGGCAGGTAGTGAGTATCCTTTCTGATCACCTGCGTCCATTCATGTCCATTGTGCATTCTGACGGACTTGGGCAGTTCAATCTGGACATTGCGACACCCCAAGCATCCAGAACTGCTACAGAGTGGCTGTAGGAACATTCTTCTGAGTTTAAATACTTCCGCTGGCCACCAAACTCCCCGGACATGAACATTATTGAGCATATCTGGGATGCCTTGCAACGTGCTGTTCAGAAGAGATCTCCGCCACCTCGTACTCTTACGGATTTATGGACAGACCTGCAGGACTCATGGTGTCAGTTTCCTCCAGCATTACTTCCGACATTAGTCGAGGCCATGTCACGTCGTGTTGCGGCACTTCTGCGTGCTCGCGCTTGCCCTACACGATATTATTCAGGTGTGCCAGTATCTTTGCCTCTTCAGTGTACAATAGTGTACTCTACAGACCAGCGTTCATGGCCCACTGCACCTTGCTAAACCATGTGTGCTGGACTGTCTGCTCAGAAACACTTGTGTTGCAATAGCATTCTCCTCTGTTGTAGGTAATAGCGAGGTGGCGCAGTGGTTATCACGCTGGATTCGCATTCGGGAGGACGACGGTTCAGACCTGCGTCCAGCCATTCAGATTTAAGTTTTCTGTGATTTCCGTAAATCGATCCAGGCAAATGACGGGATGGCTCCTCTGAAAGGATACGGCCGATTTCCTCCCGCATCCTTGACATAATCGGACCTTCTGTTTCGTCTCTAATGGCTTCTATGTCAATGGGATGTAAACTGAATAATCCTTCTATACTTCAGTCGTAGGTATGACACAAATCGTTGTCTATCTGCTCTATAGGCCAGGTAAGCCTCCGGACTCTACTTTCTGTTATGAGGCATGAACGTCCCACAGCAGGTGCGGCCAAGAATTTGGTTCACAAACCCTGGACTCGCTCGTGTACCTACGTGCACGCTTCTCCTACTGCCATGTCACACTGTCGGAGTGTTAGGATGGAGTTGAGGGAACCCTGCGAATGCGACATATTAAGATGACAATGCAGTCGCACTGCATGTAACTTGGTTTCACACACACATCAAAAAAAGTTTTGCATCACCCCGGTTCCCATATCTCCTGAAGATAGTTGTTGAGTGTGGGTATTGTATCACAGATACAGTCCCTTTGAGTGTTCAGAGACGTCACCAAAGCCACTCAAAGATGTAAACAACCATGCATGAGCAGCGCCTATTAGACGGAGGGGGTCCGACAGCAAATTAGTTCCAGTCATTCCACCAGGAAGGAGGTACACGGCTCGTTTTGTCTGTAATTCAACCATGTGTAGACAATACCGCGGTTCGACAGCGTCCCCATTGTTACTTTGTGCCACGAAGGGCTGTCAACAAGGCAAGTGTCCAGGCGTCTCGGAGTGAATCAAAGCGATTTTGTTCGGACATGGAGGACATACAGAGTGAGAGAGAAGAGACTGTTGATGACATGCCTCGCTCAGGCCGCCCAAGGGCTACTACTGCAGTGGATGACAGCTACCTACGGATCATGGCTCAGAGGAAACCTGACAGCAACGCCACCATTTTGAATAACGCTTTTCGTGCAGCTGCAGGACTGTGTAACGACTCAAACTGTGCGCAATAGGCTGCATGATCGCAACTTCACTCCCGACGTCCATGGCGAGGTCCATCTTTGCATCCACGACACCATGCAGCGCGATTCAGATGCGCCCAACAACATGTCGAATGGACAGCTCAGGATTGGCATCGCGTTCTCTTCACTGATGAGTGTCCCGTATGTCTTCAACCAGACAATCGTCAGAGATGTGTTTCGAGGCAACCCAGTCAGGCTGAACGCCTTAGACACACTGTCCAGCTAGTGCAGCAATATGCAGGTTTCCTTCTGCTTTGGGGTGGCATTACCTGGGGCCGACGTACGCCGCTGGTAGTCATGGGATGCGCTGTAACGGCTGTAGGACACGTGGATATCATCCTCCGACCAATAGTGCAATCATATTGGCGAGGCATTTGTCTTACTGGACGACAATTCGCGCCCCCATAGTGCACATCTTGTGAATGACTTCCTTCAGGATAATGACATATCTCGAATAGAGTGGACACCATGTTCTCCAGACATGAACCCTATCGAACATGACGGGGGTAGATTGAAAAGGGCCATTTATGTACGACGTCACCCCCCAACCACTCTGAGGGATCTACGCCGAATCGCCGTCGAGGATTGGGACAATCTGGACCAACAGTTCCTTGATGAACTTGTGGATAGTAATGCCACGATGAATACAGGCATGCATCAGTGCAAGAGGACGTGCTACTGGGTATTAGATGTACCGGTGTGTACAGCAATCTGGACCACCATCTCTGAAAGTCTCGCTGTATGGTGGTACAACATGCAATGTGTGGTTTTTATGAGCAGTAAAAAGAGCGGAAATGATGTTTGTGTTGATCTCTGTTCCAATTTTCTGTACAGGTTCCGGAACAATCGGAACCGAGGTGATGCAAAACTTCTTTTGATGTGTGTATTTCACGTTTCTCAACAACACAAATCACGAACGAAATAAATTTCCAATATTATTTTACTATTTTTGGCGCGCTGAAGACATAATATAATTTTTATCTCGTACAAACTGTCGGCATATTGATAGATGTAGACAATTTCACAGATCTCACACTCAGTTTGCCACGTAATAGTGATTTATTTAGTTTTATAAACGATAAAAGTATCCCACACTCATATTGTGACACTTTCATAGCGTTATTATAGTGACGTTATACTATTCGTACCGTAACTTCTACAAGATCTCCACACCTGCAGGTTTAGCACAAAGTGCTTATTGATGTACAGAACAATGAATACCTCCTGTCGATCATTGTAATTCTTTGCTGTTTCAATGTTAAGAAAATCGTTAAAGTCCTTCTGAATGGTACTGTAATGTCATTTCATAGAAATTTGCAGTACCCGTAGATTATATGACTGCACAATAGAAGAATTCTCATCCCTCTCTTCTGGTATCCTTATTCGTTTTTAAAGTTTTGTGACGGAACATCCCTAGACTGCTTCTTTTTCTTCAAACAGCTACTGGGCCTGAGAATTTTCTTGACACTACAAACAAATATTGAAGGGCAAAAAGCGCTAATACCACGATTCTGTGGAAATGAAGAGAACTGTGGCAAACGAAACACACCAAACTGTAATACTAAATTAAATGTTGTGCTGTAGCGTGTACCACTGAGAAGGATCGATCAAAGCTGAGACATGCCGTGCCTCGCCTCCCATGTTGTCCGCACATGCGGATTGCATGCGATTTGACGCGCCGTGTGCGGCCCTGTTCTACACCCTGTCGCTTACTTGAGGTTTCAGAGTCGTTCCTCCGCTTTCCACAGATGCTAACGACAGTAGCACTCATTCAGATGGCCAGCTTCGCCGTTTCTGAGATGCCCATTCCCAAGTGTAAGGCCATAAGTACCTGCCCACCGTCAAAGTCCCTTATGTCATTGAATTTCCCTTATTTTCGGCACGTATGGTAGTTCTCCATTCGCCTCTGCACCGTTTATACAGTGTGATTCACGAAGATATGCAAATATTTTAATATGTTATTCTACAAGTAAAGCTATAGAAAAAATTTCATACAAACATAGGTCCGCAAATTTTTAGTTACGGATTTACGGATAATAAAAGATTTTTTCTGAAATTTAACAACTTAGCTAATATGAAGCCATCGCAAAACTGTAAGAGGTGAAAGTAAAACACTATTTCCATTTATTTTGTTGTTATTGGTCTCATAAATCTAATAAAACATGTCCCAGACGTGTATCTGCAGGAGTTTATCCAGAACATCCAGAGAAGCAAAGTAGTAATTTCGTAAAATTCTAATTTATTAACTACTTGGCCCAATTTGTTTTTTAAATTGCAGACAATTGCACAAAGTTGTCAACAGAAGTTGTAGAGAATTTAATTTTGCAAAAATCATGGTAATAACGTTAACTGAAATTTATGAATGTGTCAGATAATCTGCTTTTATTAATACCATAGCACACTTGAATCCACGTTAAACCTGAATGCATTTAGCTACACGTGTATGAACAGACTTTTTTGCTAGTTTCAGTTTCACAGGGTCTTTCTTAATTTCGTCTATTGCATTCACAAAGCGAGCAAGTCATGCCTCACGTGTATTGACTTAGTGCTCATAAACTACACTCCTGGAAATTGAAATAAGAACACCGTGAATTCATTGTCCCAGGAAGGGGAAACTTTATTGACACATTCCTGGGGTCAGATACATCACATGAACACACTGACAGAACCACAGGCACATAGACACAGGCAACAGAGCATGCACAATGTCGGCACTAGTACAGTGTATATCCACCTTTCGCAGCAATGCAGGCTGCTATTCTCCCATGGAGACGATCGTAGATATGCTGGATGTAGTCCTGTGGAACGGCTTGCCATGCCATTTCCACCTGGCGCCTCAGTTGGACCAGCGTTCGTGCTGGACGTGCAGACCGCGTGAGACGACGCTTCATCCAGTCCCAAACATGCTCAATGGGGGACAGATCCGGAGATCTTGCTGGCCAGGGTAGTTGACTTACACCTTCTAGAGCACGTTGGGTGGCACGGGATACATGCGGACGTGCATTGTCCTGTTGGAACAGCAAGTTCCCTTGCCGGTCTAGGAATGGTAGAACGATGGGTTCGATGACGGTTTGGATGTACCGTGCACTATTCAGTGTCCCCTCGACGATCACCAGTGGTGTACGGCCAGTGTAGGAGATCGCTCCCCACACCATGATGCCGGGTGTTGGCCCTGTGTGCCTCGGTCGTATGCAGTCCTGATTGTGGCGCTCACCTGCACGGCGCCAAACACGCATACGACCATCATTGGCACCAAGGCAGAAGCGACTCTCATCGCTGAAGACGACACGTCTCCATTCGTCCCTCCATTCACGCCTGTCGCGACACCACTGGAGGCGGGCTGCACGATGTTGGGGCGTGAGCGGAAGACGGCCTAACGGTGTGCGGGACCGTAGTCCAGCTTCATGGAAACGGTTGCGAATGGTCCTCGCCGATACCCCAGGAGCAACAGTGCCCCTAATTTGCTGGGAAGTGGCGGTGCGGTCCCCTACGGCACTGCGTAGGATCCTACGGTCTTGGCGTGCATCCGTGCGTCGCTGCGGTCCGGTCCCAGGTCGACGGGCACGTGCACCTTCCGCCGACCACTGGCGACAACATCGATGTACTGTGGAGACCTCACGCCCCACGTGTTGAGCAATTCGGCGGTACGTCCACCCGGCCTCCCGCATGCCCACTATACGCCCTCGCTCAAAGTCCGTCAACTGCACATACGGTTCACGTCCACGCTGTCGCGGCATGCTACCAGTGTTAAAGACTGCGATGGAGCTCCGTATGCCACGGCAAACTGGCTGACACTGACGTCGGCGGTGCACAAATGCTGCGCAGCTAGCGCCATTCGACGGCCAACACCGCGGTTCCTGGCGTGTCCGCTGTGCCGTGTGTGTGATCATTGCTTGTACAGCCCTCTCGCAGTGTCCGGAGCAAGTATGGTGGGTCTGACACACCGGTGTCAATGTGTTCTTTTTTCCATTTCCAGGAGTGTATGTCTGCCATCCATCCCTATACACAAAAATCCATTGGTGTTAAATCGGGCGATCTGGGTGGCCACAGACGTGTAGCACCACGACCAATCCATTTCTGGGGAATGTGTTTATTTAAATGTGTAGTAACGGCATGGCGAAAAGTGGAGGTGCGCCATCATGTAGAATATACAATTTCAATCGCGTAGCAAGTGGAACATCTTCGAGCAAGTGGAGATTTCTTCTTGAAGGAATTGTAAGTCGTCTCGTCAGTTACACGTCCTGGGAAAATGAATGGTCCAATAAAGTGTGTGTTTATTACACCACACCACGTATTTATGCTAAATCGCTGCTGGAAATTGCATTACACTGTTGCATGTCGGTCTGCTTCAAACCATATGTGCTCGTTATGTATATTGTTTATAACATCTCGAGTAAACTGTGCCTCATCACTAAATAAAATGTGTTTGTGTAACTACCGTAAGTATTTAACCAGCTGCACAACTTCAAGCGAAGGGCGGGTGTAAATGATGCACTTTTTGTTTATGGTAAGGATGCAGATAATTATACTTAAATGTACGCCATACCCTAGACTGAGAAATGTCTAATCGTTGAGCGATATGTGGTGTACTGGTACCTGGGCTGCATTGAACAGCATCCATAATATCCTCATCATCGTGTTCACGTATCGCGCGCTAGTACTGATTATGAATGCTAGGTAGAGAACCTGTCTCCCGTACTACTCAAAATACTCCAATAATGATTTTTCCATTCGGAATCCTCCGAGTTGGAAAACATACTCGATATTCGTTAACTGCAGCCGTAGCATTACCATCACATTTGCCATAATTCAACACCATATCGGCATGTTTCTCTGTCGTAAATTTGAAAGGCATCCCTATTTCATAAATAATCTACAAACTACAACAGTTACTATGTGATTTCACTTAAATACGCTGTTGTTATTATGTTCCTTCACTGAACAATACAGAAAACTAACTCGTTGCAATGTTACGAAACGACTGAAACAACTCACTAATGGTTGCCAACAATTACATAAACATTTCTACATTCTTAATGGAAAGTAAACAAATTTACTTGTATAATTATCTTTTCTTCTCTGGATGTTCTGGAAAACTACTGCAGACACACGTCTGGGACATGTTTTATTAGATTCACGAGACCAATAACAACAAAATAAATGGAAATCATGCTTTACTTTAACCTCTTACAGTTTTGCGATGCCTTCATATTCACGAAGTTGCTAAATTTCAGGCAAAATGTTTTATTAGCCGTAACTCCGTAACCAAACATTTGCGGACCTGTTTGTATGAAATTTTCTTCTTTAGTTTTATTTGTAGAATAACACATTAAAATATTTGCATATCTTCGTGAATCACCCTGTATTCCTATAGCCAAATAGTCGACGTTATTTATCAAAAATAATGTATTTGCTACAACTCTTGTTGCGTAATATAAAGACTGGAATGTTTCCACAGTGCAACTGCCAGTCTGTCACAGGTGCATCTGAAGAAGGGCTGCTCTTCTGTCGCGTTGAACGATTCTCTTCAGTCGTCGTTGGTCCCGTTGTTGCAGGATCTTTCTCCGCCCGTAACGATATCGGAGATTTGATGTTTTAACGGACTCCTGATATTCACGGTACACTTGTGAAATGCTTGTACGGGAAAGTTCTCACTTCATCGCTACCTCGGAGATGCTGTGTCCCATCGCTCATGCGCCGACTGTAACACCACATTCGAACTAAATTAATCTTGATAATCTGCCGTTGTAGCAAAAGTAATCAGTCTAACAACTACGCCAGGTGCTTGTTGTCTTATGTAGGCGTTGTCGACCGCAGCGCCGTATTCTGCCTGTTCACATATCTCTGTATTTGAATACGCATGCCTATGCCATTTTCTATGGCGCTTCAGTGTAGTTTTTATCAGCTGTGACCGAAATCTTTTGACTTCTAGTGTAAATATGTCACGTAGACGTTAGTCTTTGTGGTGTGCGTACTGTAAGACCATCCATACACACATCATCAGATTATTTGACTTGTCGCTCTAACGAAGTAGGCGAGTGTCAGAAATATGTGTCGTGGTCTTATCGTGGCGTGTTTATCTCTTACCGTTAGGTCAGACGATAGAAATACCACTTGCACGCTTAGAGTAGCTGATTGACGGCGACCAACTTTAAACAGAACTTGATTAATTTTCACACACATTTATTAAAATAATAACAACCATAAACCTCACTTAACTTGGTTCTGGATGCTATTTACAATTGACAATCTGAAGTTCCTTTGGTCTTGGTACGTTAATCTTATTCTCACATATCTCTGATACTTGAAAAAGTGTCTATATATTTATCTTCATGGCTAAGTACAGGAATACGATAATCTTCTTAGGTGCAGACTGAAACTTGACTATAGACTGGTACAGTCTAATGCAGACTGGTACAGACTGGTACAGACAAATGCAGATTGGTACAGACTGATGCAGACCAATGCAGACTGACTAATTGGAGGTCTGTACACTCGTTATAATACCTCACGCGTTCATGTATCACTGCGCGAGTGTGATCCGCGAGGAGAAAAGGTTCTATGTTAGCAGCAATCTCATTGGCTGCGTTACATATTAATACGCGGATCGGCGGAAGCAGAATTTGGTCCGTCTCTAAGGCAGCGCCATCTCGTAGTGCAGAGATGGACGAGCGCTGCGCCTGCGCTGTTGTACTTAGCGGGGCGCGCTCTAGTGGGAAAGTTGTGTACACGCTGACTACACAGAACTATGTACACAACAGTCTTAAAGTAGAGAATTCCCTCCTGATATTCTTCCCATTACCGTCAACAGAACGCAGTGCTAACTACGACGACGAGCAGTTCCACTGTTTCGGTAGCAATCTGTGCTGGGCTGGGTGTGTAAATAGTCCGTGTGTAGGTCGGTAGACAAAACAAAAGTTAATCGAGTTAATTTTTTAAAAAACGGTGTTCGGTGTAGGCACTTAAATCCCTACCTTAATAGTGTTGAGGCTGCGTTGGCACTGACGTCCTCGGTGGTCAGCGACAGCATCGTGCGGATCCCATAATTACGCGTAAATACCGCGCCGTAGTGGAGGTCATGTATGAACTTGCGCACAGAGCGTAACCTGATGCATAACAGCAAACGTATTACACGTGCTTAGTGCTTTAGGAGATATAATCAACATTAAACGCTGCTTTGGCTGCAGTTATGCTGCGGAACGCTCGTGTGCTCACTGCGTGTCGCAACGAGCTGAGCGCGGGATGTGTGTGTCGCAAAACGGACAGGTGGTATCGCCACGGCGCGTGTGTTGCATACGCGTACGCTTCTAATTTCATTTGTCGAGTCCGCCTCCGTTAGCTGAGTGGTTAGCGCGGCTGAATATCACGCCAAGGGGCCCGAGTTCGATTCCCAGTTGGGGCAGGAGATTTTCTCCGCTCAGGGACTGGGTGTTGTGTCGTCCTCATCATTATTTCATCCCCATCTCCGACGCACAAGTCGCCCAATGTGACGTCAAATGCAGTGAGTACTTGCCCTCGGCGGCCGAACTTCCCCGAATGGGGGACTCCTGGACTACATTGCCGTACGCTGATTTCCACTTTTCATTAGTTTAGTCTCGATTGTAATGCTCATGCGAGGGTTAGAAGTCAAGATTATGAATAAATAAACATTAAAGTTCGTCACTGCCACTCATCATAGTCTAAAGATGGGTGATGTCGGTGAAACCAGTCACTTTACGTGAAAAATGTTGTGACTGTGCCAGTAAATAAACATCTTACAGCTGCCCCGCATTTATCTGTACGATTAGGTAAATCCCATTTTCCTGTTACGATTTATTGGTTTTGAAAAAGATTTGACACAGGTAGGACCGGTAAATGCCACCAATCGCGTTTTGTGATAGGTCAATTTTTATTTTACCATGAACCGTTTCAAGTCGCCTGGCGACTCATCAACAACTGTTACATAGTTTTAGTGATTGTAACATTCTGCAAGTCGTTGCGTAGCTGCAGTAAGATAGAGTAAGCACTGAATGTAGCGAGGTATCAGGAATTATTCGCACGCTAAGGTCATCTTGCAGGCATTACTTACAGTTATTATCAAGCATGGATGTAATGTTGGTACACACGACACTGTGAAAACATTGATTTTTCTTTTCCAGGTATGTTGATAACGGAGCTCTACACAGGATCTGCCACTGGTAACAATTACCACAAGCTTTACAATATGTAGACAAACCGAAGACTGACTGAAACTAATGTTCAAAGAGGCAGGATTCGAACCTGCGGCCCTAGCGGTCGCGCGGTTCCAGACTGTAGCACCTAGAACCGCTGGGCCACTCCGGCCGGCGTTTGGTGATCACCTATAAACTCTGTTTTTTGATGAATATTATTAAGCTGACTACGTTTGTACATTTCAGTTGACATTTTATGAATCTACTAATGCTATGATCGTGGTTTTTGTCTTTCTTCAATTGTTGTTGTTGTTGTGCTCTTCAGTGCGAAGACTGGTTTTATGCAGCTTTCCATGTTACTCTACCATGAGCAAGCTTCTCCATCTCCGAATAACTACAGCAACCTACCTCACTCTGAATCTATTTACAGTGTTCATCTCTTTTCTCCCTCCGCGATTCCCCTTACCCTCCCCCCCCACCCCCCTCCCCAGCTACCCAACACCAACACATACACATCACTACAGTATTGCATTGGTGATCCCTTGACGTTTCAAAATGAGTCCCACCAACCCATCCATTCTTCTAGTCATATTCCGCCACAAATTTCTTGTCTCCTCAATTATGTTCAGTACCTTCACATTAGGTACGTGATCTTCCGAGCTGACCTTCAGTATCCTTGTGTAGCACCACATTTCAAAATCTTCTTTTCTCTTCTAGTATAATCCGTTTAATTTCCACACTGAATATCATCAAGCTTAGAATACAACAACTGTCATTATTGCCTCGTGTGCCCCTGTATTTCTCCGGAATACAAACTGATCTTTCCCGAGGTCGGCTTCTACCAGTTTTCCCATTCCGCCGTAACGAAGTCCTGTTAGTACTTCCCAACTATGAATTATTAAACTGATAATTCGCTAATAAGTTCTTTGGAATTGGAATTATTGTTGTTGTTGTTGTGGTCTTCAGTCCTGAGACTGGTTTGATGCAACTCTCCATGCTACACTATCTTGTGCAAGCTTCTTCATCTCCCAGTACCTACTGCAACCTACATCCTTCTCAATCTGCTTAATGTATTAATCTCTTGGTCTCCCTCTACGATTTTTACCTTCCAAGCTGCCCTCCAATGCTAAATTTGTGATCCCTTGATGCCTCAGAACATGTCCTACCAACCGATCCCTTCTTCTTGTCAAGTTGTGCCACAAACTCCTCTTCTCCCCAATTCTTTTCAGTACCTCCTCATTAGTTATGTGATCTACCCATCTAATCTTCAGCATTCTTCTGTAGCACCACATTTCGAAAGCTTCTATTCTCTTCTCGTCCAAACTATTTATCGTCCATGTTTAACTTCCATACATGGCTCCACTCCATACAAATACTTTCAGAAACGACTTTCTGATACTTAAAAATCTATACTCGATGTTAACAAATTTCTCTTCTTCAGAAACGCTTTCCTTGCCATTGCCAGTCTACATTTTACATTCTCTCTACTTCGACCATCATCAGTTATTTTGCTCCCCAAATAGCAAAACTCATCTACTACTTTAAGTGTCTAATTTCCTAATCTAATTCCCTCAGCATCACCCGACTTAATTCGACTACATTCCATTATCCTCGTTTTGCTTTTGTTGATGTTCATCTTATATCCTCCTTTCAACACACAGTCCATTCCGTTCAAATACTCTTCCAAGTCCTTTGCTGTCTCTGACAGAATTACAATGTCATCGGCGAACCTCAAAGATTTTATTTCTTCTCCATGGATTTTAATGCCTACTCCGAATTTTTCTTTTGTTTTCTTTACTGCTTGCTTAATATACAGATTGAATAACATCGAGGATAGGCTACACCCTTGTCTGACTCACTTCCCAACTGCTGCTTCTCTTTCATGCCTCTCGGCTCTTGTAACTGCCATCTGGTTTCTGTACAAATTGTAAATAGCCTTTCGCTCCCTGTGTTTTACTCCTGCCACCTTTAGAATTTGAATGTGAGTATTCCAGTCAACATTGTCAAAAGCTTTCTCTAAGTCTACAAATGCTAGAAACGTAGGTTTGCCTTTCCACAATCTTTCTTCTAAAATAAGTCGTAGAGTCAGTATTGCCTCACGCGTACCAACATTTCTACGGAATCCAAACTCATCCTCCCCTATGTCGGCTTCTACCAGTTTTTCCATTCGTCTGTAAAGAATTCGCGTTAGTATTTTGCAGCTGTGACTTATTAAACTGACAGTCTGGTAATTTTCACATCTGTCAACACCTGCTTTCTTTGGGATTGGAATTATTCTATTCTTCTTGAAGTCTGAGGGTATTTCGCCTGTCTCATACATCTTTCTCGCCAGATGGTAGAGTTTTGTCAGGACTGACTCTACTAAGGCTGTCAGTAGATCTAATGGAATGTGATCTACTCCTGGGGCCTTGTTTCGACTCAGGTCTTTCAGTGCTCTGTCAAACTCTTCACGCAGTATCATATCTCCCATTTCATCTTCATCTACATCCTCTTCCATTTCCATAATATTGTCCTCAAATACATCGGCTTGTATAGACCCTCTATATACTCCTTCCACCTTTCTGCTTTCCCTTCTTTGCTTAGAATTGGGTTTCCACCTGAGCTCTTGATATTCATACAAGTGGTTCTCTTTTCTCCAAAGGTCTCTTTAATTTTCCTGCAGGCAGTATCTATCTTACCCCTAGCAAGATAAGCCTCTGCGTCCCTACATTTGTCCTCTAGCCATCCCTGCTTAGCCATTTTGCACTGCCTGTCGATCTCATTTTTGAGACGTTTGTATACCTTTTTGCCTGCTTCATTTACTGCATTTTTATATTCTCTGCTTTCATCAATTAAATTCAATATTTCTTCTGTTACCCAAGGACTTCTACTAGCCCTCGTCTTTTTACCTACTTGATCCTCTGCTGCCTTCGCTACTTTTTCCCTCAGAGCTACCCATTCTTCTTCTACTGTATTTCTTTCCCCCATTCGTGACAACTGTTCCCTTATCCTCTCCCTGAAACTCTGTACAACCTCTGATTTAGTCAGTTTATCCACGTCCCACCTCCTTAAATTCCCACCTTTTTGGAGTTTCGTCAGTTTTAATCTACAGTTCATAACCAATAGATTGTGGTCAGAGTCCACATCTGCCCCTGGAAATGTCTTACAATTTGAAACCTGGTTCCTAAATCTATCTGATACCTTCTAGTATCTCCAGGATTCTTCCATGTGTACAACCTTCTTTTATGATTCTTGAACCAAGTGTTAGCTATGATTAAGTTATGCTCTGTGCAAAATTCTACCAGACGGCTTCCTCTTTCATTCTTACCCCCAATCCATATTCACCTACTATTTTTTCTTCTCTCCCTTTTCCTACTCTCGAATTCCAGTCACCCATGACTATTAAATTTTCGTCTCCCTTCACTACCTCAATAATTTCTTTTATCTCATCATACATTTCATCAATTTCTTCATCGTCTGCAGAGCTAGTTGGCATATAAACTTGTACTACTGTAGTAGGCGTGGGCTTCTTGTCTATCTTGGCCACAATGATTCATTCACTATGCTGTTTGTAGTAGCTTAACCGCACTCCTATTTTTTTTATTCATTATTAAACCTACTCCTGAATTACCCCCATTTGATTTTGTATTTATAATCCTGTATTCACCTGACCAAAAGTCTTGTTCCTCCTGCCACCGAACTTCACTAATTCCCACTTATGTAAGTTTAACCTATTGTAGTCTTCTTGAAGTCTGAGGGTACTTCACCTGTCTCACACATCTTGCACACAAGGTGGAAGACTTTCGTCTTGACTGGCTCCTCTCAGGCCTATCAGTATACTTCCACGTATACAATTTTCTTTCATGAGCTTAAACCAAGCGTTAGCAATGATTAAAGTATGTTCTGTGCAAAATTCTACCAGGCATCTTCCTCTTTCATTCCTCTCCGCGAGTCCATATTCACCCACAATTTTTTTCCTTCTCTTCCTTTTCCTAGCAGATTCAGAAGGATGTAAGCTGCAGTAGGTACTGGGTGATGAAGAAGCTTGCACAGGATAGCAGGATAGAGTAGCATGGAGAGCTGCATCAAACCAGTCTCAGGACTGAAGATCACAACAACAACTCTTCCTTTTACTACTATCAAATTACAGTCCCCGCCATAATTAAATTTTCGTCTCCCTTAACTATTTGAATAATTTCTCATATCTCATCGAACATTTATTCGTGTCCATCTTGGCTACGAAAAGGCGTTCGCTGTACTGATCATAGTAGCTTACTTGTATTCCTATTTTCTTTTTCCTGCATTACCCTTTTTTCATTTTGTATTTATAGCCCTATATCCACCTTAGCAAAAGTCCTGTTTCTGCTGCCACAGAATTTCACCAATTCCTACATATCTAACTTCAAGCTACCCAATCTCCTTTTTAAAGTTTCTAACCTATCTGTAGAGCACCAGCTTTGTTTCTCCTGATGGCGACATCCTCCCGAATAGTCCCCTCCCAGAGATCCAGACGGGGGATTATTTTACTTCCAGAATATTTTACCATCACCATTTAACCATCAGTAGAGCTGCATGCCCTAAGGAAATATTATGACTGTAGTTTGTCCTTGTCTCCAGCTGTTCACAGTACCTGCACAGCAAGGCCGTTTTGGTTGACGTTACGAGACCAGATCAGTGAAGCATCCAGACAGTTCCCCTGCAACTACTGGAAATAGCTGCTGCAGTTCTTCAGAGACCACACAATTGTCTTTCCTCTAAACAGATACCCCTCCGCTATGGTTTCACCTACGGAACGGCTATCTGTATCGCTCAAGCTCGCAAGCCACATTACCAGGGCTCTTATCATCTAAAAGTTCGATGGTAATACACCGCGTCCATCGCGGCGTTCAGGGTCACAGCACGAAGTTATAACATCTGATGAGGGGCGTATAAGAGACCGAAACCGGTCGTGTTCTAAATAAAACAACCTTACAACTGTAACGGTATTTTCAACCTTTGGTATAATGCTCAGCTGCGGGTGTTCCTCCGACGTGATTGTTTGTTGTAAATACAGATACATACTTAGGACGCCACTGTGAGATGTGTATACTGTGTGGGTACTTCTAATTTTGCATCGTATTGAGACTGTTCTAGTTCTTTTTGCGTATGGAGCATGGAAAGAATTACTGCTTAAACTCCTCTGTAGGAGACGTAACTGAACGATACGTAGGAGCCTATAGTACATATACTTACTTTTTCATGAAACGTCATAAGTAGGTTTCCGAGGGGCAGTTGACGTCCATCTTCAAGCGTCTTCCGCTTTAGTTTCTTCAGCATTTCTGTGACGCTCTCCAGCAACTCAAACAAACGTGTTACCATTCGTGCAGCCCTTCTTTGTGTACGTTCAACATCCTCCTTTTATTGTACTCGATATGCGGCTCATACATGTGAGCAATATTCTGTTATGTAACGCACGAATATTTTTAAGCGATCTTCTGTGGAGACTGCATTTTCGCATTGCTTTACCTGTGGCTGATTTTTGATTTTTTTATAGGAACAGTGTTCTCTATTGGTGTTCTGTGATGCGTAAGTAACGTCGCTGGTAAAAGACTACCGGGATTATACAAATCCAGTAACAAATCTTCCATTGCTCCTCTATAATTTCCCTGTAAATGTTTCACTTTCTCACGTTATGCAGTTGCCTTCACTGTTTGCCTGCCGCAGAGGTCTTCAATTGACCTATGGATGTCATATTCCTCCAAAACATTCAAACTAGCAATAAGTAAACCCTTTGGCAGACTCACTTCATCCCTGCCAAAATTATCAAGATTGATGGGAACTGACGCGTACTACAGTTCTGTGCACCAAACAGTGTGGCTCATCCAATTCTTCGGTTAAATCCGTAGGTCGGTCCATACCTATGTTCACTCAGATCAACTTCCCTGCACCTTGCAGTATCGTATAGCGCGAATTAATCTTGAATTGAACTTTAGTGCCTGTGTCCGCAGTTTATTGGGTACCGTCTCCATGATCCATGAACCCTGCGACACTGTAAGACTTGTAGCTGTTGCCCCTAGCAGAAACAATGTCCCACCAAGTCCAATTGCAGGCAGCAAAACGTCAATTTTAGCAAGAAAGTCGATTCCCAGGATCGCACAATATCAATCACGAACACGCGCCAATACTTTCTCATGCTCTCCAAAACACTTGTTTCCCACGTTAAAACTGAGCAGCGTTGTTCCCAATGACTTCACGTCACCATCACCTGCTCCGCATAACCTATATCGTGGCGATCGTAGTCTCTTTCTGCTCAAGCGATCCAGACTGACGACTGAAACTGAGCATCTAGGCGCACCAGAAATATATGTTTCATATCATTTACTTTGCCTGTAAAAACAACACTCCGTCTCTTCATACGTTTCTGCAGTCTCGTGTGCCGCGCAGAGTGATCGCGCGGTTTGAGGTGCCATGCCACGGATTGCGCGGCCCCTCCCGCCGGAGGTTCGAGTCCTCCCTCGGGCATGGCTTTGTGTGCGTGTGTGTGTTGTTCTTTAAGTTTGTTTGAGTAGCGTGTAAGTCTAGGGAGCGATGACCTCAGCAGTTTGGTCCCTTAGGAATTCACAAACTTTTTTTTTTTTTTTTTTTTTTTTTTTTTTTTTTTTTTTTTTTTTTTTTTTTTTTTTTTTGCAGTCTCGTGTTCTGCTGGAATGCCGTCCGACGGATGAGTCATCCCTGCTCCCGTTTAGCGACCGATTATTGGGACTCAGCTTGTCCCGCGCTTTCTTCCGCCAGCCAAGCGCTTCATTGGCCATCTCCCCACATTCATAACATTCGGACTGAAGTCGTTGTTTCCTGACCTGGACCGTGCGCCCACATCTAAAACACTTCACTTGAGAAGAAAAATACATCGCGATCACTGTCCTTGTGTAGCAAAGGCGACCTCATACGACTGCATAGCAATCCTAAAGGCAGCACACAAGTCATTTGGGTCATCTGTTCTGAGTCTCTCTGACATGTCAGCAGAAATACCTCTTAGAAACACATCCAGAGCCCTATTCCTTGTCTCATGCAGAATCACTCTATCGGCCTCTGCATTCCGCGTTAGTTCGTGCGTTTGCGAGTACAGTTTCCTAATCCTGTCAGAGAAGGATTCCACTAATTCGCGGTGCTTCTGCGACAGTCCATTGAGTTTTTCCCTAATGAACTTCGTGTTGTTCTGCTTCCTATAACGCTGTACTAGACCGTCAGCCAGTCCATCAAACATTTAGCCCTTATTGTGGGTCCCATGGCACATAACGTACGTTTTCATCCGCTAACCTTAATCTAGCCACATTCAGGGACCTTTCTTCTAACCAATTCCCCAATTTGACGGCAACATTTACAGCGCTAATAAAAAATAGATAAATCCTCGGTTGATTTCCCCTAAAATGGAGCTATGAGGTTAGCTCGTGTGGACCGATGGAATGGTCAGGTACACTCAGTACGGTTTTATTTTCTCGCGACTCAAGTAGCCCCAACGGCTTCCCACTGCTCTATTCTCCTGCGCAATACTTCAGTGTCTTGCCCCTGTTGCAATGTAGTACGTAACACCGCTACTATCTGCCCCACCATTTCGTTCAGAGTCGCTGACTGTGTTTCTGGCATTTCTGTGAACTCTGTCTGCCGTTGTACCAGGAAAGAAGGAAACTGCACACAGAATTGGCAAGAAAGAGGAATTGAGCTGTGCTTCATCTTTATGCTCCATCATAGCCCAATGATATTTTGTGTGCCAATGTGCTTTGTGACCAACCCTTCTCGCAGTCCACTTCTTTTCACCTTCGTCAGACATCAGCAAAAACACCCTATGAGTGCGTTAGCCTCACTACAATAAATTAATGGCGTAGGAGTGTACCCTTATTATACGACAGAGCACATCAGTGTTACTGTATTATTGTCGATGAGGCACACTTGTCTACATGGAGTCTGACATGACAATTTCAGAACAAGTGTCAAGATGACTTATTACGTCCTGATTAGCCGAAATAACACTGAACACAACAATATCAGGTTTAAATAGAAGATTCTCAACAAGTTTTTTCTTACATATAGACAGTGAAGCACTGTCTGAGTTGGCCAATCCTCCGATTCCAGGTTATAAGTTCGGTGCTATTTCGGATAACCATCAAGTCTACGGAGGATGGTTAGTTTCTGCGACAAGATATGCAAAAGATTACTCAAGGCTGCGCATGTTCATAGTGGACGCAAGCTGGTGATCCAATATTTTTAAGCGGCATTTATCTTTAGCTCCGACGTGCTGTTGGATGCATGGCAGCCCTCGCCCTCTGAAAAACCTATAAAAAGCTAACCATAATCTTTACTAATTTTATCTGCTGAAACTGCCTTGTGTTTCTCGTTAGGTGAGAAAACATGCACTCATCCCTAGTCTGGAAAATATGGCGATATACACACGTATAGATGGAGCAGCGTACATACTTCAACGCCCTCTCAGTTCTCTCAAGAACTGTTTCATTTCTCTGGTATCGGAGCTCAACGACTCTTCAGCTAATTTCTAGCTGAATGTCAGCCAAAGTGAAAGCAGTGTTCAGACAAAATTCCTCTTTTTGCGTCGTGCAGAGAGTGACGCTCCCTGTTCTACACTTCACGCTGGTTCAGAGGAGAGTCCCCGACGTTTTCGGTATTCTGTCTTTCGTAGCAAACTGTCCCCCACCTGTGTCCTTTTGTGCTTCGCGTCACGGCTTTTTAGACCAATAGAAGCATTCCTTTCATCTCGCAGAAACTATCTGCCCAATCGCAAAGAGCGTACCTTCAAACTGAGCCGTAATCTAGCCACTTCTGCTCCTTCCAAGTTTATTTCAGCCAATCGGACTTTTTGTGCCTGCTCCTGACGCCTAAAAGCTACACGCGTACATCACGAGAGCACCACGGACCTTTCACATGATTAGAAAACTGTGACTCCCTCTAACTGCATCTCAGATTTGTTTGTATCAATCTGGATATTTCCCAACGCAATTTTGTAAAGAATTTCTCCGTCGTGGGCAGCACTTGGCCATCACTTGTCCCCTTCGAAGTACTGCCTGGTGCGTTCGCTGTCTTCCTCACCACAGTCCACACCCTGCTAAAAGCCTTTCGCTGTATGCGGGCCATGGCTGGGCAACCCAAGTCCGTTCCAAAGGCGGCATCTCTTCCATCAGCTTTTTTCTCCTTCTGCTCATTGACATGCAGGATTTGGGTTCAGCGTGTTAATACCATCGAATCGAGTGTCATACATTTTAGCATTACATACAGAACATTTTGATAGGCAGATCTGCTCACTTTCACCGAAGTATGTCCTGTTACATATCAATCTACTTGTTACAATGTATAGAATCACATGTAAGGTTTAAAATTAACATTTATTCAAACTGCCACTTCACATCCTTCCACATGTGTTACAGGCAGCTGACACAGCTTGAACATTTTGCAAGTGATGACCAGAAAAATCACTGTACAGACATATCACTGGTTGCAAGTAAACTTCTTTAATATCCCTGCAGTCTAACAAACGATTTAATGAACCATGAAAGTCCCTACAGCTCAACATAGCCATAAGAAGATACACAACGAGAAAGCAGACAAATACCAGTCACTCACCACACTGCACTTCTGTGAACCTAAACTCGTAGCTATTAATCTCACATCAGACACGCATACATGGGTGGCTGCTGTTGTCCTAGATGTGTGGGAGTGGTAACAAGCGTCGGTGCTTCCCACAGTGCGCCATGTAACAAGAGAATGGGGTCCTGCAGGGCTTTTTAATTGCTGTCAATGTTCTCACACTAGCAGTAGGATCCTCAGTAACTTGGCTTCCCCATCTTCGTCAGTTTAACAGCAACTGCTGGTGGCATCTTAACATTATTCGATGCCTGAGCCACACTGACTGGGGTGCTGATCGTCCTACACTGCTGTGGCTGTACAAAGCCTTGTGTACGGTTCAGCATCGCCCTCCGTACTGTGGAGTTTGGCTTGCAATTGGAGCTTTCCAAATGAGCCCAATAAACAGCCTCCTCATGGGAGCTCGCGTTTCTCCATTGCGGTTCGGGTGACAATTACTGCTTGCAAATTATACTGCCCACATTCATAGTTCACCTCGCTATCCAAATTACCATCTCGTTTCCTCTAACACGACGACCATCTCCTGCAACGGTGGCCCAGAACTGGGAATCCCCTTGCCGTCTGTGTCCGGTCACTTCTTATTCAACTCGGCGCTTCCCCTCTTCCACTTTCCCATGGGTCCACTTATGTATACCTCCATGGTCCATACCTCAGCCACAGCTTTGCCTGGACCTATTGCATGGCCCAAAAGGCTCAGTGCCACCTGAGACCCTCTGCTGGCAATTTTTCTCTTTTCTCAGCGAGTTGCAAGGCTCAGAAATAGTCTACACCAATGGATCAATGGACGACAGTCTTGTTGGCATCACCGAATCCTTCGTCATTTTTAGCGACTCCTTAAGCAGTCTACAAGCTCTCGACCAGTGCTTTCCTTGCCACCCTCTGGTAATGAGTATCCAGGGGTCTGTATATGATCTTGGCAACAGTGGGCGTTCAGTGACCTTCATTTGTACTCCAGGATACATTGGGATACTGGGCAATGAATTGCTGACAGCCTGGCCAAACAAGCTACCAGTAAACCAACTCTGGAGTTCGGCCTGCTGGAGACTGATCTCCGATCGGTCTTCCGCCGTAAAGTTTTAGCGATGTGGGATACTGAATGGTACAACCTCAGTACACCAAATAAACTCTCTGATATCAAAGAGACAACGAATGTGCGGCGATTATCCATGAGTGCCACTCACAGGGTCTCTATTGTCCTTTGCTGGCTCCACATGAGCCGTACTTGGCTACGACATGGTCACCTCCTCTGCCACGAGGACCCACCTCAGTGTCGCTGTCGCTCCAAGATGACTGTCATTCACTTCTTGTTGGACTGCCCAATTTTAGCAGCTCTGCGGCGGTCTTTTAACCTTCCCAGCACCCTGCCTCAATGGCTGATTTATTTTTACGCTCTGTTGGTGAGAGGGGATTTTATCGTACAATCTAAGGTTAGGCGTCTGGCCTTCTGTCTCAGGCCTCCACCCACCTGTACCTCTTCGTCACTCTTTCTTTGCATTTTGTTTCCTTGATGTCCATCTTTTACATGTATTCCTTCTTCTCGCCTTTTGTTTTAACTGGCGATTTTAGTATGTTGCAGAGTGGCTCGCTCATCCTTTTTTATTCTTGTGATCAGCCAGCCCATGCAATCTGCTACATTTTAATATCTCCCTCTTCTTTTCCTTTTAGTGTACGTTTCCGCCTTTGGTTCACTTCTACCGTTTCTCTTTCAGTGTGATTAACCATAAGTTTTACGCCCATTTACTTTCCCCAACTCCTTTTCTTAAATTGTTTTATCTTGAGATCTGTTTGCTTGAGTAAAAAGGGACTGATGACCCTACAGTTAGGTCCCTTTATACTCCAAACCAACCAGTCAACCAGATCTAGGAGTCTGGTCCCAGTCTCCTACACTCGTCAAGAGACAGCTCGACAGGATGCTGTGGTAAGGTCATAGTTACGCTCGAGAAAGGCAAGACAAAGAGAACATCATTGACAATCACATATTTATTGGGCAGCAACACAGGATTGTCTTACAAAGCACCGTACGAGCTGGATCGGCGCGCCAGCGCCTTGTCAGCAGCGATAAGTAGGCGTGCGCTCGTCCCGCAGTACGGCCAGCACAGCAAAACATCATGCGGTGGCTGCTACGTCATGGGGGGGGGGGGGGGGGGGTGCATAGTACTGTGACCTCCAGTTGGACGTATCAATCTTCAAAGTGCCCTCGTGGATGTCGAAGGTCTGGATGTCTGGATGTCCCAGGCCCACCTGAAGTATTCACTGGCTCGCAAGGGGCAGTTCTCAACCCCCATTTAGGAAACTAGGAAACAGGATGAGCTGCTGCAGTGGACGAGGCCAATCCTCCAGCAGGCCTGCAGGGTAATGGCGGCCTCCACGCTCCATCAGTGTTGAGGCCGCGCTCCATCAATGTTGCCTCGGAAGTTGACGGTGCAACTGGAAGCAGCAACGTCCTTCCAGCCAGACTCATGGTCCCATCGACGACTGTAGACAGATAGGTGTGACGAGGATCAACCTCTATAGCCTCACCTCTCACTGCATAGCTGCAATTGGTACAAGGGCTGAGTCTATGCACTGGGCAATCGGCAATCAGCACTCAGCATTCAGACAATTGTTAATAATAGTGGGGTATTTATGTTGGCATTCCCATGTGCTGTGCAGCAGTGGGTATGGCTATGACATCGTGTGTACAGGTTTTCCCTCGCTGTCAGCTCTCCTAGTGACTTCAGACTTCCACAACTTCAGTTTTCAGAGACCCTTTCCCTTTCCTGCTGGTTCGATCTTCCTTAGGGAACTCTGCTTTATCACTAGTATGACGGTATCTCTTGACTTCCATGTTGTCAGCATAGTCTGCTTGCAGATTGCAGACTCGGTCTTTACTCCGTGCTGCGATAGCTTCCATGTTTGACGCAACTCGCTCAGCATTTCCCCTTAGCTGGCAGTCTACTGGTCATTGACACATACGGTATGGCTTCTGGGAAATGCCAAGGTAAAACTTAGACGAATTTTTAGTGTCAACCGAGGACACTATCCTGTGGCGTCACATTTACCTTTCATATCCTCACAAACTCAGGTATTTACATAAGCCGGCCAGAGTGGCCGCGTGGTTCTAGGCGCTACAGTCTGGAGCCGAGCGACCGCTACGGTCGCAGGTTCGAATCCTGCCTCGGGCATGGATGTGTGTGATGTCCTTAGGTTAGTTAGGTTTAATTAGTTGTAAGTTCTAGGCGACTGATGACCTCAGAAGTTAAGTCGCATAGTGCTCAGAGCCATTTTTATTTACATAAGCTGGCTATTTCCAGTTGTGATTTATGATACTGACAGCTGCAAGTCCTGTATAGAAACTGATAGAATTTCATAGCGTCCTGCAACCTTGTCCCAAATTACTGATTTCAGTTGACACTAATGTCTATACCGCCTATTTTTACCGTGATTCACGAATTAAGCAGTTGGATTTCCTCCTGGATCCTCATTTTTAACGGAATATTGGCTGACAGGATTTAGAATTTCTCCACTTCCTTTGCTGCACTCAGTTTCGGCTGCAGTTTCAGTCAAGTGTGTCTGAATATTGACCTTAGTGCCACGAATCAACCTGAATTTATTTTGATTTTGCGAAAGGTCTTTGTGCATAACCCTTCTGACAGCCAAACGCATTTACTCGTAATTTAGTATCTCTCCTTGTTTAATAATTATTATGCTGTAGTTGTCTCTCCAGTGCGTACCATGGAAGTTGCCTACCATCACTAGCTGTTCAACCAGTTAGATACGTAAAGCCGGGTCAGATACTTATCTAAATTCTGAGTCACATTTCCTTCAAATACTCCACCCAGAACTAAATATTTAAAGTGCATCCTTGACACAGGAAACGACTGTCCCTTTATTTAGTACACCGAACGTGTGAATCTTTCCCCTTGTTGTAATTGGTCTTTATAGTTTGATAATCATTTCTTCTATACCAGCTTCATGGACACTGTCCTATTCCATTCTAAGTATTTCACGCAAACATTATTTTGTATTGTTTCATAGTATATCATGTCACACCCATCACTTACATAACTGCAGTTATTCGAATTATTATTGGAGGATTATTCTTCAATGATGACAATATGAATGAGAAACATATGTACTAGCAAGAAGAGAGTTTACGGTTACAACCGGGAGTGAGTCATGTGGTCGATAGTATCATCATCATCATTTAAGACTGATTATGCCTGTCAGCGTTCAGTCTGGAGCGTAGCCCCCTTATAAAATTCCTCCACGATTCCAGTGCTAACTTTGGTGCCTCTTCTGATGTTAAGCCCATTACTTCAAAACCATTCTTAACCGAATCCAGGTACCTTCTCCTTGGTGTACCCTGACTCCTCCTACCCTCTACTGCTGAACCCATGAGTCTCTTGGGTAACCTTGTTTCTCCCATGCGTGTAACTTGACCCCACCATCTAAGCCTGTTCGCCCTGACTGCTACATCTATAGAGTTTATTCCCAGTTTTTCTTTGATTTGCTCATTATGGACACCCTCCTGCCATTGTTCCCATCTACTAGTACCTGCAATCATCCTAGCTACTTTCATATCTGTAACCTCAACCTTATTGATAAGGTAACCTGAATCCACCCAGCTTTCGCTCCCATACAACAAAGTTGGTCGAAAGATTGAACGGTGCACAGATAACTTAGCCTTGGTACTGACTCTTCTTACAGAAGAGAGTAGATCGTAGCTGAACGCTCACTGCATTAGCTTTGCTACACCTCGCTTCCAGTTCTTTCAATATGTTGCCATCCTGTGAGAATATGCATCCTAAGTACTTGAAACCGTCCACCTGTTCTTTGTTCCTCCTATTTGGCAGTCACTCTGTTTATATCTCTTTCCCACTGACATTACTTTCGTTTTGGAGATGCTAATCTTCATACCATAGTCCTTACATTTCTGATCTAGCTCAGAAATCGATAGTAAGATCATATGTCTATGCCCACCTAAATACAGAATCTTGCTCACACCACCTCGCATGCAGCTGTAATTTATAACTCGGTAGATTTCAATTTTTTTTCTCTGCTGCGACGAAATAGAACTAATCTATTGAATTATAAACTCACGTTCAAAAAAGAAAGAACACCTTGAACAACTAGGCATAGGACGCTCATACTCACAGAACGTATATGTCAATATAAATGATTAGCGTTTCAGTCAACTCGGTTCAATATGTGACCTGTTGCCTAGCAGGCACAAGATAGACACGTATAAGGGGCGAATGGCGTCCGGTGGTATAGCCATCCATGTTGCATTCGCATGGCTTCAAAGTTCATCTGTGGTTGTTCGCATTGGGTCACAGCACTGCACCCGTCATTTCACCATATCGCACACATTTGCGATTGGCGACAAGTCTGGTGATCTGATGGGCAAGGCAAAAGGCTAACATCCTGTGAGACCAAGAAGGAATGTGCTCGTGCAGCAACATGCTGCTGTGCATTGTCTTGCTGAAAAATGGCGTCTGAGGTTGTGCGCAGACAGGATGTGGCTATAGGTAGCAGGACGTCATTCACGTGGGTCACAGTGTCCTGACACGCACCAACTGTGATTTGTGGTTGCACCCAATAGCCCCCATTACCGTAAGGCCTTGAGTTGGAGGTGTATGTCTTCTGCGAACGCAGTCAGTGTGATGCCGCTCCCCCTGTCTGCGGCAAACCAAAATGCGGCCATCATTTTCAGACGAACAGAACCTGGATTCTCCCACAAACACTATCTGATGCCACTCCTGTCCCCAGTGACGTCGTTCCATACCTCATTGCCATCTAGCATGTTTCTGCACTTTCGTGTAAGGTAGGAGGAGAACTGGGCATGCACGTAACCCATCTCCTAATAAAAGGCGAAGGACTGTCACCCCTGACACTGTACGATGTGTTACACTGTTCCACGGTTGTGCCAGAGCCGAGAGGCATACAGATATGTCCTGCAATGCCATTCAGAGCGGTGTTGATCTTCTCGGAGTTGGGGGGGGGGGGGGGATCTGAATTGTGTGACCTGACCCATCTCGTCTCGTTCTATGACTTTCCCTAAACCATTTGGCATTCACCCATTCCAGTTCCAAAACACTTCATCCCATATAAGAAGCAATTTCTCTGATGGATGCATTACATTCTCTTATACTAATAATGCGTCCTCTTTCAGACTCAGTGATTTGATGGTATGGTTTGGACGTACGTCTGCGAGGCATGCTGCACATCTGTTCAGTTCACACTGATCCATTGCCTTGGTTTATAGCGAGAACAAGAGCGGCAGGCATATTTCACCTGCAGCTGCTGGTCTTGCGCCCGCTGTATCGATGTTGACCTTGAAATCACCGGTCGACATGGTTCAAATAATCATTTCTGCAGAACATACTAATGTACATGAACGTCCTATCTCTAGTCGTTCAAGGTGTTCTGTTTCTTCTGAACATGAGTGTAGATTTCTGCAATAGGATTTTGGAACATAAATTGCGTTCCAACATTATGAAACACCTTGAAAAAGAAGCTCTATTGACAAATAGCCAGCAGTAATTCAGAAAATATCAGTCTTATGAAATACAACTGGCTCTTTATGCACCCATTGTTATTTGTGCTATTGACGGGGATCGCAAGCTAATTCACAATTTTAGATTTCCAGAATGCTTTTCACTCTGTCTTCTAATGGAATTATGTGTCTACAGCGTATCGTCTCAGTTGTGTGACTGGATTGATCATTACTTGTCAGAGAGGCCACACTTTGCAGTATTGATGAGAAGTCATCAAGTAAAACAGAAGTGATACCTGGTGTTCCGCAAGGAAGTGTTATAGGTCCTCCATTGTTTGTAATCTTTATAAATGATTTAGGAGACGACCTGAGCAACCATTTTAGATCGTCGTTTACTGTCGAGTAAAGTCATAAGGTCAGTATGAATTACAAAATCATTCACATGAGATGACTGCTTGGTGCGAAAAGTGGATAGACCCTGAACAATAAAAAGCATGGAGTCTTCCGCATTCGTGCACAAAAGCTCCAATAAACCTCCATTACACCATAAATCGTACAAATTTATAAAGACTGTCAACTAAATACCTGGACACTACAGTTACGAACAACTTAAATTCGACCATCACACAGAAAACTTTGCGAGGAAGGCAAACCAAAGGCTGCGTTTTATTGGTAGAATACTTAGAAGATACAGAAAATTTTGTAAGGTGTCAAACAAATACCGCACCTTACAATGAATTCCTCAGACGATTCCGGTTAAATCGATCTGTCACATGACATAGTTACGTGAAACTGTACTAATTACTGATAGATAAAGCAAATAAACAAGCCAGCATTTGATGAACATAAACCACTAACACTCACACCAGTAATTGCACGCAAGTAATTTCCCCAACCCAAGCTACAAGATGAAGTTCTCAGGGAAGGAGAATTTTATGATGGCAACGCCTATCCCAGCAGGACATCTAGCAGACACAATGAGATGTCGGAGCCACAGTACAGACCGACGGCGGCAAAAGCTGCCCTTGTCCCTGCTTTTAACGACGACCCTTTGAAAATCCTTTCTACGGGAACATGGCAGGAGATGGTACACAAACGTCCAGAGAAACAAACTCAAAACACTGGTGACTCACTGTAGACAGCTGTGTTAAAACGCACATGAAAGAAAAAGCTGTTTATCTCAGTATTACATTAAGTTGAACTCTGCGCTACGAAAGAAATGAGGCCTGTGATACGCTACAAAAACTGTAGTGGGTGGAGTTATAACAAGTACGAATGCTCTGATTGGCCGGAAAGAAAACGCGTGGCCACCAGCTTTGATATAGCCAAATTGCAGACTGAAAATTTGCTCTTCTCTTGCAGCAAATCGTCGAGTGTTCGAGCAAGGCGACTAATGCACCCCTGAGACGATTGCGAGAGCCATTATGTGCACTCTTGTTCACAGGCGCCTCTCCTAGTATGGAGAATCGCACCGAACACTGATAGTTAACGCTTGCAGGCGTTGCGGGCAACGACGTACGCGCTATTTCAGCCAAATAGCGTGTACCATGCCAATAATGTTAGCTAGGGAACAGTTTGGTGTCTCAGCTTCACTGAAGACGTAGGAAATGTGTCAGACAGGTGTTTGTTTAACAGTCGAGAGAGACTTAGAATAGATTCTCAGGTTCACAGCTCCCGCCGACGACGAAACGTTAACACACGCGCTCGCGCTACGCCAGCAGGTGATATTCAATTGACTCTCAGAACTGTGGTCGTCTCCGTCTACCTTTTTTTTTTTTTTTTTTTGTATATTCAACCATGACCTATAGTGAGTGCTTTATATCCTAAAGTTATTGAATTGTTTTTATTGTGGATTGGCAAGACAGTCAACCCACTATGCGAGGAAGCCGAAAGGCACGCGTTTTAGCTCACGCAGGCTGGCGTGAGGTCTGGAACAGGTCAAGGAAATGAGACTAACAAAAAAGGACGTAGCTGTGGAATACTTAACTTTAATCCATAAATGGTGAACATCGCTCTTGACGGTACATGTTTTACAGCATCAATAGTAACTGGTAATGGCGCCTTGCTAGGTCGTAGCAAATGACGTAGCTGAAGGCTATGCTAACTATAGTCTCGGCAAATGAGAGCGTATTTTGTCAGTGAACCGTCGCTAGCAAAGTCGTCTGTACAACTGGGACGAGTGCTAGGGAGTCTCTCTAGACCTGCCGTGTGGCGGCGCTCGGTCTGCAATCACTGATAGTGGCGACACGCGGGTCCGACGTATACTAACGGACCGCGGCCGATTTAAAGGCTACCACCTAGCAAGTGTGGTGTCTGGCGGTGACACCACAGTTTTAATTGTATACTTCTTTCTGATTGCTCTTTACCGACTCCATCCATTTATTGGTTATTTTAATGTGCATTTTTCTTAATTATCTCTGGGCCCAATTGTATTTCGTTTGTTTGTATTTTATCGACCCACAGAAATGGTCATCAACCATCTTACTATTAAAGAGCTTTAGACTAGCTAGGAATTCCGCTTCACAGTTGGGAACACCCAATATCAATATTTTGCCGTTCTGTACATATTATAATTGTGATGTCACCGCCAGACACCACACTTGCTAGGTGGTAGCATTTAAATCGGCCGCGGTTCGGTAGTATACGCCGGACCCGCGTGTCGCCACTGTCAGTGGTAGCAGAACGAGTGCCACCACACGGCAGGTCTAGAGAGACGTCCTGGCACTCGCCCAGTTGTACAGCAGACTTTGCTAGCGAAGCCACACTGCCAAATAATGTGGTGTCACCGCCAGACACCACGCTTGCTAGGTGGTAGCATTTAAATCGGCCGCGGTCCGGTAGTATACGCCGGACCCGCGTGTCGCCACTGTCAGTGATAGCAGACCGAGCGCCACCACACGGCAGGTCTAGAGAGACGTCCTGGCACTCGCCCAGTTGTAAAGCCGACGTAGCTAGCAAAGGTTCACTGACAAATAAGCTCTCATTGCCCGAGACGATAGTTAGCATAGCCTTCAGCTAAGTCATTTGCTACGACCTAGCAAGGCGCCATTATCCTTTGCTATTATTGCTATTATACTTCTGTATCATCAAGAGCGATGTTCTACAATTATGAATTAAAGTTAAGTATTCCAGAAGCTATGTACTATTTTTGGCTACTCTAATTCCTTGTAATGTTCCAGACCTCACGCCAGTCTGCGTGAGCGTAAACGCGTGCATTTCGGCTTCCTCGCATAGTGACTTGGCTGTCTTGCCAAGTCACAACAATAATTATGATATTATGAAGTCATACTTGGAGAACATATAAACCTGAATAACGAAAATCTAAAACTTTCATTTTTTACTAATCTATAGTTAGGCCTGAACCCATACACTAATTTCTGTTAGTGATAACGTTTCCTTTACAGGGAATGTAGTGGAACCGACTTGAGATCATTGTCTGATCACATCTCTGCCCGTACTGCTGCACTCTTCTGAACTCTGCATGTGTGAGTTGGTATCTTCCTACCTTTCACGCCGTAGGTTCAACACCAAATTTCTAAAACGCTCACAGAGCGTCCTCACGCAACTGTGGTAGGAAGATAGATCAGAATCAGTCTCACACATGTTAGAATTTGCTAAAGAGACTCCTTGCACTACACATGTTCGTTCTCTTCTGGAGCATTGCTTACCAGACAGGACTGACGAAGGACACTGCATCATGAGCGAATTAGTGTGCCAATCATTGAAACAAATACGCTTTTCGCTGCGACGAGATGTTATCACGAAATTTCAATCACCAACTTTCTGCACCGAATGCTGTTATATTTTTTTGATTCCCGTCTACTTAGGGAGCTAAAAATAAGAGAAAGTGACCTCGCACAGGACGATTTAGGCGTTCATTTTTGTCACGTGATGCCCGCATCTCGTGGTCGTGCGGTAGCGTTCTCGCTTCCCACGCCCGGGTCCCCGGGTTCGATTCCCGACGGGGTCAGGGATTTTCTCTGCCTCGTGATGGCTGGGTGTTGTGTGATGTCCTTAGGTTAGTTAGGTTTAAGTAGTTCTAAGTTCTAGGGGACTGATGACCATAGCTGTTAAGTCCCATAGTGCTCAGAGCCATTTTTTTGTCACGTGATATTCGAGAGGGAAATAGTCATGAAAGAATGTGAAAGATCTCTGTGAACCCACTGTCGAGCAATTAAGTGTGAAATACAGGGTAGCGATTTATAATTAGATGCAAACAACCTCCATTCCACAATAGCCTTTCTTTTGAAGGTATACCTACGTTTTTATTGATGTCTATGTCGGGCTTAAGAGAACTTTAAAGTTTACCTTGTATATGTCCCAAGTATATCTCTCTTAAATAATCATCCTGTATATTTCTTCCATATTTCAGAATTCTCCTCTCTGTTTAGGCTGCCTTGTCCTTTATCCTCGTTTCTTTAATTACCTTGCATGTGATATCTTTTGTGTTTTCCAAATATTTATGCTTGGCCTTGCATTTATGCACACTTTTCCTCTCCAGTCTTCACTACATCATCTCTACTCAATCATCATGTGTTGTATTCTTGCCCCCATATCAGTCGTTTTCTAATGCTCCCTTAGAGTGCTCAACAATCTCTGATTGTTTTGCCAGGTCAATTCTATACAATTTTCCACCTTTTTGTAATCTCCTTAGCTGTAGTCTGGAACTCGCAACTAGTTTGTTATGATCGGATTCCATACAAGTTCTTGGAAGTGTTTCCACTGTAAGCCCTAGTTTGTAAATTCCTGGCTTACCGTCATATCTTCCACCTAAAAATTTTAGTGTCTCCATATATCTTCCAACTACACAATCTTCTTTCACGTTTCATTAACCAAGAGTTCGCAATGATTAAATTGCGCTAATGCGTAATTCTACCGGACGTATTCCCTTTTACTCCTTTCTCTTAGGCGTGTTCTCCTACTATTTTCCTTTCTTCCTTTTCCCACTATCGAATTTCAGTGCCCGACTGCAGTTACATTTATGTGTAACTTAGCGTAGGAATCACTGATGCAATATACTAACATTATTTTTCACTGTGCTTTTAACGTCAAACATTTAATACACTAACTCATTTGTAAATTAATCAGACGTCTGAAGCTGTTTTATATATGGAAGAAGGGTTCTTTAAAGAATGAATTCATTGGTAAATGCCTAAACTTCCTACAGTACAACGACCACCTTAACCAGTTTTTTTGAAATCCTCACATACAGATATATCTCCACTGAAATGAAAATCACCTTCATAATGTCCCAATGTACCCTCCCTTCCTGTCAGCTCCATCCCTGACATAGACCTACCCATTAATGAAAGGTGAAGCGTCACCCACTACATTCGTCCCACTCTTTCATACCTCGACTCCACCTGCACAGCCGAGGAAATCACCCATTTCATCAGAACTGCACTCCTCAACAGCGTTCTCCTGAGCGCTGGATATATCCTCCAATAGATAACACTAACTGTCCAATTCGTGTCCGCAGCTCGTGGTCGTGCGGTAGCGTTCTCGCTTCCCACGCCCGGGTTCCCGGGTTCGATTCCCGGCGGCGTCAGGGATTTTCTCTGCCTCGTGATGACTGGGTGTTGTGTGATGTCCTTAGGTTAGTTAAGTTTAAGTAGTTCTAGGGGACTGATGACCATAGATGTTAAGTCCCATAGTGCTCAGAGCCATTTTTTTTTGTCCAATTCGTCTTCCATCACAACATCTAACACATTTACTCTAATATCCTATCTCCCTTAGCTATTACATGAATGCCTTTGCATATCTCACACTATCATTTTCTCTTTTGTTACGTATCTGTTGCAGCGAGGTCCAGGGCGCCTTGTCACGGTTCGAGCGGCTCCCCCGTCGGAGGTTCGAGTCCTCCCTCGGGCATGCGTGTGTGTGTGTGTGTGTGTGTGTGTGTGTGTGTGTGTGTGTGTGTGTGTGTGTGTGTGTATGTGCTTTTATTTCCTGCCCTATTCTCCATAATAACTCTTCATTTCGTACCTCGTTTTCCCACTGTAAATATAACTTCCTGCTATCATCACATTTTAAGTGCTTCGAGAGTCTCCTTTGTCGGTTATCAGGGGAACAATTTCTCTTCCATACAATGTTTGAGTCGAGAAATATACTTTCAGAACCATCTTCCTCAGTTCCACGACAATGATCGAGACACTTTCAAGTGACTCTGAAAAACACTTGTATTGCAGTAAGTTATTACATTATTATACAGGGTGGAGAAAAACTGTGTCCCGAAATTTTAACCATTGATAGCTGATGCCAGTAGGAACCAAAATTACTAATGTTGTGTAGGTCGGCAACGCACCGTTTTTAAACTACGGAAACTTGGCGCCACGCACTCCGATTGGCCGCGCGATTGCCCGGTTGCCGAATGCTGTGGACAACGCCAATATCAACTCAAGAAGCCCTCTTTGTTGCAGTGATCTTCAGCAACATGCCTGTCAGACCAAAGAGGAAGGCGTTGCACTTCCACAACCATATTCGTGAGTTATTGGTTACCGAGCTACCGCGACGATAAACCAGTCATGCATCAGCTGCCAACTTAGAGTTGCTGGCGTGGCCCCCATGTTCTTCAGACATTATACCTATGAGATTAAATCAAAGACACTGTTTTCACACCTGACCTTCGCCACAGCATCCTAGACTTACGAAGACGCATCAGGCCAGCAGTGACGGATGGATGCGGATAGTTTGGGGCGAGTGTGGGCTGAGCTGGACTATAAACTGGATGTGCGCCGTGTGACTAATGGTTCACACATTGGACATTTGTGAACGTGGCACAAAAGACTTCTTGAAAGCTGTTTCCATACATAGATGGAATGGCTATCACTAAACTTTCGTTACGTGAGAGAGTATGCATAAAATATGAGAGTTTGTAGAACAATGAAACTCTGTAAAAACACTTGTAAGGGCATGCAGAAGAGAAATAGCAATAGACCATTGAAACACAGTTTAGTTTTCACATGAGAGTAATTAGTGAACTGTGTATCAAATTTACGCTGCAGGCTACACATTGTGGCACCATCTCTATCCACGACAGCTTTTAGAACAGTGCTAGAGATACAGTTTCACAACTGTTCGCAGCTCTGTTCGAACGATGGGCTGTGGAATGTTCCGCTGCCATGGCACAGCTCGTGCACTACTTTGACGATTGCACACTGCATCCAGTATTCTCAACCATGGCAACACTAACTTCTTCACCAATTTGTGGCGCAATTGAATGTCGGCCAGCCGGCTGGTGTGGCCGTGCGGTTGTAGGCGCTTCAGTCTGGAACCGCGTGACCGCTGCGGTCGCAGGTTCGAATCCTGCCTCGGGAATGGATGTGTGTGATGTCCTTAGGTTAGTTAGGTTTAAGTAGTTCTAAGTCCTAGGGGACTGATGACCTCAGATGTTAAGTCCCATAGTGCTCAGAGCCATTTGAACCACTTTTGAATGTCGGCCTGTCCGAGGAGAATCTGCCCAATAGCCACTTAATTATGACTTTCGAATCATGTTCATCAACGTCAATGCGGGAAGAGGACTCTCCGCATCCCTTTCATGCCCCGATACTTGCGAAGAGCAGCAGCAATATTGCTGTTGTTTTGATAAAACAGCTTTATGAGTAAATCCCTGCTCACCTCGTCCAAAGCCATGTTCACTGTCTGCAACGGTAACGTCGTGGCGCCATAGATAGCATTCGCCGATGGCACCCCGCACGACTAAGTCATTCGGGTTGCCGCGAGCTGCATCCCTACGGAACAGATTCCGCGGGAACTCTCCGGAACTGCACGGCCAGAACAGCAGGTGGAGACAACAGCGCTCCAGCCAGACAACCAGGCAGCGTGCGTGACGGCCGTAGGCGTACTTGACTTACCTCACGTTTTCCTTTATCCACAGGGTCACTTGCTGAAAATAGGCTCATGTGGATTCTTCCACGTGGCAGCTATTTATGTCAGTGTGCAAGCATAGCAGAGCAGCTGCATCGCAGTGTGGAACCGGCCAAGAGATATCCACTACGCCTCGCGCTAGACTCCGCCACAATCTTCAAGGACAGCACGCCTCCTGCTCCTCCTCTGTCTGCGCTGTAAGTGTGAACGGCGACGTGCTACCTGGAACGCGGTATACTTTCTATTGTTTGTGTTCTTCACTGATAACATAATGCCAAGGCCTTACACTGTGTGTCTGTCCTTAGCTTGATAAGAAATTTTTCTAATCTGTTTACCGTTGATGCTCCTCCTGTCAAGTACCACTGTAAGATACTTTCACAGTGTTTTTCTCCCGCGACTTAAGCTGGATAGTGGACTTCGTTTACATACTGAAGAACTGAGGAACTTTGTTCATGCTAAACATAACTTTATTCAGATTCCAAGATTCGGTTAACCCTTTAAAAAGTGTTGTGGTTAATTCCACTTGTTAGTGGTTTATTTTCGGGATTCAGGAACTTTAAGTTTGTTTGTCACAGGAAAACTATCTTGTTTGTGCGCTTAAGGAAGAATTTTGTTTAATTTCAGACTTATTACAGAAATTACACCTCCATAATGAGCACTCTGTCGTCAGGCCACGAGTGGCCTACCGGGACCATCCGACCGCCGAGTCATCCTCAGTGGAGGATGCGGATAGGACGGGCGTGGGATCAGCACACAGCTCTCCCGGTCGTAAGATGGTATTCTTGACCGGAGCCGCTACTATTCGGTCGAGTAGCTCCTCAATTGGCATCACGAGGCTGAGTGCACCCCGAAAAATGGCAACAGTGCACGGCGGCCTCGATGGTCACCCATCCAAGTGCCGACCACGCCCGACAGCGCTTAACTTCGGTGATCGCACTGGAACCGGTGTATCCACTGCGGCAAGGCCGTTGCCATACCTCCATAATAAAGTAATTACTTTGCTAACGCTGTGTTAGAGAAATTAACTTGTGTTACTCTGACTACCTGCCTCTTTAGTGGAAATTTCCGTGGAAACGGATGTATCATGTAATGCATACTGATGTTGGTGTTTTAAACCTACGTCGCCGCACTAGTATCGGTGCCTAGTTGCAAGTCATGATACTAAAACTATTAACAACTAAAATCCTGCAGCGCACAGTCTGGACATCATTCTATAAAACTGTGTAGCCATACTGTGAATTGTTTTCCGTCTACATTGGCTCAAGTACTCGTACTTGGTATAACCACCGTATAGGCCGATCAGCCAGAACGTTGCGACCACTGATCTACTATCGATATAAGTCCGTCTAGCCGAAAGCAGCGTCACCAGGCAAAGAAGGCTGTTAATTAGACAAATGCATGGTGCATGTACTATGGGATCGTGCTGTCCGTGTGTAGATCTGGGAAAGCGAGCAATCTATCTGACCGAGAGCAGATTGTGACGTCCAGAGGCTCGGCACGAGCATTCCGGAAACTGAACGACTTATCGGGTATTCGAGGAGTGCTGTGGTAGGTGTCTTCAATACGTGGCGAAACCAAGGTGAAGCCAGGCGCAGACTACGTGGCACTGGACCACCACCCCTCATTACACACGTCGGTCTCGTAAGCTATGCACACTAGGAAAACAGCACAGGTGGCGAACTCTGGCGATTTACCATCAGACTTTCACGCTGGGCAGACTACAAGTGTGTCTGAACTAGAGTGCTGCAACGCTCAATGTTTGACCGGTCACCGCTCGCCTGTTGACGGGGGGACCGAGCCGCTAGTGTCCGGCGCCACACTAGTCGGTTCGGTCACGTACTCGCCCCAAGTCTGATGTCCGGATTCCGGACACGCGGATAACCGAGCATGACCGGTCACCGCTGACGTCTCACCTCGCTTCGCCCCGGCTCGCTGCACTGTACTTTACTGTACAAATCCAAAGCATCTCTCTCTCTCTCTCTCTCTCTCTCTCTCTCTCTCTCTCTCTCTCTGACACACACACACACACACACACACACACACACACACACACACACACAATGTATTTATCTCTGTCTCTCTCTTTTAATACAAAAGTAACGTTTCCAAGAGCGGGTGCGTAACACAGCTAAATTCATAGAGCACTTTCTTTTATAATATTTACTCCCGTCTTCCTAACGTCCGGGAATTTTGTTGTAAATAAAACATTGGTCACAAGAGACCAATCTGTGTTAATGTAATGTGTTGTAAGCGTCAAATAGTGCACCTGATTATGCGAATCAGTCCACATATCAACTGTCGCATCACATGTTTTATTAATAACTTCTGCAATAACAGAAGGCATTATGCTGTTTCGTATTACATCAGCTTGTTCTTTGACATGTCTGCTTATAGTAGAGGGATGTGGCATGACATCTGCCACGTTAACTTCTCCATAATGCGCACCTAGATGTATTAATGCTTGGCCTAGTTCTCTGAAACCTTCACTGCAAACAGCATTAAAAGGTCTCATATCTTCCGCACACACTGCAACACACTTTGCTGTAATACTGTTTTTTATTACTGCCTGTATCCATGAAGGAGCTGTGTCTTTGTGAGGTTTCTTGCAACTGTGTTTCTTTAAATGAGTGGTTCCCGATTGGAAACAAAATAATGTGGAGCAGTTTATGCACGATACGTACCCAGTAGACGCACTGTTTTCGTCTACAACCAACAAAAATGTGCTCCATACTTGGCTTTTTAGACCTTCCCGTCTCTTCAATGTATAAACATTGGTTTCAATCTTACGTCTTACTGCACTGGCTTCCTCGCACTGCATGATTACAGAGAGAGACACACCACAAATGAGAAACCCGTACTGGCTGCAGTCTCACACGGATGATGACACGTGTAATGTGTTTTAAGTTATGTGCTACGTATTCGCTCACGGCATCTATGCTCGGTCACAAGAACTAGTGCGGGTAGCCTATCCAGTTAGGGTGTGTTCGCCCCACCTCGTATTTTGTGCTCGCTTACTCGGTCATGCAGGACTCTAGTCTGAACACACAGGGCACCGAACACTCCTAACTATGAGCCTACGCTGACGACGACCCTTGCATGTGCCGATGTTAATACCACGACATCAGCAACGACAACCGAAATGTGCACATGACCATCGGCACTGGACGTTTGCGCAGTGGCAGAGCGTTGCATGGTCTGATGAATTCCGATACCTACTTCACCATGCTGGTGGGAGGGCACGTATACGTCGTCTTCCACGGGAACAGCTCCTTGACACCTGTGCTGCAGGACGGAGAGAAGCTGGCGGTGGCTCCATTATGCTTTGGGGAACATTCAAGTGGACATCCATGGTCCACTGGAGCTCATGCAAGATACAATGGCGGCCAAGGAGTATCGTACACTGGTTGCAGACCACGTACACCCCTTCATGACGACCACGTTTCCAGACAGCAGTGGCATTTTCAGCAAGATAATGCGCCATGTCATAAGGCCAGGAGTGTGATGGAGTTGTTCGAGGAACGCAGTGGCGAGTTCAAACTGATGTGCTGGCCCCCCAAACTCGCCAGATCTGAACCTGATCGAACACATCTGAGATGCGACCGAACGTAGCGTCAGAACTCATCGCCCCCTCCCCGGAATTTATGGGAATTAGGTTCCTTGTGGGTTCAGATGTGGCGCCAGCTGCTTCTAGCGACCTACCAAGACCTCACTGCTTCCGTGCCACGACGCGTCACCGCTGTTAGGTGGACATACCGGTTATTAGATGGGTGGTCATGATGTTCTGGGTGATCAGTGCATAATCATATAGTAATTATCGTCAAAACAAACGTTTTTCACAATCACTTTAAAGTGTCTAGAACATTTACAATAACTCTGTATTTAATACCAGTGAAAGCGTTTTGTCGAAGAAAGCTTTCTGACACACACAGTGGTTACGGTTACTACAAGCCACACCACAAGTTGGGAAATGGGGCCAAATTTCTAGTAGTTTACTGTTAAGTTGAGGTTTTCACAAACGTTTTATTCGTATCTTACAGAAACTAGCAGTACGGCAATAAACAGCCTTTTAAACATGCCGCTAACGGCAATCAAGTAATTTATAGCAATACGCCAATTTGAAATAAAATTTTTAAAAACACAGAAGCTAGCAGTACGGCAATAAACAACCTTTTAAAACACGCCGCTAACGGCAATCAAAGTAATTTATATCAATACAACAGTTAAAAATTATTTAAAAAAAAAAAACACAGAAGCTAGCAGTACGGCAATAAACTACCTTTTAAAACACGCCGCTAACGCCAATCAAAGTAATTTATAGCAATACAACAATTTTAAAAAATTTAAAGAACATTAGTAAACAGGCTACTAAAGTAAATACAGAACTTTGTCAATAAAGTACGGTGAGGTAGTGAAGCTACCAACACCGCCATTTAAAAAATTAAACAGGTCTCAGCTAACACACGATTAATGGCAATAAAAGGAATTTACAAACTTGGAGGAATTAAAAAAAAAAATTAAGCAAAAGTGTGGTGTTACCGCCAGACACCACACTTGCTAGGTGGTAGCCTTTAAATCGGCCGCGGTCCGTTAGTACACGCCGGACCCGCGTGTCGCCACTATCAGTGATTGCAGACCGAGCGCCGCCACATGGCAGGTCTACAGAGACTTCCTAGCACTCGCCCCAGTTGTACAACCGACTTTGCTAGCCATGGTTCACGGACAAAATACGCTCTCAGTTGCCGAGACGATAGTTTAGCATAGCTACGTCATTTGCTACGACCTAGCAAGGCGCCATTATCAGTTACTATTGATATGGAATCATGTACCGTCAAGACCGACGTTCACCATTAACGGATTAAAGTTAAGTATTCCACCAGCTACGTCCGTTTTTCTAAATTCTAATTTCCTTGTCCTGTTCCAGACCTCACGCCAGCCTACGTGAGCTAAAACGCGTGCGTTTCGGCCTCCTTCTAGTAACACGGTGTTGGCTCTCCTGCCAACCAAAACAAAAAGTATCCTGGAATATCATTAGAACATAACAAATATGACGGACCCGTGTAAGGCGGCAACAAATCACCCACTCAGGGATGCTCAGGCGAGACAGAATTGGTTTATTCTTAAACTGCATTCAATGCTAATTATTCTATCCACACAATGCAAAATTCTTCTAAATCTTTATTGCTGCGGGGTAGAATGGTCATATCGTATGTGACCTTTAGCGCAATGTCTGTCCTTTGCACTTTCGTGATGTTCTGAAACTGATCCTTAATGTCCTGGATACTGGTACTACGACAAAATCGACTCCGAGCTGATCGTACACTTTTACAAATCTAGGAATCGTAATGACAACAAGAACCGAGTAGCTTCACATTTCCTTCCACTATTTAAGCCGTAAAACATACATGTACATATAACCGAGCAAGTGATTTTTATGGCTCAAAGGCTGGTTACGACTGCGAGAGACAGTTTATCACTGACTCGTGAAATGCAGACTCTGTGGATATAATGTGGAACATGAAGGTACCTTTACACTGAAAACGAACTCCAACAAACTCGGTTGACAGCTGTTTTCAACTCGAAGTTTGACTTGTTTTCAACTGTTGTCAACAGTTGTTTGAAGTCGCGACACTGAACAACTAGTTGAGGGAAGTTTTTCGTCTCGAGTTTGTAGTTTATGGTCAGTGAGCGAAACCACGGCAGAGTTGTGTGACTTGCGGATGCGCATTTGCCGCGTCGTCTGCTGTGTTTCTTTCTTCGTCTGCTGTGTTTCTTTCGACAATGACAACTCACGAGTCGTCAACAGGTCCAACAATTCAGCTTTTTTAGAGATTGAAAGGAGGAAACCTCTGTAGGATCCTTCTGATTCTGCACATAAAGGAAAGACTTGTTGAAAGAATTTTCGGATAAAATTGGTTTACCGCTTGTGGAGTGTGAAAGGAAATGGACAAATACGAAAATACAATCCAATCGTGAGCATTCTAAAATGGTCAAAACTAAAGGTGGGTCTGGGGCAACTGAGATTTACATTTCGAAATGGATATTTTACGAGCATGTGGAGTACTTGGAAGGCATGAACAAGCCAGAGAGAAAAATATTTACAATCGTTAGTAAAATGTTATTCACTTGCGTAACTGAAACTGTAAGACTTCTGGTCGGAAATTTTGTAACTACAACTGTATTTTCTCTTGAAATTTAGTTACTTCTCTTGTCATATCATTTTGTCAAAATCTGATACAAAGTAGTTTGTAAATTAATGGCTTACATTGTTAATAACTAAAGCTATAAGGGTTTTATTGAGAAATTTTTAATCACATTTGTCTTTTCACTCGATACTTATTTATTCTTGCCGATACAAAGTAGAGTGCAAATTCATCGCTTACACTCTTTGCGGTTCTTCTTGGGTTGCCTCCCTTCTCTGACCACATTTATTTTGCTGATTTTGCTGGGAGATCCTCCAACTGCCATCCCAAACCTGCTTGTTCCTGGATCAAATGGCTCTGAGCACTATGGGACTTAACTTCTAAGGCATCACTCCCCTAGAACTTAGAACTACTTAAACCTAACTAACCTAAGGACATCACACACATCCATGCCCGAGGCAGGATTCGAACCTGCGACCGTAGCGGTCGCGCAGTTCCAGACTCCGTTTCTGGATCTTCCACATAAAAACTGCCAGGTGGTGAGTAAACTGTGGCACTTTCTTTATTTCTTATAAGAAAACTGTGCAAAGACAGAGTTGCAAAAGTCACTAATGTTGCTTTTTCAGGACTTGCGCATAGTTATTGTAACACACAGAAAAACTGCTTAAAGTATTCCAAAAAAAGTGTCCACTATTCTTCTAGCGCGAGATGTTCGGGAATTAGACATTGTTTCCTGGCTGCCTTTCTCTTGTCGTCATGCCTGTGGTGTCGTCATGTACTCTGAAAGAGCGAAAGCATCATCTCCCACCATAACAAATGACAAATCTTCACAGTCACAATCCATTTCCATTGCTTTTCACTAACAAAAAATAAAAACACCGAACGTGTGTTTAGAAGAATCTGAGACTGCTGACAATATTTTTCAACAGTTGTAAGTTTCTTAAACTCACAACAGTCGCAAAGCCAAACTTAAAACAGTTGTATGTTTTTGTTTGTTGGAGCTGGTTTTCGGTATGAAGGTACCTTAACGTGTACAATGGGCTGACTACTTTCGATTGAGAACTGCGGAGAGTAGAATCGCAGTCGAACTGTAATTAGCGCCGTTCTTGTAAGCTGGCATCTTTAACACAGAATGCAATTTGATTAATTGTGATAACATTTCATGACTCATAAGAGGTGTTGTATAGTGGAACGTAGCTAAGAAAATCATTTATGGAAAAATGTAATTTCACGAATGGAAAAGGTACATTCAATTCTTTGGTTATTTTATCTTCCTTTTTTGTGGCTGGGAACATTATTCGGTGGGTCGTAACTCGTAAGCAACATTGTATCCTGCGAAATGCAGTAGATCCGACACCACGATGGTTTATGCTCCATTTTAAGAGATTAAATTTTGGACTTTATCGAAATTGATACACAACTTGGATACTGCTTCCAAAAAATGGTTCAAATGGCTCTGAGCACTATGGGACTTAACTTCTGAGGTTATCAGTCCCCTAGAACTTAGAACTACTTAAACCTAACTAACCTAATGACAGCACACAACACCCAGTCATCACGAGGCAGAGAAAATCCCTGACCCCGCCGGGAATCGAACCGGGGAACCCGGGCGTGGGAAGCGAGAACGCTACCGCACGATCACGAGCTGCGGACGATAAGAAATTTCAGAGCCGACGATCACCGGAATTCTACGAAGCCACAGAGATTTGTCTGAGTTAGTGCAGAACCTCGATGAATGGCTGAACACAAAGCGACGCCATTCAGCAGTAGTTCATGTGACACAACGCCTCTTCAAACGCAGCCGTGTGGTGTTAACGGCAGCCTGCGCATGGAACGATAATTCCCCCGTCCGGCTGTTTGATGGTCTGTGACAACTGGCGCGGGGTGACACAAGAATGTTGCAGAGAGTCCGTTACTTGTTCTCCGATCACGGGCGAAAATGTGAAGGGGTTACGAGGTGTTTGGTGCACCTCCTTGTGGTGGTGAGACATAGTCAAATGGCTCTGAGCACCATGCGACTTAACTTCTGAGGTCATCAGTCGCCTAGAACTTAGGACTAATTAAACCTAACTAACCTAAGGACATCACACACATCCATGCCCGGTCGCTCGGTTCCAGACTGTAGCGCCTAGAACCGCACGGCCACTACGGCCGGCGAGACGTAATCGATCGTGCCTTTGGTGACGGGCATGCCTGCTCTTACATTCCCATACAGTCCAACATCGGGGCACTGCCACGTTCTTAATGCCCCAGAATTCTCGACATTGCACGATTCGAGCGGCCAGCCAAATGACGACCCACTATAAGGCCCTTTGAACTCCGTCACTCGCTGATAACGCTGCCTCAGAAGAGTGCTTCACGGTGTCGACTAAACATCTGACGCTGTTAACGCCCCTTATCTACATCTACATAGATATTCCGCAAATCACACTTAAGTACCTGGCAGAGGATTCATCGAACCACCTTCACAATTCTATATTATTCCGATCTCGTAAAGCGCGCGGAAAGAATGAACACCTGTATCTTTGCGTACGAGCTCTCATTGCCTTTATTTTATCTTGGTGATCGTTCCTCCCTATGTAGGTCGGTGTCAACAAAATATTTTCGCGTTCGGAAGAGAAAGTTGGTGATCGGAATTTCGTGAGAAAATTCCGTCGCAACGAAAAACGCCTTTCTTTTAATGATTTCCAGCCCAAATCCTGTATCATTTCTGCGACACTCTCTCCCATATTTCGCGGTAGTACATAATGTGCTGCCTTTCTTTGAACTTTTTCGATGTACACCGTCAGTCCTATATGGTAAGGATCCCGCACCGGCAGCAGTATTCTAAAAGAGGACGGACAAGCGTAGTGTAGGCAGTCTCCTTAGTAGGTCTGTTACATTTTCTAAATATCCTGCCAATGAAACGCAATCTTTGGTTAGCCTTCCCCACAACATTTTCTATGTGTTCCTTCCAATTTAAGTTGTTCGTTACTGTAATACCTAGGTATTTAGTTGAATTTACTGCTTTTAGATTAGACTGATTTATCGTGTAACCGAAGTTTAACGAGTTCCTTTTAGCACTCATGTGGATGACCTCACACTTTTCGTTATTTAGGGTCAATTGCCACTTTTCGCACCATTCATATATCTTTTCTAAATCGTTTTGCAGTTTGTTTTGATCTTCTGATGACTTCATTAGTCGATAAACGACAGCGGCCGGCCGCGGCGGTCTCGCGGTTCTAGGCGCTCAGTCCGGAACCGCGCGACTGCTACGGTCGCAGGTTCGAAACCTGCCTCGGGCATGGATGTGTGTGATGTCCTTACGTTAGTTAGGTTTAAGTAGTTCTAAGTTCTAGGGGACTGATGACCACAGATGTTAAGTCCCGTAGTGCTCAGAGCCATTTGAACGACAGCGACATCTGCAAACAATCAAAGACGGCTGCTCAGAATGTCTTCAAAAAAGCCTGTTAACAACTATAAACGTGAAGAATAGTCTGGTAGCCGTTACACATGTCTCGGAGAATTGTAACGCTAACCATTTACAGGGCCGCCGATGGTGCGCACGAGCGCGATCCTACACTGACATCCCACTATGTCTTCTGCATGCTTTTCTTTCAGCAGACAGTGTACTTGTAATTTCTTGCAAGAGATGCCCGTAGGTCTCACGTTTTTCAAGAATATTCAAGAATTATTTCCTAGTGTGGTGTGCAAAACTTCATTATTTGTATCTATTAGTCCTATGGACAGTCTAGTTGCAATTAAACGATCACCAGATCCTATTTGCTTGTTACGTAGTGCAAGACACATTCACAGGATCTGACGACATGAAAAAAGAGTTTGACGATGTAAAATGATGCAAGATGTTTGAAATGCTGAGAAAAATACAGCTGAGCTACAGGGAAAGATGGGTAATATATAATATGAGTAAGAACCAAGAGGCAACAATAAGAGCTCGAGACGAAAAACGAAGTGCTCGTATTAAAAAGGAACATCGAAGAAGCAATGACGTAAACAAAAGAAAGATTCAAGCGCAGGATTAAAATTCTAGGTGAAAGGATATCAATGATAAAACTCGCTGATGACATTGCTTTCCTGAATGAAAGTGAAGAAGACTTACAGGATCTGTTAAATGTGGCATTATGAATTGTATTAACAGAATCTTCCGTCGGTTCTGTTGTGAATTGGCAGGAGCCAATCCGCGGGGTTTGGAGGAAGCCGAAAGGCACACGTTAAGCTCACGCAGGCTGGCGTGAGGTCTGGAACACGACAAGTAATGGATACTAGCAAATAAAGTACGTAGCTTCTGGAATACTTAACTTTAATCCATAATTGGTGAACATCGCACTTGATGGTACATGCATCACAAGATAAATAGCAAATGATAATGGCGCCTTGCTAGGTCGTAGCAAATGACGTAGCTGAAGGCTATGCTAAACTATCGTCTCGGCTAATGAGAGCGTATTTTGTCAGTGAACCATTGCTAGCAAAGTCGGCTGTACAACTGGGGCGAGTGCTAGGAAGTCTCTCTAGACCTGCCGTGTGGCGGCGCTCGGTCTGCAATCACTGATAGTGGCGACACGCGGGTCCGACGTATACTAACGGACCGCGGCCGATTTAAAGGCTACCACCTACCAAGTGTGGTGTCTGGCGGTGACACCACAGGTTCTTGGTAGAACAACATTATAACAAATGAAAAGCACCAGTTTGCTTTTGTTCTACAATATTACTTTTATTGTTAACCGGTTTTCGGCTTACAAGGCCATCTTTAGACATTTACTATTATCACTCAGTAAATGTCGAAAGATGGCCTTGTAAGCCGACAACCGGTTAACAATAAAAGTAAAATTGTAGAACAAAAGTAAACTGGTGCTTTTCATTTATCATTATGAATTACCTCGAAGAGAACGGTCTTTTGAAACATAGGTCCCGGCGGAGGTTCAAGTCCTCCCTTGGACATGGGTGTGTATGTTTGTCCTTAGGATGATTTAGGATAAGTAGTGTGTAAGCTTAGGGACTGATGACCTTAGCAGTTAAGTCCCATAAGATTTCACACACATTTGAACTTTTTTTTTTTAAACATAGGTAACACAGATTTCGGAAACATTGTTCTTTTGAAACACAAGTAGCTCATTACTTACACAAAGTGCTGAGTGCTGTCAACAAGAGATTGCAAATAGATTCCTCATTTCTAGATTTACAAAAGGCTTTTGACACCGATAGCGGCTTACAAACATATTGGGTACTTACGGAACGCCGTCGCAGTTATGCGACTGGATTCCTCGTTTCCTATCTCGGAGATCACAGTTTACAGTAACTGAAGGAAAGCCATCGAGTAAAACAGAAGTGATTTCTGGCGTTCCCCAAGATGGTGTTATCGGCTCTCTGCTGTTCCTTATCTATATAAACGATTTAGGACACAACTTGAGCCGCCGTCTTCGTTGTTTGCAGATGACGCTGTCGTTTACCGCCAGTAAAGTCATCATAAGATCAAAACACATTACAAAATGACTCAGAAAAAGATACCTGTATGGTGCGAAAATTGACTATCGGCCATAAATAATGAAAAGTGTGAGGTCATCCAAATGAGTGCGAAAAGCAGTCCGTTAAACTTCGGTTAAATCAATCAAATGTAAAGGCCGCAAATTAAATTAAATGCCTAGGAATTATTTAAATTGCAAAGAACATATAGAAAGTGCTGTGAGGAAGGAGAACCAAGGACTACGTTTCATTGGCAAAACACTTAGAAGATGCAACAGATATACTAAAGAGATTGCATATGCTACGCTTGAACGTCCTATTTTAGAGTAATGCTGCGCGGTCTGGGGTCCATACCATATAGGGTTAACGGAATATATCGAGAAAGAACAAAGAACAGCAAGACGTTTTGTATTATCGCGAAATGGGGTAGGGAGTGTGACGGATATGATTCAGGATTTTGGGTGGACATCATTAAAACAAAGGCGTTTCTCGTTGCGGAGGGATCTTCTCACAAAATTTCAATCGCAGACTTTCTCCTCCAAAGGCGAAAATATTTTGTTGATGCCGACCTACATAAGGAGAAACGATCATCATAATAAAATAGGGAAAATCAGAGCTCGAACGGAAAGATATAGATGTTCGTTTTTCCCTCGCTCTGTTCGAGATTGGAATAATAGAGAATTACTGTGAAGTTGGTTCGATGAACCTTGCACCGGGCACTGTAGTGTCATTAATAGAGTTACCATGTAGATGTAGATGTAGAATGAACAGTCTCATGAGACAGAATATGGATTGAGAGTAAATCGAAGAAAGACAAAAGTAATGAGAAGAACAGCGAGAAACTTAACATCAGAATTGTGGATCACGAAGCAGACGAAGTCAAGGAATTCTGTTATCTACGCAGCAGAATAACCCATGACAGATGGATCAAGGAGGACATCAAAAGCAGACTAGCACTGGCGAAAATTGCGTTGCTTGTCAAGAGAAGTCTACTAGTATGGGCCTCAATTTGATGAAGAAATTTCTGAGAATGTATGTTTAGAGCACAGCCTTGTATGCAAGTGAATGTGGACTGACGAAAAACCGTAGCAGGACAATCGAAGCATTTGAGGTGTGGTGCTACAGACGAATGTTGAGAATTAGGTGGACTGACAAAGGCCGGCCGCGGTGGCCGTGCGGTTCTGGCGCTGCAGTCCGGAACCGCGGGGCTGCTACGGTCGCAGGTTCGAATCCTGCCTCGGGCATGGATGTGTGTGATGTCCTTAGGTTAGTTAGGTTTAAGTAGTTCTAAGTTCTAGGGGACTTATGACCTAAGATGTTGAGTCCCATAGTGCTCAGAGCCATTTGAACCATTTTTGAACTGATAAAGTAAGGAAGTTCTCCCCAGAATCGGCAAGGGAAGGAATATATGGAAAACACTGACAAGAAGGGACAGGATGATAGCGCATCTGTTAAGACGTCGGGCAGTAACTTCCGTGGCAATAGAGGGAGCTGTAGAGGGTAAACGCTGTAGAGGGAGAAAAAATTAGAGTACATCCAGCAAATAATTGAGAATGTAGGTTGCAAGTGCTACTCTTGGATGAAAAGGCTGGCACGGGAGAAGAATTTGTGGCGGGTCGCATCAAACCAGACAGAAGACAGGCTACGAACAAAGGTGCAGCATTTTGTTTCAGGTGGATGACGAAAGTTCTCACGCGATTGCTTACATATTGCCAGGAACAATCACTGCATTTAATTTTATCGTCACTTGATGGACTCCATTTAGATTTCGTTTGTTGTTTACACAGTGCTTTATTTTAATATAATGAGTTTTACTTGAAAGGAGACCTAGTCTTAACGTTTTAATAATTTCGCGTCCACATCTTCAGCAGAAGATGTACTTGCGGCTACTTGTTTCAAAAAGTCATTTCATTTCCGTTTTTTTCTTCTCACTTAACGGCAATGTAAGTAATCTGTTGTTCAACGAGCGGGAGCATACGCTTATATATATACAATGCGTTCCGTGATTTATAATTTTTAAATAGGTCAGTGCAGGTGGGTTTCCTTTAACCTGCCATCCTCTTTAGCGACCGTTACTTGTATGTCAAGAAAATTAACGACCCACTTACTTCCACGCTCGTCAGTGAAATTTGTTTAGCGGTGAAAGGCACGAAGCTGGGCAGCAGCGCCATTAATCTCACTTGCGTTTCCTTTCAAAAAGAAATCGAATAATCGACATATCTGTAACAGTATCTTATCAACGGGTTTTCAGAAAGGAATTTCTGCGCCAAGTGTATCATACAAATGTTAACAATGATTCCAGCGAGAGCGTTCTCCATCGCTAAACCTTCAGCCTGATGGAAAATTTTGCCATTGACAGCAGAGTAATTAAAAGCGTACGTTAGTTGTAACAGTTACGTTATGAAAGCATGACACTATGTCAATTGGAGATAAATCCGCTAGCACAAGCACAGTTTTATTATTCAATTTTTTCTTTTATTACAGTCTATTGTCGCAATTGCCTCTACAATGATAGTTGATTTCTTTCATATTCTGCACACTGTAACGGAACATCTCCTCTAGCATTACTTTTCATCAACAGTAGTTGTCGATACCAGTACTATGTTTCGGATTTTGTACAGGTCAATATTATCTCAGTTTCTTTTCTGAAAACTTTCATATAATTTTATACACAGTATATTATATTTCAAGCTATAATTTATGAAAATGAATTACTTTATAAAATATTTTAGTCACGATGTTATAATCGATAAGTACTAGTTCTGAATGTAAAGTTAAAATACTACTTTTTAAAAATTTGAAATTACGAACTACTGACACACAGAAAATGTGTGTTATTGATTACGCAATACTGTACTGGCTACTACGTTTATTTTTGGATTCGTTTATGAAATAATAATCCATAGTAATAATGTAACAGAAACTAGTAGAAATTCATTTGTAAAGAAAAATTCTAATCTCTTTCGAATGTGTTTATTTTCGCAGAGCGTGAGAGTTGTAAGCATGCCTCTGATGTGATCGGACGTATTTTTGTATCTACATCTACAGCTACATCTACATCCATACTCCGCAAGCCACCTGACGGTGTGTGGCGGAGGGTGCTTTGAGTACCTCTTCCTTCTATTCCAGTCTTGTATTGTTCGTGGAAAGAAAGATTGTCGGTATGCCTCTGTGTGGGCTCTGATTTTATGCTCACGGTCTCTTCGCGAGACATACGTAGGAGGGAGCAATATACTGCTTGACTCTTCGGTGAAGGTATGATCTCGAAACCTCAACAAAAGCCCGTACCCAGCTGCTGAGCGTCTCTCCTGCAGAGTCTTCCACTGGAGTTTATCTATCATCTCCGTAACGCTTTCGCGATTACTAAATGATCCTGTAACGAAGCGCGCTGCTCTCCGTTGGATCTTCTCTATCTCTTCTATCAACCCTATTTGGTACGGATCCCACACTGGTGAGCAATATTCAAGCAGTGGGCGAACAAGTGTTCTGTAGCCTACTTCCTTTTTCGTTTGTACGAACCATCTAATTTCGGCTTTCTTAACGTGAAAAATCGAAAGAATGTATGATATACTAAAATGTGAGAAAATATATTAATGTAAAAACAAAAATTCTGTAAGAACACTCCTAAAATTCATTTAAATGAGTCCAACCCCCAAGGCCTAAAATGTGGCATTTTCAGCTTCAGGAATCAGACCGCTAGACAAGAAGAACTGGAGACAACTCTGCATGAAAAGCTAAGAAAACTAGAAAGTTTATTGTAATCTTCGCTGTTCTCAAATCTTCATAAAAGACTAATGTGGACAATAGATGGAATTAGGAAGGAGGGTGGAGATTACAACATCTTCAGATTCATTGTAGTTGCAGACCAACCCATCATTTTTGTGTGCTGTGTGCTGCCTCCATAAGCAACTGACCTTCAGAAAATGAACGAAACAGGTTATAATTGTAAAGCAAATACAACAAGTCACTGTAATAGAAACACACTACTGGCCATTAAAATTTCTACACCACGAAGATGACGTACTATAGACGCGAAATTTAACCGACAGGAAGAAGATGCTGTGATATGCAAATGATTAGCTTTTCAGAGCATTCACACAAGGTTGGCGCCGGTGGCGACACCTACAACGTCCTGACTTGAGGAAAGTTTCCAACCAATTTCTCATACACAAACAGCAGTTGACCGGCGTTGCCTGCTGAAACGTTGTTGTGATGCTTCGTGTAAGGAGGAGAAATGCGTACCATCACGTTTCCGACTTTGATAAAGGTCGGATTCTAGCCTATCGCGATTGCGGTTTAGCGTATCGCGACATTGCAGCTCGCGTTGGTCGAGATCCAATGACTGTTAGCAGAAAATGAAATCGGTGGGTTCAGGAGGGTAATACGGAAAGCCCATTGCTACACCACGAAGATGAAGTGCTACAGACGCGAAATTTAACCGACAGGAAGAAGATGCTGTGATATGTAAATGATTAGCTTTTCAGAGCATTCACACAAGGTTGGCGCAGAACATGGAATCGGTGGATTCAGGAGGGTAATACGGAACGGCGTGCTGGATCCCAACGGCCTCGTATCACTAGCAGTCGAGATGACAGGCATCTTATCCGCATGGCTGTAACGGATCATGCAGCCACGTCTCGATCAACGGATGAGGACGTTTGCAAGACAACACCCATTTGTTTGCAAGACAACACCCATCTGCACGAACAGTTCGACGACGTTTGCACCAGCATGGACTATCAGCTCGGAGACCATGCTGCGGTTGCCCTTGACGCTGCATGACAGACAGGAACGCCTGCGATGGCGTACTCAACGACGAACCTGGGTGCACGAATGGCAAAACGTCATTTTTTCGGATGATTCCAGGTTCTGTTTACAGCATCATCATGGTCGCATTCGTGTTTGGCGACATCGCGGTGAACGCACATCGGAAGCGTGTATTCGTCATCGCCATACTGGCGTATCACCCGGAGTGATGGTATGGGGTGCCATTGCTTACACATCTCGGTCAGCTCTTGTTTGCGTTAACGGCACTTTGAACAGTGGACGTTACGTTTCAGATGTGTTACGACTCGTGGCTGTACGCTTCATCCGATCCCTGCAAAACCCTACATTTCAGCAGGATAATGCACGACCGCATGTTGCACGTCCTGTACGGGCCTTTCTGGATATAGAAAATGTTCGACTGCTGTCCTGGGCAGCACATTCTCCAGATCTCTCACCAACTAAAAAAAGGTCTAGTCAATGGTGGCCGAGCAACTTGCCCATCACAATACTCCAGTAACTACTTTTGATGAACTGTGGTATCGTGTTGAAGCTGCATGGGCACCTGTACGTGTACACGGCATCCAACCTCTGTTTAACTAAATGTCGAGGAGTATCAAGGCCGTTATTAGGCCAGAGGTGGTTGTTCTGGGTACTGATTTCTCAGGATCTATGCACCCAAACTGCGTGAAAATGTAATCACATGTCAGTTCTAGTATAATATATTTGTCCAATGAATACCCGTTTATCATCTGCATATCTTGTTGGTGTAGCAATTTTAATGGCCAGTAGAGTATTATAATAAAGATCCAATCAGCTCTGCCTTTCCAGCTGCGCGTCGGTAACTGGTTCTTAATTAAGCTCAAGAATTCACGAATGGGCGTAGTCACATACAGTTTCACTAAGCCAGGTGAGGCAAATGCCGCACATGGGGGAATATCGATATTTTTCGACCTTATCATCAGAATCATAGAGGTTCTTGATACTGAATTTCTTCTCGAATGTAAATAAAATTTTAAGCTTCTGTGGTAAGAAATTGTTAGCGGGTGAATTCTCAGTCCGTTTCGTGTCCGAAGTTAGTATGTTAGCCTCGTCTTTCCTACAGGCCCACATAGAGCCAGGACTTGGGCGGGGACAAGATATGTGACTGGGACCCATCTAAAAAACAGCAACCCAATTTTCTCGGTATTTTAAAGAAGGTGTGACATGATTTAAATATAACAGAATTCGGGGAATATTGGAGAGAGACAAAAAAGAGTCATTGAGATAGAATACGGTATAAATGTAATTTATTATTAAACTCTGAACATATCATTACAAATGCAGTCTACCCATGCACGAGAGTGTGCAGTATCTATATGTTCGAAAAATGTGCGTGCGAAAATGCAATTTTTCAGCCGCTCGTATCTCGGGTTATATTGATCACAGAAATAAGGGGTCAACTTTCTTGTACAGCCCTCGGCTTAGCGACATTTTCAATACAAATCGGAAGAACTGGAATGCTGCAGCTATCCTACAGAACTGTACAGGACCAAAATTTAAACATTACACACTTTGTCCAGCCCAGGCAAATTGAGCAAATCGGTTGGTTCCTTTGTATTTGGCGTGGTCTGGAGTGGTATTAAGGTGGCTTATAAAAGCACCATTTGTTCATGTGCGGTTTTTTTTTGTATGAAAAGTACGAATTATGAGGATGGCCACTTCTGCAGATTCTTTTCATGGCAGATCGTCGAAAATTTTACCATGTGTTCACAAAATAATTTTCTGTGGGAACGTCGAAACTTCGTTCGATATAATTATCCGTTACAAAGATCCAGAGGTTCATATTTGTCGTACTTATGCAGTAAAAAATGCACATAATGAGCAGTCTGAAGCGTAAATGTAATTTCATCTGACGTTGTGGACACGTGGCAAGGTTCTAGAGTCGTCGAAGAGTTCTCAGGTCAGCAAACTGTGTTTTCAGTCAACATTTTTTCACCTCACTGTATAATGGGCACTTCACGCTGAAACTTTCCCGTCTCCTCTATATCACGCAACCTTCCCTTCTGCAATAAGCTATGAAACCTTCCCTTAGGATTTCTATCTCCTGCTTAATAATAACAAATGAAATCTTCCCTTTGAAATTAATTCTCTTTTTCAATCTTCGCAAACAAATTTAAATGCCGCTTATTAAAAGTGATTTGCTGATTATTTCGACGAAACATAGAATGTGTCGCCGTCGTGTCCCTCAGTCGTTACCTGCAATAACCTAAAACTGTTGCTTACCTTTTTTGCTGTTACTGGATCGCCATCTGACTGCTACATCGAACTGCGACATGAATATACTTACTCTGTTTTACTATAATCTATTAGCTGCTGGTGGGCTGTCATAATAAGTGGCTGTATTTATTACCAAAGCTGAAGTTATTCTTTAATAGCAAAGCTGACGTTATTCTTTAAGTAATTTGACTGAAGTTACGTAATTCATAGTTAAACTTTTTCTTGACAACAATAAAATTTTGCAAAGTTTTACGTTGGTGGTTTTTGGGATGAATTATAATCAGTAATGCAATATTGCTAGCAAAAATTAGTTATATTCTGAAAACGATTCTTCAGATATTTACTGTTGGTAATGAAATGATTTTACAAACATTCAAATGGGACTTACTTTTTACAATAATCTTACAACTAGCACTGCGAAAACATACCTTCAGTAGACCGAGCGAGGTGGCGCAGTGGTTAGCACACTGGACTCGCATTCGGGAGGACGACGGTTCAATCCCGTCTCCGGCCATCCTGATTTAGGTTTTCCGTGATTTCCCTAAATCGCTTCAGGCAAATGCCGGGATGGTTCCTTTGAAAGGGCACGGCCGATTTCCTTCCCCATCCTTCCCTCACCCGAGCTTGCGCTCCGTCTCTAATGACCTCGTTGTCGACGGGACGTTAAACACTAATCTCCTCCTCCTCCCTTCAGTAGTCTTGAATTTCTCAACAACAAAAAATTCAATGATATTAGTTCCTCTTATGATAATAGTTAGCTGAAGTCTCTGTAGATCCGTTTATAATCTCTTGCAAATCATAGCTGGTGGCTGGCAGGCACACCGCTCCTCTCAACCTCTCGCTTCAGACCTGCTACCGACTCGCTTCACATCTCGCTTTCTACTGACTTCCTACGAACGATAAAGTGCGGTCTCTCCCGCCAACAGTGCTTTCTGGTGCAGACAATCCCTGCTACCACAACAAAATGTATCAATGCGCGGTCTTTACTGCTCTTTCTTTAAATTGTATCCATACGCGGTCTCTCCCGCCCTTTTTAAAATTATATCAATGTGCTGTCTCTCCCGCCAACAATACTTTGGTGCAGACATTCCCTGCTACCACAATTGTTTCCAAAATGACAAATATTAATTATTCCTACTTAATCCTATTAATAAAATAAAACATCTTTCATAAATTGTGGTTTGACAATAGGCAATAGAAATATACACGTCTTACAAGGCCTATAAAATAGGCTAAAAAGGGTCTGAACATGCCTGAAAAGAAAATAGCCAAAAATTATATAAAAATGGAACGATTGGAAATTGAGTAAAATATTCGTAACAACATTTTTGCTCTTTTATGATGCAGATCACATGCCAGGCGTTTTTGACGAACTGCAATCGATTAGCAAAGTACTGAAAAAAGGTAAAACAAACGATTGTGTGTTAACCTTATGTTATGACACGTGTCACAGTATGCAAATGTGTCGAAGTAGATAACTAAACTGCCAAACCTTTACTGATCTATTCGTTTTATCTAAGTTTCATATGCTGCCGTAGCAGGCAAAATAAGCCAACCAGGGGAAAAGCGCTCCTTTCGGAGCACAAGAAGGGGAATAGTTTCCTCTTGAAAGGATTTACAGAAAATTGGGGAACACGTCGTCTCAGTCCACATCCCATCTCCCTCACCAAAAATTTTTACATGCGAACATATTCTCGCTTTTTTGTGCTGAAAGAGAAGAGCAGGGACAGTCAATGTGGAAGACAGAGGAGTACAGTGGCAGTAGGCGAGAGAGAGAAAGAGAGAGAGAACACAGTGATGATATTAGAGAGAAAGTGACATTGAAAGGGACTAACGACCTCAGAAGTTAAGTCCCATAGCGCTCAGAGCCATTTGACATTGAAAGAGAAAGAGACATTGACGAACACAACAGCAGTGGGCGTCAAAGAGAGGGAAGATGTTAACGATATTTCCTTTGTGGAAACAAATTTCCGTCATTGTTAATTTGTCATTTATTTTACATAATAATGATTTCGGCTTTATAGCCGTTGCATGTTGAAATGTTAAAATTTGACTGGCCTAACTGTGACATGGCATCGCCAAAAGAAAACATACAACGTGATAATTATTGAACTATATGAACGGCTTGCGTTAGGGCGTTCAAACTGCACTGTTCGTTGCGGGGCATGATGGGAATTAGTATGCGCTGTGTTGCGACGAAGACCACTTTCATTTTGATTCGTGAATAAGCAAAATTGGCGTATTTAGGGGACTGAGAAGCCGCTTTTCGCGATCGAGTAGTCTCTTCACCCTCAAAGGTTGACTGTGTGGTGTGCAGTGTCCAGTCACGGAATAATCGGTGCGATATTCCTTGATGGCACGGTGACTACAGAACGGTGCGTGAAGGTTTTGGAAGATGATTTCATCCCCATTATAAAAAAGTGACCCTGATTTCGGCAAGATGTGATTTACGCAAGACGGAGCTCGACCCCATCGAAGCAGGAGAATGTTTAATGTCGTGGAGGAAACTTTGGTGACCACATTCTGCCTCTGGGGTACCCAGAAGCCACTGGCATAGGCCTCGATTGGCCACACTGTTCTCTGGGTCCGAACTCATAGACTCCTTTTTGTGGCACGGCTGAGCTGAAAACAGCCACTCAGGAGGTCATCGACAGCATCGATTTTCCGGGGGTCATGCAGGATTTCGCTATTCGCCTGCGCCACATCACAATATATGATGGCAGGCATATCGAACATGTCATAACCTAAATCCGAATATCTGTTCTTACGAAACTTCCTGGCAGATTAAAACTGTGTGCCCGACCGAGACTCGAACTCGGGACCTCTACCTTGGAAGGTAGGAGACGAGGTACTGGCAGAAGTAAAGCTGTGAGTACCGGGCGTGAGTTGTGCTTCGGTAGCTCAGTTGGTAGAGCACTTGCCCGCGAAAGGTAAAGGTCCCGAGTTCGAGTCTCGGTCGGGCACACAGTTTTAATCTGCCAGGAAGTTTCATGTCAGTGCACACTCCGCTGCAGAGTGGAAATCTCATTCTGGTCTGTTCTTACGTCTTCATCTTAAATAAAGTGTGTGAAAGCCGTAGTTTGTAACTAATGTACGTTTCTTTTCATATAGTTCAATAATTGTCAAACTGCATTTCTGATCTTACAGACCAGTTGTGGTTTTTCACCGTGCACAGTATCAGGCATATTATGTATCTTCGATATGCACTCGTGTCCTTATAAGACCAGTAATATGTCTTTTCGACGATGACAAGCCACAGAGATGTCAGACACATTTTAACATTTCAGCATAAACTTGAGAATGGCTGTGAAGCCGAAATCGTGATTGTATAAAAAAAAAATGAACAATTGACAGTGAAATGGCGGAAATTTCATTTAAAAAAAGGTGGAGATATTGATGGTCAGTGAGAGTAAAAGAGCAGGAGAGATGCATGAGGATAGAAACAGGCCGGCCGGGGTGGCCGAGCGGTTCTAGGCGCTACAGTCTGGAACCGCGCGACCGCTACGGTCGCAGGTTCGAATCCTGCCTCGGGCATGGATGTGTGTGATGTCTTTAGGTTAGTTAGGTTTAATTAGTTCTAGGGGACTGATGACCACAGAAGTTAAGTACCATAGTGCTCAGAGCCATTTGAACCATTTTTTGATGGAAACAGTGGGACGAAAAGAGAGAGGAGACAGTGAGACGAAAAAGAGAGATGAATGGACACCAAACACAGGCTTCGGGGAGGGGTGTCTGGATCTGCCTGACTGGCGATCTGTAACACATAGTTATTGGAGAGGTAACATATTGGACAGAAATTTTAAACACGTAGGTATAGGGGAAAAAGTAACTTGGATGCCCCAGAATTTCTGAGCTGTCGAGGTGTTGTGGGAGTGACAAAGAAAGACAAAAGGAGACGGTGTAGCTGAGAGAGCAGACAATAGCAGTGGGACACACCGTAAATCAAAGGGAGCAAAATGAGACAGTGGGAGAGAGACGTAGACGGTGACAGTGAGAGGGAGATGCTGAGTATGAAGTCTCCACTACAAAGAGAGACAGGGTAAGAGAATTTAGAATATTATGTGTTAAAAGAGCGGGAATGTGTTCACATGCCAAAAGTTTTGATGAGGTGGGCGTAACGGCAGCTGGTTCCCCACTTTGCTGTCCGTCTTTTAAAGAGGACCATATTTGCCTTTTATGTGCTCCGGTAAGAGCATTTTTCTGCTGGTCTATACTACGGTACCATACGTTGCACAAGGTATTGCTGGCGAAATTCGAGCGAATTAACGGTTGTTAGGTTGAATCAGAGAATGTGATAGTTTACAAACGAGTATCATCAAGCCACTGTTAACACTGCTAATACAGTTGCAGGTTGGCTGCGGAGTTAACCTGTATTGCAGAACATGTGAACATTCAAGTTCCTAAATTTCTGATTGCTAGAGGACAAAAACGTAAACATTATTTATCAATTATTTGTCTGTTAATGCTTCGTTTTCTGTACAAAAGCCAGTGCTCTTCACTCCAATTTTAGATGTTTTTGCTTCACCCGTTTTTCTTACCACAGAATGAACGCATTACTGAAATTAATTTGTAACTGTTGGTCACAGAATATCTTCTGAGAAAGTTGTTCACTCAGTTTCGGTCATTACAATGCGTAATACTGTTTTTCTACGATTGTGAGGAAAGACGGGCTTCCTAATTACAGAACTGACACTGCCTCCAGTAGATATTTTTTTTTACAAACACATTTCCTGCCTTCACATTTCTCGTTTCCACATACATATCAGTCAGAATTACAGTAGACTGCGCAATCTACAAATGTAAATAACTTTTATAAATATATTTGCAATTTTCATTGTATTTAATTATGATAGTTTCATAGAAACATCTTAAAAAGGAAACAGTAGCATACCTGCGTGATGTGCCTTTGCTTAAATCATGCTTTAAATTTCACACTCGTTTTGCAGTATTTCCAGCATTTTAATTACATCCCAGTGCAAGTTCAAAATAATGCATTAACGGACGTTGCTTTATTAAGCAAAATGTTTAATTTCACGCCTCTCATTATTTCAGCAAACTAGTAATAGCTATTATGATTCATCTTGTATAATGTTCTATTACAGTCAAAATTATTTGGACTGTAGTAAAACAAAAAATAGACGTAAACCATATCTCCAGTTTCTCACTGCGCCTTTGAAAGAATAGACATACCAGATAATCACGAAGGAGTGTGCAAAGGTTAAATATATTGAGAAAGAACGGTAGCGCCATGACACTTCCATGGTGTAGGAGACTGAAAGAATAGTAATAAACTGGTTTGAAAAGTGGTGATGAAGACAGTTATCAGGAGCCCAAGACTACCACAGAAAGAGAACTGGATGATACTCAGCCGTGACTTATAAGGCAAGGGAGAGAACTGATATGAAGCTCGGCTTCAGATACTACTCAATAATAACTTATTGTAAAATATATTATGCTAAATTTAATTTAATTTTTTTAATTAGTTAATTAGTTCCAGTTCACTTTAAAACACTTACAAACCGATTTGAAAAATGATGAAATGCCTGGTGCCAGTAATGCTGTAACATGGAATGTTCTATTCGTTTCTTGGCTTGCCCACACATTTCCGTAAATAGAAATCAGCGCACTCTCATGCAAACCGCCATTATTCACGCAACGGGTAGCACATTATAACCAAACTGCCTGTAACACTGTGAATTGTGTTTTGCAAGCCTCTCTTTCAGGAAATGTTTCATCTAAAATCTTCACCGTTCCATATTAGGTTGTCAGGCTAGGCACTAGATTGCCAATAATGACATAAAATATATCTGTCTAGAATAAATCTGTCCCTGGTTCCATCGTGAAATGATTTCCTCTTCTTAGTGCGCACCTCCAGAAATTCGGGATTGATATTAATTGCTCTGGCAGCAACTGTAGATCAGAGGCGAAGATATTTTAAGTCAGTTAATAAGCTCTCACAGAGTGTTACCGCATCGTCAATAGTAGTATTGCTTCTCTGGTCAACAACTTTAACTAGATAGATGCCATGACTGAACTCACATAATCGAAAACGCTCGGTACTACAAAACATGTGTCAGCTGACAAATTTAACTTACTAGTAGTTTCAACAGCGGTGGCAGGCTTATCCAAGTGAACCGCAATTGGTGTTGTAGAGTCAACCCGAGCACTCCAACGGATATTAGACATGGAATGTAAAGATTTTCCAACACAGTGTTCAAGTATTTCCTAGCGTTGTAGACTGCTACTGAACAGGTCGTAAAAAAGTGAATCTCTCCAAACAAAGTATCTGCTTCATGGCAACACTCAACTGCTTGTACTCCACGTAAGGCTATGACAAGCACGTGGGGAACATTTTACAAGAGAATTACGATTAAGAAAATCTATCTGATCTCCGTTGTATGACCCTGTAGCATTACTTCCGCTACCATATCGTTGTCCGCGGCATTCACTAAAAGGAACTGAGTGTTTCACAAATGTTGATAGAATTAAATTTTCAATAGCGATTCTCGTTATCTGATTACAGTCTAAGAATGCCAAAAACAGTTCGTTTATTTCATATTTATCAGTTTCCTTACTGAAATAAATATAACGCAAGATGAATGTTTGTTCCATATGGTTTCAATCAGGAGTTGCAGAAACAATAATTGAGTAATGTTTTTCTTTTTCTCTCTGTTCCAAGATGGCACCACTGATGTGATGGGCATAACTAGAAATAAATTCACTGTGTCACGCTACAGGTAACGCGCATGCAAACGTTTTCCAGTTTTTTGTTGGTCTCTGACCTTGCTAATGTGTTGGCTAACTGCAGACTCAAGAGTTCTCATACTCAGAGGAAATTTCCATTCTTTGGATCTGCAATTTTCTGGACTGAATCTCTGAACGCCAAGCCTCTTCCACCAAGAAACTAATCACATCAAGTAACATGAGAGCTCCAAGGAAAGTTGGATATTCTATGGACGAATAATAGAACATTGCCTCTCCACTTCCGAACATCAGCATATCTCTTTCATGTCATTTCATTTTTTCACTTTCACTATTCTTCCACGACTATTTTCTACGAATGGAAATATTTTGTTTTGTTATTTATTTATTTATTTTATTTTTTGTGTTATGACCTTCACTGGACCACTCTAGTCAGTTACGGAAAGGTTTATACAAGTTGTCGTTATTCAATAATACAATACTGTTCAATAATAAGATAATTTTTGTTCTGTATTTACTCTTGAATGTAAAATATTTTCGGTACACTCGTTTTTTGTGTAAATCACCTTGTGATGGAATCAAAAATGCCTTACTTCTGAATGTTGTTGGCGAATGTACTGTAACAATGTTTCATTGCTGCCGACGTGTATACGTATACATTTGTTGGGGAAATGTTTTGATAGGATTTCCAATAACATTTAAAGATAGAACTTTTTCGATTTCATAGCAACGCCGGTTTAGTGCACAATATCTAAAGAAAATATAATGCATTCAAGATTAAACATGAAATAGAATTGTATGCAAATGGTTCAAATGGCTGAGCACTATGGGACTTAACATCTGAGGTCATCAGTCCCCTAGAACTTAGAATTACTTATACCTAACCAACCTAAGGACATCATACACATCCACGCCCGAGGCAGGATTCGAACCTGCGACCGTAGCAGTCGCTCGGTTCCGGACTGAAGCGCCTACAACAGCTCGGCTACCGCGGCCGGCAGTTGTATGCAACTGGGCTGTATGACTCATAAAACTGAAGAACTGAAGTGGAAAGGAAGATTGATTACGCTGGTGATGGGGTAATGTTCTTTCGTTTGTTATAAGACACAAAATTTATTTTACAGTAGGTGACTGATTTTTGCCATCTTTCGGGGCCGGAGCCCTTGAGTGACTTTGGGCCCCCCCCTCTCCCTGCCCTCCCCTCCTCTCCTCGTGTCAGCTCTCCCATGCACCTTCACTCGGACTCAGGCCTGTATTATTTGCGATTCCATTAACGCAAGCACATCTTTTTTTTTCAGTTTCATTAAACAGAAATTTTGCCCTTAAGCTCGTTATGAAGTCTTTGCATATGCTCCTCACCTGCTACTAGACGGCTAAAACGGTTGCGCTACCTAACGGCTTCCATGGGAAGAAAAATTTGTTTTGAGTATTACGAATAATTATTGACCGAATTTTAAATCTTGTTATCATTTCCTCATTAAGTGATATAATGCTAAGTAAAAGGTTTAACACAGAAAATCAAGTAATTAATTTAGTAACTAAGTATAAGTCTTGAGGTAGCATTAACTCACGACCCGAAGAATATCCAGACTACATCACTGCCGTTCTTCATAATGGGAGCACTTCACCAGTTTTATTCCCCCCCCCCCCCACCATACAAATAATGGTAGGGGAAAAGTTAAACACTTATCTCATTTCCGCTGTTCATGGGGTAAAACTTCAGCAACAGGGATGTGGTTTTAATTTGCTACCTATTTGGTACTAACTCTGTTCGCAACAGGTTTTGCAGACTGTATCCTTGTATATACCACTGAATGTTCCTGCGAAATTACATCACTGTACGACACTTAGTTTAGGAGATGTGACGTCATAAACAGTGAGCTATGTGAAAAACTAGCTTCTCTTGAAATTACCCACACTGTACACATAAGCTGTTTGATAATATGTGCACTTAATACGTCCAACAAATTTTAAAGATAGTTTGAAGCTGTTTCGTGGAAGAGAGTTCGGTTTTTAAAGAATTGGAGGTGGGAGTCAGGCCACTGGTTCACTTCTACTGTATCACTGTCTACTAAAACTTTTGCTTTTATCTTTTTAAACTCCCTAATTATGACCAGGATATTTCCTTTACCTCTAATATTTACTTTCAGTCAACTCCCAGTTCAGCCACTGCACACCCCTCTTCTCTTCGTTGTTTTAGCAACTTATTTTTTTTTTCTAGCATACTCGTCTCTCTACATCAGCTGAGTGTGAAAAGTGCCTTTCGTCCGTCCACGAAGCGTGTGTGGCGCCCCGCGGAATCATACTCGAGGCCGCTGCCCGCATCCAGTCTCCTGACGATGCACTGAGCGCAAAACCGATTATGCGACGCACTGCTTCGCGGATTTAATCGGAATCGTCTTTGACTGTCTGATTAACAATCTACTGTACCACAACATTCTTTCAGGTAGCCATCTTCGCTTTGACTCGCGAGACACTTCACTCCTCAACAGTCAATAATTAATAACCCTGTTGCTACCTAACTACTCTCAGGTAATATTCCTAAATTCGACCACTGGTTGGGGAAAAGTCACCACCAACAGGTCAATAAATCACCTTCGAGTAGCTATTGGCAAATGACAATCAGACGGGAACATATTCCAATGTCAACAGGGAAAGGTCACTCAAAACCATCACTATCAGATTTGAGAAGAAAACAGTGAAATTTCTTGGCCAGTATCAACTGTAGCCAATTCCGTCAGGTTCGACGAACGAGTACTGCCCGGTTACCTTCTGGCTCCACGTTTCATCTGAGTTCTTAAGTCACCGGAAAACTCTACAACGATTACTCCGCAATACTAACAGAGAGCAACAGGGAAATGCCTAAGAGGTAATCAACGCCAACGCCCTGCAATTTACTTTCCTATACTTTGTCGGCTTTCCGTACTGGAAACGTAGCTCAGTAGATCGTCGACATCCTTCATCCCAGAACTCCTAAATGGTAACTGCGTTAAAACACAGTCTTTGTCCCAGAGGGCCCACAATCTGCCCACCCCCTCCCCCAAACTCCTCGAGGGCTGACATCCGACTTCCTCGATTTCTTAGGCCCCTCACCCCTCCATGAAAGTGTCTGAAATACAGACCTTTCAGCCAGTCAGCAAAAAGAATCAAAAAGTAGGTATTTGTCATTGGTCATTCCCCTGCTGCTCCTTACAGCGTTTCTCAAAGGTTCTTCACTCTGACAGGACATTTAGAACCCTTTATGCAACGGCTGTCACGGAAAAATTTCTCTCCCTTTAAAACCAACCGGTTATAATGATTACATTAGTTCCTGATAAGGCAGAGCGAAACCGTTCTCCCCCCCCCCCTCCCCCCTGCCGCCAGAAACTGAGACGAATGCCATACCGAAACAGTGCTACAACGCCTCCGTGGCTGCGAAATGATATATTACATGTGCAGGACATAATCTCCTTCGAAATTAAATGACGTGTGGGCGTGATATTACAAACGGACGCTGCGTAAATTTGCTTCCTGACAATCAACAGTGTTTCAGCCGGATGTGAATTTAGACTTCCATAATGAAACCAACGCCTCTTGCAATGGCTAAAGGCCCTTTACTTAATTTCAATAAGGCGCCACGGGCACGGATTGGAGCCACTGAAAGAATTGCAATTAAGTAAATTGCACAAACACTTCAGACTCCTTTTTAATCAAGTTATGGGCGCTTCGGAACGTTCAATTACATCTCACGAGCCGCGACGCAATTTCACCAAGCTTTGTTCCTCACTAAAACTCAGGCAGAAGCAGTCACGTTCCGCTTCTGAGGTACAGTAATTAGACGTGATGGGTGGCAGCTCCTCGCCTTACAGCGTCAAAGTTCATGTTATAATGTTTAGACAATCGAAATTCGTACCTGCTTACTTGTCCTATAGCACCTCAGCGTGTTTTAGAATGGCTGCTCGTTTGATCCGAAGCATTCCCGCCTATTCTATGACAAAGTGGATTCTACAGGACCTAGGTTATGATATCACGAAAAAAAAAAAATACGCGTGACTTCCGACGTAGTACGCGAAATAAGGCAGAAACCCAATAAATACTAATTATGATATTGTTCATTGTAGCCTGTAGCGCCAGAGAAACTGGTATAGGCACGCATATTCAAATACAGAGATTTGTAAACAGGCAGAATATGGCGCTGTGGTCGGCAACGCCTATATAAGACAACAAGTGTCCGGTACAGTTGTTGGGTCGTTTACTGATGCTACAATGGCAAGTTATCATGATTTAAGTGAGTCTGAACGTGGTGTTATGGTCGCCGCTCGACTGATAGAATGTAGCATCTCCGAGGTAGCGATGAAGATGGGATATTATAGTACGACCATTTCCCGAGTGTACTATGAATATCAGGAATCCTGTAAACCATTAAATCCCCGGCATCGGTGCGGCCGGAAAAAAGTCCTGCATGAACGGGACCAACGATGACTCAAGAGAATCGTTCAACGTGACAGAAGTGCATCCCTACCGCAGATTGCTGCATATTTCAAATGGTTCAAATGGCTCTCAGCACTATGGCACTTAACATCTGTGGTCATCAGTCCCCTAGAACTTAGAACTACTTAACCCTAGCTAATCTAAGGACATCACACACATCCATGCCCGACGCAGGATTCGATCCTGCGGCCGTAGCGGTAGCGCGGCTCCAGACTGTAGCGCCTAGAACCGCTCGGCCACCCCAGCCGGCGCTGCATATTTCAATGCAGGGCCATCAACAAGTGTCAGCGTGTGCACTATTCAACGAAACATCATCAAAAGGGGCTTTCGGAGCCGGAGTCCCGTTCGTGTACCCTTGATGACTGCACGACACAAAGCTTTAAGCCCAGCCTGGGCCCGTATGCACCGACATTGGACTGTCGACGACTGGAAACATGTGACCTGGTCGTACGAGTCTCTTTTCAAATTGAATCGGGCGGATGGACGTGTACGGGAATGGAGACGACCTCATGAATCCATAAATCCTGCCAGTATGCAGGAAGCTGGTGGAGGTTCTGTAATGGTGTGGGGCATGTGCAGTTGGAGTGATTTGGCACTCCTAATACGTCTAGATACGACTCTGACGAGGTGACATGTATGTATGCATCTCTCTGATCATCTGCATCCATTCATGTGCATTGTGTGTTCCGACGGACTTGGGCAATTCCAGCAGGACAATGAGACACCCCAAGGTCCATAATTGCTACAGAGTGGCTTCAGGAACACTATTCTGAGTTTAAACACTTCCGCTGGCCACCAGACTCCCCAGATATGAACATTATTGAACATAGCCGGGATGCCTTGCTACGTGCTTTTCAGAAGAGATCTCCACCCCCTCGTACTCTTACGAATTTACGGATAGCCCTGCAGGGTTCATGGTGTCAGTTCCCTCCAGCACTACTCCAGACATTAGTCGAGCCCATGCCAAGTCGTGTTGCGGCACTTCTGCGTGATCGCGGGGCCCTTACACGATATTAGGCAGTTGTACCAGTTTCTTTGGCTCTTCAGTGTAACGCATCTTTAGTACATTTTGTTTTTTTTCTTGCCCCGTCTGCTCGGTCGTCAATCAAGTCGGGAGACTTTGCTCAAAATGGTTCAAATGGCTCTGAACACTATGGCACTTAACATCTGAGATCATCAGTCCCCTAGACTTAGAACTACTTAAACCTAACTAACCTAAGGACATCACACACATCCATGCCCGAGGCAGGATCCGAACCTGCGACAGTACCAGCCGCGCCGTTCCGGACTGCAGCGCCTAGAACCGCTCGGCCACCGCAGACGGCGCAACTTTGCCCATCAGCAATTTTACCTTTCATCTTGTGAGATATTCACGCATCCGTCACCTGTACATCGAATTTCTTCTGTCGTTAACACTGCCTGTGGGACGCGCGATTTTACCCCTCTCCACTGCACGCCTCCCCGCAACAGTCTGTGTTTAGATTAAAGATTTTTTTTTAAATGCATACAGGACGTACCTTCTATTATATTGGCTTCCTCTCCCTGAATTTCTCCAGGCAAATGCCAGAATGTTTCCTTTGAAAGGGCACGGCCGATTTCCTTCCCCATCCTTCACACAATCCGAGTGTGTGCACCATCTCTGATGACCTCGATGTCGGCGGGGCTTAAGCCCAATCTCACTTCTTATTAATTTCGTTTGTCAATATTATCGACACGCTTATCAGAACATGAGACGAGATTTTGCACACCCTCATCGCCATAATTTTCCTTCTGCATTGACGTATGTCTGCAACGAAATGCAGTTTACATAGAGTTGCTACAAACGACGGGTTACCAGAAGAAATCCTCTGAGTGTAGCCCATAGCTCTCCAACGTTTATCTACGAGGTACTAAGAGACTTTGAACGTACCTGTTTGGCACCAGACGTTCTGGAGATAGTTTTGAGAGAGCAACGCTGGACGAGGTAACTGAGTAATCATTGGATGATCTCCGAGAAGGTCACGAAAATGTTGTAAATCTCGAAACTCAAACGAGAGTAACCCAACCGTAGGTGACTCCTGTATATAAGAAGGATAAAAGAACAGCCCCGGAATATTGTAGACCAATATCGAAACATTGATTTAAAAAATGTTCAAATGTGTGTGAAATCTTATGGGACTCAACTGCTAACGTCAACAGTCCCTAACGTTACACACTACTTAACCTAAATTATCCTGAGGACAAACACACACACCCGTACCAGAGGGAGACTCGAACCTCCGCCGGGACCAAAAACATTGGTTTACTTATCATAAATTCGAATACAATAAATTTTCCCGAGGGAGAAGGGCTTCTGTCCACAAATCAGCAAGCGTTTAGAAAGCATCGTCCCTTCGGAAGTCCGCTTGTTGCACTGGGAACTGTTAACGAAGGTCCGAGCACGCGGTATGAGTTCACAGATATGTGAGTAGCTAGAAGACTTCGTAAGTAATACAGCCCAATACGTCGTCGAGGACGGTGAGTGTTCAGCAGAGACAAGGGTATCGTCAGAAGTGCCTCAGGGAACTGTGATAAGACCGCTCTTGTTTTCTGTATACATAAACTATCATACGGATTGCGTGGATACCTGTCTGGGACTGTTTTCTTGGTGCCGTAGTGTACGAAAAAGCATCGCCCTTAACTGGGAGGGTACAGGATGAGTAGATAGAATTTCTAGGTGGTGTGATGAACGAATGGCAGCTTACTTTAAATCTAATGTTCGAATGCAGTAGTAGTGGTACGCAGTTTAATACATTCACAGAGACAGCAAAGGACTTGGAAGAGCTGTTGAATGGAATGGACAGTGTCTTGAAAGGAGGATGTAAGATGAACACCAACAAAAGCAAAACGAGGATAATGGAATGTAGTCGAATTAAGTCGGGTGATGCTGAGGGAATTAGATTAGGAAATGAGACACTTAAAGTAGTAAAGGAGTTTTGCTATTTGAGGAGCAAAATAACTGATGATGGTGGAATAGAGAGGATGTAAAATATAGACTGGCAATGGCAAGGAAAGCGTTTCTGAAGAAGAGAAATTTGTTAACATCGAGTATAGATTTATGTGCCAGGAAGTCGTTTCTGAAAGTGTATTTGTATGGAGTGTAGCCATGTATGGAAGTGAAACATGGACGATAAATAGAAGAGAATAGAAGCTTTCGAAATGTGGTGCTACAGAAGGATGCTGAAGATTAGATGGCTAGATCACATAACTAATGAGTAGGTATTGACTAGAACTGGGGAGAAGAGAAATTTGTGGCACAACTTGACTAGGAGAAGGGATCGGTTGGTAGGACATGTTCTGAGGCATCAAGGGATCACCAATTTAGTATTGGAGGGCAGCGTGGAGGGTTAAATTTGTAGAGGGAGACCAAGAGATGAATACACTAAGCAGATTCAGAAGGATGTAGGTTGCAGTAGGTACTGGGAGATGAGAAAGCTTGCACAGGATAGAGTAGCACGGAGAGCTGCATCAAACCAGTCTCTGGACTGAAGACCACAACAACAACAACATGGTAATGAGCAATATGAACTAGAAAGAACACCCTAGGGCGATAGTAGGCAAGGCAAATAATTGCCATCGGTTTATTGGCAGAATTTTTGGAAAGTGTAGCTGATCTACAGGGTGAATATTTATAAAACAGACGAAGTGCAGGGGCGGTTTCCTGACTGGAAATGGAGGAAAAAAGATCCGTCCAGAAATGGTCGGTGTGCGTGCACCAACAAATCATCCTGAATACAGTACAGAGCTGCATAGCATCCACGTCAAAATATATGTTCAAAGTGATCTCCATAGGATGCAATGCACGTGTTAAGACATCGCATTATGGATTGCCGCACTCTTTCGTATGTTCCGACTTCTCTCCGAATGGCGTCACAGGCGTCGTGAACACGCTGTTCAAAGGTCTGCACATCAGGAACTGGTTCAGCTTACACAACGCTTTTCAGATGCCTCCACAGATAAAAATCCAAGGGATTTAAGTTCTGTGATCTAGCAGCCCATGCTAGAGGGCCTCTGCGTCCTATCCAATGTCCGGGGAAGATGTCGTTGAGGTGTCGGCGAACTGTAATGGGAAGCTGTGTGGTGCTCCGTCATGCAGAAAGTACATAATCTGTCGTATTGCCAAAGGCACATTACCAAGAAGCCCAGGCAGAGTATTCCGCAGGAAGTCCAGGTACGTTCTTCCGTCGAGGCATTGTCGTATAATAACCAGTCCAAGTATGTGGTCGTCAAAAATTCCTGCTAAAAGAGTGCTGGTGAGACTGCTCAATCATTCCCCGAAGATTGTTGGTAGCCTAATAATGACGATTATGCAGACTGATGATGCCAGTTCTGGTAAAGGTGGCTTCGTCACTAAAGAGGACTGATGATAGAAATCCCATAATTGTAATAGTCTGGTGTAAAAATTGTCGACAAGATCTACATCTTCATCCATACTCCGCAAACCACCTGACGGTGTGTGGCGGAGGGTATCTTGAGTACCTCTCTCGGTTCTCCCTTCTATTCCAGTCTCGTATTGTTCGTGAAAAGAAGGATTGTCGGTATGCCTCTGTGTGGGCTCTAATCTCTCTGATTTTATCCTCATGGTCTCTTCGCGAGATGCACGTAGGAGGGAGCAATATACTGTTTGACTCCTCGGTGAAGGTATGTTCTCGAAACTTCAACTAAAGCCCGTACCGAGCTACTGAGCGTCTCTCCTGCAGAGTCTTCCACTGGAGTTTATCCATCATCTCCGTAACGCTTTCGCGATTACTAAATGATCCTGTAACGAAGCGCGCTGCTCTCCGTTGGATCTTCTCTATCAACACTGCTGAGCAGTATTCAAGCACTGGGCGAACAAGCGTACTGTAACCTACTTCCTTTGTTCTCGGACTGCATTTCCTTGGGAATCTTCCAATGAATCTCAGTCTGCCATCTGCTTTACCGACGATTAATTTTGTATGGTCATTCCATTTTAGAACACTCCTAATGCCTACTCCCAGATGATTTATGGAATTAACTGCTTCCAGTTTCTGACCTGCTATATTATAGCTAAATGATAAGGGATCTTTCTTTCTATGTATTCGCAGCACATTACACTTGTCTACAATGAGATTCAATTGCCATTCCCTGCACCATGCGTCAATTGGCTGCAGATCCTCCTGCATTTCAGTACAATTTTCCACTGTTACAACCTCTCAATATACCACAGCATCATCCGCAAAACGCCTCAGTGAACTTCCGATGTCATCCACAAGGTCATTTATGTATATTGTGAATAGCAACGGTCCTAAGACACTCCCCTGCGGCACACCTGAAATCACTCTTACTTCGGAAGACTTCTCTCCATTGAGTATGACATGCTGCGTTCTGTTATCTAGGAACTCTTAAACCCAATCACACAATTGGCCTGATAGTCCATATGCTCTTACTTTGTTCATTAAACGACTGTGGGGAACTGTATCAAACGCCTTGCGGAAGTCAAGAAACATGGCATCTACCTGGGAACCCGTGTCTACGGCCCTCTGACTCTCGTGGATGAATAGCGCGAGCTGGGTTTCACACGATTGTCTGTTTCGAAACCCATGCTGATTCCTACAGAGTAGATTTCTAGTCTCCAGAAAGTCATTATACTCGAACATAATACGTCTTCCAAAATTCTACAACCGATCGACGTTAGAGATACAGGTCTATAGTTCTGCACATCTGTTCGACGTCCCTTCTTGGGGATGACCTGTACCCTTTTCCAATCCTTTGGAACGCTACGCTCTTCTAGAGACCTAAGGCACACCGCTGCAAGAAGGGGGGATTCAGCTGAGGCACGCTTAATGTTTGTCATCTGCGTAGGCACCTCGACGCTTTATGCGTTACTGGTCTCGGCATACCATACTCATCGTTCCAGATTTTTGTCATCTTTTTCATCAATTTGACAAGTTACTTACTTTTTTGCTGTTGTGTGCATTAGACTCGGACCACAGGTTCCTCGATAGGCGAGCTGCGAGCAATAAGAGAAGCAGCAAAGGCAATTTAAGAAGGCTCGCATTTCCCTCTCACCACCTCCCTGACGATTCGAGCTCACTAAGAACGAAGCTTTCCAGTTATCGGCGGATTCGAGCCCCCATATTATGTCTAATAGATATATAAATAGGTCGTAAGCTATGCAGGATCCAACGCTGTATGCCTTCTATACCATTCGAGGCTCCTTCTACCCTGTTCCTTATTTTACTCCCACACACTATCTATGGCGCTTTTTTTCCTTCCTCTGCACCAGTTTTGAGCCAAACGATTTCTTACTACATGTCTACTGGTTGTCGAATACTTTTTTCCGACATCTGTTACGAAACTATATTTGAAGCTTTGTTATTATCCCCAGAAACATGCGAAAAAAATGAGGTATGGGGGGTTTTACCGTGTAAAGCTACTACTTGAGTAATAACCGTACGATGGTAACTACGTACATCAGACTACACCCGTGAACCGAAGGAAGTATTATTTTAAATAAACTACGCTGAAATTCGGTCATCAGGATACCGAGGGTTGTTGCATCTGTATCCGAAATAACGCGAGTTTGCCGGTGGAATGTATAAATTCCAACACGGAAAGATCATTGAAGGTGATACCTTTTCCGATCCGGGTTCCACGAGAAATATCCTTTGTATTTCTTGCGGTATCTCGGTATTGGTGGCTTTGCGCAGATTTTAAAAATAACAATTCATGTTTAATATTAATTACGCTTCCAGCGTCACACGCTAAGTGGCAACTGTTTCCACTAATATCCAGATTACAAGAAAGCATGAGAATGCCTGTTTTAACAGAAAGCATCCAACTAGTACACTCTTCTCTATAACTTGATAAGGATGTTGTACCACCACTGCTGCAACATAGATTAGATAGCCACTCAAATCTCGTGAGGTTGGTTTTGTCATTACTTACGTGAAAGCCGAGTGCAAGCTACACTGCTATTTGGAAGGGAAAGTTGAAGTTGACCCCACATAGTGCAGTGTGGTATTCAGATTCGAAATAATTACAACACCTTTGTCAGCAAATCCGAAAAACTATACTCATTTCTCTGTAAATGATTTATTTTCAGAATAGTAGGCTGGTATCTAGTAAACAAATGGATGTGGTTCTTAGTTATTTGAAAAGTGTAAACAATAAAGTGCGACGGATTATTAATACGAGACTAGTGTAAAATACCTGCGCGAGAGATAAATTCTCTTTGGAATTTAATCATCTCCGTGCGAACTCGATAACAAAGATATACAGACTGTATTAAGCTACGGCAAAGAGATAATTATTCCATGTTGGACACTGGAAGAGAGATGTTCTATGTCGGATTGAGAGGAGATTGTTGGAAGCCGCCATTAAGGCAGTAATCTATGTTTTATGGTATTGAAGGAAATAAATACACATAAAAGCACAAAAGGAGTATCTGGTGTGTAGAGTTCATACTCCCTTAATCATTTCAAAAGATACATTCAATGATTATAAAGATGCAAGTCGTTCGGAAGTGTTGTGTGGTTTGATGGAGCGAACCTACAGTTTTACACGGTTTTGGGATTCGTCGAGAATATTTCTCCGAAGACTAATTTCACGAACTGAAGTTGGACGCCACATTCCATACACGTGATACAGCATAGCACCCGGCTGTACCGATCGATTTCCGTAGAGCGATAAATTATCTTTAGCGATTTCAGCTGGAGAAGTTCCAGCAAGGAGACTCAACGAGATCTGCTTCTGCGAAACAGATGTGCTATTACCGTATTCTTTAACTTACGGAGATCAGTAAGCAATATAGACCTCATAACCACCGCAAACATAATTAAAAGGATTTAACTTAAATAATAGGAGCAAATAGTAAAAAGGGTTCGCTAAACCATACCATAAATAAAAATAAATTAGTAATAATACGCAGTCACATTAATAAAACGCTCATTAAATAATAGAGAGAATAAAAATAAGAAATGTAAAGAAAACACTGTAATATTTACTATTTAAAATAACTGTCCCGTGAACACGACAGAAATAGGTGTAGACGACAGAAATTACAAACAGAATGCAAATAGTAAGCAATCTGCATGTAAACAATACACTGCTGAACCAAAACATTATGACCAAATACTGAAAAGCGTGTTGGCCTAATTCTGGAAAGCAATTCAGTAGTAATTCTGCCATTCTTGATAGGTTTCCAGAGGTTTGCAGCACCAAAGTCCTACGCACAGGTCACGCACTTCCCGTAATTTACGGGCAGATGGTTTTTGGGCGCGGAGCTGGCGCTCGATAGCGTCCCATTTGGATTTCATCGGATTCAGATAAGCCGAATTTGATGGCCAAGACTTCAACGTGAGGTCACTATTACGCTCCTCAAACCAGTGCAGCACGGTTCTGGCCTTGTGACACAGTTACCGTGCAGGAAGAAGCCACTGCTGTATACAGGAAGACATCAAGTATAAGGGGCTAGAGGTGGTCGCTAATAATTAGAATTGAAACAAATGAGCCCTCGGTCACAATTATTTAAGTCTTATTGACCAGGTTTCAACACATCTAAGAATGCCTTTGTCAGAATTAAACAATGAAAATGGCCTATAACATAGTTACAAATTTATAGGAAAAGACATTTTTTATATAACACACTGACTAACAATAAGACTAGAGGCAGTACTTACTTATCACATATACAGGGTGTTACAAAAAGGTACGGCCAAACTTTCAGGAAACATTCCTCACACACAAAGAAAGAAAATATGTTATGTGGACACGTGTCCGGCAACGCTTACTTTCCATGTTAGAGCTCATTTTATTACTTCTCTTCAAATCACATTAATCATGGAATGGAAACACACAGCAACAGAACGTACCAGCGTGACTTCAAACACTTTGTTATAGGAAATGTTCAAAATGTCCTCCGTTAGCGAGGATACATGCATCCACCCTCCGTACCATGTATCCATGATGCGCTGATGCAGCCCTGAAGAATGGCGTATTGTATCACAGCCGTCCACAATACGAGCACGAAGAGAGTCTCTACATTTGGTACCGGGGTTGCGTAGACAAGAGCTTTCAAATGCCCCCATAAATGAAAGTCAAGAGGGTTGAGGTCAGGAGAGCGTGGACGCCATGGAATTGGTCCGCCTCTCCCAATCCATCGGTCACCGAATCTGTTGTTGAGAAGCGTACAAACACTTCGACTGAAATGCGCAGGAGCTCCATCGTGCATGAACCACATGTTGTGTCGTACTTGTAAAGGCACGTGTTCTAGCAGCACAGGTAGAGTATCCCGTATGAAATCATGATAACGTGCTCCATTGAGCGCAGGTGGAAGAATATGGGGCCCAATCAAGACATCACCAACAATGCCTGCCCAAGCGTTCACAGAAAATCTGTGTTGATGACGTGATTGCACAATTGCGTGCGGATTCTCGTCAGCCCACACATGTTGATTGTGAAAATTTACAATTTGATCACGTTAGAATGAAGTCTCATCCGTAAAGAGAACATTTGCACTGAAATGAGGATTGCCACATTGTTGGATGTACCATTCGCAGAAGTGTACCCGTGGAGGCCAACCAGCTGCTGATAGTGCCTGCACACGCTGTACATGGTACGGAAACAACTGGTTCTCCCATAGCACCCTCCATACAGTGACATGGTCAACGTTGCCTTGTACAGCAGCAACTTCTCTGACACTGATATTAGGGTTATCGTCAACTGCACAAAGAACTGCCTCGTCCATTGCAGTTGTCCTCGTCGTTCTATGTGTTTCCCAGTCGCGAGTCATAGGCTGGAATGTTCCGTGCTCCCTAAGACGCCGATCAATTGCTTCGAACGTCTTCCTGTCGGGACACCTTCGTTCTGGAAATCTGTCTCGATACAAACGTACAGCGCCACGGCTATTGCCCCGTGCTAATCCATACATCGAATGGGCATCTGCCAACTCTCCATTTGTTAACATTGCACTGACTGCAAAACCACGTTCGTGATGAACACTAACCTGTTGATGCTACGTACTGATGTGCTTGATGCTAGTACTGTAGAGCAATGAGTCGCATGTCAACACAAGCACCGAAGTCAACATTTTTCTTTTTTTTTTTTTTTTTTTTTGGTCATCAGTCTACTGACTGGTTTGATGCTGCCCGCCACGAATTCCTTTCCTGTGCTAACCTCTTCATCTCAGAGTAGCAACCTACGTCCTCAATTATTTGCTTGACGTATTCCAATCTCTGTCTTCCTCTACAGTTTTTGCCCTCTACAGCTCCCTCTAGTACCATGGAAGTCATTCCCTTATCTTAGCAGATGTCCTATCATCCTGACCCTTCTCCTTATCAGTGTTTTCCACATATTCCTTTCCTCTCCGATTCTGCGTAGAACCTCCTCATTCCTTACCTTATCAGCCCACCTAATTTTCAACATTCGTCTATAGCACCACATCTCAAATGTTTCGATTCTCTTCTGTTCCGGTTTGCCCACAGTCCATGTTTCACTACCATACAATGCTGTACTCCAGACGTACATCCTCAGAAATTTCTTCCTCAAATTAAGGCCGGTATTTGATATTAGTAGACTTCTCTTGGCCAGAAATGCCTTTTTTGCCATAGCGAGTCTGCTTTTGATGTCCTCCTTGCTCCGTCCGTCATTGGTTATTTTACTGCCTAGGTAGCAGAATTCCTTAACTTCATTGACTTCGTGACCATCAATCCTGATGTTAAGTTTCTCGCTGTTCTCATTTCTACTACTTCTCATTACCTTCGTCTTTCTCCGATTTACTCTCAAACCATACTGTGTACTCATTAGACTGTTCATTCCGTTCAGCAGATCATTTAATTCTTCTTCACTTTCATTCAGAATAGCAATGTCATCAGCGAATCGTATCATTGATATCCTTTCACCTTGTATTTTAATTCAACTCCTGAACCTTTCTTTTATTTCCATCATTGCTTCTTCGATGTACAGATTGAAGAGTAGCCTTGTCTTACACCCTTCTTAATACGAGCACTTCGTTCTTGATCGTCCACTCTTATTATTCCCTCTTGGTTGTTGTACATATTGTATATGACCCGTCTCTCCCTATAGCTTACCCCTACTATTTTCAGAATCTCGAACAGCTTGCACCATTTTATATTGTCGAACGCTTTTTCCAGGTCGACAAATCCTATGAATGTGTCTTGATTTTTCTTTAGCCTTGCTTCCATTATTAGCCGTAACGTCAGAATTGCCTCTCTCGTCCCTTTACTTTTCCGAAAGCCAAACTTATCGTCACCTAGTGCATTTTCAATTTTCTTTTCCATTCTTCTGTACAGGGTGATTCAAAAAGAATACCACAGCTTTAGGAATTTAAAACTCTGCAACGACAAAAGGCAGAGCTAAGCACTATCTGTTGGCGAATTAAGGGAGCTATAAAGTTTCATTTAGTTGTACATTTGTTCGCTTGAGGCGCTGTTGACTAGGCGTCAGCGTCAGTTGATGCTAAGATGGCTACCGCTCAACAGAAAGCTTTTTGTGTTATTGAGTACGGCAGAAGTGAATCGACGACAGTTGTTCAGCGTGCATTTCGAACGAAGTATGGTGTTAAACCTCCTGATAGGTGGTGTATTAAACGTTGGTATAAACGTTGGTATAAGCAGTTTACAGAGAATGGGTGTTTGTGCAAAGGGAAAAGTTCTGGACGGCCGAGAACGAGTATCTGGAGATGTTAGAGAATTGGCTGTTCCCTCAGCTCGAACAAGAAGCACAACAATTCATATTTCAGCAGGATGGAGCGCCACCACACTGGCACTTATCTGTCCGTAACTACCTGAACGTCAACTACCCGGCCGATGGGTCGGCCGCCAGGCAGCCCGTGACAGAGCACTTCATCACTGGCCTCCAAGAAGCCCTGATCTTACCCCCTGCGATTTTTTCTTATGGAGGTATGTTAAGGATATGGTGTTTCGGCCACCTCTCCCAGCCACCATTGATGATTTGAAACGAGAAATAACAGCAGCTATCCAAACTGTTACGCCTGATATGCTACAGAGAGTGTGGAACGAGTTGGAGTATCGGGTTGATATTGCTCGAGTGTCTGGAGGGGGCCATATTGAACATCTCTGAACTTGTTTTTGAGTGAAAAAAAAAACCTTCTTAAATACTCTTTGTAATGATGTCTAACAGAAGGTTATATTATGTTTCTTTCATTAAATACACATTTTTAAAGTTGCGGTATTCTTTTTGAATCACCCTGTATATTATTCTTGTAAGCAGCTTCGATGCATGAGCTGTAAAGCTGATTGTGCGATAATTCTCGCACTTTGCATGGGGGCTTAATTAAATATAATGCAAATAATTTTAATTTTAGTCACTGTCTGTCCGGTTACGCAGTCTCGTAACCGGTCGGCCCTGAGTAGTATTAGTACGCAATCTGACTGCATAGAATAACAACAAAGAATGAAAGGAAACTTCCGTTAACACAATTAATGAATTAAGTCCCCAGCAACTATAAAAGCTACGAAACAACAACTACGAACAACAAAGCACAAGTGTAACTGTTCTGTGTGTGGAAGTGTGATTCAACGTACACATCTGGCACGGTTCTTCCTCAATAAGACAAGATATTTTAAATACCATTCACACTGAATTAATTAAATAAAACTGAAATACTATAATTGCACATAGAAACCCGAATTACAGTCTAATACATGAACACAAGCCAGATGCCTTGTTGACTGAACCTGTGACCAAGAGGCATTGTTAGTTAGGAAATTTAAAAAAAAAATAAAAAAATGTTTTTACCTTCATATATATTGATTAAAAATACACTCTGATCATTACAACATCTCCATTCGAACAACATCTGCTGTCTAGCCCATCAAAACAACTGCACACGACATGGCCTCAAATAATACAGCTATCAACATCCTCTCAGCAAAGCACTAACCGCCACCACTTCTGAACAAGCACTGCCAGTGGAGGCGGCGGAATAAAACTCTTTGGCGCGATCTCTGGCGCTGTGACTCAGTGTAGCCACCTTTCAACTTGTCAGCTCATGCCGTCTTCGGAATTGTGTGGATGATGCTTTTCCGAAAGTCAGATGGTATATCGCCAGACTCATATATTCTACACACCAACGTGAATAGTCGTTTTGTTGCCACTTCCCCCAATGATTTTAGAAACTCTGATGGAATGTTATCTATCCCTTCTGCCTTATTTGACCGTAAGTCCTCCAAAGCTCTTTTAAATTCCGATTCTAATACTGGATCTCCTATCTCTTCTAAATCGACTCCTGTTTCTTCTTCTATCACATCAGACAAATCTTCACCCTCATAGAGGCTTTCAATGTATTCTTTCCACCTATCTGCTGTCCGCCCCTTAGCTGAATGGTCATCGTGACAGACTGTCAATCGTAAGGGCCCGGGTTCGATTCCCGGCTGGGTCGGAGATTTTCTCCGCTCAGGGACTGGGTGTTGTGTTGTCCTAATCATCATCATTTCATCCCCATCGACGCGCAGGTCGCCGAAGTGGCGTCAAATCGAAAGACCTGCACCAGGCGAACGGTCTACCCGACGGGAGGCCCTAGCCACACGCCATTTCCATTATACCTATCTGCTCTCTCCTCTGCATTTAACAGTGGAATTCCCGTTACACTCTTAATGTTACCACCGTTACTTTTAATGTCACCAACGGTTGTTTTGACTTTCCTGTATGCTGAGTCTGTCCTTCCGACAATCATATCCTTTTCGATGTCTTCACATTTTTCCTGCAGCCATTTCGTCTTAGCTTCCCTGCACTTCCCATTTATTGCATTCCTCAGCGACTTGTATTTCTGTATTCCTGATTTTCCCGGAACATGTTTGCACTTCCTCCTTTCATCAATCAACTGAAGTATTTCATCTGTTACCCATGGTTTCTTCGCAGCTACCTTCTTTGTACCTATGTTTTCCTTCCCAACATTTGTGATGGCCCTTTTTAGAGATGTCCATTCCTCTTCAACTGTACTGCCTACTGCGCTGTTCCTTATAGCTGTATCTATAGCGTTAGAGAACTTCAAACGTATCTCGTCATTCCTTAGTACTTCCGTATCCCACTTCTTTGCGTATTGATTCTTCCTGACTAATGTCTCGAACTTCAGCCTACTCTTCATCACTACTATATTGTGATCTGAGTCTATATCTGCTCCTGGGTACGCCTTACAATCCAGTATCTGATTTCAGTATCTCTGTCTGACCATGATGTAATCTAATTGAAATCTTCCCGTATCTCCCGGCCTTTTCCAAGTATACCTCCTCCTCTTGTGATTCTTGAACAGGGTTTTCGCTATTACTAGCTGAAACTTGCTATAGAACTCAATTAGTCTTTCTCCTCTTTCATTCCTTGTCCCAAGCCCATATTCCCCTGTAACCTTTTCTTCCACTCCTTCCCCTACAACTGCATTCCAGTCGCCCATGACTATTAGATTTTCGTCCACCTTTACGTACTGCATTGCCCTTTCAGTATCCTCATACACTTTCTCTATCTGTTCATCTTCAGCTTGCGACGTCGGCATGTATACCTGAACTATCGTTGTCGGTGTTGGTCTGCTGTCGATTCTGACTAGAACAACCCGGTCATTGAGCTGTTCACAGTAACACACCCTCTGCCCTACCTTCCTGTTCATAACGAACCATACACCTGTTATACCATTTTCTGCTGCTGTTGATATTACCCGATACTCATCTGACCAGAAATCCTTGTCTTCCTTCCACTTCACTTCACTGACCCCTACTATATCTAGATTGAGCCTTTGCATTTCCCTTTTCAGATTTTCTAGTTTCCCCTACCACGTTCAAGCTTCTGACATTCCACGCCCCGGCTCGTAGATCGTTATCCTTTCGTTGATTATTCAATCTTTTTCTCATGGTAACCTCCCCCTTGGCAGTCCCCTCCCGGAGATGCGAATGGGGGACTATTCCGGAATCTTTTGCCAATGGAGAGATCATCATGACACTTCTTCAATTACAAGCCACATTTCCTGTGGATACACGTTACGTGTCTTTAATGCAGTGGTTTGCATTGCCTTCTGCATCCTCATGTCGTTGATCATTGCTGATTCTTCCGCCTTTAGGGGCAATTTCCCACCCCTAGTACAAGAGAGTGCCCTGAACCTCTATCCGCTCCTCCGCCCTCTTTGACAAGGCCGTTGGCAGAATGAGGCTGACTTCTTATGCCGGGAGTCTTCGGCCGCCAATGCTGATTATTTATCAAAATTTAGGCAGTGGCGGGGATCGCACCCGGGACCGAAGACGTTTTGATTATGAATCAAAGACGCTACCCCTAGTCAACATTACCTTCCTTCAATTGGACCAACTGGCGGTGAATCGAGGAAGTACAGTACGTACTGACGAAACTAAAATGAGCTCTAACATGGAAATTGTTTCCGGACACATGTCCACATAACATCTTTTCTTTATTTGTGTGTGAGGAATGTTTCCTGAAAGTTTGGCCTTACCTTTTTGTAGCACCCTGTAGAATAATTAACAGGCCAAATGGGCTTTAGTCACAAAACATATAAAAAAGGAAAGCGTGAAAGCGAGCCACTACGGGCTGCTCGTTCCTGCGGAGCCCCAGACTGCAACGTACTCGATAATGTTGACAGAGTCCACAGCTGTCGTGGTGTCTTCAATTATTACCGCAGGTCGCATGGAAAACCAGGTGAACGTCCCCCAAACAAAATACCGCTGCCACCGGCCTGTTTCCGTGGCGCGCTGCATGTTTCGAGCAGGCGTTCGCCTAGATGAAGGCCTACCTGGACACATACATCGACCCGGGATTCATCCGACCAGGCCACACGATTCCACGGTCCAACCTCGAAGATCCCGTGGGCACTGTAATCGTAACTGACGATGAGGATCAGGTAGGGATCCTCTGCTGCGGAACAGCGTGTTCAGCACTGTGCCCTGAAGAGTGGGCTCCAAAACACTTGGACCTGCGCTAGCACTGTGTTGTCAGATCTGCCACGTAAGGCCGCCTAGATCGCTTTAGGGAGCGAGCAAGCCTCTGATCCCTATCCTCTGTGTTGAGTTATGGATGCCCAACTTCTTGTCGGCTCCTCGTGGTTTCAGCATTCTTCAACCACCTTCCATAGCTGCTCACGACAGTAGCATGCGAACACCCGACCAGTTTCCGAAGTGCTCGCCGTTGTAACTGCGACCGCGACGGTCGCGGGGTTGAAATGACGGAAAGTGCGGCGGGACCCGCGGAGAAGCCCGTGAACAGCAACACAACGGGAGAGGACGGATACGACCAACGGAGGACAGAACGAACAGCAAGATCGAACAACGGAATCACGATGAAACCTAACAAACAAGTCCACTCGTACACAGAACAAGAAAGTAAGTAAGCTGTCTAACGCGAGGCAATGTCTCCATAGACGTGCGCGAGATAAGACTGGCTGGCTGAGCTTTTTTTTTTTTCCTTTATTGCATTTAGATTCTCCCCGAAGGGGGCGGGCTGGCAGCAGCTTATTACGCTACTTTTTAAAATGTAAGGAGAAGTTAAGAAACAATAAAGGCAGGCGATAAAACGGGGACTTAAATTGTAAAACGGCGGAAGATTGGGGAAAGTTAAAACATAAAGCAAAGGGTTGGCAAAGCGAGTAAAAATACACAGGTTGCAGACAGGTAACATAGTAGACAGACAATTAAAAAACATGGCGTCAGTCTGGTTTCTGTTTGCAACAGATCTAAAATCACACCCAGCGACAGTATGATGTCCGTTCGCAACAAGTCGGAAAAGACACACAACACTGAACACTCACTGTAAACACTGCACTAAAATGTCGGCACAAAGAGGACACACCATAGCCTATGGAAAATGGGGGGGGGTGTACCTGGAAAGATGAGGGGGAAAACAAGGAGGGAGGAGAGGAAAAACGAAAGGGGGGGAGAAGCAAAGGAGGGAGAGGACCCATAAGGGTGAGGGGGCTGGCTGAGCTTTTTTTTTTTCTTTATTGATTTTCAATTCCCCCCAAAGGGGGCGGGCTGGCAGCAGCTTACTACGCTGGTCTACAACCTACACACTTGTTTTTTAAAAAAAAGGAAGAAGAAAGAAACAAGAAAAAACAGGCTATAAAATGGTGATTTAAAGTGGAAAATGGCGTAAAAATGCGGAAAGTTAAAACAGAAAGCAAAAGGGGACGGCAATGTTGATAAAATACACAGGAATCAGATAAGTAACATAGTAGACACACAATTAGAAAACATGGCGACAGTCTGGTTTCTGTTCGCAAGTGATAAAAAGCACACCCAGCGACAGTATGATGGCTGTTCGCTACACTTCCCAAAAGACACAACATGGAGCACGCACACTGTAAAACACTGCACGAAAAAGGCGGCACAAAGATGGCACTCCCGATCCAAGGCAGATAGGGGGGGGGGGGGGATCTGGAGTAGGGAGAAAAACAAGGAGGGAGGAGAGGAAAAAACGAAAAGGGGGGGAACCAAGGAGGGAGAGGACTAATAAAGGGGGAGAAAGGCAGACGCAAAACGGAATGAGAGGAGGCAGAGGAGGGAAATTTAAAAGGACTCAGGGGAGAGAAGGGGGCAAAGATAGGGGAGGTGTGGAAGAAAGAGGATGGAAGGGGAGGAGAGGGAGCCCGGGAAAAGGACAGAGGAAAGGAGGGGAGGGAGAGAGGGCATCATCCGGGAGGGGGAGTTGATGGAAGCCACCTTGGGAAAGGAGATGTAGGGTGTAGAGATGGCGGGTAGGGGGGACACAACGGTGAAGACGTGGCAGGGGGCGGGGATCAGAGAGGAGAGGAGCAACCAGGGGGTGGGGGGGGGGGGGTTCAAGACGGCGGGAGGTGTAGAGGATGCGGATATGTTCGAGGAATAGCAGCAGATGGGGGAAAGGAATGAGACCATAGAGGATCCGCGTGGGGGACGGGAGGCGAATACGGAGGGCGAGGTGGAGTGCATGACGCTCAAGGATCTGGAGGGACTTATAGAATTTAGGGGGGGGGGGGGGGGGGGGCAGAAATCCAGGCAGGACTGGCATAACATAGGATGGGATGGATTAAGGATTTGTAGGTGTGGAGGATGGTAGAGGGGTGCAACCCCCATGTCCGGCCAGACTGGCTGAGCAAGAGGCAGGCACTTAAGTACTCTATCTGGGGCGCCACTATTGGCCGCTGGAACCACGTGTTCCACTGTGGCGCCCTCACTCTAAATGCGGGCCAGGAGGTGCGCGCCGCCACAGCTTAAGGAGCGATGGTGCACAGACCTCTAGGGGTCTTCGACGTCCATGACGTCTGGCGCGGATTCAAATTCCGCGGCGCGCGGTAACAGACTCGGTGCCAAACAATGGGCCACAGTAATCTGGCTTTTGTCAAAGTCGCTTAAATCGGCGGATTTACGCATTTGCGCCACTTACCGTCGCTAGAATTCCCCATTCGTTTCTACTCCTCTCATGCGCTTCTCTTACCACGTCACGTGCCCTCAGCGCCATCAGGGAGGACTACAACCTCGCGGTTGGCAGTGGTCATCACGTTTTGGCTCATCAGTATAGTCTGCTAATGTTTTGGGGTATCCAGCATGGTAGTGCCGTCTTCAAAACAACGTGCAACCTAAGTTTGTAGCACAATCTCCCCTTATTTTTACCTCTAATTAAAAGAATATTTTACTTTTTTATAACAATGGAGGTATAATAAGTGGAGATGGTGCTACAAACTTACGCTCCACGTTGCTATGAAGCCAGTGTCACCATGATAGATGCTCACAACATTAGCAGCCTGTTGTTTGCGATTGTTTCTGGGTCTTAGTTTTTGGCATGTACATGCAACAGCTGTTTTAAACAGAAAATGATGCAGTGCTTTCGTTACTTCCACAGAGACAGGAAGGCATTTTCAGACTTTTCCTGGAGTTAAAAGCATGTTTTATCCAGTAACGCAATCTATTTCGCCTGCTTGATGTAACTTCAGTTTTGTTATGCGTTTCTAACAATCAAGAAGAGAAGTATGTGATGGCTGCTTTCGTAATCCTCATTTTGCTTAATACTGGCTGACAAAACTGATTTTCGGTCTATGTCATCTTCCCCAAAATACTGAGAACTTATTTTTCTATGTTTTGTAGTATTCTAATCTTTCCTTCTCACAATGATCACCTATAGAACTTTTCGGAATGGAGGGACAGGAAATTGGCTTTATGGGAGACGATACTCAGAATGATTAGTACGTCCGTAACTGACACAAGCTGAAGTTTGTCAAAACACTTCCACCAGAAGGTAATGCTTGGAACAATGACATGGCGGCCGTCGGCTTCAAGTTTATGACATCATGTGGAATCCTCTTATTACACCTGCATGTTTAGAGAGTCGCCGATTTTGCATAATTAAATTGTCGCTGATTCTCTCATTTCTCTTTTAGGTTCCCAAAGCACTGGCAAGATGGCACTATCATCGTTTTGTTGGATCATCTTCGTCAATAGCATAGAACAGTAGTACTTTTATCGGCACGAAAACAAGAAAAAATTATATTTAACTCCCACTTCCTTGATTGTTCCCTAGCATATATTAATTACTGCAATTGAAATTAGAAAATCTTTTGTGTGTTGAGAAGATTTTGTGTGCCTTGCAGAAAAATAAATGCAGATTCAGAATGAATCTCGCTGATCCTCACCAGAAAGGAAAAAACTCAGATCTGGGGCTGTTACCTTACAATTGTATTCTGACTTTATTGTTGACAGAGACGTTGTCGCGTCGTTGCGTACCCTGGGAGGAGCCTTCCACCTGGCGCACCGTGTAAGTTAGATCGCGGCCCCACGCGGTCATAAACGCTTGGAGCCCATTAACTCAGAGGTACCTAGTTGCTAATGGCCACTCTTGTACTTTCGAACTGATTGTGAACAAGTCTGTCGCAAGAGTTATCACCGTCGCCCCTGCTTCGATCACCAAGTTCAATCGCCACTAAGCTGGTGACCACCTAAGCATCAGGATAAACGCACGTTACATCTACCATAACTGCGACCTGTGTGATACAACCAGCGAAAACGACATCAAGCAGTGATGAGAAAAAACGTTATGACCACTGCCCACCGCGAGATGGGATGCTATCTGGTGACGTTGAAGACACCTGATGCGGTAATAAATTACAAGCGGTGCCTAGATAAATTGGTAATCATTCTAGCGACGCTACAGGTTGCGAATGGAGAAACTCTAACATACGCCATTTTGACAATGGAGAGATGGTTATGGCCCAGCGTATGTGAACCGTGAATTTACTTTCAAAATCTTTTCTTAAAGAATTTACTTTATTTACTAGCGATTCATCAAGAACATTAACACATTTAATCACACTATGTGAGCGTGGAAGTAGTTGCCAGTGGATAACTGATGAAAAGAAATTTCTTTCAACAAATGGAAATCTTATTCCTAAAAACCTTTTCTTTTTTTCTTAAAAAAAAAAAAACAGATTTAAAAATTATAATCAGAAAGCATCCTTTAAATATCAAGTTACAATTTATTCAGAGGCAGAAACAACTTTTTTTTTCTTTTTTTTTTTCTTTTTTTTTTTTTTTTTGGACAGTATGAGTTTTCGGACTGAGAAGCTTGCCGCTCCAATTTAACACAGCCGTAGTCACAATCGCTCACAACAACCTCTGAAAGACTACACTGGTGCAAATCTGCAACACACCAGATTACTTTAAACTAAAAATTTTAACAACTCACACAAACACATAAACTATGCACCCCGTAGGAGGGATAGAAATGGTACAAAACACTCACATTAAAAGAAAATTACTTGCTACCGAAAGTGCAAATAGTTTTTAAAAGAAAACTCTTACGGTGGAAGGGTGGCAACTTTATACACTAAAATGACGATTTAAATAGAAACCTATGAAATGCAGTCTTACATAAAATATACAAACATGCTCTACATTACACCTGCATGTGCGCAACGGAAAATACTGCACGCAAAAATGAAGATTTGGCCCTGTCTGAATACCCCCTGATGCAGATCTTAGGATCTCTTATGGTGATATTATCTCCTCCTTCTTGCTCTTTAACAAATAAATTACAAGATAAACATAAATGAATGATCAAGGGAACTAGTAACTACAAATGATAAATGCTATATCTGCTTATACATTTATTGTATACCAGAAATATTTATATACCAATGTCCAATGGACATAAAGAGACACAAATGAATTTCCTAACTAACATTAGTGATCAATTGCCCAAATCTGCCGGTCGCAGGTTCGAATTCTGCCTCGGGCATGGATGTGTGTGATGTCCTTACGTTAGTTAGGTTTAAGTAGTTCTAAGATCTAGGGGACTGATGACCTCAGAAGTTAAGTCCCATAGTGCTCAGAGCCATTTGAACCATTTATACCCAAATCTGCCTCTTTTTATGGCTACGCGATCTAATATAAATAGCGCGAGATGACTGACATCAACTATGTACCAAACACTAGAAGACACTACTTTTCAAAGGTGATCTGCAGTGCTTTGCAACCTCAGTGGAAATAAAAGCCACATGATCACAGCTGTTTAGCTTTATAGCCCTAATAAGCCGAAGCAATTAGCAATACTGTACTGCGTCTGGTGCCTCGGAGTGATGGTTCTCGCACACGTCTGCGATGATGGAAGAACTCCAGCAAAAAAAAAAAAAAAAAAAAAAAAAAAAAAACAGCTCATTCAAACACTAGGACGGCCTACGACGGTCCTCTGACTAGTATAATCTAATACTGTCTTCTCCTCTCTGTCTTCTGTCGACGAGACACGCGAACTCTCAGCCGCAAGGACAGTGTTCAGATAGCGTCTCAACGTGAGTATAGGCCGAAGTGCTCTCAATCACTGAACGCTGCGTACTCAACGACGATTTCCTACCCAGAGGCGAAATCCAGAATCGTATAACTTCGCAACAAGACAGTGCCTAACCGCTCTATCTATAAAATCTCCTGAGATCAAAGACAGCAAGTCAGCCTGTAGCAACAAAGCTGATACTGAACGACCGTCATGCACGGGCGCTCAAAACGTAAGACCACTTTCTCTCCACCGCTGGCTTCCCAACAAAGCTCGGCTCCCCTCCCTCGTAACTGCAGAAGGCAACTCATATCCTCGAAAGCACGGAATATTCTCCCTCTCTACAGATTCTTCCGAATACTGACCAACCATATTTTACTGCTTTGTCGTCCAGCGCGGAAAGTTTGGGAGAAAACACCCATCCCCGTTAATTAGGAATACATACAATGGTACGTTTCTCAGAGTAAAAATCCTCGGAAGTAACCCAGCACGCGTGATTTCCGAGGTAACGCTTCTTCGTTCCTCTCTGGTGCGTCCAAGATTTTCAGAGTTTCCGAAGTATTATCCGGTTATCCTTCCAGCCCGGCTACAAACCGGCCGGCCGCCGCTGTATGGTGCTTCAGCGCTCAGGCGCCCCGACCGTCCGTCTTGGCTACTTCCTGTGTCAAGCAGGACCAACACACCTGTGCGGGCTTTTCCAGCCAGGGCTTGAGTTACGCCTGCCGTTTCATTCCCACTCGCGTTACAACATCTGCTAGTATAGGCAATCATTCATTACGCCGAATTGATGATAAAGACACTCCGTCACCTCTCATGCAATAAGCATTAACAACTATTTACAAGGTGCACGTGACAATGTCAGTCATCTTTAAATATTTATATATACGATGTACAACCTATCAAATGGTATCTAATTCTGGTAGTAAATCACGGCAAGGTATGTAGATGAGTGCTTGTAAGCTGTGAAATTATAGCCACCTTACAATTAAACGGACCATCAGCTTCCGGGCTAGTGCAATAAACGAAGCACTAGACATCAAAATATCGAACTACTCCCTCAATAAAGACGGTTGATTGCATCTGACTATGGCCTAGTGTGGTGTCACCGCCAGACACCACACTTGCTAGGTAGTAGCCTTTAAATCGGCCGCGGTCCGGTAGTATACGTCGGACCCGCGTGTCGCCACTATCAGTGATTGCAGACGGAGCGCCGCCATACGGCAGGTCTAGAGAGACTTCCTAGCACTCGCCCCAGTTGTACAGCCGACTTTGCTAGCGATGGTTCACTGACAAATTACGCTCTCATTTGCCGAGACGATAGGTAGCATAGCCTTCAGCTACGTCATTTGCTACGACCTAGCAAGGCGCCATTATCATTTGCTATTTATCTTGTGATGCATGTACCGTCAGACCGATGTTCACCAATTATGTATTAAAGTTAAGTATTCCAGAAGCTACGTACTTTTTTTACTAGACTCAACTCCTTTAACTGTTCCAGGCCTCACGCCAGCCTGCGTGAGCTTAAACGCGTGCCTTTCGGCTATCTCATGGTGACTTGGCTGTCTTGCCAAGTCACAACACCTAGCATCCTCTAACTAGGAGTTAAAGCGGGCGAGGCGTTTTCGCCACCAAACATTATCATATGTGGTGCGGGACTGGGCACCAGTGACGTCACTGACGACGGCGTAGCCGTACAGGGTGATTCAAAAATAACTGTACATACCGCATGGGTGTAATGTGTGGATCAAAATAACAGTAAAATGTTAAATAAAGTTTTATCTGAAAGTCCTTTATTTCCGATTTATGATGCATAATGTCATCGTGGTAGGAATTACATCATGGGCTAGGTTTTCGGTGTGTCATGTTCGCTTTGATATTGAGTTGAATTTCCGTCCCTTTGTTTCGTTGCTTTCTGAGAAGAATTAATTCTGTGTGATTTCAACACTACTGCATAAATCAGTTTCAAATAGAACATTATTTGACGTTTACGTTACACCCACGAAATGTGTATTATTTTTTGAATCACCCTGTGTAAGCACGACAGCGGCGTTTACACTACAGTCAACCACTTGAAAATGGCAGAGGAGGTCTCTCCCGCAAGCTCGTGGTCAGTTCACCACTTGACGTGACTTGAAACACGAGAACATCTTATAAATGGATATCGCTGCGAGAGCATGCATTCGTACGAAAAAAGGAATGTGTGGGGAATGGTGTGTTTGCACGTCACACGTTGTCAGCCATTCTTTAGCTGCTCTTTGTGTACAGTTCTACGGCTAAGTACCGGTACAGTATTCAGAGGTAATGATACAGTGTTTCTCTTCTTTAACCTTGTGTGCTCCTCGTCTATATTGCTGAAGTGATGAGTTGCCTGCGAATGAATTTATACAATCTTTACTAACGAGGAATACTGGTCCATGGACTTTGTTTATGGGTTCCGTTATGCTAATGCGGCCGCGATTGAAGGAGAGTATAGAGAGGGGTTTACACAATGACGGGATCCAAGGAGGGGGTATTTCAAGCACTTCAGCAATACATGGAGGATATAGGAACGCAGCAACTTGCACATCATTTTGGTAGACCAAGACGTTGTCCAGATCGCGAAGAATGTACAAAACGTCTTGGGCGACGTGTTGGACACCCTCACACATCTATTTGGCGTGTACCTGCAAAGAGTTCCATTAGTACCAACTGATCCCTCCGTAAGAATTAAACCTACAAGATCATGGACGTCTTCTCCCTTACCATCACTGTTTATCACAGATGATTATTTACCAACAAGATTTCGTGAACCACGTCTTATGGATTGACGAGTCAGGATTCAAAAGAGATGGTGTTATAAACCGATACAACTGATACATCGCTGCCGAGAATCCCATGTAACTCATTCCATCCCATACAAAACCAGATTTAGTGTTGACATATGGGCACGTATCCTCAGTGGTACACCTTTTGATCCATTCAGTCTGGTGGACAGAATTGGGGGAGTAGGTTGGCGCTGTTTATCCGCAATTTTTAGAAGCTGTGCTTCCAACAATAGTGGATGATATGGCCCCATAGACAACATCTGTGATATCAACTACGTGATGCTACAGCACATTTCTTAGTACGAGTACGGCAGCGGTTGGAGGACCATTTTCCAGTTACGTGGACTGGAAGGGACGGTTCCATTCCACCGAAAGACGGTCCTCTGATCTGATACCACTGGACGTTTTCCGCTCGGTTTTCCTCAAAATGAAAGTGTACAGATCGGACATAACAAACAAAGAAGAGCTCGTTGCAAAGATTCACAGGGCAGCAGAGGTCTGGTAACTTTCAGCGAGAATTCAGGTGGTGTGCTGAAGCTTGTATTCAGGCGAGAGGGGGCATTTCGAACTTCTCCTCTACTAGAACTAAGACAAACCAAAGAATGTAACATTTATTAACGTAATTATTAAAAGAATTATGTGAACAAAATTAAATGAATAGCATGAGAAATGTATTAACTGAAGTTGGCATTCAAATGAGAGAGTAACTCCCAATTTGGGAATTACGCATGCAACTCCAAAACGTCGAAGAACACGGATTAATTGTGTTAACATTTTTTTTTATATATAATGTCCTCCATCATCTCATCAGGGACTGACCTTATGTTCTGATACACACTGTATAAAGACACAGTTCATACATTCTAATCATTTAGCTTTACACCTTTTAAAACCGTAAATATTTATATACGTTTTAAAACTTCATGTTATAACCTCTTCCAAGGTAATCATCGAGAAAAAAACGAAATTCATTTTGCTTCTATGCAAATTTTTTTGTAGTTCGACGTAATACTGCCATATTTTTAAGTACGGTGTGCCCCTGTGTCACACTGGTTGTTATGGAATACACTTTCCCGTTATCTGGACGGGCATCGGCAGGTAACAGGCATTATTTCACCATGCGTTTGCAACGCAGGCGAGTCTGTTCAGAATGTGGTACAGCGAGTCAAACGTCAAGCGTGGCTGTCTCATTTATCTTTTCGCGAAATAGACTGCCGAACGGGATTTTCTGGCTGCAGCCTCGGGTGATTTACGCGGAACAGAAATTGAAATGCCTCGGTGACAGCCCACAAAAAACCGCACGAATTACGAGGACGCGCTGGACGTCGCTCAGGATCCGGCGTTCACACGTGGACTGCCGCTAGCTCTGCGGCCCATCGTTGAAGTCGAAGAACAAGTAGTGTCACACATGATATCTTGCTAAAAAAGAAAAAAAAGCACCCCCAGGAGTCATAACCCAGTAGAGATAGCATTTTGGGTTGCAAAAAGGTGGAGTAATTTTGGTTTTCGCCTATGTTGTATGTATTACACCTCTCGTGAGAAATCCATGTTTTAGACTTTCTCGCCCTTGTGCGTTATCCGCCATCTCGAAAAAACCGCTAAGAAATGGAACTTTTCTCAGTTTTTCCTCAGCAAAAATACTCCACTATCAATTTTAAAGAGTGTTAAATTTCTTGCAAGTTTCATACATAACGTGTTTGGAAAATTCGGATCAGCTACTGACACACGACGCTGTGAAAATCTGCAAAAATGTCAAAAAATCTCAGAAAGATATGTCAGTGGTTTCGCCTTAATAACTTTTCTTTAGTGCAGAATGAGTAATAACCAACGCGGTAGAGGATTTAATTCCCTTAAAGAATCATAACCAATATTCCTAATTACTCCCTATACACGCAGAAAAATGTAGTATTAAGGATTTTACTTAACGTGCACCCGTAACTGAAAATACCATCCTCGGTCAAAAACAGTATTTCTGACTGTACTGGAGTGACGTGAGGTAAAGACATCAACTGCCATATGTCCTATGGAGTTGATTCTAGAGGAAAGAATAGAATTCAAATTCAAATGGCTCTGAGCAGTATGGGACTTAACATCTGGAGGTCATCAGTCCCCTAGACTTAGAACTGCTTAACCTAATTAACCTAAGGACAACACAGACATCCACGTAGCAGCAGCGCGGTTCCAGACTGAAGATCCTAGAACCGCTCGGCTACAGCGGCCGGCGAAGAATGCAATTGTGAACAGGCATTCCTGACGTAAAGATTTAGTACTATCTCTGACAATAGTTGATAACCATATGAATACGAAGAAAGGAAAAGAAGCTCTGGATCTTCAACTTTTGTAGTCCTGTCTTCCTCAGTTGCGTGTAATATTACGGTATATTGATAATTTTTACTTATGGACCGTCTGACAGCAACTGAATAAAACACAATTTCAGTGCCATACGCGTTTCGCCTTTATTTTCTGCAAGACATCATCAGTGGCAGGTTGCGTGGACAATTTCTTACGTATTACGCTCCTGTTGCATTTTTGGTGTTTTTCTTCTTCTTATGAATGCCAATTTACGGTTTTTTCCCACATTCCACAGCACTATGAACTGAACGCTTGTTTCACTGCAATGTTTTGGTTTCTGTTGCGACAGAATATGTTGTTTGTGGCAGGTTTACAAAAGCGAAAATATGGCAACTCATCTGCACAAGTTTTCAAGACACCTACATAAAGTGACACAAGGAATTTTTCACTTGCTTCCACGAGCTTGTCTGTTTTTGCAGCTGGATCTTTGGAAATAGAAACTCTTTTACTGTGGGAAGCATCGCTTTCAAGTGTGGTACAAATTTAGGTTTTTCCTTTACAAACAAAGGGGAGATGGTATCGCAGCCACTTATCGCATGCAGAAATTCAATGGTTTCCAATATATCTTTATATCTGGGGGATGTTTTGGAATACATCGCATTTCCTTACAGATGTTCAAAAGAACGCATTGTCTGGCGCTAAAGCCGTCACCAAAACCAAATGATAAATGTCTTCTCCAATAACAACAGAAGTTTGTTCGGAAAACAACGAAATGCATCTGCACCTAAATTTGCACCACACTTGAAAGCGATGCTTCCCACAGTAAAAGTGTTTCTATTTCCAAAGATCCAGCTGCAAAAACAGACAAGCTCGTGGAAGCAAATGAAAAATTCCTTGTGTCACTTTATGTAGGTGTCTTGAAAACTTGTATAGATGAGTTTCCATATTTTCGCTTTTGTAAACCTGCCACAAACAACGTATTCTGTTGCAACAGAAACTAAAACATTGCATTGAAACAAGCGTTCAGTTCATAGTGCTGTGGAATGAGCGGAAAAAAACGGCAAATTGACATTCATAAGAAGAAGAAAAAACACCAAAAATACAACAGGAGCGCAATATGTAAGAAATTGTCCACGCAACCTGCCACTAGATTAGATTAGATTAGATTAGATTAGATTAGATTAATACTAGTTCCATGGATCATGAATACGATATTTCGTAATGATGTGGAACGAGCCGAATTTTCCAATACATGACATAATTACGTTAATTTAACAACATACTTAAGTTAATATAACAACTTTATTTTTTGTGTTTTTTTGTTTTTCTTTATTTTTTATTTTTATTTTTTTTATTTTTTTATTTTTTTTAATATTTTTGTTTTTTTCTTTTTTTTTCTTAATTTATATCTAAAAATTCCTCTATGGAGTAGAAGGAGTTGTCATTCAGAAATTCTTTTAATTTCTTCTTAATACTTGTTGGTTATCTGTCAGACTTTTGATACTATTTGGTAAGTGACCAAAGACTTTAGTGCCAGTATAATTCACCCCTTTCTGTGCCAAAGTTAGATTTAATCTTCAATAGTGAAGATCGTCCTTTCTCCTAGTATTGTAGTTATGCACACTGCTATTACTTTTGAATTGGGTTTGGTTGTTAATAACAAATTTCATAAGAGAGTATATATACTGCGAAGCTACTGTGAATATCCCTAGATCCTTAAATAAATGTCTGCAGGATGATCTTGGGTGGACTCCAGCTATTATGCTGATTTCACGCTTTTGTGCAATAAATACTTTATTCCTCAGTGATGAATTACCCCAAAATATGATGCCATATGAAAGCAATGAGTGAAAATAGGCGTAGTAAGCTAATTTACTAAGATGTTTATCACCAAAATTTGCAATGACCCTTATTGCATAAGTAGCTGAACTCAAACGTTTCAGCAGATCATCAATGTGTTTCTTCCAATTTAATCTCTCATCGATGGACATACCTAAAAATTTGGAATATTCTACCTTAGCTATATGCTTCTGATTAAGGTCTATATTTATTAATGGTGTCATACCATTCACTGTATGGAACTGTATGTACTGTGTCTTATCAAAATTCAGTGAGAGTCCGTTTACAAGGAACCACTTAGTAATTTTCTGAAAGACAGTATTGACAATTTTATCAGTTAATTCTTGTTTCTCAGGTGTGATTACTATACTTGTATCATCAGCGAAGAGAACTAACTTTGCCTCTTCATGAATATAGAATGGCAAGTCATTAATATATAATAAGAACAACAAAGGACCCAAGACTGACCCTTGTGGAACCCCATTCTTGATAGTTCCCCAGTTTGAGGAATGTGCTGATCTTTGCATGTTACGAGAACTACTTATTTCAACTTTCTGCACTCTTCCAGTTAGGTACGAATTAAACCATTTGTGCACTGTCCCATTCATGCCACAATACTTGAGCTTGTCTAGCAGAATTTCATGATTTACACAATCAAAAGCCTTTGAGAGATCACAAAAAATCCCAATAGGTGGTGTTCGGTTATTCAGATCATTCAAAATTTGACTGGTGAAGGCATATATGGCATTTTCTGTTGAAAAACCTTTCTGGAAACCAAACTGACATTTTGTTAGTACTTCATTTTTACAGATATGTGAAGCTACTCTTGAATACATGATGCCTTGCAGAAAATAAAGGCGAAACGCGTATGGCACTACAATTGTGTTTTATTCAGTTGCTGTCAGACGGTCCATAAGGAAGAAGCTCTGGATCGTCACATGCTTTTCCACGGGATATCTGTCTAATGATGACCTGAAAGAAATGCTTCGAGTTCGGACTTTCTCGCTTTTCATTGCCACTATTTTCTGTGGAAGGCATTCGCAGTGGGGGAAAGTCCGCATTTTCTTTACCTTCACGCCATTACGAAATGACACAGAAATGGGAAAGGGCAAAGTTGAAGGACCATAGTAGATGGTGGCTGTCAGCTGTCAGCTGCAGCGGGACACTAAGCGGAATCAGTGGCGACGAGCGAAAATGTATACCGGACTGGGATATCCTGTTTAGTAGGCAGGTGAGGTAACCAGGGCGCCATCAGGGACACAGCGTTATCGCAACTGTGCGGACTATTTCGGTACGCCTCACGGCCGATCCACACTCCCACCGAACGCCACCTATCCGTAGTCCTTGTCCTTTGTACTCCTATTCGATACTCAACAACAAATGGGCGGACGTATTTGTGCATCCGCACTGAAAAAGGTGAATCTATTGCGCAGCTAGGCTTATCAGTTACATGATGTGTAGTGTCTGTTCTTTCGGGCATCTATTTTTAAAAGGTTTGTAACCTACGTACAGCGACGCCATGGCCACAATGCTACGGCAGTCTTTCAAGGGCACCCCACAGAAGAAAATAAAAGGAGCACAGAAAGTAGGAGGTAGTCGTTCCAGGCAGCAATGTTGTACGGAATTCTCTTTGATGATACCATGTTTTCACAGACGCCAAAGAATAAACTGTTATCAAATGAAAAAAAAAGCAACTCCCGCTTCATCTCATTGCTTCAGAAGGAATTCTAGCGAGTACAAATGGTCACCAAGCATTCACCAGAAGGTGCAGAAGCATATCGTTGTCTTCCGAACAAAATTCTGTTGTTGTTATTGGAGAAGACATTTATCTTTTGGTTTTAGTTACCGCTTTAGCGCCACACAATGCGTTTTTTTGAACGTCTGGAAGGAGTACCACAGTAAATGCGATGTATTCCAAAACATCCCTCAGATATAAAGATACCTGGGAAAACGTTGATTTTCTCCATGCAATAAGTGGCTGCCATACCACCTCCTTTCTGTTTGGAGAAGGAAATGTGGTGTCACCGCCAGACACCACACTTGCTAGGTAAATGGAAATGTCGTGTGGCTAGGGCCTCCCGTCGGGTAGACCTTTCGCCTGGTGCAGGTCTTTTGATTTGACGCCACTTCGGCGACCTGCGCGTCGATGGGGATGAAATGATGATGATTAGGACAACACAACACCCAGTCCCTGAGCGGAGAAAATTTCCAACCCAGCCGGGAATCGAACCCGGGCCCTTAGAATTGACAGTCTGTCACGCTGACCACTCAGCTACCGGGGCGGACACTTGCTAGGTGGTAGCCTATAAATCGGCCGCGGTCCGGTAGTATACGTTGGACCCGCGTGTCGCCACTATCAGTGATTGCAGACCGAGCGCCGCCACACGGCAGGTCTAGAGAGACGTCCTAGCACTCGCCCCAGTTGTACAGCCGACTTTGCTAGCGATGGTTCACCGACAAATTACGCTCTCATTTGCCGAGACGATCGTTAGCATAGCCTTCAGCTACGTCATTTGCTACGACCTAGCAAGGCGCCATTATCAATTGCTATTTATATTGTGATGCATGTACAGTCAGACCGATGTTCACCAATTATGGATTAAAGTTAAGTATTTCAGCAGCTATGTACCTTTTTTGCTAGACTCAATTCCTTTAACTGTTCCAGACCTCACGCCAGCCTGCGTGAGCTTAAACGCGTGCCTTTCGGCTTCACCTCCTAGTGGCTTGGCTGTCTTGTCAAGTCACAACAGGAAAACCTAAATTTGCACCACACTTGAGAGCGATGCTTCCCACAGTAAAAGTGTTTCTACTTCCAAGGATCCAGCTGCAGAAAGAGACAAGTTCGTGGAAGCAAATGAAAATTTCCTTGTGTCACTTCATGGAGGTGTCTTGAACACTTATATAAATGAGTTGCCATATTTTTCGCTTTTGTAAATCTGCCAAAAACAGCATATTCGATTTGCTACGTCTATGTCCAACACGGGAAGCAGTTCAGTATCATGCACTTAGAATGAGGAACCAAAGAAACTGGTACAACTGCCTAATATTGTGCACGGCCGCCGCGAGCATCATAAATGCCACAACACGACGTCGCATGGACTCGACTAATGCCTGAAATATTGCTGGAGGGAGCTGACACCATGAACTGCGCAGGGCTGTCATAAATCGTAACAGTACGAGAGGGTGGAGATCTCTTCTGAGCAGTATGTTGCAAGGCATCCCAGATATGCTCAATAATGTTCATGTCTGGGGAGTTTTGTGGCCACCGGAAGCGTTTAAACTCAGAAGAATCTTACTGGAGCCACTCTGTAGCAATTCTGGACGTGTGGAATCGCCCAAGTCCGTCCCAATGCACAACGGACATGAATCAGTGATCAGTCAGGAATGCTACGTACGTGTCACCTGTCAGAGTCGTATCTAGACGTATCAGGAGTTCCATATTACTCCAGCCGCACATGCCCCACACCTTTACAGAGCCTCCACCAGCTTGAACAGTCCCCTGCTGACGTCCAGGGTCCATTGATTCATGAGACTATCTCCATACCCGTACATGTCCATACGCTCGATACAATTTTAAACGACACTCGTCCGACCAGGTAACACGTTTCCAGTCATCAATAGTCCAATTTCGGTGTTGACGGACCCAGGCGAGGCTTAAAGCTTTGTGTCGTGTAGTCATGAGGGTACATGGGAGGGCTTTCGGCTCCAAAAGCCCTTATCGATGATGTTTCGTTGAAAGGTTCGCACGCTCACACTTGTTAATGGCCCAGCATTGAAATATGCAGCAATTTTAGGAATAGTTGCACTTATGTCACGCTGATCGATTCTCTTCAGTCGTCATTAGTCCCATTTTTTCAGGGTCTTTTTCCGGCCGCAGCGATGTCGGAGATTTGATGTTTTGCCGGATTCCTGATACGGGACACTCGTGAAGTGGTCGTACTAGAAAATCCTCACTTTATCACTACCTCGGAGATGCTGTGTGCCTTCGCTCTTGCGCCGACTATAACACCACGTTGAAACTCACTTAAATCGTGATAACCTCCCATTGTAGCAGCAGTAACCGACCTAACAACTGCGCCAAATACTTGTCGTCTTATATAGGCGTTGCCGATCGCAGCGCCGAATTCTGCCTGTTTACATATCTCTGTATTTAAATACGCGTGCCTTACCAGTTCCTTTGGCGCTTCAGTGTAGAACTTATCTGTAAGTGCAAATGTGGATGGGGTATGAAAAAGACGCCCTTGAGTGGGGCTGGGAGAAGGATATTGGTACCAATGAATAAAGAACCAGCTGCACCGGCATTGCTGAACATAATTTAATGCCACTTAAAAAGACTTGTGGCAACAAATGCAGGTGGAGAAAAGCAGGACTTGGATGCTCCATTGTATGTGTTATTCGTGGATTCTAATCATGTGATCGGGCGTTTAACGCGATAAGGAAAGTATATAAGTGGAGCAGAGTCGAGAGAAATTCATTCTAGGGACTATACGGGCCGCAAATGGTACCATCCGCTGACATTAGCGAATTCGACAAAGGGCGGATTGTCATCGTCCGGTGTCTGCGGACGAGGGTCTGGAAAGGGACCAAGCTGGTAGGTTGCTTGCGTGCTACTCCCGTTAGCACCAATGGAAAGTACTCGGAGGATGGTCAAGCCACGAGTAGACGATAGGCTATTGAACGCCCAGGCGTCATCACAGAACGTGCTCTTCGGAGCCTTTCCCTCTCTGTAAAGCAGGAGAATCGATGGGTCATGATAACACACATGATAGCCTATGATGCCACCCGTAGGACATGGTGAAGCAATAATGTGAGGCACCTAAAGTAAATAAAAGTGAATAAAACTGAACGGATGAACATAAGGACGTGTTTCTCGAAAGTAAGTAAATGTCTGTCCTCAGTTCATAAGTTTCGACAGCGGGAGTCGAGGGGCTACTATCGCATTAGACGATAACCCGATAATCTGCCGCGGACCGCTGTTGGCATGGCAACATAATGAAGTGGAACGCGCATCGCCCCCAGGCGGCGTTCACAATCGCGATGGGCACTAGTGATGTTGTTTGACTCGTCAATGTAGATCATTGGGTGATTTTTGGAAGGAAATGCGTTACGACTTGGATAGTATTTCCAAGTGGCGTGCTGAATCGTAATTCTCCTCAGATATGAGAAAATGCGAGACAGTACGAGCAAACAAAGAAACAAGAATCAGATAGTATCATATTACAAGATTACACTATAATCGGAAGTAAGGAAGAGGAATGGATGTGTTTCGGGATCTTGGAGAAAGTGTAGTGTGTTTATTACGCAAACCACATTCAAGACTTGAGTGTGACTTATTCTAGAGTACCGATCTATAGTGTGCAGTTGTATTAGATCGACCTCGAGCAATGCGTCGAAAGAAAATAAGGGCTGCTCTGCTAGGGTCGTGATGTACGCCGAGGGTACCTTGTCAGGTTGTCGAAGATATGGGCAGCTGAAGGATTATTTCTCCAATAAAACAGCTGGTAAAAATTAACAATATAGTTCGTAGGAAATCGAGTTCGAAATACAGGATAGATATGGAGAAGTGGTTTTACACAGAGTACGCGAAGGAACTTGCCCCCTTCTTGCAGTGGTGTACCGTAGGTCTCTAGAAGAGCGTAGCGTACCAAAAGATTGGAAAAGGGCACAGGTCATTCCCGTTTTCAAGAAGGGACGTCGAACAGATGTGCGGAACTATAGACCTATATCTCTAACGTCGATCAGCTGTAGAATTTTGGAACACGTATTATGTTCGAGTATAATGACTTTTCTGGAGACTAGAAATCTACTCTGTAGGAATCAGCATGGGTTTCGAAAAAGACGATCTGTGAAACCCAGCTCGCCCTATTCGTCCACGAGACTCAGAGGGCCATAGAAACGGGTTATCAGGTAGATGCCGTGTTTCTTGACTTCCGCATAGCGTTTGACACCCTTCCCCACGGTCGTTTAATGAACAAAGTAAGAGCATATGGACTATCATGCCAATTGTGTGATTGGGTTGAAGAGTTCCTAGATAACAGAACGCACCATGTCATTCTCAATGGAGAGAAGTCTTCCGAAGTAAGACTGATTTCAGGTGTGCAGCAGGGGAGTGTCGTAGGACCGTTGCTATTCACAATATATATAAATGACTTTGTGGATAACAACGGAAGTTCAAAAATGGTTCAAATGGCTCTGAGCACTATGGGACTTAACTGCTGAGGTCATCAGTCCCCTAGAACTTAGAACTACTTAAACCTAACTAACCTAAGGACATCACCCACATCCATGCCCGAGGCAGGCTTCGAACCTGCGACCGTAGCGGTCGCGCGGTCCCAGACTTAGCGCCTAGAACCGCTCGGCCACCCCGGTCGGCACGGAAGTTCACTGAGGCTTTTTGCGGATGTTGCTGTAGTACATCAAGAGGTTCTAACAATGGAGAATTGTACTGAAGTGCAGGAGGATCTGCAACGAATTGACGCATGATACAGGGAACGGCAACTGAATCTCAATGAAGACAAGTGGAATGTGCTGCGAATACATAGAAAGAAAGATCCTTTATCATTTAGCTACAATATAGCAGGTCAGGAACTGGAAGCAGCTAATTCCATAAATTATCTGGAAATAGGCATCAGGAGTGATTTAAAGTGTAATGACGAAATAAAATCAATCATCGGTAAAGCAGATGCCAGACTGAGATTCATTGGAAGAATCCTAAGGAGATGCAATCCAAAAACGAAGGAAGTAGGTTACAGTACACTTGTTCGCCCACTGCTTGAATACTGCTCACCGGTGTGGGATCCGTACCAGATAGGATTGATAGAAGAGATAGAGAAGATGCAACGGAGAGCAGCGCGCTTCGTTATAGGATCATTTAGAATCGCGAAAGCGTTACGGAGATGACAAATAAACTCCAGTGGAAGACTCTGCAAGAGAGACGCTCAGAAGCTCGGTACGGGCTTTTGTTGAAGTTTCGAGAACATACCTTCATCAAGGAGTCAAGCTGTATATCTCACGAAGAAACAATTAGGATAAAATCAGAGAGATTAGAGCCCACACAGAGGCATACCGACAATCTTTCTTTCCACGAGCAATACGAGACCGGAATAGAAGGGAGAACCGATAGAGGTACTCAAGGTACCCTCCGCCACACACCGTCAGGTGGCTTGCGGAGTATGGATGTAGATGTGGATTTAGATGAAGATTCTAGACTCCGCAGTACATCCCTCGTAGGGTTGACGAGAATAAGAGGAAATATATAGAGTACGGAAGAATGCACAGCGTAATGTATCCTTCGATCTGTAGGCACATGGAAAGTGCATTGGGTGGCTGATACGAGTGCGAAATATGCTTCGCCACTTACGACACAGGGGCTCGCGAGATATATATATGCAGATGTAGTTTGATTGCATATTCACATATGCTAAATATCTCTCCTCTCTGAAATTTTACATTTTATTTTGAATTAGGTGGAATTGCTTCATGAAATGTTAACGTTTCGAGAACTGAAATAGTTTAAAATAAACCGTAGCATAACTTGAATATGTCTGTCAAGATCACGGTTGAGTCAAAGAGCGATTCCATAAACTCAGTCAGATTCTCACCGAAATCACGTTTCAAAGAACGTAAGTACGCCCGACCCGGCCAGTGGGTGGTGAATGTTCGCGTCGGTTCAGGCGGCTTCTCACCTGAACGCAGAAGATACTAATACAACCTCAGTCACCACACCAATCTGATCCTGTACCAGGCGACCGAATACAGGATTTGGAAACTGTAGTTTTCTGAGGGGGAAGATTTGTATGGTTTAATAGAAGAAATCGATTTAGAAGAGGTAGGGGGCCCAGTATTAGAACCAGAATTTAAAAGAGCTTTGGAAGACTTAAGATCAAATAAGGTAGAACGGAAAGATAACTTTTCCAAAATCAGTAGGAGAAGTGGCAACCAAACGACTATTCTCGTTGGTGAGTGAAATTTATGAATCTGGCGTTATACTATCTGACTTTCGGAAAAAAACAGCGCATGTATCCAAGTCGTTGACAAGAATAATACACAGAAGAATGGAAAAGAAAATTGAGGAAGTTCTAGATGACGACCAGTTTGGTTTTAGGAAAGGTAACGACACCAGAGAAGCAATATTAATGTTGTGGTTCATAATGGAAGCAAGACTAAAAAATCAAGACGCGTTCATAGGATTTGTCGACCTAGAAAAAGGGCTCGACAATGTAAATTGGTGCAAGACGTTCGAAATGTTGAGGAAAAAAATATGGTTCAAATGGCTCTGAGCTCTATGGGACTTAACAGCTGAGGTCATAGTCCCCTAGAACTTAGAACTACTTAAACCTAACTAACTTAATGACGTCACACACATCCATGCCCGAGGCAGGATTCGAACCTGCGACCGTTGCGGTCGCCCGGTTCCAGACTGAAGCGCCTAGAACCGCTCGGCCACGCCATGTTGAGGAAAATACGCAGCTGTAGGGAGAGACGGATAATATACATCACGTACTAGAGCCAAGGGAATAATAAGAGTGCAAGACCAAGAACAAAGTGCTAAGACAGGGATGCCGACTTTCGCCCCTACTGTTCATCCTACACATCGAAGAAGTAATGATGAAAATAAAAGGAAGGTTCAGGAGTGGAATTGAAATTCGAGATGAAGGGATATCAATGATACTATTCGCCGATGACATTTTTATCGTCGGTGAAAGTGAAGAAGAATTACATAACTTGCTGAATGGAATGAACAGTCTAATGAGTCAAGAACATGGACTGAGAGTAAATCGAAGAAAGGCGAAAGTAACGAGAAGGAGCAGAAATGAGAACAGCGAGAAACTTAACGTCAGGATTGATGGTCATGAAGTAAATGAAGAAATTCTACTGTCTAGGAAGCAAAATAACCTATGATGTTCGGAGCAAGGAGAACATCAAAAGCAGACTAGCACTGGCAAAAGTGACATTCCTGGCCAATAGAAGTGTACTAGTATTAAACATGGGCCTTAATTTGAGGAAGAAATTTCTGAGAACGTGCGTTTGGAGCACAGCATTGTATGGTAGTGGAACAGAAGAGAATCGAAGCATTTGAGGTGTGGTGTTGCAAACGAATGTTGAAAATTAGGTGGACTGGTTAAGGTAAGGAATGAGGAGGTGCGGCATAGAATCGGAGAAGAGAAGAATATGTTCAAAAACAGTGACAAGAATAAGGGACAAAACGATAGGAAACGTTCAAATGTGTGTGAAATCTTATGGGACTTAACTGCCAAGGTCATCAGTCCCTAAGCTTACACGCTACTTAACCTAAATTATCCTAAGGACAAACACACACACCCATGCCCGAGGGAGGACTCGACCATCCGCCGGGACCAGCCGCACAGTCCATGATTGCAGCGCAGGACGATAGGACATTTGTTAAGACAGCAGGGAGTAGGTTACATGTTACTAGACGGAGCTGTAGAGGTAAAAATTGTAGAGTGATACATTTTTAATACATCCAGCAAACAATTGAGGACCCAGGTCGCAAGTGCTACTCTGCTACTTTGAGGTTGACACAGGGGAGGAATTCGTGGCGGGCAGCATCAGACCAGTCAGAAGATTGATAACAAAAAAAAAGTGTGTGAATTGGATATTCCAAGAAAAGATGAATCCTTCCCCTAGGCGCGCATGTATACCTTAATAGGTAGGTGATTCAGCGGTTGAGCACAGCACGTGATAGTAGTCTCACAAGTTCATCTCATGTTACCTTGCTTGACGTGAGGCTAATTATAGGACGTTGTGGAATTGCTCACACTCAGTTTGATTATTTCATTTGTATCCGATGACACACCTCGTCTAGCATTCGAGTCTACTGGACCTTCAGTCTGAGCGCTTTCATTGATAAAATTCTGTCGAGCTTCCACCCGCCTCAAGTAGTTTAAAATCCACGAGCATTCGGACGAGTGCTCCTAGTCCACTGTAATATGGTGCAAGTAACTATGACAATGGCCGAGGAATACTCGCCGAAAGTTCGTGGATTTTAAACTTTCTGGCACGGTTGGAAGCCTGACAGAAGTTTATCAGTTTATATCGCCGTGAAACCATTCATTCGTAGCGTATACGAGGGCTTTTATATTTATTAGATTAGTAAAGTGATAGAAAATCGCCTATGAGTTTAGATTTTGACTCGACGAGAAACATAGCTGCTTGTTATTGTTGTTGTGATCTTTGGTCCAAAGATTGACTCGTTGCAGCTCCTAGTGATAGTCTATCCTGTGCATGTCTCTATATCTCTGCATAAATATTGCAACCTACATCTATCTGAATCTGCTTAATGTATTCAAACTTCGGTCTTCCTCTACAATCCTCACCCCTCCCCAGCACCACATCCACATATACTTCCTTTCATTCCCAAAAATGAAAATCCAGTGACGCCAGTCGATGCATCCTATCACTCACTCGGTTCCTTCTTTTAGCCAAGTGGTGGTGTAACTTTCATTTCCTTCAATTCGATTCAGCACCTCCTCGTTTCTTAATTGAATCACCCATCTAATATTCAGAATTCGTCTATGGCACCACATTTCAAAAGCTTCTATTGTCTTCTTGTGTGAACTGTTGATGTCAACGTTTCACTTGCTTTCAAGGCTGCACTCCAGACAAATACCTCCAGAAAAGACTTGCAAACACTGAAATTAATATCTCTCATTTCGGTGCCAACTGCAAACCTTTACTGAACACTTCAAAAATATACCTTTACAGAGACAACGCATGATACATTCCTATGCACCTGCAGGTGGGCAACCACTTCCACGTCCCTCAGATTCCACATGTGTGCAAGAACACACTGGAGCATCAGTTTAGTGCCATTTAGCTTACAAAGTGCCAAGTGATCGCGTGCCTTCAGGCACCTAGGTATCCATCATGGGTTGTTCCTGTAAAGACATATTTTTGAAATATTCAACAAAGATATGCAGGTGGAACTGAGGGTCTTGCCGAATAGGGTGGGTCTTATGAGGACGCGTTGTCATTTTGTTTGGTTTTGTTTTGTTTCAAGGCGCAAAAACAACTAAGGTCATACGCACCCATGTGAGAACCGTGAACACGAAGACGAAAAACGAGTTAAAAGCGACTACACATTAAGCCCAATCCTTCTTATGATGGCCGCGCGGGGTAGCCGCACGGTCTTGGGCGTCTTGTGACGGTCCGCGCGTCTCCCCCCGTCGGAGGTTCGAGTCCTCCCTCGGGCATAGGTGTGTCTGTCGTCCTTAGCGTAAGTTAGCTTAAGTTAGATTAAGTAGTGTGTAAGCTTAGGGACCGATGACCTCAGCAGTTTGGTCCAATAAGACCTTACAACAAATTTCCAAATTTTTCCTTATGAAGACGCCAAAGTGGTGCGTGAAACACGAGGGCTGAAAAGACGTAAACACTCTTTGCTCCTTCGAATCACGTTCAATTTTGTTGAACGGTTTAGAATTGTCCTTAGTGGTTCTAATCTGTACACCAGAGCAAAAACTGTGGACGCACTACACTCCAAAGGTGTGCGATAAGGTTCAATTGTTGCTGGCTGTTGTGGGGTGGCGGGTTACTTCTAATATAAGAAATATTGTATCCGTTCGTTCGTCGTTGTCTTTTATGAGAGCCTGAAAGCTATTTTTGCGATCAGCCGAAAGGCAATGGAGAATATAGTAACCTTAGTTTGCAGTTTGCAAGTCCACATTCTTCTTTCGCTGACGGAAAGAAACGTTTCTACTCTCTATTTATTCAGCGGAATCAGGAGCTGTGATTGCAAGTGAAAGTTTTGAGTTCTAACTGATTAATGTATTCAGTAAAAGTTCACACGCACAAGCATAGTAATATTCCTGATAATAATATTAATGATGTCTCTGCCATAAACAGCAGTATGAGCAGTTCAGGTGAGACCTCTACGGTAAGTTCCCATTAAAATGGTCGTTTGCCCTGACTTCTAAGCATCAAAGTCAATTGCTCGCCACAAAAGCGGGAAACAATGTCCGAGGCAGCGCGTAAGGCGGCGTTTTACTGACGCGGAGTGTATGATAGCTGGCTGCAAAGTGAGGTATAGTCACTGCCTCTCAGGCCGTATTTATATACGGGGGCAGCGGTTGGTCGAACGAACTCCTACCGTCATCTGCTGTATGCCTAAGTAGCAGCCTCTAAATGGCCACTGTTGTGTATCAATTTACAACCTTCGTAATTTTTATATTTATGGAGTTAGCTTCAACCACAGAAAAAGTTTTAGTTAGATTACATTTGAACTTGGCCGGATAGTATTTTTAGAACGGAACCGACAGTAGAACATGATCTCATAACTACGTCCTTAAGAGACCTTGTATTGCTTGTTGTTTACGTCAAGGTCTTAAAACTTGTTGCAGCTTTATCATTTAATGGATGTAATCAAGTGCTGTAATCAGAACTTTCTATCATTAATATAAATTAATCTACCACAAGTAGGAACATTCTTGCTCCAATTTAGTTTTTAGTCAACTAGTAGAAGTAGCATAATGAGGTCACATGGCTAATGTTTTTATATCAAACTGAAGCTTCATACCAATTTCCATCTTTCTTAGTCTAATATTTAGTGCCGATTTTGACCGAAATATTGCTCCGATCAAGTTGAGACTTGCACCAGTTGATTGACCCCATACATATCCACGTTTGAACAATTTTTGGATTTCTAGTTTTATTATTTAGCGCCACTTAATTTTTATTTAAAAGGAGTGCTTTTAGGAAACAAATTCGTCTGATCACTCTGAGATTTAACAGTTTTAGCCTTAATATACTGAAGCATATATTGACAAAGTATGGAAAAGTTACTTCAATTATTAATTTCATTCTTATATTATGGCGCAATACTTTGTATGCTACACACAAGCGTGTTCTGACGACGTGGTAGCAACAGTCAACTGGGGTAAATCCCGGCACACTCGCTCGGCTCTGTATCTCTGAAATGATAGAGCTTTTTTCGCCACTCTGTGACGTCCTTAAAGACGGACTGAGTCGTCCAGTGGTGTGAACAGTGTCAAAGGTAATCAAGAATGTCGCCCTGTTGCCCATCACACTGCGAACGGTCGTCTTCGACTGCGAAGGGCGTGAGACCCAGTCTCCCAAGTGAAAAGGGTTTGATTGATGTGTTTTATGCCACAAGCTGAGACCCTTGTGTGTCGATTTTGAGCGGCGGTTTGTCTGAAGTGTTTTCCTCGATCACCTATAAGAAATCCGTGTGAATTTAACGCTGGGCGTCGCGATTATGGTCTCGACCGTAGAAGCGTTAAATGAAGGGGACTTGACGATCTACCGACAGTATTAGACGTCCATGATGGCGTTGGGCAGAATTGTTTGAAACCATTAACCCACGTTACACATCACATGAACTTCAGAGCTATGGTCTTTTTTCACACGTATCGAGACCATAATGTTAGAGGCGTCGCTGAGACAGAAAGTGACGTCGCAGGATGCCATGCTTTTGCATCGCTACAGAGGAAGACGGTAGGAAGCTTTGACCCAAATTTCAAACTTCTGTGCCGCAATGAGAGATAATTAAGGGGTTTCGAAAAGGTGACCCTTTAATTGTGTCGCGCAGTGTATACGACTAAATGTCTAACCGGGCCATGATTTCAGTTGCGGGTTGCGTATCTAATGGCTTCCAGGGGCAACTTAACTTTAATTTTTAATATTTTATGTAATTATTGACCGAATTTGTATATCTAGAATGTTAAACGCTTAACACAGACAAGTATCATAGAAACTGTGTATATGTATTGCGGCAGCATTGCTCCAGACGCGCAAATTACCCACACTATATGCAGCTGTGAGGACGGGGCGTGAGTCGTGCTCGGGTAGCTCAGTTGGTAGAGCACTTGCCCAAGACAGGCAAAGGTCCCGAGTTCGAGTCTCGGTCCGGCACACAGTTTTAATCTGTCAGGAAGTTTCATAGCAGCGCACACTCCGCTGCAGAGTGAAAATCTCATTCTATATTCATCCATCATTTGAGAATCAGGGCACTTAGTGACTTCCAACAAACTTTGCACATAATATTAACGCTTTATGATTCTTTGTTATCGTGTCCGCCCCCTCTCACCCCCACCCCCGAAAAACAAGAAAGGCAGAAAGTTAATTGCTTATTACATTTTCCTTGTTCAGTGCAGCAATACTTCAGTAACTAGATGTCGTTTTAATCTGTTCCTTCTTTACTATTAATTCTGTTAGCAACATCTTCCAGACAGTATCCATATACCACTGAATGTACCAGCAATATTATATCACTATACAACACATAATTCACGACATATAACGTCATGAACAGTGAGTTGCGTCAAAAACTAGCTTTTGCTTAAAATACAGCGCAAATTAACCTGGCTGTATAATATGCTAAACATCCATTTCCAAGAGTCGCGTGTAGGATAAGAAACATCTAGCTGCTCAATGTATTGTTGTGGAATGTGTAGGTATGATGCCAACAATTAGGGAACAGCAGCTGTGGGCGAAGGAGGTGGGGACTTCGTGGGCCCTGACGCCGCTACGGTAGCCGCGAAGGCCTCAGCAGAACCCTCAAATGTCATCCCTCGCAAGCTAGTCAGGTGACAATGCAAGTAATTACGAACGAAAATGACAAAGTACTCAGAAATAAACTAAAATTCAAACTAAAGACTTGAAGAATTTAGGTGGACTATATGTCTTCCGTAAGCAGAAATCCGTAGGTCGCCAGTTCGTATCCAGCTCAGAGGAAACATTTTTATAGCTTTAGCCGGAAGGACAGTTGACACACAAACTGTTGGTTGTTCTCCGCTCCGCACGGGAATTCTCCTTCACTGGATAAATCTTCAATTGGGCGACGGTCATTATCGCAAGGAAGAGTCCGAAACCCTGACGTGCCATGGGACTATTGTGATTATTCATAGAGACAAAATGAATAATAAATGAATGATTGAATATTAATACTTTAATTAGTTATATTCTGGCCACAATACAGTTTGTATGTATGTTTTGTAAAAGAAAAAAAAAAAAAGAAAGAAATGGTTAGTACTACTGACTAGTAAGCAAGGAGATCCGGGTTCGAGTCCCGGCCGTAGCACAAATTTTAATTCATTTCTTCAGCTTCCATCCTTATCGTAGATAATTTAAAACCTTTTCTAAACCCTTAACGGCTTGTAACAACAACGACTCTGTACTATTGCACATAGAAGTACTTCCTTTCTTCTGATTTACGATAAACTTGTGTAATTGATGTTCTGATCTCATTTCTTTTTGTTTCATCCCATTGTGTTAAGAAAACTGTAAACAAGTTTCAATGTGAATATTAATGTTTATGTAAAATATCAAGCAATATGGTAATAGAATTGAACTTTAACAAATGTTGAAACTGTTGTAAGATGTCTAAAATTGTAACTGAGCGTCTGATCCATACGTAGGCAATGTGTTAGGATATGTAGATGCAAAACCGCGGGTGAATACCCGGTGTGTCAGAGAGAGGTAAAAGGTGGATGGCAGGCGAGCGCGGGAAAATGCGCGCGGGCACTGCACGGCACAACGGGCACAGTTGTTGTTGGAGTTTGGCATTGGTTTGAGCAAAACCTTCTGGAGCGAGGAGGCTCTCCTGGGAGACATTACTTCACTGAGCCTCGGGTATGCTGTTCCAACGCCCCAGCATGGCAAAATTCCATAGGCACTAAATGGAATTGAATTGCGACGCTAACAAGGGAACCTCCCCATCACACCCCCGTCAGATTTAGTTATAAGTTGGCACAGTGGATAGGCCTTGAAAAACTGAACACAGATCAATCGAGAAAACAGGAAGAAGTTGTGTGGAATTTTGAAAAATAAGCAAAATATACAAACTGAGTAGTCCATGTCAAAGATAGGCAACATCAAGGAGAGTGTGAGCCAAGGAGCGCCGCGGTCCCGTGGTTAGCGTGAGCAGCTGTGGAATGAGAGGTCCTTGGTTCAAATCTTCCCTCGAGTGAAATGTTTAATTCTTCATTTTCAGTTTATGTGACAAACTCTTTATGGATTTGGATTGTTTTGGAGGAAGAGACCAAACAGCAAGGTCATCGGTCTCATCGGATTAGGGAAGGATGGGGAAGGAAGTCGGCCGTGCCCTTTCAAAGGAACCATCCCAGCATTTGCCTGGAGCGATTTAGGGAAATCACGGAAAATCTAAATCAGGATGACCGGACGCGGGATTGAACCGTCGTCCTCCCGAAACTCTTTATGTTTTCATCACTTTTTGGGAGTGATTATCACATCCACAAGAAAACCCAAATCGAACAAGGTAGAAGAATCTTTTTACCCATTCGCCAAGTGTACAAGTTAGGTGGGACGACAACATAATCCTGTCATGTGACGCACATGCCGTCACCAGTGTCGTATAGAATGTACCAGACGTGCTATCCTGTGGAGGAATCGGTTGACATATGACCTTGCGATCAAATGTTTTCGATTCCCATATGAGAGGCACGTCCTTTCGTCTACTAATCGCACAGTCGCACGCTTTTGCGGCGCGGCCGCAAAGCACAGACACTAAACTTATTACAGTGAACAGAGACGTCAATCACCGAACGGACAGATCATAACTTTGCGAAAACACATAAAGTAAAATTTTCAATCGAGGGAAGACTTGAACCAAGGATCTCTCGTTTCGCAGCTGCTCACGCTAACCACGGAACCACGGCGCTCCTAACCTCTCAGTATCCTTGATGTTGCATATGTTGCACATGGACTACTCTGTTTGTATATTTTGCTTATTTTTTCATAGTTCCACACAACTTCTTCCTGTTTTCTCGATTGATCTGTGTTCAGTTTTTCAAGGCCTATCCACTGTGCCAACTTATAACTAAATCTGAAGGGGGTGCGATGGGGAGTTTCCCTTGTAAGAAGAGTTAAAGTGCCGATACATCAAGAGCCATAGCTGTGGTTGTACGTGTGCTCTGTGCCTCGCCATCTCGCCGCCAACCAACCGCCGCATCGATACTAGCAGGTTGAAACATTTAGTACTGTATTCGTGTGGATCAGAGAGTAAACTGTGTTTGTTTGGTGCAACAATAACCTAAATTTTACCAGAACCTTTCCATCATTTAATTATCCTCACAACTAACCTAGACAGGGTCCTTTCCAAATGTTGTGCAATCCGAGTATCCCGAAATAAAATTAAAATTTGTGTTAATAATAATTATTTGCAGAACTAGCTATATTAGAATGGTGTTTAAAGAAAGGTTTTGTTAATGAACCAGTAAATGAATAACGATGGTCTAACGAAGTTGAAATATAACTTTAGTATTGATATAGTAATGAAGTTTATTATTTCTAGACAGATTTAAAGGCATTTAAATGAGCAGTAAATAAGATGAAACGAGTAATAACTTATATACTGGAAATCTTGAACGCATAATTGAAAGGGTACAGTACCGCCCGACATTGAAAATAGGTACAATATACTTCATCATTTTTGTCAGAACAACTCATTTATTTTGTAAAACTAACTCAATTTCAATTAATACAGCGAAGCCGGATACCAGTGTGGGAAAGAATGACAACTTATTTATTTAATTGATCACATGTGCACTCCCACAAAGTAAATCCCTATATCCAGTTTGGTGAGATCTGTGAAATGAATGAATGTATGGTCGTCTGCTAACCGCAGATAGTGAATGTGAATATATGATCATCTTTGAGTCGATCCTTTGGCCACCTTTGGTGGGACCAAAGAGATGAAATTTACCGGAGCTTTGAGCGCCTGAAATGTGGCTGACCAATAGGGTAGCAAGGTGCCTCCCCACTTCGACAGAGGTGTGAGAGGACCTAGAGAACGGCCATGTTTCAGCACTCTGCCGCTGGATCTTGTGCTGTTAAGACCTGTTTTAGTTGTGCTCCGTAATGACGAAAGAGTGGAGACATGGTATGCATGTGGAATATTTAAGAGTAGTTTGAAATAATAATATCTCTATTTCAGGAACTTTTGTGGGGAGAATTAAATGTCAGGCAGGTAATATTAATGGGATTGTAGTAATCTTCGGAAGTGACCCACGGTCACAATGAAACCACGTGTAGCAATAAGTTGAAATACTTCCGTGTGCTTAAGCTGAATTACTAGCATGTGTACAATAAGTTGAAATATTTAAGAAATAGCATGTGTACCATAAGTTGAAATATTTAAGAAATGGCGTGTGCAGGACTTGAAATTAGAGACGAGTACTTCCACGTGGTGAGCACTGTGTGAGTCTCAATCTGTGTATGAGACAAAAGATAAAGAGAAGTACTCGTCCATGGTATCAGTTGAGGACTCACGTGTGTGATGAATACGTTCTTAATATTACTTTGCGTGATATGATTCCGTGTGACGCTAGATTCAAACTCTGAGAGAGAAGCAAGGTGAGTCGGCCGTCTATCCAGCAACGCCACTTGGCTTGCATTGCACAGGAAGACGTGCATATATCTCCAGAGTTCATAGTAGGAAAGTAGAATTACAAAGTGGGGCAGTGTCGTGTGAAACTGGGATAAATATTAATTGAAGTGGGAAAGCTGAAAGTGGTAGTGTTGTGACTATTCTCTGTCTTGTATTTCATGTTGCAGTGTGGTGTATGTCATGTAATTTAAGTATGTGTGGTTTGCATGGGAGAGTAGCAAGGTAGTTTCAGAGGTAGTGGATATGCATGTTCCCTTTGTACTGCTCGGTCTGGAGGAAAGTTTCATGATGATGATTGTGAGAGTCGAAGTGTGAGAAATAATAAAAGATCCACCATCCTATCCAGAAAGTGCACTGTAGCGTTAAATAATTACGAGACCATAATATAGAGATTCACCATTGTAAAGCCATGCCCACTGGGCGGAATTTCTCATGTGTTATTGTTGTAGGTTATAGAATTTGTGTGTTTAGGTTATAGAATTTATCGGAATAAAAAAGATAGTGAAAAGAAAAAGATTGGTGGACTTTTCCTTCGAATTGTATGTTGTCATAATGTCCCGAATTTATAATGTGTGCGCCATTCATATTCAGTGCGGTGGCCACGTGTTGACAAAAGCCGTTAAATAAAAAAGAAAGAAAATGTGGTATTGCCAGTGCGTAGTGTACAGTCAGAGTTCTGTAAATTACTGATAGTCAGATGCGTGTTTCCGTTGCGTATTAATCATGTAGGAGGATAACTTGTAACTTAAGTGTGAGTACTAGACTTCATGTTACTCGATAAATAAGAATGAATCCACTCGCTTGGCAGACCACTCATCTTGCAGGCCTGACTGCTTGATGCCACAGTATGAGCAAGGCATGTGGGTGGCTCTCATAATAAATTCAGAAATCAATTTCTTAAGTACAGCGATCATAACAGTTTCGTGGTCTCCCCTCATTCATTTGAATTCTGAAGTGTTCTAAATTGGTTTGACCAGCAAAAGTTAAAGTCAAAATTTATCAGTGTTTTATCTTTATTAAAATTGACATTTTGTGTGTAACATGAAAGTGCAATTTCTAGGGTAGCCTATGCCCGATTTTAATCAGATCAATAGACAGTATAAAGTTTTGTGGTGTATATTATAGTGTAATGTTATGTATTCATGGGTTTCCATATCAGTACAGAACGTGAAACTATCAGTTCAATAGATTTTCTGGTTCTAAAATTCTACTATATTATGCAGTGTTACAACTTGTTGTTTTGCATGAATATATACCAACTTGTACAGGGGAAGAAACTCAGTTAATGCCTAATTAGGCTGGCGACCGTATTATTATCACATTAGTAGCATCTTCTGGGTTGCTTATGATCCATCTTGACGTGTAATTGCATTTCGAACTTACCTGACGGATCATTGTTATTACAGAGTAGATGTAAGTCTGATTTGCCACCATTCAGGTACACGCGGTCTATATCTATACGAAAACCCTTTCTCATAAGGTGAATCCCGCTCATTTACCATGGCACAGGCTTTAACGAGTGCTGTGTCAGGGATTACAGGCTCATGTGGTTAATGTCAGATATTTAACCCATTAATTCATTTGTAAAGTAATCAGATGTTTGAAGCTGTTTTATACATGGGAGTTGTATTCTTTAAAGAATCGGAGATTTCCTGGTTATAATCTGAGTAAGCAATTTGTTCGACAATTTAAACTGTCTAAATAACAGATCGTACTATAAGATGGCAGTCTTATTTCTTTTGATTTTTAAATGTGTGTGTGTGTGTGTGTTTGTGTGTGTGTGTGTGTGTGTGTGTGTGTGTGTGTGTGTGAGTTGGGGCTTATGGGCGCTAAACGTCGAGGTCATCAGCGCCCTGACACACATTAAAAGGAACGAATGTGGACAGACCTAATAAAACTGAAGCACACACGCAAAGAAAGCAGGAAAAGAAGGAATATGCTATATAAGAAAGTAAAACGTAAGGAAAGGGAAAACGTAGGAGCAAGAATGCCACAGGAAATTGTCATTGGCTGGCCACTTACATAAAAAATTGGCAAGCTTGTCACACAGTGAGCAAATTAAGATCCTCTCCCTAAAATCTTTGTAAAAACATTTGACATGGCACAGAACTTTAAAACTTTAACCACATTCGTCCGAGTGTTGCCTAAAAGAGATGGCAGGTTCGCTGGAAAGTCAGCCGCGGCCCGCTGGCCAGAAAATAAAACGCAATCCAATAAAACGTGGCGCACACATTGGAGGGTCCTCTCACCGGAGCAGGAAGCCGTGCGTCATAGGGCTGTGGCCTCTCCGAAGCCGAGTGAGGAGAACCTCGTCCCGTCGACGGGGCTGAAAGGAAGTACACCACACACGCTTTGTGGGCTTGACTATACGGAGCTTATTGCCAGTCACTTCCAGCCACTTATCCTCCCACCGACGCATGACTCGTGAGCCCAACAGCGAGGTGAGTGCGTGCAGGGGGATAGCACACTGAAGTACTTGTGGATCGAGACACGCCTCCTTGGCTGCGAGATCTGCCCTTTCATTCCCAGCAATGCCGACAGGCCCCGGAACCCAGCAGAAATCCACCACCTTCCCCAGTCGCTGTAGTTGGAGGAGGGCATCCTGGATGGTCTGGATACAAACGTTGCAATAAGGGAAGGGCACTTAGTGAATCGGAACAGACAAGAAATTTAGGACAGGAAAAATGTCTCATCTGCTCCAGTGCCCGCAAAATCGCAGACAATTCTGCATCAAAGGCAGTATAAGTCTGAGGCAGTCGAATCTTGAGGACACGATCCGGAAAAACAACAGAGCAGCCAACGGAGTCCCCTTGTTTCGACCCATCCGTAAAAACAGCTACATAGTCGTGGTGCTCAGATAAAATGGCAGAAAATGCTGCATTAAAAACGGTGACAGGAGTGCAATCTCCCTTGTATTGCAATAAATCTAAAATCACTCCGGGCCTCTCCAGTAACCAGGATGGCAGGCGGTTAAAACCCAGGATTTGGGGTTGTACAGACTCCACACCGAGGGACTCTAGCACACGTTGCACACAGATCCCAAATGGCAACGTAGCCCGGGGACGGTGGGAAAAAAGGCAGTCCAGAGGTGGATGAGCAACAATATGGTGAGCAGGCGAGGTGGGAGCTGCAAGAAACTTACAAGCCTGGCGCACCAGCAGGAGCTGCCGCCGGATAGTAAGTGGGGGTTCGCCAGCCTCAGCACAGAGGCTGGGTATGGGACTGGTCCGATAAGCAACAGTGGCCAGTCGAATCCCAGCATGGTGGACAGCATGTGTATTTGAATAAAATTTTCTCGTATTTGGTTATTGCAATAAATGTACGAGTAACTCAGTACGTAAGTGAATTGGCACTACCATTCGACCGTAATAGTCATGGCAAATCTCTGACACACTGTCATATACAGTGTGTGTCACAACTCCTATTACACGCTTCCAGTGGTTTTAGATAAAGTTTTGATAGGGAACCCTGAAAGGGGTCGTCTGGGGTACACTTGTATGTAGCACCCGAGTATTGTAATGATACTAATGTAAACTAAAATGAAACTATTATATTGTAAACGATGTATGTCTCTGATGGGCTCTATAAAGCAGATCGCTGCTTTTGCACTACCGCAGAGCCAAAGATACTCCTTCTGGTCTGAGATTGTAGTGCTGGAGTAAGAGAGCGCTTGGCGCACAGCAGTCAGTGTGCTCTGTAAAGTCACCAAGTGTTAGATTATACTGTAGGAATTTTCTCATACCAACATTTAGTGTTACACCGCACGTAAAATAGATGGTTCAAAATGATTGAAATGATTTTATAACGCAATGTAAACTGAAATGATGAAATGTAAATTTAATTGCGACAAGAAAGGATTACTGGATTGATATTACAAAGAAGGTTAACAAGTACATGTATCATTGTAAATATGAATGTGGAAGTAGAAGTCATCTCGTAGTTAAGGTAAAAAAGTGAATTTTTTATTACTTTCCTTTTGCCTGCGTGTTCGTGTAAATGAGTTGGCTGATTATTGGTAACAGTTCTATGTTGAGTAATCCCAGAATGTACGTAAACAGATTTGATGTATTGAAAGGGTACAGTACCACCCGACACAGAAAATAGGTACGACATACTTCATTATTTTTGTCAGAACAACAAATTTTTTTTGTAAAACTAACTCAATTTCAATTAATACAGCGAAGCCGGATACCAGTGTGGGAAAGAATGACAACTTATTTATTTAATTGATCACATGTGCACTCCCACAAAGTAAATCCCTACATCCAGTTTGGTGAGATCTGTGAAATGAATGAATGTATGGTCGTCTGCTAACCGCAGATAGTGAATGTGAATATATGATCATCTTAGAGACGATCCTTTGGCCACCTTTGGTGGGACCAAAGAGATGAAATTTACCGGAGCTTTGAGCGCCTGAAATGTGGCTGACAAATACGGTAGTATGGTCTTCCCCCACCTCGACAGAGGTGCGAGATGACCTAGAGAACGGCCATATTTCAGCACTCTGACGCTGGATCTTGTGCTGTTAAGACCTGTTTTAGTTGTGCTCCGTAAAGACAAAAGAGTGGAGACATGGTATGCATGTGGAATATTTAAGAGTAGTTTGAAATAATAATATCTCTATTTCAGGAACTTTTGTGGGGAGAATTAAATGTCAGGCAGGTAATATTAATGGGATCGTAGTAATCTTCGGAAGTGACCAACGGTCACAATGAAACCACGTGTAGCAATAAGTTGAAATACTTCCGTGTACTTAAGTTAAGCTGAATTACTAGCGTGTGTACAATAAGTTGAAATATTTAAGAAATAGCATGTGTACCATAAGTTGAAATATTTAAGAAATGGCGTGTGCAGGACTTGAAATTAGAGACGAGTACTTCCACGTGGTGAGTACTGTGTGAGTCTCAATCTGTGTATGAGACAAAAGATAAAGAGAAGTACTCGTCCATGGTATCAGTTGAGGACTCGCGTGTGTGATGAATACGTTCTTAATATTACTTTGCGTGATATGATTCCGTGTGACGCTAGATTCAAACTCTGAGAGAGAAGCAAAGTGAGTCGGCCGTCTATCCAGCAACGCCACTTGGCTTGCATTGCACAGGAAGACGTGCATATATCTCCAGAGTTCATAGTAGGAAAGTAGAATTACAAAGTGGGGCAGTGTCGTGTGAAACTGGGATAAATATTAATTGAAGTGGGAAAGCTGAAAGTGATAGTGTTGTGACTATTTAGTGTTTTATATTTCTTATTGCAGTGTGATGTATGTCATGTAATTTGGGAATGTGTGGTTTGCATGGGAGAGTAGCAAGGCAGTTTCAAAAGATTAGTGGGTTATGCTTGTTCCTTCTGTATCGCTCGATCTGGAGGAAAGTTTCGTGATGATAATTGTGAGAGTCGAAGTGTGAGATCTAATAAAAGATCCACCACTCTATCCAGAAAGTGCATTGTAGCGTTAAACAATTACGAGACCGTAATGTAGAGATTCACCATTGTAAAGCCATGCGCACTGGGCGGAATTTCTCATGTGTTATTGTTGTAGGTTATAGAATTTGTGTGTTTAGGTTATAGAATTTATCGGAATAAATAAGATAGTGAAAAGAGAAAGATTGGTGGACTTTTCCTTCGAATTGTATGTTGTCATGATGTCCCGATTTTATCATGTGTGCGCCATTCATATTCAGTGCGGTGGCCACGTGTTGATAAAAGCCGTTAAATAAAAGACAAAAAAGAAAATGTGGTATTGCCAGTGCGTAGTGAACAGTCAGAGTTCTGTAAATCACTGATAGTCAGATGTGCGTTTCCGTTGCGTATTAGTCATATAGGAGGATAATTGGTACTTAATTGTGAGTACTAGAGTTCATGTTACTCGATAAATAAGAATGAATCCACTCGCTTGGCAGACCACTCATCTTGCAGGCCTGACTGCTTGATGCCACAGTATGAGCAAGGAATGTGGGTGCCTCTCAGTATAAGTTAGTTAGATATTCCCCTTTTGTAATGTTTCTAAGATTTGTTAATACAGATGTACGTAATCTGATAATTTGCCTTTATGCTTTTTAGTGGTCTTAGATAATACTTGCTGAACAAATCTCAATGTTTGTGACTACGTCAGCAAGGAAAGGTTTTAATTTAGAAAAAGGATGTAACTTTTTTGAGGAATATAATTTCATTTGCCAGATATTTTTAAAAGCAAGTCTTAACTTCGAATACAAATGTGTGTTAGAAATTAACCCAAATCACTACCGCCTCCCTGTCCAGGTCATATGTTTTCTAAAGACATTGAATTTTTCTTAAATGTTTTCATTTACTAACCAAAACAATTTCATGTATATTTCAAAGTTTACGGCTAACATTGCACATCGCTGAGGCGTTAGCTAATATATTTTATTCTTCTTCATGAGAGAGCAGAATATAACGCGATCCACCGTTGCTGCTTTAGAGGCAAGACAATTTTATGTATTTGTTAATGCGCAGGGACCAAAGTTATCAGTTTGAATAGGGCCAGAGGATTCAATACCTAAGGGGCTGAATGTGTTTTGTAGTGACTGTATTGGTATTGGGAGTTGCATTGGCCAATTAGTTCGTATAAATTTTTGCTAACAGTAACACAGAGCAAGCACACCCCTTGTTGTTACAACACGTTACACGATAACTCCTGATTTGTTTGCGTTTCTATTTCAGGTACTCATTTATGTATTTCAATAATTACACATAAAGTAACAAACCGTGTAACTGCTTGGATGTAAAATAATCTTGGAGATGGGATCACTTTCAAATCTCCTGCTTCTACGCACACGGTGGAGACAATAAGCTCTGACCTGTGCGGTCCACAGGAGGTCATGCCATGAAGATTTTTCGGGTACTTGATCTCTGGTTCTCTTCCACGTGACGAAGGACTCCGTTTTCAAAGTCGAGAGTGCGGCTTGTCCGTGGAGCACCACAGCCGAACCTCCCAGATGCGAACGCACTAGGTTCTCGCAGACGTTGTTGTAGTCTGGAAAATCGGTATGTGACGTAATTACAACATGGACTGACGATGATGTCTTCTGTTCAATCCGTGTACCTTTCGCGAAGTGGGAGATTTGAGTGTCATCTGATTTTCAAACTTATTTTATATCCAAGCGGTACATTTCGGGGCATGAGTTCCTTACCAAAACTTTACTAAGTCCCTTTACAGCACCATTACAGCAGCTAATATTTTTATTTTTCATGATTCTTCAGTTTCAAAATGATCAAGTTCGGCTGTCATGTAGAAAAATAAAAAAATCGTTATTTTCTGTTCTTCCCAGTGTTGCAATATTAATAGCTATCAGTATAAATCTTCCGAGCAATACGTTGTGTAATTTGCCTGGTGAGCGCGGCATCGCTAAAGCCAGGTTTACACTGGAGCTAAGCGATTCCACATTCTCAGACAATTCGCCAGTGTTCACTAATATTCGCTAATATCTGTAGACAAGTGTTTACACTGGAGGGAACAGAACACGAGATAACGAACATAGTCTATTATCGCTGCTTTGTTGGTTTTTGGTGCTAATAAACGACACACAGGATACAGCACTACATAGGTACAGCCACGAAACAAAGCTTTGACACTCAGAGAGGATGATTTTGCATGACAAGCGCAGTGTTTTTGACGAAGTACTCAAAACGGGTAGGAACAGAAGGCTGAGCACATAACAGTGAACTACAGTTACAGCCTTCCTTAGCATTATTCCTAATCTTCGCACACAATGTGAACTGACGCTTTTCGCTGGCCTCTCATTACAATTGCGGACTAAAATAAAGGCAGAATATTAATTACTGATGGTCAACGTAACCTGAAGAAAGGCTACCATTTACGCTTTAAATATTTGTAACTACACGCATTTATGATAGTGATGGTTTCGCATTTCAATAGCGCCACTATCTCAGATTGTTCCTGGTGTCTGGATCGGCATATGCGAAGGACTTCAAGGACGTTATTAAAAGTACGTATGCTATTGCTATTGTGGTCTTTAGTCCAAAGATTGATTTCATGGTGATCCCTTGATGTCTCATAATATGTCAAGTCATCCGAGCTCTTCTTTCAGTCAACATGTTCCTAAATTTCTTATCTTCCTAATTCTGTTCAGTGCCTCCTCATTAGTTACATGAACTATCCACCTGATCTTCAGCATTCTTCTGTAGCACCACATTTCAAAAGCTTCTATTCTCTTCCTCTCTAAACTGTTTATCATCCGTATTCCACTTCCATACATGGCTACACTCCAGACAAATACCTTCAGTAAAGACTTTCTAACACCTAAATCTATAATAAAAAAAATGTTCAAATGTGTGTGAAATCTTATGGGACTTAACTGCTAAGGTCATCAGTCCCTAAGCTTACACACTACTTAACCTAAATTATCCTAAGGACAAACACACACACCCATGCGCGAGGGAGGACTCGAACCTCCGCCAGGACCAGTCGCTCAGTCCATGACTGCAGCGCCTTAGACCACTCGGCTAATCCTGCGCGGCTAAGTCTATAATAGATGTTAACAAATTTCTCCTCTCCAGGAAAGCATTTCTTGCCATTGCCAATCTACATTTTATATACTCTTAACTTCGACCACCAACCGGTAGTTGCTCAAATTGCAAAGTCTACCTTTTGTGTCTCGTTTCCTAATCTAATTCTCTCACTCCCTTCTCAACCACTGCTTCCCATTCATACGCCTTTACTCTTATAACCGCCGTCTGGTTTCTGTAGCAGTTGTAAACAGCCTTTCGCTCCCTATACTTTACTCCTGCTACCTTCAGAATTTCAGAGATAGTATTCCAGTCAACAATGTCAAAAGCTTTCTCCTAATCCACTAATGCGATAAACGTAAGTTTGCATTTCCTGAACCCATTTTCTAAGACAAATCGCGGGTTCCTAAATTTCTCTGAAATCCCAAATGATCTTCACCGAGATCGGCTTGTATCAGTTTTTCCATTCTTCCCTAAGGAATTCGCGTTAGTAGGTTGCAACTATGACTTACTAAACTGAGAGTTCAGTCATTTTCACACCTTTCAGCAACTACTTTCTTTGGAATTGGATTTATTACATCCTTTTTGAAATGTTAGGGTTTTCAGCTGTCTCATACATTTTGCACACCGGATGGACGAGTTTTGTGATGGATGGCTCCTAAAAGTCAATCAGTCGTTCTGTTTCGACTTTGGTCTTTCGGTGCTCTTTGATATTCTTCTCACAGTATCATATCTCCCACGTCATCTTCATGTACGTCCTCGAAAATAATGCCAATAAAATATGATTAATGAAATATGATGCAGAGTAGGAGAGAGTGTTGTAGCTTGAGGGTAGTGTACCTACAAGCACATGATATTTTCTGGTCGATGTATCTAGTGACCCATATTAGAGTCAGATGAAAGGATGCGCAATTTGTAAGGTGTCAGGCAAATCCAACACCTTCCATGAAAACCCTGACATGATAAGCAAATCCAGTAGTATGTCACATAGCTTCGAATAAATCGTGACATTAAATTAACCAAAGTAATACGAGTAACGAGTGAGCAAATGGAATACCACAGACTAGCACAAGAATGCCTAAATGCATGTCATACCTTCCCACCGTGAGACAGACGCAGTTCCGAGGGGAGAAATGAGAACAGAAGCCGAGAGCAGAACCGTGTTAAGCGAGAAGGCCCTACGATAAGGGACGGACACCCACGTCGCCAGCTAACCGCTACGACCACACCACCCACAAGTTTTTAGCGTGAGACTTTTTCGCGTCTCTGTTACGTTAGGACCACCCCCCAGCCCATGTTAAAAGCTAGAGCCCTCCAGAAGAACAGTATAGATCTTACGATAACACAAAAAAGGGCCACACCACCCGCAAGTTTTAGCGTGAGACTTTTTCGCGTCTCTGTTACGTTGCTAACTTTAAAAACATTGCCCCACCACGAAAAGTATAACGTTTCTCATTGGACAGACAGAATTTTTGTAGGCGTAGCTTAAGGTTAACACTGAGACCCTGATTGATCAGATGAAAACACAGCCAGATAGTTTTTTTTAAACCAACTTCGGTAAATTGTAGTAAGGAATAGTTAAGAGCGAGTTGCTTCAGAGAGGGCGAGCTGGACGGAGCTGTGCTGTCCGCCACCCCCTGACGAACACCGACAAGGTAATGAACGCACGCAATGCCACATAACAGCGCATAAAGCATCACTCAGAACTGCAGAAGTCTCATCTGTTACACCCCCTTTTTGCGTAATACTAGTGTCGATCGTCAATTAAAGCTCATGGTGTTCACATTTGCCACTTGAAGTAAAAATCTAAAACGCGATGATTTTTCTGTTATATATTTATTGAGAAGCCACATCAGTCACTGTAATTTACGACAAGTTAGATGAGTAATTAAAGATAATTGAGGGTCACTGTAGACCATTTTGATAGTTTTCTCTTGTGAAACTTAATTTAAACCTAGATTGTTGTTGTTGTTGTGGTCTTCAGTCCTGAGACTGGTTTGATGCAGCTCTCCATGCTACTCTATCCTGTGCAAGCTTTTTCATCTCCCAGTACCTACTGCAACCCACATCCCTCTGAATCTGCCCAGTGTATTCATCTCTTGGTCTCCCTCTACGATTTTTACCCTCCACGCTGCCCTCCAATACTAAATTGGTGATCCCTTGATGCCTCAGAACATGTCCTACCAACCGATCCCTTCTTCTGGTCAAGTTGTGCCACAAACTCCTCTTCTCCCCAATTCGATTCAATACCTCCTCATTAGTTATGTGATCTACCCATCTAATCTTCAGCATTCTTCTGTAGCACCACATTTCGAAAGCTTCTATTCTCTTCTTGTCCAAACTATTTATCGTCCATGTTTCACTTCCATACATGGCTACACTCCATACAAATACTTTCAGAAATGACTTCCTGACCTAGATTATAGATGTGATATGGCATAGGTCATCCTTCGATCCATTGTAGAACTTGGAAACCCATTCAGGGAATATTCGTTCACATTTTTGTTGAACGCAGTTGATTTTTACCATCCTGTATTAAAACATTTCCTTTTATCAATAGGGCAATTTATAAACAATGTTTTGTGAGCAGAATAAAATTTCCAGTGGTAAACTTAACTGCTTTTTCGACGTTATTTTACCAGCTAACTGAAAATAGGAAAGCCTTGAACCCCTTCCACTAAATTTAGTTAGTATTATGATTCCTTTTACAGGGAGTGCAGTGGAGCTGACGCTGAAATCATTAGATATTTGGTTATATCATCGCTAGTCTCACTGAACTCTTCTGAACTCTACATGTCATGTGTGGTCTGGCGTCTCCTTACCAGCAACAGGTCCCAGGTTCAAACTAGTCAATTCCCTATAAAACACGCTCAGAGCGTCGTTGCGCGAAAGTGGTAAGGAGACACGATATAGAGCAAACAGACAGCACACAGAATGTTTAGAAAATGGCGACCCTGCCAGGATGGTAAAATACTATGATTGAAGGTCGACCACATGCCTAACTAGGACAGAAAAATATCCTGTTGAAAAATTTTTGTAATAAAGAATTTTTTTGAACGTTATAAATAGTCGAAAACAGTAGCTGCAGCAATAGATAGTAATAAAGTATTCAATAGATAGACATTCTAGCAGGGAAAATAGCATAATTAAGTTATGAATTTTAAAAATTGTTAGAATTAAGTTTTCTCCTCAATGCAAGCGCACAGGTGGCGGATACATCGTTGACAAGTTGGTTCTGACCCAACAAGTAAGTGAATGGTTTGTCAAGTCGTGTGTGTAAAAAGTTTATGAAACGCATGAGATCGTATGAGCGCATGTTGACGCGAAGTAGGGCGCGTGAATTGCTTTTAAAACAGAAAATAAGGGATTCGGAAAGATTAGCAATGGCAGATCGAGAACTTGACCGAATTGAGGTAGAGACCCAGCATGAAGATGGACAGAGAATAGAGGACAGTACAACAGACGATGCAGTATCGCGAGAAATAGGACATAAAACGCACCATAACGAGGATAATGTACGTCAAGGCATAGAAAACGTAAGTCAGCATACGACAGAGGAGCAGGGAAGTAGAGAGACAGTCGATGAGGATTCTAATTTGCGTCTTGAATACGTAGAACCCATAGTACAAGTAATCAGAGCTCCCTCACCACAGAGTACAAGGAATGCGAGCAGAAACGTGTCACAGGACAGTTCAATGCAATCGCTTGCAAACCAACACTTGGGCGAAAACACAAAGCGTAGGACGTCGGAAGAAAACGCAATAGGACCCACCAATCTGTCAGAATTATTACAATTAATGACGGAAACCATGACAAGACAAAATAAAGAAATTGCGAACCAAATTAAAATTCGGAATGCAGAAATAACGAAACAAAATGCAGAAACAACGAGACAAATGCGTGAGATTAAAGAACAAAACAAAAAAAATCAGTTACACCTAAGTCATATTGAAGACGAGGCAAAAGAATCTCGAGAAGTGATAACAGGTCACAATCAATTGAGAACAGACATTGACAAGGTACAAGCGGACGTACAAACATTGCGTAATGACATTCAGGACGAGATCAAAACATTACGTAAAAATACCCAGGGAGAAGTCAAGAAACTAGAGAAACAAATAAAGGAAATTGCTAGACAAACAGCAGGTACAGCGCGTGAAATTGTTGAAAACAGTGTGTTACACAAACGTATCACAAAAGCAGCGCTGAAAAGATATGATAACCGCATAGTCAAAATAGAAGCGTAAACGAAGCGACAATTTCAGAAATTGCGAACAGAGTTGTTGCAAACCATTGAAGAGCGTAGTGAACAGGACCGAGCAAGCACAGAGTCTGCAACTACATCCGTATCTGTAACAAGCAATTAACGAAGATATTACGCATTTGCGATTCCAGTCACAGGCGGAAAGTAACATACGTGACAATGGAAAGCCAGGTCGCGAAGAGTACAGTGCAATGCATTCAGCTAACCGTTCACAACCGATGGAAGAAAATTATTGCGTACCACTCCAACGATACTACGCAAGGGTAGGCGAAAGTTACAGTGGACAATATCCAAGGGATCTACCACAACCGGAAAGAACTACGGGAGAAATGATCACAAACAAAAGTGGCGAAGAATCGCGAATTCCATATGGAACTATGACGAAGTACGACAACGATCATTTCCTCACAGTCAGAAAATTTCAACCCTTTCGAGAAGGAAACTCATTACATCCACGAACTTTTATTGATCAATTCCGAGTAGGATTACCAAAACACTGGACGCTTGCACACAAATTAGACTTTATATGTGCACACATGTCAGGAACAGTCGCAGAAACCATGCAGAATGTTGATGCGACGTGCCGATCGTACGAATATTTCAGAGAGAAGTTTCCCTCACGATATTGGTCCAGCGAAGCACAGAACAGAGTGAAGTACGAATTATTACAGAACCCATATTTTGAAAATTCATAAGAGAAGAGTCCCGTGAAATTTTTCGAAGTAATGGCAAAGAAAAATCAATGCTTAGATGTACCATACAGTGACGGAGAGTTGATTAAACTATGCGCGATGAAGTTACCATTGAAATACGAGCAATTATTAGCAGGTCGCGGAGGCAACGACGTCGAAGCATTTAAAGGAATTCTAAGGGAACTAGAGTTTCTATTTTCGGAAGATGACGCAAGAGAAAGACGAAGCGCACGTGAAAACGAAAGCAAAAAGCAGTGGAGTCCACAAGACACAGTACGAAGAAACAATAATTACGAACCACGTTATAACTTCGCACCAAGAAACGACAACAGATTTCAACAAAAAATGGTTCTGGATTTAGAAGAGAATATGGCAATAACTATAATTCAGCCAAGAACGGCAACAACTATTACAGAGGGAATAACGACAACCGGAACGGGTACTGGAGAACCAATAGACCGACAAATTATCAACAAAGAAACCACTATCAACAAGCTGAACAAGAAAAGAGAATACAGATAGAAGAGGTGGAGGTAAGACCACCAAACGCCGATAAACGTTCGAATTGACAGCTAAGCGCCCATGCCAAAGAGAATGACGCACCGACCAAGGACAATTGCAGCACCTTGAACAGAGAAGTAAAAATCTTACCACGAGAAGAGAAGAAGGAAGAAACAAATCCGCAGGGACCAGATGAAAACGAAGATAAGAAAATAACAATATCGTGTTGGGACGAAATTAATTGGGAGAATACTGACGAGGAAGATGAATTACCAGAGGCATGCACAACGAATGTAGGAGGAAAGGACGAAGTAATGAGTATTGCAGAGCTATTTGAGATGGAAACCAGGGAAAGCGAATTTAATGAGGATAATGCGCAGTCGACAGAAGTTGAAAATAAGTTACGAGTGGGCACACAACCCAACGTATATAATGAAGGAAGTTATGAAGCGATAATTAGAGCATTTAGATGCGATTATGTGGAAGTAGCGACGAAGAAGGAGAAGATGGACGAGGATGAGGAAAAAGTAGAGGATGTTGAAGAAAACGTAAATGAAGGAAGAAATAGAGAAGAGGAAATAAAAGAGAGAGAAGTAGCAGTCGAAGCTTATCCTACAGAAAGTTCGAATTCACAAGGGAAATTCCTAAAAAGATTCATGTATGATTCAGTGGAGGATTCGTTGATGCAAGAAGAAGAAGAACAGAACCAACCCTTTCAAATTCAACCAATTGTGAAGGCCATGGTAAAACATATCCCAGTCAATATTGTAACTGAGAGCGGAAGTGAACTGACTGCGATCTCAGAAAATTTATTCATGCAGTGCAATGTCAATGAGGAATTGCCAGTTCTGAAAACACGTAAGATTAAACTAAGAGGTCCTATTAGAAACAATGCTGCGGAAGTTACGAGACAAACAAGGTTAACTCTTTCGTGCCAAGGTCAAAAGATCGAAGACAACTTCGTGATTATACCTAAACTAACTGTAGAATTGATTATAGGTGCAGATTTTTAAATGAGAGACGAGCAATAATAGATATGGGGGAAGGTAGCGTAACATTCGGGAATGTCACACTTCTCTTTGAGCAAAAGCTAAAATTAGAAGAAATACCAGCTATAAACAAACAATTAAGAATGACGCGAGATAAAGAGGATGAAGAATTAGAATGGTATGCACAAAAGGGGGAATCGCCTCAACTCATGTTAGAAGTTCATAAAGAAATCGACGAAAAATTGCAAGAAGTTCAAGGTATTTCGGAACACAGTAAAAGAGAATTAGAGGGTATTTTACGAGAGAAAGCAGAGGTATTTTTACCTAAGACTGGCAGTATTAAACCCTTTCAGTACAAGTTTGAAGATTAATTTTATTACTGGTAAATAATCAGCACAATATTTCAAGATTATGTTTCAGATAATATCGTCAGGAGAAAGAAGAATGAAGAGAGAGGAAGGTGGGAAAAAGAAAGTAGTTTCAATAAAAACAAAAACAAAAATAACATCAATAGTACCATAGATTAAGGTGAAGGAATAAAACGTAGATAGTCTAAAAGCATGAAATACTAAAATGCTATACATCATAACACTACACAAAAATAAAAAACGAATTTGAGGTTTGTTGTAGAAGTTAAGACTCAAAATATCTTAGAATTGTAACATGGAAAGGGCGCCAAAATTTGTAAAGCTTTTTAAAAAAGGCGTAAAACAATGTAGGTACTGGACTTATGTTAGATGATTATAAGTAAAACTTTTTGTAAGAACCATTGTAAAAACTCCAGCAAAGACCAGATGCAACGACCCACAAGTTGCAACATGAGAAGTATCAAGAAAGAAAAGGTCGTAATTAGCAAGACACGATTCCTACAAGGCAGAAGCATTGAGAGAAGGGAAAGGACAGCGAGACCAACAGAGGGCCCTCGTAGAGTGGGCAATAAATTTGACCGCTATGCGGAAACCTGCTGGAACGAACATGGAGCCGCACAGTAGCGGAGCCCTGCAGAGACGCGACGGGACGCCGAACGCCGGAAGGGTCTCCGAGCGCCCCCACTCAGTGGAGCGAGCAAAAAAAAACGGCCCGACGAGAAGACCGCTTGGGCAAGCCACCACTGGCAAAAAATATGTGTAAAAGTCACACTACCACTATTAAACAGCACACTGATGCACGAAACTGAAGAAAACATCCACAAAGTAAAAATGACACGCCCAAAAAATTTATCAAACTGCTACTAAGAGGAGAACTTCAAAGCGACTAGTTATCAATAAATATTTCCATATACTGCCCAGAGAAGAACCAAGAAGCAAGTAAGAAGCAGAGAAAAAGCAGGAAGAACAGAAGTTGAAGATTCGCAAGATTGAGACCAAGATAGGAGATGGGTGAAGAATAGACAACGTACCTTCCCAAATCCCTATCCTATTGTAAACTAATAGTCTGAGAACTATTACAACGAAAAACGATCGCTTTCAGCGACACATAACGATGACTTTCACACATACAAAGCCAGTAAACCATGAGATTCTGCACTCACAGCTCCATTCCATTATGGGACCTCCACAACAGCAACACACACTTGCAAAGCCAACAAGGAATGACGAATGAAGCTGCACATCAAGTACTTGCCCACATCCATCTCGCTCAAGTCCATCACCTTCGTGCAAAAATATTCGCCAACCTCATGCTTACACATTCATAGGATTGTGTGAATGTGTGAACTCAAATTATGTGATGTAGGAATTGTGCAAAAGAAACGTGTGAAAAACTAAATAAGTTAAGCATGCCAGACAGCTAATAAACTACAAAATAACAATCATTGACTATGGAATTAATAAAAAAATAGACTATCGATAAAAATAAGTCATTAGTTCTGAAATGGACAGTATATAAAGAACAAAAGTAAGGCATAATAAACACTAAAACTATATGCCACTTATTTTCTCCTCATAAAAATAAAAGAATAACTATATTTTACTTATTTTCTTCCTATAAAAACAAAGAATAAAAAATTATCTTGTTGGATGTTTTCCCTTTCTTTTAACATTTGTACCATTTGTTAGGATAATATCTCAATACTTGTGTATGTATATTTCTTTGTCAAAGCAATTCTTGGAAATAATTCTTATTTGTTACTGTAACAATGTTGAAATGAGTGTCTAGAAACAAAAACATTTTACTTGTACATGATATTTAGAATGGGAATAGATTTTACTTAATTACTACATTTATAAAAACAATATTTCTAAGAAAATCGATGTGAAAGACTCCTCACTTTCGATAACAAACTTCTTAAAAAACAAACTTCACACTTAAATAAAGAAAGAAAATAATTAAAAATTAATAATAGCATAAAAATATTCTCCTCTTGTCATTTTTAAGAATAATGTGGAAGAATATAAAAATATAAATCAGTAACACAAACTAGCATAGAACCAGAATAACGTGGCTGAACAGTAGGCAACAAAATTTAGATTAAGCAATAATTTTTGACTGACGTAGACAACGAACCAATCATTGCCTAACTTCAGTGCAAAAATTAAGTTCGAAGGGTGGTGATATTTTTCTAAACATTCTGTGTGGTGTCTGTTTGTTCTATATCATGTCTCCCTACCACTTTCACGCAACGACACTCTGAGCGTGTTTTTTAGGGAATTGACTAGTTTGAACCTGGGACCTGTTGCTGGTAAGGAGACGCGAAACCACACATGACATGTAGAATTCAGAAGAGTTCAGTGAGACTAGTGATGATATAACCAAATACTTAATGATTTCAGCATCAGCTCCACTGCACTCCCTGTAAAAGGAATCTTAATACTAACTAAATTTAGTGGAAGGGGTTCAAGGCTTTCCTATTTTCAGTTAGCTGGTAAAATAACGTCGAAAAAGCAGTTAAGTTTACCACTGGAAATTTTATTCTGCTCACAAAACATTGTTTATAAATTGCCCTATTGATAAAAGGAAATGTTTTAATACAGGATGGTAAAAATCAACTGCGTTCAACAAAAATGTGAACGAATATTCCCTGAATGGGTTTCCAAGTTCTACAATGGATCGAAGGATGACCTATGCCATATCACATCTATAATCTAGGTTTAAATTAAGTTTCACAAGAGAAAACTATCAAAATGGTCTACAGTGACCCTCAATTATCTTTAATTACTCATCTAACTTGTCGTAAATTACAGTGACTGATGTGGCTTCTCAATAAATATATAACAGAAAAATCATCGCGTTTTAGATTTTTACTTCAAGTGGCAAATGTGAACACCATGAGCTTTAATTGACGATCGACACTAGTATTACGCAAAAAGGGGGTGTAACAGATGAGACTTCTGCAGTTCTGAGTGATGCTTTATGCGCTGTTATGTGGCATTGCATGCGTTCATTACCTTGTCGGTGTTCGTCAGGGGGTGGCGGACAGCACAGCTCCGTCCAGCTCGCCCTCTCTGAAGCAACTCGCTCTTAACTATTCCTTACTACAATTTACCGAAGTTGGTTTAAAAAAAACTATCTGGCTGTGTTTTCATCTGACCAATCAGGGTCTCAGTGTTAACCTTAAGCTACGCCTACAAAAATTCTGTCTGTCCAATGAGAAACGTTATACTTTTCGTGGTGGGGCAATGTTTTTAAAGTTAGCAACGTAACAGAGACGCGAAAAAGTCTCACGCTAAAACTTGCGGGTGGTGTGGCCCTTTTTTGTGTTATCGTAAGATCTATACTGTTCTTCTGGAGGGCTCTAGCTTTTAACATGGGTTGGGTGGTGGTCCTAACGTAACAGAGACGCGAAAAAGTCTCACGCTAAGGCTCTAGCTTTTATCATGGGACTAACGGTTAGCTGGCGACGTGGGTGTCCGTCCCTTATCGTAGGGCCTTCTAACTTAACACGGTTCTGCTCTCGGCTTCTCGTTTCTCCCCTCGGAACTGCGTCTGTCTCACGGTGGGAAGGTATGACATGCATTTAGGCATTCTTGTGTTAGTCTGTGGTATTCCATTTGCTCACTCGTTACCCGTATTACTTTGGTTAATTTAATGTCACGATTTATTCGAAGCTATGTGACATACTACTGGATTTGTTTATCATGTCAGGTTTTTCATGGAAGGTGTTGGATTTGCCTGGCACCTTACAAATTGATATTGCCAATTTTCGTGAATTTGTACTGTTTTTGTGGTTGTGAGACAAGAAACTGGGTTTTGCGCAACATTTGTATATATTTTGAGAACACAGAATTTTATGCTATCTGAAATTCTACTTATTTTTAAAGCTACTCATACAACGTGTGGCCAGTTAAGCCACACTTCGTCATTCGTGCACCATCGTGAACCATGAAACGAAACGTCGTCTACCTTGGAACATGTGATATTACCAAACAAACTGAGTTTAATCAATGTATCGACATTTTCACATGTCTTTGAAATGGAAATGTATGTTACTTTCCAGTAGCTTCAATTTCATATCGTATTTAACTTATAACTAGTTTTTGATAACATTTGTTCTTAATGTGATTTCACTTACCTATTCTAGGTGTGTAGTAGAGTAAAGATGTAACAGATAGACTATTTTATACAGTACTGAAAATATTTTGTCGACTGGAATACTTTTGAATTTCAACCGAAAATTTGTTCCTGGGTACGCAAACCTATTGTACCATCGAAGATTTTTTGTTATACGGGAAAACGTTAATTTTTTGGAGAAATTTTTCTAATCTGAGAAAAAGACAGCACCATGCAAAAACTGAATGCTAACGTTTAAAAATGGAGTAAGAAAATATGTTAAACTTCAATCACAGAGCTGGCTGGAGCAAATGTCTGAGAAGTGTTCCAAGGTTTAACGCCCTGTCGTCTTCTCCCACAGGCCACTTGATAAAGTCTGATATATATTGTGTTAGAAGGCACTTAGCGTAATCCCGGGTAAAACATTTTTATTTAGCAACAAAAGTCTCTAATGTAACTACAGCTACCATGAACGTAAGCAATGACAGTGATCACGCCTTGCGTATATTTTTAATTTTAATCAGCGTAATAGATACCTATTCTTCTTTTTTTTCCTTCGTCGTTTGTGCTGTGGATCTGTTGGACCATAGAATCACGTATGATAGCTGTATTCTCCGGTAAGCAGCATTACGTTTTCTTCACAACAAGCTGTCGGTCATGCAATTCGTATCGACAATAGAAGTAGACGAGGCAAAAGACGAAAGCAAAGAGGATACGAACTTCCTCTAACCGTACGCTAAAAGACCGGCAGCCAGCAGAACACGAGTGAACACTAGCAAATGCGATTGGAACACGACGAAATGCAGCTCGCTCGCGCTTGCCTGCCGTTCACACTAGAGAGACAATTATCCTTCGTTAATATTTGTTCCTTGTGTTCGCTCCGATCTAAAGCATGACGAGAGGGAACGGAAGCACCCTTTTGCGCGATCGACTTTGTTGCCTCAGTCGACTCCTCGAGACAAGTGAGTCTACTGCAGCGCCCCTAGCGTTTTATTCCTGTACTGAGCCTCGTCTGTTTCGAGTGATCATTTTCGTTTAGACATCCGACCCAAAATTGCGTGTGTTGTGGAAGTTGTCTGCCGTGGAATTTGGCAACTTAAGGGGAAAAGTAAGGTTATGAGGAACTGTCTTTTTTACGAAAAAAATGATTTATAGTAGTAAAATATTTGAGTAAGCAATGCTAACAGAGTTTATCAGTGTCCACAGCAGAATTCGTAGTGGAAGTTCTTGTCAGGGGTCGTGTGGTAAGTTCTTTACGCAACTTAGAACTGAAAGCACTGGAAAAGTGTCACCCAAACATTTCTGAACATACCGGTATACATTTATTTGCTCGAGAAAATATATATTTTCAAAGTGCAAACACATCAAACAATATCCAGAATGCTGTAGATACCATCTTTTTGCTTTATCCTTCGTATCTTGTTTTCCTCCTAAATGCAAAATAACATCGAAGAACATTTTTCTCGTCAAATAACTACGACGTTTTCACGGTTGAAATAATTTTCATTAAAACACTTCATCAGCATACGTTCTTATTTCTGTAGGCTTTGCGTCTGTAAAATGTAAATTGCTTTTGGTTTCTGAGAGTTCGTCTATCTTATAAGAGAACATCAGTGGCGAAAACATATCAAGACCAAGTGTAACTTTCCATTGTATCACAAAAGCAAAGCGAACAGCACAATAAAGATCAAGGCGACACGAAAGCACAAACTCCATATCTGTAATAGGAGAGAAAAATGTGTGCGAAATCTTATGGGACTCAACTGCTAAGGTCATCAGTCCCTAAGCTTACACACTACTTAACCTAAATTATCCAAAGGACAAACACACACACCCATGCCCGAAGGAGGACTCGAACCTCCGCCGGGATCAGCCGCACAGTCCATGACTGCAGCGCCCTAGACCGCTCGGCTAATGACGAGCGGCTAATAGGAGTGAGCTCGGCCGTAATAGGTTAGGGGGAGGTTTACTATATTTTGGTTCAAAACATCTATTTTTTAAAAAATTGCATTTATGGATACATAAAGGTGTTTAGAAACCACCCCTGAAACGGTTTTTCCGAATACGGAACGGAAATGTTTGTTACTCGTGGTTGAACAAAATAAATGCACCTGCCTGAAATCGGCCTCTTTCACTCACCAGTTTTTTTTCTTTCGGAGAACGAGTTATTGTACCGGTGCTTGGGAGGAAACACACAAAATTCGAATGAAAGTTTGAACGCGTGTGTTTGGAAGTTAGCTCCCAAGCATTTGCATTCTGGTGCGAAGACTGTGGAGATTGCGACTTTCCTGGCAGTGAGCAGCTTCAACGAAGGGTATTCAGCAATTCTGAAGACCGTGACAATGATGGACGTCACCCTGGGACTCTATTCGACGCTGTTCGCCAAGCATTCGGACGGCCACCGGATTCAAGCGGCCGAAAACCGCTTGTCACCGGCCGTACGAGCGGCTCTGGAGCAGCGCAGGATGGCCCAGATCGAGCAGAACGCCCTCTAGGAGGAAGAGGAAGGAATAGTTTATGGACTCGGAATAGCAGATTAAACGTAAGTTGCATAATATTGCATTTATATGTAGTCAAAACTTCAAACGCGTTTTTCTCGAAATGACTTTTTTTAAATTTTTTATCGCGCGGTATTGTAACTTCTAATCTACTGAACCGATTGGCATGATTCTTTGTTGCCGACGAAGCTAACTAAATTGTCTAGGAGTTGTATTGTGTCTCGCTGTTTAGCGGCACAAAACGCGTGCGTGTTTTCAGCTCGTTACTAAATCCAAATAAGTAGGAGGCCGAGTTGATACGAGCTGAAGGAGTCCAGGTTGCAATAATATATGGTACGGCACACTGTTAGACAGAAGGATTGTTATTCAAGAAACACATAGCACAATGAAATTACTTTTCAGTAGTTTGTAGGACTGAAGCTGCGGCTATGAACTGACAGTCTCGTAACATGGAATACCATGAAAAATGGTTCAAATGGCTCTGAGCACTATGGGACTCAACCGCTGAGGTCATAAGTCCCCTAGAACTTAGAACTACTTAAGCCGGCCGCAATGGTCTAGCGGTTCTAGGCGCGCAGTCCGGAACCGCGCGACTGCTACGGTCGCAGGTTCGAATCCTGCCTCGGGCATGGATGTGTGTGATGTTCTTAGGTTAGTTAGGTTTAAGTAGTTCTAAGTTCTAGGGGACTGATGACCACAGATGTTAAGTCCCATAGTGCTCAGAGCCATTTTAGAACTACTTAAACCTAACTAACCTAATGACAACACACACATCCGTGCCCGAGGCAGGATTCGAACCTGCGACCGTAGCGGTCGCGTGGTTCGAGACTGTAGCGCCAGAACCGCTCGGCCACCAGCGGCCGGCGGAATACCATGAACTAATAGAACATATTCTCAGGGACTAAGCCTGATGGGCCCTCCTCAGAGAATCAATGCAAACATTACAGAACTGGCTGAGGGCCGATTATGAAAGTGCGTCTTCCTAGGTTGAAATCTAGCTAAGAAGTGGACGAGGCACACTCCAGTTCCGTCGAGCTGCACAGCCCGCTCGAGTGCGCTGTGCTCGGCAGACGACGGGCTGCCAACCTTGTGTTGGCGCGGCGTTGTAGTAGTATCTGTGGCAATGATACTACAAGTTGTACCACTTTGATTCCGCTCCATCAACAATAAATATTTTTACTTGACCGCCGAAGTCGAAAAAACGATGAAAAAAAACATTTTTTAAAAATGACCGCCATTTTGTTTCCTATGATCCAAATAACTTAAGCGAAGTACAACTCCTAACGAATCTTATATTCTTAGCTAACGTCAACTCAATTTTGATTTCAGAAGAGCCGGCTGACCTGTGACATACCGCGCGTGGACGAAATTTTGTTTCGTTCCGACGGCACTTCCGCCTTTGCTGTTCGACATTTCCGGTCGAAAACATTCCAGTTTGTAGAGGAAATATCAATAAACATTTTGGCTAAATTTGACATTGATACCTGTAACACATCCCGAGAAAAAAATTCTCAAAGAACATGCTTTTTTTCGGGCCAAAGATAGTAAACCTCCCCTTAACTTCCTATGTTAGCAGATGCTGCCTAAGTCCCTTATTCCTGTGCATGCGCAGTGTGGTGCGTACTCGGAAATTTAGGATTCGCGTCGTAGTTGGTTGCTAATTTACACGCAGGCGCATAAGGTGCGCGTACTTCGAGCAGTCAATATTGACCAGAAAGCTGCTCGTGTGCAACAGTCTGAACTTTACACGGTGTGAGGGAGGAAATTCTCCTCCGAGTGTTAACCGCTTTCAGCTGACCAGACATGAGGCATTCGGAAGACGCGCGGCCGACAACGTACGGCGAGCTAGCGGTAGGCAGGTGAACGGGGCTGTACCAACAGAGGCCGTGGGCTTTGGTGTGTGTGTGTGTGTGTGTGTGTGTGTGTTTGTGTGTGTGTGTGTGTGTGTGTGTGTGTGTGTCGAGGGGTGGGGAGGAGCGAGGAGGGGGAGAGGGTCGCAGGAGGTGCTCATCTGTGCTGAGTGCGGCTGCGGCGGCCCTGCGAGAGGGCGGGAGGGTTGGAGGGTTATGTGAGCCGCGGCTAATCCCCGCTCGACCTCCAAAGCCTCCGCAGCAGGGCTGAGCGCTCCCTGGGGAGGAGAACGCCACCCAGAGCCAGTCTTCACGCTGACGGACACCGTCTGGTTTTCCAGTAAACAGTCATAGTACAGCGCACAACACTTAGGCTGCAACAGGGGGAAATGGAATGGTTACCTCTGCACCCATGCACGTTCACAGAAATGTAGTCAAGAGGGGGAAAGATTCTAGAACTATAATTTTTTGACATAAATTATTCGTAGAGTTCCAGGACGTGTCGGACCCCAAGAACTAAATTTCACAGGAATTATTCAAAACGAGCAGTAGGGAGAGTGGTTTGCCTCCGTTCACTTTACAGCCTTTCACCTCTAGGCGTCCCTGTAATAGAAGCTTAATACAGGGTGGTCCATTGATCGTGACCGGGTCAAATATCTCACGAAATAAGCGTCAAACGAAAAAACTACAAAGAACGAAACTTGTCTAGCTTGAAGGGGATACCAGATGGCGCTATGGTTGGCCGCTAGATGGCACTGCCGTAGGTCAAACGGATATCAATTGCATTTTTTTTATTACGTATTCGTGTAGTACGTAAAAAAATACGAATGTTTTAGTTGGACCACTTTTTTCGCTTTGTGATAGATGCCGCTGTAATAGCCACAAACGTGTGGCTCACAATTTTAGACGAACAGTTAGTAACAGGTAGGTTTTATGTAGGTACGTTTGAACATTTTATTTCGGTTGTTCCAATGTGATACATGTACCTTTGTGAACTTATCATTTCTAGAACGCATGCTGTTACAGAGTGATTACCTGTAAATACCACATTAATGCAATAAATGCTCAAAATGATGTTCATCAACCTCACTGCATTTGGCAATACGTGTAACGACATTCCTCTCAACAGCGAGTAGCTCGCCTTACGTAATCTTCGCACATGCACTGACAATGCGCTGACGCATCTTGTCAGGCATTGTCGGTGGATCACGATAGCAAATATCCTTCAACTTTCCCCACAGAAGGAAATCCGGGGAAGTCAGATCTGGTGAACGTGCGGGCCATGGTATGCTGCTTCGACAACCAATCCACCTGTCGTGAAATATGCTATTCAATACCACTTCAACTGCATGTGAGCTATGTGCCGGACATCCATCATGTTGGAAGTACATCGTCATTCTGTCATGCAGTGAAACATCTTGTAGTAACATCGATAGAACATTACGTAGGAAATCAGCATACATTGACCATTTAGATTGCCATCGATAAAATGGAGGCCAATTATCCTTCCTCCCATAATGCAGCACTATACATTAACCCGCGAAGGTCACTGATGTTCCACTTGTCGCATCTATCGTGGATTTTCCGTTGCCCAATTGTGGATATTATGTTGGTTTACGTTACCGCTGTTGGTGAATGACGCTTCGTCGCTAAGTAGAACGCATGCAAAAAATATGTCATCATCCCGTAATTTCTATTGTGCCCCCTGCCAGAACTGTACACAACGTTCAAAGTCGTTGCCATGCAATTTCTGGTGCATAGAAATTGTAAGATGGCAAGAACTATGCCCCTTACATGAAGTCATTAAAGATCACCTAACTCACATTGAGTGAACAGTAGGGCTGAACAAAAAATGACTGACAAGGCACAATGCAGCTTGTAGAGGGTATAGTATGGACGTATTGAAATAATTAATGTCAGGAGATGGTTTTAAAGTAATTCACACAACATGAAAACTTTGTGGAAATGCGTCGATTTACTAGAGGCTAGTTTATCCCAGGGAAGTACCCAGAAATGACAGTGGTGCGTGCCTGGAGAGTGGCGAAGGGAAGTGACAACAGGCAGCTTAGGGCGGCTCAAGCTCTGAGAAAGCAGTAATAGAGCGTGGCCTCCAGCCGCCTTAAGATGAGTGACAGCATGGGTGGTTGACCCCGACCCCATGCTGGTGTACCGGGAAGCAGACGGAGAACTTGTACGCCTGTTGATAAATGTCTGTCGTCCCGTTTTCAGTGAAACATGCGAGAAAGCCGCACAAAGTTACGGTGAAGCGGTCAACAGAGGTCAAAATATGCGTGTTCGTGACTATAGCAACTTCACACAGAATTCAAGGTCTGCAGAGTCTGAAGCAAATCAGGTGAAGAGCGACAGAATGAAATACGCTGGCCTCCGATGGGAATGTAGGACTGAGGAATTTGAAGTACTCTCCTGGGAGTCAGAATTCCAGAAAAATTGGTGTTTGTGCAGACGCTAACCTTGATAGCTGGTCTGGGAGGAGCTAAATAACAGAAATTGAGAGGAAGGGAAATTTTGTGGGAATTTGTTCACCTCTCAGAGCAGGCATTGGTCGGCGCTGGGAAGCGACGCATAATTAATGCGACTTGCACTGCAATTGGCTTAAGTCATTTTGCTGGAGGGGAAACCGAGGCAAAGAGCGGACTGTGAGAAGTCTCCACAGGGGTCTTCCGTTCCCAGCTTACCTAGAGTGCGGACGTGGCGTTCTTTACTCAGCTTGCCTGAGAAAGAGTGAGCATCTCTGCAGTTTAGGACTCAGCAAATGGAACGATTGAGCTTGGAGATAGAAAGTTTTGGTTCAGCTACATACTGAGCAAGATAGCTAGGAGTGAATAGACTAGCGCAGCCTTGCAGCACCACGTCGTCGGCTGACGTCCACACAACGACGCTGCTCCGCCACGCTGTATTCGGTGATATTGCGCCCGCTACAGCCACTGATAAATTTGTTGGATCATGTCGGCAAAGTTTCCACGAGAGTTTCATGGGCCATGTATTGCAGAATTCTTCTCGCACTTCACTTTACACCTGGGTCAGTCAATAGGAATTACTTTTGAGTTATCGCACTTTACTCCACACAAACCCAATTTATTACCACTGCCTGACAGGAGAGTTTTGTAATGTGATGATTGAAGGTCGGGAGTTAAAATAAATTTGTGTTAGTCGACTGCATCTGTTTTCAGTCAAATAATTGAAATCCCAAGTCACTTTCTTAATTAATTTTATGTTCAACATTTGCGTCTGGTGTTCAATAGCTGAATATAACATCAATGTGCACCCCTTTTTAATTAAAAGTGATCAATTCTGGATAAATTAATGTCAACACTGCCACCACAGTTCAATCAGGAGTCACAGGGCCATATTACTTTTTTGCGTTATCCGATATTGCGGCAGTTTTGCACTCTCTGTTGATCTGTTAGTCAATTAGTTGGGGTGAAAACACGCCAAAACCAGCTAAGTGACGGGTGGGGTGTTACATATGGCTGACCCATGCCAGGATACGATACTTCGGGGTCTGCTAGGAAATAGTCTTGAAAAAGGGAATTTTTCCACGTGTTCCATTGCTTAGCCATATTTAATTGAAAAACGGGTAACATTAGTTACAATAAGTTACATTGCCTTCTTCATGTGCTGTCCTTTCAAAATGACATTTATAGGTGCCTGTTCATTGCATTTGTTGGAGTACTTATGATGTGCAGTGCCGTAATCAGCCGATGCTGAGCACACAGAACACAATCGTTGGTACTAGCCTTTTTGCTTTTTGGGAGAATGCTTCATGAACTGTTTGTCGGGTCACTGCTCACACCCAGTGTATCAATTTGTGTCCTGATATATGTTCTGCGTTATCTAGTTACTGAGTGTATGGGGTACCTGGGTTTTGACTTTATCGTGTAACATAAAAGTGCAAATGATAACGAGGGGAAAAGCCAAGACAACGGCAGAATATAATCAGACTGTTACTCGGGAGAACATGGGTGATAGTAGGGAAAGCTCTACCGATGAGCGTGACGAACGCGAGTTGCAACTTCCTGAAACTGCGTCTCACGACTGGTTTAGTCCGCTGAATAGCAAGGACGTTGATTCAGGCAGTGATGCTGAGGGCTCGGGGGACGCAGGGAGTACAGGATTAATCCATAAGCATGGAAGATCCAGCCTAAGAAATCAGAGTGTGCTGGAACAAAACGGTGTCCGACGATTATCAAACGATTCATTCACAAGTGATCCGACGGGGGCGCGGTGACGGTACTTGTCTAGATATCGAAGGGTTCCTAAGAACAGAGCAGAAGAGTCGCATTTTCAACCACAAAAGAACGAGGATCAAAATGCGGCTACTCCCAAAAATATTACGGACCTGTTGCAACAGATGCAAACGGTGAACTTAGAGCAGAGCGTCAACCTTAATGCCGAGATTAAAAAGGCGAATTTGGAGTTGAAAGAGCAAGTAAAAAAGGAGGTAAAGAATCTCGGCGTCAAAATAGAGAAAGAGATTGCCATCATCAAACAAACGGCAATTGAAGCCAAATTAATTGCGAAAGGTGCAAGGAAAATAGCGAGAGAAATTCCTGACTCCACGCAAAGCACGGCAAAAGTAGGAAAGGTCATGTTATCAAGGCTACAAAGCCGGATAAAACGTGTTGAAGAAAAGCAACAAGAGCAACCGGACATAGGGCCTAACGAGATGTTGAAAGAGGAGGTGGCGATATTAAAAAGAAATTTAGAGGACGAGGTAAAACGTCTCATTACAGAGACATCAGGAAAGGAGAAGGGTGTAATTACTGCTTCGACTGAACCGTCACTTGGCGGAACACAGATAACCGCTTCACGGTGTGATAAAGTTGACACTATAAGCAACGGGAGACACGCCTTCATTCACAGCTCTGAGGCAACGGCCGAGGTAAACACGGACAGCGCGCAGCAGTTCAGTGAGCACAATTGCTGTCAGCTGATTAGATGTACCGAACAACTGTCGAACATACAGAGGGGGAGAGATGACGATAGAGTGTCCGAACGAATTAGTCCACGTCCCGAAGTTCATACGAATCGTAAGAACGGTCGAAATGATAACTGTAATGATGACCGGTTTGACTACAAGCATTTTGTATCAGTCCGAAAGTTCTATCACTACAAGGACGAAGGTAATAGCTTGCATCCAAAAACTTTTATGGGACAATTCGAGTTATCTTTGCCTCCACACTGGCCATTGATGTACCAGCTGGATTTTGTGTCCTTCCATAAGGAGAGCGCGACCGCTGAGTACATGAGAAATGTAGCGAAGACGAGCGTCTCTTTCGAAGAATTCAAAAATGCCTTCTTGGGCAAGTATTGGTCTAAAGAAACCCAAGAAAGCATCAAACAAGAAATTATGATGTCCAGAGATATGGAAGGGGCAGGGTACCGCAGTCCGGTCATTTTTTTTGAAAATATGACAAAAAGGAACCAGTACCTAGACAACCCATGTAGCGGTGCGGAAATCATCAGATTATGCTACATGAAACTTCCCATCTCGTATCAACAATCACTTGCCGGTCGTTGTGGTTGCGATACTGAGGTATTTAAGGGCATTTTGCGCGAACTGGAATTCGCATTTCAAGAAGAACAGGCGCGGGAGAAACGCCGACAGTGTGAACAAAATAACAACCGTCGCAATAATGGACCCCTGTGGGATAATAGGCCAGCACCGAACTACAACGCCCACAATCAAAATAAGAGTAATGACAACTCGTAAAGAAGGTACACGGAAGAAGAGCGGCACTCTCCGGTGCATCATAGTAAGTCACAAAGGACCTGGGGCGGTAATCAGCAATCGGGAAGGAACAGGAATTATGGTTACCAAAATAACAACCAGGAAGAGGTCGAAGTCCGCCATCCGAAGCCTGGTACATCTCATCTTAACGGGCAGGATTACGAGTGACTAGACCAGAGCGCGGCCAGGAGTTGCAAAACGTCCGTAACCTCGGAACTAGTCAGTAACATAAACATTATCGAATACGAGGATGTCACCGAGTTACTCCTCGAAGAAAAGGAAAAGCAACAAAATAAAGACATATACCCAGTAGTCAAAATCAAAATAGGTGACTTAACGGTGGCCGCTATTTTGATAGTGGAAGCCAGCTTTCAGCGATCTCAGAAGAGGTATTGAAAGGTGGCTACACTGAGCCACAGCGCCAGAGATTGCGCCAAAGAGTTTTATTCCGCCGCCTCCACTGGCAGTGCTTATCGAGATGTGGCAGTAGTCGGTGCTTGTTGAGAAGTAGTAGTAGTGAGCCGGTGTTGAGATGTTGTAGTAGGGAGTGCTTGTTCCATGTTTTATGCAGTTGTTTGATGGGCTAGACAGCAGATGTTGTTCGAATGGAGATATTGTAATGATCAGAGTGCTTTTCGTCAATATATATGAAGGTAAAAAAATTCCCTTTTCTTTTTATTATTTCAATGTCTTAAATAATGTGTCATTACAGGTTCAGTCAACAAAGCATCTGGCTTGTGTTCTTGTATTAGAGTGTAATTCTGGTTTTCTTGCGCAATTATAGTATTTCTATTTTTTTTAATTACTTCAGTATAAATGGTAATTAAAATTTCTTGTCTTATTGACGAAGAACCGTGCCAGATGTGTACGTTGAATCACACTTCCACACACAGAACAATGACACTTGTGTTTTGGTTTCGTAGGTTTTATAGTTGCTGGGGACTTAATTAATTAATTGTGTTAACGGAAATTTTCTTTCATTCTTGTTGCTATTCTATGCAGTCAGATTGCGTACTAAAACTAGTCAGGGCCAACCGTTTACGAGACCTCGTAATCGGACAGACAACTACTAAAAATTAAAAGTATTTGCATTTCATATCTATATAATTAAGCCCCCATGCACGTGGCGACCGCTGCTTCGGATCGTCCCTTGGAATTCTTCTGATTGTAAAAATAGTAAGACAGTAGTATTGTTGTAGTAATTTGTAGTTTAGTAATTGTAGTCTATATTGCATGTGTAGATTTGGTAATTGTCATTCTTCTAATGGTATTTTTTTTTTTCAGAATTTAATTTTTGATGTCTTGTATACGCGTTTGACAATTTTGTGCAATTATGAAAATTTCAATTGTTCGTTAATCGTGTTTGTCGGGAAGCATTTCGTGTGAATGGTATTGTTGGAGATAAAGAGTCATTGTGTGTAATTTTCGTACAGTGACGAGTTTTGTATGTTTTGTAAATGATTACACGATCGATGAAACAGGCAAAAATGATGAATAGTCAGAATAACGAAATTGTTGACATGGCGAACTCGCCAACACAGGAGAACAGGATGATGAATAATGAAGTGAAAACAATTTAATAAGTAGGGAAAATAGTCCGGAAACAGTTCAAAATTTTTCACAATCGAAAAATTTTCAGATTACGTGGTTAATGACAGAAGAAATGGAGCAGTTGATGAGTGCAATATTAAATTTGGGATCTGAATTAAAAACAGTGGGATCACAGTTACGATCTGAATTTAAAACAGAGATGGGAACTATGGCAACACGGTTAAAAACTGATATGGGAACAATGGAAACACGGTTAGACTCACTGGGATCACAGTTGGGATCACAAATAGGAGCAATTAAAACCGAGATGGAAACAATGGAAACACAGTTAGGCTCACGAACAGGGACATGTTTCAAAAACACGAAAGACGAATCAAAGAAAGAAATTAGTGAAGAAGCACAACCGATTTTGAATGCTCACAATAATAGTTTAATTTCAACAGAAATTAGACAAGAGGAACAGGACAGAGAACAGGAAGAAAGAGATCGAGTGATAGTACAGAAATTTTCAGATTTAAATTTACAACGTGCACACGATAAGGAGGAAATATTTGAGAGAATCGAGGAATCCGTACCAAATGACAGAATAAATAATCTAACACAACAATATGAACAGTTAACTAATAAATGTGTCAATACTGAAACCCGAGTCGCGACACTTACGGAAGACGTAAATAAACAGAAAGAACAGATAGGTGACTTATCGGAAAGAAGTGAGGAGATTTCAGATAAACTGACAAGTCTTAGTTTAAATGGGGACAGAGATTCGGATGATACAGCTCCATTACCATTTGCAGAAACCGAAGAGTACCAGAACATAAGTAAGCATGTTGAAAAACAGGGAAAATTTAATGAACGCGTTAAAAGGGAATTTGAGGCATTGCAAAAGCAAGTCAAACAAATTGAAGGCGAAATAGTAGGAAAAGACAGCAAAAGAAATTTAGAATCACAGATAGCAGAGGGGTTTGAAGAAAGTAATTTATTTCATTTACGAGAAGCAACAAGAGAGCGCCAGGCGCGTGAACTTGACAATAATCGACATTCGGACTGGGACAGACGCGGTAGGTCTTCGTCGCCACGAGGCGAAAACTTTGATTATAAACACTTTTTGACTGTTCGGAAATTTAAGATCTTTCGCAATTGTAAGAATGACATACATCCATGTTCATAGTTAGATCAATTTTTGTACGCACTTCCACCAAATTGGCTACTAAGTCACAAACTGGAAATTATGTGCGGCTATTTAAGTCCTCAGGGGATTGACTACACTAAGTGAATATGTGCCGTAGCGTGCATAGGGCCCCGGGCTGTAGTGGTGCTATTTCCCTTTTAGTTTTCTGCACCGCTGCCTACTCTTTCACTGTTCTTTGCATCTGTCAAAACAACTCTTCGACTATCAATCTATCTAGAGAGTCGGTAAAGATTATCCGGATATGACGATTTTACCCAAAAGAGATTTCGGAAATTACCGTTTGGACTTACTGTATCTTCAGCAGCATTCATTTGTAGTTTAAACGAAATTTTACCTGTTTATCTTGGTGACAATATTACTTCATATGTTGACGATATTCTTATTGCTAAACGTTCTTGGAGTGAGCACAACAAAATTTTGGATTCATTATTACGTATTTTTGCAAGAGTTGGCATTACAGTGAACTTGGAAAAATCTGAATTTGGTCGTTCTCAGGTGAAATTTCTTGGTCATATTATTTCTACAGAAGGTATTCTTCCTGATCCAGAAAAACTAGACGCTATTCGTAGTTATGCTGTTCCTACCACAAAACATGATGTTTGTAGTTTCCTTGGTGTCTGTAATTTTCTTAGACGCTTTGTTAGATTGGACGATTTGGCCACACCTCGTTTTTGCGATCTTTCTGGAAAGTTCTTTTTGAACGAAAATCGGTCGACAACTCTGTTTGGTTAGTTTGTATTCCTGATGAGTGGATCAATAAATTGATTTGGTACACACATTTCAGTTATGCACACTTTGGTCCCAGAAAATGCTTTCATAAATTACGAGAAAATTGCTACTTCAGTAATATGGAAAAACGTATTCGATCTGTTCTTGCCAAATGCAAATTATGTCAAAAGGCTAAGCCGCCAACTATTTCTCACAGAGCACCGTTGTTTCCTATTATTCCAGCAAAATTAAAGGAGATTGCTGCAGTCGATTTGTTCGGTCCAGTGGTTCGTTCTACTAATGGTTTTGCGTACATTTTCGTAGCAGTGGAATTGACATCAAAATATGTGTGTTTTACACCTTTATGCAAAGCAACAGCTCGTTCAGTATCTAACGCTTTCATCAAACATTTTCTTAAAGAAGTTGGTCATGTTGATAAGGTTATATCAGATAATGGATCACAGTTTCGCTCTAAAATTTGGCTTCGTACTCTACGGCGTCGTAAGAATAAACCAATTTTCATTTCACTTTTTCACTCTCAATCTAACGCTGCAGAGAGATGGATGAAGGAAATCAATAAATTGTGTCGACTTTATTGTCATCAGAATCACAGAGCGTGGGATCAGTATCTTCATATTTTTCACAACATTCTGAATGAACTTCCTAATGACTCAACTTCTTTACCGCCTATATTGATATTAAAAAATAAAGCACCGACAAATCGCATTTCTGAAATCGTTCCTTTTCCGCCTACACGGAAACTGCGGCTTTCTGAAGTTGTGAACCTGGCTCTGCAAAATATTGCATCTGCGGCTGCTAGAAGAGAGAAATCAGCTAAACGTCCTCGTCGTTTAAAAACTTTGTCAGTTGGTCAAAAGGTATTAATTAAGTCTCATCGTTTGTCTCACAAAGGAAAGGGCTTGTGTCGCAAATTTTTTCTGCTTTATAACGGTCCATATAGAGTTCGCAAAATTATTCATGATAACACTGTTGAAGTAGAAACTCTTAAATCTCGACGCTCTAAGGGAATACATCATATATCTAACGTTAAAATTTTTGTGGAATGACATACTTTTGAGACATCAACAGTTATACGTAAACACACGGAGAATGCAAGGATACCGCGCCGTGTTCCGGCGGCGGCACATACTCAAAGCAACAGTCAAGTCTGCGCGCCGCACAAGGCAGTCGTTGGCCGCAAACAATTACTTCCTACGTCACGCGCCTACAGCTGATCGAGCGCTCAGTGCGAATGCACTGACTGCCGTAAACAAATCCACAGTCTAATTTCTCCGATTAAATTCAGTATAAAGCTATAGTGACTTGATGAATTATGTTATTAACGTTCAGTATTTTTCAGGATACGGTTCTATAAAATATTTAAGAACTTCAGGTAAATTCTGTGCATGTCCGACGTTAAGACGACTTGCTATCGACTAAATTTCAGGAAGAATGTAATTTCGAAGAAGAAACTAATAAACTAAAAAGGGTAACTATTACTTGAGTTTATTTTTCAGGTAACATAATTCCACTTAGGTACGTACTTGAGACGTAATTTGCTGCTCGTGATTACGTGATTCATACTTTGTGCTAATTTCATGTTCTATGAATTTACTTGTGAAGCGACGTGCTTGCGTACGTTAACTGATTTTGACAATGATTGATTAATGAACAGGGTTGTTAATTATGTATATTATGCATCGCTTGGCTGCACTGCTTTTTCACTGATGTCATATTTTTTTTATTATGTGCCTACTGTGCTTATTTATTTAAATTATAATTGTCACCTGATTAGTTGTGCTCATATGGTTATGTATGTAAGTCATACTTTGTGATGTATCTGCTTGCGCCTTCATATTTACTTATTAAGATTTCATATGAACATTTATTTGCTTATGCTGATGTGATGCTAATGACCTGTTTATTATGTAAGATATGTATTTGCTGCTTTGCGTATGGATTGCATATTTACACATTTCTGTTTTGTTGTCATAACTACTCTTTAATTTGGTATATAGAAATGCTGATATACTGTGTACGAACATGGAGTTTAGGTCACACTATGGTATTAATTATAGATTGTCTGCTTGGCAGAGCCTCGTGGTAGGAATTGTGCTGCATCCACTTGTTGACATTATGTTCTCTACTGGTATATTTACCCGCTATTGCATGTTTTGCTTACGCTCAGTGCCTTATATTTTTAAGATAAGAAAATGAACTGCTATAATTCGACGAACGACATTAGTACAAGAAACTTCATAGAAGTCACATGAGCTGGAGGTTCTATGAAAGCTGTATAAATTTATGCTAATAGGAAGGAAGCTAACGACATGACATACCAACACTAGGGTTAGACCATTAACAATTATTACACTGCATTGTTCGTGAGCAATTGAAATAGCAAGTGACACTTGACACAAAAAATACTCCACATGTTTGCTTCTGCCATGATTCTTGAAGTGGTGTACACACTGTGAAATATTATGATCATTCACACTCCGTAATCGTACTTACTTACTTAAAGTTATTCAAACTAAAGGCTGTTAGAGGTCATGTATGCATTTCTTTTGTTTAATGATGGACAATGTAACCAAAATGTATTTTATAATTCATAATGAGTAGAAGATTTGGGTCAGATGGATTACACAGAGGTTGTGTGTGGACATTGTGTCTTCGGATTGTATGGGATGATGAATTGAGGTTTGCACTAGGATTTTATCTGTACTTGTTCGAGGAGACTGACTAGAGGAAAGAGTTGTTATGGAAGTGAAATGATATTGACGATAAGGTTTATATGTGTCGACGTATTGAAGAGGTATTATTGAGGTATTATGATTATGTGATGCTGATGATTATTGGAGTTTTGGTGAACAAGAGGTAAGGTAAATGATATTGATGATAAGGTTTATATGTATCGACGTAAGAGGTATTATTGAAGTATTGAGATTATGTGATGCTGATGATTATTGGAGTTTTGATGGATAAGAGGTAAAATAAGTGAGGAGTATATTTTTTTTGTTGGTTTATGTGGAACAAGGAGGATGAAGATGGCAGACTAGAACACTAAAGTGGAAGGAAGATTGTCTACACACACACTTTGTTAAATCAATAAGCAGTATATACTTTTTTTTTTTGGAGAGAGGAAGTATTTGCATATCTTGGCACACTGACAGTTGTTTAGCAACAGTACATTTGATTTGGCTTGGCAAACATTGCTCTTGACATGATGACTATGTCGTTGACTAATTATTCTTGACTGTTATACATTGCTGCCACTACTACTTGATACACAAGTTGAACATAAAATTTTGGACAGAATTGCATTTACACAGTTAACACTATTCAACTACACAGTAGCACTTAATGTGGATGAAAGATGAGTGAGTGTGTTTTGTGTATTTTCCCTTCCTAATCCCAGATAATTGGTACCGACCTATCTCCTAAATATTATTTTACTTGTTTGTTGTGGCTTGCACTGACACCCATAAATATTATAGGTTTACTGTTATTTGTGTATTGTAATAGTTAATATGAGAATTATCTGATATCATTTGTGTGTTTCTTATAATTTGTATGTTTAGTGTAAGAGCATTGATAATAATTTTGTAAAAGCAATTGTGTGTGCATTCAAACTGTTGTTCACACCTGCACCTGTTCAACATTGATGTGTGACACTTAGAAATGTTTAATTTCTGCTGATGAACAGTGTGATTAGTGATAGTGAATATTATGGACTGTTACCTGCACCTGTTCAACATTACTGGGTGCCACTGATGGACTGCATCTATTGAAATAATGTCACTTGTTGGTGTCTGCACCTGTTCAACATTGCTGGGTGCCATTAATGGAACTGCTTCTGCTGAATGATGTCACTTGTTGGTGTCTGCACCTGTTGACCATTGCTGGGTGCTACTGCTAGAACTAATCATTGAAAGCATTTTATGTGAACATTTGTATTAACTGATTTTTTTGTGTATTGTGTAAACTATTATGTAAAGTCACATGTATGAAAGAATTTGTATTGCTTACTGTATTTTATATATTAGGTTATTGAAAGGTCAGTGCAACGCCAAAATTTTATCTAATTATGTGATATTTACGTATTAATATTATCTTTTATTTTTGTCTGTATTTTTGTGGACGAATTTGGTGGTATTTTCACCACCAATGCTGGCAAAAATACCATCAAATTCTGGCCCGTGGAGGAAGGGCATATGAAAGGTGGCTACACTGAGCCACAGCGCCAGAGATTGCGCCAAAGTGTTTTATTCCGCCGCCTGCACTGGCAGTGCTTATCGATATGTGGCAGTAGTCGGTGCTTGTTGAGAAGTAGTAGTAGTGAGTCGGTGTTGAGATGTTGTAGTAGGGAGTGCTTGTTCCATGTTTTATGCAGTTGTTTGATGGGCTAGACAGCAGACGTTGTTCGAATGGAGATATTGTATTGATCAGAGTGCTTTTCGTCAATATATATGAAGGTAAAAAAATTCCCTTTTCTTTTTATTATTTCAATGTCTTAAATAATGCGTCATTACAGGTTCAGTCAACAAAGCATCTGGCTTGTGTTCCTGTATTAGAGTGTAATTCTGGTTTTCTTGCGCAGTTATAGTATTTCTATTTTTTTTAATTACTTCAGTATAAATGGTAATTAAAATTTCTTGTCTTATTGACGAAGAACCGTGCCAGATGTGTACGTTGAATCACACTTCCACACACAGAACAATGACACTTGTGTTTTGGTTTCGTAGGTTTTATAGTTGCTGGGGACTTAATTAATTAATTGTGTTAACGGAAATTTTCTTTCATTCTTGTTGCTATTCTATGCAGTCAGATTGCGTACTAAAACCAGTCAGGGCCAATCGTTTACGAGACCTCGTAATCGGACAGACAACTACTAAAAATTAAAAGTATTTGCATTTCATATCTATATAATTAAGCCCCTATGCAGTATTTAAGACATGTAGGAATGTGCTGAACCCACCGACTCTTGCCACACAAAAGACGAAGGTCAGGGGTGCATTACTTGGAAAGAGTATAGAAATATCTCAACAGACACGTTCAGAATTAGAATGTCAGGGACATCATTTGACTGCTAATCTTTTTGTCATTCCTAAACTGTCCTCCGATATTATCATTGGTATGGATTTCCTATCAACGAACAAAGCCATAATCGATTTTGGTCGAGGAGAAGTCGCATTAGGAGAGGGTGACAAAATCCATCTTCGTTTTGATGAACAGGCAATCCCAGGGCAGGTACAAAAGAGCTGTCTCAGACTACAGTTTCCAAACCAGGAGGAGTCAACAGGTGAAGTCGACGGCGGACAGGATAATCGAGATAGTACTTCGAAACAAGCACAGTTAGTAGAAATACATAAGGAAATAAGCGAGAAATTGCAGGACATAAAGGTCATAAGAGACGCAGGAAGGAATATTGAAGTTTTTCTCCCTAAGTGGGGCTCCATAAAGGGCTATCAATATAAATTTGACGTAAAGAGGCACAAACCGTTTCGAGTACCGCTGTACCTGATTCCGTGGGCGTACCGAGATCGTGTTTTTATCGAACTCCAGCGGATGCAGAGGGAGGATGTGATAGAGCCAGCAAAGTCACAATACAACAGCCCCCTCAGGATTGTAGACAAAAGGAACAGGGAAATTCGACTTGTGTTAGATTCCCGGCAGATCAATACGATCATAGTTCCGGAAACCGACAGACCCGAGAGGCTCGATGAGTTGCTGCAGAAATTCCATGGAGTTTCGGTGTCTCCCTCTCTGGATTTGAAATCCAGCTTGCGGCAAATCGAGTTGGATCCAGAATGTAGAAGGTACACGGCGTTCATCGCATTTGGTAGATGCTATCTGTGGTGTCACCGCCAGACACCACACTTGCTAGGTGGTAGCCTTTAAATCGGCCGCGGTCCGTTAGTATACGTCGGACCCGCGTGTCGCCACTATCAGTGATTGCAGACCGAGCGCCGCCACACGGCAGGTCTAGAGAGACTTCCTAGCACTCGCCTCGGTTGTACAGCCGACTTTGCTAGCGATGGTTCACTGACAAATTACGCTCTCATTTGCCGAGACGATAGTTAGCATAGCCTTCAGCTACGTCATTTGCTACGACCTAGCAAGGCGCCATTACCAGTTACTGTTGATATTGTGAATAATGTACAGTCGAGAGCGACGCTCATCATTAATGGATTAAAGTTAAGTATTCTACCAGCTACGTCCGTTTTTCTAAATTCTAATTTCCTTGTCCTATTCCAGACCTCACGCCAGCCTGCGTGAGCTAAAACGCGTGCCTTTCGGCTTCCTCTAATAAACTGTGTTGGCTCTCCTGCCAACCCACAACACTATCAATTTAAGAGACTCCCCTTTGGCCTGAATATTTCGTCTGCAGCATTTATAAGAGGAATAGGAACAATTTTGGATGAGGGGTTAAGGAAGAGAATAACATGTTACGTTGATGATATCCTCATTGCGGAAAAGACATGGGGATCTCACAACAATCTTCTAGGAGAAGTGATCTCCAAATTAAGAAAACATGGGGTGACGGTAAATATAAAAAAGTCCTGTTTTGGAGGAAGACAAGTACATTTTTTGGGTCCTGTCATCTCAGGGGAAGGAATTATGCCAGACCCAGAGCAGATGAGGGCAATCGCAGAATTTGCAACGCCTACCACAAGGAAACAGCTGAGAGGCTTTGTCGGTGTCGTGAACTTTTACAAAAAATTCATATATATAGAGGCATTGGCGACACCACGTCTGTGTCAATTAGCCGGAAAGAATGTGGCGTGGGTATAGGACAATGATGCAGAAAGCGAATTCAGTATGCTAAAAATCAGCTCTGGTAAAGGCTCCGATTCTGTCACATCCTGATCTGGCGCATGACTTCTGTATGGCCACGGATAGCGCGAAAACCGGGCTAGGCGTAATGGTCTTGCAAGAATATGAAGAAGATGGAGTAAAGATACACAAAACGATCGCGTTCGGGAGTCGGCTGCTGATTAAAAGCGAAAGGAACTACTCAGTAACCGAACTGGAGGCCCTCGCGATAGTGTGGGGGTTCCAGAAGTTCAAGTACTTTTTATCCGGACGTAAGACACATGTCTATACCGATCATAGAGCTCTGGAGTTCTTACTTACGGCCAAATTAACGCATGGGAGTCTTTCGAGATGGGTTGCTGTCCTCCAGGAATTCAATTTCACAATAGTCTACGTGCCGGGACTCACAAATGTAATAGCGGATGCACTATCCCGTTCTCCTCTGGGGATAAGCGATTATCAGGCTGAAGAACTGGAACAAGAACATTTCTCCTTGTTCTATCTACGAAAAGTGGCATTTGAAAATTATATCACAGTGACAATGTGTGATATTGGGCGAGAACAAGACAAAGATCCTGTGCTGAGAGGAATAAAAGAAAAGTGGAAAGATAGAACGCAAGCCAGGCTTAGGCAACATTATCTGTTAAGAAAGGGGGTCCTGTTTTACAGAAGAAATCCGGGTGAGACGTTGTGGGTTGTGTGTGTGCCAGAGGAAGTAATAAACAAGCTCCTCTGGTATACACATCTCAGTTATGCTCACTTCGGACCCAGGAAGTGCTTTTCGAAACTAAAAAGCGTCTGTCACTTCAGAAACACGGAGAGACGAATACTCAAGGTTCTCGCGGTATGTAAGAAGTGTCAGAAGGCGAAAACAAGTACTATAGCCATGCAGCCGCCGCTATACCCCATTATTTGTTTGTGTATATACTGATCTTAGTGGTAGAATGTCTCGTTTATATGTGCCGATATTTTGCGTTTTTTATTATTAATAATGATATCTCGCCTCTCGATGTTGTGAAAGTGAAGTGCACTAGAGTATTTTGTAAAAACACATGATTAAAGAATGGAAAACAAGTATTTCTAGGCGTACCCCTAGAAAAAAATAGATTAGGAACTCTGTAAATTACAGAAAAGTTCCCCGCAATTGTATCTCCGTCATTGGAGAACATATTTAAGGTGGCCAGTCCCGTAGGTCGTTACGAGGATGTACCGACGCATCTCGTATGCCCCTGAATACGTAAGAGGTGAACTGCTATGCGCAGTTGCGTGAATTAGCGCACCCAGTACATGTTAAAAAGAACCGGATGTAATCATCTACAGAGCAATCAGCAGCATTAATACGCCAGAAATACTTGTTGATTCCAAGATAGTGTAACAACTGCGAGTGTGAGAAGTGGGCAATATTTGTGTTGTGCCATTATGATATTGCTAATCCGAAACATGTCCACAGGCCTTATAAAACCATTCGCGACAAAAGGAGAAAACGGGAAGAAAATAGAGGAGAGAAGAAGTGTCGCAATAGAACACGATAAAGGACGCTATCCAAACTTCCATCAAAAATCTTGGTAAGACTGACACATGTCTAAGTTTGTTGTGTTTTATACACGTTTATACAGGCACAATAAAAGGGACGTCTACCACATAGGGAATTCAGAAGAAAAAACAAGATTAGAGATAAAAAGTAATAAATAGTAGATATGTAGTCGGGTTGGCCAACACCGTGTTAGTCGCAGGAATTAGTAGTTAGAAATGGTGATGGGATCCTGTCAAGATAATATTGATTCCCTATCCCTTGGATGGATAGATCACATAACTAATGAGGAGGTATTGAATAGAATTGGGGAGAAGAAGAGTTTGTGGCACATCTTGACAAGAAGAAGGGACCGGTTGGTAGGACATGTTCTGAGGCATCAAGGGACCACAAATTTAGCATTGGAGGGCAGCGTGGAGGGTAAAAATCGTAGAGGGAGACCAAGAGATGAATACACTAAGCAGATTCAGAAGGATGTAGTAAGTACTGGGAGATGAAGAAGCTTGCACAGGATAGAGTAGCATGGAGAGCTGCATCAAACCAGTCTCAGGACTGAAGACAATAACAACATCCCTTGACTGTGTGTGTGTGTTTGAACGACTGTGAAGGAAGTTGTCTTGTACATTTTTATGTTTATGTATAAAAAAAGTTCTGTTACATTTCTATTTTAATTGATCCTGAAGTTGATTTACAAACAAGTAAAATTATTCCTTTTGTAATGAAACCAGTTCATTGTCCTACAAAAAAGTATGATACTGATGGTTAAACATGAGCACTTTCCATGTACTAAAATTAGTTGTCTTAGTGTGTTAAAGTGGCTTAACTGAGCAAGAGGGAATTGAAGCTACGACACCTGACACACAACACACGAGCTGACAAGGAACGAGGACGACAGCAATGAGGAGAGCACACAGCTGCCAATGATGGTGATGGCATGCAGACCACGCCCTGAATCGACGGGGCCGGTGGTCAACTCAGCAGCCAAGGAGAGGTGAGATCCAGCACCTCTGTGTACGACAAAGGGGTCGGTCCTGGTCTCTGTACACAGTGCGGATCGGGGGCAGCAATGAAGAGGTCCAAGAAGGTTTCTATATTTGTTGCTCGCCACGTCAGGTGGAGCGACAGCCCAGCTGACCTTTTGTGCCTAATGACACCAACTTTGAGGGCCTGAGCAAAAAATAAGCTCTCGTCTGATCACGGTCCCTCCCTTGCCCTAAAGCTTCTATAGAAGGAGCAGTGACCTGTGGCTGAGCTGCGAGAGGTCACCGATCATAGATGCACAAGATGTCAACAACGAGCTCTTAGGTGAGAGCCATCCTGCCTCGAGAAGATGCGGGTGCCTGTGGCGTCATCTCGGTAATCGACGTTGCTCTCTTCTCAGCCGTTAGCCATCCCCCAACTTGCTAGTCAGATCTAATGTCACTTCCGTTCCTGCAAGAAACTTGTGCCGTGTGTGTGAATGTGTCAGTGTGGATTCAAATGAATAACATGCACCTCAAAAAACGTAAAACACTCATTTGTTCTGTTTATGAATTATGTTATAAGAAGTTTATGATGTTATAAATGTGCCATTTGTTAAAACGTCATACATTTGTCATGCCATGTCTCTTTGTGTTAGAATAAGATTTCATACTTATACCTCTTACCGAACTATCAGTTTAATAAGTCACAGCTGCAAAATACTAACGCGAATTCTTTACAGACGAATGGAAAAACTGGTAGAAGCGGACCTCCGGGAAGATCAGTTTGGATTCCGTAGAAATGTTGGAACACGTGAGGCAATACTAACCTTAAGATTTATCTTAGAAGAAAGATTAAGAAAAGGCAAACCTACGTTTCTAGCATTTGTAAACTTAGAGAAAGCTTTTGACAATGTTAACTGGAATACTCTCTTCCAAATTCTGAAGGTGGCAGGGGTAAAATACAGGGAGCGAAAGGCTATTTACAATTTGTACAGAAACCAGATGGCAGTTATAAGAGTCGAGGGGCATGAGAGGGAAGCAGTGGTTGGGAAAGGAGTGAGACAGGGTTGTAGCCTCTCCCCGATGTTATTCAATCTGTATATTGAGCAAGCAGTAAGGGAAACAAAAGAAAAATTCGGAGTAGGTATTAAAATTCAGAGACAGCAAAGGACTTGGAAGACCAGTTGAACGGAATGGACAGTGTCTTTAAAGGAGGATATAAGATGAACATCAAGAAAAGCAAAACGAGGATAATGGAATGTAGTCAAACTAAATCAGGTGATGCTGAGGGAATTAGATTAGGAAATGAGACACTTAAAGTAGTAAAGGAGTTTTGTTATTTAGGGAGCAAAACAACTGATGATGGTCGAAGTAGAGAGGATATAAAATGTAGACTGGCAATGGGAAGGAAAGCGTTTCTGAAGAAGAGAAATTTGTTAACATCGAGTATAGATTTAGGCGTCAGGAAGTCGTTTCTGAAAGTATTTGTATGGAGTGTAGCCATGTATGGAAGTGAAACATGGACGATAACTAGTTTGGACAAGAAGAGAATAGAAGCTTTCGAAATGTGGTGCTACAGAAGAATGCTGAAGATAAGGTGGGTAGATCACGTAACTAATGAGGAGGTATTGAATAGAATTGGCGAGAAGAGAAGTTTGTGGCACAACTTGACTAGAAGAAGGGATCGGTTGGTAGGACATGTTTTGAGGCATCAAGGGATCACAAATTTAGCATTGGAGGGCAGCGTGGAGGGTAAAAATCGTAGAGGGAGACCAAGAAATGAATACACTAAGCAGATTCAGAAGGATGTAGGTTGCAGTAGGTACTGGGAGATGAAGGAGCTTGCACAGGATAGAGTAGCATGGAGAGCTGCATCAAACCAGTCTCAGGACTGAAGACCACAACAACAAACAACTTATACTTTGTTACAAATACACAACAGTGGTTGCTCAATACGTGATGATTCTTGTTGTTTTGGTTGTGTTTTGTAGATATATATATAAAAAAAGGGTACATGTGTGTACACAATCCCAGACACTGGACCGGGCCAGACCTTGTTGAATTGTGTAAAGATGACACTTACGCCATGCACAATATAAACATCCAGAGACAGTGAGACAAAAAAAACAATTTATTTATAAAATATCAAACGGGCGTTCACATATAATTGAATGAGAGCAACCACTATCAACTTCACAAAACGTTACACGAATATTATTCATGTATTTTTTAGTAATTTCAGTCGAGTAGGGATGGATAGCTGAGAGTGAATGGACCTTAAGTTATAATTGCGGGTCATGCCATTCAAATGACAAGCACAGACGCGCTTAAACACGTGTACTTGCCCTTTGCGACGTGTGTCCTTGTGATATAATTGTAGTTTTCTTTTGAGTACTCTGACCAATAATTGTCTCAGGAATCGGCAGAGATTAAAGTAAAATTAGACTAAATAATGACCATGTCTCTAACAGTAAATCCAATCATTGAAGGCAGGTACCTTAGGAAAGAGTGGGATTGTGCATCGGAGAGGAGGCAATGGTAATCAATTGCCCGTAACTACTCATGCGAACGGATTAAAAATACCAGTTATGGAGATACACTCCTGGAAATTGAAATAAGAACACCGTGAATTCATTGTCCCAGGAAGGGGAAACTTTATTGACACATTCCTGGGGTCAGATACATCACATGATCACACTGACAGAACTACAGGCACATAGACACAGGCAACAGAGCATGCACAATGTCGGCACTAGTACAGTGTATATCCACCTTTCGCAGCAATGCAGGCTGCTATTCTCCCATGGAGACGATCGTAGAGATGCTGGATGTTGTCCTGTGGAACGGCTTGCCATGCCATTTCCACCTGGCGCCTCAGTTGGACCAGCGTTCGTGCTGGACGTGCAGACCGCGTGAGACGACGCTTCATCCAGTCCCAAACATGCTCAATGGGGGACAGATCCGGAGATCTTGCTGGCCAGGGTAGTTGACTTACACCTTCTAGAGCACGTTGGGTGGCACGGGATACATGCGGACGTGCATTGTCCTGTTGGAACAGCAAGTTCCCTTGCCGGTCTAGGAATGGTAGAACGATGGGTTCGATGACGGTTTGGATGTACCGTGCACTATTCAGTGTCCCCTCTACGATCACCAGTGGTGTACGGCCAGTGTAGGAGATCGTTCCCCACACCATGATGCCGGGTGTTGGCCCTGTGTGCCTCGGTCGTATGCAGTCCTGATTGTGGCGCTCACCTGCACGGCGCAAAACACGCATACGACCATCATTGGCACCAAGACAGAAGCGACTCTCATCGCTGAAGACGACACGTCTCCATTCGTCCCTCCATTCACGCCTGTCGCGACACCACTGGAGGCGGGCTGCACGATGTTGGGGCGTGAGCGGAAGACGGCCTAACGGTGTGCGGGACCGTAGCCCAGCTTCATGCAGACGGTTGCGAATGGTCCTCGCCGATACCCCAGGAGCAACAGTGTCCCTAATTTGCTGGGAAGTGGCGGTGCGGTCCCCTACAGCACTGCGTAGGATCCTACGGTCTTGGCGTGCATCCGTGCGTCGCTGCGGTCCGGTCCCAGGTCGACGGGCACGTGCACCTTCCGCCGACCACTGGCGACAACATCGATGTACTGTGGAGACCTCACGCCCCACGTGTTGAGCAATTCGGCGGTACGTCCACCCGGCCTCCCGCATGCCCACTATACGCCCTCGCTCAAAGTCCATCAACTGCACATACGGTTCACGTCCACGCTGTCGCGGCATGCTACCAGTGTTAAAGACTGCGATGGAGCTCCGTATGCCACGGCAAACTGGCTGACACTGACGGCGGCGGTGCACAAATGCTGCGCAGCTAGCGCCATTCGACGGCCAACACCGCGGTTCCTGGTGTGTCCGCTGTGCCGTGCGTGTGATCATTGCTTGTACAGCCCTCTCGCAGTGTCCGGAGCAAGTATGGTGGGTCTGACACACCGGTGTCAATGTGTTCTTTTTTCCATTTCCAGGAGTGTATTAACTGTGTACCACAGGTGGTAACACCATAGGAGTCATCACCTGTACTACAAAATTGATTTGAAGAGAGGGGCTATGTAAGATGGCAAGAACTATACCCCTTACATGAAGTCATTAAAGATCACCTAACTCACGTTGAGCGAACAGTAGGGCTGAACAAAAAATGACTGACGAGGCACAATGCATCCTGTAGAGGGTATAGTATGGATGAGTTGAAATAATTAATGTCGGGTGATGGTTTTAAAGTAATTCACACGACATGAAGACTTTGTGGAAACGCGTCGATTTACTGGAGGCTAGTTTATACCAGGGAAGTACCCAGAAATGACTGCGGCGCGTGGCTGGGGAGCGGCGAAGGGAAGCGACAATAGGCAGCTTATGGCGGCTCAAGATCTGAGAAAGCGGTAACGGGGCGTGGCCTCCAGCCACCTTAAGATGAGTGACAAGATGGGTGGTTGACCCCGACACCATGCTGGTGTACTGGGAAGGAGATGGAGAACTTGTACACCTGTTGATAAATGTCCGTTGTCCCGTTTTCAGTGAGACATGCGAGAAAGCCGCGCAAAGCTATGGTGGAGCAGTCAATCGATAGGAATTACTTTTGAGTTACCGCACTTTACTCCACGCAAACGTAATTTATTACCACTGCCTGATAGTAGAGTCTTGTAATGTGATGATTGAAGGTCGGGAGTTAAAATAAATTTGTGCTAACTGACTGCATCTGTTTTCAGTCAGTTGAATTCCAAGTCACTTTCTTAATTAATTTTACGTTCAACATTTGCATCTGGTGTTCAATAGCTGAATATAACATCAATGTGCACCACGTTTTAATTAAAAGTGATCAATTCTGAATAAATTAACGTCAACACTGCCACCGCAGTTCGATCAGGAGTCACAGGGCCATATTACTTTTTTGCGTTATCCGATATTGCGGCAGTTTTACACTCTCTGTTGATCTGTTAGTCAATTAGTTGGGGTGAACACACGCCAAAACCAGCTAAATGACGGATGGGGTGTTACAAAATGTGGGACGGGTGCAATCGATGTTGATGTAACATTCTCAACACCGACGTTTTTGAGATTCCTGTTTCTCGCTCAATTTGTCTGCTACTGATGTGCGGATTAGCCGCGACAGCAGCTAAAACACCTACTTGGGCATCATCGTTTGTTGCAGGTCGTGGTTGACGTTTCACATGTGGCTGAACACTTCCCGTTTCCTTAAATAAGGTAACTATCCGGCGAACGGTCCGGACACTTGGATGATGTCGTCCAGGATACCGAGCAGCATACATACCACACGCCCGTTGGGCATTTTGATCACAATAGCCACACATCAACCCGATATCGACCTTTTCCGCAATTGGTAAACGATCCATTTTAACATGGGTAATGTATCACGAAGCAAACACCGTCCGCACTGGCGGAATGTTACGTGACACCACGTACGTATACGTTTGTGACTATTACAGCGCCATCTATCACAAAGCGAAAATAGTGGTCCAACTAAAACATTCATATTTCCTTACGTACTACACGAATATGTAATAAAAAATGGGGATTCCTATTTTAAAAAGCGCAGTTTATATACGTTTGACCTATGGCAGCGCCATCTAGCGGGCCGACCATAGCGCTATCTGGTTTCCCCCTTCAAGCTAGACGAGTTTTGTTCTTTGTAGTTTGGCCGGCAGGCGTGGCCGAGCGGTTCTATGCGCTTCAGTTTGGAACTGCGCGACCGATACCGTCACAGGTTCGAATCCTGCCTCGGGCATGGATGTGTGTGATGTCCTTAAGTTAGTTCTAAGTTCTAGGGGACTTATGACCACAGAAGTTAAGTTCCATAGTGCTCTGAGACATTTTTTTCCTAAGGGACCAAAGTGCTGAGGTCATCAGCCCTACACTTACACACTACTTAAACTAACTAATGCTACGAACAATACACACACCCATGCCCAAGGGAGGACTCGAACCTCCGGCGGGAGGGGCTACGCAATCCGTGACATGAAGGCTCCAACCGCGCGCCCACTCCGCGCGGCCACGAATCGTGCCTATATTGACAGACGAAGTGCACTGTATATGCACCTTTATGGTTACGATAACTTCAGTGTGGATGCATACTGTGTCCGGACTCTTGCGGAAATCAGGTAAAGCTGCGAGCAATGAGGATTACGGACGGTTGGAGCTATATGTATAGTGTGTGACCGGTTGAGAAGTAGGGCTGAAATGGAAGCATGTCCAGATGGTCAAAGCGATTAAAGTGACCGTTCGCGTAAAGCAGGAAATCCGGGTTCGAGTGTCAGTCCACCACAAATTTACACTTGTCGCCACTGAATTTCATTTAATGTCCAATTGCAGCTGATATCTATATTTCTCTTCAATAATAGGAACAAATAGTCTAGTCAAACTTAAAAGTACTGCAATAACTAAATTCTTATCAGCACTGTGTTTAATCGTCTACCTGTTACGTTATTATTGTAGTACACACCAATAAACGCTAGGTGATATCAAATTAAGCAGAAGTATTATCAAAAACTAGTTACAAATGAAATGCAGTTTGAAACAGAAGCTATTGGAAACTAAAACCGATTTCAATTTTCAAGACATAAAATTATGAAGACATTAAAGAATCTCACCTCATTTGCAATTGTCACATGTTCCTTGGTAAAAAACCTTCTCCCATTTCAACATACGACATGGTACACGAACGACGAATTATAGTTTATCTGTTCACAAGTTACGTAAATAGTATTAAAAGTGTGTGGCATTTTACTCACCGTAAAATTCTGTACCTGAAGAATTGATAAAATCTTACAAACAGCTTTAACATATCACACAGCAATTAAAAGTGTAGAACACGAACCAATTATAAATGCTGCAGAAAATACATCCTCAGGTCTAACAACGACAAAAACTGTGGGAGAATGGCGGAAACTGCTTATGGTGGTCTATAGAGTGCATTCCTTCATGTGATTCTCATACCAGTCACTATACTAAAGTACCGACCAAAAACTTTGTGTGTTCCACGGTATGCTGCTCTCTAAGAACAACACTCTCCCATATATTGAAGGATTTATAGTTATCGACACAACCTTCTTTTTAAGATAGAGTGCTCTGATACCTAAAAGGTAGACATACTTCAGTAGCAAAAGCAAAATATTTTGATCTATATTTAATCTTGTTGATCTGCCAATCCTCAGTTGCTAGTAATAATATTATTAATAACTGTCGTAATTGGTGACACAATATTTACGTTTCTTCAGCTATGCTTCATCTGTGGATCCAGATACAGCATTTTAAAAGAGAAAATTGTATTTCCTGCGCTGGAGGAGGGGAAAATGCATGTTGCGATACGATGCATCTCGTAGAGATCACAGAGCCACCAACTCCTTGAGAGAACATCTTTTCGACATTCACACTTTGCTTTCTTCCCTTCTACAGAGGAATTTCCTGGGAATTGACGACGGATTCCCGGTAATGTGATGGAGCGATACCTTTCTGCACGTCTCAAAGGGCTGTAGGAAGAGGCACCAGAAAAAGGAGTTGGGATCCCGTTTCAGCTCTGGTCTGTTGAGATTTGCGTCGGCTTTGGCAGCAGGACAGACCCAAAGTTGCCACCGCACCAAAGGAACGGTATAATTTCCCGTAAACAGCAAGGTTAATTTACGTATGATTCACTGAAGCCACAGTACTCATCGTCGGGGTCGGCAGTGCTAAATCAGCGGCCTAGTACGATCACATACTGCAATTTCTTCAAACATCTGACAGTTTTGCAGTATACAAGAAGTCTTCACCCCATGAAGGACTCTCTCTTGCGAAAGTACCTATGTCTACATCTGCCACCAGAGAATTTGGGAAACCCACAGTTCTGATGATTTAAAACACTAAGAAACATGCCCACATACAGTTTCAGGAAGGGGACTGAGTATGCACCTCATCAGAGGTAGACATAATGTCCAGTCACATTAATGAGACCACCAGTCACAACCCTGAATAACGAACTTTTGCAGTGCGGACCACTTCGTGAAGTGTAAGATGAGATTCAGTGAGGTGCTGGAAGGTTCCGACAGCTCCAGTGCTGTGACCAGCTGCACTATGTTTCTCGGTAGGACACCCACGGTGCGAACAGCCTGATCCAACTGGTTTTAATCCAGGGGGCTTGGCAGTCAGTTCAGAGCGGTTATCTCATCCTGGTGCTCTTCGAAGCACTGGTGTCTAAGCACAAATGAGAAAATTAGAACAACTACATACCTAAAAGTTCATGGTATATTTCGAAACCCACAACTGATCGGGGAAAAAAAGAAAAAGAAAAACCAACAGTATTCGAAGTACTGTGCCACAGACGAGAAAAATGGCTGAAATTTTCGGTGCATTTTCGATGTCCTACAACTGCTGGTCTGGAGATACTCTAAAGCCACAATGGCGGGTGGGAGACAGCACCCCACCCGTCTCAACCACAGGAGGATGGTTTGCTTGGATTTGTATCTGATCACTCGAACAAGGAAGAAATCACGTGACTCTCAGACATCCTAGGACTTTCCATTATATACCTTTACCCTGTCTTGTTCTAGCCAGTCCGTAGATACGCCCCGTACAAAGGATGCCTTGTGAGTCTCTGATGAAACTGTCTGTGAATGGAGCATTCTGATTGGTTCTTACTGCATTTACGCACCAAATTGCTGCTGCCGGTGTGGAAACACTTCCCACGACTTCCTACAGACTGCCAGATTACGAGAATTTCAGCGGCAAACTATTTTGTACAGATCGAAAAAATACAGCAGTCACATTGCACTGACATTTAAACCCTGGAAAAGTGCTTTGCAGATCATTAAATACGGAAACTATCACCAAATACACTTCCTCAATTACACTTCTCTCCAACTGTCCAGAAAAGCTTGAATTTTTCGGCGTGAAACCTATTTCCAACCAGGCTATATCACCACGAACGATTGTACCACCATACCATATCGATGTAGTAAACACAGTTCGTATCCTGCACCATAGAGAATCATAGCATATAGCTATCGACCATCATACACTTGTACATATAGCGTGAATACAGACGTATTCCAAAAAAAGCAAGCACATGCGCCATGTATAGTCGCAGCCCTAAATATTTCTAGCGAGGTCGGTCGGTCATCCACCACGGCCAACAGTCACAAGGCAACCGCCCCCGCACACTCTGGCCTGATGCGCGATCAGAGCGCCCTCTGTGGACAGTGGTCATTCTCCGAACTGGTCTACAAAGGCTGGGCTGGTTACTCCAGCACAAAAGCTTCCGCTAATGGTACTGTTTCCGATCTGGCCTGCTTTCTGGCGTGGTTGCTACAACGAGCTGCGATCGTCTCCTGATTCTGGGATTATAAGAACATTTACTTTCTGAGCACTGTCGGTGCTTTGTGAATCACGAATTAATTTACCGATCTCGAAACTGATATCAGCTACAATATCCGATTCTACACGCCAAAAAATGACGTTCTTATGACAGTTTTATGCTAAAATGATAAAGTAGTATAAGAAAACTCACGGAATTTTTCACATGGTTTGCAGGAATATCATACCATTTAAGTGATAGTTCTCGGTATCAACCACGTAGCAGTATGCTACCAATCGCTTGCACAGTATAATTCTGAAGATAAAGAGTGGAAATTATGTCTCTAGAAAGTCGAAACATTAGCGAGGCCGTTATAAGGGACGTACTGCAAACCACTGAGTAACTATAAACTTATCTCGTCTACGAAAGTCTTTCCGTGAAAACTCGAAAATAAAGCAGACTGATAGTTCCACTCGTAATTCTTAACGACTACCGATGTCAATGATATAACAGATTCCAGATCATCCTTGCACTTTCCAAAGACAACAAAGATTTTAATTCTTATAGCTGTGAGTATTTTTCATGTTTAGAGAACCGTCCTACGTCTCTTCCACCTGTTTTTCACCGTCTAGATGCACACAATACACATCTCAATCAATGTTTTCTCAGCCAAATAAAGACGGGAAGTGTGTAGAATGGCGGTACAAGCAGTCAGCTGGTTAGTTTACATGGGAGAGAATAAATTTCCAGCGCAACACTCACCCACATTGAATCTTCTCAAATTTCCATGGAGAATACTCGCAACACATGCGACCACGAAGGCTGCCCAACACATACTGAGAATTAGTTCGCTATTCATCCGCCTTGAGGGCGACATGGTTAGCTCAGCTGCACGTTTCTACCCCAGTCTGTCCAGTTCACGTGGCTCAAGCGACAGCTCATGCCTTAGCCGGAAATGTCAAATCGTTCTGGCCACCGGCTATCTTTTCTACGCACCCGCACGCCAGGCAGAGTCGTCATAGGAAACCAGCGACTTATTTACCAGTGTAATTACACTGGAATGGAAATGAGCGTTTGGCGTCATTGGGCGGGAGGCCCCTTGTGGGGCAGGTCCGGCCGCCCTGGTGCAGGTCTTATTACATTCGACGCCACATTGGGCGACCTACGCGCTGGATGGGGATGAAATGATGACTAAGGCAGCACAACACCCATTCCCTGAGCGGAGAAAATCCCCGACCCAGCCGGGAATCGAACCCGGGCCGTAGGACGACAATCCGTCACGCTGACCACTCAGCTACCGGGGCGGACAGTGTAATTACAATTAAACTTTAGGATTGTAGCGTCAATAAGGTGACATTTGACAATGAGCGAAGTGTCGGAAAATACCTCCTGCTGACGATGTGGCTCTGTAAATATCAATATCAATACCATTCTTATGACTGCACATAATTTTCCACGTAAAATCTTTCACCCCTTACTGCCATCGATGCGCTGAAATCACAGTTTTCCACGCCGGAACACCGACCACTGTAACCTTACACTTCAGCATATACTTTATAAGCCTGCTAATCACAGCGAATCTATCACACATCCCTTACTAAATATAATACTTCGCCAATAACTGAACGCTGGTGACACCAAACAGTATTGTGCAAAAATCGGCGATGGATGAGCATGTCTCACTTGTGTTTCTTGCGAGTGGTTTCCTACGAAGAGAGATGTCATCGTTTTGCTATTAAAAACACTATCCCAAAACTACGTTACTGTCTCCCTGCATAAAAAGCTGTCTTGGGGCTACAAGCGCAGACAAGTATCGCTGACGATATCCATGATGAAAGCTATACAAGCTTTATAAATCGACGTTTGGTATTGCTTCCGAAAGAAGTGATCTTCCACACAACTACCGCGACATTGAATGTATACAGCGATCGCTGGGGCGTGTATAAACATACCGAAATCGCTGCTGCACGTCACCGGAGCCGTAATCTCGTAATAAAATCACCCTTGTCACCGAATTTAGAAAGTGATTCGGCAAAGGAACATGGTACTAAGCCGATATCTGCAACTCCCTCACGCCGCCACTAGATATTTCTCACGCTAACAAATGGTATTTGTAACTCTAGACTGAAGTCATAAGGAATGCATAAAATCCTATGACCAATACACTGGCTTTTCAGCATTGTGCGTGTTACGCTTTCTGATAGAAATTTTGTCTGTGATTTGGAATCAAGTCTGTCCATTCAACCACACACTACCGTTGTGACGATTAATGATCCCAGCCACTGGTGAATCATATTTGTGGCACTCTCATATCTCGAAGCGAGTTGCCTTTTTCGAATCTATATGCTAAGGACCCCATACAGCAAAACTCCAGCATGGTTTTATGCCGTCTATCCGCATCTTGTAACTGTTCCTAAGTCTCTGCCCAACCTCCCTGCATCTTTGCCAATGTGATAGTTCCAATTTAAGTTGCAACTGAGCAGAAGTTGGAGACGCTATATCTACCACCTACCGATCCCGTGCAGAAACGGGATGAGCTGAGTTAATGCGACAGGACCATGTTTCAACCACTCGGTGGAAAGGAGAACATGTCGTAGCCTAGCCATCCGTGTACGATGGGTAAGGTCAGCGCCTAACGAAGTCTTCTACTGCAACACGAAGGTAGTAGAAAAGACAGTATGAGCAGTTATGGTGGTGTTCCTTATCGGGAAAATTAGGTAAACTTCACATCATATGGGGACTGGAAGAAGGACGACGATTTTGCCACTGCACTGTGGTGCGTTTCCATCCTACATACAGATACTGCAGTCTGAAGGAGATGTGCGTCCTTCAGGGTGCATTCGTATCTGTCACCCAAACATTCTCTCTATCCTCATTATTTTGCACCATCCAACAGACTAAAACTACGAACTTCGCTAATTTCACCTGGTAGGGAACTCATTATGATCTTACCACATTTCTGTCTTCCGATATATCGGGAAAAAAATACCATCTGCGTGTTGACATTGACCATATGTTGTGATCCTATTAAATATACATGTTTTGTTCCACTGGAGCGGGTGACGAATGGTCGAAGTCGCTACCACGGACCTGTGTAAAATTTTTGTCGCCTGTAGGCATACTGGAAGAAGACCATACCAACTATCAGTCACAAGGAGTGGATTCTTGTGCTGTTGTTCGATACAATTGCTTTTAGCTGTAACACATTGAAGCAGTGTATGATTACAGCTGTATACACAGCCATATGTTTTGTTTTTCTACCAGAACTTCGAGGTCTGTGTAAGGTGCTAAACTGAAATTAACAAGTCCTGATCCGTTGGCTCTAACTGAAAGTTGGACATCGCATGGTGTAAACTATGCAGCTGCTCCTCTCACAACACACAAGATAGTTGGAAGACAGAGACGGTGTTTCTTACTGACAAAAATGTGGAAGACATATCAATATATGGAAACTGGAAGAATTTGTGTCATTGTGAAGCATTTCCAAACAGCTATCCGCAAGTGATCACCTCCACATTTACGTCTCCCGCTGCGATGGGCTAGCAGATGTCTCAGTGTTCCGTTTCGATTGATTCTCACATTGCAGTCATGTACGCTATCACTGTTTCAGTGCTGGCCATCTCCAACTCAAACAAGTGATGTCAGTTAATCATTGTGTGGTTATGAACAGTGTACCAGTGGACAGATGGGATAGAAAAGAAACTGTCGATGCGTGACAGTGTACTGTAATAAGCACCAAAGTTGATGCTGCGATCAATTTCAGCGATTTTACCAGTTTTCCCGTAATTTCAACGCCGACTAATGACATGGCAACACGCTTCCCAGTTTCTATATCATCGCTAAACCACCCCTCCCCTACTTTGCGAGTACCATATACTAGACTGCGAATGTAGATAGATGACACCGCTGTACTTCCATTCGTGGTTATTTCTCGGGACTATACACTAAAGTATACCAGACAGCGTCCTATACCGATGTAGTTAGGTTATCTACATATTGCTATCACTTTGATCACAGTGCTGAATTTATGATTGCGATTGGCCATCTTTGCCTATGTGCATGGGAGTCACAGAGTGTTCTCGCAGTCATAGGATAAAGTTGGATATTGAAAGACTTCGGCGCGTTGTCTTTGACCAATCCTTCCTGCAATACGTTCCTCGATTTAATTTGGAACTGACGAAAGTAGGAGAGTACCAGACTAGCTACGCTTCAGATCTCGTGAAGTAACGGAGCTGCATGAGTCCGTAACTGCTGTTGAGTAAAGACTGCTCCTCGTCAATCTTACTCACGGCACCCATCCAAGTGCACAAGATCTCTCTAGGTGTGTACCTGTTGAGGAGGTTAACACCATTTATTGGTGCATAGAAGGCGTGGGGGTGTTGCGGTGATGTAACAGATGATTATGAAGAAACGTGTGATTTATGCATGGTGGAGCTCCAGACACGCAGAGTTTGAAGAATTTTACGCAAATCAACAGTGCTATTAATTTTAAGTATTGTTCTAGTGACTGGGGTCAATACCAAGAAAGTACTGGCAAGGCATAGCTGCCAAGTTTGACATGCAAAACTACATGCCATGCAACATCATCACAGTGAATGGAACACACAGTCTCTTCCACACACAACAGCTGTCATGCAAATGTGTACACAGGGTCTGCAGTACCTCACACTTCCCTATCGCTGATTCAGTTATGAAACAGAGGCCTCTATCTACGGATTTGGCAGTTTATAAATCGATTCATTCCGTAGCTGTCATGGCTGACTATCGGAGTCCACAAAGATCGAGGAAAGACTTTCGTAGGTCAACAGGACACGTGACAGATTTGGGGCAGTCCAGTAGCAGCTCACGCCTTAATCTGGAAATGCCCATTCGTTCCGCTTGCGCCATGCCGCAAATCGTGGCCAACAAGCATGTCAATGTGCCTTGCTATATCGATTCAATCTCATCTCTGTCATCTTACTTAATCCAAATCGTGATGATCTTCATTTGACACTCACCGTCCGTCATTCCACATTGACAATTCAACCTCTCAGACGTCAAACTTTAAACAATTGTTCAGACCTCATATTATTATTATTATTATTGGAAATTCGCATACAATGTACGATGCTAGCAATACATCTCATGATCTCAGAGGCTGAGTTAGCCAGCCGACTGTAAGAAATACCAGTTCTCTTAATAATTATGCCCCCTCAACGTAGGATGTGTCTCACAAACTCAATAACTCAACTGTGTCGCCTCTAGCTTCGCGAAATGATCTGGCAGGACAACATGGAACAAGTATCAGTATAGTTGTACGTGAGTAATTGAATTTTCACGTTAAACATGTGGGAATATGAATTACCTTTAAAACACACCCAAAACCTAGGCAATTAACAGTGATCTGATCCCATTTCTCTTAATAATTATGACCCCTCAGTGTAGGAGAAAGTGCCTTACAAACTCAGTCCACAGGAGACCACAATCTCCTACACGAAAATGCTCAGAACATATCTCTGAACAGCCTCTCAAATTTTGCCGGTAGAGCTCTGGTTCACCACGTATACATTGGAGCCGCGCGGGGTAGCCGTGCGGTCTAGGGCGCCTTGCCACGGTTCGCGCGTCTCCCCCGTCGTCGGGTCGAGTCCTCCCTTGGCGATGGGTGCGTGTGTTGTCTTTCGTGTAAGTTAGTTTAATTAGGATTAAGTAGTGTGTAAGCCTAAGGACCGATGACCTCCGCAGTTCGGTGCCACAGAACTTACCACAAATTTCCAATTTTATACATTGAAGTCAATCAAGTAAACCGGTTTAATGTTTGTACTCCAACGTATACCCACCTACAATTGTTATTAACAGCAAATGCTAGTATCTTATATTCCACAGGCTTTGCATACACTGTTTACAGCAATATGTGCATCTTGCTCGTACATCTGCAATAGCTTCTTCTTGCGGTTTTACGTTCACCCTCTATGGCTGTTGTTTTCACTAAGTACCAAAGTTTTCGTTTCTTGACTTCGATCTGATCCATTTCCTGTTTTCTGTTTGCGTGCACTTAAAAGGTTAGACAAATGGTTCAAAGGGCTCTGAGCACTATGGGATGTAACTTCTGAGGTCATCAGTCCCCTAGAACGTAGAACTACTTAAACCTAACTAACCTAAGGACATCACACACATCTATGCCCGAGGTAGGATTCGAACCTGCGACCGTAGCGGTCACGCGGTTCCAGACTGTAGCGCCTAGAACCGCTCGACCACTACGGCTTGCAAAAGGTTATACAGTTTGTTTAATGGGGGATTGTGGGGAACACGTCCCATAATGGGAATATATATTTCTCCTGCTGTAATGTAGAACTTATATCGTCCCTTTTGGATCCAGTATTAATCTCCAAGTAGTTTACAGGCTAAAACAGCATGCAGGTAGTTTATAAGCGTTTCTGACTCGGGTGATGATTTGACAGCTTGCACAGATATCATTCCTTGAAACCATCCCCCATCTGGAAAGGGTAGTTGTGAGTCCTTATCAGCCTCCATAGAACATTTTTAGGCAGGTGTCGCAGGTGGTGACTGAGCTGATTCACACTAAATAAACTAGAATGAAGTTACTTTCTAAGTCAGAAATTTCAGCTCGGTATATTACAAAAGCTCTTACAGCGGGATGAAAAACGTGAGATGGAAGCCGAAAGAGAAAGTCTCCCAGCCAGTCGGAGGCTCAGCAACAAGTAATCAGAATGCTCCATTCACGGGAAGTTTCATGACGTCAGAGAGTCACAAGACATCTTTTGTGTGGGCCGTAGAAGCTAGAGTCCTGCATGACCGAGTAAGCGAGCACAAAGTACGAGATGTGGCGAGCACATCCTAACTGGATAGGAGGCCCGCACTAGCTCTGGTGACCGAGCATAGAAGCCGTGACCGAATACGTAGCACATAACTTCAGACACATTACACGTGTCTTTACCCGTGTGAGACTGCAGCCAGTACGGGCTTCTCATTTTTGGTGTCTCTCTCTCTGTAATCATGCAGTGCGAGGAAGCCAGTGCAGTAAGACGTAAGATTGAAACCAATGTTTACACATTGAAGAAACGGGAAGGTCTAAAAAGCCAAGTATGGAGTACATTTCCATTGGTTGTTGACGAAGACAGTGCGTCTACTGGGTACGTATCGTGCGTATACTGCTCCACATTATTGTGTTTCCAGTCGGGAACCACTCATTTAAAGAAAGACAGTTGCAAGAAACCTCACAAAGATACAGCTCCTTCAGGGATACCGGCGGCAATAAAAAATAGTATTACATCAAAGTCTGTTGCAATGTGTGCTAAAGATATGAGACCTTTTAATGCTGTTTCCGATTAAGGTTTCAGAGAACTACACCAAGAATTAATACATCTAGGTGCGCATTATGGAGTTCACGTGGCAGATGTTATGCCACATCCCTCTGCTATAAGCAGACATGTCCAATAACAAGCTGATGCAATACGATACAGAATAATGCCTCCCGTTATTGCAGAAGTTATTAATAAAACATGCGCTGCGACAGTTGATATGTGGACTGATTCGCATAATTAGGTGCACTATTTGACACTTACAACACTTTACATTAACACAGATTGGTCTCTTGTAAACAACGTTTTATTTACAACAAAATTCCCGGACGTTAAGAAGACGAGAGTAAATATTATGAAAGAAATTGAAGAGTTGATGGCTGATTGGGACATTTCGCCGGACATGTTGCACAGTTTTGTTTTTGTCTCCGACCAGGGTGCCAATGTAATAACGGCTTTGGAAAATCACGGAAGGATTGCTTGTGCTGCTCACTGTATAAACACAGCACTTAGCCATACTTTCGATGAAGATAACTTCTTGTTAACTCATGCCCCGAACATTGCATCAACAACAAATACTGCAAAATGCATTGTAAGGTACAGTAAGAAAACTGGCCTCTGCTCGTCTTTGAAATCATCGTTGAAACAAGAGGTCTGCACACGCTGGAACAGCTTGTACACTATGCTGGAATCCTTACACACTCAGTGTAACGAAGTTGCTGCTTTGCTGACGAAAAAGGACTCCGCTTACAGATTGCAAGGATACGATAATGAGCTTGCAGGAAAAACTGCGCATTTTCTGAGACCATTTAAAGAGGCCACAGACGAATTGGAAGGCGAAAAAGAACCGACGATCAAGTTAGTTCTTCTTTGGTTTCACAAACTGCAATAAATTTGCAGTGTCAGTGACATTGACTGTCAGGTGAGTAATTACAGCATTACTGCATTACTGATACGCGATAGATTTATATTTAACTAGCGTAATTGATGTGTTCTAACAGATATGTATATTTCAACAGGACGTACAAAGGATTAAAAATCGAGCCTTGATTTTGCGTTCGTGAGAAGATTGTGATCACTTCCAGACATAAAATTGCTACGTTTCTTTGTCCGTCATTCCGTGATCGTAATATGCTTGAAATATATGAAAAGCAGGAAATTCTTACCAATGTGCGACAAATGTGTGCTACTTACGCAGGTACAACATGCAATCATTAGCATGATCGTTTTTGCATAGTTAGTGGATAGTGTATTATAGAGAAACGGGAACGTTATAATTCGTATATTTCATTAACGTAAAACACCTCGTTTTTACGGAAAAGTTTCGACGATTTCCATATCAGTTCTGTATTGTCTCGTTTGTTTATTATCATAGATCCTTCGAGTACTGTGTCATCACCACCCAGAAAGAGAGATCGTTTCAAGGAATGACATCTTAAAGTGGTGGAGCAGACATGAAACAGATCTGCCAGGCCTGGCTGCAGTTGCAAGACGTATTTTATGCATCCCGGCAACAAGAGCACCTCGTGAAAGATGCTTTAGTAAAGTAGGAATGTTACTAACAAATCGCCGTAGCCAGTTAAGTCCGGAACGCGTTAGTGATTTACCGCTGATCAACAATAACTATAATTTTGTTTCTGTTGCAAACAAGTGAAAAGTATGACAAGTTACGTCTGTAAATGTTTAATGTTATTTGTATGCTTTCTTTATGAAGATGGTTGTCTTCTAGATTACAGGGACAGCGCGTATTTAATGTTTCCTATTAATGAAAGGAAAAATATATCTTCTGTTTGGAAATGAGACTCGTCTTCTATCCACGATTGTATTGAAATATCATTTTACTTCCCAATTGCTTTATGAATTTAGCTGTGTCACGTACCCGTTCTTGGAAACATTACTTTTGTATTGAAAGAGAGAGAGACAGAGATAAATATATTGTGTGTGTGTGTGTGTGTGAGAGAGAGAGAGAGAAAGAGAGAGAGAGAGAGAGAGGGAGAGGCTTTGGATTTGTACAGTAAAGTACAGTGCAGCGAGCCGGGGCGAGGCGAGGTGAGACGTCAGCGGTGACCGGTCATGCTCGGTTATCCGCGTGTCCGGAATCCGGACAGACATGGGGCGAGTACGTGACCGGTCAAACACTGAGCGTTGCAGCACTCTAGTAGAAGCCTCTACGGACTGAAGGGCAATGTACCTACGGACAGTTCTGTGACTTGTGAGAGGCAAGTGTAAAATCGGATATTGCAGCTGCTTTCGGTTTCGTGACCCGTAAATTAACTCGCGATTGACGAATCGCTGACATAGCTTGGAAAGTAAATATTCATATAATTCCAGTGTCTAGGAATGGTCGCAGCTGCAACTACAGCTCTCACAGTGCTTTGTGTGCAATTGTGTTTTCCATACTAGTTTTGTGATATATTCACTTTGTGAACCGAATTCTTTACTTAATAACTCCTGTGGTACATTTTCTGAAGCAGCAGCATTTTCAGAGTTTCGTGACATACTCGAGATATGTATGTGGCAATATTCCGCACATTGCTTAAACACCAGATTTAATAACTCCTGAAGGGTACCTGTGCGTCACAAAGAAAGTGTGCCAGGGACGAGGAGGAAGGCTGAGGTATTTCCGGCATGGCAGGAAGCGCCTAGCGCGGTCCTGCGGCTTCTGCGTGTCGGACCCTGGCCGGTGTCGCGAGCCCGGCATATGCCTCCTTCCAGTGGGAGGGACTCTGGAGGATGGCGAGACGTGATCACCAGATACAGGGTGTTACAAAAAGGTACGGCCAAACTTTCAGCAAACGTTCCTCACACACAAAGAAAGAAAATATGTTATGTGGGCATGTGTCCGGAAACGCTTACTTTCCATGTTAGAGCTCATTTTATTACTTCTCTTCAACTCACATTAATCATGGAATGGAAACACACAGCAACAGAACGTATCAGCGTGACTTCAAACACTTTGTTATAGGAAATGTTCAAAATGTCCTCCGTTAGCGAGGATACATGCATCCACCCTCCGTCGTATGGAATCCCTGATGCACTGATGCAGCCCTGGAGAATGGCGTATTGTATCACAGCCGTCCACAATACGAGCACGAAGAGTCTCTACATTTGGTACCGGGGTTGCGTAGACAAGAGCTTTCAAATGCTCCCGTAAATGAAAGTCAAGAGGGTTGAGGTCAAGAGAGCGTGGAGGCCATGGAATTGGTCCGCCTCTACCCATCCATCGGTCACCGAATCTGCTGTCGAGAAGCGTACGAACACTTCGACTGAAATATGGTGGAGCTCCATCGTGCATGAACCACATGTTGTGTCGTACTTGTAAAGGCACATGTTCTAGCAGCGCAGGTAGAGTATCCCGTATGAAATCATTATAACGTGCTCCATTGAGCGTAGGTGGAAGAATATGGGGCCCAATCAAATCACCAACAATGCCTGCTCAAAAGTTCACAGAAAATCTGTGTTGATGATGTGATTGCACAATTGCGTGCGGATTCTCGTCAGTCCACACATGTTGATTGTGAAAATTTACAATGTGATCACGTTGGAATGAAGCCTCATCCGTAAAGAGAATATTTGCATTGAAATGAGGATTGACACATTGTTGGATGAACCGTTCGCAGAAGTGTACCCGTGGAGGCCAATCAGCTGCTGATAGTGCCTGCACACGCTGTACATGGTACGGAAACAACTGGTTCTCCCGTAGCACTCTCCGTACAGTGACGTGGTCAACGTTACCTTGTACAGCAGCAACTTCTCTGACGCCGACATTAGGGTTATCGTCAACTGCACGAAGAATTGCCTCGTCCACTACAGGTGTCCTCGTCGTTCTAGATCTTCCCCAGTCGCGAGTCATAGGCTGAAATGTTCCGTGCACCCTAAGACGCCGATAAATTGCTTCGAACGTCTTCCTGTCGGGACACCTTCGTTCTGGAAATCTGGCTCGATACAAACGTACCGCGCCACGGCTATTGCCCCGTGCTAATCCATACATTAAATGGGCATCTGCCAACCCCGCATTTGTAAACATTGCACTGACTGAAAAACCACGTTCTTGATGAACACTAACCTGTTCATGCTACGTACTGATGTGCTTGATGCTAGTACTGTAGAGCAATGAGTCACATGTCAACACAAGCACTGAAGTCAACATTACCTTCCTTCATTTGGGCCAACTGGCGGTGAATCGAGGAATTACACTATCGCCTGTTTACAGTGTCTTCCAAAATGAAAGTAACCTTGTAAAATTTTCGTTTTTTGCTTTATTTTTGGACACCGGTATATTTAGATCGATAAGTTACTTCAGTTTTGATGGAATGGTTGTGCACTATGTAATTGTAACGGAGTTGTCTGACGTAAAATCGTGAATATAAATGTACTGAATCTACTCAACTGTTTGTTCATGAAAGTAAGTGTAACATCTACAGTTGTTTATTGACAACACATAGTTATCACAGTTATATACAGCACCGGTGAACCGAGCACCGAAATTATGCATGCGTGAGAGGACATTGACAGAAGAACACAATTCAGGCAGAGGCCGATCCCATGCTGTATCATCTTATAATAACACGTAACTGTCACAGTCTCTGAGCTGTACCTTCGCCTAGCACGGATGGTGCACAAGAGAGTGAGGCCGAGCTTGGAACACTCGTCCGGCGATGGTGCTGCCATCGAGTGAAGCACGCGGCCGCGCCGGCCGCTGTGACCGAGCGGTTCTAGGCGCTTCAGTCCGGAACCGCGTTGCTGATACGGTCGCAGGTTCGAATCCTGCCTCGGGCATGGATGTGTGTGATGTCCTTAGGTTAGTTAGGTTCAAGTAGTTCTAAGTTCTAGGAGACTGATGACCTCAGAAGTGACGTCCCTTAGTGCTCAGAGCCCTTTGAACCATTTGAGAAGGCGGCCGCGTATTGCCTTTTCGCGGACTGCGCCGAGTACGGTGATTGCGGTCGTTGTTTCTGGGCGCGCCGCCATCATGGAGATCTGAGAGAATGTAATGTCCATCGTAAGACGGCAGTATACGATACCGCGACAGACAAGTTCAATTAACATGTTTTGACGCGAAATGGTACAATTGAACATCTCTTTACAAGACAAATTCGATTTGCAAAGCTGCTGAAGGTAGAGGAAGTAAGAAATTCTTCTTAACACTTTACTGTGGAGTGATTATGATTTGATAGCTCGAGTTAAATAGTGGGGCAAAAGATTTGGCTGTGAGGAAGCTCTGTGCTTGGGAGCGTACTAGAATATACACTCTAATACAAAAGAAAAGATGAACCATGAAAGAATTATTCGAACGGAACGGAAATCGGCAGTGTGATGTACATGTACAGACCAACAAATGATTGCAATTTAGAAAAAATGGATGATTTATTCAAGAGAAAGAGTTTTACAAATTGAAAAAGTCCGTAACGTAATGGTCCACCTCTGGTTCTTACGCAATCAATTATTCGGGTTACCATTGATTGACAGAGTTGTAGGATGTCCTCCTGAGGGGTTGTTGTCGTTCACACACACAGACACACAATCAAGGGATGTTGTTGTTGTTGTTTTCACTCCAGAGACTGGTTTGATGCAGCTCTCCATGCTACTCTATCCTGTGCAAGCTTCTTCATCTCCCAGTACTTACTGCAGCCTACATCCTTCTGTATCTACTTAGTGTATTCATCTCTTAGTCTCTCTCTACGATTTTACCCTCCACGCTGCCCTCCCATACTAAATTGGTGATTCCTTGATGCCTCAGAACATGTCCTACCGACCAATCCCTTCTTCTAGTCAAGTTGAGCCACAAATTTCTCTTCTCCCCAATTCTATTCAATACCTCCTCATTAGTTATGTTATCTACCCATCTAATCTTCAGCATTCTTCTGTAGCACCACATCTCGAAAGTTTCTGTTTTCTTCTTGTCTAAACTATTTATCGTCCACGTTTCACTTCCATACATGGCTACACGCCATACAAATACTTTAAGAAACGACTTCCTGACACTTAAATCCATGCTCTGTGTTAACAAACTTCTCTTCTTCCGAAACGCTTTCTTTGCCATTGCCAGTCTACATTTTATGTCCTCTCTACTTCGACCATCATCAGTTATTTTGCTCCCCAAATAGTAGAACTCATTTACTACTTTAAGTGTCTCATTTCCTAATCTGTTTCCCTCAGCATCACCCAATTTAATTGGACTACGTTCCATTACCCTCGTTTTGCTTTTGTTGATGTTCATCTTGAATCCTTCTTTTGAAGACACTGTCCATCGCATTCAACTACTCTGCCAGGTCCTTTGCTGTCTCTGACAGAATTACAATGTCATCAGCAAACCTCAAGGTTTTTATTTCTTCTCCGTGGATTTTAATTCCTACTTGGAATTTTTCTTTTGTTTCCTTTACTGCTTGCTCAATATACGGATTTAATAACATCGGGGAGGGGCTACAACCCTGTCTCACTCACTTCGCAACCACTGTCTCCCTTTCATGCCCCTCGACTCTTATAACTGCTCAAAAAATGGTTCAAATGGCTCTGAGGACTATGGGACTTAACACCTACGGTCATCAGTCCGCTAGAACTTAGAACTACTTAAACCTAACTAACCTAAGGACAGCACACAACACCCAGTCATCACGAGGCAGAGAAAATCCCTGACCCCGCCGGGAATCGAACCCGGGAACCCTGGCGTGGGAAGCGAGAACGCTACTGCACGACCACGAGCTGCGGACTTATAACTGCCATCTGTTTTCTATAGAAGTTATAAATAGCGTTTCGCTCCCTGTATTTTACTCCTGCCACCTCGTTTTGTTGCCCTTAATGGCAAGCCATCCTGGGCTTACATTTTAGCAAGATAATTCCTTGCCGCTCAAGGCGAGAGTTTTTATTACCTGTCATCGTGTCCAGAAAGGTCGCCATATCTCTCCCCATTTGAGAACTTCTGGAACGTCATGGGTAGAACCCACTAGCCAGCTCGGGATATCGTGCCGAATTCTTTCCAGTTGGCGCGTTAAATTGTCTAAATTCCGAGCTGGCTAGTGGGTTCTCCCCATAATCTTCCAGAAGTTCTCAAATGGAGAGAGATACGGCGACCTTTCTGGACAACATATGGTTGGGCAAGCACGAAGACAAGCAATAAAAACTCTCGCCTTGAGTGACGAGGCATTATCCTGCTAAAATGTAAGCCCAGGACGGCTTGCCATGAAGGGCAACAAAAAGAGCACAGAATATCGACGGCTTACCGCTGTTCTGTAAGGGTGTCGTGGAAGAATCCTGCTATGGAATGAAGTGGTACCCCAGATCATCACACCTGGTTGTCGGGACAGATGGCAGGTGACAGCCAGGTACTCCTTGGTATTCCAACGCTGTCTCATCTCCAAACGCGTCATCAGGGCTCAGTTTCGAGTGGGACTCACCACTGAAGACAATTCTATTCCAGCCAATCAAATTCCAGGCCAAAGACGTGTCTAGAGAGCCCCCAGACAGCGGTTGGATACCAACGTGAGTGTCGCCCCACACAGCCTGTAAACCAGGTGTGATGAGACCCCGTTTCTTTTCGTAACAGGATACTTTGAGTGTCATCCGCGACACCCCTACAGCACAGTAGTATGCCGACGATATTCAACGTTCGTTTTGTTGGCAATTATGGCTAACCAGACTGGGATCACATTTCAGCAAGATAATGTCTGCCCTCACATAATGAGAGTTTCTGTTCGTGCTTGCCAAATCCTACCATGGCCAGCCAGGTCACTTGATCCATCCCAAATTGAGAACGTTCGGAGCATTATGGGCAGGGCACTCCAACCATCTTGAGATTTTGACTATCTAACTTGCCAATTGAATAGAGTCTGGTATGACATCGCTCAGGAGAACTTCCAACAACACTGTCAATCAGTGCTAAGCCAAATAACTACTTGCATAATGACCAGAAGTGGACCAATGCGTTATTAAGCTGCTCAATTTGTGAAGCTCTTTTTCTGGAAGAAATGATCCAAATTTTCTAAAACTTAATCATTTATTTGTACACATACAGCACATGTACCGATTTTCGTCCCGTTTGGCTAATACCTTAGTGGTGAGACTATTTTTGTCTTAGAGTGCATTTTTTATTGTTATGACTATTAATTTAAAATAATTCATTTGGTTTCAGTGTTTTTCGTTGTTATCTGTCTTTACTTGAGATATGTTAAGTAATGTTTAGTTACAACGTAAGCAGTCACTACTGTGTCGATATAACGGCTGTCACCATGTGAGCGTGGGGTTGATCTGAGATTCTGTTATTCTGCGCAACGGATTAATCTGAGATGTACCCTTTACCCTGAGGCTCCTGCAAGATGCAATTTCCACCCCCACACTACTACAGAAGTTAGACAGACGCTCTTAACGTTCGAAAAAGAGAAATGCCTGAAAAACTTTCAGCAATAAACATCTTTTGGAGTCGTCCGCTGAATGGAAATGACACATAAATTCACAAAATATCTTACGTAACTAGTGGGATATTTGGGTACTGGAGTAGTGCTAGTTAGTGTAAGAAAAACATGAAACTAACCAAAGTTATTATTTATTTTGCAAAAATTCTGAGAAATCACGATGGCACTTTTAGTTATGAATTGAACAAGTTATATCCTGGTTTTTTTCGGAATGTGAAGTTACCTCTTAAGGATAGGATTCGCTACTGAAATTTCTATACAAAGTTTAAGATTGTTGTTGACTTGGCAGAATGGCTGCGAGGCGCGCCTACTCAACTTGAATAATTATCCTTTAGAATGTTGCTAGGTACGGTCGAGGCTGTCGTGTGTAAAATACAGTCATACTGTTGTGGAGGAAATATGGGGCTCGCAGTAGCTGTAGCGCACAATACCGTAAGCTGCGATGAATGCTGTCTGTGCCGCTCACTGCTGACAAATAAGATAATTCTCCTTCTATCTGGATTGACCTTCGCGAATCAAACTCTTGGTTCAAATGGCTCGGAGCACTGTGGGACTTAACATCTATGGTCATCAGTCCCCTAGAACTTAGAACTACTTAAACCTAACTAACCTAAGGACATCACACAACCCCCAGCCATCACGAGGCAGAGAAAATCCCTGACCCCGCCGGGAATCGAACCCGGGAACCCGGGCGTGGGAAGCGAGAACGCTACCGCACGACCACGAGCTGCGGGCAATCAAACTCTCCCTACGCCTTGATGAAGTCAAGGATTCCTATACACCCCTAGTCTAACTATTGGCGTGGTACACCAGTCAGATAACCAGTCCACCGCGATGCCACTCAAAAATTCGCTCGCAGGCGTTTAACTATAACTCTGTCCGTTCACACCACACAATACGTGTGTCGGCCAACATAGTGAACAACGCTTAATCGCAAGGACTCAATATAGAGAGTTGCACTTCGATTCGCTCTCTTCAGAGGTGCTCTCCCAGTGAAGTACTGAGGAGAGACTTGTTCCTCGCTCCAAGAGCGACAACGGAACTGCACCCCTCCACGCCAGACGTGAAGGGGTATCTCTGTCAGTCTCTTCCATTACTCCTTCAACTCAAGGCGTCAGAACATCGTCTGCCAATCAGCATTGCTCTTCTAAAACGGGAGAATGACGTTTCGTTTAAGGCGACCAATCCAGAAATCTGTAGTATCGGCGTTTGGCGTTTGCTGTCTCTCTGTGAAAATCTCTGAAACTGCATGCTATGTGTAAAGAATGGGTAGGCTGGCCGCTCCCACACAATGTAGCGGAATTTGTTTTCAAGCCAAATACGGGGTCGTTCCTCCTTTCTCTCGGGCGAACGCTGTCTGCTCCACGGGCGGCCACTGGCCGATGTAGATAGGTTAGGACTGGCCTCCTGACGTGCGGTTGCCTCTCTCGAACTAAAAGCTCGTGTGACCGTCGTGTCTGGAATGTATGTATGTACGCCAGCCTCGAGTATTTCAAGCACGGTGCGCACTTGCGATTTATCAGTTATTCGCATATCATTTCCATGAATTCATACAACATTGACTTTACCTTATGGAGTTTGGGTTCGAATGAAGCGTCTTGATGTGCGGAATATGATTGTGAGGGCGGAATATGTAAGCAATGAAGGTCAGAAGACCACGACGTCTTACAACCATAGGGAGTGATTGCTTTCTCGCCTGAGATGTATCTTCCGCAGCAGTTGACAAATGCTGGAGCTATAGAACATCAGATGTTCTGCAGTCCGTGGGATGATGCTAATATGAAGATGAATCAGCTCGAAAATATATTAAACTGTCTGAAAAATGCTAAATGGCCGAAACTGCTGCTCTGGTGCTCCGTCTTCCTGTGTAAAATTTGTTGATAAAGCCTTTCTAAATTCTTTAGATAGATATTGTAATGGGATATGTTGGTCTGACATACAAACATAATTTGGCTGAACAATAATGAACATGCAAGCACGTATATGAGTAGCATATCATCACTTCATTAATATTTCAGTGTTAAATTAAACGCTTGCTTTGGCCCTCATATTAACTGATTTGACAAAAATTTCTCTGTTCACAGTCCCCTCTCTCACGCATCAAAGATCAATAACAGAGAGTTTCATAATAGAGGCTGTACCACCGTCGTGCTTCACAGTCTACTATGCCTCTCAGACGAAATAACATCATTATTTCCTTCACACACAGTATCTGCTGATATATCAAATATTCGTGTTCTTCTGTTGAAAACCACTTGCAGCCCTTTTCTTTTCCGATGTCCTATAAACTTTTTGATAAATCTTCCACTGAATCTTCAGTTCAAAAAATCATGGCCTTCTCGTAAAATTTTGTATTTCACTGCAACAGTTCTCGTATGATAATTAGCTGGCTACTCCTTTTCTGCACTTTCAAACCACTCCCACGGCCTCCGTACTATAATTTTCTTCTCCACAATATCCCTTCCGACTATTACTATAAAGAAAACTGCCTCTTTTCCGCATAATTATCAGTACATAAATTACGTTCAGTCAAAGTTACATAGAACACAACAGTATACTTAAAGAATAAATTGAATTTATATTAGAAAAATATTAATGCAATACAAATTCCATTAAATCATCGTTACACATATCATCTATCAATGAAAATACACTGTGTTATTTTGTGACGGATAAAATGTGCATCACAGAATCTCTTGGACATTTGTACTACATAACAAGGGTGATAGGCTGTGGCTTTCGAATTGCACATGGATCCACGGGCTATGATGAGTTCAGAAAAATTGGTAGTGATATGCTGTTGATATTGAGGCTTCCATGGAGTAGTTGACACAGTGAATAGTGGTTTTTCTAACTAGTTAATGATTTAAACAGTTTGTGCAACAAAACACTCCAGGTGAACTCCTGATTGCAAACATTTTATTCAGCAAGAATACTTAAAATATCACAGAAATTTGGAAGTATAGATGTTGCTGTTGTTGTTGTCGTTGTTGTGGTCTTTAGTCCAAAGACTGATTTGATGCGGTCTCAGAATGTGTCCTACCAACAGATCCCTTCTTCTAGTCAGGTTGTTGTACCCCAAATTTTTGTACCCCAAATTTCTCCTCTCTCAATTCTATTCAGTGCCTCCTCATTAGTTACGTGATCCACCCACCCAGTCTTCAGCATTCTTGTGTAGTACCACATTTCAAATGCTTCTATTTTCTTCTTGTCTAAACTGTTTATCGTCCACCTTTCATTTCCATAAATGCCTACACTATATACAAATACTTTCAGAAAGGATTTCCTGACACTTAAGTCTACAGTCGATATTAACAAATTTCTCCTTTTCAGAAACACTTTTCTTGGCATTGCCAGTCTACATTTTATATCATCTCTACTTCGACCCTCAGTTATTTTGCTTTCCAAATAATAAAACTCATCTACTACTTTAAGTGCCTCATTTGCTAATCTAATTCCCTCAGCATCACTTGATTTAATTCGACTATATTCAGTTATCTTTGTTTCGCTTTTGTTGATGTTCATCTTATATCCTTCTTTCAAGACACCATCCATTCCATTCAACTGCTCTTCCAAGTCCTTTGTTGTCTCTGACAGAATTACAATGTCATCGGCGAACCTCAACATTTTTATTTCTTCTCCCTGGATTTTAGTTCCTGTGCCAAATTTTTCTTTTGTTTCCTTTGCTGCTTGCTCAGTATACAGACTGAATAGCATCAGGGATAGTCTACAACCCTGTCTCACTCCCTTACCACTGCTTCCTTTTCGTGCCCCTCGGCGCTTATAACTGCCGTCTGGTTTCTGTACAAATTGTAAATAGCCTTTCTCTCTGTATTTTACCCCTGCCACCTGTAAAATTTGAAAGAGAGTATTCCAATCAACATTTCAAAAGTTTTCTCTAAGTCTACAAATGCTATAAACGGAGGGTTGCCTTTCCTTAATCTACCAGAAGTCGTAGGGTCATTATTGCCTCGCGTATTCCTACATTTCTCCAAATTCCAAACTGATCTTCGCCGAGATCGCCTCCTACCAGTTTTTCCATTCTTCTGTAAAAGTTTCGTGATAGTATTTTTCAATCGTCAGTTATTAAACTGATAGGATATTCTTGCAAAATCTGTTGTTCACAAAAAATTGGATATGATTAAGGATTACTTAATGAGTCATGTGATGAACCTACAAGTATTAGATGTTTCAGATGCTCATGAGAGCAGTAACATGGAAGACGCCAAGCCCTCACTGGCTTGTCGTCTTCCATTTCTTTTTTCCTCAGTTTGACTGCCACACGAATTGTTGTCGGTGGGAGGAAATCGTGTAAGGTCACGCGATAACATGTGATCGAATAATGAGAACTATAATTTTCTTTGCTTTGGTTAAATTATTTGAGTGATGGCATGAGCTTCTTTTCTATTTGTCGGCTATGGGTCCTTGTGGCGGCTCTAAGCGCGGCGGTGCGCTGGTGAGGGTCACGAGAGGTCAGACAGTGCTTTTCTGGAAGGACCGGATTTCGTGAACACCGAGTCGCCAACATAGGTCGTCCCTCGGAACTCACATGCAGCACACCTTTGTATCTGTTGGTATGGAGGTTACACACAGTGGGCATAAGTTAGAGGCTATTCGCTCGCCCCTCGAAGAATGGCTTTACTGCCGGGATCAGTTCGCTGGACACCGGTTCGGCGACTGGTGGCTGCACTGTGTGGGATTTAGATATATGATTTTGCGGGAGTTCCGTCTGTCCGGTGCGCACGTACACACACCGTTTCTCCGATGAGGTTCTCACATCTCTGTCTTCCCGCGTGCGCCTTAAACTGATCGGAGGACCAAATAAGTTGCTGGCCGACGTAAACGGGAGGTACTAAATTTTGGCAGCTAGGTCCGCCATTGGTGCAGAATTGTTCGTGACGTTTTGATGGGGTCGTCCGCGGCGTACTGAACGAAATTTGAGCAGCATATGATCCTGTGCACAATCACAATTGGAAGTATCGGAGTGTTGGGGGGACATGGCGCACTAATTTTCTGTGTAGGTGTGCAGAGTGGGGTTTTTCGAGGAGACGCATCTGGTCTGCCAGTGGGGGAGGTCGAGAAGTCTCGTCTGGATCGCCACGGAGCGAGGTAGAGGTGTAATTGGGAGTGACCAATGTCTCGGTAGTCCAGAGGGAGGTTTACAGATTCCATTCGGAATCGACGGTCGGAAGTATTTGCTTATTATTTCGCGGTTTCGTTGGGGCACGCTCGCAGACGGAGATAATCGCGGAGCTCAGTATTCTTGAGCCCAGCGTGCAGTACTACCCTGTGCAGAAAGCCGTCTACCTACGAGTCGATCTCACAGCAGGTAAAGTACTCGCTGCACCGTCAAGGCAGGAACTGCTTTATTTGTTCTGACGCTCTATATAATGTGTATATAGAGCAATATTAGTGACAAACATGGTTAAACCAAAGAAGCAATTAAAGTCGTATGAGTAGGCTGATGCAAAAATGGCATCAGACCCTCAAATAGACCAATATTCGCACACTTCAGTGCAAGTACTTGAGAATTTAAGTATTGATGATGACAGTTTATTACCTTGTAACTTTTAATCCGTCTTGATTGCAAAATGTTTATTCATATGACCGGTTTCGGTTCCTCTAGAACCATCTTCAGATCTGATATTTCGGTTACAGGAGTAACCCGTCAAAATATAGCAACTTTCACATGCTGTGTCACAAAAATTGTTGGTGTTAGAATATGATCACTCACAAAAATGTCATATTAACCGAAACAATGATGCACCCAGTATCATGAGTGACATCGGTGCAACAATAGAGGAGAAAGTGAAAGAGGCAACTTCCATTGACGCTTCACAGGATGGACAATTAATAAAATTGTTATCCAGATACTACAAAGTATTTATTGATCGACCAGGTACCATAAAAGCTTATGTTGATGATATGAAAGACTATCCGCGTAGTACCTATTGTAAAGCATCATTCTTGGTCCCCTGGGCAAAGAAAAATGAAGTAATGAAGGGAATCCTAAAAATGCTGGTCTGGGGAATTATTGAAACATCAAATTCACCATATAGTAATTCTTTGTTGGCCATAACCAAAGCAGATAAAAGTACACGTTTAGTTCTCGACGGCAGCTCGTGGTCGTGCGGTAGCGTTCTCGCTTCCCACGCCCGGGTTCCCGGGTTCGATTCCCGGCGGGGTCAGGGATTTTCTCTGCCTCGTGATGACTGGGTGTTGTGTGATGTCCTTAGGTTAGTTAGGTTTAAGTAGTTCTAAGTTCTAATGGACTGATGACCATAGATGTTGAGTCCCATAGTGCTCAGAGCCATTTGAACCATATTTTTTAGTTCTCGACGCACGAGACGTCAACAAGATTATAGTGCCAGTGCGAACGAGACCTGAAAACCTCGACGAGCAAATTCAGAAATTTTTTGATAAAAAATATCTGATTTCACTTGATTTGCGTTCTTCATTTTGGCAGATTCTATTATCTAAGGAATCTAGACAATATATCGCTTTTGTGTTTGGGGGCCGAAGCAATCAATTCTGTGTTATTTCCTTTGGCTTGAATATTAGTGCTGGTGTGTTCATAGCAGCATTAGATAACGTACTAGCACCCCAGCTATTAGATCATGTCACAGCATATGTGGATGACCTTTTGCTAGCGACAGATACCTGGGAAGAACACCTTAAATTAATGCAGAATGTGCTAGACATGTTCCTAGCAAGAGGAGTAAGGGCAAATTCTTAAAAAAAATCCAAGTTTACTCGACAAGAAATAAAATTCCTAGATCACATAATATCGCCTCAAGGAATAAGACCAGATCCAAGCAAAATGGAAGCAATTGTATATTTTCCGTAGCCGCGGACAAAAAAACAACTCAAAAGTTTCATTGGGTTAGCATCCTTTTTTCGAAGATTTCTGACGAATCAGCAGCTTAACAGCGAAGCGTTACTGAGCCTGTTAAAGTAAAATGCACAATGGTGCTGGACATCGCAGTGCAGGGAAGACTTAGACAATATCAAGGAGGCACTCATTAATTCAACGATTCTCCATCAGCCGGATATGTCAAAGGATTTTTTTATTGCATCAGATGCCTCAAATGATTGAATCGGGGCATGCCTGTTTCAAACTGAACACATAAATGATAAAGTGGAAGTTAAAGTGATCGGATTTGATAGTAGAATACTAACAAAATGTGAACGCTCCTACCCAGTGACCGGACTTGAGGCACTCGCTGTCTACATCTACATCTACATCTACATGGATACTTTGCAAATCACATTTAATTGCCTGGCAGAGGGTTCATCGAACCACCTTCACAATTGTTGTGAATCTTCAGGTTTTGGCGGCGCAAAGATTGTTCCATTAAGTTTCGGGTGTGCAGCCGCAAGAAATCTCCTTCTTCTAATATTTCGGCTGATATGCCAACACAGATCAACTGCGGAGTCAACGATACAACTCGCGCATTATGCACGTCTCTGGCGCATTTGCATCTGTGGCCGCATGCGCAGTCGCGCGGTACAACAGTATAAAGGGACGAAGCGAGCACTGGAGCAGCTGTCTTGCGGCTCACTCTGAAGATGACTGAACGTTATACAGCCGAAATATTAGAAGAAGAAGGAGATTTCTTGCGGCTGCACACCCGAAACTTAATGGAACACCTTCACAATTCTCTATTATTCCAATATCGTATAGCACGCGGAAAGAATGAACACCTACATCTTTCCGTACGAGCTCTAATTTCCCTTATTTTATCTTTGTGATCGTTCCTCCCTATGTAAGTCGGTGTCAACAAAATATTTTCGCATTCGGAGGAGAGAGTTGGTGATTGGAATTTCGTGAGAAGATTCCATCGCAACGAAAAACGCCTTTCTTTTAATGATGTCCATCCCAAATCCTGTATCATTTCTGTGACACTCTCTCCCATATTTCGCGATAATACAAAACGTGCTGCCTTTCTTTAAACTTTTTCGATGGGTGAGGATCCGACACCGCGTAACAATATTCTAAAAGAGGGCGGACAATCGTAGTGTAGGCAGTCTCCTTAGTAGGTCTGTTACATTTTCTAAGAGTCCTGCCAATGAAACACAGTCTTCGGTTGCCTTCCCCACAACATTTTCTATGTGTTCCTTCCAATTTAAATTGTTCGTAATTGTAATACTAGGTATTTAGTTGAATTTACGGCTTTTAGGTTAGACAGATTTATCGTGTAACGGAAGTTTAACGCGTTTCTTTTAGCACTCATGTGGATGACCTCACACTTTTCGTTATTTAAGGTCAACTACCACTTTTCGCACCGTTCCGATATTTCTTCTAAATCGTTTTTCAGTTTGTTTTGATCTTCTGATGACTTTATTAGTCGATAAACGACAGCGTCATCTGCAAACAACCGAAGACTGCTCAAATTGCCTCCCAAATCGTTTAAACAGATAAGGAACAGCAAGGGCCTATAACACTACCTTGGGGAACGCCAGAAATCACTTCTGTTTTACTCGATGACTTTCCGTCAATTACAACGAACTGTGACCTCTCTGACAGGAAATCACATATCCAGTCACATAACTGAGACGATATTCCATAAGCACGCAATTTCACTACGTGCCGCTTGTGTGGTACAGCGTCAAAAGCCTTCCGGAAATCCAGAAATACGGAATCGATCCGAAATCCCTTGTCAATAGCACTCACCACTTCATGTGAATAAAGAGCTAGTTGTGTTTCACAAGAACGATGTTTTCTAAACCCATGTTGACTGTGTGTCAGTAGACCGTTTTCTTCAAGGTAATTCATTACGTTCGAACACAATATATGTTCTAAAATCCTGATGCATATCGACGTTAACGATATGGGCATGTAATTTGTGGATTACTCCTACTACCTTTCTTGAATATTGGTGTGACCTGTGTAACTTTCCAGTCTTTGGGTACGGATCTTTCGTCGAGCGAACGGTTGTATATGATTGTTAAGTATGGAGCTAATGCATCAGCATGCTCCGAAAGGAGCCTAATTGGTATACAGTCTGGACCAGTAGACTTGCTTTTATTAAGTGATTTAAGTTGCTTCACTACTCCGAGGATATTTACTTCTACCTTACTCAGGTTGGCAGCTGTCCTCGAATTCTGGAATATTTACTTCGTCTTCTTTTGTGAAAGCATTTCGGAAGGCTGTGTTTAGTAACCCTGCTGTGGCAGCACTGTCTTCGATAGTATCTCCATTGCTATCCCGCAGAGAAGGCATTGATTGTTTCTTGCCGCGAACATACTTCACATACTTCACCAGAATCGCTATGGATTTTCTGCCAGGTTTCGAGACGAAGTTTCGTTGTGGAAACTGTTATAAGCATTTCGCATTGAAGTCCGCGCTAAATTTCGGGCTCCTGTAAAAGATAGCCAATCTTGGGGATTTTGAGTCTGTTTAAATTTGACATGTTCGTTTCGTTGTTTCTGCAACAGTGTTCCAACCCGTTTTGTGTACCAAGGAGGATCAGCTCCGTCGTTTGTTAATTTATTTGGTATAAATCTCTCAATTGGTGCCGATACTGTTTCTTTGAATTTAAGCCACACCTGGTCTACACTTATACACTCCTGGAAATTGAAATAAGAACACCGTGAATTCATTGTCCCAGGAGGGGGAAACTTTATTGACACATTCCTGGGGTCAGATACATCACATGATCACACTGACAGAACCACAGGCACATAGACACAGGCAACAGAGCATGCACAATGTCGGCACTAGTACAGTGTATATCCACCTTTCGCAGCATTGCAGGCTGCTATTCTCCCATGGAGACGATCGTAGAGATGCTGGATGTAGTCCTGTGGAACGACTTGCCATGCCATTTCCACCTGGCGCCTCAGTTGGACCAGCGTTCGTGCTGGACGTGCAGACCGCGTGAGACGACGCTTCATCCAGTCCCAAACATGCTCAATGGGGGACAGATCTGGAGATCTTGCTGGCCAGGGTAGTTGACTTACACCTTCTAGAGCACGTTGGGTGGCACGGGATACATGCGGACGTGCATTGTCCTGTTGGAACAGCAAGTTCCCTTGCCGGTCTAGGAATGGTAGAACGATGGGTTCGATGACGGTTTGGATGTACCGTGCACTATTCAGTGTCCCCTCGACGATCACCAGTGGTGTACGGCCAGTGTAGCAGATCGCTCCCCACACCATGATGCCGGGTGTTGGCCCTGTGTGCCTCGGTCGTATGCAGTCCTGATTGTGGCGCTCACCTGCACGGCGCCAAACACGCATACGACCATCATTGGCACCAAGGCAGAAGCGACTCTCATCGCTGAAGACGACACGTCTCCATTCGTCCCTCCATTCACGCCTGTCGCGACACCACTGGAGGCGGGCTGCACGATGTTGGGGCGTGAGCGGAAGACGGCCTAACGGTGTGCGGGACCGTAGCCCAGCTTCATGGAGACGGTTGCGAATGGTCCTCGCCGATACCCCAGGAGCAACAGTGTCCCTAATTTGCTGGGAAGTGGCGGTGCGGTCCCCTACGGCACTGCGTAGGATCCTACGGTCTTGGCGTGCATCCGTGCGTCGCTGCGGTCCGGTCCCAGGTCAACGGGCACGTGCACCTTCCGCCGACCACTGGCGACAACATCGATGTACTGTGGAGACCTCACGCCCCACGTGTTGAGCAATTCGGCGGTACGTCCACCCGGCCTCCCGCATGCCCACTATACGCCCTCGCTCAAAGTCCGTCAACTGCACATACGGTTCATGTCCACGCTGTCGCGGCATGCTACCAGTGTTAAAGACTGCGATGGAGCTCCGTATGCCACGGCAAACTGGCTGACACTGACGGCGGCGGTGCACAAATGCTGCGCAGCTAGCGCCATTCGACGGCCAACACCGCGGTTCCTGGTGTGTCCGCTGTGCCGTGCGTGTGATCATTGCTTGTACAGCCCTCTCGCAGTGTCCGGAGCAAGTGTGGTGGGTCTGACACACCGGTGTCAATGTGTTCTTTTTTCCATTTCCAGGAGTGTATTATTAATTTGGAATGAGTGGTTGTCTCTCAGGAAAGCGTCAAGTGAATTTTTATCTACTTTTTTGAATAGGTATATTTTCGCTTATTTTTCGAGGATTTGGGGATTACAATATTCAATCTTGCTACGACAGCCCTGTGTTCACTAATCTCTGAATCGGTTTTGATGCTCGTTATTAACTCAGGATTATTTGTTGCCAAGAGGTCAAGTGTGTTGTCACAACCGTTTACTATTCGTGTGGGCTCATGAACTAATTGCTTGAGATAATTTTCAGAGAATGCGTTTAGCACAATTTCGGATGATGTTTTGTGCGTACTTCCTGAATTAAACATGTATTTTCGCCAACACATCGAGAGTAATAAAAGTCACCACCAACTATTATCGTATGATTCGGGTACGTGTTTGAAATCAAACACAAGTTTTCTTTGAACCTTTTAGCAACTGTATCATCTAATTGGACCTATTCAGCGGAACCCGAAACCCAACGACCCTTTGGCACAAGTTGAGGAATCTGCAGCCTACACGGTCGCAGAACCGTTTCAGCATCTGATTCAGACCCTCCACTCGGCTCTGTACCAGAGGTCCGCAATCGGTCCTGTCGACTATGCTGCAAATGGTCAGCTGGGCTGTCCTCTTGTGAGCAAGACTGACAGCCTTTACCACTTTGTTAGCCGCTCGAAACCAGAGAGAATCTCTTCTGATGCAAGGTGACACACATCATTGGTACCGACGTGAGCCACCACCTGCAGTTGGCTGCACCCTGTGCCCTTCATGGTATCTGAGAGAACCCTTTCCACATCTGGAATGACTCCACCCGGTATGCACACGGAGTGCACATTGGATTTGTTACCCTTCTTGTCAGCCAAGTTCGTAAGGGGCCCCATAACGCGCCTAACGTTGGAGCTCCCAACTACGAATAATCCCACCCTCTGCAATTGCCCAGATCTTGCAGACTGACTGGTTTCCTCTGAAACAGGTCAGGTGACAGCATCTGGCTCAGCGACAGTGTCAGCCACAGACAGCGCCTGGAACCCGTTTGTCAGATAAAGCGGGGAGGCCTTACGTGCTGCCGCCTGGGAAGCCTTTCGCCGCCTGCTTCGCCCCGGGGCGACCTCCCACTCTACCACAGGTGAGGGGTCAACCTCAGTGCGAGCAGCAACTGGGTTGGCCACTGGTGAGGACCGATCGGAGGACTCTGACGCGCTGGACGTCCGTTGGATCCCCACGGCCGGCTCACAACAGTGGTGCCCATCCACTGCAGCCTCAAGCTGTGTAACCGAAGCCATCACAGCCTGAAGCTGAGAGCAAAGTGTCACCAAGTCGGCTCACATCCGCACACCACAATTGCAGTCTCTGGCCATACTAAAGTTCGTGGGAAACTAAATTATGCAGATAAACAGTGTATCGACTCGCGCTACGGAAATCTACCGTAGAACCTGATGAAAACGCATGAAATGTGTCTAGTAATACACAGATCTTCAAAAACCTAACTACCGAAGCACTCAGGTGAAACTAAATAATTTGACGCTGATTTGGAACTTGAAATATGTTAGTGCATGGACGTTTAGCTAGGCAGACTCTAGCTCTACAAGAATATAACTTCGAAATCAGGCATGTTCATGGACCTGATAATGTAGTTGCCAACGCATTATCCAGGCTACCGCAAGGCTTACCAGAGTTTGCTGCCTTAGTTGGAAACTCCACAGAATATAAGATCTTGCCGATAAAAGGCAAAGCTAATAGAAAAAAATATCTAGCGTTGTGGAAAAAACTGAAGCAATGCCAAGAAAATGATCCGATGTGGAAGAACATCAAAGACATATTGCGTCAGCAAAATGACAGTGCTTTCCACCAGTATTATCAGTTAAGCAACGACATTCTGTTTTACAAATCAGACAATCGTAACAGTAATTGGCGAGTGTGTATTCCGTCAGACCAGCTTGAAGACCTAATTTGGTTAACACATCGAGCATGGGGCATTTCAACATTAGAGAGCTAAACCGGTTCATCCGAACTTACGCCCACAATAAGCGCACTAAGTGGGTAGAATACCTAAATAGTTTTATGGAAACCTACAATAATTTACCGCACATACCAACCGGTTTTACACCGTGTGAACTCACGAACGAACAGAAGGACGAGGTAAATGTGTGGGCTAATCTCATACCAATGATCCAAGAAGATAAAATAACACATCAGGAGAAACTGCATATAACACTACAGAATATAAGTCGTCAAGGCAAAATTTGATAAAAAAAAAACTTACTAACAAACGGCAATTCTGTGTCGACGAATTGGTATTGCTAGGAACGCATCCCATGACATCACTAATCACAAGGAAAAATAGAAAATGGCAATTATTGTGCGAAGGACCATTTAAAATAATCTCAATCCCACATGTTATGTACTAGAAGATGTCAGTACAGGGAACCTAAAAGGACTGTATTGTCATAGAGACATTAAGAAATATTTGCAGTAGGAACCCACTTTTAATGCCTATATAAAGAAAATAATATGTCTAGTGCTAACGCACAATAGCACAGTCGTAAATATGTATATAGTAGTTATAGTCAAAATGTTATCATGAGTAATTTCATGAATTTATATGTACTAGTCTGTAAGCTTACCTGCCAGTAGTTACACTATATTGTTCATGAAGTATAAATCCCAAAAGGGGACAATTTTTTTATGGTAAAACTTTTAATCATTCTGAAAAGGGCATTTACCCGAAACAAGTTATTGAAAATCCTATCTCAGTAAACGTAAAATTTTTATCTTTTCTATGTAGGCTATAAACATTCCCAATATAAATTTGTATATGGATAGAAAATGTATTTATACATGTACGAGGGTAAATGAGTCAAGAGTGTTTCTATGAACCTCACCTATGTAAACGCACACACGTAACGAATGTTAATTGCGTGTGAATTCCGTGTCTGTCTGTATCCGCATTCACTATTCTTGGAACGTTTTTCTAGTGTTTTGGGTACATTTTTTCTTTACGCAGTTATATACGCCGTTTGCTCTTAGAAACTTTTTTCCTGTTAGCTGAACCGAACATGGACATCGATTCCATAACCTGGTAATAAACTTAGCAAAAATATGAATGAATGAGTGTAAATGAACAGAAATAAAATGTATGTCATCAAATATGGAAATGTACTGATACCTACACAGTTCATTGATGATCCTATGGTCAGAACAATGTAGAAGATTCTAGCAGTCATCTTGTCTCTTTTTTTTTTTTTTTGACAGTGTATGATCTTTCTTATCATATTATTACAATATGGAACAATGTACACATGGACAAAAAAGTTCATTATTTTGTAAAGTGCCATTTGTATAGAAGATTGTCTGTTCTGTGGTTTATGAAATATTAGCAGCAATCAGGACAGTGAAGCGTGTCTCATAAGAATTAACGAGTCATCTTCGCGTGACAAATGCTATGAGACAGACTGTACAGTCAGCAACAATATAATGCAACGCGGGAACGTTTGCTTACCGCAAGAGATAAACAACGCACACGATGAACACCAGAATGAAAAACGGTGCAGTGTTGTACATGTGCATAGATAATTAAAGTTGACTACGAATCACTACATTCAAATGAACAGTGTCAAGATGCAGGACATCGTCCAAAAACACTCTGTATGAATCCGTGTGAATGAAAGTGAATTTCAGACTAAAACTTCTTGCATAGGACAAATATAATAATTGTCTTGTTACTGATACCCCTTTTTCGATATTTCACGGACCCATCTTGTACGAGAGGGACGTGGAAAGAGAGAAGCAGGACCTGCTGCGGTAATACTGCCCATACAGCAACAGATCCAGGCAAAGGTGCGGCCGACGGCAGCCGACGCTCCATCCGCGCGGTCGGCTGCGTTCCAGCAGCGGTCTTTACCTGCCTGCGATCCAGCGTCATCGGGGAATCGTTAAATGAAATTTGTTTGTTATTTGAGTTACATGAACTTTTAATTTTCATGTTAAACTTCCATAAAAGACACTCTTGACCTCTGATGCGACTAAACAGAAATATAAATTCGCTTGTTCAAAATATTATTTGTTATATTCATGTCGAGCCTGACAAATAAGAGAAGGTAAATGTATTTTCTTGAGGCCCCTTCGATGCTTTTGTTCCCGGTTCTCCGAATCCAGTGAACCCAAATGGGGGAAGGAGGGGATAATTTAATCCGGGAAGTCTCCGCCACATTTTCCAAGATTGTACAGTTACTGCAGCCATTACACAACACGTCAACGCTAATTGTGTCATGCGTTACTCGGTGTTATATCTGAACATTTGCATGATGACAACAATATGTTAATCATGTGAAAGCGAACAATAAGAAACGTGGATATGGTCTGATAAAAAAATGCAATACATAATTTTTTTTCTCAGCGTAAGGGGCAATGTAATATTCACGACTATATTTTATTCAGAACAATATTCACGACAGCATTGTGTGTGGTATTTGAGAGAACATTCTCGTGATATTAATAAAAAAGGACTTCATCGATACTAAAATAATAATAAATAATAATTGTCAGTGACATAATTTAATTTTCTGTGAAAATCATATCTCAGACAACGCTCATGAAAAAAGATAATGGAAATCTTCACCTTTTGTTATCTATGCTTCTTCTAGAATAATCCTTCTTCTTGTACGAACTGTTGTAGTGATCGGACGTCGTTGATGTCTTTTAACACTGAGGTCTGTAAAAATCTGTATTGTGTTTTAATTAGTATTTGAAAAATAAAGTTTCTATGTGACTGAAATTAATTTTCTTTGTTTAAACTTTTATTTTATTGTAATTCTCGTCCTATATAAAAGTTAAGTTTTCTGCTCAGCTACAAAGGAGCGTAGCCGTTAGCGCTATTGATCTACAGCGCGGTTTATCGGTAAATGCTGAATAATAAGCGATTAACATCGAGAAACATTTTCAAATGTTAATGCATATAGTGAAGGCACAAAAATATTTAATATACACTCCTGGAAATGGAAAAAAGAACACATTGACACCGGTGTGTCAGACCCACCGTATTTGCTCCGGACACTGCGAGAGGGCTGTACAAGCAATGATCACACGCACGGCACAGCGGACACACCAGGAACCGCGGTGTTGGCCGTCGAATGGCGCTAGCTGCGCAGCATTTGTGCACCGCCGCCGTCAGTGTCAGCCAGTTTTCCGTGGCATACGGAGCTCCATCGCAGTCTTTAACACTGGTAGCATGCCGCGACAGCATGGACGTGAACCGTATGTGCAGTAGACGGACTTTGAGCGAGGGCGTATAGTGGGCATGCAGGAGGCCGGGTGGACGTACCGCCGAATTGCTCAACACGTGGGGCGTGAGGTCTCCACAGTACATCGATGTTGTCGCCAGTGGTCGGCGGAAGGTGCACGTGTCCGTCGACCTAGGACCGGACCGCAGCGACGCACGGATGCACGCCAAGACCGTAGGATCCTACGCAGTGCCGTAGGGGACCGCACCGCCACTTCCCAGCAAATTAGGGACACTGTTGCTCCTGGGGTATCGGCGAGGACCATTCGCAACCGTCTCCATGAAGCTGGGCTACGGTCCCGCACACCGTTAGGCCGTCTTCCGCTGACGCCCCAACATCGTGCAGCCCGCCTCCAGTGGTGTCGCGACAGGCGTGAATGGAGGGACGAATGGAGACGTGTCGTCTTCAGCGATGAGAGTCGCTTCTGCCTTGGTGCCAATGATGGTCGTATGCGTGTTTGGTGCCGTGCAGGTGAGCGCCACAATCAGGACTGCATACGACCGAGGCACACAGGGCCAACACCCGGCATCATGGTGTGGGGAGCGATCTCCTACACTGGCCGTACACCACTGGTGATCGTCGAGGGGACACTGAATAGTGCACGGTACATCCAAACCGTCATCGAACCCATCGTTCTACCATTCCTAGACCGGCAAGGGAACTTGCTGTTCCAACAGGACAATGCACGTCCGCATGTATCCCGTGCCACCCAATGTGCTCTAGAAGGTGTAAGTCAACTACCCTGGCCAGCAAGATCTCCGGATCTGTCCCCCATTGAGCATGTTTGGGACTGGATGAAGCGTCGTCTCACGCGGTCTGCACGTCCAGCACGAGCGCTGGTCCAACTGAGGCTCCAGGTGGAAATGGCATGGCAAGCCGTTCCACAGGACTACATCCAGCATCTCTACGATCGTCTCCATGGGAGAATAGCAGCCTGCATTGCTGCGAAAGGTGGATATACACTGTACTAGTGCCGACATTGTGCATGCTCTGTTGCCTGTGTCTATGTGCCTGTGGTTCTGTCAGTGTGATCACGTGATGTATCTGACCCCAGGAATGTGTCAATAAAGTTTCCCCTTCCTGGGACAATGAATTCACGGTGTTCTTATTTCAATTTCCAGGAGTGTATGTTATTTGTTAGTAGTAAAACAGGGCCTGAATCAAAATCGATAAGTGACTGTCTTATGTTAGCCGACATCTTGGTTAAATATTGTAGCGGCAGTTTTAAATTGATTTTTTATATGGACATAAATGTTGTTGGTCATAATTGCGATAATAATTGTGTATTGGTGGCCCAGAAACCACTTTGAGGAGGTAAATTCGACTTAGATTTTGAATAATATTTAAATATAGTGCAAATAGCATCTTACGTGATATAAATTCATATTTGCTCAATTATGAAGCCTGGTTATTTCGTAACAACTTTTATGAAAGATTTTGACAGGAAAAATACATTAGTATTGTGTGCGTGTAGTATTGTGTGACAAAAGTGTTCACTTCGCTTAAAGAAAAGTGCTGCTATCTCGAATAACAGTAGCGTTACATTCGATAAACGAACTGCAACTTAGTTTTACAGTCACACGAATATACCGGAAAGAGATTAGAGGACCTGCAACAAGGTTGTGTTATATGGGCTGCACGAGAAAAAGGCGGAACGCAGTTCATATCGATCGGATCCTCTTGAGCCTGATAAGAGCTGAAAAAAGTTACGTATTTTTTTCAGTGGTTCTGGTACTATCAAGACAGATGGTGTTTCCTGAAGCTTGGTGAATAATTTTTAGGATGTTTCCAGGCAAATTCTTACGACGCGGAAACGATGCTCTTGTTTGTTGACTTAGTTCACGCGTGGGGATTCAACTGGTAGATCTGTATAGGGTATTGCAACAAATTATCCTGATTTCCCTTCTAACCACGTTGCAGTGGACCCTGACTTATGGAGCATGTAGCATTATCATCCCAATACAGAAGAAGTCCGATTTAAAAACAATGTCAGAATGTAGCAAGCACGCTAGTGTCTAAATGTTTTCATGAACAGGCTGTTCCCACCTCTCGAGGAATTGTTTTATAGCTGACCTCTGTATGTGAGTTTATACGGAAGTCCTCTGTATCAGACAGTAAGATTTTGTAGAAATTAGTTCGAACGAACAACTTTGGATATCAAAAAGATACTGGGGCACGAAAAGACCCCTCTTAAAAATCAGACCGATAAAAGGTTCTACCATTTATGAAAAAACCACGAATTGCAACACACATTTAATCCAACCATTCAAAACAGCCACTGGCAAAACCTCAGTCATTTACAATTATAATATGCACCTCACAAAATCACACGTGATAATTAATAATTCTTTGCTAACGAAATATCTGCTTTGGGCACAGTTCCAGGTGCAGACCAACGACGCGACTGTTTCACGAAGAACCAGAGAGCTACCTCTGGACAATAATTCAAGAACAGTCTTAATCGCATTTATTATTGTTGTAGTACCGCCAACCGGTTTCAACCCGACGTAGGGGTCATCTGGGCGTTTACACCATTGGTCCACTGCTGGTGGTGGCAGGATAGTTTCCTGCCGTTATGTAGACGGGAGTGACACCACCAGCAATCGACCAATGGTGTAAACGCCCAGAAGATAACCCCTACGTCGGGTTGAAACCGGTTGGCGGTACTACAACAATAATAAATGCGATTAAGACTGTTCTTGAATTATTGATTAATCATACTAATCGCTGCTTCTCTTCACAACCATGTTGTCAAAAAGCTTCCTCTGGAGCCTCAGTCGTGTTGTGTCCTCTCACATCAGAGTAAGTTCTTTGATAATTGTTAAAGATACTTATAAAATAATTCAAATTATCTGCTTCAAAACACATGTCTCAATAACTTCTCCCTCATAGAGAACAGTTAGAACTTAGCAATTTAAGAAAAAGGTTAAAACTCGGTGGATATTACGTGCTATCAAAGCTAACTTCGGCACCAGGGTCTTCCACTTAACCTAACTTAATCCACCAGTAGGTGACAAGCTGACTAGCGTCTTCGTGCTAAAGTTGAGTGAAACTTTTTAAAGTAGTGGAGTCATTGCTTTTGTTCGCAAAAGGAAACGTTGTGGCTAAAAATAAACCTAAGGCAGGAACAGGTTTCCCACTTCTCAAACGAAAAAGTATTGCTGACCAGTGATGTAGTTTTGGTAGCAGACTGTCACGATGGATGTGACTTACCAGCCACGTACGTTTTACCTAAACGTATACTTGATGAAGTGAACATAGCTAACATTATGTACAGGATGTGAAAAATAAAAGTTGCCTGGGAAACACGAGTATTTGGTGAACCTTAAAATAGGCAACCCAACTTACATAATCCACAGCTGGAGCGGATTTTTTAAGCTGGGTTCCCTGTCTTAAGGTGCATCAAATATTTTGCGGGTTGCTTTTATTTTGCGCACCCTGCACAGTCACTTTGCAAAATTCTGTTATGATTCATGTAGTGGATGTGTACTTCATTTCCTCGATAATCGTTTCCCAGGCCGATGGATAGGCCGTAAAGGGCCAAATGCATGGCCACCTCGCTCCTCAGACTTGGCTCCACTGGATTTCTTTCTCTGGGGTTTCATTAAAGAGCGTGTGTATGTTCGTCCCCTACCAAACAATTTAACCTACCTGAAAAATCGAATTTCCGCTGCCGTTGCACAAATTACGCCCGATTTGGTGCAACAAGTGTGGGAAGAAATTGATGACCGATGGATGTTTGCCGCATCAGAAATGGTAGTCACGTCGAGCGAAAATGACAGTTGATTCTTTTATGCGAAACTTGGTTGTTTGCTCCAAAATGACACTCCTACCGATTATATAAGTTATCACAATGAATTTCTATACCATTCCCAATTTGTAAAGTCGTTTTTGACACACCCTGTATTATGATCTTTTTACACTTTACAAAGACTAGTTTAGGCCATTCCGTACTGTCAGATCTATTATCATGTAACATAATTTACGGACATAATATGATATAAAAAATGGATAGAGCATAGAATAATATTGGTGCACATCAAACCACTGATAACAAACATTTCTTGTCATGATAACAACCTACATCAAATAACAAATTTTTCTTGTCACAATAACAACCTACATCAAACTGAAGCTGTCACAGTTAACATCTGATAACGAAGTTTTCTTGTTACAATAGCAGCCTGCATCAGACTTCAGCTGCTACAGTTAAGGGCTCAACTCACGTTCACAGCGGCCTTTACTGCGTCCGCCTTCCAGTGCCGGTAAGCGCCGCTTTCTTACAACTTACAAACTTTAGTTTGTAGGTCGTAAGAAAGTTGTTGCGTAGTACTAAAGATGTGGGACACTAGTAATTTGCATAATTTCATCACATTATATTGCAGTGGACTTCTAGCCATAAGCTATCATACGTCGTTCAAAAGCCAAACGGGGACTGTTTGCAACTTTTATGCCGAACTCTAGCGGCACTGTCCCTCCGCCTACCGGCTCTAGGAGAACCGCACAAACGGAGGGTATAGTGAAGATGACGTGAACACGAGCAAGCTGCCACCTGCACTTTATGTATGGTTTTACTGCGTCGAGACACTTTATATCAGATAGTGTTCATTGAATTGGTAAGATATTGACTTTATTTTTGAAAGTTCTGTCTACATTTTAACTGCGATTGTAACAGTAAATTTTGCGTCATTATAACAGAGCTGATGATCAAGTCCGAAACTAACATTCGCAATACAAACTGAATCCACGCATACTCTAGAAGAGGCTGTATGTATGATCCACACCTCCTCCTAAACCACTATACCTATTTCAATCAAACTTTGTACACATATCACTTACTGCCTGAAAAGAACCACAGCGGTGGTAAGAATCACCTACCTCAGAAAGAGCTGGAGGCGGTGGTGAAAAAGTAGCGTAGCTCGCAACGCACAAATAGCCAGACTGTATTCATCGAGTATTTTATAATGAAGGCACTTAGTGACTTGTGACAAACCTAACATATAATTTCAAACCTTTACGCGACTGATTCTTGCTGACACCCGCCAGAAAATAACGAAAGGAAAAATTTTATCGCTTACTGCATTTTCGCTGTTCATGTAGTAAAACTGCTGCATCAAGCATTACCTTTTAATATGTTATTTATTTACTACTCATTCTGTTTGTAACACATTTCGCAGGTAGTATTGGCATATACCACTGAATGTACTCACTAAAATTTATTATTGTACGACACATAGTTTAGGAGATATTGAGGCTCGGCGCCTTATATCGCTCCTGTCTAGAGCCTGTGTATTTTGAGAATGACTCATGCGTTTATAGTGACAGATGGTCTGAAGCGGGTTCAGTCGAGTAGGTAGTTCTAATTTTCATCTGCTAGAGGACAGTAGTGCACAGAGATATTCAAGAAACAGGTAAAGAGAATGTTTTTGTGAATTGTCCTGTTTATTGCTTGAAAGTTTATTTTTGTTTGTACAGCTCTGTGTATGTTTCTAGCAGTGTCAATGATGTGTGAATGGGGTCTGAAGTAAATATGCAGATCATTGCTCTACTGATGAACGCCGTACGAACTAGTGTGAGAAAGTTGTAAGACAGTGTGAATGGAGACGACGGGGAATTTTGTATCACAATGTCTTAAGTAAGTTTTTGGAAAAAAGAAAGCTAATTCGAGTGCAAATGAAAATAGTTAATAATGTAAAGTATAAACAAAATATCAGAATGTTACATATATTTATTGCGGTAAAAAGTACAGTTCGAAAGTGTGTTACTTGTTGATTGGTTAGTCACGAAAACCGCGAACTAACGTGGGAGAATAATGTTTTTCTATTGGCCTTAAAAAAAACTAACCTGTCAGAACGGAGTATTCTTCGCGTGTCTTTTCTCTTCGAGATATAGAATGCTTACAGCAGTCTAAAGGAGGCGGAGCCCAGCCTTTCAATGGTACGGTCGTGTGTAGTATGAGCTCCGAAGGAAGTTATAATTTGCTCGTTTTAGTTGTGCTACATGTTTCAAAAGTGTTTTAAAGTCAAGGCATATTTAACAACGTGGTTTTTTTATACATATATAAGAAAGTACGGATGTTGTGTATGAGAAAAGGCAGTAATTCTGCGTGACATATTGAGCAGATCTGTGACTAAAAACTTGAGTGCATTAGACACCGGTGAACTTAATAGTATGACGAGGATTTTCAGTTAAGAACAATCCGTTCTTAGTAGCTGTTGACATTTCGGGAAATACGTTACCATAAACTTGCTAACGTGAATGAAAGGGTTTGTGCATGACTTTGTTAAGATTAGTACGGGCTTGCAAATGTACGCGTGCATTATCAATGTTCAGAATATACCCAACTTTTGCCAGTATTTCCAACTTTCATGCAAAATTAAGACGTTTCCCCGATTCTTGGAATAGTACGTTGTATTTAGCCTGGTGCGAGTTGCAGTGCGGTAGGTTTCTGCTCGGCTTTCCTCCGGCGATCTGCTGCAACGAGTTCACGGGTAGGTGCAGGTAATGGACGAAAGCGCCGCCGCAATATGATGTCATAAACACTGAGCTACTGGGAAACGATACTGCACGCTGAAATTCGCTACAGATGTGGGGCAAATATGTGTACAGATATAAGTGAAATACGTAGAATAAATGTGAAATGTATGTGGCATGTGCTGGCAAAGCCACGGGTAAAAAGATCCTTCCAAATCCCAAGATTGATTGCAACAAAACTTGGTACAAATATTATTTACTGTCCGGAAAGAACTACTGTGGCTGCAAGTACCAGAATTATTGGGGAGGGTGATCACGCCGAGAGAGAAGGGAGAAGCGGAGGAAAAGGCAGGCAGACAGGAGGAAGGGGAGAAAGAGGTGAACATAGATAAGAGTGAGGACAAGATGGCCAGAGAGACGGAAGAGGAGTAGATGGACAGAGAAAGGAAAGAGGAGGAGGTGGACATAGACAGCAGGAGGAAGAGACAGAGTGGAGGAGGAGGTAGGCAAAAGAGGTGGAGAAGGAAGAGATAGAGAGTGGAGGACGAGATAGCTAAAGAGGTGGAGGAGGAAGAGATGGACACAGAGATTGGAGGAGGAGATAGGCAGAAGAGGTGGAGGAGGAAGAAATAGAGTGTGGAGGAGGAGATAGGCAGAAGAGAGGAAGAGATGGGCAGAGAGAAAATAGACGGTATGAGGAGGAGATAAGGGGAGAGAACGAGATGGACATTGGGGGAAGCAGCAGATGGGTAGAGAGAGGGGCAGGAGCAGGTGGACAGAGAGGGCAAGAGGGCGGAGGCTGCTAGTAGGGGACTGAAATAAATTCGCACTTGGGGAACCGCAGGGTACTCAGCTACTAGTGTAATAAAAGTAACAAAAGTATTAACACTGACTCTTACTTTGTATTCTTTTGACCTTTTGGGAAAGATGTCTGATCCAGACATTTTCCTTAGTCACGGTAAACTGCGGAACTGGTGAGAGTATATGACCGTGTGAAATTGTTGCCACTAAAGAAATTTAAAAAACACACTACATTTCTGCTTTTTCCTGTTGCTGCAAAATAAGGTGTCCAGCTCAGTCACAGTAAAAGGCGAAACTAGATACCTGGCGCAATTAACGTGTTAAACGTTTAAAAGCACACTCATTGGGAGTTGCAGTACTGTGGAAAAATTACGATAAAAAAAATTAAAAGAAGAGGAAGTATTTTCTCTTTTCATATATCAATAATACTGTAAATCATTAGCCGATGAATAACGATTTGGGTACAACGGAAAAGAGTAACAAATAACGGCAGCGGTTTTGGTGACAGCCATATATTCCGAACCGTTATTTCTATACAAGTATCGATTTCCAAAGCGACGGCTTAAGCTTTCATCGCAAGGGTGATGAATGCTCCTCGTTACGTGGGTTCAGTTAGCGTAGGATTTATTTGAGACGCGGCGGAAATATTATAGCTTGTGTAGCGCGTGCCGTAATTTTCTTCATCGAAACAAAAGTTTTGTGCTGAAATATGACCGGTCTGGCGTAAAAGGTTAGAGGGAAAGTTATTTCGGAAAATTTCACCTATAAAGGGCATTCCGGCCCGGACAGCCTATTGTATGGTAGCAACGTAACTTTCGAAATCGTACCGACGTTACACTGTCATAGCCGATGGAAAAACGAGTGTCATCCGCTCCTCGACAACTCGGAGCTTTTCTCCTCAATCACTCTTCAGACTGAAACTTTCTGGAAGATTAAAACTTTGTGCAAACCGAGACACGATCTCGGGACCTTTGCCTTTCTTGGGGACTGAGGTACCTAATTTCGATTCGCGGCCTGTCCTCACAGCTTTACTTCCGCCAGTAACTCGTCTTCTACTTTCCAAACTTCACAGAAACTCTCCTGCGAACCTTACAGGACTAGCACTCCTGGACGAATGGATACTGCGGAGACATAGTTTAGCCACAGTCATCTATCAGTGTTAAGATCGAATACGGATGCCTCTTCTGAGCTAATCCCTTCATCTCAAGCTCAGTTCTTTGCGGGATGAGCCGTGCGTGGCTCGTGTTCCCTCCATCATATATTTTACACCCTGTCTTTAACGTACTTCCACCTCACTGCGTTAATTTAAATTACTAATGTCACTGAGTTGCTGCTTTGCTCGACCGTGAATGGCGCTAGCAGCGCGTATCGATATATCCCCTCTGGTAGTATCTTCGCCCGACTGCTATTACTTCCCGTTCGTTGTCTGTCGTAAGCCAGTTCGGGTCGCGAGTTCGGGCTGCCAGTCAGTTGGAACGCGTCTGAAGCGCAGTCCGGACCTGCCAGTCTGGGAGTTGCAATGCGGCACCAGTGCAGTCGGGTTGGAGCAGCGAGGTGTGCGTCGATGTAGCTCTCCCGACCATTGCCGCCACGCATCACTTGAGCCGGTCCACGGTCTTGATGGATCGTCCGTCGGTCGTCCTACGGGACGACGCGTTTTGGCTCGCCGATCGTTCATGAGTCGGCTGTGTGTGTGTTTGTGTGTGTGTGTGTGTGTGTGTGTGTGTGTGTGTGCGTGCGTGCGTGCATCGACTCCAGATTGTGTGTGTAGTTGGCGTCATTTCTGTGGTGTCACCGCCAGACACCACACTTGCTAGCTGGTAGCCTTTAAATCGGCCGCGGTCCATTAGTATACGCCGGACTCGCGTGTCGCCACTGTCAGTGATAGCAGACCGAGCGCCACCACACGGCAGGTCTAGAGAGACTTACTAGCACTCGCCCCAGTTGTACAGCCGACGTTGCTAGCCATGGTTCACTGACAATCACGCTCTCATTTGCCGAGACGATAGTTAGCATAGCCTTCAGCTAAGTCATTTGCTACGAGCTAGCAAGGCGCCATCACCAAGTATACTGAAATGGAGATTATATCTGTACAAGAGCGATGTTATACAATTATGGATTAAAGTTAAGTATTCCAGAAGCTACGTACTTTTCTTTATAGCATTCATTACGTATCCTGTTTCAGACCTCACGCCAGCCTGCGTGAGTTTAAGCGCGTGCCTTTCGGCTTCCTCTCATTGTGTCTAGGCTGTCTTGTCTAGACACAACAATTTCCACTGCCGACTATTTTAGATGTTGTCGGCAATCTGAGAGGAGTCGGTCGGTTGGTGCGGATCAGGACGGATATCTCCGTTGGAGAGGTTTTCCTGTGAGCAACACCGAGTGTTTGTATTGCTGAAATTTAGCCGCCATGCGGTGGAATTAACTATATTGGTTGACTAGATTTCAAGAGCACAAGCTGAATTTTCTGCCTTTGTGGCCGTTAGTGTTTCGGTTACCTGCCCTGGCCACTAACGTAATTTCTGTTGTCGTTGTCCAACACGGTGTGTGCTTTTGACAGCTTAATACAGATACATATTTGACTGTGGATGATTACGTCCGTAACATTTTGGTGTTTGAGTTCTCATGTACCGACTGGTGGCTAGCAAGTCCTTTTGTCGGTCGGTCCTTGGTTCGGTTTCCGACGGATCAAGTGTAGTTCGGCTCACCACCAGTCTCACCTAAGTGAACGAGAGCAGACCTATCCCATGGACGCTTCTGAGTGCTGTTGTCTTTACTGTCTTTCTCACCGGTGTTTAATTGTCTCTTTATAATCTATCATAGCCAATGATAAAAAAAATTCTTGGTTTTACTGTGTTTCATGTAAGGAAGTTTGAATTCCGGCAAGTGGAAGTTTGCTGAAAGGTTATTGCTGCTGTGTTGTCTTTTCTTTTAGCTACTTAAAACTTAAGGCTTATGGTTTTTTGTTTTTTTTGGAAAATTAATTGTGGGCCTTCAGGCTTGGAACCTTATTCTTAAAATTGCCTTTCAAGCTTAAACATTGCGGCCTTCTGCCTTTGAAAGGTTATGGTAATTTCTTTTAAAATCTTGAAAATTTTATTGTGGGCCTTCAGGCGTTCGTATTGCATCTTGTTTATGTTTGTCTATCCACCCTTGCCTTGAGGCTTTCAGCATAGCTGTGATATATATTTATTTTAATTATTTTATTTGTAATTGTAACTGCTTGAAATTTACCTTGTTGATTTTTAAGATTTCTTGTTTGGAGGCCTTCAGCCTTGAAAGACTTGGAGTTTGGAACTCGTAGTTGTAAAAGTTCGGCTATGTGCCGCTTTGCTTGTAAAGGTGTTATTAAATTACTACAAATTACAATTTTAAGATGAAACTGACGCGAACCTTATTTGGCCCTTCCCACAATCCTAATCACGTGTATTGCCCAGCGGGTTTAGCGGGCGCCTCACGGGGTGCGTTCCAATCTCTGTCTTCTCCTATAGTTTTCATCCTCTATAGCTCCCTCTAGTCCATAGACATCAGTACCTGACGTCGTAACTCATATCCTTCAGTTCTGTCCCTTACTGTTTACTAAACTGCGCAACAGAATTCATGCATCAATTTTTCGACATCCCTCAATTGTCTCCCATTGCGACGCAGAAGTTTGAAATTTAGCTCAAAGGTAACTAAAACATTCCTCTGTAACTGCGCAAAAGCATGGCGCCCTGTGAAGCCACGCTTCTGACCGCAGGTTATACGAATAAAAGGGCACAGCTCAACAGTTTAGAGTGCGTCAATCACGTCCCAGTGCCACTAAACTTCACCACCATTCTGCCCAACAGCGACCCACAATGGGAAGGTCGTCACAGCCCGTCTTACCCCCATTTCACCACTTCTTTTGACCTTTCTGCGATGGAGGTCAGAACCGCTGCCACTTGAGACACCTTCGGTGCCAGTTGCCTCCCTGCAGACGACTAGCACTACTTCGAAGGTTTTCTCTGTAAAGGCACGTTTTTAAAGTTCTCAATAAATGTGTGTATGAGGGGGGTGGGGTGAGGTGGATACCACAGAAGTTATAGCAGAATTGGGGAGAGGAGGGGGGGCGGATTAAGAAGGACCCTTTGCAGTTTTATTCATGAATCTGTCAATGTCACAACCCTCGGTGATAACGTTACAGGAGGGCGCGGAACAGGAGCACTGAAAAGCATAAGAGTCCCTTGATGCTCCGGACCATGTTTTTGATTGAAGAGATCGCTGCAACAAGAAGAAATCTACTAATACCAGTATTGCTGGTCCCTAACCGGTATGGAATCTTCCTACACGTCGGTCAGGGGCCTGAAGATGGCGTAGTAAATCGCCGAAACTGGTAGCCAACTAAAATAAGTTTGGAAACTAGACAGCTGAGAGGTATTTGATTTGACATCGTGCACACTTTGCATACTTTCATTCTGTATCATATTCTGGGGCAACTCATCAAACCGAGCAAAAGTTTTTAGGGTGCAAAAGCGTGTGATAAGAATCATTTGTGGTGTAAATTCAAGAACATCTTGTAGAAACCTGTTCAAGGAACTTCGTATTCTAACCATTGCTTCTCAATATATTTATTCTTTAATGAAATTTGTTGCATGTAATACATCTCTATTTCCAACCAATAGCTCAATACATAGTATCAATACTAGGAATAAGAACAATCTACATATAGACCTAAAATCACTTACCTTGGTCCAAAAAGGGGTCCAATATTCAGGAACACACATTTTTAATAAATTACCAGCAACCATTAAAAACTTGATTTCAGCTAAAGCACGGTTTAGACAGAATTTGAAAGACTTTTTGATAGTCAACACCTTCTACTCCATAGATGAATATCTTAACAGAGACTGTTAAGCCAGCTTAAGTAAAAATATCTGTTAGATTTTAGTTTTGACAACACTTGGTCACAACAGTCATGATTAAGTATTCTGTATATAATAAATTTATTAATAGTGCATAACAGTGTTTCATTCTGACAGTATGTTAGTTCTGTAAATATTAGCTGTTCCAGTTATTGCATTATATTAACCTATTTCGACTACCTCCTCACAAATGATCGAGGTAGTAAGTATTATATTCAAATGTTTTATGTTTTTATGTTATACTTTCTGACATGTTCCACACCCACGAGAATCATCTCATTTTTTTGGGTCTATGGAACGAAAACTGAATCTAATCTAATCTAATAGAACAGCCGAGTCCCGAAACCATCTCTGAAAAGATAGGCGTACAGAGATGTTCAAACGGTACAGAGATGTTCGAACGGTTTTGAACGGTCCCTAATTGTTCCACCCTGTACACCAGAGCAGAAACTGCGATCACACTGCAGTGTAATAGGGTGACATCACACTCAATGGGGTCACCAGCCCGCGATGTTCTTAGATAAGGGGTGAAGCGTTTTCCTTGGCCACTCATAAGAAAACTGCATCACTTCAAAGCTGGTAGTGGTGGTTCTGACCTCAGTTGCAGAGCCATCAAACGGAGGGGGTGAAATGTGGGTAAGATGGGCTGAGGCGCCCTTCCCATAGTGTGACAGATACACAGCGGCATTGGGAAGAATAGTGGTGAAATTTTGTGGCAACGGGATGTCATTAAACCACTTTATACGCCACATGAACTTCCGAGCTGCGGCCTTTTTTCGGCACGTGTAGACACCTTGCTGTTTGAAGCATCGTACAGCCCGAGGATGACGTCACAGGGAACCACGCTTTTCCATTTCCATTTCCATTTCCTTTGAGCCAGATTTCAAGCTTAAGCGTCGCAGTGGGAGACAATTACAAGATTTCGAAAAAGTGATCCTTTAACTGTGCTGAACAGAGTATTTTCCACACCCTCCTTGCCTCACTATTTTTGCAGGGAACCTCCTAATTGCTCACCATTACGTTTAATTTTCAACACACTTCGGTCACACCACATCTCAAACGCTCCGATTCTCTTCTTTTCCGTTTTTCTCACACTCAGTGATTCACTTCCATTCAGCGCTGTCCTCCAAACGTACATTCTCAGATATCTACAGGGTGACAGTAATTGAACTATGATTGTCATAACTTCTCAACGGTTTGCGTTAGGACGCTCAAACTGCACGGTCGGCTGCGGGGCATGATGCGAAATTACACTACTGGCCATTAAAATTGCTACACCAAGAAGAAATGCAGATGATAAACGAGCATTCATTGGATAAATATATTATACTAGAACTGACATGTGATTACATTTTCATGCAATTTGCGTGCATAGATCCTGAGAAATCAGTACTCAGAACAACCACCTCTGACCGTAATAACGGCCCTGATACGCCTGGGCATTGAGTCAAACAAAACGGATGGCGTCCACAGGTACAGCTGCCCATGCAGCTTCAACACGATACCACAGTTCATCAAGAGTAGTGACTGGCGTATTGTGACGAGCCAGTTGCTCGACCACCATTGACCAGACGTTTTCAATTGGTGAGAGATCTGGAGAATGCGCTGGCCAGGGCAGCAGTCGAGTATTTTCTGTATCCAGAAAGGCCAGTACAGGACCTGCAACATGCGGTCGTGCATTATCCTGCTGAAATGTAGGGTTTCGCAGGATCGAATGAAGGGTAGAGCCACGGGTCGCAACACATCTGAAATGTAACGTCCACTGTTCAAAGTACCGTCAATGCGAACAAGAGGTGACCGAGACGTGTAGCCAACGGCACCCCATACCATCACGCCGGGTGATACGCCAGTATGGCGATGACGAATACACGCTTCCAATGTGCGTTCACCGCGATGTCGCCAAACACGGATGCGACCATCATGATGCTGTAAACAGAACCTGTATTCATCCGAAAAAATGACGTTTCGCCATTCGTGCACGCAGGTTCGTCGTTGAGTACACCATCACAGGCGCTCCTGTCTGCGACGCAGCGTCAAGGGTAACCGCAGCCATGGTCTCCGAGCTGATAGTCCATGCTGCTGCAAACGTCGTCGAACTGTTGGTGCAGATGGTTGTTGTCTTGCAAACGTCCCCATCTGTTGACTCAGGGATCGAGACGTGGCTGCACGATCCGTTACAGCCATGCGGATAAGATGCCTGTCATCTCGACTGCTAGTGATACGAGGGCTTTGGGATCCAGCACGGCGTTCCGTATTACCCTCCTGAACCCACCGATTCAATATTCTGCTAACAGTCATTGGATCTCGACCAACGTCAGCAGCAACGTCGCAATACGATAAACTGCAAAGGGGCTGACATGTTGAGCATTTGCTTAGCACTGAGAAGTCTACTGTTCAACTTGCGCGTCTACACTGTAGCGAGGGCAATAACATCACACCACTTGCTTGATGTGAACAACGCCTCTGTCACCGTGGTGTAGCAAACAAAGCACGTCATGCTGGAGAGTCTGGGAAACCACAATACGTGACTGGTCATTATTGGCGCGAAGCAAAGTGACACATTGGTGTACTGCAACGTCATCTCTTGTTCGCATTGACGGCACTTTGAACAGTGGACGTTACATTTCGGATGTGTTACGACCCGTGGATCTACCCTTCATTCGATCCCTGCGAAACCCTACATTTCAGCAGGATAATGCACGACCGCATGTTGCAGATCCTGTACGGGCCTTTCTGGATACAGAAAATGTTCGACTGCTGCCCCGGCCAGCACATTCTCCAGATCTCTCACCAACTGAAAACGTGTGGTCAATAGTGGCCGAGCAACTGGCTCGTCACAATACGCCAGTCACTACTCTTGATGAACTGTGGTATCATGTTGAAGCTGCATGGGCAGCTGTACCTGTACACGCCATCCAAGCTCTGTTTGACTCAATGCCCAGGCGTAATGGAAATGGCTCTGAGCACTATGGGACTTAACTGCTGTGGTCATCAGTCCCCTAGAACTTAGAACTACTTAAACCTAACTAACCTAAGGACATCACACACATCCATGCCCGAGGCAGGATTCGAACCTGCGACCGTAGTGGTCACGCGGTTCCAGACTGAAGCGCCTAGAACCGCACGGCCACCACGGCCGGCTGCCCAGGCGTATCAAGGCCTTTATTACGGCCAGAGGTGGTTGTTCTGGGTACTGATTTCTCAGAACCTATGCACCCAAATTGCGTGAAAATGTGATCACATGTCAGTTCTAGTATAATATATTTGTCCAATGAATACACGTTTATCATCTGCATTTCTTCTTGGTGTAGCAATTTTAATGGCCAGTGGTGTAGATTTGTGTGAAGGAGTAGCAGAAAGGGGTGCCTTGCGTTTCTGTATGCACACAGTGTGTATATGTCCCAGTTTGCCACAATGAAAGCAAGTCAGTTCACGTGAGGGGCAAGATGGACAATGATGTCCCGTATTACAGCGAGGACCCGACTTAACACCTTTTGCCAGATGCGACGCGAGTTAAGGTAAACGATGTGGCTGTGGCCTGCTGGCTGCTGTTAGCGAGCCGGCTGTGAGGCCTGGTTGTCGCGGTTATCTGCACAACAAGGAGCCTCTACCTCAAACTGTCAGCTGTGCCTTTGCAGGAATCTCGATAGTCAAGAAACAACAGAACATGTTGCAAGGAAGGAGCTGGGTGTTTGGGAATCTGTTCCCGAATTTGAGAGTCAGCTACATTGAGCATGGTAGCATCAGGAATCACTGCATTACTGTAGTTTTTGCTACAGTAACATTTGGATACACACTGCCCAGGAAGGCCTTGCAAACCAGTCACTCACTGACGTTATGCCTGCCCTTGTTGCTTACGCAACCTACAGAATTTATAACGGGCACCCACCTATCCTCACAATACTTTGTAAAATGTCTGTAATAGTTCCTGATATTAAAACGCGTTCTGGGCACGAAATGGGAAAGAGTTTGCCTCACAGTCTATGAATAGTCACTCCTGCCACGGCCAAGAAATAATAGTGTTTGTCAGTATCCTGTATATGATACGCTGCCACGTGTGCGTTGAACTGTACGAGATATTCGTTCCAATCTTCCTTCACCTTGTCGAATTCACGAAATGGCGGCGGACACGCAAGCGGTGTGGGTGGTGATGCTGCCGTTTGTTCTGACGTCGTTTCCGAAGCCATCGAGGCTGTCATGAAGTGATTCATCACTTCAAGCAGCTGTCTCATTTGTTGACTCTGAACCTGAATAAAATACGTTACGTTAACTGCAAGCTATGAAACAAGTGATTGTCACATGGTAGTTATTTTGAACGAAACAATACACAAAGACTCAAAAAGCAATACAAAATAACACGGAAAAAAGGCGGTGCAATAGCAGCAACCAAGAACCAAAACAGCGCAAGCAAAGCGAACCCAAAGGACACACAATACAAGCCCACAACAGAAAAAAAAGCAACCGAAATGATGACAGGAAGCTAAGAAGTCCATGAGACTAGAGGGTTGCCACGTTTGTAAACGAAAACATCTCGTCGCTAGGTTTGTTGTGTCCTTCTCCAAACACAACGGTAAGAAGGGGTGGGGTACAGAGTGCTGCAGCAGCTGTCGTCGTAGGAGCTGGACAGGAGCAGAAATTATTAGCGAAAATGTAAATACAGTAAACAGAAATTTTACTTAGCTTATAGCTTTCTCCAAGCCTTGCAAAGAAACTACAAAAGAACAAACAGTACATCTATTACAAGAAGAATATTATAGAGTGCCGTGCCCTGTGATGCTCCAGCTACTAATGCACGAGCGAACCAGCAAAGGCTGACTAAAACTGGAGACTGTCGAAGACCGGGACTGAGACATTGTAGTGTAGTTGCCGCCGTCCTTTTTACATCGCGGCGGCGCTCCTAGTCAGAGCCAATGAAGGCGTGGCTGTGTGGACACGCATCATTGTCATCGTTTGGGTTCCCGCGCGACCGCTATTGGCGTCTGACGGAAACGTGCATTTCCGTTGCCAACTGTGTGTAGTTTTTTTTTTTTTTCTTTATTGTGATTTCATGCCTCAGCTGAGGCGGGCCGGCAGCGGCCTACATACGTCGCTCTTCGGCCAAAAGACACAACATAAATACACGTAAGGCACAGAAAACATAAAAAACATGGTAAACACAAATGAACACTGCACAAGAAAATCAGAAGTCGTGCGACGGAAGACACTGTAACGAAGGGTGGCACCAGTTGAAAACAGATGAAGACGTCCAAATGGAGACATGAATGTGGTAGAAAACACTGACGAAGACACTGTACACAAACGGAGAGACACTGATACACGCAAAACACTGGCGACGATCATCGGTGCGAAGCACTCACACTGATGAATGGGGCGGGGGGTGGGGGGGGCTGCCTCCAGGTCAAAGGGAGAGGTAGGAGGGCGGGAACAGTGGGGGGGGGGGGGCAGTGGGAGAAAGAAGGGAGAGAGGAGGGAGGAGAGAGGGGGGAGGAGAGAGGGGGATTGGAAGCCCGGGGAGAGGGGTGGAAGTGAGAGACGTGGGAGAGAGGAGGGGGGGGGGGGGAAGGAAGGTGACGAGGGAGAGAGGGAGCCCTGGGGGAAAAAGAAGGAGAACGGGAGAGTCAGAGCTGGTAGGAGGGGTAGATGGACAGGACAAGGGCATCATCAGGGAGGGGGAGTTGGCGGAAGCCACCTTGGGAGAAGGTATGGAGGGTGTGAAGATGGAGAGCAGGTGGGATGTTGAAATACAGGCGCGGCAGTAGGTGGGGATGGGCGAGGTTGGGTGAGACAAACAGGTGGGGTGGATCGAGTTTGCAGGAGCTGTAAAGGATCCGTATCCGTTCGAGGAAAAGGAGAAGGTGCGGGAAGGGAATGAAGTCGTATAGGATCCGCATGGGGGATGGGAGACGGATGCGATAGGCGAGGCAAAGAGCGTGGCGTTCAAGCATTTGGAGGGACTTATAGTAGGTGGGAGGGGCGGAGATCCAGACGGGATGGGCATAGCAGAGGATGGGGCGGATGAGGGATTCTGTGTACAGTTGCCGCCGTCCTTCTTATAACACGGCGGCGCTCCTAATCAGAGCCAATGAAGGCGTGGCTGTGTAGACACGTATCAGTGTCATCGTTCGGGTTCCTGTGCGACCGCTATTGACATCTGACGGAAACGCACATTTCCGTTGCCAACTGCGAGATGACGGTGACGGTCGTACTGATCTATGATACCACTTACCTGCTAACATATTCTGCAATTTCCTTGTATGTCAAAACAATCCCGTGACATCTTTCTGTGAATATTCTACGTTATTTCCTCTCCATTTACACTAAACGAAAGTTTATAATACTGCCCTTTCATTTCCAGTGGTTATTTGTGTGTTCGAGTATGCCACCGTGCCGGTTAGAGCATAATAGCGCGATACCACTACCTACCAGCATTTAGAATAAATTTTGGTTGTGTGGACAGACTGATCTGTGCCACATTTGGTTTGCTTGTTTAAATGTTGTTTAAGACTTCACTGCTACCTACTTGTGGTTTCCTTATACCCTGCTTGCACTAATAGTATATAGTGCCAACTTATTAACTGTACATAATTCATGCGTTGTAACTTGCATATTTACTTACATTTTTACAAGAATCTATTGTTTCGTTCTCATGCTTTGTAATGCAGAAAATATCACGATTTATGTAGAGCCATAAATGGAAGCACTACATGCCACACTGACCAGCAAAATTAGTTATAAAAAACCTGGGATACTGGATACTCTACTTTTCAATGTATGGCGGATTTAACATCATTAATGTTTTATGTGCGGTATCTGACAAAAAAAATATTGGATTCTCACCATCAGCCAGGTATCAGAGTGCTACCGAGAGAAAAATATTATCGTCAGGTAACAGGTAAATGGCTTCAAAGCTGGATGTTAGTAATTTCACGATTTTAAAGGGCTGACAATTGTGAAAATGTAATGTTACACATCACCTACAAATAGTTTACATTCGATGGAAGTTTAAATGCAGAGACTGACTTACCCTAAACTTCTACACAAACACGTTAAAAATTAATACACATAATAATCTAGTACTTTCGATAGCACACAGCATTAAATGCTCGTAAAATTGTTAACGATGTACATTGCAAAGCGTTTTTTGCAAACACCTGAATGCTGATAAGACTAAAACTGATGGCACAATGTTACTCCTTGTCTTTCCAGATTGCCTCGAAACCATCTAGAGAGCAAGGTAGAACAGTGATTTTCAAACTGGAATTGCATTCATGAGGATGAAGGTGCAAATCCCCGTGCGCCATCCAGATTTAGTTTTTCCGTGTTTTCCCTAAACCGCTCCAGGCAACACTGGGATGTTTGATTTGGAAAAGGGCAAGACCGATTTCCTTCCCCAATCCGAGCTTGTACTGCGTAATGACCTCGATGTCAACGGGACGTTTAACACTGATCTTAATTGTTTTTCTAAGTCAGTTGGGCCTAACAAAAGCACTATAACACCAGTTCCACAAGTACTCAGATAAGCACTTTACCTTCTTGTTAATCTTCTCGGTATACATTTATTGCAGATTTCTTCAAACTGGTGCAACAGAAGGAGTACTGAAGCAGTTCTCTGTTAAAACACAATTACATATAGTGAGAAAAATACTGCAAATTCTTCGAGGACAATAAACCGAGGAATCTGAGGCCAGACTTCTAAAGACTCCTGACATAGGGGGGATATTCCAGTAATTATTCATCTAATGTACGACGACACCAGTTCGAAAACTACCACAATAAACTCCGCATATTGTCGGAGAACAGTGGGTCCTTGAAGGGTCAGCAAGCATTTGTGATACTACAGTCGAATTTGACTAGTGACGTAATAGCATTGGTTACTAGAAGTCACTTCTTTCTGCGCAATTTGAACTCCTTTTCTTTACAACGATATTTTTGTCATGTTTCAGCTGGTTTCGAGAGAAATTGTATTTGCTGTGTAAAATATGTCTCTTCTGTTTAAGGGAAATTATAATATTCTGTCTATTTATCAGCCTTCTTTTTACATATTTTTTTATTCGTGCTGTTTATTGTGCTCCCCACGACAATAGTAGGGACTTTTTACGATACTCGATTCGTATTCTCTACGGTGGATAATTAAAGTTCTTGTGTGATAACCTTTTCAGTTCATTAATGATACATACATACACTGAAGCGTCAAAGAAACTGGTATAGATATGCGTATTCAAATACAGAGGTATGTGCACAGGCAGAATACGACGCTGCGGTCGGCAGCGCCTACATAGGACAACAAATGTCTGGCGCAGTTGTTAGATTGGTTACTGCTGCTACAATGGCGGGTTCTCAAGATTTAAGTGAGTTTGAACATAGCGTTATATTCTGGCACGAGTGGTAGCGATGAAGTGGGTATTTTTCCGTACCACCATTTCATGATTGTTCCATGAATATCAGGAAACCGGTAAAACATCATATCTCCGACATCGCTACAGCCGGAAAAAGATCCTGAAGAACGGGACCGACGACGACTGAAGAGAATCGTTCAACGTGACGGAAGTGCAGCCCTTCCACAAATTGCTGCAGATTTCAATACTGGGTCATGAACAAGTGTCAGCGTGCGACGCCTTGCCTGGGCCCGTCAACAACGGCATTGGACTGTTGATGACTGAAAACATGTTGCCTGGTCGGACGAGTCTCGTTTCAAATTGTATCGAGCGGATGGACGTGTACGGGTGTGGAGACAATCTCATGAATCCATTGACCCTGCATGTCAGCAGAGGACTGTTCAAGCTGGTAGAGGCTCTGTAATGGTGTGGGGTGTGTGCAGTTTGAGTGATATGGGACCTCTGATACGTCTAAATGCGACTCCGACGGGTGACACGTACAAAAGAATCCTGTCTGGTCACCTGCATCCATTCATGTCCATTGTGCATTCCGACGGACTTAAGCAATTTCAGCAGGATAACGTGACACCCCACACGTCTAGAATTGCTACAGAGTGGCTCCAGCAACACGCTTCTGAGTTTAAACACTTGCGCTGGCCACCAAACTCTTCAGACATGAACGTTATTAAGGATATCTGGGATGCTTTGCAACGTACTGTTCAGAAGAGATCTCCATCCCCTCGTACTGTTACAGATTTGTGGACAGCCCTGCGGGATTCATTGAGTCAATTCCCTGCAGCACTACTTTAGGCATTAATCGACTCCATGCCACGTCGTGTTGCGGCACTTCTGCGTGCTCTCGGAGGCCCTCCGCGATATCAGGCAGGTGAACCAGTTTCTTTTGCTCTTCAGTGTATATCACAGTCCCGCCGTTGAGCTATACAGCTACACTGATCTTTCCGATACTGGCTTCAATTTATTTATGATTGATATTTTATTTACTTCTCACTGTGCATCGTGGTTTCCACTACTGCTGTACAATTGTTTCCAACACATAGTCAAAATTGTTCGGTCTTACTCTACGATTTACTGCTAAAAGTAATATCTGAAACGAATGGCTACAGTGATTTTTCCTATACTAGCCACCACGATTCAATAACGAAAACGATAAACAATTAGTTCGAATTGTATGTCGTGAAGCCCTTTAGAACTTTTTTTACGACACTCGATTCGTATTCGTCGTAAGAGATGTTTCCCTTATTTATACGTGATTAATCACAATAGTTGCAATTCGAATCATTTCTTCCTCGATATAGTACACTTTCATAATCAAATCTGTCTGTGTTGTTTATGTTTCAAAATATCACCGGTGATGTTTTGACCCTTTGTCACATGTTCGCAACCGGCTGCTAGTACCGCATATTTCCTTTTATCCGGTTTTGCTGGCAAATCTGCTTAGTGTTCTGAAACAGGTGTATTACTGAGGTAACCCTTACGACCAAACAAGGAAAAAAAATTCCATAACCAGAAGAGAAACACAGTAAATTGTAAAATAAAATGGCTCTGTTGATTTTGCGTACAGACGACCTCAGACTCCTGAAACAGGACTTGTAGGATAGTAGGTAACTTTATGTCCAATGACCTATAAAATAACTTTAACGAGTAGTAAGATAAAAACTGTATTTTCAGAAAACAATGGACTCCAGATTTTACGCACGGTCATCGTCAGACTAATCAGGAAGTGTAGTGTAGTAATTGTCTTTGTAGACCAAGTTAGAATCACACTGTTGTCAGACTTTATCCAAATGGGGCTGGCTTCAGACGCAGCAGCTTCGGGTTCCCCACAGCTGACCAGAGACAAGGGAGGAGCACGCAGGCTAGCAGGCTGCTCTGCAGAGAGCTGTGATGTACCACCGCGTCTACGTCGAAGGCTGGCCTCAGTCCGGCTTCTGGTCCAGTTATTTCTCCGTCTGGTGCATCAGTGTGGTTTCCAGGTACTTCTCCAGCTGGTTCCCCACCCAGAGAAACAGCTTATTCTTCAACAGCAGTTGTATGTCACCAATTATGAAAGTTCTAGTTCTTTTTCCCGTTGCTGATCGAGATCTTTCTCCAGCTGTTGGGGTTCTTCTTCGTCCAAAGGCTGTTCCCTCGTGTACTTGAGCTGCTTCTGCAGTTTCTATGCTCTCTTTCTAGTTCTTACGTATTTTCTGTCATGGTTCATTCTGCATTCGTTGAGGCATTTCGTGCTCCACCTTCCTTACAACTTCTTGCTCCAGCTGCAAATCCAGCATGTTATTCTATTCTAGTCCCACTTCTTTTCTGCTGATGCAACTCATTGCCCTTCTGCTGCTCACGCTCTTTTTCTACCTGATCATCCAGCTTGTTCTCGAGCTGAAGTACGAGGTGCATTCAAGTTCTAAGGCCTCCGATTTTTTTTCTAATTAACTACTCACCCGAAATCTATGAAACTGGCGTTACTTCTCAACGTAATCACCCTGCAGACGTACACATTTTTCACAACGCTGACGCTATGATTCCGTGGCAGCGGCGAAGGCTTCTTTAGGAGTCTGTTTTGACCACTGGAAAATCGCTGAGGCAATAGCAGCACGGCTGGTGAATGTGCGGCCACGGAGAGTGTCTTTCATTGTTGGAAAAAGCCAAAAGTCACTAGGAGCCAGGTCAGGTAAGTAGGGAGCATGAGGAATCACTTCAAAGTTGTTATCACGAAGAAACTGTTGCGTAACTTTAGCTCGATGTGCGGGTGCGTTGTCTTGGTGAAACAGCACACGTGCAGCCCTTCCCAGACGTTTTTGTTGCAGTGCAGGAAGGAATTTGTTCTTCAAAACATTTTCGTAGGATGCACCTGTTACCGTAGTGCCCTTTGGAACGCAATGGGTAAGGATTACGCCCTCGCTGTCCCAGAATATGGACACCATCATTTTTTCAGCACTGGCGGTTACCCGAAATTTTTTTGATGGTGGTGAATCTGTGTGCTTCCATTGAGCTGACTGGCGCTTTGTTTCTGGATTGAAAAATGGCATTCACGTCTCATCCATTGTCACAACCGACGAAAAGAAAGTCCCATTCATGCTGTCGTTGTGCGTCAACATTGCTTGGCAACATGCCACACGGGCAGCCATATGGTCGTCCGTCAGCATTCGTGGCACCCACCTGGATGACACTTTTCGCATTTTCAGGTCGTCATGCAGGATTGTGTGCACAGAACCCACAGAAATGCCGACTCTGGAGGGGATCTGTTCAACAGTCATCCGGTGAGCCCCCAAAACAATTCTCTCCACTTTCTCGATCGTGTCGTCAGACCGGCTTGTGCGAGCCCAAGGTTGTTTCGGTTTGTTGTCACACAATGTTCTGCCTTCATTAAACTGTCGCACCCACGAACGCACTTTCGACACATCCATAACTCCATCACCACATGTCTCCTTCAACTGTCGATGAATTTCAATTGGTTTCACACCACGCAAATTCAGAAAACGAATGATTGCACGCTGTTCAAGTAAGGAAAACGTCGCCATTTTAAGTATTTAAAACAGTTCTCATTCTCTACCGTACGGTGCTGCCATCTCTGGGACGTATTGACAATGAACGCGGCCTCATTTTAAAACAATGCGCATGTTTTTATCTCTTTCCAGTCCAGAGAAAAAAAATCGGAGGCCTTAGAACTTGAATGCACCTCGTAAAGACATCTTGTTTGCCATCTTGCGTGTTGAGATACCGTTTACGAAGTGGGTACTGAATTATAATGAGTAGCAAGCATTCCCTTGCGATTATGATTTTTAACTGATGCTATTGTGTATCTTATTCCGTAAACATAAATTCAATGGTTTCTAAATAGTTATTTAGTGCAACCCATCCAGTTTTTCAGCTTGGTTTCTTCAGAGCCGTCTAATCATCAATGACCATTTGATCTTTAATATTTTATTTGATGTGTTAATATGAGAGCTTTTATTTTGAATTTAATCAAAATCCCGAGATGGGAGGAATGCTCCAGCATATCGCTTCGCATCTGCGTTTCAGTGTCCAGTTTCTTCCGTATCGTCTACAGGTGGCTGCAGCTGCTGGAGTCTCATTGCGCCAGTCAGCTCATTACCCGCTCCGCTTCCGAACCAAAGGTACCTCTTGAACTTGGTAGCGACGACACTTGCAAGACTTCGTTGAAAAACAATAGCAAGGATCTGATCTAAGTGCAGAAACCCAGCAACGAAATCAAAGAGTAAAATCGGCGTTTCTTTGTCACGTGGTGCCCTGAGACAACATGAAACTTTCTTTAACCTATGCCTTTATGTTTATGGAAATTAATTCAAAATGTCAACTGCCTTGCCCCGTCGGATACACCGGTTCTCATCGGATCATCTTAGTCGAGCATCGTCGAGATTGATCAGCACCTGGACTGGTTAGCGTCTGGAGACTGACCGTGTTGTTGGCAAATTTCTCTGTGCCTCCATGGCAGAAGGGACAGGCTGGGTGGGATGTAAAGTCACTGACCACCAATATTTGCACCATTATCCTGGCTTAAATTCCAAATCCGTCAGCAATGTCTCATGAAGAGAGGCCATGCGAGACTGTTAATGGTGATCCGTCCGACGTGGTCGGCGCCCCCTTGATGCTATTGCCGAAACGTAGGCTGCATGCTGGCACCGGTTTTCACCTTCCCCCTTCTCTCATCATCATACAACACATACACGACACCACACACACACACACACACACACACACACACACACACACACACAAAGAAACATTACACTTGAAAGATTCACATACGTATAGAGCTTTTAAACTTCGTGCCCATCACGCCATAGGATTCTACTTCAATATAAAATGAACTATGGACCTTGCCGTTGGTGGGGAGGTTTGCGTGCCTCAGCCATATAGCAGTACCGCAGGTGCAACCACAACGGAGGGGTATCTGTTGAGCGGCCAGACAAACGTGTGGTTCCTGAAGAGGGGCAGAAGCCTTTTCAGCAGTTGCAAGCGCAACAGTCTGGATGAGTGACTGATCTGGCCTTGTAACACTAACCAAAACGGCCTTGCTGTACTGGTACTGCGAACGGCTGAAAGCAAGGGGAAACTACGGCCGTAATTTTTCCTGAGGGCATGCAGCTTTACCGTATGGTTAAATGATGATGGCGTCCTCCTGGGTAAAATGTTCCGGAGATAAAATAGTCCCCCATTCGGATCTCTGGGCGGGGACTACTCAAGAGGATGTCGTTATCAGGAGAAAGAAAACTGACGTTCTACGGATCGGAGCGTGGAATGTCAGATCCCTTAATCGGGCAGGTAGGTTAGAAAATTTAAAAATGGAAATGGATAGCTTAAAGTTAAATATAGTGGGAACTAGTGAAGTTCGGTGGAAGGAGGAACAAGACTTCTGTTCAGGTGACTACAGTGTTATAAGCACAAAATCAAATAGGGGTAATGCAGGAGTAGGTTTAATAATGAATAGGAAAATAGGAATGCGGGTAAGCTACTACAAAAAGCATCGTGAACGCATTATTGTGGCCAAGATAGATGCGAAGCCCACGCCCACTACAGTAGTACAAGTTTATATGCCAACTAGCTCTGCAGATGACGAAGAAATTGAATAAATGTATGATGAAATAAAAGAAATTATTCAGTTTGTGAAGGGAGACGAAAATTTAATAGTCATGGGTAACTGGAATTCGGCAGTAGGAAAAGGGAGAAAAGGAAACGTAGTAGGTGAATATGGATTGGGGCTAAGAAATGAAAGAGGAAGCTGCCTGGTCGAATTTTGCACACAGCACAACTTAATCATAGCTAACACTTGGTTCAAGAATCATAAAAGAAGGTTGTATACATGGAAGAAGCCTGGAGATACTGACAGGTTTCAGATAGATTATATAATGGTAAGACAGAGATTTAGGAACCAGGTTTTAAATTGTAAGACATTTCCAGGGGCAGATGTGGATTCTGACCACAATCTATTGGTTATGACCTGTAGATTAAAACTGAAGAAACTGCAAAAAGGTGGGAATTTAAGGAGATGGGACCTGCATAAACTGAAAGAACAGAGGTTGTACAGAGTTTCAGGGAGAGCATAAGGGAACAATTGACAGGAATGGGGGAAAGAAATACAGTAGAAGAAGAATGGGTAGCATTGAGGAATGAAATTGTGAAGGCAGCAGTGGATCAAGTAGGTAAAAAGACGAGGGCTAGTAGAAATCCTTGGGTAACAGAAGAAATATTGAATTTAATTGATGAAAGGAGAAAATATAAAAATGCAGTAAATGAAGCAGGCAAAAAGGAATACAAACGTCTCAAAAATTAAATCGACAGGAAGTGCAAAATGGCTAAGCAGGGATGGCTAGAGGACAAATGTATGGATGTAGAGGCTTATCTCACTAGGGGTAAGATAGATCTGCCTACAGGAAAATTAAATAGACCTTCAGAGAAAAGAGAATCACTTGTATGAATATCAAAAGCTCATATGGAAACCCAGTTCTAAGCAAAGAAGGGAAAGCAGAAAGGTGGAAGGGGTATATAGAGGGTCTATACAGGGCCGATGTACTTGAGGACAACATTTTGGAAATGGAAGAGGATGTAATTCAAGATGAAATGGGAGATATAATACTGTGTGAAGAGTTTGACAGAGAGCTGAAGGACCTGAGTCGAAACAAGGCCCCGGGAGTAGACAATATTCCATTAGAACTACTGACAGCCTTGGGAGAGTCAGTCCTGACAAAACTCGACCATCTGGTGAGCAAAATGTATGAAACAGGCGAATTACCCTCAGACTTCAAGAAGAATATAATAATTCCAATCCCAAAGAAAGCAGGTGTTGACAAATGTGAAAATTGCCGAAATATCATTTTAATAAGTCACGGCTGCAAAATACTAACGCGGATTCTTTACAGACGAATGGTAAAACTAGTGGAAGCCGACCTCTGGGAAGATCAGTTTGGACTCCGTAGAAATGTTGGAACACGTGAGGCAATACTGACCCTGCGACTTATCTTAGAAGCTAGATTAAGGAAAGGCAAACCTACGTTTCTAGCACTTGTAGACTTAGAGAAAGCTTTTGACAATGTTGACTGGAATATGCTCTTTCAAATTCTGAAGGTGGCAGGGGTAAAATACAGGGAGCTAAAGGCTATTTACAACTTGTACAGGAACCAGACGGCAGTTATAAGAGTCGAAAGGCATGAAAAGGAAGCAGTGGTTGGGAAGGGAGTGAGACAGGGTTGTAGTCTCTCCCCAATGTTATTCAATCTGTATATTGAGCAAGCAGTGAAGGAAACAAAAGAAAAATGTGGAGTAGATATTAAATTCCATGGAGAGGAAATAAAAACTTTGAGGTTCGCCGATGACATCGTAATTCTGCCAGAGACAGCAAAGGACTTGGAAGAGCAGTTGAATAGAATGGATAGTGTCTTGAAAGGAGGATATAAGATGAACATCAACAAAAGCAAAACAAGGATAATGGAATGTAGTCTAATTAAGTCGGGTGATGCTGAGGGAATTAGATTAGGAAATGAGGCACTTAAAGTAGTAAAGGAGGTTTGCTATTTGGGGAGCAAAATAACTGATGATGGTCGAAGTAGAGAGGATATAAAATGTAGACCAGCAATGGCAAGGAAATCGTTTCTGAAGAAGAGAAATTTGTTAACATCGAGTATAGATTTAAGTGTCAGGAAGTCATTTCTGAAAGTATTTGTATGGAGTGTAGCCATGTATGGAAGTGAAACATGGACGATAAATAGGTTGGACAGGAAGAGAAGTTTTTGAAATGTGGTGCTACAGAAGAATGCTGAAGATTAGATGGGTAGATCACATAACTAATGAGGAAGTAGTGAATAGGATTGGGGAGATGAGAAGTTTGTGGCACAACTTGACTAGAAGAAGGGATCGGTTGGTAGGACATGTGTTGAGACATCAAGGGATCACCAATTTAGTATTCGAGGGCAGCGTCGAGGCTAAAAATCGTAGAGGGAGACCAAGAGATGAATACACTAAGCAGATTCAGAAGGATGTATGTTTCAGTAGGTACTGGGAGATGAAGAAGCTTGCACAGGATAGAGTAACATGGAGAGCTGCATCAAACCAGTCTCAGGACTGAAGACCACAACAACAACAACATACAATAATTTTTCCATTACTAAAGTTTGCCGTAATAGAATGCCTATTGTAAAATATGTTCGAGTCAGAAGTTTACTACTATGCAATTAGTAAACTTTAATACAACTCACCAAACGATCAGTTTATCAAAAGAAAGAAAAACGAAATTTACTGTTTTAGTGTCCTAGACGTCGAGATCATTAAACGTAGAGCATTTTTTCTTACCACGCAGGAGGGAAGAGAGAACCACAGCAGCTTTGACCTTAAGTGATTTAGGCACCCACTGATAGCAAGGACAACAAAGGTCAAAGTGACGCGTTACAGAAAAGCAGGCAACTCGAATGAGGAAAGATAAAAGCCACCGTAAATGACCATCTCGACTTCCCAGCAAATCAAAATCGCGCCTTTTGTCCACGAAAGAGGTAAACACGTTATTCACAGGTAGTGAAAGATAGTGTACTACATTTACGATGTCTCATTTGTTTTTCCACTTTGGTTGTGGACAAATTTATACCAGCGAGACGCTATTCCGCTATTCCAACTGTTTCAGAATGTATAGTCCTCGGAACAGCGATGACAAAGTATCATTTCAAGGCTTTTGGGACGGTTCCGAAACGCAGTAAATGTTCGTCGTTGGTTAATGCCTTAGACCACTGGTGGTACAGCCCATGCACGATGTCATTATATAGAAACCAACATCTCCGTCAACTGATTAGTGGACACATCCATTTTCAGGAAAACTTGTCGATTACTGCTAAACTTTTCTTGCCTTAACTGCAGTACTTTCAGTGAAGGTTTCTTTATTACAGCTGTTGAATGATTCCTACCCGTTTTCAAATAACACATCCAACTCAGTGGTTGCGTTGAAAGTTCGTGAATAACTAAGTCAATTAAGGTTAAACTAAACCGCTGGAAAGCTATCCTTCTGATCAGAATTTGATTAAATTCACAATGAAAACTCTCATATAAACACATCAAATAAAAAATTTAAAATCAAATGGTCATTGATGATTACGTGGCTCTGAAGAAACCAAACTGAAAAAAATGGATGGGTTGCACTAAATAACATTGGGATCAGTATTTAGAAACCATTGGATTTTTGTTTACGGAGTAAGTTACACAACAGCATCAGTTAAAAATCATAATCACGAGAGAATGCTTGATACTCATTATAATACAGTACCCACTTCGTAAACGGTATCTCAACACATGGGAGGAAGACAAAATAAGTAAAAGGGAATGATACGTCAAATTACAGGCATAAGCAAATTCGTAAAAAAGGAACCGTCAGATTGTAGGCACATGCAAATTCGTATCAACAGTCCACACACAGAAAGAAGAAATTATAGGGATAATTCCACACACCACACATATATACGACAGGCCAGTGAGTAACTAGCTTCACCGATCAACTGCGTGGTCAGTAACTCGCATAGAAATTCCCACTTGGGAAGCACAAAAAATGTGAAAACGTTCAGAATGAAAGCAAATTGGCACGGGGTTTGAAATTCAGTTGGAACAACTAGTTTGAATAAATGACATTGTTGAGCTGAGGACTCATCACAAGGTAAGAATGCACGCAGTCAAATTCAGATAACAAACGCAATATAAAACAAGGAACTCGCGAAAGATATTCTAATAAAATTAAAATTACAGTCACTCGGAAGGTTATTGTAAGAAGACTCAGTAGGAACAAATGAATTTGCAGAGCTGAAGGCTCAGTACACTGCATGAAGCACGTGTTTGCGATCACCATCTCACACGGTGCAAGAAATCCGAAACTCGCGAAATGAAACAAAATTGGACTATGGAAAGAGAATTCGAACGCGAACATATAGAAAACACAGAACACGTTTCACACGTAAGAGATTCACACTTACTGAAATGAGACATAGGCTTGTCGAAGGACTCTCCCATCTTTAAGCTGCCGTAGAACAAAGAATCGAGATAAAGAAATGAAATATTAATGAACATCACAGCTCTCCCTACCTGAAATAAATATTCTAAGTATTATTTACCATGGTGTCCGCCCCCGGCAGCTGAAAGGTCAGCGTGACGGATTGTCAATCCTCTGGGCACGGGTTCGATTCCCGGCTGGGTCGGGGACTTTTCTCTACCAGGGACTGGACGTTGTGCTGACCTCATCATCACCCTATCATCCTCATCGACTGCAGGTCGCCGAAGTGGCGTCAAATTGGAAGACCGGCACCCGGCGAACGATCTGCCCGACGGGGGGCCCTAGCCACACGGTTAAATAAAATAAATAAAAATTTACCACGGCCAAGCCCGAAAGAAACACATTAGCTTCTCAAACTAAACCAATTTTTACACATTCCAACTTCCGAACTTAGATTACTCGAGATAACCTGAATCAACACCGTCTCTTACCGAAGCCTAAAAGTACAGTGGTGCACACTCGCTACCGGACCAACGTCCACACCCAGCAGTGGAAATGGTCAGAGAAAATACGTCCCGGCAGTCTGTAACAACCTATACAATAGCTGCCGACCATTTTCCATTAATGCCTCATTGACCCATCAGGACACTACTTAAACTCTGCACAAATGTTGGCTAAACTGCCACTATCGTTCCAAGGACTCGAACCTGTGGTTCAAAGGATATGAACACTCACCAAACCTCTATAACAGACGAGGAAAGGAGATGAAAAAGGAACACTGAAATATAGCACATAAATAAGCCTTGTGTACACAATAAACATACAGAGGGCGTTTCAAAAATGACCGGTATATTTGAAACGGCAATAAAAACTAAACGAGCAGCGATAGAAATACACCGTTTGTTGCAATATGCTTGGGACAACAGTACATTTTCAGGCGGGCAAAGTTTCAAAATTACAGTAGTTACAATTTTCAACAACAGATGGCGCTGCAAGTGATGTGAAAGATATAGAAGACAACGCAGTCTGTGGGTGCGCCATTCTGTACGTCGTCTTTCTGCTGTAGGCGTCTGCTGTTCACAACGTGCAAGTGTGCTGTGGACAACATGGTTTATTCCTTAGAACAGAGGATTTTTCTGGTGTTGGAATTCCACCGCCTAGAACACAGTGTTGTTGCAACAAGACGAAGTTTTCAACGGAGGTTTAATGTAACCAAAGAACCGAAAAGCGATACAATAAAGGATCTGTTTGAAAAATTTCAACGGACTGGGAACGTGACGGATGAACGTGCTGGAAAGGTAGGGCGACCGCGTACGGCAACCACAGAGGGCAACGCGCAGCTAGTGCAGCAGGTGATCCAACAGCGGCCTCGGGTTTCCGTTCGCCGTGTTGCAGCTGCGGTCCAAATGACGCCAACGTCCACGTATCGTCTCATGCGCCAGAGTTTACACCTCTATCCATACAAAATTCAAACGCGGCAACCCCTCAGCGCCGCTACCATTGCTGCACGAGAGACATTCGCTAACGATATAGTGCACAGGATTGATGACGGCGATATGCATGTGGGCAGCATTTGGTTTACTGACGAAGCTTATTTTTACCTGGACGGCTTCGTCAATAAACAGAACTGGTGCATATGGGGAACCGAAAAGCCCCATGTTGCAGTCCCATCGTCCCTGCATCCTCAAAAAGTACTGGTCTGGGCCGCCATTTCTTCCAAAGGAATCATTGGCCCATTTTTCAGATCCGAAAGGATTACTGCATCACGCTATCTGGACATTCTTCGTGAATTTGTGGCGGTACAAACTGCCTTAGACGACACTGCGACCACCTCGTGGTTTATGCAAGATGGTGCCCGGCCACATTTCCTGAATGAATATTTCGATGATCATGTGATTGCTTTGGGCTATCCGAAACATACAGGAGGCGGCGTTGATTGGCCTCCCTATTCGCCAGACATGAACCCCTGTGACTTCTTTCTGTGGGGACACGTGAAAGGTTTCGGGTAATTTCATTCAGAGACTACGCCATATTATTGCTACGCGTGGTGGATATGTGGAAAATATCGTACTATAGAGTTTCCCAGACCGCAGCGCCATCTGTTGTTGACAATTGTAACTACTGTAATTTCGAAAGTTTGTCTTCCTGAAAATGTACTGTTGTCCCAAACATATTGCAACAAACGGTGTATTTCTATCGCTGCTCGTTTCGTTTGTATTGCCGTTTCAAATATACCGGTCATTTTTGAAACACCCTGTACTTATAGGTGTATATGTATACTTAATACACGCATAGATGCATGAAACGTAAAAATACAAACTGAGAAATCACAATGTCTGAGTATTAAAGTGCTGCTGCGGCTATCCAACGAAGCACTCTGCTGTTCGTCCGCAGGTCGTGGTCTAGTGGCTAGCGTTGCTGCCTCTGGATCACGGGGTCCTGGATTCGATTCCCGGCCTGGTTGGGGATTTTCTCTGCCCGGTGACTGGGTGTTTGTGTTGTCCTCATCATTTCAGCCTCATCGTCAGTCGTGACAGTGGCTAGATTGGATTGTGAAAAAACTGGACTGCATAAAAATTGGACTTTGTACGGACGCTGACGACCACGCAGTTGAGCGCCCCACAAACCAAACATCATCACTCTGCAGTTCATGCTTCTCCCGATAATCATAAGCGCAGATGCACCAAGAAACAGATATGCTAAGGAGTGCAGAAAATACGAAGTCAGCTCTACTGAGCCAATGGAACAGCTCACATAGAGACATTTCATGATGATACCTTGTGCAACGTTTGCCTACATCAAAAGACGAGTGAAAGCAGGTAATATTTCGTTCCAGAACTGAAGTTGTCTGAACAGCAAAAAACAATTTACAAGCATATTTTTGGAGGATCTGATGTATGTTGGTCCTCATACCTAAAAACGCTATGAATGACGAGGATTCTGAGACGACAGAATATCAGTGTCTAAATCACGTCCGCAGTTCGTGATCTCGCGGTCGCGTTCTTGCTTCCCGAGCCCGGGGTCCCGGATTCGATTTCCGGCGGGGTCAGGGATTTTCACCTGCCTCGAGATGACTGTCTGTGTTGTCCTCATCATCTCATCATCATTCATGAAAGTGGCGAGATTGGACTGAGCAAATGTTGGGAATTTGTACGGGCGCTGATCACCGCGCAAATGAGCACCCCACAAACCAAACATCATCATCTAAATTCTAAATCACTACAAAAATTTTCTATGCAATCAACGTTTTCTAACACATCCTGCTTTTATCATTATATTGCTTTGGTGTCCGCACTTTTAAGCAGAAGTCATAAAATATAAACGCTTATTTCGTGTAAAAACCAGATATTATGAACAGAAATGCGTATCATTTATTATAAAAGCGTACTAAAATATCACATGTATTGCTGAGGAATGATCAGAAAATTAAAAGCTTACTGCCAAACTGATATCTAGTCTTCTACTATCGTAAGAGCAGCGAATTAAGTGACTCACAGCGTAACAAAAACACGATTTTGTAACCTCAGTTTGGTCCCTGGTCTGTAACTGCAGTCATGTGACTGTTGATTCCACAGATGGTCCGGTAATACACTCCTGGAAATTGAAATAAGAACACCGTGAATTCATTGTCCCAGGAAGGGGAAACTTTATTGACACATTCCTGGGGTCAGATACATCACATGATCACACTGACAGAACCACAGGCACATAGACACAGGCAACAGAGCATGCACATTGTCGGCACTAGTACAGTGTATATCCACCTTTCGCAGCAATGCAGGCTGCTATTCTCCCATGGAGACGATCGTAGAGATGCTGGATGTAGTCCTGTGGAATGGCTTGCCATGCCATTTCCACCTGGCGCCTCAGTTGGACCAGCGTTCGTGCTGGACGTGCAGACCGCGTGAGACGACGCTTCATCCAGTCCCAAACATGCTCAATGGGGGTCAGATCCGGAGATCTTGCTGGCCAGGGTAGTTGACTTACACCTTCTAGAGCACGTTGGGTGGCACGGGATACATGCGGACGTGCATTGTCCTGTTGGAACAGCAAGTTCCCTTGCCGGTCTAGGAATGGTAGAACGATGGGTTCGATGACGGTTTGGATGTACCGTGCACTATTCAGTGTCCCCTCGACGATCACCATTGGTGTACGGCCAGTGTAGGAGATCGCTCCCCACACCATGATGCCGGGTGTTGGCCCTGTGTGCCTCGGTCGTATGCAGTCCTGATTGTGGCGCTCACCTGCACGGCGCCAAACACGCATACGACCATCATTGGCACCAAGGCAGAAGCGACTCTCATCGCTGAAGACGACACGTCTCCATTCGTCCCTCCATTCACGCCTGTCGCGACACCACTGGAGGCGGGCTGCACGATGTTGGGGCGTGAGCGGAAGACGGCCTAACGGTGTGCGGGACCGTAGCCCAGCTTCATGGAGACGGCTGCGAATGGTCCTCGCCGATACCCCAGGAGCAACAGTGTCCCTAATTTGCTGGGAAGTGGCGGTGCGGTCCCCTACGGCACTGCGTAGGATCCTACGGTCTTGGCGTGCATCCGTGCGTCGCTGCGGTCCGGTCCCAGGTCGACGGGCACGTGCACCTTCCGCCGACCACTGGCGACAACATCGATGTACTGTGGAGACCTCACGCCCCACGTGTTGAGCAATTCGGCGGTACGTCCACCCGGCCTCCCGCATGCCCACTATACGCCCTCGCTCAAAGTCCGTCAACTGCACATACGGTTCACGTCCACGCTGTCGCGGCATGCTACCAGTGTTAAATACTGCGATGGAGCTCCGTATGCCACGGAAAACTGGCTGACACTGACGGCGGCGGTGCACAAATGCTGCGCAGCTAGCGCCATTCGACGGCCAACACCGCGGTTCCTGGTGTGTCCGCTGTGCCGTGCGTGTGATCATTGCTTGTACAGCCCTCTCGCAGTGTCCGGAGAAAGTATGGTTGGTCTGACACACCGGTGTCAATGTGTTCATTTTTCCATTTCCAGGAGTGTATATATTTATTGCAGCATCACCACATTAAAGTTAAGTCTCATATAACACAGTAATAACAGAAATGATCGTCATTGACCAGAGGTAACCACAAACGAAAGTGCAAAGAAACGTCTGGCCAGAAATCCCTGTAGCACCGCTACACGGTAGCACTGAGTGCCACGAAGATTGCTGCGGGGCGGTGTCTCGGAGTGGTGACTCTGTTGAGGCTCCAAAAATGGGACACTGGAGGCGGATAGCGCAAGAGGCCAGGAGGCTATCTGTGCCTGCAGCTGCGTACTGGAGATTAAATATGCCGCAGGTGGAGGGACATCCACAGCTCTTGATGACCATGTGACCAGAGGACACAAACTATCCTCCAAGTTAGGCGATAGCAGCGCCGCCATAGTTACTGTCCAGGATGCCTATGAACGATTATGGTGGTTTCTGATGGCGCCAGCTAGCATTAACGTATGAATCTCGAGCCATGGCGACTCTATCCATCGCTGCTTCCGTGTCTCTGGTTCGGTGTCGCAAAGTGTAGCTAGGTGGAGGTCCGGGGCTGAAGGCGGTCGAAGAGAAGGGGATTTGGAGTAACGGGGGTGAGGCGAGTGCACAGAGCCTAGCTAGACCGCTTACAAGGAAGCGCGCGCTATCGGGCGGTTTAGTAGCTCCGCTGGCTGTGGGACCTGGCAGCGTATGCAGTGGTGACTATCCGGTGGTCGTGCCTTATTTTGATTGCACGTTAGTCGACGGACAGAACTGATTTTTGGGGGCTTTCCGTGTGTGCATTAAACCAACACTTGCGGAGAATGAAGACGATCTTCTGGAAGCAAAGGTATCACTGTCTCGGACTCTGGATCCAAGTATTGTAATTGCTTCCTGCTGCATGTGTATTGTCAGTGTGGCTGAGGGCTGGCTGGAGATTGTGTTTTGAAATAATACATTCAGCTATTTTGGCTGCGGCTATGCGCAGTGTGATACGGTTAAGCTCGCATGTGAGCGACATGTTTCAAATTTATATATTTATTTGTGTTGAAATTGATGGAAATATTGGTGTGTTCTACAGCTGCCTACGTGGACTGCTAAGTTTGAACTACGGTTACGTCACTGGACGGTTGTTCTGCTGGGTGTATCTGATCTGTTTTTTACTCGTGAGCTCACTGTAAGATATTGAAGATAAATTTGCCTTGTTTTAAGCTTTGGAACATTGCAGGTATTGGTGATGCAAATTTGTAACTTAGTCAACATGTTATTGCAAATTACATATTTATGATTTCTGTAAATTTCTTGCGCTGTCTAGTCAGCAGACGAATTGCATTTTATTTGGTTTGCGAGCTTATTCATGTTAATAAGTTTTCAATATAGTAAGCCGCAGATATTTCGGGCGAAATTTATGTCAGTCCCAAGCATAGTTGCCTGGTGCAAGGATTTGATAATGAAAATTTGGTAATTATACTATAGTTCAAATTTGATCTGCCCTTCTGTTTTCCTTATACCTAGACTAATAAAGTTTTGTATCCTAGGTCTCCCTCTCATCCCAGTTGTATGTACTTGCTTGTGCGCGACTATCTTGCTTGCGTTAATCGTCCACGTTTGGATAGCTGGAAGGGCTCAGTCCGCTTATCTGCTATCCTCAAGGGACACCTAAACATCAGGCGACAGACCTTGTCCTGTGTGACCATCCCAGGGCCCGGTCTGTATGTCGTGCCTGTTGCAGCTAGTCCACGCAAATAGAGGACAAAGTTAAATTTTAATTGATTGTGGTTTGAAACTGGCCTGGAGCTTTTAATATTTCATGCAATAACTAAACTTCAGTTTTCGTGTTCCCCGAAGTTATTTACTTTACTGTTTCACGTTCTTGTATCTGATCTCTTATTGTGATGATTAATAGCGTTATACACCTTGTCTTTCCGTGATAATATGTTGTTCTCGATCATATTTCTGTGAGGTAATGTTGTTGGTCAAATGTTAATTACTCTTGTAAATGTGATCCAGTTAAATTTCTTAGAGGGTGCAACTTTTTCGTCTGGTTGTGCTTCAGGGGCTGGTTCCCCGTGATAAATTGGTAAATGAATTTGATTTTCTTTCTTTTTTTAAAAAAAAAATTAATGTACAGTTTTATTCTTAAGGATTAACCAACCCGTGAATCTTAGCTTGATGTTATTAATCAGTCACATTACATCGTTTTGAGATTGGTAAAACAGATTCTAGATTAACTGATTATTTAAAGCAAGCTTCTATAGTTGGTTAAGCGTTTAACTAGTTTGATTGTTTTCCGAGTGGTTGTAATAAATGTACGTTGTGTGTGAAGACAAACGGCGAATGTTGTTCAACAACTTTGGGGTCAAGCGCTTCCACGTAAGTGTTCTTCCTAGCAGTTCCTTGGGACGTAATTTTCCCATTCCAAAGACTGTGAAAAGAATGTTTGTAATCAGCACCGAATCCGAACACGCGATGTACACTTCATGCAAACAGAGGAGGACGCTCGTATACGCAGGAGGGGAATTGCAAGGAAGGGGCAGAGATATTACAGGGTTGTAGACGAGCAAAGGAGTTGGAGGTGGCATGAGCTCGCGAGTACATAAGAACATGTAAGCGCGTTTATGCTGCGAGCACAGGCGTGTGAAACGTACAGTTTGATCGTAAGTAGTAGCATCACTGTTAAGGAGACGTTCACAGTTGTTTAGACTAATTGCAGACACAATTCCACATTAAAATAACACAGTTCATCGCTTGACATAATACTATGGATACTTCCACGCAAAAAACACGTTTAGAAAATGCTTCACACTACATTTCTTCATTTCCAGTAGATGTGTCTGTTTCACTTCCACTAGCGGTTAAGTTCATTCGCTTTCATCTTCACTTGTGGTATCACTGTGACTATCACTATTCGAGCCCGTACCTCTTCACACATTTATGATCCAGCAAATCTCCACTCGTAGTATATACAGGGCTATTACAAATGATTGAAGCGATTTCATAAATTCACTGTAGCTCCATTCATTGACATATGATCACGACACACTACAGATACGTAGAAAAACTCGTAAAGTTTTATTCGGCTGAAGCCGCACTTCAGGTTTCTACCGCCAGAGCGCTCGAGAGCGCAGTGAGACAAAATGGCGACAGGAGCCGAGAAAGCGTATGTCGTGCTTGAAATGCACTCACATCAGTCAGTCATAACAGTGCAACGACACTTCAGGACGAAATTCAACAAAGATCCACCAACTGCTAACTCCATTCGGCGATGGTATGCGCAGTTTAAAGCTTCTGGATGCCTCTGTAAGGGGAAATCAACGGGTCGGCCTGCAGTGAGCGAAGAAACGGTTGAACGCGTGCGGGCAAGTTTCACGCGTAGCCCGCGGAAGTCGACGAATAAAGCAAGCTGGGAGCTAAACGTACCACAGCCGACGGTTTGGAAAATCTTACGGGAAAGGCTAAAGCAGAAACCTTACCGTTTACAATTGCTACAAGCCCTGACACCCGATGACAAAGTCAAACGCTTTGAATTTTCGGCGCGGTTGCAACAGCTCATGGAAGAGGATGCGTTCAGTGCGAAACTTGTTTTCAGTGATGAAGCAACATTTTTTCTTAATGGTGAAGTGAGCAGACACAATGTGCGAATCTGGGCGGTAGAGAATCGTCACGCATTCGTCCAGCAAATTCGCAATTCACCAAAAGTTAACGTGTTTTGTGCAATCTCACGGTTTAAAGTTTACGGCCCCTTTTTCTTCTGCGAAAAAAACGTTACAGGACACGTGTATCTGGACATGCTGGAAAATTGGCTCATGCCACAACTGGAGACCGACAGCGCCGACTTCATCTTTCAACAGGATGGTGCTCCACCGCACTTCCATCATGATTCTATTCTATTTCTTAAATAGGAGATTGGAAAACCGACGGATCGGTCGTGGTGGAGACCATGATCAGCAATTCATGTCATGGCCTCCACGCTCTCCCGACTTAACCCAATGCGATTTCTTTCTGTGGGGTTATGTGAAAGATTCAGTGTTTAAACCTCCTCTACCAAGAAACGTGCCAGAACTGCGAGCTCGCATCAACGATGCTTTCGAACTCATTGATGGGGACATGCTGCGCCGAGTGTGGGAGGAACTTGATGATCGGCTTGATGTCTGCCGAATCACTAAAGGGCACATATCGAACATTTGTGAATGCCTAAAAAAACTTTTTGAGTTTTTGTATGTGTGTGCAAAGCATTGTGAAAATATCTCAAATAATAAAGTTATTGTAGAGCTGTGAAATCGCTTCAATCATTTGTAATAACCCTGTAGGTCTTCAATTTTGTTTTCGTGCTCACAGAGAATCTTACAGGTATTTGTTAGTGTTAATAACGTGTCCATTCTGAATGTCACATTACGCTCAGAAACGCCGTTCTTGACTCTTGCTCATACCAGCACTATTGTATGCAATTATTGATGCTATGGAGAAAGTATTCACACTGCATGACGATGTTTAGTTAAAATACTGCCTATCTTATAACTGATGCGGCCTGGTTTGTTCATTTTGATTAGTGAATACAAATGGAGTCTCAGAATGTCCTTGTGGGTAGGAATGCCTTTTTCTGTTAACCAGTAGATCATTTCTCTCCTCTGCAACTTTGTTGTTGGAGGACGAGTCAGACGCTTATTGTGGCAAGGGGCATTAGCTACAATAGGGACAGTGTGATGTAGTAGATTAGGTATTATCTCTACCTGAGCCACTTTTCATAATTTGAGAAGACTATGTCGTTCTGATAATCCCCTGCTTTCTGGTCAGATTTAAATCTTACATAGGCATTCGGTACAAAACCGTCCGCCTCGCCAGCGTAGGTGATGATAATTCTGCTTCCTTTCGAAACACGTTACAACATATCTTGTAGTGAATTTCATTCGTACGATGGTGTGTGACAAGTATAAACATATGTCTTGGCCATACAGGCAACTAGACGACTCTCTCGGCTGTACTCTCGTATACTTTTTAAGTAAGAAATTTGTTTTTCCTTGATATTACTTTTTTCACAGAGAACTTTGCATTGGTTCGTTGTCTTCTTCCACCTACATTCCAGAATGCGAACAATTTTACGACGTGTAGCTACACATACTTCGAAATTTATTTATCTTCTTTTATCTGTAATGTAGAAATTACTCAACACGTGGCGAACGGCTTCCTCGTTAAAACTGTGAAAACTATACTTCCAAGATCTTCTGGAACTCTCCTTACGAGGTGCTGAAAATGTCGTGGATTCACCTGCCTGGGCTCTTTCCAGTCCTCTTTTGATTTACAGAACGGAAGTACACAATACACCAGTTATGTAATTCTGCAGGCTTAACTTCAATAAATCAGTTGCCTCGACCACTCGTTTCAATGTGGATTTTAGTTTCAATGGAGCAGCTAGCAGAGCTTCTTTCCTCATAAACTTGTAGATATTTGCAACCACTTCGCATGTTTGAATATGGAGAACTTTGCCCTTGAACTGACTTTTACTGGTGGCATCTTCAACTTCGAATGTGTTCACCTAAAGTATTTGTGGTGTCACCGCCAGACACCATACTTGCTAGGTGGTAGCTTTAAATCGGCCGCGGTCCATTAGTACATGTCGGACCCGCGTGTCGCCACTGTCAGTGATCGCAGACCGAGCGCCACCACACGGCAGGTCTCGAGAGACTTACTAGCACTCGCCCCAGTTGTACGGACGACTTTGCTAGCGACTACACTGATGAAGCCTTTCTCTCATTTGCCGAGAGATAGATAGAATAGCCTTCAGCTAAGTCCATGGCTACGACCTAGCAAGGCGCCATTAACCATTTCTATAGAGAGTCTCACTTGTATCATCAAGAACGCTGTATACAAATGATGGATTAAAGTTAAGTATTCCAGAAGCTACGTACTTTTCTTTATAGCATTCATTACGTATCCTGTTTCAGACCTCACGCCATCCTGCGTGAGCTTATAGCGTGCATTTCGGTCTCCTCAAACCACACTGTGTCGGCACTTCTGTCGACACATCAGTATTTACTAGCGGAGAGCTCCACATGACTAGATGACAACACGTTCGACAATGGCAATCGACTGAGCGGGGTCTACAGTGCATCTTGTTTATGGCGTTCACGTCTGTTTGCATCAACTATACTATCGTAGCGTGTAAAAGAAGGAGCGCCTGCGGGCTGAGGGCAGGCAACCCGCAGACGTCGTGCTGCAAAGAGTGCCTAACCATGCAGGGAATCCAGCCCAGTGTAATTCACTAAATCTGTTGCTTGCAAAAAATCGCATTACTGCTAAGAATTTCGATGAAATTAGGTTAACTATACTATGGTACTACATGTGTTACACTAATACTAGGAGCCATTCAATTTTTAAAATAAATGCTTGATTTCAGCTACCCTATTTTCCAAATACTCACATCTCTATCCTGAGACGTATATGGGGTTCCAGACGTCATCCAACGACGCTATAAAGCGTCGACGTTATAGGTGCCGTCACCTGTATACACTGAAGAGCCAAAGAAACTGGTACATCTGCCTAATATCGTGAAGGGGCCCGGCGGGCACGCAGAAGAGCCGCAACACGACGTGGCATGGACTCGACTAATGTCTGAAGTAGTGCTGGAGGGGACTGACACTATGAATCCTGCAGGGCTGTCCATAAATTCGTAAGAGAACGATGGGGTGTAGATCTCTTCTAAACAGCATGTTGCAAGGCGTCCCAAGTGTGCTCAATAATGTTCATGTCTGGGGAGTCTGGTAGCCAACGGAAATGTTTAAACTCAGAAGAGTGTTCCTGGAGCCACTCTGCAACAACTCTGGACGTGTGGATGGTGCATTATCCTTCTGGAATTGCCCAAATCCGTCGGAATGCATAATGGACATGAATGATGCAGGTGATCAGACAGGATGCTTTTGTACGTGTCACCCGTCAGAGTCGTATCTAGACGTAACAGGAGTCCCATATCACTCCAACTGCACACACACCACGCCATTACAGAGCTCCCACCGGCTTGAACAGTCCCCTGTTGACATGAAGGGTCTATGGATTCATGTTGTTGTCTCCACACCCGTACACGTCCATCCGCTCGACACAATTTGAAACGAGACTCGTCCGACCAGGCAACATGTCACCAGGTCAATGTCTGTGTTGACGGGCCCAGGCGAGGCGTAAAGCTTTGGTCGCGCAGTTATCAAGGATACATGAGTGGGCTTTCGGCTCCGTAAACCCATATCGATGATGTTTCGTTGCATGATTCGCACGCCGAAACTTAATCATGTCCGAGCATTGAATTCTGCAGCAATTTGCGGAATGGTTGCACTTTTGTCACGTTGAACGATTGTCCAGAGGAGTCGTTGGTCCCGTTCTCGCAGAATTTTTTTCCGGCCACAGGGATATCGGAGATTTGATGTTTTACCGGATTCCTGATATTCGCGGTACACTCGTGAAATGGTCGTACGGGAAAATCCGCACTTCATCGCTACCTTGGAGATGCTGTGTCCCATAGCTCGTGTGCCGACTATAACACCACGTTCAAACTCTCTTAAATCTTGATAACTTGCCAATGTGACAGCAGTAATCGATCTAACAACCGCGCCAGACACTTATTGTCTTATATGGGCGTTGCCGACCGCAGTGCTGTATTCTGCCTGTTTACGTATCTCTATATTTGAATACCCATGCCTATACCAGTTTCTTTGGCGCTTCAGTGTATGTACTGTGTGTATATACAAGGTTATTCCGTGATGATGTTACGAAGTTTCAGAGATGATGGGGAAGGACAAATGTATCAATTTGAGTTAAGGGACACCATATTGTGCAATGTGTGTGGTGCTTTGCACAATATGGTGATGTACAAATTACGTAAGTGCTGGATATATTTTGGAATATTCGTAAAATACAATCCTGCAACTTCGCAACAAAATCGCGCGGAATTTTCGACGGAAGTACCATAACCACTTAACACATATTTATTTACTCTGTATTTCATCGTTTGGAGGTTAGTTATGTTCACATAGGGCGCTTCTAACACTGTTTTCTACCGTAGGGCACCAACACACCAAGAATATTTCGCCACAGTGGAAGAATAAAAATCGAAAACTGACAATTATGTAAAGTGTATCTTGCAAAACAAGTGAACAGTCGTCTGATGATGAACTTGCCAGTTCGAAACCAGTTACGGCGCTATTTACCTAAATAAATAGCAGTATTAATAGTGGCTGATTGCTGTCTTCTTCTTTGTACGAATTAACCTACATCAAAAACTTCTGGGATGATGCAGCTTTTGCCAGCCATAGTTGTGAGTGCATAACCGTAAATAATTAATTCTTTTAATGCATTGCATCCCTTACTGGTTTTGAAATGTAATTTGCTTATAACTAATAGACAGTCATCCAGATGCACAACATAGAATTCCACCAAAATATAGTCTATAATACAACTGCCAGTTTCGCTGTTTGGTGGTTTCCGTAATAGATTTCCGCATTAAATAATTAAAACTATAGAGATATAGAGAATAGATTTAAAACCCATGATCAGTCCTGACTGCCGCAAAAATGTGTATTTAGTCAACCATGAACTAGTATGTATTTACTTTAATCCTCCAGAAGGTGCTGCACTCAACCCCATGTCAGCCTGTCTTAGGGCAAACACTGGAATGCGTTTCGGGATAGCATTGTGATCACAATGTCTATCAACAGCAAATGCTTTTTGTGGATGATGAGTGTTTGGACCGGCAGCAGAACTCTTTGGCTCAAGACCACGATGACAACACTGCTAGTCACATTATCTTTCGGTCATACCGTCTAAATTTTGTTGCGCTTGCAATCTAGTTGAAAACAGCTATCCCAGCTATATTATTTTGTTTGTTATGAATCTAGGATATCCCAAGGACAGTGCTAGGGAGCTAGAGTGTATCCAGAAACGACATACAATATGCACGTGTTTTTTGTATGCGTAATGTAAACCGCATAGTATGGAAGGAAATTTAGTGGTGTATCGGCCCTGATGCGTTTAAACTGTAAACATGTCACTTCCAACCGAAACGTACATCCCATCCTGGCAACTGCTTACAAGAACAGAATTTAAAAGAAATAGGTAATGTTAACATAGGAAGTTATTCCAGCATTAAGGTAGGGTTACTATAATGTCTCAATGATTTTGATATCGTTTTAAGTAAAACTAAGAGAAGTATTTTTACAAAAGAATACTGTCAATCTAGACTTTGGTGCAGACACAGATAAAAATAGTATAATAAATCGGTCACATGCTGCGAGAAGTGATGCCTCCTCTTATAGAACAGTGTATTGATTTACATATTAAATAGTTAGCTATCCACCTATGAAACACATTTTAGTCATGTGCAGTAACTGCTTTACCATCCACCATCCATGGTGTGGTGCAGACAGAGTCTAAAATATATTTCCCTAGATCTTTAATAATAATAATAAGCACCTGTATCATCTAACACAGCCACACATCGATCAAGACGCATCCAACACATGGCTAAGAAAAGGCAATATATATAGTGAGACGGAAGGATTCATGATTGCAATACAGGATCAAACAATAAACACCAGCTATTACAGCAAGCATATTATTAAAGATCCCAATACCACAACAGATAAATGCAGACTTTGCAAACTACAAATAGAAACAGTAGATCACATCACAAACGGATTTACAATACCAGCAAATACAGAATACACCAGAAGACATGACAATGTAGCAAAAATAATACATCAACAACTTCCCATACAACATAAACTAATAAAACAACACGTTCCCACATACAAGTATGCACCACAAAATGTACTGGAGAATGATGAATACAAATTATACTGTAACAGAACCATTATAACAGATAAAACAACACCACATAACAAACCTGACATCATACTCACCAATAAAAAGAAGAAATTAACACAACTAATCGAAATATCCATACCCAATACAACAAATGCACAGAAGAAAACAGGAGAAAAAATTGAAAAATACATCCAACTGGATGACGAAGTCAAGGACATGTGGCATTAGGATAAAGTTGACATTATACCAATTATACTATCAACTACAGGAGTCATACCACACAATATCCACCAGTACATCAACGCAATACAGCTACATCCAAAAGTATGTATACAACTATAGAAATCTGTAATTATTGATACATGTTCAATTACCCGAAAGTTCCTAAATGCAATGTAACATATACCGTACAGTTAAAAGGAAGTCACACTTGATCAAGGTCCGTGTCACTTTCCATTTTTAACCAGACATAACGTCTGAGAAAGGAAAGAAATAATAATAATAATGGCAGTTATGGATAACAATTGTGTTGTCTATTCGAGGCTGTGCAATATTCCATTCGAACACTCATTTTAACGTTGACCAGTCTCACATTGTACGAGGGCGTATTTGTTTATTTAAAAACATAATAATGCATGACAGTAAATATTAACATTAAAACCATAAGAAAATGACAAGCGCTGATGGGCCACTAGACTATGCTGCCAGGCAGCTCTGACATTACAGCAGTGACATCCCTAACCTTCTGCACAGCAATGAATGATATGACCATTGCAACAATCCAGCATATTCCAGTCTGCTATGCATCGGGATAGGAGCAAGAAATTGTGAGGAAGAAGGCAGGTTCACGCCAGGACATGCAGTTAAACAGTGGTAGTACTGACAGCCTCAGGGTCACACTTTGTGTGTGAGTGTGTGTGTGAAAACAAAGCCAATTGCGGTATGTGTTGATGCCCTATGGCGTCTGTGACGTCCGTTTTCCTGGGTTGTGGCCAGCAGCTACTGCAGTGCCATTTGTGTCAGCAGTGGCCCAAGAGCGGTTATAGTCCGCCCAGGTCTTTGAGAGTGGTGTCGGCTAGGCACACCCACTGACACTCTTAGTCCCCATGTTGCGCGCTTGGGTGCGATAGCTGACGCTAGTTGCTTGATGCCGAGCAGCAATGAGCTGGTAATCCCCCCACCACCTCTCCCCGGCGTCGACTCGGACAATTACCAACGATGTCTAGGTGGCAAGGAGGCCTCCAAGGCGCGCTCCGCCCCCCCCCCCCCCTTCCTTCCAAATCCGGAATTTAGACAGCATGCAGTCCATCGGTTAAAGTCCCTCAGAGGGCAGGGACTGGCCGAACACCAGCTCTGGGCATCGGTGGAATTTCCCAGGCCCCCGCCACAGGTATGGCGAGCCTTGTGCCGGAAACTTGATGAGTCAGCGGGCCGGCAGCCAGGAGCTCTTCATCACCGAAATTAGCTGTGGTTTCTCTGAAACTAAAAAGCCCATCATTCTCTTTGGTTCAAAATACAGACAAAATGGCGATCCGATTGAGTGCTTTGACCCCTGAGCTCGATTATTTATACCTTATAGCTATGCTCCTGACATACTCCTATGGGGCGACAGGGGCAGGGTGGCGTAGATTTGCCATATACTTGTCCTATCAACTTTCCCTAGCTCGCTCTGCCCTGAACAAAGGTTGCTAGGCCTAGTTAAATCAGGAAAGTGTCAATTTATCGGTATCCCGCATGAGCTCTGAGTTATAAAATGTTACTTCATTCCTGGTCCAATGTGTTGAGCCTCGCTCATCGCCAGCGTCGCAAACCGCGTCTTTCTGGACATAATGTGAGCAATACTGCCCAGTAGCTTACTTGATTAGTACATCAGCTGGGACGGCCTCTACTGCCTGGCTGCAGCTGGAAAAACTTAAAAAGTTTACAATTCAGTGTGCTTTCACTGTCCTCCAAAAGTAGTCAACTGTAGATGTGTCGAAAGCACCATATTGCCCACCACTGATACTGCCAAAGAGGACAACAGAAAAAATTGGTTAAAATTGTGACAAATAGCTTAAAATTAGGCAAACACCCAACAAGAGTATTAGTTGTTAATGTAAATCATGTATATAAAATACGTGCTATCCACATTGTGAACAGAGCACTTCCATCCTTTGTCAATAAACTTCTCAAGATTTCCTCTTGCTCTTCCAAGTCCTTTGCTGTCTCTGACAGAATTATAATGTCATCGACGAACCTCAAAGTTTTTATTTCTTCTCCATGGATTTTAATATCTACTCCGAATTTTTCTTTTGTTTCCTTCACTGCTTGCTCAATATACAGATTGAATAACATCGGGGAGAGACTACAACCCTGTCTCACTCCCTTCCCAACCACTGCTTCCCTTTCATGCTCCTCGACTCTTCTAATTGCCATCTGGTTTCTGTACAAATTGTAAATAGCCTTTCGCTCCCTGTATTTTACCCCTGCCACCTTCAGAATTTGAAAGAGCGTATTCCAGTCAACATTGTCAAAAGCTTTCTCTAAGTCTACAAAGCTAGAAACGTAGGTTTGCCTTTCCTTAATCTAGCTTCTAAGATAATTCGTAGGGTCAGTATTGCCTCACGTGTTCCAACATTTCTACGAAATCCAAACTGATCTTCCCCGAGGTCGGCTTCTACTAGTTTTTCCATTCATCTGTAAAGAATCCGCATTAGTATTTTGCAGCCGTGACTTATTAAACTGACAGTTCGGTAATTTACACATTTGTCAACGCCTGCTTTCTTTGGGATTGGAATTATTATATTCTTCTTGAAGTCTGAGGGTACTTCGCCTGTTTCATACACGTTGCTCACCAGATGGTAGAGTTTTGTCAGGACTGGCTCTCCCAAGGCTGTCAGTAGTTCTAATGGAATGTTGTCTACTCCTGGGGCCTTGTTTCGACTCAGGCCTTTCAGTCCTCTGTCAAACTCTTCACGCAGGAATGGATAGTGTCTTGAAAGGAGGATATAAGATGAACAACTACAAAAGCCAAACGAGGATAATGGAATGTAGTCGAATTAAATCGGGTGATGCTGAGGGAATTAGATTAGGAAATGAGACACTTAAAGTAGTAAAGGAATTTTGCTATTTGGGGAGCAAAATAACTGATGATGGTCGAAGTAGAGAGGATATAAAATGTAGACTGGCAATGGCAAGGAAAGCGTTTCTCAAGAAGAGAAATTTGTTAACATCGAGTATAGATTTAAGTGTCAGGAAGTCATTTCTGAAAGTATTTGTATGGAGTGTAGCCATGCATGGAAGTGAAACATGGACGATAACTAGTTTGGACAAGAAGAGAATAGAAGCTTTTGAAATGTGGTGCTACAGAAGAATGCTGAAGATTAGATGGGTAGATCACATAACTAATGAGGAAATATTGAATAGGACTGGGGAGAAGAGAAGTTTGTGGCACAACTTGACTAGAAGAAGGGATCGGTTGGTAGGACATGTGTTGAGGCATCAAGGGATCACCAATTTAGTATTGGAGGACAGCGTGGAGGGTAAAAATCGTAGAAGGAGACCAAGAGATGAATACACTAAGCAGATTCAGAAGGATGTAGGTTGCAGTAGGTACTGGGAGATGAAGAAGCTTGCACAGGATAGAGTAACATGGAGAGCTGCATCAAACCAGCCTCAGGACTGAAGACAACAACAACAACAACAACAAGTATCAATATGTGATCCATGTTTGAGTATCGCTCTTATTTATAGAATGATTCCACCTCATATTGCATCTAAATACCTTACAACTGCAAATACATATGACTTGCAGCTCATATGTACTGGAAGAGGATACCACAGCATTCAGAATCCAGATGAAGTGTATCTTATAAATCGCACTCCCCTAAACTAATTGGTAATAAAACGATTCGAGGTAAGAGGACTCAGCACATGACAGAAACTTTTTTCTTCCTACATTCCTAAGAATATAATTTGTAGTTTAGCAAACATTCAGTAAGCAATGCAACACATTCAATTTCTCAGGCAACTTCGGTTGAGAAAATACATAATTTGCTGTGGGACATCATTGAATATCCTGCTTCAGCCACAATAGAATTATAGCTGGGAACTTGTAAATACTGCTTGGTAATTTGACAAGGAAGTAGCACAACTTATGTACAATACTTGTATCGCCCATGCTAACAATCTCATCCTGCTTTATAGCTGTAACGTGGATTTTTAGTAACATTACCACTTTCTCTTACACACAGAACCAGAGAGAATATGACAATTTCTCCTTGACACCATGTCTGTAGCATCCATTGTCTTCCATATATATATCACACAAAGTACAGTGTCTGTCGCCTAGCGTTTTAGCGGATATTTTCAATTTGGTTTCTGCATTGCATAGCTTCAGTCAGTCCAACCGAACAGTGCTCATCGTGTCTTTTATGCGATTCCCAGTGTTGATGGAAAAGGGCTGCATCTCTTACATATACACACATCAAAAAAAGTTTTGCATCACCTCTGTTCCGATAGTTCCGGGACCTGTACAGATAATTGGAATAGAGATCAACATAAACATCATTTCCGCCCTTTTTATTGCTCATGAAAACCACCCATTGCATGTTGTACAACCATACAGTGAGAGGTGGTGGTCCAGACTGCTGTACACAGCGGTACCTCTAATACCCACTAGCACGTCCTCTTACATTGAAGCATGCCTGTATTCGCCATGGTATACTATCCACAAGTTCATCAAGGCACTGTTGGACCAGATTGTCCCACTCCTCAACGACGATTCGGCGTAGATCTCTCACAGTGGTTGGTGGGTCACGTCGTCCACTAACAGCCCTTTTCAATCTATTCTAGGCATGTTCGATAGGGTTCATGTTTGGAGAACACGCTGGTGACTCTAGTCGACCGATGTCGTTATCCTGAAGGAAGTTATTCACAAGATGTGTACGATGGGGGCACGAATTGTCGTCTATGAAGACGAATGCCTCGCCATTATGCTGCCAATATGGTTGCACTATCGATCGGAGGATGGCATTCACGTATCGCACAGCCGTTACTGCGCGTTCCAATGCCACCAGCGGAGTATGTCGGCCCCACACAATGCCACCCCAAAACAGCTGGAATCTCCACCTTGCTGCACTCTCTGGACAGTGTGTCTAATTCGTTCAGCTTGACCACGATGCCTCCACACACGTCTCCGACGATTGTCTCATTGAAGCCCTATGCGACACTCATCGGTGAAGAGCACGTGATGCCAGTCCTGAGCGGTCGATTCGATATGTTGTTGGGCCCATCTTTACCGCGCTGCTTGGTGTCGTGGTTGCAAAGATGGATCCCGCCATGGACGTCGGGAGTGAAGTTGCACATCATGCAGCCTACTGCGCACAGTTTGAGTCGTAAAACGACGTCCTGTGGCTGCACGAAAAGCATTATTCAACATGGTGACGTTGCTGTCAGGGTTCCTCCAAGCCATAATCGGTAGGTAGCGGTCATCCACTACAGCAGTAGCCCTTGGGCGGCCTGAGGGAGGCCTGTCATCGACAGTTCCTGTCTCTCTGCTATCTCCTCCATGTCCGAACAACATCGCCTTGTTTCACTCCGAGCCGGTTGAACACTTCCCTTATTGAGAGCCCTTCCAGGCACAAAGTAACAATGCGGACGCGATCGAACGGCGGTGTTGACCTTCTAGGCACGGTTGAACTACAGACAACATGAGCCGTGTACAGCCTTACTGGTGGAACGACTGGAACTGATCGGCTGCCGGATCCTCTCCGTCTAATAGGCGCTGCTCGTGCATGGTTGTTTAACTCACACACACACACACACACACACACATATATATATATATATATATATATATATATATATATATATATATATATATAGGGTGTTACAAAAAGTTACGGCCAAACTTTCAGGAAACATTCCTCACACATAAAGAAAGAAAATATGTTATGTGGACATGTGTGCGGAAACGCTTACTTTCCATGTTAGAGCTCATTTTATTACTTCTCTTCAAATCACATTAATCATGGAATGGAAACACACAGCAACAGAGCGTACCAGCGTGACTTCAATCACTTTCTTACAGGAAATATTCGAAATGTCCTCCGTTAGCGAGGATACATGATCCACCCTCCGTCGCATGGAATCCCTGATGCGCTGATGCAGTCCTGGAGAATGGCGTATTGTATCACAGCCGTCCACAATACGAGCACGAAGAGTCTCTACATTTGGTACCGGGGTTGCGTAGACAAGAGCTTTCAAATGCCCCCATAAATGAAAGTCAAGAGGGTTGAGGTCAGGAGAGCGTGGATGCCATGGAATTGGCCCGCCTCTACCAATCCACCGGTCACCGAATCTGTTGCTGAGAAGCGTACGAACACTTCGACTGAAATATGCAGGAGCTTCATCGCGCATGAACCACATGTTGTGTCGTACTTGTAAAGGCACATGTTCTAGGAGCACAGGTAGAGTATCCCGTATGAAATCGTGATAACGTGCTCCATTGAGCGTAGGTGGAAGAACGAAACTAAAATGAGCTCTAACATGGAAATTAAGCGTTTCCGGACACATGTCTACATAACATCTTCTCTTTATTTGTGTGTGAGGAATGTTTCCTGAAAGTTTGGCCGCACCTTTTTGTAACACCCTATATACATATACATACATATATACATATATATATATATATATATATATATATGTGTGTGTGTGTGTGTGTGTGTGTGTGTGTGTGTGTGTGTGTGTGTGTATTTATATAAGGGACATTCAGTAAGCAATGCAACACATTTTTTTTTCAGGAAATTTCGGTTGAGAAAATGCAGAATTTGCTGTGGGACATCACTGAATATCCTGCTTCCGCTCCTGTAGTTTCGTTAAGTTCTAGTAGCTGGCGGCACTGTACGTAGCCTTCAAAGTGTCACCTTTGTAATGGAGATACCTTCCAAGCAGAAGGCTCTCTTTGACGTTGTTTTGGCGGAAAACGAGAACATTGCAGATATTCGTAGATGTTTGCGGAATGTCCAAAGAGACCTGCGAGTGAACGAAGCGTGGTGAGCCATTGGGGGCGGCGTCTGTCATGTCGCAACAAGGTCGTGCAAACCTGTCCAATGTGCTGCATGTCAGCCGCCCGCACGCAGTTGTGACTCCTGCAATGCTGGAACGTGTGGACAGTCTCATCACGATCAAACCCCTCACCCCACAACTGAACGTCTCTGTTGGTAGTGTTGGCAAGCTCGTCCACCAGTTGGGGTACTCAACTCTGAAGTGTATTGCGCTACTCTAAGTAAATTACAGAAACAACTACAGCTTCCTCGTCACCGCAAAAATGCAAACGAACTTCTCCTTCTCCATGACAATGGAAGGCCTCACACAAGTCTGAGAGGAACTCACAAAACTTCTCTGGACTTTTGTTTCTTATCCACCCTACAGGCCAGATCTCGCACCTCCCGACTTCCGTCTGTTTGAACCAATGAAGGATGCACTCTGCGGGAAGCAGTAAGTGGGTGAAGTGGAGGTTATTTATGCAGCAAGACATGACTGCGACGTCTACCAGTAGATTGGTCCACATTTTTCCATTATTTCTGGATTTTTTTCGTTTAGTCCGTACAGCTGTGGATCATCAACAGTGTCTCTTCTCTCAGACATACATGTTAATGCTATAAACCTAGGCGGGCAAACAATGATAGCAACAATGTCTCGTTCCCTTGTTGTCTCATTACCCTGTTGGGGGAATGTAAGTAACGTTGCGAGCACTAGGTGATAAATTGGGAGGACTGCGTTGTATACAGATGTAAACAGTGTGAATTATGGAAGTTTGGGTTGGTTTGCGGGGCGTGCATGGACAGCCGAAGTAGTTAAGGCGACCGTTCAAAATAAGTGGGAAATCCGAGTTCCGGTCCCAGTCTGGCAGTATTTCATATGTCACAGCTAGGTAGTAAGTCTACACCCAACACAACTGACGTTAAGGAATTCGCAATTACCGAATTCATTTCTAAATATCCAACTTTGATTTAGGCACCCGGATAAAGAGGAATATTCAATAAGAGTAATCAGCTTTGACAGTTGACATTGGAAACGTGTGACACCCATGCCTGCTCTGGTTACTGGTCCACTAATGACATTATTTTGTATTTTAATTTTTATTATGTTACTGCACAACTGTCATATTATCAGTACATTGTTATGTAAGACTTACAATTTACGATAATATTTTATTCACTGTGCAACACAATGAAAGGGTCACTTTTTTTGAAATCCTATAATTGTCTCACAGAGGAGTGCGACACCGACACATGCATGAATAAAAATGACGAAAGGTCATCTAGTTCAGTAACACTTTCCTTGCCATACACCCACCTTTGTTGAGGGCTTTAAGAATGTACTGATCTGCAGGCAACCCATGTGGGAGTCCTAGTCACTTGCAGGCAGGCTACACTGCTGCTTTAGTCCATGGTAGTGAGCATGCAGAAATGGAGGGTTATCATGGGGGATTGTCTGCCTGCAAGTGCCTAGGATTCCCTCACAGGTACGTTTTCAAAGTACTCTACAAAGATGCACGGGTGACACGAAAGGTGTTGCCAAACTGGGTCACGTCACAGGACGGCGCAAAACAGGAGGGCTGGAAAACCATAAGCATCCTTTGCTCCTTCTGATCATGTTCAAATCTTGTGGAATGATTTTGAGTTGCACCTGGTGGTTCAACACCGTGCACCAGAGCAATAATTGGCTCGTGCTACACTTCAAAGGGGTGAGATCATGTTCAGTGTGTTTCAGGCACGCAATACACGTAGAGAAGGGTTGATTCGTTTGGAGGTTGTCAGTACCGCCAACGACTGTTAACATCGTAATCCTGTTGCTCATAGCGCTACGAATTGTCGTTTTCAACCCCCGAATGCGTGGGAATCAATGGCCAACAGAGGGGTGATTTCTTTGACGTCCTTTATGCCACTCCCTGAGGACTTCTCGCGTCGATTCGACCCACGAGAAAACCGCTTGGTTTCAACACTGCACGTCTCGGTTCTCACTTTCACCACAGAGGCGTCAAAAGAAGGGGTGAAATGAGGGTAAAAAAGGCTGTGATGACATTCCCGTCGTATGACACGTCCACAGTGATGTTAAGCAGAATTATGTTGAAATTTGACGCCAATGTGGCGTTATTAACCCACCTTACACGTCATATGAACTTGTGAGTTCTGACCATTTTTTCGCATGTGTCGACATCTTGTTGTTTGAAGCGTCGCAGGGCACGAGGGCGAGGTTGCAGGGAGTCACGCGTTTGCATTATTACAGACGAAGGTTGTAGGCAGCTCTGAGTCAAATTTCGAAATTCTGTGTCTCGGTGGGAGACAATTACAGGGTTTCGAAAAACTGATCTTTTCATCGCATTGGGCACTGTAATAATTTTATTATGTCGAGATTGCTTTATAACCACAATTTCATGTTACCAGATCCAGAAATTTATTGCGAACTTCAGATGTGTTTAATTTACTAATAGTTTCATTCAAGTTTCGCATTTCGAACATCATTAAGCAGTATAAATGTTATGTAATGTAGTTAATGAATTATACATCATATCGTTTCACAATAAAAAATTCAGTTACATATATTCATTTTCTTTGTCGATAGTAAAAACTGAGTTGTCTTATGTTATGAATTACCTATGTTCAGTACTACAAAGATTTTTCTCAGAGTTCTCAATGTATTTTTTATTTCTAATTTCGGTTTGTTCGTTTAAAATGTTACTTGAATTTTTTGATAATCATATGTATATCTACATCTACATCTACATCCATACTCCGCAAGCCACCTGACGGCGTGTGGCGGAGGGTACCTTGAGTACCTCTATCGGTTCTCCCTTCTATTCCAGTCTCGTATTGTTCGCGGAAAGAAGGATTGACGGTATGCTTCTGTGTGGGCTCTAAATCTCTCTGATTTTATCGTCATGGTCTCTTCGCGAGATATACGTAGGAGGGAGTAATATACTGCTTGACTCTTCGGAGAAGGTATGTTCTCGAAACTTTAACAAAAGCCCGTACCGAGCTACTGAGCGTCTCTCCTGCAGAGTCTTCCACTGGAGTTTATCTATCATTTCCGTAACGCTTTCGCGATTACTAAATGATCCTGTAACGAAGCGCGCTGCTCTCCGTTGGATCTTCTCTATCTCTTCTATCAACCCTATCTGGTACGGATCCCACACTGCTGAGCAGTATTCAAGCAGTGGGCGAACAAGCGTTCTGTAACCTACTTCCTCTGTTTTCGGATTGCATTTCCTTAGGATTCTTCCAATGAATCTCAGTCTGGCATCTGCTTTACCGACAATCAACTTTATATTATCATTCCATTTTAAACCACTCCTAATGCGTACTCCCAGATAATTTATGGAATTAACTGCTTCCAGTTGCTGACCTGCTATTTTGTAGCTAAATGATAAGGGATCTATCTTTCTATGTATTCACAGCACATTACACTTGTCTACATTGAGATTCAATTGCCATTCCCTGCACCATGCGTCAATTCGCTGCAGATCCTCCCGCATTTCAGTACAATTTTCCATTGTTACAACCTCTCGATACACCACAGCATCATCTGCAAAAAGCCTCAGTGAACTTCCGATGTCATCCACCAGCTCATTTATGTATATTGTGAAAGCAACGGTCCTATGACAGTCCCCTGCGGCACACCTGAAATCACTCTTACTTCGGAAGACTTCTCTCCATTGAGAATGACATGCTGCGTTCTGTTATCTAGGAACTCCTCAATCCAATCACACAATTGGTCTGATAGTCCATATGCTCTTACTTTGTTCATTAAACGACTGTGGGGAACTGTATCGAACGCCTTGCGGAAGTCAAGAAACACGGCATCTACCTGTGAACCCGTGTCTGTGGCCCTCTGAGTCTCGTGGACGAATAGCGCGAGCTGGGTTTCACGCGACCGTCTTTTTCGAAACCCATGCTGATTCCTACAGAGTAGGTTTATAGTCTCCAGAAAAGTCATTATGCTCGAACATAACACGTGTTCCAAAATTCTACAACTGATCGACGTTATCCCTATCTCCTCCAGAATGTTCACGCAGTTCGCCCTTTCTGCTGTATGAAGAATTGATAGATGGCTGTCTATATCTGCAAAAGAAAGTCGATTTTCTTTCTAGTTTGTGTTAAATGTGGAGATGATGTTTTCGCTGTGTTTAATATATTGTTTGCGTCTTGTACCAGATTAGTACACATGTCACAGTCGCTGCATTCCGTGTTGACCTGACTGACAATTTTTTTCGTTTTGTTCGTCCTGTGTATTTCTCGTATGTACATTTGTAGTTTATTTTCAGTGCAAAAGCTAATTTTAATATTAGTATTACAAAATTCGTAACCTTTTCCTTTTTATGAGAAATATTTCCCAGGTGTGCATACTATACATAATGTATTTTTCTTCCTCTGTTCTTGGCCGGCCAGTGTGGCCGAGCGGTTCTAGGCGCTTCAGTCTGGAACCGCGCGACCGCTACGGTCGCGGGTTCGAATCCTGCCTCGGGCATGGATGTGTGTGATGTCCTTGGGTTAGTTAGGTTTAAGTAGTTCTAAGTTCTAGGGGACTGATGACCTCAGATGTTAAGTGCCATTGTGCTCAGACCCATTTGAACCATTTCTAACTCTGTTCCTTCTTTCTTCTTTTGATAATTTTATTTCTTCATTTTCACTTGCTTGCTTGGCCTAAATTTCTTTCTGTACATTTATCGACTAATTCTGAATTGTGGCCATTAACGTCAGCTACACTCTCAGTTGTATCCAATTCTGTCACTGTAATTTTATTTAACTGGGGAACTCAAATCAACGATCTATCAGTGCATGAAAATCTGGTGCTTTATGTGACATGGTAAGTTATGTATTATACAATCAGTTATGGGTGGGTTAAGAAAATTTCAAATTATAATTAGTTATTTTTGTGTGTAAAAAGTTTACACTCTTGTCTCTATCATATTCGATGGGATCATCATTGTTGTGCATTTTATTCATTTGTTGGTGGAATACAGTTTCGTCATTATTTACATTTAAGAAATGAGGATATCATTTACATGGCGATCAGGACATTGACCTTGTTGTCTGAAAAATTTATTTGCTACGTGACGTAAGAAAATAATTGTTAGGGTTTCTGCAAGGCAACTTTCCATAGCCAGCCCATCATTTTGCTTACATAATTATTGGAGATCGTCAACACTGGAACAGGGTCAAGGAAGAAGGTCCCAGAAAATCAGAGAAACAGCCGAGCAGCACAGAGATGCGATAAGAGTCTTTGCTAAAGGCTGGTACTGTCCAGCTTTATTCTAATTCTTTCTGCTTTTGGTGCTCCAGCATGTTCTCCAGATTGTCCTCCAGTCAAAGAAACAACTTGTTCTCCAACTGTTTTTCTACTTTCTTCCAATGTTACTGGGCAATATCTTTTTCCAGCTGCCCCTCGCGTTCTTTCTCCAGAGGTTTTTCCAGCATGCTCATGGGCTGTTTTTGCTTTTTCTCGTTCTCCATTTCTGACTTCGTTCTCCAACAGTTGATGGTCGTCGTCCTCAAGTTTCCTCACAGAACCTTGCTCAGATACTGGACCAGATTATTATCCATCTGTGGCCCATATTTATCTGCAGCAGCCGATGCAGCTTGTCGCATTTCTGCTGCTGATACGGTTTCCCCAGATGGCGATCCAGCCACTGATCCAGCTTGTATTTCAACAGTCGACGCCTGCATTAGCACTCCACTTTGCATTTGCATTTCACTTCCGTCCAATGTCTCCAGCGGCGTTTCAGATGTTCGCATTGGTGGTTTGCTACCGCCTGCTTTAGTTGCTGGAGTCTCATAGCGTTAATGAGCTCATCGTCCGCAACGCCTCTGAGCCTAAGGTACAATGTGATCTCAGTAGCGACGTAACTTCCGAGAACACGCCATAAAACAGTGGCGAGGTTGCGACGTAAACGCAGAAGCCTAGCAGTGAAACCAAAGAGTAAGAGCGTTGCTTCATTGTTGCACGGCACAGTGAGGCAATATGATATATCATTTGCGCCTGCTCGCTATAAAATACGATAGAAGTTAACGTAAGATAATACAGTATTTCCATTCCTGCATTAACTGCTTGTAGTAATTGAAAAAGTACTGAAAACTACACTATCTGATCAAAATTATCCAGCCACATAAGAGTGAACACTATATGATGGTGTGCCCACCCTTTGCCTTTATGGTGATGGCAAACTCTGCAAGGGACATTTTCAGTGAAGTGTCTGAAGATCTGCAGAGGAATGACAGCCCATTCTTCCTCAATAGACTACACTGGAGAAGGTAGCGATGTTGGAAACTGGGGTCCGGAACGAAGCCGACGTCTTAACTCATCCAAAGGATGTTCCTCTTGGTTCAGATCGGGACTCTGGACAGGTCAGTCTATTTCAGCGATGTTATTGTCCACTAACCATTGCCTCGCACGTGCTGCACTAAGACACAGTGCATTGTCATATTGAAAGAATCAATCGTTTTCGAAGTGTTCCTGTACTATACACAATACTTTAAAAATCTACATCTCTACTCCGCAAGTCACCTTACAGTGTATGGAGGAGGATACTTTCTGTACCAGTGTCATTTCCCCCTTTTCCCACTCCAGTCGCGTAAGGTTTGTGGGAAGAACAATTGCTGGTAAGCTTCTGCGTGGGCTTGAATCTATTTGATTTTGTCTTCATGGTCTTTTCGCGAAATATATGAAAACTGGTAGCAGAGTGTGGTTACATCTATGATATTGCCATTCCAGTTACCGGTACTGTTAGTTTGAATTTATTTTCTATTAGTGTTGCACCATATTGTTTTTGTTGTTGATTGTTTCACGTGCCTTATTTAAATGGCGGTCAGGCAGTGCCCGGGGATTGGCCTGTTGAGGAAGGACCACCTCGTTTATGAGTTGGCGATAAGGCGCCAGTCTATTGAGGGCAGTGATCCGGACTTAGTGGCCCATTTGCGTGCTACCGTTCTTCAACCGGTTGACGTCACGCCAGATGTGGTGGTTGAGGCAGAAGCAGCCCTCGAGTTTTTTTAAGGCTATTAGGGGCCTTGAGGACACCATTTGTGTTTTGAAAGGCACTCAACCTAGTGGCAGCCAGTTAGGGTGCGGGCACAGTTAATGCATAAGTTCCAAGACATCATCTTATTGCCTTAAATTCTGGTATCTCCTTTTGCTTCGAATAGTTCTTGAAGCTGGTCATCTTGTGAGGCTTAGCTCGGTACCTTCTTCAGTGCAGCGATGTCGGGTTGCCTAGCGGCATGTTTCCCTCTGCCTGGTTGGTTTCGAGCGAGTATCTCGCTTCTTTTCGTTGTTGAGCTAGCAGTGGTATTTGTTGGTCATATTGTGGACTTCGGCCGGTCCCTTCCTGGTGCAGGGCTGTCGGGTGCCAGTGGGCAGGTGTTCCCTCTGCATGGGTGGGTCTCGCTTGCGACTTTCTCTTGGTCATTGTCTTTGTTTTCGTTAAGGAGTTGCCGGTCAATTTCATTTTGGCATGTGACCCCCAGGTTGATGTTTGAGGGGGGGAAGGTTGAGCCATGCGCGACTCGTGTTCATGCCACTTATTACTTGACATCTCGTCTTTTTGCAGTACTGCCATCCCGTTCCTTATTCGATTTACTGGCGTCACTAAGTTGCTGGCCTGCCTGTCCACGAGTGGCAGCAGCAGCGCAATCGATAAGAGCACTGTCGTACTATCTTTGGAGCGACCGCTATCATTCCTCATACACTTACTAAATAAAAACTAGACCGCACATTGGCGCTAGTGTCGCGTCCCCACACTGAACGTGATGGAAGCCGCCATTTGCAGGGGAACAGTGCGTAAACATGGTTCGTTCGTGTGCTGCTTTTAATTGTAACAGTAAGAATGGAAGCAAAGACGAAGACGGAAACAATGTTACATTTCACAGGACATTCATTTCTGGTTGTTTGTTACTTTCTATTACATGTATATAATATTTTCATGGAGAAATACTAATACATCATGAGCGTTTGTTTTTGTTTAGGTTTCCCCTTACAAATGATTTTCTAAATCGAAAATGGATAGTTGCTACTCGGAGAGAGAACTTCCAACCGACAGGAAATCATTTGCTGTGCTCTCTTCATTTTGAAGAGAATTGTTACATGAAAAATTATGTAAATAGACGTCAACTGAAGGACGATGCTATACCGACAGTATCTGGATTTCCAACTCATTTGAAAATAGTCCGGAGTGCCATTTCTTTTCATAGCAGGACCCGTTTTGTTATCATCCGCGGCATCCGTACAGCACAGCGGTACGTCGACGATATTCTGTGCCCCGTTTTGTTGCCCTTCATCGCAAGCCATAGTGTCCTGGAAATCTTGCAATATAGGCCTAGGTTAAATAGTGTGGAAATACTGTCAGTGTGTGTAATTTGAACGTTCCTTTTCCAGGTTACCAAGACAAGGAAACCGCCAAAGCCAAGAAATGTTGAGACAGCAGAAAACGTGTGTGTCGATGTGCACATTTCTGGTTACACTGGAGACTACAATTATTCATTTCCATCAAGTCCAAGTAAGCTGAAGGAAAAGGTCGAAAAAATTGAAGAAAGGAAGGAAGCAAAAGTTGTGCAATGTAAGACTAAGTTAAATACAGTGAACAAAAAGAGCAAAAGAGAGATGCAGAAGATTTGCAAATTAGCAAATATTTTAGAAGACCTGAAAGCTAAAATCTTAGTAAACGATACAGTAATCTCGCTTATTAACGCTACTCACAGTGACATGTTATTGGAGATGGCCATTACAATGTTGTACAATGTAAATGTCAGTGTGTTAGCTGTTACTTGTGATGGACTTTCCACTAATATTACAATGTCAAAGGAGTTAGGGGAAAATATAATCGTACTGTCTGCTACTTTAAAAGTTTCATGTAATTATCTAATACAAATAACTCGATGTAAACTCGCTCCACCTTGTCAGGAAAGAGACTTACATTATTAAATTTCGCGTCTCTATGCAGACGTATTTCGGAAATTAGGAAACTTCATTCATTTAGGTATGCTTTTAAAATAGACTCGAATACTCAGTATTTTTTTAAACAAACATATGTTTAATTTGTACTTCAATTTGCTCTTGTTGCGTCTCATATACTTCAAATCACAACCCCAGTACCAGGATTCATCCCTGCAAATGGTGGCGATCAGCTGCTTCAATTGGGGGACAGTTGCCTCGCTTCTCCACTACGGTGTGGTAGGGGCTTGGTATTTCTGGGTCGTGGTGTTTCGGTGGTTCAGTCGGGACGCATCGCCAGTGAGGTCCAGACAGCCAGTACTCGCCGACCGCTTGCGACACACATGCACTGTCTGACGGAAGGAGACTGGAGCGGGAACGACCGTTGATTGGTTGTTCGGTCGGTCGTCTCATCGGGCGACGTGTATTTGGCCTTTTGATCGTCTCTGGGCCTCGTCAGATGGTCATCTTGCCAGACGTGGGTCAGTTCCTTCCTTGTACAGAGATGTCGGTTGGTCAATGGGCAAGTGTTACCTCTGCATGATTGGGTCAAGCCAGTGTGCCCAGGTTGCCGTGTCTCAGAGTTCCGAACGGACATCAGGAGAGTCGGCATGGAGCTGCAGTGAGGTCCTGACAGCCAAGACTCGCCCAACTGTTGCTGACACACATAACTTGAGTGGGGATCACCGTGGTTGGTCGTTCGGTCAGTCATCTCATCGGACGACGTATATTTGATCGCCGACTGCTTCGGGTTCTCTGTGTGTGTAGACTTGTCATTCCTCCTGGTTGTTCCACAGTGATTACTTTTACGATTGTTCGAGTTCTTGTGGAAGTGTTTTCTTGGAACTGTGTCTAGCTTGTGATTTTGACTGAGCAGTTATGTTAATGCTGTCTGCATACTGGAGTAGGCAGTTGGTCCGTTGGGACAGTGCAGTGAGGAAGTCTCCACGGCGAGGGCATTAGCATAGTGTTCCGCTGTGTGTTTTTCCTCGCCGTGTTGATGCTGTCCGTACCACTTGTAGTTTGTCAGCGCTTGGTGTTGTTCATATTTTTGAGTGGTTATTGTGCCTTGGCTCTTTGTAGATGCCAATTTTCAAGACGTAGTGCTGCTGGTATCCTCGTCCTCGCTGATATTTTTCCATTGTACAGTTGGTCAGGAGAAAGGGAATTGATTAGGTTGTCAGTCGGTCCTTCAGCCATCCCTGGGGCGGGTTGCCATCCGATTATTTAGTATTACACTTGGCTGCCTGTCTCACCTAAACTTATGTTAGAGTTACCTCCTCAGGCCAACTCTTGGAGCACTTCTGTTGTTTCAGATTGTGATTTTCTTTTAGACTCAAGTACTGTGCGAGGCCTTCAGCCATCTATTAATTCAGTTTGTTTTAATGAAAAGATAAAGCCTTCAGCCGTCTTAAATTGAAGCTTAGAAGATTCTTGCTTAAACTTTTTTTTTTTTAAAAGGGGAATCTTGCCCATTGGAAATCCTTGTTATTACCCAGGCCTTAAACCTTGAGTTGTTCTATGTTCAGTATGTGGCCTTCAGCCAAACTTTACGTGAAATATTTTTAGATAAGGCCTTCAGCTGTCTTAAATTAAAATTTGAAAAGTCATTTGTTTAAAACCTTTTAAAATTTTCTTTTTGTATTAAATTCTTGTTATCCAGGCCTTAAGCCCTCAGTTCTTCTATCTCCAGTGTGTGGCCTTCAGCCAAGTTTTTATATGAAATTTAGTAACTTGTTTTGAACAATTTTAAGGGCATGTGTGATTAAGTGTTTTAGGAAGATCAAGTTTGTATGTTTTGTGCAACTGACAGTAACTGATTTTGGCCCCTTTCCACAACCATAACCTGATCCACTCTGTCCTGCGAAACCAGATTTCAACTGGTCGGTCTCCTCTAGAGACATACGGTAGGTACACTGCTGCTAGATCAGGGGCAAGTTTGTTCGCACACTCTATGTAGTACCAAATTGGTATCCTGTCAGGTCCAGCGGCCTTTCCTCTGTTGCATTTCAGTTGCTTTTCAGTCACTTGGTCACTTATTTTGATCTCTGTCCTTTTGTCATTCCTGAGACGATTTAAAGGAGGAACTTCGAGTGATATCCCTCTCTGAAACAGTTTTGGAAAAATATGTTCTGTATTTTGTCATTCTCTGTCTCAGTGCCTTTAAGATCCATTATTTGTGAGGAATTGCAAAGTAAAAACATATATTCAAACAACAAATACCATTGGAACAACATTACATACAAAACAGATGAAAATGTTTGTCTAATTACTGAAAAGGAAAATAATGATTCATTTCTCGTTATAGATGACTCACTACTAAAAAATGTTGCTGTGACAAATTCATGTATTGATGTTCATCCTGAGATCAGGATCCATCAGTTAATAAACACATAAACCGTAATCGAAATTCAAACAAGGGACATGCTGACGAAGCCACCAGAATCTACATTCATGTAGCAACAAATTCACTACGTAGTACCAATGAGGAAGAAATTGTCAGTGAAACTAGAAACATAATCAGAACTGCAAGGAATTTCTTCTTAAGCAGTAATCAGTGGAATAACCTACACAATGTCTGCGAGTAATACATACATAGAGAGAATAAAGTGAAATATTCAAGAAACCTGTAATAATCTTGGAGCAATATTTATAGAACCAAATAAATATTTGAACAGCAAATGTCTGGGGCAAAATGGTATTCACTTAAATAGGTTAGGTTCCAAGACTTTTAGTAAGACAATTACTGATATTTGCAACATTTTAAAAAATAAGGGAAACTAATAAGTAGTAGGAAGGACACATATGTGTAAAATGTATCTGAACAAATAAATATTTCTTTTCTACATTACAATGTAGAGCGACTGCGTAATAAGAAGATAGATGTTTTTTAGCACAAGCTTACAGATATTACACCCCAATACTTGTCAGTGAACATAAAAAATCTGCAGATAACATACACTTCTTTAAAATCCAAAATTACTCCTCATCTCGTTTTTACTGTCATACTGACCATAAAGGTGGAAGTGTGGCTATATACCTGAGAACAAATAACTTAATAGAATCTTCTGACAATATATCCTGGGTAAAAGAGTAATTTTCTGATTTGCACTGTGAAATTGTTGCTATTAAAATAAAATTCTTGTCTGTTGTACACTTTATCTAAGCATTGTATACATCACCAAATAGAAATTTTCAATTATTTTTTAATTTCCTCGATACAGGTTCATTTAAATTAATGTCTAATCAGAAACATATAAACGTTTTACTGTTTGGGGGATAGTAATGTCAACACTTTACAATGTCCCCAAGGAAGCAAATGCTTGAAAGACTGAATCTATTGTTTTGGTGCAACATATCTGTTAGGAGACATACCAGCTAGAGTCACTTCAACCAATATAAGCTCTATAGACCATGTTATTACCAACTGTGAGAATATTATTACAGCTGCCGTTGTAAATGGTCATATCCTTGACCATCTACGCTAGCTACCAGTGCTAAAGGGAGATTCTCGTACAAATTCAAAGAAAACTTATGAATATAAAAGAACTCTGTTACCAACATCACCAAACTGAGAGGAAGTGTTAGTCAGGAATCTCAGCATTTTGTATTATAAGGCCAAGGAGTAAATAATATTGTCTCCCTAGATACATTATCTTTTCATCTAAATATGACTATACCTATTATAAAGATAAATATAAATAAGATTAAGGAACGACAGTCAAGACCCATAGAATTTGATAATTTTACTAGAGGACTGAAAGAAAAAATGGAAGAACTGTATATGATACAAAGAAAGCCAAGAGACACGGAGCCCAGGGATAAATGCAAACAATATAAGTACCAGTTTCACAAGCAAATCAAAAGATTGAAGGCCGAAAAAATTACTTAAAAATACCAAACTCGGATTGTATCACAAAGACCTGCTTGTCCATAGTAAATGAAACAAGAGACTATAAAACAAAACTAAAAAATAACGTCATCATACAGATATCTAATAACAATATTATCACCAATCCTCAGGATATAGGTAACATGTTTAATGACTACTTCGTAAATATTGTAGAAACTGACTTTCGTACTGCAGATAAAGTACATGTTGCAAAGCATATTAAGATCAACTCTGAACCTGATAAACTCTCTGAATTTGAATTCAAGGATATTTTGCAGCTTATCAGAGAACGAAAAACAAGAAATTTGCTGGCTGGGATGAAATTTCTCCATTTTTACCTATACAATACCAACATAATATTGTGCTTATACCCTTTGACACATCTAATAAATAGTGTCTTAAAAAGAGCAGTATCCCCTGATATACTACAATTAGCAATTGTTAAATCTCTCTACAAAGAAGTTGATAAACACTTAGTGGAAAATTACAGACCACTCACACTAACTTCTGTTTTTAGTAATTGAAAAAATAATTCTGAAGTATATGATAGAGCATTATAATATGCACAGACTGCTGGTAGATTTTCAGCATCACACACAATAATGGAGAAACATTAAAAAGTTATGTAGTGGACTGGCCCGACAGCCAATCCACTATGACTGGTAGCCGAAAGGCACGCGTTTAAGCTCACGCAGGCTGGCGTGAGGTCTGGAACAGGTCAGAGAAATAAGACTAGCAAAACAGGAGGTAACTGGTAGAATACTTAACTTTAATCCATAATTGGAGAACATCGGTCTGATGGTACAGGCATCACAAGTTAAATATCTATTGATATTGACCTTGCTAGGTCGTAGCAAATGACGTAGCTGAAGGCTATGCTAAATATTGTCGCGGCAAATGAGAGCGTATTTGTCAGTGAACCTTTCCTAGCAAAGTCTGCTGTACAACTGGGGCGAGTGCTAGTACGTCTCTCTAGATCTGCTGTGTGGCGGCACTCGGTCTGCAATCACTGACAGTGGCGACACGCGGGTCCGACGTATACTAATGGACCGCGGCCGATTTAAAGGCTACCACCTAGCAAGTGTGGTGTCTGGCAGTGACACCACAAGTTACACATCAATAGTCAGGAATATTAAATTCAGGGATTAATAATCAATCCATTCCTTTTAATACGCTTTGTCAATGACTTCCCAAATACATGTAAAAATGATACCTTCATTACAACGTGTGCAGATGACACTTCAGGTCTTTGTTGGGGAAATGATATATTTAATCTAGGTATCCAGGAAAAATATTTATAGATATGACAAAGGAAAAGTTTTGAAGTGACAATCTAAATGTCAGCTATATTTCCTTCAGTGTTGGTGATTTCTAAAATTGTATTGGTTCTCAAATTAGTAATATATTCGGGAAAATCTGCAGTGAGTGTAAATTCTTAGGCATATGCATAGATAGCAGACTATTATGGACACAACAATCTGGCAATGTTTGGGAAAGACTAACATTAGCTTATATGTTTTGAGAAGAATAGCTCCATATGTCAACACTCAAACAATGAGGATGATGTATTTCCAATGCATCCCTTTCTTGCATATTGTCTTGTATTATGGGGTGGGGCTTCCAGAACTCGTGTAGACTAAGTATTCAAACTGCAGAAAAGAGCTCTGACAATATTAGACAAAAAAGATTTGAGAACATAATGCAAGGTTTTGTTTATAGATTTTAAAATTATGATTATCTATTCTATGTATATGTTTGAAACAATGATACTAGCTGTAGAAGACAATAAATATACATGTGGTAATGCAGAAATTCAGTAAACATAACACTAGACAAGTATCAAATTATCATATGGTAAACTGGAGACTGAAAAAACTGCAAGCAGCCCATATATTACAGGAGCAAAAGTTGTAATGCACTACCTAGGGAGTGAAACTGTTAACTTATGAAAGCTTCAAAAAACATCTAAAATAATGGTTCATTGACACAGTGCTACTACAGCCTATCATACAAACTAAAATCTAGTTTATTATTAGGTAAAATAATTTAGACTGTGTACTTTAGCATCTATTATAAAAAAATTTGAGATTGTATACTGTTGTATCTATTGTACTAATAGTTGTTATGCACATAATTACATGTCTCATTCATATAAATAACCAAATTATGGTCACAGAGTGCCACGGAGGCTTTGATCCATTTACTGATTTTATATAACACCAGAACTTCTTAGGATTTTCTGTCAAGTTGATAGACAGAGTTTTACCTTTATATTAGTTGAATGCTTCACACATAGCATAGTGCTTCTTATGCTAATTTAGGATCTGTCGAGTTTTTGTTTGGCTGTCAGGCTTTGGCTATATTTAAATTTGCAGTGAAGCTCTCTTTGTTTTTGTAGAAGCTTCTGAACACAGTGCTCTCATCCTACTGCATTCAGCATTTTTGTAAGTGCCATAAGGGAACCACATCGTAACCACAAAAAACACCCCTGTACCATAACACCACCTACTCCATACTTCTTTGTTGCCAACACACGTGATGGCAGTAATGTTCCACAGACACTTGTCAAACTCAGACCATTCTATTGGATTGACACAGGGTATAGCATGATTCATCGTTCGTTTCCAGTCATTCACTGTCCAGTGTCATCATATTTTATATTACCTCGTGTTGCATAGCACTGAGTAGTGAAATGTGTTGTTTAGGAGCTGCTCAACAATTGTACTCGATTCTTTTTAACTCATTGCACACAGTCATCATTCTAGCCAGATTGGTGGTAGCAGTATGGAACTCATGAGTGATTCTTTCACTAATTTCATGCAATTTTTTACCACGACCTTCTGGAATGCTCGACAGTATCTGTCTGCTAGTGTGCGAGATCTGCCTTGTCCTGATGTGACTGTGGTTAATCGTTCATAATTTCACCTCACAACCACGTCACCGATAGTCAACTTCGGGAGCTTTAGAAAGGTTGAAATTTGCCTGATGGATCTGTTAGTCAGGTGGCATACAGTGATCAGTCCACATCTGAAGTCACTGAGCTCTCCTGACTGACCCATTCTGCTGCTACTGCTTCTCTGCTGACTACACAATACTCTCTACCTTATTTTATACTGGTGGGTCCACCTCTTGTGACATCTAGTGCTCAGTTCTGCATTGCATAGGGATGTTGGGATACGTTTGATCCGATAGTGTGTTGGTGTCATCAGGTTACATTTAGAGAATTATAATCATTGGAGCACTGTTGAAAGAGTTAGAAAAGGTCATTTCAAGCCTTCTGCAATGGTTCTGAAACACACTAAAACTTCATAATACATCACTATAGAGTACAGTAGGCATAACCACCCAACAGCTGCCTCAGGAAGCAACCTATGTCTTCAACAGAATTTCTGCAGATCTTAGAGCTATCCCACAGCTGGGATTTAGAACTTCTCTGATTAAATGTATTGGAATTTGTGATTTCAATACATAATTACACTTAACTCAGTTCTTTCACCATTCTGCTATGCTACTTGGGGAGTAGATTATCATTTCTTAATTACATTTTTGGACATTTGTTTCTAAGAATTAATGTTCAGTGGTTACAGTCCCTCTTGACTCAAATACAAGAGTGATAGAAACCCAGTCTTTCTTTCTATATTTGAATTTTCCTTGCTTTCCAGAAATTACTTGTGATAAATGCTGAGATAGTTCACACCCAGCTTACCGCATCATTCCCCAATCTTAAAATGTGAACTGTCTCTGATAACATTATTGCAAATGGAACATTAAGCTCTCGAATGCCAGGGGCTTCCTGAGCCACATTTATGTAAACACATATTCTGACAGCCAGACACTAACTGGTAGTGCCTCAAGAACAGGAGATGATTGTATGAAGCTGTGTTATGCAAAAATTACATGATTTTGGGATGTGTGGAGCAATTTAATCCAAACTTGGCACACATATTATTTCATATCTCAGAAGAAATATTATTAGGATTACTCACTCTTATCACCTGTAGGAAAAGATTTGTTTCTAGGGAGATATTGATATAGGCTATATAAAAAAAAATCAGTAGTCTGGGATGCCTGAAGCAATTCAATCAAATTTGTTACATGAATGAAACATAATTTGGAGATAAGTCACTCCTGAACTCCTAGTCGAGGGGGGAGGGGGGGGGGGGGTCCTTGAAATAAATGCGCCAGTAGAACTACTGGAACTATTTCAACCATTTGCAACTGACTATTTGAAGAGATTTATAACTTTTCCAGGATTGTTTGTAGAGCTGGGAAGGAGGTACCATGTGAAACAAACACAGTTATGACTCCTATTGCATAATCTGAAAACATACACAGTAAGCAAATGACTTACTAAAAGTAAAAATGTGAGAATAAGACACCCATAACAGGGTAAGGTTGACAAGAAAAACACAATCAAGGACAAACTATAATTCTGCCTATAAGCTACTTGGTGACTGTTGACATAAGATTTAAATTTAAGTTTTGTCTGTTTAACCTTATGCAAACATATTTCGAGTCCTTTGTTATTCACTTTTTACACATATGCACATCTACAATTGTGCAGTTAGATATAAAACTTCTCAATGTTTCTTGTGGTTATGTAATATTTTCTATTTGTACACCTTGTTTTCTTTCTTTCCTTTTTTTTTGGGGGGGGGGGGGGGGCGACATCCATGTCAATTTTTTAACTCACTTAATTGTTTAAAGGAGGTCTCCCCTATTGGATACATTTGTTAGTAGCTAGTATATTTCTAAAAGGCTTTAAAAACATTCCCATGAAATAGGTCATAATTGTAACGTTGCAACTTCAAGACACTTTCTTTGTTATTATTTCAAATTAGTTTTTTGTTAACTACAATAAATAAAAAATAATAATAAATAATGCAAGCTGATATTTCATCACTTTTTAGTGAGACAAAACATAAAACATCTTAACAAAACCTACAACAATTGTGAACTGAATGAATATCATTCAGCATTCACACTTTTTGTGTTAGGACATGCTATTAAAAATTCTATGTGAAAATAAGACAGGGGTATTAAGGCATTCCCTTTGCCATTATAATCTATGAGATGTGACAAAATATTAACTATTTCAATTTCTTGGGTTTTCCTGGTGTGTGAGAGAGAATGTATCTGGATGGACTGACAGTTCAATTTGCATACAACCGATTCATCTTGGAAAAGCAGTATCATTCATGCTCTTCATGTATTTGCTTCCTAGACTTCAAGTGAAACTCACAGCACCTCATGAATACTACAGTGTCAGTCATTAATATGTTGTGGATGAATGTGAATCATCAGTTCCCTGGGTATCCAAATACATGCAGTCTACTAAACATTTCAGTTGTTGATGCAGGTTACTTATGCCGTTGTTGCTGTGCGAGTGCAACTGCAAAAAAATAGTTGATATGCCATTTGTATACCCTTTCCTCAGTATTGACAGAGGATGATAAGGCATTAAAAATTTGTAGTGGGCTAATACCATAACCACTAGAATATTGTTTCATAAATCTCTTTGGTAAAGGAACTACAATACACCTGCTTCCTATTTCCCACAAAACCTTCAAGATTAATGTGATTTGAATTATATCTATTTACTTAAGGCAAAATTTTTATCTATTGCTGTGGTGTAAATTATTATTCTCGAGTCAGAAACATACAACATTTGTGTACACGGGAACACTGATTTACATACGTAATGTTCCTGTGTACAAATTAACTACAATCCCTTTTTAAATGTTTGCAGTCCCACATTTCATCCTACACCTATACTTCTTGTGCTTATATAAATTAATAAAATAACCTACTGATGCGGTTATTTGTGATGACAGTAGTGTACACATTGCCAAGGAGCACAAAAATATTTGCCACATGGCTGAGTCAAACCTGCAACCCTTTCAATGCAAAATCCAGTCTCTTACTGCTGAGCCAAACAGTGCTTCCTAAACACACTGATAAGTATCAAAATTCCTTTTATTTCCTAAATGCTTGGCCATCTGGAATTTCCACTTGGGACACTTTCTTGTCTCACCATGCCCTACACATACCATGAATTTGGATGAATTCAGCAACAACAAGCAGGCGTCCTCTCCTTGTAAGTGCAGCTGTCAGGTTTCTTTTCACTGTTTCAAAGCATGAGCTCTACATAGCGAAGGCTAGGTCATCTGCATACAAGAATCTCCTTGTGCCCAGGTCAGTGTCTGATCGTTGATATAAATGTTGAAGAGAAATGGAACCAAGATGCTTATCTGAGACAGACCATTTTTCTATGCTCTCCAGTGACTGTGTTGTCCTTGAAATTCAACAAAAAACCTGAAGTTATGGAGGAGGGTGCTGATTAGTCTAACTAGGTGGGCATTCTTGATCATATTGTATAATTTTGCATGGAGTAATTGATGATTGACAGTTTTATATGATGCTGTGAGATCCATGAAGACCACCCCCATTACTTGTCAGGTTTCAAAGCCATCCTCTTTAAACTGAGTGAGATTCAAAAGTTGCCCTGTGCAACTTCGTTAGGTCAAAATCCCGCTTGTTGAGGAATGAGAAGAGGGTCTATTACAGGTAGGATTCAGAATCATACATTCGAACAGCTTATAATGATGACTCAAAAGACTAATTGGTCTTAAATTGTTGGGTTGATTTGCTTATTTTCTGTGTCTCAGAAGAGCCATCACCCTGCTCTTTCATGAGATCTCTGGTATTTGGCACTGGTTCATGCAATTGTTGAAAAGCTTCAGGATCCATTTTCTTGTTGCTGGGCCGAAATTCTTAATTTGCTCCATACGGATGTAATCGAAAACTGGATGCTTTACCAGTTTTTCTGTCCTTAATAGCCTTGTTTAATTCAGATATCTCGAATGGAAGTCAGATCCCTCATTTCTTCTCGGGCCTCTTGGTGTATTTTTGGCACTTTGATTCTATGGCTTCCTTTCCCATTCACGAGCAGTCGGTGTGTTATCCGATCTGCAGTGATGTTGCAATGTGCTCTGGATCTGGTTGGGACATTATTGAGGCATCTCAATAATCTCCACAGTTTATGGCTGTTTCTGGTTATATCAAGCTCTTCTATAGTTTTAACCCAAGAATTCCTTTTGGATTCTTTCAGAGATGCAATAAATTTATTCCCAGCTGCCAGCATTGTCTTGCCAAATGGATCTTCTTCGAATAGTCCTTATACTCTGTAAATTGAGCACTGAGTTCTGAAGTTAGACCAGGAATGTATGATGTTCGACAACCCCGAGGAATGGCAATTCTGGAGCATTTCTTTACAGCCTGCACAAAAGTGCCATATGAGTCAGGTGAAGGTTCAATAATTGGAACTGCAGCAGTCAGCATTTCTGTAAGCTTTGGCCAGTTGGCTTTCCTGATGTTAAACCTCCTTCTAAACAGAACTGTCTGTGGTCTAATTGCTGCATAAATTTCACACATAATAGGTCTGTGCTGTGTATTTGGAATAGGGTTGCAGACAGTTTTTATGCACTGTTGTGAGATGTTCTCGATGCAAAATATCAGGTCGGGGTTGTATCCGCATTTCAATCTGCCACTGTAGGGTCAAGTATAAGGCTCAGATGATAGCCTTCCGCCCATTCTTGTAATGCTACACCATTCTCATCATCATGCTCATAGGCCCACGAGATGCTGTGACAGTTGAAGTCATCAGTCACTATTTGTGTGTGTTGACTATAAAAGTTATCAGGTACATTGATTTTGAGATCAACATCTGATGGTTTGTACACGGATTTGATTGCACAGCCTATGATTTCCAAAGTTAAGACTTCAAGATCATTTGCTTCAGTAAAGGCTGTTGATATTACCTGCATATCTGGTTGGACAAACATAGCACTTCCATATTTTGGGTGGGGTCTTTCAGTAGTCAGTCGCAGTCCGTGTATTTTTGGTCTGTGCATTTCACAGCTTCTGTGGGTCTCCTGTATGCAGAGTACATCACACTTGGTTTGTCTGCACAGCTCTTGTAGCAGTTCTTCCTTTGGTGATGGTATACTTTCTATATTCACCAATATGCTGGTCAACTGTGTACGTCTTATAACTTCTTTGCTCATCATACATTGTGTTATCTTTATATCTTGATTTGTTTTCCCTTCTTCCAGAATGATAAGGCATTCTCAGCTCCACATTTGGGTTGTTCCTGGGTGCAGTGGATGCATGCATACTGGCAATGCAGGAAGTATTTAATTTGTGTGTGGCTGATATGCAAGATGGTGTAGTGTTTCCAAACTGTTGGTGCATTAAATATGTTAAAGGGGCTGGGGATATACAGTCGGACTTACAACTGAATGTATCCAGTATTCAGGGATTCAGATAGGCTGTGTGTGTTTACCACTTACTTTCTCATCTTAGTAATGACACTGGACTTTGATCTCTCCAGCAAGATTTTACACCTGTTGTCAATCATTGGCAACAATGTCCATGACATGTCCGCAATTGATTAGTCCTCTTCTGTAGCTGCCTGAGGTATGTTACTCTGCAATTATAACATACTTCAGAAGCTGTCATGAATCCAGGAGTTTTTCACTTGGTCAGCTACAGTTGGTTCCACTAGGAATGTACCATTCCATAGTCCCTTAAACGATTTCAATTACCTGCAATTTCTTCCAAAGCTTTACGAATGTATTAGGGTGTTATTTACCTAGAGTGCCTCTGTCCCTTATTATGACAATAAATACACTGTTGGCAATATCTGCAACCATTTCTCCTCACTTGCTAAGTTCAATTATGGTTTATCGTATAGATAAGAAAAATTCTGTCTTTTGCAACTGAATTTCTTTGTGCGAACTAAACATGTTTCACCCATTCATGATAGGAAAAAGATATAAATATACTGTGTACCATTGGATGTGTTCTATTAATATTATTGAGCTAACTTTTTCTGGTAATCTTCCTAGATCAGCTGGTCACTCATATCCTCTCTGGCAATCTTGTGTACATCTTATGATGATACACCCTTCCCACCAAGGGATTCTTAGTGGAGTTAGATAAATAAAAATGTCACCTAATGAAATAAATGTTACCACAGGCACTTGAGTAAGTCTCATACAACCAGAGTGCAGGAGAAAACCCAGAAGTTGTCTGATAATGGCTTCTTTGCTTTACCAGCCACTCACCCCACTGGCATGTATCATATCTTGACGTTGAGGGAGCTTTGGTATGTGTTTTACACAGGTCACAAGGAGGGTACAGGTAATTCCCTACATCAATTTCTACATTACCTGATGGCAACCCTCATTGTTTTAGTTGTTTTCCCACTGAATGTCATCAGCCATAAATCAGAACTGATAATACATATCAATTATGAACTTTTTATTTTAGAGACATGGAACTCTTTGTTTTGAAAACTCTTTACTAGAAGCACAGCAGGTCATTTTCATTCTTCTACCCATACAGAAAGAAGCCTTAAGTGCTAAATACAGAAACTTATCAGTTGGTTCAATGATTTCAGTGTTAATTTGTGCTTATTGTCACTTCAATATGTTATTATATGTTACACACATATTAGTCTTTTTTAAATTGATTTTTAGACTTCTTTTCAGACAGGCTCTCTTTAGGTTCTTCCATTTGTTTCTCAAGATTATCTGCAGAAGAGTCAAAAAGTATGACAAATCAGCAAAATAAAGGTGGCTCGGAAGTGTTCCTTTAGCACGTATTCCTTCTTCATGTCCCTTGTTTAAGGATTACACTGCTGAGAATAGTTTGAATGGTATGGAATCTCCTTTGGTGCCTCCTCTACTATTCTGAATTTCCCACTATCCTGATGAAGTGTAATAAAAACTGTAGCACTGAAATACATTTTCTTTAGTATATTAATACAGGTTAAATAACTTTTAGTTTCTCAAGAATTATTAGTACATATATTATTGGAAATGAACTGGCTGCCTTCACAATCCAATATAAAGTGGTAGTCATACTCACTGCTCAATTCTATAATTTCATTCGCACATTGCAATATCCATTCCTATGGCCAACTTATTTCTTTGCTTTATTAAAATATTAAGTGTTTCCTTTATACAGTTGATACCTCTCTCTGCATACATTTGCTACATAATTCTGAAAGTTTTTTTTCATATTATTTTTCTCCAGATTTAATAATTTCTATTGGAACGGCATCATCTCTGGGTCCCTATTGGTTCTTCGTACCTGAAAAGGCTTTACAAACATCTCATTTGACGCTACTTCCAGATTGTCATTGTTCTCATTCTTGACTATCTGTGTTTATGATTCAGTTATTGAATTACACAAATAGTTAAAAAATGATATATAATAAACAGTTCATCTGGTTAACTTTTTTTAAATTTGGTAATTTAACAATCATCATTTTTACCTGTCTGTTTAGTAATACATTGGTTAAGCATTTTATTGATAAAGTAATTATTAAAAATACTTGAGAGAAACAATGTTTTTGCTTCAATATAAAAAATTCATTGTTCCACATTTATTTTTTATGGTTTATGCATATACAAGTCAATAAGTAAAAAAGATCAGAGTTCAGAAAAAGAGAAGAGTGTATATATTTGTGTAAATGGATTTTGCTGAACAATACTAAATTAGAACCTGTACAAATAATTCTAGAGCAATAGAAGACCTTTTGTACAGTGTGGTAGTAGCTGGCGACACACATTGAAACACCAATTGCATAACATGAAGATGATTGAGCAGTTGGACCAACAATTTCAAGCCACTGTCTTCACAAAAACATAGTAGCATTCAGCTTTCATGGCATTTAAAGTATCTGTACAACTTTTTATTTAAGTGTCATTTCCAGCCATTTTATTTTCTTTGAACAACAATTTATTTACATATGATGTTTACTCTTACATTAACATGACTTAATAAATAATTGCTGGATGTAATTACATTTGATTTTAGGAATGTGAGCAGCTCAATAATAGGAAACTTTACAAAAAAAGACATCTGTACAAATATCAATTGTCTATTGATAGTTTCATGAGTACTCTTGATTCTTGATCAGCTGGACTAGTGAGTTACTTCATGTTTTACTAGACCAGCAAGTGCTTCAAATCCAGACCGAATAACTTCAAGTTCATCAGGTAAAACATGATACCGCAACTCTTTTTCCATCATTAGAGTCTGAAGTTTATCTGCTTTCTCTGGAACACTTAATGTTCCATCGAGATAAATGTCCTTTAAAAATAAAACAACATATGAAAAACAAAAAACAAATATATTATAGTTTTAAAATATTACAGTGACAAATATAATTAGTTTCTTGTCAGACTGTGATGCAGGTTTTACAACAGCAGTATTGGTATTGAATAAAACACTAGCACCAGTCACACTTATCAATTTACTTTAAAATCCAAGACTGGTTCAGGTCCAAAAGGCCATTATCCAGTGGTACATATGAGGCGTCCTGAGAAACACAAAAAGACTAACACTCATTCTGTGTCCTCTCAGAACGTATCCCTGGGTAAAGGCCTAGGGAGCTGAAACCAGTCATGGTTTTTAAAGTAGAATGAAAAGTGGAACTGGTGCCAGCATTTTATTGAAAAACAAAAATAATTAGTGCAGTTCTGGCCATTAAAATTGGAACACTGGTATCGATAGCAAATAATTAAATTTTACTTGCTGTGCATATACAGAATAATTAGAATATACAGAATAGTTACAGTATAGCAGGAAGAATGTGTGATTAAATTTGTATGTGATTTGGGGGGGAAAGGGTGCAAAATGCATTTCTCACAGCAACTATGGCAGTGATGTTTTGACTGGGTGATAGATCTGGAGAACATATTAGCCAGGGTAACTGTCGAACACCCTCTGTATCAAGCTATCTCAAGAGGATGGGCAAAATGCAATCTTGCATTATCTTGTTGAAAGATAACATCAATGAGAACTTCATTTTACAAACAGCCACTATCCTTAACATATCACACATGTAACGGCTTCTGTCAGACTATGTTGACCAGAGGTGATCATGTTGTATATACAACGGCACTCCGTACCATCACACCTGGTCCAGTGTTGTCACTGGGCACCATCAAGGGAAGGTACAATAACGGTTGCCACGCCTACAGTCTGTGGTGTTTCAGACGTCATCGTGCTGTCCATGCCGATACTCCTCTTATTGCGAACGGTCTGATTTCCTTGCACAATGTATGTGATACAGTTGAAAAGTTCTGTGTGGCCAAGCAAACAATACATCTGTCCTTTCGCACATTAATCATGCTGTGCCACTGAGATTGCTTCTGTTGATTGTATATTAGCACGACAGCTGTGGGATTCTCATTAACATGACCAGCAATACTGTTCTCATTGACATGATCAGCAATACTGCACAACAATAAACTGCAGTCTTGACAAGCCATGATATTGCTGCAGACAAAATCCGACACATGCTACTAGATGTTTCTCCTTCTTAACAAGGCATAACATGACCTTCTCACAAACAACAAACTGCATTCAAATGAGGTTTCTGAAGGGGAAAGTCAAGGCATTATCATACAGAATTTAGATGAGCTTACTCATACCTCCTTTAAGTTCTTGCACCCCAAAATGTTGCACATTTGCTTATCTGAGAATGTACTCTGTGCCTATTTGATGTTGGCTGCATTTGCCGTCATGATAAAATTTTAATGGTCAACTGCACAGAAAAGCTGTTCAATATTTTCTAAACTAATTACAATTTAGATCAGAGAAAGATTACATTAGCTTTTCTGAGCAAGTACAAGGTTTTTGTGAGTGTGTGTGTGTGTGTGTGTGTGTGTGTGTGTGTGTGTGTGTGTGTGTCACACACATCTCATTTAAAAAATTGATTATGCATGGATTAAGATGACAAAAACAATAAATACTGATAAATTTGTCATACCCGAACCCATGGGCACTCATCAACTGCCCTATAAAATGTCTCTTCTGATGGATGTATCTTCAATTTAAGGCGCCATAATAAAGGGCAATGCTTTGTCGTTTGGTCCACCAGAAGACGTTCCAGTAATGCAAGACATCTATTTTGCTCACAGGGATCAGTTACCACAGGTCCACCTGCAAATGATACCATTTATGAAATGCAATTGTCAGCTTTAATAACCAAAATACCTAAATAAATAAGACAAGAGACAGTAAAATTACAAATAATATCATCACTGACATAGTTTTAAAGGAAAAGAAAAAAAAATGTCATGTGGGACAAGTCGAGGCATATGTTCAACGAGTCTGGGGTTCCAAAACACCTAGTATCTTTACTAAAAGGTCTTTACAATAGCCATACCACAACCATAAATGTAGATGGTGAATATTTGAAATTTTTCAATGTAACAAATGGCTACAATAGCCATACCACAACCATAAATGTAGATGGTGAATATTTGAAATTTTTCAATGTAACAAATGGCATCAGACAAGGTCGGCATACTGTCACCTTAGCTCTACAATATCTACATGGAGTGTGTAATCAGGAAAGCGCTGGATGGCTGGGATGGTGGGATTTCAACTAGCAGCAGGAAAATCAACAATTTACACTTCGCACTCATAGCAGGAAGTGAGGAAGAACTTGGCAATCTGTTCTCAAGAGTGAAAGATATTAGTCTAAACATTGGCCTGGAGATAAACATGAAAAAAACCAAACTAATGGTTATGAATTGCCAAGGCATCAATCAAAACCAACTTACGGATGCTTAAGGAATCTGGAGATAGTGACTGATTACGGATATCTAGGCTCTCTGATCAATTGCACAGGAAAGTGGGATAAGGAGATAAGACGACAAATCATTCTTGGCCGAGCCACAATGGTCGAACTCAATAAGATATTGCAGAATCGGGCAATATCCAAGACAACAAATATGAGTTTGGTAGAAGCACTGGTGTTTCCTGTATTCTCATACAGATGAGAGACCTGGACTGTGAAAGGTAGTGATAAAAGCTGCATTGATGCCTTCGAGATGTGGTGTTGGCGGAGGATGCTATGTGCACTTTGGACATAAAAAAGAACAAATGTTTCAATAATAGAAGAACTTAAAATCACAAGAAGGTTATCTTCTCGTGTCAGCCAAAGATACCTCCAGCTCCTTGGGCACATCTTGAGAAGGAAAGGGGATAATTTAGAGAAGACCATTGTGCAGGGAAAAATTTAGGGTACAAGAACACACGGGAGAGCAGCAAACAGATGCTTGGATCAAGTAAAGAAGACTACTAGCCTGCCTCTTCACATCATACTAAGAAAGGCCTAATCGCTGTGTATGGAGACATCTGTCTGAAGTTTCAACTGCGTAAGAATGAACGAGAAAATGAGATCACGACACTCAGCAATGAGTAAAATGACTAATGAGAGGATAGTAAAAAAGACCCTACTAATTGGCAGTCAAAATTACATATTACGCATAGATACAGGGTGTCCAGAAAATGGCTCCCTGATTTCAAAATTAAATATCTCGAAAACAAAGATCGATAGACGAATGCAGTAAACGGTATATTTATTGTGAAAGCTGTAAGAAGTTTATACAGCAGTTTGAAATAATAGTTACAAAAGCTGCTAACAGATGGCGCTGTACGCTGTGCAGCTCATATCAGCATACATAAGTGAAATAATCGTATGAAAACAATCACTGCAAACAATCACATCACAATGTTTTCAAAGTGTTCAACATTGACACTACAGAGGTGGCGCAAACGAAGAATGAAATTCGCCATCACATTTTGTAGTGTCTCAACCGAAATGGATTCACATGCCAGAGAGATCGCCGATTCAAGCTCGTCCAGCATGGCGGGATGCTTCGGGTAGATCATGTCTTTCACTGTGCCCCACAAAAAGTCACAGGGAGTCAAATCCGGCGAATATGGAGGCCAATCCATGCCTGCACCAGTAAATTTGGGATATTCCAAAGCAATGACCCGATTCCCGAAGTATTCCTCAAGAAAGCGAAACACTTGTTCGGTCCAATGTTGTCGGGCTCCATCTTGCATAAACCATTCACTACCTGGTCGATCCTCTAACGCTTGCTGTCTGGCGACAAATTGTTCCAAAATTGCAACGTAACGTGCACCAGTGACCGTTTCTCGAATGACAAAAGGGCCAATAATGCCTCTGCTGCATACTGCAGCCCACACAGTAACTTTAGGAGAATACAGGGGTTTCGCTTCACACCAATATGGCTTTTCGGAACCCCAAAATCGCCAGTTCTGCTTATTCACGTATCCATTCAGATGGAAGTGTGCTTCATCTGTAACCCAGATGCAGCCAACATCAAATCCTTCACTATCAATCATTGTGAACATCTGATTAGCAAAGGCAACCCTTTGTTGCACAGCTCGTACGGGTATGGCCTGGTGCGTTTGAATTTTGAATGGAAACATGTGTAGGCTCTTTCTCAGTATTTTCTGCGTGCTGGAACGCTTCAAACCAGTCTCAGATGCAATTCTACGAACGGATGACATTGGACTTCACTGAATAATTCCAGAAACTGTGGCGATATTTTCAGGCGTAACTGCGGTTTGCTTGCGGCCAACATGCCCCACTAGATCATCAGTTACGCTGCCTGTTTGTTGAAATTTTGCGAAGAGCGTACGAATGGTTTTCGCATCAGGTCCTTTTGGGACATTAAATCGTACTTGAAAACTTTGCCTTGTTGCCGTAGGACTCTCTTCTAACCTGTGGTACTCTAGCACAAGAAAAACGCGTTGTTCAATGGAGTACATGGTTTTAATCTCTTCCTTCGGTACACTAACCACCTTTCACGTTTCAATAGTGGAACTGATCGCTCTGGGCTTCGGATCACTATTTATACTAGGCATTATGTATGGCGATTACAGCACCATCTGTTAGCAGATTTTGTAACTATTACTTCAAACTGCTGTATAAACTTCTTACAGCTTTCACAATAAACATACCATTTACTACATTCCTCTATCTATCTTTTTTTTTTTTTTTCAAGATATTTAATTTTGAAATCAGGGAGTCCTTTTCTGGACACCCTGTATATTTTTTCCCTTTTTCATATTTGTAGTGTGCAACTGTTCTCTCATTTTATTCCTTAATTTATCTTTAACTTCGATGTCACTTCCTGTACAGTTCGGTTTTGTTATATGTTTACTACATATTATCACCATATATAACTTGATTTCTTAAAAAATCTACATCACCCATTTTGTTATGTGTTTTATGCTGAAGATGGTGTACTGTAATGCTGGATGCATTACACTACCGTTGGCATATATATACAGGCTGAGTCAGGAGGAATAGGGCATATGTCCAGATGAAGTTTTTTGTTCAGAATCACTAATACTATCACCCCTCAAAGCATGAACCTTTCCTCCTGACTCACCGTTATAATTGTTGTAAGTGGTCTTTGATATCTTGGATACTGGCACTGGGATGGAGTTGGTGTCTGAACTAGTTCCACACTTTTTCTATTGGGGACAGATCTCGTGATATTGCTGACCACAGCAGTACCTCTGCACCACCCACACAGTTCAGAGGCACATGCTATATCTAGATGAGCACTGCCCTGTCGAAAAAGGCATGACAATGCTGTCAAATGACAGGTAACACATGTGGATGCACAATGCCCGTGATGTTCTGTTGTGCTGTCAAGACCCCTCGATCACTACCAGCTGTGACCTGAAATCATACCTGATGGTGCACCACATCGTGACACCAGAAGTATTACCACTGTGTCTCTCCAGAACACTGGAAGCATGGGACCTCTCCCCAACTTGATGTCATACTCATCGACAACAGTCATCTGAGGTAGTGCAAAACTACAATGTGATGCCATTCATCAGAAATCCATGCTTCCCAGTCACGGCATCATACCAAATGCAGCCATTTGTGTTGTGTTAATGCCAGCCTGTACATGGGACTGCAATTTCCTTGTCCGGCTAATAATAGTCTCCAAGCAGTGATGAGGAATGACAGAGACTGTTGTACAGAATCCATTACTTTTTCTCACATGGCAGGTGCAGATGCGAAAGGGTTACTATGTGCTCAGTGCAAAACACAGTGATCCACCCTGGTGATGGTCATACATGCTGCTCAACTGGAATTGTGATGATGAGTACGCCTGCCCTCATGTTTTCAATTCAGTCCAGCATCAAGTCACTGCCACATCTGAATGCCACACAAATCTCAATATTGCACCCTTTGATCAGCTGGTCAAATGGAGACCCACAAAGAGGTCCCTTTCAAACTACGTCAGGTGTCGGTAATACTGTCTCACACGAGTCCCTTACGTACCCTGACAGACCTGGTAACAACATTAGACATGAAAAGTAATTCACTCTGCCAGCTGCTGTAGCTGTCAAAGAAAATTGCAACTACAATCACTTACATACCAGCTGAAAGTGTGTCTGTGTACAGTGTTACATTGACACTCAACTATATTTTTTGGTTGCTTCACTTTTTTGTCAGACAGTGTACATCCTTTCTGTTGAGTGAGTGACATAAAGAACTGCAACTTGTTACAGTTAATCAACTGCAGTCCATTGTATGTATGTTTACAAATTGTACATACAAGTTTTTTCTCTATTATATCAACTGACCATTGGTACTAACTCTGGCTATGTGACAAACTAACTATTATAGTGCATTTAAAATCAGTTGCAAATTTTGACATTTGGCTCGCCAGAAGGGACGCAACGCCATTGCCCAGATAACAGCAATAGCAAGCTGGCTTTCCCTATCATGCTGCCAGCGGTTTGGTTGGTAAAGCAACCCTGTTGTCGCACTTCAGTTGCTTCTGCGTCCATAAGCTCTCTCTCTGTAAAGTGCTATATTTTGTCCTTGAAGTGTTTTGTAGTGCTCAGGTGTTGTGAACAAGTGTTTTTGTGTTGGCTTTGCATTGATAATAACAGTACAGCACAGCTGAATGCAAGATTCACAGAAAAAGAGGTCATCCAAGAACACGTTCACCAGCTACGAAGACAGCAAGCTGTAGAAAGGGAATTCCGATCCATGGCCAAGATCGCAAATTTTTTTGCTCTGTGTGCAGTTATTTTGAACTCAAATGCAATAATGGCGGTCCGATTTTAGATGTTACAAGAGTGGTGGACAGAACAGCTGCTGCACTTAACATTCATTGATCAACAGTGCTAAGAATTGGCAAGGAGAAGGAAAGAAAGGAAGACATGGGTGAAGAAGCAACAGCAGGTCATTCTTTATTAGAAACTCCGGGCAAGAAACGATGTTATGACAGACGGGTAATGAAGATGGACGCATTCCACCAGGATGCAATTTGGGGACATGTGTATGCTTATCGTCTGCGCAAGGAATATCCTACCTTAAATGACCTTATTTCCAGCCTCAAAGAAGCAGAGCTGTTCAGTGGAAATAGGTCATACTTCAAAACTGTTTACACGAGCTTGGTTTCTGGCATGAAAACTTTTTGTCTCGGACATTTATCGTGGAGAGAAATGACATAGTGGCATGGAGAGGCAGATATTTGCGTGCAGTGAGAAATGTTTCGTTCGAGGGCACTGTGTGGTTGGATGAGATGTGGGTTAATGTGTGTCATGTGTTGACAACGGGGTGGATGGATTGCACAGCACAAGGAACGATGAAAGTGCCGATAGGCAAGGGTGGCAGGACAACCGTCCCCCATATTGGCTCTGCAAGTTGTTTCATTCCAAACTGTTTACTGCTGTTCCATTCCAGGAAGCAAGGTGACTATCATGAGGAAATTAATGCTAAAGTTTTCATGGAGTGATTTTCTGATGTTCTGCTGCAGAATATTCCTCCAAGTACTACAACAGTAATGGACAATGCGCCATACCACTCAGTTGTGATAGATAAAGCCCAGACAATGCAGTGGAGGAAAGCAGATATTTTGCTCTGGATGCAAAGAAATGTTCCATCGGATAAAGTTGAACCTGGTATGAATCAGGCAGAGTTAATGGAACTTTTAGCACTTTTCAAGCCAAAAAGTCCAAACTATCAGGTTGACGAACTGGCTGCAGATAAAGGGCATAATGTTATCAGGCTTCCTCCATATCATGCACATTTAAATCCTACTGAGAACATATGGGTGGAGGTGAAAGGTAGTGTGCCAAAAAACAACAAGAAGTTTATGCTCAGTGAGGTCGAAACACTGACAAAAGAAGCCATTGCAAGTATTACCCCTCAGGAATGGTTTCGAGTTGTCAGCCATACGAAGAAGGTAGTTGAGCAAACGTGAATTCGTGAACGACTGCTGGAAGAACAATTGAAGAACTGGCAATTGCAGTCAGTGCCAATACCAGTTCTGAGAAAGAGGGCAGTGATGGTTCTTCCCTTGCAGTCGCTCCACTTACGCCATAACTGTGAGTATGTATAAAAGATCATTGATTTAACTGTTCTGTTCATTACTGACGCTTCTTTACTGCCAAAGAATGTTTGCCCGGTGGCCGCTAACATTCGCAATGTAGGCAGGGGCTTTATTGCTGATGGCTGACACACTGGCACATGCTGGCAATTACGCTTCAACCTATTTGCCCTGTGCGGAACTGTCAAAAGTCGCAACTAATTTTAAACTCACATAGTAAGGCAGTCATATTACAAAATTTAACTACTCTTATTTCTCATGCATAAGCTGCTTCACCCAGCATTAGCTTTAAGAACAGTTTTCACAATGTAAGTAAAGGATAAAACACAGAATCACTTAAATTGATATGTAAATAAGACAATGCCAGCAGATGATTAAAATTCAATATGTATATTTCTCATTCAAATATGATTCCTACAACACATTATAGCACATGTTTCTAAACTGACAAAAGCAAGGCAAGATACTTCAATGACAAGTTAGTCTTTGCTTTCATATTCTGTTCCTTTGTGGGCCTGTTCTCACCTGTGAACTACCAAGAGAGAAAAATAACTGTTTCATACCGAATACATCTGATGTCAAAAGAATTCATCCGTTGCAAATAAATTTTGTAAAAACAGTACTCTTTATCCCTGATATAATCCCATCTAGTTTCAAATTAGAGTTATTCCTACCTCTAGTCAGAAAGCCAACCATACAAACCAAACTAGCACAGCAAAAGAAGATAAATGATATTTAACTACTAGAGATGTAATGTTTTACAAAAATAAAAACTACTTACCAACGCTCAGAAATTGAAATGCTTGTATATTTGCTTCTTTAACTTTATTATGCCTGTGCAGCAGATCAAGAATGAGAAATGCTTGTGGGAGCACAGATTCAGAGCTGGCGAATGAGTTGGTCAGATGACACCATGATACACTCACAGTACTTGCAATATTCTGTATAAAAAGAAAATTAATAATAGTGAAACTGAATTTCAGGAGCAAAAGAAGAAACAAAATATAAACTGCAACATCATGAAGAGGGTATGCAACAAAAGCCAAATGGTATGTAGTGTACTACAAGCTTGGATATGCAAATGATTACAATTTTGACATAACAGTGCAAAGTAGGTAAGAGTGATGCCTTCTACATTTCCTATATAAGATAAGACTATGCAGTTATCATTATCACCATCATCATCATCATCATCAACAACATCAACAATAACAACACATGCATCAGTTAAAACAACAAAATTGTTTTACATATGTAACCAAAATAATTTATACATGCAAAAATTTACACTATATAAACATTCAGTGGCCCAAACTACAAACAAATGTTGGATGACTCAATCCTGTGGAGTGCCTCATCAGATGTTCCATGTAGACTCTTGATGCAGGGAAATGTTTGTTAGAGTACTTATTTACAAATTGGCTCATTGTGTGAATACCAACAGTCACACATACTGTTAGTGCAAAAGCCCCCCTTGAGCATGTTGTATTTGCACATACCTTCTCCCTTCTGGGCTCTACCGTATTTACTCGAATGTAAGCCACGCTTTTTTTCCTGTAATCCAAAAAACTGCCTGCGGCTTAGAATCGAGTGCAAAGTAAGCGGAAGTTCTGAAAAATGTTGGTAGGTGCCGCCACAACTAACTTCTGCCATCGAATATATGAGCGCTACACAGCCATACTTTGCAGGCACAAAGATAAATACTGGCACCAAAACCTCTGCGTCAGCAAATAAATTAAAAGAAAAGGTAGAAGAATGTAAACATAATGCCGCGTATTCTTTAGTGTTTGCTGCTATCTCATTTAAATCCTGTCTGCCTAATAAACTACGAAACTAGAGTGAGACAACAGCAAACACGGAAGAATATACATATCATGTCATGTTTATATTTGTATTATTCTTATGCTGAATAGTGATAGTCAGAAATGAAGCACGACAACTGACTAGATTTTTAAATCTAAGATGACTAATTTCTGTGCAGAATGTAATGTACTAAAGAGGCATCTGCAAAGATTTTCAAACGGAGAAAAATTTTCGCTAAACTCTCGTTCAGAACATCTTCTATCATACGCAGTATATTATTTGGTTCTTGTTGATCATTATCAAAGAAAGCAGCAGTGTAAGGAACAACAAATAGCAGTCTCTTGCCTCTGTTTCGCTTATGAGACAATTCCTCTCCCTTTTTTTATTGTAAGCGGCAGTAGCGCGCACAAAAGCAAGCCATGCCGCGAGCGGCTACAGGTCCTAAACACTCATTATCAGAATGCGGCAAACAATGCAAGACACAGTACAATAATGCAGTTTGAGCTTAGAGTGACGTAAACACCTATAACAAAGAGAATGGCACTTATCAGATCAAAGCAAAATAAGCAATCGATTCAAACCAGACGAAGCACGTGAAAAAGGAAGGGTACCCGTATAAACACGGACGGAGCGCCTGATACATAGCAATGGCTACTTTGTAAATCTTAACTGTTAAGCTTACGACTCGAATCAAACTACTGTAGCTGTATCTTCATCCATTGGACCTAAATTGTGTCTCATGTTACAATGGACCAACTTTGTTTCGATTTGGAGGTGCGGTCTAGGACTTTTCTCTCGTCTTGAATTTCGAGTCTCAAATTCCAGGTGCGGCTTAGATTCAGGAAAATTATTTTTCCTTGATTTTGAGTTTCATTTTTTAGGTGCAGCTTAGATTCGAGTGTGGCTTAGATACGAGTAAATATGGTGTTGGTCTGTACCCATAACTCCCTAGGATGATGAAAGACTGGAACTTTAATCATTGGATTGTCAATAAGTTCGTGGTTCTAGGCTTTCACTATTTGCCACTCATTCAACATCCCACCTGAATCCAGTGGGCAGCATTTGGAATCCTAGTTCATATGCTGGTCATATGGATTGGGGCATTTCCTAGGCAGTGAGAGTAAATCTTTGTGAAGAGGCATTGATTCATTTTTAGGGCCTTTCTGGCAAAGGATGCAGAGAGCCAACTTTCGATGAAGGTGAGCTCGACTGATGTTCGATGGTGTTAGTAATCAGCATGTAGGTGTACACCTGACTATGCCACTGATTCTCATCACTGCATTCAAACGAATGTCAACTTTCTTCACACAAGCACTGCTCAGCCACACTGGTGCACAATACCGATGCAGAGTACACCAATGCAAGGGATGCTCTGCAGGGAACTGATGTGTTTGCTGCCCACACACTTCCTGCCAATTTCATCACCAGGTTCACTTGTCCTTGTACATTCTTAGCTGTGGTACAAAGGTTTCTATGTTTAATGTGACACCCACGTTTTTTCTTGCTTATCATTGTACGTGACTATGCCAAGAGGACTCAACCATGGGCTTATTTTTGCTGATGCTGGACATCTGAATGTCGGTTGGTTGTGAGAAGCCCAAACTGTGCCTTGTGTAAGAAGGAGAAATATCTACCAGCATGTGTCAGAATTCAGCAGCAGTAGGACTGTAGTCTATCAGACATGCAAGTTGTCATCATGTGAGCTGGTCGGGATCCCAGACAACCACATGAAACTGGTGGGTAACATAGAGGAATACGCAGTGCCATGCAGGGTACTAGTGACATAACATGGCTAACAACTGAGATGACAGGCACACTGTTCATTCAGCTGTACAGGACTGTACAGCCCTGTCACATACTTTTGAGTCAAGAAATGCGCTTGCTCAGGAAAAGATAAGTATCCATATGGACAGTGCAATGACATTTGGAGCATCACAACAAGATGCCAAATGTTGCTGTGGCTTCCCTTAACATGGCAGCAGAGAGAGGAATGCTGATAGTGGTCTGGTCAACATCAACACTGGACATAGCAGTGGTACCTCGGCATCCTTTCAGACGAGTGCCAGTTCTGCGTACAACATTACGAAGGATGCATCCAGTGGTGGCTCTGGGGAAACAGGCATTGCCAAATAGCATTCACCTGCATCATACAAGTAGCATGATGGTATGAGGTACCGTTGGCTGCCCAACACAATCACCTCTTATTTCCATAGCTGGTGATTTGGTCATTGTCCATTACACTTCTGACATGGTAAGACTGACAGCTGCACCTTATCTTCAAAGCTTCTGTGATGTTATTTTTCAACAACTTAACACAAGGCGAGATTTTGCCCTTCCTGCAGCGACCTCCCTTAACACAGAGGGTTTTCAAAAGCTTTATCTAGAAACACCATAAAAGACAGAATCCTTAACTGGCAGGGAAAAAAGGACAAAGTCCCCTTCCTATTTTTCACTGTGTCTTGACAAAGTTACAGATGTAACTAAATCTGGCCAGTGTTTGCTCAATATTGCATTGTAAATGACAACAAAGAAGAATTGATTGTGATAATGTCATTGCCAAGAACTACTAAGGGCCCAGATATTTGTATGGCTGTTAAAAATTGGCTTACTAAAAAAAAAGATTGAAGCAAAATCATTTTGATGATTACTGATGGTGCTCCAAATATTGTGCCAAAAATGGGTATATTAGTCTATTCTAATACACACTGGACAATCCATTCTTGAATTCCGCTGAATTGTACATTAGTAAGCCTTGAGTGTAAATGGTAGTTTCATTTCCCTTTCAAATATATTGGCCATAGCCACAAAAATAGTGAACCTTATATTGATGCAAGCTTCTAATAAAAGTAAGTTTGAAGCCTTTTTAGAACTTGTGGTACAATGGCTTACTGATGTATAACAATGTTTGCTGGCAACATGGTTCAAAGATTTGTACATTGCCTGGAAGAAATCAGGCTGTTTTTTAAAAAAATGTAGAAAAATTGTGCAATATTCAGTTAATGAAGGTTACATCACTTACGAAATTGATATTTTTTTCCTACATGTGCTAGTATTGCAATAAGTTGAACATAAAGATTCAAGGCATAAACAAAGCAGTTGTTGTTATGATAGACCTTATTTGCACTTTTGAGGCTAATCTGCATGTATTTAAAAACAATATTCTTTCCATAAACTGCAAGTACATCCAAATTTGAGAAAAATTACCAGCAATTTCACTTTACACGAAAAGCCAGAGGACGAAAGAGTCACTGAGGAATTTTCTTCAGTAATACATTCTTCAATCATAGAATTTTCATCGAGATTTTCTCAGTTCAGAGTAGTCAGAAACAAATATTTATTATTTATCCAGGTGTAACTCCATTCAATAACTGAACTCGTATAAATTTGATAGGTTGGAAATTGAAGAAACTGAAATGTAGCTGATAGATTTCGAGTCTAGCTCAATGTCCACTCAAAAATTTATTGAAATAAGAAAAGAATTGAAAATATATAAAGTAGCAAGATTTGCCAGAAAATATGAGCAAAAATGCTGACATGAAAATTGTGGAAACATGGAATTCAATTCCAGAAACATACAGATGTCTAAAGAAGATGGCATTTGTTATCTTGATAATATTTTCATCCACATTATGCCTGCGAGTCATTTTCTGAAATGAATAACATTAAAGACTTTGTCGGATGACTCAAGCTCAGCTTCCGTTCAACTAGTCACACAGTAAGCCCCTAATATAGATTATTTGGCATCAACTTTGTAACAGTACAAATCACATTAATTTTCCTTCCAGTTAGATAAACTAAAAATGTTTATTTTATAATTTCTGTATAAACGGTCTACTTCCCATTGTAAATAATGATAATTAATATGGGGATATTTAGTATATTTTCATTAATCAGTAAAGACCAAATATTTATGCACTATCATATGTCTAAACATGCACAAAATAAGCAAGAGAAAAAAATAATATTAAAGATTTATTTTGAAAAAATGGCATGCAGATGTACAAAGGTTCATCATCGAAGGAGTATGATATTTAAATACTGCAACTGTAAAACAGCCACGTCAGTTACTCCAGTTCATTTTACAAAGAAGATGGAAGATAAGGATTTCAGTTTCCAGTGAAGCAATTAAGGTAAGAGATTCAGCTGCTAGGGACTGGAGAAAGAAATTATTTCAATTTAGCAATATTATGAAAAAGAAAGTTGCTACTCGCCATATAGCAGAGATGCTGAGTCACAGATAGGCACAACAAAAAGAGTCTCACAATTAAAGCTTTCGGCCATTAAGGCCTTCAGCAGCAATAGAGGACACATATACACACATGCAAATGCAACTCACACACGACTGCAGTCTCAGGCACTGAAACCACACTGTGAGCAGCAGCACCAATGCATGATTGGAGTGGCACTATATGGCGAGTACCAACTTTCCTTTTCATAATATTGTTACATTCCATCCTGGATTTTCCATCGTTTTGATTAAGAGTACAGAAATAGTGAACAGAATTTTATTGGGGTTGCAAGCTCACAAAACGTGATTGTCATAGTCTCTTCAGTAGCACTCACTTTGGCATCCTGAAGGTGAAAATCTTACTGAGTACTGGATAGTGTTTGCCCAGTAATGTACATTACACCATTACTTTGATTTCACTTTCCCACACATCTACTAGCCACAAAGTTCTATTGGTTGGCCAATGTCCTGTTTTTCAACTTTACATGATTAACAGCACATAAATCAGGTCAGTACTCACAAATAACCAATAGTCCAGTATAACTCCAAGGTATCTGGCCATTGGAGTCCATTGAACCTATTCCCCAAATAGCCAGATGAGTTGTAGTACTGGCTTTTGGAATTTTGTGAGTTCCATTAAATATGGATTTCCAATGGGCTGCGCTGCCTTCAAGACTTGTACAGGTTCCTTGCAGCTGTTGGTTGCATGTAACAGTCTGCTGCTTCTTGTATAATGGGTGGTGTCATCAGTGTATATGGCTTTATTCGCGCTTGGCGTAGCTGGCAGCTCCACTGTGTAAACAGAGCACAGTACAGAGTCCAGCACTGACCCCTGTGGCACCAGCGATTGTACACCTCTCATTGTACAAGTTGTGTCCTCTGCTCTGAAGATGAAAGTCAGATCCTGTTATTGGATGGTAAAATGATGTGGCAGCATCACATCAATGAAAGAAGAAAGAAAACTTCACAATGCCTTGGGCTTTCTACCCATTCATCGATGTCATCCCAGCATTATCCATTGAGAGTGGCCTTAAGATCTACAGGCTGTTTGTCTACCCTGTCATGGACTATGCCTCTGCAATATGGGGAAATGTGGCCAAGATGCAGCTACAAAAACTTCAAGATAACCCAGAGTAAAGTGATAGGCTGAATCTTCAATGTTCAAGCCAACTTTCCAGCCACATATCTACACAAAGCCGCAGGCAAGCCAGAAGAACTGACGTGGTTGCAGAGGAGTGCCAAGCCAGTGTCTGTAAAGTCCTAAAGATCCAACAACAATATCATTAAACAACTCTGGAGATTAAATAATAACCAAGACCCTATAAGCAGCTAACTGCCTTGCTCGACAAGTAATGGAGCCACCATAAGATGACAACAGTCAGCTAATCTAATGCACCAAGAAAGACATCCATACTTTTTCATCCATCAACAACATCTTTTAATATTGTCATAATCTTTATCAATAAACACATTCTTCATAGTGAATAATAATGTTCTCTGAACCTGAAGTTACAATAGCAATAAAACCTAGCTTTGCCCAGTACTTTCTAAGCTATAAAGTTAAAATACATATTTATTTTGAAAAGTAATTTCACTGTAAGTAAGATACTTTGAGACCATAGTTTCAAATCTTGTATTTAACTTCAATTATTATGCAAATATAGGTGGTACAGAAAGAGAAAAAGTTATTTTATAATTGTCGGGTAACATACTCATAGCCTATAGGTATTATTGGTTTTTGACAATCAAATCAGATCTTTGTGTGACATGTTCATTAATCTTTTTCATAACTTTCAACTATTTGTCCATTCTGCTTCTGCATGCAATAATTTGTGTAATTTGTGTGTGTGTGTGTGTGTGTGTGTGTGTGTGTGGGTGGGTGGGTAGGTGGTTACAGATCTGATTTGTGCCTATGCGTGTGATGAGAGTTAGATGTTATATCTAACATTAGGGAACAAATGGATCATCCGATCAGCAAAGTACTACATTGCACTGACATTGGTAAAAAAGAACAAAAGCCTGAATATTCATCAAGGATCTATAAAATGTGTGTTCAAATATGGATCTTTGCTTTGATGTGAACAATGAATTCACAGCCACTAGACAAATTCTCACTTCTACGTAACACTCTGTCGCACCAACAAACATTTAATGGGAAACAGTCCTGGAGCCTGAGAGCCAACAAGCAATAACAAAGATTAACTGAGGTCTGCTAGCACTGCAATTGAGAAAATAAACACTAATGCCTAATGCAATTTTAAGGTCATCTCCATCTTTCTTTATACAAACTCCACAACCAATTCTTTCTGAAACAGAATTTCAGAGTGATATGTAACAAAATTTCTTAGAACATTTATTTCCATCAATGAGTAGCTCAAGTCTTTCAGAACTCCCAGGAATTCCCCTGACTTTCCCAGTAAATTCAGTTTCCATAGCAACTCTCAATTTTCCATCAAGCTGCCACCCTGTTATTTGTCATTTGGATGGAATTTGGAAAATTTTCAGACATGCATTGTTTGTAGTGTGAAATAAATTGTTTCGTTCGATCTAATAGATAAACTGTTCTCGATTCAGAATCATTCTTTGTAACTCATAAATTAACCACTGTGTTTGAACTACTTATCAAGACACATTTTGTACAGCAACATGATCAGAAATAATTACTGTGGAACATGTATGCACTGTAAACACCCCGCCACCAATGTCTGACAACTGAAAGTGCATTTAAAAAACAGGAGACAAGTGTTACAGAAGGAGTACATATTATAAAGAATATATGTAACACTTAAGACTGATCATTTTACTTACCTGCAATTCAGCAAGACTTGCCAAGAAATGCAAATTGTTGGGGAAAACCTCGAGGGCTCTAATAATAGCATCTTGAAGTACAGAAAATGTAAAAGTTGTGTTTCTGCAATGCCACTGTAGCATACAGATATAGCTCTCCCAGAGAGCCTCTGCACGACATCTCTCCCTGTAAAGACACAAAGCTAATTTATTTCTCACTTATGAATAACTCAGGGATTCTAATACTTTGGGGGGGGGGTGGAGAGGGGGGGTTGGTGAGTGGGCGGTGGAATGGGAGCCATGTGCTACACACTATTTCACACAATGGAAACCATCACATCTGCAGTAAATAGAAACAGTGAGATTTACACAATGAAACATAATTTATGAAAGGTGATAATATCCAGCTTTTGTGGAATAAATAAACACACTCAATGCTGTGTCCGGTTCACTTTTCTTGGGAAATCACATTAAGTTGTCTAAAATACAGAATCAATTAACACGGAGGTGAGGGGTTGTGATGGGAGAAGTGGCAGAGGGAAGGAAGGAGACCAGGAATGGGAGGGAGGGAGGGAGAGGCAGCAATTGCCTGGGATACAAATATGACACAGGGGCCAGCACTGATGGGTTCATGCAGTGCACGGGGATGATGATGAGAAAAAATGTGTTGGAAAAGGTGCACAAAAGACAGGAAGAGGAGACTGTGGAAAACGACATGAGTGCACGCCAAGTGAAGTTGGGAATTTCCACTATCATGTGTAACAAACAAATAAATGTGTGTGAACAAAAATATTAGCTTTTCATAACTAGAGATGCATTCGATCATCAGAAGCAGGGAACTGGAATGATTGTGGAATCCAACAAGGAAATCATCCACAGCACCCTGGTCTAAAGGAAACATACGAATACAGAGACAGGACAAATATTAACAAACTACTACAGGGGGCAGCTCTCACAAGCCACAGATATGAGTATGAAGGACTGATATGAGATTCATAGACAACATTCAATAAAAGAGACATGAAAAGTTAATTACACAGGTGGTACAAATGAAGACAGGGAGGTGTGGGAGGAGGGTGGTGGGGGAAGGGGGATGTTGATGGGGTGAGGAGGTAAATAAGGTAGGAAATTATAAAGGACATTAACTTCAAAAGAAGAGATTATCTTCAGTTTATACAAACTTGATTGTGCAGATTTCCATAAGCAGGACATTGAATTCCATCTATTAATTCCCTGTTACTTCAATGTTCTGCCAAGCACTCAGTCTCTTTCAGTTAGGAATTTGAAGTGACTTCTTTTCTCATGTCTTCCTGTATCTAATGATTGAAGAACTTTTAAAAGTTCCAAATTTTACACATCCTCCTTTCGGCAGTTTCTAAGTATATGCTTCTCACGTGTCTCAAATAGTGACAAAATTTATTTCAAACTTCTATGTGGAGTTATAATTTGTAGATCTTAGACAGCTGGAACTCTATTCAGTATCGCCAAGCTGTAGACATGTGCTGGTGAGTCGAGCATATATTTTAAAGTGACTTGGCCTAATGTTAATGTTTTCTGATTATCATAGCCATTACACACAAATTTAAAAGGAGACAAGGAACCTTGTAGTAAGTTCCATACTAAATGAAGTTTACAACTTGTTGCTCGAAAATCAAAGATCAAATACGATTACATGATGAGAACAGATCACAACTCTCGAAGAAGAAGAAGAAAAAAATAATCTAGATTTTGGACAGACTTGCATAAAAGAAAACCTGTAAGGCTTTCAGTGGGAATATGGGAGAGGTATAAGGTGAAAACAATGGCAACACAGGAGTGGGGGTTAGTAGAGATCATTCTTATATGGGGCAGGTAGGTTGCCTGCAAGGGAAGTGGATTGTTTGGTTGTTTTGTTTTAGGGTGCAAAAACAAATAGGGTCACAGATGCCCATATCAAAACTGTGAAACATGTAGACAAAGGGAGGAGTTAAAAATGACTATACATCAATCCCAATCAATGGAAGATGAGACAGCTAAAAACAGGGATGTGGAGAATGGTCTTTAAAATACACCATAGAGAAATGGAGGTCCAGAACTAAAAATTAAATGGCCTTTGCCGTATTGCTATGGCGGATAAAAAGTAAAATGCGGTTGACAGCTCGTGCATCGTTCACTAAAACAGCCAATAACTCAGACAGCAAATGCAAACAGGAACATAAACAGTTAAAAAAAAGGGCATTCCATCAGGAAATGGACAGTTAAAAGTTGGGCAAAATGTGCACAAAGTGGTGGGGGAGCACCACTTAACAAATGGCAATGGCAAAGAAGACAGTGCCCACTATGCAACCAAGTTAGAATGACCTCCTCATGGTTGGAGGGCTGAGAGGAGGTCGTCCAAGTTGCTGGGAGGGGCTTAGTAACCCAGAGCTTATTCCCATGAAGGGAGGACCAGTGGCGATGCCAAAGTGACACCACCTCCTGACAGACAGCAACACAGAGATCATCAGAGGGAATATAAGAACCAGTGGGCTGAGGTACAAGGACTGCAGCCTTGGTAGCAGTGTCAGCAGCCTCATTTCTTGTCAGACCAACATGACCAGGAACCCACATAACCATCACAGTGGTTCCACCAAGAGGCTTTGAATGGTGCAGAGAGAGTCTGAGCAGATGACACAATTGAAAAGCCTGTGTCGCCAGATGTACTCCGTGGCCTGATACAGAGCAAAGAGCTCTGTTGTAAATACTGAGCAGTGTGCTGGAAGCTGATACTGAAAAACATTGCCGCCAATGACGAAGGCACACCCGACACCACCATAAATCTGAGAGCCATTAGTGTACACGATGGTACTATGACAAAGTTCCATGCTAAGGTCATGAAACTGAAGGTGATAAAGTGAGGCTGGAGTAGTGTCCTTAGGAAGCAAATGAAGGCTAAGATGAACATAGGCCATGGCACGAAGCCAAGGTGGTGAAGGGTTCAGCCTACTGGGGAAGTTGCAGGAAGCATGAAATTAATCTGCTGGAGCAAGAGCCAGAAGTGAACTCCGGGAGGTAACAGAGAAGATGGACACGAGCGGTACTGGTGATCAAAGGAGTCACTGAGGAAGCAGGCATAGGATGGGTGGCCATGCATTGCAGACAAATGGGATGGATATTTGCTGAGGAGAAAGTCACAGCAGTAGGACAGCAGTAGTTCGGCAGCTTCTGCATACAGACTCTCAACCAGGCTAGTATAAAAGGTGCCAGTGGCCAAACAGATGCCATGACAGGGGATAGTATTGAGACAGCATAAAAGGTACGGATATGCACATGCATAAACAAAGCACCCTTAGACCACAAAGTTGTTTCGAACGGACAAAGGACCGGTACAAACGGAGAAGAATGGTTCGATCTGCACCCCAGGAAGTACCATTGACAACATGTAGGACACTGAGGGGCCCCTTACAGTTAGCTGCCAAGTAAGACATGTGGGAGAACCAAGAGAGTTTCGTACCAAACAGAAGCCCCAGGGATTCCATAGTTTCAATGAATGGAAGAGCTGTTGTAGTTGTTGTTGTGGTCTACAGTCCTGAGACTGGTTTGATGCAGCTCTCCATGCTACTCTATCCTGTGCAAGCTTCTTCATCTCCCAATACGTACTGCAGCCTACATCCTTCTGAATCTGTTTAGTGTATTCAGCTCTTGGTCTCCCTCTACGATTGCTGCCCTCCAATACTAAATTGGCGATCCCTTGATGCCTCAGAACATGTCCTACCATTCGACCCCTTCTTCTTGTCAAGTTGTACCACAAATTCCTCTTCTCCCCAATTCTATTGAATACCTCCTCATTAGTTATGTGATCTACCCATTTAATCTTCAGCATTCTTCTGTAGCACCACATTTCAAAAGCTTCTATTCTCTTCTTGTCCAAACTATTTATCGTCCACCTCTCACTTCCATACATGGCTACACTCCATACAAACACTTTCAGAAACGACTTCCTGACACTTAAATCTATACTCGATGTTAACAAATTTCTCTTCTTCAGAAACGCTTTCCTTGCCATTGCCAGTCTACATTTTATATCCTCTCTACTTCGACCATCATCAGTTATTTTGCTCCCCAAATAGCAAAACTCCTTTACTACTTTAAGTGTCTCATTTCCTAATCTAATTCCCTCAGCATCACCCGACTTAATTCGACTACATTCCATTATCCTCGTTTTGCTTTTGTTGATGTTCATTTTATATCCTCCTTTCAAGACACTATCCATTCCGTTCAACTGCTCTTCCAAGTCCTTTGCTGTCTCTGACAGAATTACAATGTCATTGGCGAACCTTAAAGTTTTATTTCTTCTCCATGGATTTTAATTCCTACTCCGAATTTTTCTTTTGTTACCTTTACTGCTTGCTCAATATACAGATTGAATAACATCAGGGAGAGGCTACAACCCTGTCTCACTCCCTTCCCAACCACGGCTTCCCTTTCATGTCCCTCGACTCTTATAACTGCCATCTGGTTTCTGTACAAATTGTAAATAGCCTTTCGTTCCCTGTCGTTTACCCCTGCCACCTTCAGAATTAAAACGAAAGCCCCCGTCGATGCTCCATGAGCAAAGATGATCGAGACATCGCTGAAGACACCGCTCATCGAGACAAGTCCATGGAGAACTGCAATATATGGCAAAATTGCCAACACAAAGGGAGCTGGAGGTGCCCAGCAGGAGACAGGTCATTGTAGGGTTAATGACGATAGCAAAGAGGATGACGGAACCCTGAGGCACACCGTTTTCCTGAATAAAGGTGCCCGACAAGGCAGACCCACACATACCTTGAAAACTTGTTCTTTTAAAAATTACTCAGGGAAACAGGGCAGGCAGCCATGGAATCCCCACATATAGAGAGTACAAAGGGTACCAGTTCTCCAGCAGGTGTAGGCTTTCTCCAAATCAAAAAAACATGGCCACAATATAGTTTTGACTATGAGTATAGAAATAGTGAACAGAATTTTATCGGGGTTGTAAGTTCATGAAACATGATGTCACAGCCTCTTCAGTAGCACATCAGTCTGTCATCCTGAAGCTGAAAATCTTATTAAGTACTGGGTGGTCTTTGTCCTGTAATGTACACTATACCAGAGCTTTGATTTCCATTTCCCAGACATTTATTAGCCACAAAGTTCTATTGGTTGGACTATGTCCAGTTTTCCAACTTTGTATGATTAACAGCACATAAATCATGTCAGTGCTCACAAATAACTGATAGTATAGCATGACTCCAAGGTATCTGGCCATTGGAGTCCATTGAATCTGTTCCCCAAATAGCCATATGAGTCATAGTGCTGGCTTTTAGCATTTTGTGAGTTGCATTAATTCTGACTTGCCACTGGGCTGCCCGTCTTCACGATTTGTCCAGGTTTCTTGCAGCTGATGATTGCATGTAGCAATCTGTTTCTTGTACGATGGGTGGTGTCATCAGTGTAAATGGCTTTATTAACTCTTGGCATTGCTAGCAGCTCCAATGTGTAAACAGAGTATAGTGCAGAGTCCCTGCAACACCAACGATTGTACACTTCTGATACAAGCCTTCAGTATAATCTCCATTCTTGCTTATGACAGCTTCCCAACATTTTGGCAACTTCTGTATTCTGGAATGGGTCACCTTCATTGTTGAGCTTTCTGACTATTCAGGCCACCTCACTGGGAGCTTCATCAATCATATCAAACCATTTACCACAGAGTTGTTCCTTCAATTTGGAAAACACATCAAAGTCTGGTGGGCTCATATTAGGACTGTACATTGTGTGGGGAAGTATTTCCCATCCATTTTTGTAGGGTGTTTCTCTCATCAGTAGGGCAATATGCTGTCTTGTATTATCTTACAGAATGAAGGAATCAGATGTAGTGCAAAACATTTTCCAGGAACAGCTTGTCGTGCGTGCCTGTTACAGATGTCCCCTGTGAAACTCTATTTCCAGTTATGACTCCATTCATGTTGTCTGTAAAGATCATCATGAGTTTCACCTTTAATTGGTGGCAGCAGAATTTTTTCAGGCGTGGAAGGTCAGAGCTTCTCCATTGTAATAACTCAAACACCAGTTCTAGCTCAAAATCTCATATCCAGGTTTGACCAAGGGCAACATTCCTTTTCAGGAACTGTTCTACTTCTGTTTTATAACTTTGGAGCAATTCTTTTGTGCCTGCTTTCTGCTCTTCACTTAGATTACGTGAAACCCAACCTGATAGCAGCTTCTCTCATCTTTAACTTTTCAGTTATGATTCTGTAAACTGGATTGTCAGACATTCTGACCTCATATGGAATTTTCTCCTATGTTTTTCATCAATCATCTCTCAAAAGTAATTAATAATAACCTGAGACATTTAGGCTGTTGCAGTTGATGGCCTCCCATTTCTTGGGTTGTCCTGAGTGCTTACCCAACTTTCATGGAAATGAGCAGACCACCAGGATACTGTGCTCCGATTCAGTTCTCTATTCCCACACACCTCTCTCAATTCACTGTGAATTTCTTTTGGTTTCTTTCTATGCAGGGATTCAATTTTGATGTAGGAATTCTGGTCACTACATGTAATCCAATATGACTCAGTTTAAGCTTCCATTTTAAAACTGAGTCACTTATGACACAGCCACGCGAACCAGAAAACACATGCAAGGCCATACACCTAAAGTCTCCCTCACAACCGACATGAATTTCAACTTGATCATGCCACCATAATGGTCATGCATATGCAGTGTGCAGGACTTTTGAAATGACCATTATTGGAATGAGAGGGCACACATTTTCACTGTAGAAGAATTGCTGCATTTTGCACCAAGCAAATTGTAACTCCTTCACTCCTCTTCCTGCCATCCAAGAGCAAGTATGGGCTCCCTGTAACAGTGTGTCATCCCGCACCGTCTGTCAGAGGCTATGCGTAGGTTCCAATAATGAAATGTTGACAAACTGGCAGCACGTTTCAGAAGAGAACTTTCAAGTTATGACAATGCTTTCTTTTGAAAAAGTTTTCAATGGTGTGTGGTTCTCGAGCTGTCGTTACTTTAATCAATTAGATTTCTTTTTTATTAAAATTTGTGACATGGCCAGGACTTGAACCCGGGTCTCCTGCTTAGCAGGCAGATGTGTTAGCCGTTACAACATCATAGCAGCATTAGTGACACAGCTGCATGGGCTACCCTAGCTCAGTGCCCTCCCTAATACAAACTTCAATTCATGCATTCAGTCTATTTCCCCTTTCTGAAATCATCAAATGCGGGTTCAAGTCATGGTCGTGGCACAAATTTTCATTCATTTCTCCAGCTTTTGTCATTATCGTAAATAATGGTGAGATTCTTATGTCTCAAGGAAAATATTTAATTATATGAGATCAATTTTAAAAAATGGGATCGAGAGAGAGAGAGAGAGAGAGAGAGAGAGAGAGAGAGAGAGAGACATGTGGTGCTTAAAAAATAAGCAATCCGAAACTAATACAATAACTGGCAAAAGATAACATCAAAACTAGCCAATAACAGTACCAAAACTGACAAAAAATGGCACCAGAAATGTCAAAAAGTATTACCAAACTTCTCAAAAAATAATAACAACATTGGTAAAAAAAAGCACTAATAAAGGCAAAAATAACCTTGAAATTGGCAAAGTTAGCATTTAAAATGACAAAAATAGCACCAACTATGCAAAATAACAATATCAAAATTTGAAAAATTAATGCTGAAATTGCTAAATATTAACACCAAAACTGGCCATAAAATAAAATTATTTTTCTCACCCCTTTTGTGTTCTATCATATTCCTTTCCCCCATTTCAGTCCAGAACTGCCTAATGCTCCATCTATAACCCTCCTTAATCTGAAACATTTTTACAATTTCTTCAGTTTTAATCTGCAGTTCATAACCAATAAATTATGGCTTGAGTTCACATATGCCCCTGGAAATGTCTTACAATTTAAAATCTGGTTTCAAAATCTTTGCTTGTCATGACATAATCAGTCTGAAACCTTCCAGTGTCTCTAAGTCTCCTCAACGTATACAGTGTTCTTACGTGATCCTTAAACCAACACACAACCATACACCAGACAATATAAATTTTCCCTGAAACATGCCATGCAAGAAATAAGTAAAAGAAAATTGTGAGTGCCAATAGCAAATATTTTCTATAAGAAACAAAATCATTGTTTCTGCAGTTGCAGGTTTTCATCAACCATTTCTAATCGATAAAATAAAACAATCAATTTTGAACAAAGGAAAATCCAGTATAGAATAATGACAGTATTAGGGAAAGAGTAGATGGCTATTCACGCTATGGAGGAGATGCTGAGTCACAGACAGGCACAACAAAAAGACTGCTATACATTTAAGCTTTCACCCAAAATACGTTCTTCTAAAGTAGTAAACACACACATTATTCACATAAGTACAACTTGCACACACGACCACTCTCTCTGGCCACTGAAGTTGAACCATGTACAGCAACTGCACATGGTGGGAGGAGCAATCAGTGGGTTGTGGGTGTAAAGAGAATCCTGGGGTGGGGAAGTGGAGGGATAGGAGGGTAGTGGTGGGGGAAGGTGGAGTGATGCAGGCAGGTGCTTGCAGGGGTGTGGTGGGACAGGACAGGGCTGCTAGGTGCAACTGGTAATTTTGAGGGAGGGGGGAGGGAAAAGGAGAGAAGTATACAACGGGAAAGAGACTAGTGAGTGTGTTGGTGCAATAGAAGGGTGTGTAGTACTGGAGTGGGAGCAGCGAAGGGGATAGGTAGGTAAAGTCATGCATGAAAACTGATAAGCTGTCTGTCCACATGAATGCCTCTGACAAACTGTGTCCAACAGATTGCTGGACTACCCAGTTGCTGAACATGCTGCCCAGCACAATGTGCTTCACTTCAATAACTGCTTCACAGCATGTGCCATCTGGATCCTTGCTACCAACACCAGTTTTTCTGAATTGTGCAGGTGGGAACTCTCCCTGCACAATCTCCTATGTTCTCATAACCCCTCTGGCCTCAACATTTGCCAATCCCTGTCCTTCACTACCTATCCCCTTCCCTGCTACCACTCCAGCACTACAGAATCTTCTACTCCACCAATGAACCCAATAGCCTTTTCTCCTCCTCTTCTTCTCTCCTTTCCCTCTCTCCCTTCCCACCCGCTCTCAAAGCTCCTCACAGCACATGGCAGCCACATCCTGTCTTCACCACGCCCCTGCATGCTCAACAAGCAGCACAACACCTTGCCTCACCCATACCCTGCTGTTGCACTCTCAGTTCAAACAGAATGTGCAAAAGTTAGTAGAGATTCATGGAACTTTGAAAAGATCAATGTGCAAAGCATACAACTACCACCATCATACTTTAGCACAAGATATGCCCAAGAAAATACTGGTCCTGCGTAAAATCACTTCAGCCAGTCATTCTTGACCAATCCAGTGCGGCAGTAGGATATAACAAAAGGAAAACAAAAGTTTTAAATTTCATGTTTAAGAAATTATTCATACAGCAGAATCATACAAGCATTTCTTCATTTGACCATCACACAGACTCTTATATGGACGATGTAGTAACACGCATCCCTAGCACAGAGAAACAATTGAAAGAGTTGAAAACGAGCAAGTCATCAAGATCAAAAGAAATTCCAATTTAGTTTTACAAAGAGTGCCAAGTCCAAAAAGAATCCCAATTTGATTTATGAAGAGTACTCTACAGCATTGGCCCCTTGCTTAGTTTACATTTATCGTGAATCTCTCACCCAGTGCAAAGTTCCAAGTGATTGGAAAAAAGTGTAGGTGACTCCTATATATAAAAAGGGTAAAAGAATATCATGGACCAATATCCTTAACAACGGTTTGCTGTGGAATTCTTGAACATATTCTGAGTTCAAATATAATAAAATTCCTTGAGACCCAAAAGATTCTGTCCCCAAATCAGCAACAGTTATAGGAAGCACCACTTGTGCGAAACTCAGCTTGCCCTTTTCTCACATGAAATACTGCGAATAAGGGCAAGATCAAATTTCATATTTCTAGATTTCTGTAAAGCATTTCACATGGTGCCCCACTGAAGACCATTAATAGTAGTACAAGCTATGGAATAAGTCCCCAGATATATGAGTGCTCGTAGACCTCTTACGCAATAAAATTTAGTATATTGTCCTCAACAGTAAGTGTCCTACAGAGACAAGTATATCATCAGGAGTGTCCCAGGAATGAGTAATGGAACTGCTATTACTCTCTACATACGTAACTGATCTGACAGACATGATTAGCAGCAATCTGGGTTCTTTGCTGGTGATGCTGTGGTTTACAATAAGGTGTTGAAGCTGAGTGACTGTAGGAGGATACAAGACGACTTAGACAAAAATTGTAGTTGGTGTGATGAATGGTAGCTAGCTCTAAATGTAGAAAAATGTATGTTATCAATATAATAGAGGGAAACATTCCACGTGGGAAAAATTATATATAAAAACAAAGATGAGGTGACTTACCGAACGAAAGCGCTGGCAGGTCGATAGACACACAAACAAACACAAACATACACACAAAATTCAAGCTTTCGCAACAAACTGTTGCCTCATCAGGAAAGAGGGAAGGAGAGGGAAAGACGAAAGGATGTGGGTTTTATGGGAGAGGGTAAGGAGTCATTCCAATCCCGGGAGCGGAAAGACTTACCTTAGGGGGAAAAAAGGACAGGTATACACTCGCACTCACGCACATATCCATCCACACATACAGACACAAGCAGACATGTCCTTGCGAGTGTATACCTGTCCTTTTTTCCCCCTAAGATAAGTCTTTCCGCTCCCGGGATTGGAATGACTCCTTACCCTCTCCCTTAAAACCCACATCCTTTCGTCTTTCCCTCTCCTTCCCTCTTTCCTGATGAGGCAACAGTTTGTTGCGAAAGCTTGAATTTTGTGTGTATGTTTGTGTTTGTTTGTGTGTCTATCGACCTGCCAGCGCTTTCGTTCGGTAAGTCACCTCATCTTTGTTTTTATATATAAAAATGTATGTTAATGCATACGAGCAGGAAAAACAGACTTGTAATGTTCGAATACAGTATTAGTAGTGTCCTGTCATGTCATTTAAATATCTGGGCATAATCTTGCAAAGAGATATGGAATGGAACAAGCTTATGAGGATTGTGGTACAGAAGGCGAATGGCTGACTTTAGTTTATTGGGGGAGTTTTGGGAAAGTGTGCTTCATCTTTAAAGGAAACCACATCTAGGACTCTAATGCAACCTATTAATGAGTACTGCTTGCATGTTTGGGAACTGCACCAAGTCAGATTACAGGAAAACGTTGAAACAATTCAGAGGTGGGCTGCTGGGTTTGTTACCAATAGATTCGAGCAACACGCAAGTGTTCTGGAGTTGCTATGGGAACTCAAATGGGAATCTCTGGAGGGAAGGCAACTTTTTTAAGACCACTATTGAGAGAAAATTTAGAGAACCGATATTCAAAGATGATTGTAAAACAATCCCACTGCCACAAACATACATTTTGTGTAAGAATCATGAATGTAACATTAGAAATTAGGGCTCATATGGAAGTACATAGACAGTCATTTTTCCCTTGCACTATTGTGACTGGAACAGAAAAGGAAATGACTAGTAGTGATACAGGATACCATCCACCACACATTGCATAGTGGCTTTCAGAGTATGTAAATAGATCCCTCCGCTTCAACACTCCATGCCTCCTCCTTACCCCCCACCACCCATGCCAGACTACATCTCCCATTAGGTGCAGTTACACATATTCCAGCCTCAGTGGCCAGAGAAAGTGGTCATGTGTATGTGTGTTGTGCTTGTGTGAATCTACATCTACGTATACTCCACAAGCCACCATATAGTGTGTGATGAATGGTACCCTGTGCCACTACTAGCCATTTCCTTTCCCGTTCCACTCGAAAATAGAGTGAAGGAAAAACAACTGTCTATATACCTCCATATGAGCCCTAATTTCTCATATGTTATCTTCATTGTCCTTAGCACACTGTATGATGGTGACCTTCCGTCCAGGGATTCCCGTTTGGGTTTCTGGAGTATCCCCATACTTAGTGTTGTTCGAATCTACCGGTAACAAATCTAGCAGCCCACCTCTGAACTGCTTCAATGTTCTCTTTCAGTTCTACCTGGTGCAAGAACTGGTTACTGATTGCACCAGTGTCCTATATTCAGTCTCCTTTACAGATGAACCACACTTTCCTAAAATTCTCTCAATAAACTTCATAAGTCAACCATTCGCTTTCCCTATGACAGTCCTCACATACTCGTTTCATATCATACCACTTTGCAGTGTTACGTTCACATATTTAAACGATGTGACTGTGTCAAGCAGTACGCTACTAATGCTGTATTCTTACACTACAGGTTTGTTTTACCTACTCATGTGCATTAACTTACATTTCCCACATTCAGACCTAGCTGCCATTCATCACACCAACTGGAAATTTTGTCTAGGTCATCCTGTATCTTCCTACAGTCACTAAACTTTGAAACCTCACCATACACCATGGCATCTTCAACAACCAACCACAGACTGCTGACCACTGCATCTGCCAATCATTTATATATAGAGAACAACAGCGGTCCTATCACATTTGCCTGGGGCACTCCTGACAATGCCCTTGTCTCTTACGAACAGTCGCCATTGAGAACAACATACTTGGCTCAATTACTTAAGAAATCATCAAGCTACTCACACATCTGTGAACTTATTCCATATGCCTGTACCTTCGTTAACAGCCTGCAATGAGGCACTGTATCTAGAAATATGGGACCTGCCTGTTGGCCTTCATACATAGTTCACATTATATCATGTGAGTACAGGACAAGAAGAGTTTCACACATGTGATGCTTTCAAAAACCATGGTATTCTTTGGACATAAGCTTCTCATTCTGAAGAAAATTTATTATATCCAGACTGAGAATATGTTCAAGGATTCTGCAGCAAACCGAAGTTATGGATATTGTCTATAATGTTGCGGGTTTGGTCTTTTACCCTTCTTATATTCAGGAGGTGCCTGCACTTTTTTCAGGTTGCAAGGCACTTTGTGCTGGGTGATAAATGTTAGCTAGGTAAGAGGACAATGCCATAGAGTACCCTTTGTAGAAACAAACTGGGATTCCATCCAGATCAGATGAGTTGTTTGCTTTCAAGTCTTTGAGTTGTTTCTCTACATCAGCGATGCTTATTACTGTCATCCATACAGAAGTCTGTCTGATGGTCAAATGACAGTACTGGACATTCTCCTGTGTAAATGATGTCTTGAATGTGAAATTTAAAAATTCCGTTTTCGTTTTGCTACCTCCAACTGCCACACCAGCCTGGTTAACAAGGGACTGAGTGGAAGCCTCAGACCAGAATTTTATCAGGTTTTCTCACAGATCTTTGGCTAAGGTATCATGGTGGTAGTTGTATGCTTCGCACATCAATCTTTTCACAGACACAAACCTTTGCTTGTCTTCATTTATACGTCCTCTTTTGAACTGTGAGTGCAATAGCCTCTGCTTCCTCAGCAACTTCCGAATTTCATTATTAAACCATGGTGGGTCTTTTTCATCCTTTATCCACTCACTATGCACATAACTCTCCACACCATGATTTACAATCTGCTTAAACTTTGCCCATAGCCCCTCTATGTCCACCTTACTAGAACTAAGTGAAATGTTAACAACAGCTTATCTGCTCTATCTGGCAGAAACACTCTCTTAGCCTTCTTGCCTGATTTATTAACTTTAGTAACCATAGTTACTATAATGACATCATGATCGTTAATCCCTGTTTCTATACTGACACTGTTGATAAGATTTGGCCTATTTGCAGCTACATGTCTTAAGATATTTCCATTGCATGGGGGCTGTTGAGCAAGCTGCTCAAGACAGTTTTCAGGAAACATGTTCAAAAGTACTTTGCACAACTGTCTATCTGCATCCCCACAATGACTCCATAAACATCCCAATGAATACTTGGTAGGTTAAAGTTGCCTCCAATTCGTATTGCATGATCTGGGTACTTATGTGCTACTGACAGCAAACTTTCTTTGAATGACTCTAGAACTGTGACAGGAGATTGGGTGGCCAGTAAAAAATTCAACAAGTAAACTCACCTAGAACTGTTATAGGCGACCACGTTACTTCACTGTCTCATTCAACTTCAACCTCAATGGAGACAATATTTTTGTCAGCTGCAATGAATATTCCCCCTCCTATGGCCTCTAATCTGTCTTTTCGATATATGAGGTGTGATTTAAAAGTTTTAAGAATGGATCCGCTACTGCTTACTGGTCTGACGGGCAGGAATATGGAGGGTGGGGAGTGAGTCATTGCATAGTCCTTGAACGCCGTCTGACAGGAAACTGCCAGGATACTGGCAAAGTTTCGTAATCACAGTGTAAATGCATACAGATTGTGGAAAAGTGTGCGAAGTGATGTACCAACTGGCCAGCAAAATGGAAGCAGACAGATGGACACTAACAGAAAAAAGCTGCCCATATTGACATAACCCAACACCCAGCATTATGCTAGAAACAGACACGTAACTTTCAAAAAACCATCTGAAGATGAACCTGAAAAGATTTGAAAACCAGTTCATTGAATAATATATAACTACTCAAAAAAGTGACTGGCTGCAGTTTTATGTACTTGACATACCGCAAAGTTGAATGTGATGATTACCCTCAGCATATCAGTCAAAATAGCACAGATTATCAGTATTGGTGTACATGCCTCTTGCTGATAATTTCTGTCTTCTCCTTATGCGAAACTCATACCTGTTTCTGTGACCTTATCCCTCAACAAGAGGAGGACAAATTTGTGTTCCTCAGGTACCACTTAGAATCATAAATTTTTCTGCATTGTGTACTTCTACATCTCATCATAATTATGTGTTTGCAGCCATCTTATAACTTATACTGAGCCAATCCGACGCTAATCACCTTCTAGTAGTTCACTAACGCTGAAATTAAGCAACACACTAAACCAACTTGTGGAATTTTACAATCATGAGAGCTCTAGATCTGTTAATTTTTTAATCACTCATGTATATGTTCTTCAGAGTATTGAGTTTCTGCTACTCACTTTGTTACAAGGTCTCCCGAGCCTTCAAATTTTGGAATCAGTTTTTCAAAGAGAGCAGTTGCTGCCAATGGTGACTCTGTGAGGTATACCATCCAAGCATGGCACGTTATCCAGTCCACAGCAGCATCAGGCAACAAAATTTCACTCCCGTCTGTATCCCCAGATGGAGAATCATTCAGCAACTCAGCACCAATATGGACGAACTTGGAAGCAGCTTCTGTAATTCTGAAAAATATTGCATCTGAAAGCCTACGTTGAGAAATGGTTTATGTGTAACATGCTTAAATTTCTTTATTAAATCACAACCTTGTTCAGTAACATATACAAGTGTCCTACATAACAAAACAGAAGTAACATAATATCACCACATTTTGTTTTTGTAAATGAGAGTCTGATATTTACAAAAGGCACATTCTGTGTTCTACAGATCTAATTTCATGGAAGATAAGTTCAAAAACCAGGACAATGTTCCAACTGATGTTTTTTATTTATTTCTGAGTATATTCCTCTGAATCTGATTGATGAGTAGTTTCAAAGAGAAATAAGAAAATAATAAAGAGTGCAATACAAACAATACATTTCAAGACTGGCAAGCTAAACTGCGAGTGCAATGTGTACTCATCCACAGCCTGCAAGTGTGTACAACTCTTGTGTATGTAAATTAAAAAAGCAAGATAATTATATTCACTATTTTCCATATTTGTATGTTTTTTGCACATAAATATTTCAATATTTAATCAGATCACAAATTTCCCTTTATTTTACAAACTGCATTTGCAGCATTGTATATGACTTCCAATATTTATAATTCTATTACCATGTTCCATACACTTTTGAGTATAAAATACAGTTACTGAAATCTGCTAAATGAATAGTGTTAAACAAAGTTCGAAACTTGTCCTGGTAAGTATTCTTAGAGAATATGAATTAACTATCACATGTTGTACACTAACCCCTGACAGTGATTGTTCATGTGTGATAATACCACGAAATATCCCATAATGATAGCCAAATGGTAACCTCTCATTCCCTATAGACTTCCATTTATTCCACAGGCTCACAATGACCCAGTTGGGTGACCATTCAAGAAAGTGAAGATCTTATATATTTTGTAAATTTTGTTTAATAATGAAATTTTATGAGAAAAATTAAGCAATAAGTGTAATTATGCTTTGGTGAGCATTCAACACCAAATAACAAGACATAGAAAATTGAAACTGGTTGCTACGATTTACACAAGTTTCATCTTCGTTAAAGGTTTGAATTACAATGTTCGCAGCTAGTCATAGTCACGTGGTAGCAAATATTTTATCAAGTGCACATACTGGCACATAGGTGATGACATTTCACTTCTTACAAACATTCAGATATTTTCAATAATGGTGTCCTTGAAAATCATCAAATACTCTAAGCTATTTGCAGCTACACTAAGCTATTTGCAGTTACTGATTACCTGCTGTCTTGTACCATTCCACTCAGCATCTATATTTACAATGCAGTATACACCCACTAAAATTAAATAGTTGAACATAATGAGCAGCTTTTGTTTTAACTCTGTTATTTCTCCAACATGCAGTATTTCCACAATTTATTCTTATTACGCTCATTTCTGAGAACGATGTTTGTTCCCATCAGTGCCTTCTGATTGATGTCATTTTGCCCACCCTTTAACTTACATACTGATGACAGGTAATGATTTGTGCACCATAATTTGATTATTGTCTGTAAAAATTCACAGTCAATTCTTACACACAGTTATTTTCTTCTCCATGGAATGGATTTTCCTTCATTTACGTATATTTCTTAGACATTTTTTGTTCCCTGTTATGTTAAAGGTAACTTTTAAAGTTCCAGCAAATTAATATTCACTGTGTGCTCCAGATATCTTTACATGCATCAGCCTTGCTACAGTAGAGCTTATCTAGCAGCCAATAAGTAGACAATCGCTGTTTCTCTCAGCTTCACAAAGAAACTTTCATCTCTGTTTATTAGTTAAAGCTGCATGATTATACGCAGGACTACAAAAGTGTCTCAAAGTAGCCTCATTTACTTTTTACAATATCCTATCCAAGACTAATAACATGGCTATCTCTTTGCATGGCACAAACAAATCATCCTATACTAGTTTCCACACTTTAGCTGTTATCTATTCAGTGCCTGTAGAACCAGGCTAACCTGAGGGGATGGGAAAGAGGGAGAGGGCATGGCTACTCCTCCTTAAATGTGAAGTTGTGCTCTTCAGTCTGAAAACTGGTTTGATGCAGCTCCCCATCCTAAAACAACCTGTGCAAGCCTCTTCTTCTCTGCATAACTTTAGCAACCTAAATCCACTTGAACCTGCATACTGAAGTCAAGTCTTGGTCTCACTCTACAATTTCTACCTCTCACACTTCACACTACCTCTCACACTTCAGTAGCACAATATTTCAAACGCACCTCTTCTAGTTTTGTCTCTACTGTTCACTGTCCACATTTCATTTCAATGTAAGGCTACAATCCAGCAAATACTTTCAGAAAAGATATCCTAATACTTACACCTGTATTATTACATGCTAACAAATCTCTTTTTCAGAAATCAAACAATGGAAAATCCAGGATGGAATTTAACAACATTAGGGAAGGAAAGTTGCTACTCAGCATATAGTGAAGATGCTGAGCCACAATAGGCACAACAAAAAATTTGCACAATTATAGCTTTCAGTAATTAAGGTCTTTGTCAGCAATAGACACACATACACACATATACACTCACACAAATGCAACTTGCACACACGTCTGCAGTTCAGACATCTGAAACCACACTGCGAGCAACAGCACCAGTGCATGATATGGTGGGGTTGGCGGACAGTGAAGTGCTGCAGTTTAGACGGAGGGCAGGAGAGAATGTGTGTGTGTGTGTGTGTGTGTGTGTGTGTGTGTGTGTGTGGCGGGGGAGGGGGGGGGGGGTGTAGGTAGCAGAAAGGAGAAAAATAAAAAGAAATTAAAAGACTGGGTGTGGCAGGAAAATGATGGCTGTGTAGTACTAGAGTGGGAACAGGGAGGGGGCTGGATGTGTGAGGACAGTGACTAACGAAGGTTGAGGCCAGGAGGGTTATGGGAACGTAGGATGTGTTGCAGGAAAAGTTCCCACGTGTACAATTCAGAAAAGCTAGTGTTCATGGGAAGGACCCATATGGCACAGGCTGTGAAGCAGTCATTGAGATGAGGGATATCATGTTTGGCAGCGTGTTCAGCAACGGGGTGGTCCATTTACAAACTAATCACTCTCCCTGCATCAGTTCCCATATTTTTCCGTGTTATCTCCCGCACCTTTCCAGTGCCACACAATCTTGTATCTCTACCTATGAACCCTTCCCCAGCCCCCACACTTCCTACGTTCTATCCCTGTTTGCACCCACTAAATCCACCTCATCCAGCCACTTTGCCGTCCCCCTTCTTCACGCTAATCTGCTCTCAAACCTGCTACCCACAGTAACAAACACATATTTATTAATTATTAGTTATTCTCTACTTTGAGCCTTGTGACTTCTTGCTAATTTTAGTGAGTTTTCATCTTCCGCTATCGCCGTCTTCCTCAGATTTCATCTCGTTTTTTCCCCTTGTGCATCAATTTCGTCCTTTCCGTGATTTCTCACACGTATTTGGGTGTATTTTTGCGTAATTTTTCAGACGTAATTCTACTTTTTTTACATAATTTTTCGCATTTTTTGCACCACCATGGATCCTTATTCTTGCCATCTGCGTCAATACAGAAAAATTTCCTTATCCCTAGTCAGATCCCAGTCCCACGTACTGTTCCTGTGTTGTTGCTTGTCTCATGAAATCACCACTAATGGCCTTACCACCAAATTACCCATCTCGGGTTGCCACCCCTCCTTCCACAATGGCCTCCACCTGTTCAGATTCCGCCAATCCTTAGCCCTCACCAACATAGTCCTGCAAAACCATATCAACCAAGCCCAATCCTCCTTGCAGTAACTTCTCTCCATTTGCAAAATTCTCCTGCTATGTAATCCAAAATTCCTGGAACCCATAACACATATTGAAATTTTTGCCCTGCAGGAACTTGAGCAACATGCAAAACGCCACCTCAAAAAGCTCTCCATCCTGCTCACTTTCTATTCCCGCCTTGGAGTAGCAGTACCTACAAGAACCTCCAAACCTCTCCCATGGCCGCTCATAGCTGACAAACCCTGTCTCACAGACCTACTACACTTAACCCACCCTCCAAAACTCCCTCCCACCACCACAGAACCTGGAACCTAAACAGACCCACAACACAGTCATGAACCTTTCCTCCAGAAGCATTAGTCCCACAGAAATATCAGTCTTTTCCAAAGGCCTCACCTTTTGCCCCACTCCCAAATTCAATCATGCAGGACTTGTTAAAGACCTTCTCTCCTTCTCCCAGTCCCTACAGTGGAAACACTTTTTCATCGCCAATCAGACTCAACCAAAGACCAATATTGAACCTTGCCTAACTCAGTTCACTCCTCTATCCTACTGTGATCCACCCCCGCTGCCTCCAAACCACCCCGTTAACTTTCCAGAATTTCTTAACCTCGAACCTTGCCTCACCATCATTCCCCAAATCCCTCAACAGGCAAACTAACCTTACATCTGCAGAAAGAACCACAGTCCACCATCTAAAAACTGATTCTGACCTTATAATCCTACCAGCAGACAAAGGCTCCACCACCGTTGTTTTGAACTGTAAGGATTACCTTGCGGAAGGACTCTGTCAGCTGTCAGATACTTCCACCGACAAACCTTGCCACAGTGACCCATTCCAGTAATCCAGCAGGATCTCCAGTCACTACTCAAATCCTTAGGCCCATCCCAGAACCTCTCCCCAGAGTCCATCTCTCTACTTATCCCTACCAACCCCCACACTCCCACCTTCTACATGCTTCCTAAAATCCATAAACCCAACCACCCAGGACAATCCATTGTGGCCAGTTACTGTGCCCCCACTGACAGTATCTCTGCTCTCGCACACCAATACCTTCAACCTATTACCCAGAACCTATACTCCTAAACAAAAGATACCAACCATTTCCTCCACCGACTCTCCACAGTTCCTGTCCCTTTACCACACGGTGCCCTGCTCGTCACTATTGATGCCACCTCTCTGTACATTAACATTCCTAACGCCCATGGCAGTACTGCTACTGAACACTACCTTTACAGATGCCCTATGGATTCCAAACCAACAACATCTTTCCTAATCACCATGACCAACTACTATATCCTCACCCACACTTACTTCTCCTTTGAAGACATTATCTACAAACAAATCCGGGGTACGGCTATGGGCACCTGCAAGGTACCATCCTATGCCAACCTATTTGTGGGCCATCTAGAGGAATCCTTCCTAAAAACCCAGAATCCTAAACCTGTCACCTGGTTCAGATTCATTAATGACATCTTTGCTACCTGGATTGAAGGTGAGGACACCCTATCCACATTCCTCCAGAACCTCAACAATTTCTCCTCTGTTGCTTCACCAGGTGCTACTCAACCCATCATTTCTAGATGTTGACCTCCACCTCAGAGAGGGTTACATCAGTACCTCCATCCATATCAAACCTACTAACCACCAGCAATACCTCCACTTCAACAGTTGCCACCCATTCCATACCACGAAGTCCCTTCCATTCTGCCTAGCCACCCATGGTCGTCACATTTGCACTGACAAGCAGTCCCTCTCAAAATATACTGAGGGTCCACTGAAGCCTTCACTGACCAAAATTATCCTCCTAACCTTGTACAAAAGCAGATCTCCTGTGCCTTATCTTTCCAGTCTCCCACCACCTCCCAAAGTCCCACAGTCTGGCCACAGTGGAGCAAACTCCTCATAACTCAGTACCATCCGGGACTGTAACAATTGAATTACATTCTCCACCAGGGTTTCGCTTACCTCTCGTCATGCCCTGAAATGAGGAATGCCCTGCACACTATCCTTCCCACCCCTCCTATAGTGGTATTCCGCCGCCCACCGAACCTACACTATATACTCGGCCATCCTTGCACAACCCCTGCTCCCAATCCCTTATCTCATGCCTCATACCCCTATAATAGACCTAGATGCAAGACCTGTCCCATACATCTTCCTACCACCACCTACTCCAGTCGGGTCACTAACATCACCTATCCCATCAAAGGCAGATCTACTGGTGAAACCAGTCGTGATTTACAAGCTAAGCTGCAACCACTTCGCTGCATTCTATGTAGGCATGACAACCAATAAGCTGTCTGTCCACATGAACAGCCACCGACAAACTGTGGCCAAAAAACAAGTGGACTATCCTATTGCTGAACACACTAACAAACATGATATCCCTCATCTCAATGACTGCTTCACAGCATATTCCATATGGATCCTTCCCACCAAAACTAGCTTTTCTGAATTGCACAGGTGGGAACTTTCCTGCAACACATCCTACATTCCCATAACCCTCCTGGACTCAACCTTCGTTAGTCACTTTCCTCACACATCCAGCCACCTCCCTGTTCCCACTCTAGTACTACACAGCCATCATTTCACCGCCACACCCAGTCTTTTAATTACTTTTCTTTTTATTTCTCACCTTTCTAATACTTATCCTCCCCCCCCCACCTTCTCTCCTGCCCTCCGTCTAAACTGCAGCACTTCACTGTCTGCCACCCGCACCCTCCCTCTCCCTGGCCCAGCCTCCTCCTTACCCCCACCCAGTCGCCACTCCCATCATGCACTGGTGCTGCTGCTCACAGTGTGGTTTCTGTTGTCTGAGACTGCAGACGTGCGTGCAAGTTGCGTTTGCGAGAGAGAGAGAGAGAGAGAGAGAGAGAGAGAGAGAGAGAGAGAGAGAGAGAGAGAGAGAGAGAGAGAGTGACAAAGGCCTTAATGGCCGAAGGCTATAATTGTGCAAATCTTTTTCAGAAACGGTTTTATTGCTATTGCCAGTATACATTTTATATCCTTTCTACTTCAACCATTGTTAGTTATCATGCTACCCAAATAGCTAGGGGACTGTGTTGTATCTAGAGGATAAGGTACTTAGGAACGTGATATATTTTGGTTGGTACTTCTCGTTCAGTGACTGATTTTAGAATCATGTGAAGAAATGCGCTTTAGAGATCACCATAAGTTGTTCCTGGCATATTCTACGGTGTCTGTTGTTAGACATGATACTGTGTTTTCTGCAGCATTTGAAAATATTTTGCATTTGTAGGGAGTAATATGCTATATATTTTTTTAGAACTGTTTATACAATATGTAGACAGTTAAGCTTCATCTGTCAAGCACAATCTTGTACCTGGAAATAGAAGAATGTCTATTACGATTGAACATGTGATACTTGCAAATGCACTGAGTTTCATGAGTGTCTTAACAATTTTACCCGTCTTGAAAATGGAAATTTGAGTTACGTTTCCATCAGATTCTAACAGACAGATGATTAACCTCGGTACTGACAAGATTTTCCTGACTGCAATGCTTTAAATTTGAACAGAATATTTGTTCCTTTGCACTAGACCATCTGTCATGCACAGTCTTGTACCTGGAAATGACCTAGTAGATAGTGTCGGAAGTTGCATGTGGCTTTTCGTGGATGATGCTGTAGTATACAGAGAAGTTGCAGCAATAGAAAATTGCAGTGAAATGCAGGAAAACCCACAGCAGATAGGCACTTGCTGCAGGGAGTGGCAACTGACACTTAACATAGACAAATACATAGAAACAAGGATCCTTTATGATTATATGACAGCAGAACAAACACTGGTAGCACTTACTTCTATAAATATTTGGTAGTATGCGTACGGAACAATTTGAAGTGGAATGATTATATAAAATTAATTGTTGGTGAGGCGAGTGCAAGGTTGAGATTCATTGGGAGAGTCTTTAGAAAATGTAGTCCATCAACAAAGGAGGTGGCGTTTCTGGATGAGGTATCGAATATATTGCTTCCCCCTACTTATACCTCCCGAGGAGATCATGAATGTAAAATTAGAGAGATTGGAGCGCAGACGGAGGCTTTCCAGCAGTCGTTCTTCCCGCGAACCATACGCGACTGGAACAGGAAAGGGAAGTAATGACAGTGACACATAAAGTGCCCTCCGCCACATGCCATTTGGTGGCTTGTGGAGTATAAATGTAGATGGAAAAGCCTTAAATTTCCAGAGTAAAAGAGATGAAATTTTGGAAAGTGTACAGAGGTACACTACTCCTCCCTATCACATTTAGTGTCGCATTTTCTAATCTAATTCCCTCAGCACTGTCTGATTTAATATGAGTACATTCTATTACCACTGGTTTTACTTTTGTTGGGGTTCATCTTAAAGTCATTTTTCATGATACTATCAACCCATTTCAGCTGATGTTGGAAGTCCTTTGCTGTCTCTGAGAGAATGACAATGTCATTAACAAACCCTGATGTTTCCACTACTTCCTAAACTTCAGTTCCCTTATCAAATTTCTCATGATTTCCACTTCTGCAATATACTACAACCCTGTCTCACTTGTTTCACATCTGCTGCTTCTCTTTTATGTCCACTTATTCTTGTCACTGCTGTCTGGTTCATTATACACATTGTTTTCTTGTTAATCATTAGCAGCTACACTGGATGATTCACTTAAATTGTCCACCTCAGATATTCCCTGAACCATTTAAGTTACAATAATTCTGTTTTTGCAATATGAACTGTCAGAGAGTCATCAGTAGATTATGTATAGTCCCTTCATAGCTACATTAATTAGAGACATATCAGTATCAACTTCACTTTTCAAAACGAACTATTTAGTAATTCCTGCAGCCAGTATCATAGTTCTAGAAGAGATAAATTCAATGGTGTTTCACTCATGAAAATCTGATTAGTGATAACTCAGAATTTATCTGTTTTGAACACGCAAACAATTGCTGTGTTTCAGCAGTTTGTGTTTTATATAGAACTGTTGCATTGGGCTAATGGGCACTCAAACTTGACAAAGCTAAGGGTGCCTACCAAAAAAAATTAGCAGAGAAAAATTTAATTTAAAACTGGTACTAACTACACTGGGTTACATGTTGTCAGATGACACACTAACTGGAAGACAAAGAATGTGGCATCCAGAGACAGTTCACCAGTTACGTAAGTAGCAGTTCTGCTCTTGTTTCTACCAGAGTCTAAAAGAAAGATGCACACCAAAAATTGAATGGATTTGCAAAACAAGGAACTGAGGTATAAATATTGTAAAAAATAACTTCATATCATAATTTAATGTCAATGTTCACGTGTATATGCAAAATAACATCAGTAACAGCAGCAAAAAGAAAATCACAAAATTATGTCATCATAAAAACTTTCTTAAAACTCCATTTATGTCATCAAGTGTTTGAAATTCCAACTGTGTACTGCAATAATTGTTTGCTGCTGCTGGGACAAGTCTCCCGACCAGATTAACGCGATTCCTTCAAAACCATTGCACATGCTGCAACAATGTGATGTTTTAAATCATATTAAGTCACTGAACTCAAACAATGGAAAATCCAGGATGGAATGTGACAATACCAGAGAAGGAAAGCTGCTACTCACCATATGGCAGAGATGTTGAGTCGCGATAGGCACAATAAAAAGATTCACACACTCATAGCTTTCGGCCATTAAGGCCTTTGTCAGCAGTAGACATACATATACACACACATGCACACACACATTCACGCAAACACAACCTGCACACACGTCTGCAGTCTCAGAGTCACTGAACTTGTGGTTCACCTTTGAGTTCACCCCATAGGAAAAAAAGTTCAGATAACTACCAAATTTCCCACTCCAGAGCATGCTCACAGCGGAGCCAAAGAGCTCTGATGCATGTGCTCTGCAGGAGCACGTAGCATGGGCAATGTTTCAAGTACTCATTGTTGGGTTCTCTTCTACGTGATGAAGGACAACTTCTTCATATGACAGAGAGCAACATACCTGTAGAGTAACACAATCTACCCTAATAGTTGTGAGCATACCAGTTTCTTGCAGTCGTTGTTATAGTCTGATGAAAATGGAATCGACATCATATTACCCTCTGTAAACTAGAAGCCTGTAATAGGAATTATGAAACACCCTGTACAGCTATGAAGAAGGGCTGTATGTCGTTCAGTGAGGACTTTCTCACAATTCATCTGAGCAAAAACAGAATTACAAAACCTTAAACAGTTCCAAAAATATTTGAGATGAACAGCTTAGCTAAATCATCTCATGTATTGCTTACTGAAAACAGTACTATGTCAATTTCTACAGTAAATGGTAAATGAGTAATACATAGCAATTTTCGTGTGCCTACTTACTCCTGCAACATACAGAGAATGTACTTACCACTCTCAACTCATGAGCCGCCCCTCCATCTTCCTCCAACCCCACTCTCCTCCCACCTCCCTTTCATATCGCATACTGTATGTTCCTACTGCAGCCAATGGTAATCAAATCATATGCTACACAGGTTGCACAGATAGTAAAATGTTTAAAGACACCTTAAAACACACACACACACACACACACACACACACACTTACTTCACACCATATCCTTTTATCCTTTTGTCTTTCCTTCTCCTTCCCTCTTTCCTGACGAGGCAACCATTGGTTGCGAAAGCTAGAATTTTGTGTGTATGTTTGTGTTTGTTTGTGTGTCTGTCGACCTGCCAGCGCTTTTGTTTGGTAAGTTTCATCATCTTTCTTTTTAGATATATTTTTCCCACGTGGAATGTTTCCCTCTATTATATTCATATCATTAATTTAAAGAAACAGTTTGTAATACAGCCCCACAGACTGTTTTGTGAAAATAAATTGAAGTCTAATTGCTAGAAATCCCATTCCTAGTTAAAAACATCAGGTGATTCCGCAATGAAGCTACAAACTTTCTGAGATAATGGGGAAGGGTAACCGTATCAGTTAAAATTAAAAAAATGACTGAGTCAAAACTCTTAAGAGAAAATCATTCTGATACCTATGACAGTGAATCACCTCTACTGCAAGCTTTTCCCTTTCCATATTTTGGGAGGAAGTAGTAGGGACCAAAAAAATACAAAATGTCCAGTACACACTGGCTCTAAAGTGCATATCTTACGAGCTATGAGCTCTTGTTTACCTTCGTTACTGTGAAATGTAACTCTCCTACTGAACAGGTGCTCTTAGCTCTTAAGATATACATTTTAGATCCCATGTTTAACTGACATACTTCTTCTTTTTTGTCCATGCTACCTCCGCCCAATATGTGGAAAGCAAAGAGCCTGCAGTAGACGCAAGGTATCAAAATGATTTTTGCCTACACCTTTTGACTTGCTCAATTCTGGAACATGGTCCCTTACCTAAAATTGATACATTTATCATTCTTCAACTCAAATCCTAAGAGCTACAGTGACAATCCTAACAGATGAAACTCACACAGAATATATATACAGGGTGTGCACAAAGACTTGCCCTGATTATAAAAATGTATAACAGAATAACCATTTGACATAATAAGTTACATTTGATGCCGTTACATACGTTAGTGTTACTAGGTTTTTTTTCCGTTCGTCAATGTCAGCAACTGGTGTGATGAAGACTCTGTCCTTGATATAGCCCCAGAAAAAAAAGTCAGGGGGTGTGATGTCTGGAGAGCAGGGTGGCCAGGGTGTTGGACTGTTCCTTCCAATAAACTAATCCAGACATTACTCACCTCTCCAAACATTACGCCCCTTGACTTTTTTTTCTGGGGCTATATCAAGGACAGAGTCTTTGTCACACCAGTTGTTGACTTCGACGAACTGAAGGCTAGGGTACAAGCTGCTGTGCATACTGTGACAGAACACATGTTACAAAACATGGTGGGAACTGGAATACTGCCCCAACATTCTCCCAGCTACCAAGGGAGCATATGCTTCGGTTCACTAATGTAAGTGATCTTAAAAGAAGCTAGTAACACTAACCTATGTAACGGCATCAAACGTAAATTATTATGTCAAATGTAAATTATTCTGTAATAAATTGTTATAATCAGGGCAAGACTTTGTGCTCACCGTGTATATGTTTCACCATCATCTGCAAAACATGCACAAACAAGCTGATAAATAAATTAGTCACAGAAATAATTTCTAATACACTTTTAGCACAATGAAAATTAATCTTGAGACCTATAATCCAAATGTGAACAAGATAATCAACATCACTGGTGTAGGCAGGACTAACTGTCACTTATTTTACTATTTACACACAGTAATAAGAGAATTGGGGAGAAGAGGAATTTGTGGCACAACTTGACTAGAAGAAGGGATTGGTTGGTAGGACATGTTCTGAGGCACCTAAGGGATCACCAAGTTATTATTGGAGGGCAGTGTGGAGGGTAAAAATCATAGAGGGAAACCAAGAGATGAATACACTAAGCAGATTCAGAAGGAAGTAGGTTGCAGCAGTTACTCAGAGATGTTGAAGCTTGTGCAGGATAGAGTAGTATGGAGCACTGCGTCAATGCAGTCTCTGGATTGAAGACCACAACAACAAGAGAACAGAGTATCTTGTGTAAACAATGGATCTTCAGTCAATCATCTAACAAAATGCAAACATAACATAATACAACAGTAAGCGGATACTATGCCATCATTGAAAGAAACAAATAATTCCTTACGATAGTTGCAAGTTGGCACTGCGGTTTGATGCAAGTGTCAGGACAGTTTCCAAAGCTCCTGCTTTGTCTCCACGAGCCAAATGTACTTCACAAAGCGACCTGTAGAGGGCAATCAGTGCTGCTCGTTCGGTGCTTCCTGGTACCCCAGCAACTGGCATGCCAGGGAAGGCAGCCTCAGTAGCATTTGAAAGGATTCGTTGCGCTGAATCATTGTGGCCCAAATCCAGTTCAAGAAGGGCAAATTCACGATATAGTGAGAGGTTATTCCGATATCGCTCCTGTAAGAAAATTATCAAAATCTGAAAAAGACCGCTCCATAAATGGCTTAATTAGCAAATTCTACATGTTTACTGTGAGTGCTTATTGCTTGCTGACATCGAACACAGGTGATGACCATGCTAATGTAACTGGATCATGTAGTTTCATGGAATTATAATATAGGCAGATAGAGCATATTTTAAGTGCTGTAGTTAATGGTATTATATGACAAAAATGCGGAAGACCACGAATCTCATAGCATTATTACATTATGTTCATTTAATTCCACCTAACAACAAAGATTTTTTGGTGCTAGTGCTATCTTCATGAAAATACATAAGCAGATCCACCACCTACAGCTGAAGAAATTAATAAGGCAATAAGTAATCTGAAAAACAACAAAGCCAGTGGAGAAGATTCTATTACAGCTGAACTTATGAAAGGGTCATAACTAAAAATTATAACTAACCTTCAGCTCCTCATGTTTGAAGAAATATGGTAAACTGAAAAGATACCAGAAGGCTGGAAAGTGGCTCTCATCCACTCCTTGCACAAGAAAGGTGATAATCAAAATGTAAATAACTACAGAGGCATATTTTTGTTGCCAGTGGGTTATAAAATATTTTCAACAATATTACTAAACAAAGTAGAAGCAACACTTGATAGCCATTTGGGAGAATATCAGACTGAATTTAGAAAGAGCAGATCTTGCTCAGAACAGATTTTCAACCTCAAGTCCATAATTCATCACAGACTTACTTACTCCAAAGATATAGCTGTAACATTTATAGATTTTAAAAAGGCGTTTGACTCAGCTGATTGGGAAACACCAGATAAAGCGGTCAGAGAATTTGGCATCAAATCTAAATTATCAAACCTTATTCGTGAAACAATCACAGATACCAAATCAAAAGTAAAGTTTCGGGGTGAAATATCAAAGGCATTCAACATAAAAACAGGTGTAATGCAAGGCGATGGACTGTCTCCACTCCTCTTTAACTGCATACTACAGAAAATAGCAAGAGAATGGAAACAAAAACTAAAAGAACAGAAGCTATCATCAATCAGACTGGGAACTAAAAACAAAGGTATTGAAATTCACTGTTTAGCATTTGCAGGTAATTTTTCCATTCTTTCTGAAAACCTAACAAATGCTGGAATACAAATCAATCTCTTAGAAGAAACAGCCAAAAGGCATGTTTAAGAATATCTGTAGAAAAAACAAAACTTATGACAAGCATAAAAAATGCTCTGGAATCCCTAGCAACAGATATTGTCCAAATAAAGATGGTAAATAAATTTAAATATTTGGGAGAAATTATCCAGGAAAATGGCTTAGAAAAATTTGCTGTAGAAGAAAGAGTACATAAAATGGACAGAGCTTGTGGAATAATTAGGAATGTCTACAACAAAAGGTGTCTGTCTAAAAATTTGAAAATACAGCACTACAACACAGTAGTAAAACCAGAATGTCTTTATGCAAGTGAATGTTTAGTGCTGAACTACAAATTACACAAAACTGATGTCCTAGAAAGAAAAATCATTCAAAAAATACTTGGGCCACCAAAAAATACAGAGGTATGGAAATTAAGAAGCAATAAAGAAGTTTATCGCAACACAGAAAACATAAATGAAACACTACGAAAGATGCGACTGCTATTTTTTGGACACTTATACAGAACGAACAGCAACAGGTTAACCAAACAGATTTTTAAATATGTTTGGAACAAGAAGTCAACAATAGCCAGGATTCAAGAAGTAAGGAAAGATTTGGAAAGAAACAACATAAGTGAAAAAGATGCAACAGAAAGGAAGATTTTCAAAAGGAAAGTGTTAAAAATGGAAGGATTCCAAGGCAAGAGGGAGAACAACACAGGGTCAAAATGGTCCAAGGAGAGAAAAAAGATACATAGTGAAAAGATGAAAGAATACTGGAGGAAAAAGAAAGAACAACAAAGCAGGAAGCATTGTAATTGGTGTGTGGTCCTTAGATGACCCAAATGAAGACAGAAGAAGAAGAAATATCTTTTACAGCAAATATATGCAGAGAAAGAAGAGAAACTAAATTTTTTTAATAAGTATGTCTGTTTAGACTACACTACATTTCTTATAAAAAATAAACTTTTATTGAACAAATACCTAGAAATTTCAGGTGTGTATCAGAAAAAAGAGAGTATCAAGGCTAACAGTAGGAGAGTTACTTACTTGTTTGAGGATATCTTTGACTGAAGACCGTAATTTACGATGATTGGATGGCAGTTTGCAAATCCCTGACTGCTCCAAAGACACCATTAGACGCTCAAATCTCAGCCACCATACCTACAGCATAGATTGAAAATAAATGTAATAATTCTTCATATCTGAGCATATTTGTTTACTTATTAATCTACTATATGTTTTTTAAGCACAACATTAAATGTAGCACAAACAATTACACATGTAATTTACAAACAGACATCTAAATTTTTAATGAAATCAACTGTGTCGTTTGTTGCAGGAAATCATAGAAAGTAACACAATAGGCCCTATTGGGACATTCTGTAACTGTGCGATGGAAGGTTTGCCAGGCTGCTCCACAATCTCAATTTGAAGATGGAGCTTTACCCCACGTATGAAGAGTGTCCATGCTTCTGCCATGATTGGTGCATAATATTCTGTTAAATGTTGTCCATGTTCTGTGTGACTGGTCACAGGCACAGGGTTTCTTTCTTATGCAGATCAAGTTCTGGCAATGTGGAAGGCAAGTCTGACCAGTCTCATTCCCATGAGTCGGTTAAGTTGAACTGAAGCATGTGCAGTTCCATGGCTGTTTTCATGGATGGTTTTCTTGACTGAAGCTGTTTTCTTTCTATGATAACTGTATCTTGATGGATGAGGAGTTGCGGGTTGCCTTGTATGTGTTTAAACTCATGGAGTAGAGCTGCTTTTTGTCAACATCCAAGTGTTGGTATAACCGGACAACCATTTGACGGAGGTTGATATTACAGTACCACTGATCATTGTCATTGTGTTTTTCAGCTGTGCATCAAGAGTTTGTGTGTGCACTAATGAGCCATAGAGGAGCACCATATTCCACAATGGAGTAGATTATTCCAAGTGCTGAAGTGCACAGAGCTTCAGCAGTGGAGCCTCAAAGTTGTTCACAGCTTTTTCCTTGTTCAAATCTTTGCAGTGACACTTTCTAGATGATTCTTGTAGGACAATGTGATACCTAGACTTTTTGGTTGCTGACTGTGGTGAAGTAATCTGTCACTAAAATAGAACTGGAGCTGTCTACTCACCACTCTGTTGCACAAATGAAAGCAAGCCGTCTCTGCCTAGGGGGGATTGGTTTCCCATTACCACCTGATCAGATGTTAAGATGGCTTCTTCAAAATTTATATGGCCCACAGCCAGCATTCAGTCATAGACATATCCAAACTTAAGAGATCTAGTTTAAGACATATCAGACATGTACAGATTAAACAGGAGTGGTGCAAGGCCAGATCTCTGAGATAGTCCATCATTTAGTGTCTTTAAAGAGCTTATCGTGTTGCCCAGTATGACATGAAATGACCTTCCAGCAAGCTTGCTATTAATAAGTTAGGCTGTTCTGCATGGTATTATTTGAATGAGTTTGTAGAGAAGACCGTATCTCCATCAGTGTCACAAGCTGCTGAGAAATCTATAAATGCATTGATGTTTTTATGTTCTTTTGAAAGCCTGCTTCAGTGTAGGTCATGAGTTACTTTATCTGGTCTGCGCAGCCCCTTCCTGGGTGAAAACCAGCTTCTTTGGTTGGAATTTTCTTAATCATTGACACTTCCAAGGAGACTGCATACTGAGATAAGAAGAGCTATTGGGCAGTAGCTTTCTGGTTCATTGCTTGCTTTTCCCAGTTTAAGGCTAGCAATGCCATTAGACGTTTTCATTCCATTTGAGATTCTCCCTCTCATCACGATGTCAGTAAAGAACTCTGATACCCATTGCTTTGGTATGTTTACAACAGTTCAGCAGGAATTAAAGATGAATTCCATCTGGCCCTGGTGCCTTTCCCACTTTTTTAAGTGTATGTTATTTCCTGAACACTATTCGACTGGGAAAATATGGTCTGGTTGGGGCTAGATGCCTTCAAAACCGTGAATTAATGTTTCATATGAATGGTCTGTTCTTTGTCTTGTGGGGTTCTTGAAGAAGTCACAATGTAAATTGCATTCCTGTCTCAAAGCAAAAATCACTTAACCTCATGCATCCTTAGGACTTCCGCCTAATTCCTTTAAAGCCTAGTTTCTCTGATAGATCTTTTGAAGTCCAGGTTCATTACTATTTCTGTCCATTTCTCATGTCGAATCATATCCAATGTGCATAGCACATCATCAGCTACTTCTCCATCCCTCCATGAAGGAACTTCTTGTATAGTTCTTCACAGTGAGCAGTCCATGCTGGAATGTACTCCTTGCAGAATCCTCTAGGGATGATCTTGTTTGCTGTTTCAGTCACTGCTCTTGTGAACCTTTGGTAGCTTTCCACAGTGGGTGAAATCCAGCCTAATCATTTGTCAAGGTGGTTGGAGAAGTTCTCCCACATCTTCTTAAAATTCCGTATTGGATGAGGATAGAAACTGATCAGGGGGATGTTTATTCTTATTTCAATTAGAGCTGGTCCATGTTGGCTGTGTGGGAAGTCTTGAAGTATTCTGTGGGTCACTTGCAGCAGTATGTCCTCATCATATTTGCTTACAAAACACAAATCAGGGTTGTATGATAGGATTTAAGCTGATGATTTAAAAGATCCCTCCTCTCTTGCATCAAATAACAGAAATAGACTATCATCGGCCCAAGTTGCTAGTGTTGCATTGTTGTTATTGTTGGTCCTATATTTCCATTGTATGTGGTGACTGTCAAAGTCCTGCACATAGACTGCTGGATGGGGCAGTAGAGGCAAAGTTTCACATGTCCATTTGGTGGTAGGGGGTTTATATATCTGTTACTGATAGTTATTCTTCCCACTTTGGTGATGACTTCATGAGTGGTGTCAGTGATGAATGTCTTAACCAGGTGGATATGTTCCACAAAGGACAGTGATATGTGGCTCCTAACAATTCATACCCTCTTTTTGTTAAGTAGTTTCACTGTCAGTATTACACTGATGTCTGAGAGTAATACAACAGTGACAGCACTGTCGTTAATTCACTAGCACATTTTTTATGTGTGTCTCATCCTTTAGTTTTCAAATATTACGGCTTTTCATTTGTAAAACGTAGCTAGTCCCATTTTAGACAATTCACTATACTAAGAAACAAAACAGTTAAATAAATTTGCAACATTAGTGCTGTTCACAGACACTTCAACACACTCAGGAGTTGAGTATAACAAAATTATTATTAGTTATTTATCTTAATTTTTAATGTGACATGATACAAACCATCACAACATTCTTTTCTACTGTGCCACTCAACAATAGTGCAATAATAACAGCCAGCAAAAGATCGACATTCACAAAGAAATATTAAAAAAAGTCAATGAAAGCAATACTGTCACTTTACACAGCAGTAATTTTGAGCACATGGCATTGGAAAATAGCTGTGCCTGATATTCAAAAAATGCCTGCCTCTTTAATACAATCCACAGCATTCTGGGTTGAGATTTTACCACAGCCATAATCACAGCAAAGGACTAAAGGAAAGATAGAATCACTGATTGTGAAGCATTTCTCGATGTACTGTCAATTGGTAAGACTTCCCTCAATTCATATAGGCAAACATCATTCAACAGTATACCAAGCTTGAAGCTCCAGTTATTCTTAAATCATGTCAGCTGTGAACATCTGCCCAGCCATTTTGGTGAGGTCAGAACCTATCTGCAAGGTATGAGCAGCAGTAAACTGTGGTACTAACATTAATATTTTAGTTTGCAACACAATCTGGGTATTGATGATTAAAGTCTGCAACCACCAGAATGGACAGCATAATCCTCTTTGCCGATCAGATACAATATAGCTAATAAAGGCCTCCTGACACGATGGACAAGGATATTACTACAGAAAGCTGTATTTTCAAATACCCTGGAGGAAGCTATGTGTGCTTATGGGACATCCACTTTTTCATTTTTGTATATGCAGACAAATGTATAATTCATATGTTACAAAGAGCACAGTATAGACAATAAAAACACCATTCAAACTCGTCAACTTCAACTGCTTAATTTTCTTCATTTCAGTCTTCATACAAGCAGTAAGTATAGTTGATCTGGTATATGTCAGTGTATTGTAGCTGGCAGTAAAGTGGATACCAGCGAGGAAGAAATGATATACCCACTTGAATCACATGCAACGTACCAAGTGGTAGGTTTCCCACAGGAGCGACACTGTAAGCGAAACACCCCTAGCTGCCAAGTCACATCATGTAGTATGACCCTTCTACAGGGGTATAAACAATAGAAGTACAACAACAGGAGTATAAAGGAATGAAATACAACAACTGGATTCTGTGTGTGTATGTGCACTATCAGGGTTAACACAAGTACCACAAAGTGAAATTCCCTGACAATTCCCTAATTTCCAGACAGGTTCTAGAATATATCCCTGACAAATTTTGAGATCTCAAGTGTAAGTAAAGACATAAGGTGGCAATTTGTCTTTGCATCTATGGCTCAAAAAATGATAGAGCCAAACGAGGAAATATCTAAATAAAACTTGCAAGCAGATGCCGTTTCCTAATGTGAGCAAAAATCTTAAGTACAGATCAACATCTTTTGTAATAAACTGTTTTTAGATGGAGAAAGCAAAGCAAATGGTATATGTGTTTTATTAAGACCACTGATGTTATTTTATTTCATAAAACAAAACACATCTGGTGACAAAAATACGCATTTCCTTGGAGTCGCAAGACAGATTTAAAATACTTTCACTGCTTTCCGAAATACCCTCAGAAAAAATAGGCCTCTTGAAAGAAATATATAAGATGGGGAAGAGTTGTGTAAACCAACAATATAGGTGTCCACCAATAGAATGTTGGTTCTACTATGTTCATTACTGTCGGTTATTACCCACTGCATTACATCTATTATTTTACCGACATTATGTGATTTTTCTTTTGAGAAATATTTGAGTACATAGCTTACAAACTGCCAGCAACAGCCATAACTTTCTTCTTTTTCTTGTCTGTACTTTGTAATATATAAACTACTTTCAAAGTTCAAAAATGTACTAAATAAATAAAATGTCTTTAAAACATACTTGCGGTGAGACAGGCGCAATTTCTGAAATCTATTGCCCATAGCCTCTGGCCTGCTGAGGAGCACTCCCCAGTCCTGGGTCCATGGATAAACCACAAAAATCCACTGCATTATGTCACACACAAACAGACCCAGCATGTGGGGCAGCTGTTCAGGAGTCACAAACAACTTGTTGATGAAATAGGACTGCAGTGGTCAATCCATTCAACAGATAATTTGGATAAATACCCTGAGAATCAACAATAATTAGGATAGGTAGCAACTCGCTGTAAAGATGATCACTGAGCCACAGACAGGCACATAGAAAAGACAATCACACTCTCAAAAACTAAATTTTCAGCCACAGCCTTTGTCAGAAAACGAGAATACACACAGATTCACAAAATCATTCAGACATGACTCATGCACACAGGACCGCTGTCTCCGGCCACAGCATCTACTCTCTCTAAGAATCACATCAAAGCAAACCACTCCTCATGCCTCCCTGCCTCTCACCTGCAGCTACTAAGCTAAAAGCCACAAATGGTGGCAGCACTGACTGCATGCTGAGGGAAGTGGTAGGAAGGGGAGAAGCAGTAGTAATGAACGAGTGGAGAAGCAATGCACGTGTTCAGCTGCACCCAACCAGTGAAGATGCATGACGTCTCAATAAACAAATGATTTCATCTACTGAGACAAAAACAAGGTTTTTCTAGTGTTTTCCTTTTTTTTTCAAATTTCCCTGATATTTCCCTGATTTCTCTGATATATTTGAATTTCCCTGATATTCCCTGATTTCCATGATTTTCAGAACCTATGGCAAACCTGACTATAGTCACAGGTACTGCTCTTAACTGCTGACCAACCTTACGACAACAGATCTCGCTGTGAGATGCACTCTACACTAGCTTTCATGTTACTCTGAAAAATTGGCTTTTGGACTGCGCACAGTCATAATTTCATACTTATAATTCAGTATCTTATATTTGTGGCTGTTGGGCAGATGTATTGTATCCACAACACAACAGTGGCAATGAGAAAACTGCATAAGCAATGTACCTGCAACATACAAGTGCCAAAATGACAACATGTCAAGATGAGCCCATCACTGTTAGAGTTATTACAATGACAACAGCTGCAAACAGCCATGTTACTACAGCTCACAACATCAGGCAATGCTGCATAGTCTACACCAATTATTTCCATGTTCCCAACTTTCTTCCCTTCAGAACTGTCTAGAGAGCACAAATTTGTCTGGCCCCATTAGCTGAGTGATCAGTGCAGTGGACTGCCACGTCAAGGGGCACAGGTTCGATTCCCGGCCGGGGCAGGAGATTTTCTCTGCTGAGGGACTGTGTGTTGTGTTGTCCTCATCATCATTTCATCCCCATCTCCAATGTGCAAGTCACCCAATGTGACATCGAATGCAATAAGTACTTGCCCTTGGCGACCGAACTTCCCCGAATGGGGGACTCCCGGCCCACAATGCCATATGCTCATTTTCCTTTTGTAAGCAGACCCAGTGCATCCTGTGTAGACCAAGATAAAGATAGAGATTCTTTTATATCCGTTAGGTTGCCTAATGGACCGAGAAATGGTAATGCGGGTAATGCTGATATGGTCTGGAACTGTCTACATTTATCTATTTATTTAGACAATTCTGGACCATATGAGCATTGCCAGTATCACTATTTCTCAATCATTAAGGTAACTGAAACAGATATTTTTAAGATTGCCTATCTTTATCTTGGTCTTCAGAGGATGCAGTTGGTCTACATACGAAGCTGTGTCCCTAGACAATCCTGATAAACACTATAATCGCACTTGTCTCAGAAATAATGACTCTGTCCACATAATACAAATGTCATGGAATCCTGAGATGGGCACACCCCACTGATTGACTTTCAGTATTGAAAGCAAATAATTTCTTTCATAAAGAGTTACAAGTGTATCAGGATCTGTCATTGACTGGAAATACACTCCTGGAAATTGAAATAAGAACACCGTGAATTCATTGTCCCAGGAAGGGGAAACTTTATTGACAAATTCCTGGGGTCAGATACATCACATGATCACACTGACAAAACCACAGGCACATAGACACAGGCAACAGAGCATGCACAATGTCGGCACTAGTACAGTGTATATCCACCTTTCGCAGCAATGCAGGCTGCTGTTCTCCCATGGAGACGATCGTAGAGGTGCTGGATGAAGTCCTGTGGAACGGCTTGCCATGCCATTTCCACCTGGCGCCTCAGTTGGACCAGCGTTCGTGCTGGACGTGCAGACCGCGTGAGACGACGCTTCATCCAGTCCCAAACATGCTCAATGGGGGACACACCCGGAGATCTTGCTGGCCAGGGTAGTTGACTTACACCTTCTAGAGCACGTTGGGTGGCACGGGATACATGCGGACGTGCATTGTCCTGTTGGAACAGCAAGTTCCCTTGCCGGTCTAGGAATGGTAGAACGATGGGTTCGATGACGGTTTGGATGTACCGTGCACTATTCAGTGTCCCCTCGACGATCACCAGTGGTGTACGGCCAGTGTAGGAGATCGCTCCCCACACCATGATGCAGGGTGTTGGCCCTGTGTGCCTCGGTCGTATGCAGTCCTGATTGTGGCGCTCACCTGCACGGCGCCAAACACGCATACGACCATCACTGGCACCAAGGCAGAAGCGACTCTCATCGCTGAAGACGACACGTCTCCATTCGTCCCTCCATTCACGCCTGTCGCGACACCACTGGAGGCGGGCTGCACGATGTTGGGACGTGAGCGGAAGACGGCCTAACGGTGTGCGGGACCGTAGCCCAGCTTCATGGAGACGGTTGCGAATGGTCGTCGCCGATACCCCAGGAGCAACAGTGTCCCTAATTTGCTGGGAAGTGGCGGTGCGGTCCCCTACGGCACTGCGTAGGATCCTACGGTCTTGGCGTGCATCCGTGCGTCGCTGCGGTCCGGTCCCAAGTCGACGGGCACGCGCACCTTCCGCCGACCACTGGCGACAACATCGATGTACTGTGGAGACCTCACGCCCCACGTGTTGAGCAATTTGGCGGTACGTCCACCCGGCCTCCCGCATGCCCACTATACGCCCTCGCTCAAAGTCCGTCAACTGCACATACGGTTCACGTCCACGCTGTCGCAGCATGCTACCAGTGTTAAAGACTGCGATGGAGCTCCGTATGCCACGGCAAACTGGCTGACACTGACGGCGGCGGTGCACAAATGCTGCGCAGCTAGCGCCATTCGACGGCCAACACCGCGGTTCCTGGTGTGTCCGCTGTGCCGTGCGTGTGATCATTGCTTGTACAGCCCTCTCGCAGTGTCCGGAGCAAGTATGGTGGGTCTGACACACCGGTGTCAATGTGTTCTTTTTTCCATTTCCAGGAGTGTATATATGGCCCTGGGTTCACCAGTCTGTATTCCAACTTGAAGCAGAAAAAGGGGGGGGGGGGAAGGAGAAGAAGGAGAAGAAGAAGAAGAAGAGAGAGAGAAAATTACATGGATGTCAGATACAATCAGCATATGAAGAAACTGTCCCTTCTTATCACTGATCCACTGGAGGCAGAAAACACATTCGGACTAAGTGCTTTCCATATAATTGTTTTCTAATTAGATGAATGAGTTAATCTTATTTCTATGAGGTGCCATTCAAAGAGGAGAATGAACTTTGTGTACCATTTTTTATGTTGTTCCCATCGGGATTAAGATACAAAATAACAAAGAGGCTTAAATTCACATGCCATTTTCTCCCCTACCAAGAAGAGTGTTTCCAATAGCCCACATTCTTAGTGAGAAAGCAAAATAAGAACTAGATCAAATGCAAAATGAGAAAATGATGGCTCACAAAATTTCCAGTGCACAGGAACCCCCACTGGTGGCAGAGCAGAAATCAAATGGTTATCCTTGATTATGTGGAAATTTTGAAATTATGAATGGACGGGTAAGTATTATATTCAAATTTATTATGTTATACTTTCTGACATGTTCCACACCCACAAGAATCATCTCATTTTTTGGGTTTATGGAATGAAAATTGAATCTAATCTAATCTAATCTAAAAGTAATGGACTCCCTGCAACATTCTATGTCATTCTGCACCATTGGTTGGAGACTATCAATAAATGGGCTAGGGAGTTACTGCCCCATGCATAGGCTGCTCTGAACACTGCAACACAAACAGTTGTATTTGGAGAGGTGCCTTCTCACATGGACTGCTGATGAATGGCACCACATTGAGTTCAGCGATGAACTGCAGTTCTGCTCTATCCCAGATGATCATTTTTGGCAAGTGTACTGGCGACCTGGAGAGAGGGGCCAGTCTTCCAACATTTTGTAGAGGCACAGCAGTGCTATTCCTGGTGTCATGGTGTGGTTAGCCAATGGGCATGACTTCAGGTCACAGCTGATAGTGACTGAGTGATCTCTGACAGCACAGCAGTATGTAACGGGCATCCTGCGCACTCGCTTTATCTCTCATGCCACGGTATCATGGTGTCCTTTTTCAACAACAGGACTATGCTAGTCCACATATGCCACATACTGTTGTTGACTGTCTATATGATGATGTATTCCCATGGCCAGCAAGATACACACCTGTCCCCAAATGAACACATGTGGAACCAGCTCAGATACTGACTCTGTCCCATTGTCAGGATCCAGGATATCGAGGTCAAATTACAACAGATGAGGACCAGCTTGCCTCGGATGAAGATACGATGGCTTTATGACATCCTTCCCAACAAAATCACAGCATGCATCCAGGCCAGACAGGGGAGCAATGTCATACTGGAAAATAGACTCATACTGCCAAGTTCTTTGTATATCTGCATTGATTTTGTAATTACTGATACAACACGCTCACCCTCTCAACCTGTGAAGTTCCATTTTGTTTACCGCTCCCTTCTGGGTGCTTTCTTTTGTGTCAGGAAGTGTACCCAAGCACCTTTTGATCTCTCCATGTCCATTTTTATAAAAATCAGTTTGATATTTGACCTTTGTTATCTGTAAATTTAGCATCCATCCAACATGCAAACACATGCAAGCGATTGACCAAATGCCACCAACGAAGAGCTTAAATAAGCTGCACCCTTCATGTGGAAAGTAAATTACTGCTCCCAGTTTATTCCCAACCTAGACCATATATCATATTCCTTTAATCCACTCAGAAAAAGGGGTGTAAAATTTCTGTGGTCTCTGGAATATGAGAGAGTGTTTCATCACTTTAAACAATCACTCCTCACAGCCTCTTTAGTCCCACAGTCAATCAGTCTTCAATACCAGTTACCCATTCATCACATTCATGGTGTTGAAGCCGAGTTATACACAAAGAGGAAGACAGAACCACTCACTCCATTGCCTGTATCTCAAAAACTCTAAATATTGCCCATCAAAAATACTCTCAGATTAAAAAAAGAGGCACTTCGTAAGTCTATGCAGTGAGGAAATTCCACACAGACCTCTGTGGGGTGCAATTACACCAGGTAACAAAGCACTGTAGCCTCATTCAGCCACTGATGGAAGCTGCAGGATAGATTGGCACAATGTTCCAGAGGTAGGCATTACTCTAGTCTTTATATTATAATATAATATACAGATACACAGCTATCATATGTTCATCATCAATGGAGATAGGTTTTACTGGTGCCTGCATCAAAACCAGCTCCATACCAGACAATATCCAACACCGCTGATGCCACAACCTTCATTCAGGCCTGCAGTCCATCTGATCATCACTTAACCAGTACCCTCCATCATCACTTCACGGCTCAACTCTTGTGCTACTCTCTGTAAACAACATCGTGGGACCACCCACCCACCCTCCATGTGGTTTCCACAGCCAGTGCTGAGATGAAAATGGCAGAACCAGTGACTTGCCTCCTTCCAAGATGCAACTGGCACAAACCAGGGCTGGCTCATGCACCCATATGTGCCATCCCAAAGAATGAGGATTTCTTTGGCAAATGGCCTTTAAATAGACTTGAGTTATTGGCACAATGCACTCTGCTTAGTTTTCCTGTTATGCTGGATTGGACACTTACCTTTTGGATTGGACTTAGTTACAGTTTCAGACTTTTAACTCATTGTCCCGTGTTTGTAGATGTTGTACAAATGAATTTTGTTGTATCCACAAGACAAGTAAACATGACTTTGACCAAAGCACTCTTCTGTCTTTTCTACATGACTGTCCACTAGTCAGCACCTCTATTTGGCAAGTCATGATTATCCTTTGCATTTAATGATAGGTTAATTATTTCAAAAGTAATTACAAATCAACAGCAATCCAAAATGAAACACACAATTAAGATTATGATATTGAAAGTCATTCTTTATCTAGTACTTGCAAATGATGACTCTGTGAAATACGAACTTCAGTGTACTTCAATGCGATGATGACAGAGGAACGACAAGTGTATATTAGCATTGGAACTTTATAAGGTAAAGTGATTTCTAGGAAGTTTGAGAAGAATAAACTGTAGAACATGGTACTGTTTCACACAATGAATTACTGAAGAGCAGACAGACCAAAAGAAGAGAGAGGTGAGACTGTTTCCTACGCTGAAGGAGTCTATTTGTGGAGACCATTTGATCTTTCACCAGAGTCTCCCACAATCTGATCAAAAGAGGATCCACAATAAAAAAAAAAAACACATAACTCAAAATTTCTCCACCAGTCCACTGCACCACATACACTTCAGGGGTGAACTGCTGTAACTCATAATTGTGCATCATGCACATTCTTTGACAGCTGTGGCAGTCCAACTCAGTCAAAGCATTCAGTAACTGTTTAATCTGCATTATTTTTTGAATGATTGTTATAATTTTCCTCTTGCAGTGTCACTGGTATTTGTACTTACATACACAAAGAAGAACATAATGAAGGCTAAAACTAGAGTGGAGCACAATACCGTCCCTCAAAATTCTAATAACTGGTTATAGCTGTCAAGTTATTCTGAATAGTAATGTCTCATATTAGGCTAACAACATAATAAAGGTATTGATGATATACTTACTAGAAATGCTGTAGCTGCTGGTTCTGGTAAAATGTCTGAAACTAGCCGCAAGATTCTGCAAACACTATTTAAGTACACAGGTTGCCCAAGCGTTGTGAGCAAGTACTGTGGCCCACCCACCAGTTCCAACACACTCTGAAGTATTTTGGCTGGAGGTGGTTTCCACAGTGGGCTAGGTGGCTGCAACACTGGCAGAAACCACTCTGGGCCATCCACAGCCCAAGGCACTTGATCCATACCGAGCAAACGCACCCAGCAATCACGGCAAGGTAGCAAAGGAACCTGTTATTGGAAACAATACACTTGTGGTCAGCACCATAAAATGCAGTAACAAAAATTACAGATAATAACAACAAAGACAGGTATAATGTAATGAAGTTTTTCTTGCATCAAGATCTTAATTCTGCAATACTCAACACAAAAGCGTTCTGCACAAAAACTATCAAAATCCAAGATTATTCTCGCATGAACACCAAATTATGGTTATGTTGCGAGAGGGGGCGGGGGGAGGGGGGAGATACAAGAATGGGGAAGTGAGGTCTCATGTCAAGCAGGAAGCATTTTTCACAAGAGAATTTGGACAAAATCTGATTTAATGATGATGATGGCACTGATTTATAACACATACAAAAGCAGTGTCAGACTCCTCTAAGGCGTTACCACCCAACACTCTAAAATAATTTGGTAACAAGACCACTGGTTCACATTAATAAAATGCTTCATAGCATGATTGAATATTAATTAATTAATTAAAATAATTAAATTAATTAAAATAAAAACTGATCAAGAATTGCCATAATTATTTTTGCCGCACTCTTAAAACGTCAGTCATTTGATTTCACACACAAAGTGCTACAGAGTTAATTTCTGATCTTTCCCTTTTCACATCTAAGTGTCACTTGTTTGTTTCATGAGATAAAGGGATCTTCATTTACTCTTCATTTGCTGTTTTTCAAAGAAGTTAATATTTTTCCTAAAATGTAAAACTGTCAACTTTTCCCTTGTTTCCCTCCTGACCACCAAAACTTCACAGAGAGCTTTTGGCTTGGCACGTCTGAGTAAAGGGAAACAGCATGAAGTTTGACTTCACCATAGCCTTAGGGCTGCTACTGATAAATATTTTTTTCCTTTAGTTCGCATTTTATGACAAGTTTAACCCACGTGCCAACCTGGGACTGCAACCCAGAACACGACCTTTTTGGAGGAAGAGGGCAGCAAAGTATGCTACCTGTGCATACCTCACAGACTGATTCAAAGTTTCAAACACATGTACATGCATCTTAGCTATTGATGATCACATCTGTTTGTTTGAAAAATTGGTTTGAATAAAATGGCAGAACTGAAGGTCTGTCTTTGTCATTTACACCTGTCAAAGATTTTTCTAAGCAAAATATTGTCACTACACCCTGTTCCATTAAAAATTTATTATGTCTTTCAGAAATGAAACTCATCGCTGATCAATCAAATTGCTTGTATGAACTCTCCACTATATAGCACAATAGCACTGACTTGACTTAATTCCTTTGGCCCCTATGGGGGCATAGGGCAGAACTCACCATCCGTCTCTGTCTTTGGCCATTTACCTCAATTCTGCCCAGGTCTTGCCAACTCATTTTGCTTCCCCTTCCACTGTCCTCTTCCAAGCGCCCCTTGATCTTCCTCTCTTCCTTGTTCCCTGTGGATTCCATTCCAATGCTTTTTTCTCGATGGCTCCATCTGGTTTTCTCAAGTTGTGCTCCAACCAACCCCACTTTCTCTCTCGTATCTGGTCTTCTATAGGTATCTGGTTTGTTATTCGCCAGAGCTCCTCATTACATATTTTTTCTGGCCACCAGATATTCATGATGCGTCAAAGACATAGCACAGAAACATGAAAAAGTTACAAAATTAATCCAAAATTGTGTCAGGAAAAGAGATGCCCCCACACAATGCAATTTAAGTCCTTGTACATTGTGTCATAAAATACTAGAATCTAAACACTGGTGTGATTTGAGTACTTGGATAAAAACAAGGGCAACAAAGTATGAATAAATACTATGAACAATTTCAAGGTGTGGACTTGAAAAGTATTTCATCACTGTTTGAAACATTCATTCAAAGAGCTTTGGGTTTTTCTTCATCATTCGGACAGGTGGCACTTTCTTCACACTTCACAGCAATCAACACTGCAAGTAATGATACAGCCAGTATCATCATCATCTCACAATAAAATAAAAGTGATTGTATATGAACTGCGCCTTGTTCACTGAAGTATGAAGCTGTTACAAAATTATTCTGCTGTGTACACACTATGCAACTTAGTTGGTCTACAGATGGGTCACACTAGTTATGAACATAATGCACTCTACTTATGCAAGAGTATTACTATAAAATTTGTCTTGGGTAATAAAGAGGTAATAAAGAGGATTCATTGCTAACAATTCAGTTGTGATGAAGAAATTCATACCTGCATTATCACAACTCCATGAGATATGCGGTACGTGCAAAAACTTTAGATGTTTTCTAAGTATGTGAATCAAACCTATAGAGATCATTTCTACTTGTCATGGAAAAAGAAGGATGAGAGGAAGGAAGATTGGCAAATAACATCCCATTAATGATGAGATCAACAGAGATGGATTACATGCTAGGTTTGGGGAAGGATAGGAACAGTAATTTGCTGTCTTTTTAAAGGAACCATCTTCCCATTTACCTTCAGCGATCAGGGAAATGATAGAAAACCTAAATCAGAATGGCTGGACATGGAATTGAAGTGCTGCAGAGCGACCCATGAATGCTGACAATGTTAGTTCCACTAACTGAACTAGTTTCATTGTCTTTTGACGAAATTTGTAACTTTTTCTCTTCTTATTAAAAGTGATGTTGTGTCAACTCCCAACAGAACCTTGGTCAGTCTTACCAGGGTTGGGTGATCTGATGATATGGATTAATGCAGCACCCAATCCTTGTGTTTATTATACAACCTGACCAGTAGGTTGTGAATAGGATAATATTTTGTATGAGGGAGGACTGCAAAGCAACACATTGTAATTTTTTCTCCCCTGGTATTACAGCTGGAATGTTGAAATTTCACAACCACGCAGTTTTAATTTTGCACTACAGAGGGTACTTTTTCATGTGGTGCCCTAGTGAGAGAAGCCTGAACTATGAAACAAACATGGCGCACGTGTTAACTGTCATCAACTTGTGAAGAGCAACAAAGTTTCATTTGATATATGTGGGCCGAAGGCCATAAACCAATTGAAGTTCACAGGGACACGCATGGCATGTATGGAGCAACTATACGGACAGTAGCAATGTCTCCAGGTGGTGCACACTCTTCCAAGAGGGCCGTGTGAACCTTAACGATTCTCCACACTCCAGGTAGCTGGTGACAGCTGCAACCCCACAGGATATTGAAGCTACTGAGGCAGCAATTTTGAATGATTAGCATGTACAAGTGCAAACCTTATCACAGCAGTTCAACATTTCCAGTGGTGCAGTGTACAATGTTGTTCATGACACACTGAAATTTCATTAAGTTAGTGCTCACTGGGAGTCAAATAACCTGACAGACAACCACAGGGGCCAACGAATCAAGACAAGCTTGGATCAGTTAATGCATTACTGGTGATGAGCCGTGGCCATACCACTACATGCCCAAAGCCAAGCAGGCCTCTATGGAGTGGAACCATGCTGGTTCCCCAGTGCAAAAATAAATAAATAAATAAATATATAAAAAATAAAAAAAAATCAGTGTGGCTCAATCTGCTAGGGAAGTGCTTGTGACAGTATTCTGGGACATGCAGGGTGTGTTACTGGTGGACTTTGCTGAACACAGGACCACTGAGAATGTTGCTGCCTGTATTAAAACTTTAGTGAAGCTGTTATCATGCCCTTCGTGACAAACGTCACAAAATTAAAGCAGGCAGTATCAAACTTCTTAATGACGATGCTCGTCTCCATAATGCTGCTCCTGTTTGTGAGAAAACTGTAAAATTTGTGTGCGAGGCGGTAAAGCATCCAGCATCCTCCATACAGTCCAGACCTTGCACTGTCAGACTTTCATCTATTTGGTCCCATGAAGAAATTCTTGGTCGGCCGACAATTTGCGACTGATGTGGAAGTGAAATCAACAGTCCACATGTGGCTATAATCCAATTAAAAGGACTTCTACAACAACAGGGCATGTGAAATTGGTACCATGACGGGAGAAAGGTGTTGAGAACACTTGTAACTATGCAGAAAAGTAGGTGGAAGATATAAGCTCCTTTTTGATATTTTGTGTGTGTGTGTGCGTGTGTGTGTGTGTGTGTGTGTGTGTGTGTGCGTGTGTGTTTTGTTACCTATTAAACTTTTTGGTAACAAAATTACTTTCCAGTATTTTCCCATTACTACTGTTAACTTTTGTTATTCATGATTCTGCTGTTGCTTTAGCTGGTTGGATAGCATAATATTATCATATTTTATAAAACTACTGTTTAGAATGTTCCAGAAAGTAACAAGATAACAAGTAACCAGCTATACTGACCAAGTAAATTATTCAGCTTTATACAAGATCAAGTGTGAATGTCAGCATCAAAATCAATTTTTTTTTTTATTTAAAAGAAAATTATTTTTGTCTGAAATTAATTGTTTATCAATTGCATTTACTATAATGTTCCAAGGAGAGATGCATTTAATGAAAATTCTGTTTGCATGAAACATATTTCCAATCTTTGGGAAGCCTGTTTATGTCTGGATCTGACAAGCTGGATGATACACCCCCCCCCCCCCCCACAGTGGTCTGGGTACATACACGCAGAACAAAACTTTTCATGGATGCTGGCTACATTGGTGGTCACCCATGGGCAGTACCTTATGACAGTTGATACTCTGAGCGGTCTGGAATGTTGGCAGACCAACCAACTCTGTTCACATACTGACTGCACCACCACTGGTGGGTCACTCGGAGTTAGAGTGTCTGTCCTTGCAAATTTCTCAACCACACAGATACAATTTGAGCCCCAGGGCACTGTCAGCAGTTCCTATGAATGCGGGTATGGAGGTTGCCTACATTCATAATCATTTCAATAACACTTTATATAACTGAAACTGTAGTATGAATGAAAATAATCAATTTTTAAAAGCATAATATAACTGCTGTCTGTTATTTATAGTCTAGTGGCAGCATACACTGTGCCATTGTCAGTGTCAGCTGTTAAGCAGTCCATTTCTGAGCAAGTTTGTATGTTTTGTGTTCAGAAGATTTGCTAAATATTCATTAAAATGCAAGTGAAAATTCAATTACTGTGCTATCCTTTCAGAAGTTTGTTACAAAAATGTCTCTCATATTAAAAACTAAGAAATTATTAGTTTATAGGAAAATACATCTCAACTGTCGATATCTGAAGAAAATGAAATGTAAGTACTATAACTTAATATTATAACTTTATAGTAAATTTACATGTTGTACGCTTCATATTAATTATCTGAAAGAAGTGCAACACTGAGTTATAATCTTCAGTTTCATAAATTGAACTGATAGCTAATAAAATGTTACACCACAGAGATTCTAAGGGGGCACATCTGGTGCCAGATCATCCTTCCCTCATCCTCTAGAGAAAACAATGCCACAGCGAGCAACATTTCCAATATCATTGTGACATTTCACTAATGGATGCCAAAAGAAACTCTTACGTAACGGGTGACATAAAGTGGGAGGAATTATTAAAAAAATAAATGTTGTTGTTGTTGTTGTTGTTGTTGTTGTGGTCTTCAGTCCTGAGACTGGTTTGATGCAGCTCTCCATGCTACTCTATCCTGTGCAAGCTTCTTCATCTCCCAGTACCTACTGCAACCTTCATCCTTCTGAATCTGCTTAGTGTATTCATCTCTTGGTCTCCCTCTACGATTTTTACCCTCCATGCTGCCCTCCAATGCTAAATTTGTGATCCTTTGATGCCTCAAAACGTGTCCTACCAACCGATCCCTTCTTCTAGTCAAGTTGTGCCACAAACTTCTCTTCTCCCCAATCCTATTCAATACCTCCTCATTAGTTACGTGATCTACCCACCTTATCTTCAGCATTCTTCTGTAGCACCACATTTCGAAAGCTTCTATTCTCTTCTTGTCCAAACTAGTTATCGTCCATGTTTCACTTCCATGCATGGCTACACTCCATACAAATACTTTCAGAAATGACTTCCTGACACTTAAATCTATACTCGATGTTAACAAATTTCTCTTCTTCAGAAACGATTTCCTTGCCATTGCCAGTCTACATTTTATATCCTCTCTACTTCGACCATCATCAGTTATTTTACTTCCTAAATAGCAAAACTCCTTTACTACTTTAAGTGTCTCATTTCCTAATCTAATTCCCTCAGCATCACCCGATTTAATTTGACTACATTCCATTATCCTCGTTTTGCTTTTGTTGATGTTCATCTTATATCCTCCTTTAAAGACACTGTCCATTCCGTTCAACTGCCCTTCCAAGTCCTTTGCTGTCTCTGACAGAATTACAATGTCATCGGCGAACCTCAAAGTTTTTACTTCTTCTCCATGAATTTTAATACCTACTCTGAATTTTTCTTTTGTTTCCTTTATTGCTTGCTCAATATACAGACTGAATAACATCGGGGAGAGGCTACAACCCTGTCTCACTCCCTTCCCAACCACTGCTTCCCTTTCATGCCCCTCGACTCTTATAACTGCCATCTGGTTTCTGTACAAATTGTAAATAGCCTTTCGCTCCCTGTATTTTACCCCTGCCACCTTCAGAATTTGAAAGAGAGTATTCCAGTTAACATTGTCAAAAGCTTTCTCTAAATCTACAAATGCTAGAAACGTAGGTTTGCCTTTTCTTAATCTTTCTTCTAAGGTAACTCGTAAGGCTAGTATAAATAAAAATAAAAAATAATAGAAAACCAAAGTGTTTTTCTTGCAGCCTTTTACAACAGAATTATAATTTCTCAAATTTTGCTTTACGGCTAATATTGTACGAACTTTTTTTGCATAGACTCACCTTGAGAAGTGAGATGCACACAGCGATGAGCCTGAAATTCAGCATAGGTTCAGTAATAGGATGGACCATCCCTGCAATGTCTTCCCCAGTTACATGCCGCTGAGGATCCTCAGACTCCTCACTGTCAGATACAGGCAGCCAATGAGCATCTTCACGGATTCGTTCAACGCGTGCCCATAAAGTCATCAATGGCAACTGCGATCTCATAACTTTCATTTCTTCTGTCACTGAAACCAACCAGTCAATTATTTTGAAGTGTATGAACTTCCAGCATTCTAGAATAATTACATGTCAGCAAAAGTTGCAAATTTCACTTTTCTTTTACTTGATGACTAGTTTCGAGCTGGGATCCACTTTCAAATCATCCTACAGGACAGAAAACCAAATTTACAATAAACTACAATACAGGTATTACCAAATTTTTAAGCATACGCCAAACACACAAAATATATCGTTTCAAGATTTATGTACCAGATGGTCAAATGTTATTTCCAAAAATACAAGAACCATGTCAAAATACATGTATACATACTATGAATTGCAAATGAACAGTTACAGTGCATATAGAAAACTGGCACTCGACTCCTCCTGCAGCGGTAAGAAAACGTTGGAAAGGAGGCACCCAATCAGGATAAAAGAAATCTTTCGTACTTATTACAATATTCTCCAATCATCAAAAATACAACAATTAATACAGTAACAATACCAGTCAAAAATAAAATCAATACTTTTAAAATCTTTACCAAAAACAGTCAAATACTTAAAATCACAGAACAGTAAAGAACAGCAGTGCCACAAACAGCACGTTGGAACTTAAAAACCATTAAATGAAAGCCATAACACTAGTATTAAAAGAAAACAAAATTACAGAACATTAAAAAATCTTCATCACTTCAAGCCCATTACAAGTGTAAAAATTTTACCTTAACAAACTTTACAATATTATACGAAGATAAACAATTTTTTCTGACATGTCCCACAGACATTAAACCACAATGTCTTTCACAAAGCACCACAAACCTACTTGCCATCTGGGGGACAGCATAAACACACTCACAGGCACACGGGGTGGGTTGGGGTTGTAGGAAGACTGGGAACTGATGGGTGGGGCAGGGCATGAAGTCAGAACAATTCGTGTCAACTGTGTTGTGGTTACAATCACTTTGCTGTCACTGATCTAACACGTTAAATGCCATTGTTCTATAGAAGCAGATATAGAAGGTAGCAAAAGTCAAAAAATCATGTATGCATTTACTGGCTACTGCAGAGATGATTCGTGGAGCATTCACGAAACATTGGTTTGAATACAGCTACAGCAGAGATCTAGCACAGTATCAGCAGCTGATGTTTGGCTCTATTGACATTAGCCTGTAATGGGACGAAAATCTCCTCCTCTCCAATTCTGGGAAGACAAAATGATCTGTTCTGCTTAGAGGATGCTTTCATTCCTTCTCAAAGACTGATTTCTAAAGTGGGGGACACAAGAGCAGATCGCCGTTCGGGACTCGGTGGAGAAAGATTTCATGGACTAGTTTTCCTCAAATCGATTGCTGAAATATTTTGTAAGATTATTCACTAGAGTATCTGCGTTACAAACAATGATAAAAATTAGCTTTACTAATAAATACTAATAAATGTTACATACACTATGTGAGCAAAAGCATCCAGACACCTGGATGAAAATGACTTACAAGTTCGTGGCGCCCTCCATCGGTAATGCTAGAATTAAACATGGTGTTAGCCCACCCTTAGCTTTGATGACAGATTTCACTCTCGTAAGCATATGTTCAATCAGGTGCTGAAAGGTTTCTTGGGGAATGACAGCCAATTCTTCACGGAGTGCTGCACTAAGGACAGGTATCGATGTTGGTCAGTGAAATCTGGCATGAAGTCGGCATTCCAAAACACCCCAAAGGTGTTCTATAGGATTCAGGTCAGGACTCTGTGCAGGCCAGTCCATTACAGGGATGTTACTGTCAACATTTTTCCACAGTTCAATCACGCAATGTTCACACTCCTTACAAAAAGTGAGACGTCATTTGGCATTTACCGGCTTGATGTGTGGCTTATAAGCAGCAGCTCGACCATGAAATCCAAGTGTTCTCACCTCCCGCCTAACTGTCACAGTACTTGCAGTGGATCCTGATGCAGTTAGGAATTCCTGTGTGTTGGTCTGGATAGATGGCTGCCTAATACACATTACGACCCTCTTCAACTGTCGACAGTCTCTGTCAGTCAACAGATGGCCTGTACGCTTTTGTGCTGTATGTGTCCCTTCACGTATCCACTTCACTACCACTCTGAAACAGTGGACCTGGGGCTGTCTAGAAATGTGGAAATCTCATGTACAGATGTCTGACACAAATGACATCCAATCACCAGACCACAGTCAAAGTCCGTGAGTTCCGCGGAGCACCCCATTCTGCTCTATTACGATGTCTGAGGAATACTGAGTTCGTTGATATGAAGTACTTGGCAGTAAGTGGCAGCACAATGCACCTAATATGAAAAACGTATGTTTTTGGAGGTGTCCGGATACTTTTGATCACATAGTGTAGGTGTATGCTTCTGTTAAAAATAAAAAAAAAATAGTTATGTATTTTATAAAACTGGGCAACTATTGTTATGTACAAAAAGTGAAATATAAGTGTGAGGTCAGCCTGTTGGTAAACTCAAGAGCAAGCTGGCAAGTCCATACTCTGCCTACCCAGCTACATCACAAGGTGCTGCTACACACTGTTTCACAAAGTTCTACAGACCTTCCACTGCGCACACTTTAACTTTGCGGCGATGCTGCATGCAAACACACACAGGCAGCGTTCAGTTTTAGATAAAAGCATTAACACTGTACACAATACAGTATTAGTCTGATTTGTACAACTTTTTTGTCACTGTTGATAAACATGTCTGAAAATTATCTATACAATGTTAGACATACTGAATATTTAGTTTACCATCAGCTGCCATACAGGTTACAGGTGTTTTGGTAGTGTTGGTGATTGTTTACTTTGTGTAAAACTTTATACTGCAAGACAGCATAAAAATTTTAGAAATATTAGATACTGGTTTTGCTGAACTTACAATGAGTAAAACAAGGAGTTATGAATGCTATTAAGCATGTCAAAGAAGACCTTGAAGACACTGAAGATGACTGGGTTGTGTCCAGCACATCAACTGATGAAACTGTGAAAAAGTGAAAGAAATGACTATCGAAGGTCACCGAATCAGAATCAGAGAAGTTGGTGGGATGCTGGCTTATCAACTGGCTCAAGCCATGAAATTGTTTCAGATGTTTTGCGCAAATTCAGACTGCTATTAAAGGTACAAGCATATGAAATATGTGAGTGGCACGAAGATTTCTGAAGTAATAGAACCCAGTATGTTGTTTTCAACAAGGGTGTCATCAGGTGCGCCACAGAGGAGTGTGATAGGATTGCTATTATTCTCTATATACATAAATGATTTGGTGGACAGGGTGGGCAACAATCTGTGGTTTTTTGCTGATGATACTATAGTGTACAGTATGTTGTTGAATTTGAGTGACTCTAGGAGGATACAAGAAAATTCAGACAAAATTTCTAGTTGGTGTGTTGAATGGAAACTAGCTCTGAATGAAGAAAAATGTAAGTTAATATGGATGAGTAGGAGAAAGAAACCCAAAATGTTCGGATACAGCATTGGCAGTATCCTGCCTGCCACAGTCATGTTGTTTAAATATCTGGGCATAATGTTGCACAGCAAGTGAGGGTTGTGGTATGGAAGGAGAAAGGTTACCTTTGGTTTATTGGAAGCATTTGAGGGAAGTGTGCTTCATCTGTGAAGGACACCACACACAGGATGCTACTGCGACCTGTTCTTGAGTATTCCTCAAGTATCAGGTCGGATTAAAGGAAGACATCGAAGAAATTCAGAGGCAGACTCCAGATTTGTTACCAGCAGGTCTGAACAACATACAAATGTTATGGAGAAGCTTAGGGAACTCAAATGGAAATCCCTGGAGGAAAGGTGACATTTTGTTGGAGGAACACTGCTGAGAAAATTTAGAGAACTGGCATCTTAATCTGACTGCAGAATGGTTCTAACCTCTCCACGATACATAGTGCATAAAGACCACAATGAGGAATTAGGGTTCATACACACAGGCATATATACAGTCATTTTTCCCTCGCTCTATTTGCAAGTGGAACAGGAAAGGAAATGATTAGAGTGGTATAGGTAACCCACTGTCACGCACCGTACAGTCACTTGTGGAGTATCGATGTATATGTATATGTAAATTGATCAAAGACTATCCCTCTGAAAGCTGCACTGGTAAGGAGAAAAAATGTCCTGAGATTCAAGAACAGAACAAAGCCAACAAGCCACCATCCGTACATTCACCTAGTGTACAGAAACTATCCAGGATCATATTACTTAATTTGGATACTGTACTTATATATTTTTACATTATGCGTATTCCTTTGTACATCTGTTTCATAATTTTAAAGGTTTTTTCACAAATACATGGCAACGAAATTTTTTTTTTATACTTCACTACAAGCATAGTTCTTTTTTGGTTTCATTTCTGACAGAAAACTGGCAAAGCAAATACTCTGGAAATGCTGTGTTTGTCAGCCAGTATTAGTATATAATTCAATCTTGACAGGATGCATACAACAGTTGGAACAACAATAAGACAATTAAAAAAGATTCCTGACAGTGAGGTAAGAGATAGCCAAATTCGTCACAAAGCCCAAAAGGAAATACAAAAAGGATAAACTATTTGAAACCAGGAAAGCTTTCAAAATAAACAACACATGAAATTCCTCCCCCCCATGAACCATGGACCTTGCCGTTGGTGGGGAGGCTTGCGTGCCTCAGCGATACAGATAGCCGTACCGTAGGTGCAACCACAACGGAGGGGTATCTGTTGAGAGGCCAGACAAACTTGTGGTTCCTGAAGAGGGCAGCAGCCTTTTCAGTAGTTGCAAGGGCAACAGTCTGGATGATTGACTGATCTGGCCTTGTAACAATAACCAAAACGGCCTTGCTGTGCTGGTACTGCGAACGGCTGAAAGCAAGGGGAAACTACAGCCGTAATTTTTCCTGAGGGCATGCAGCTTTACTGTATGATTACATGATGATGGCGTCCTCTTGGGTAAAATATTCCGGAGGTAAAATAGTCCCACATTCGGATCTCCGGGGGGGACTACTCAAGAGGATGTCGTTATCAGGAGAAAGAAAACTGGCGTTCTACGGATCGGAGCGTGGAATGCCAGATCCCTTAATCGGGCAGGTAGGTTAGAAAATTTAAAAAGGGAAATGGATAGGTTGAAGTTAGATATAGTGGGAATTAGTGAAGTTCGGTGGCAGGAGGAACAAGACTTCTGGTCAGGTGACTACAGGGTTATAAACACAAAATCAAATAGGGGTAATGCAGGAGTAGGTTTAATAATGAATAGGAAAACAGGAATGCGGGTAAGCTACTACAAACAGCATAGTGAACGCATTATTGTGGCCAAGATAGATACGAAGCCCACGCCTACAACAGTAGTACAAGTTTATATGCCAACTAGCTCTGCAGATGACGAAGAAATTGAAGAAATGTATGATGAAATAAAAGAAATTATTCAGATTGTGAAGGGAGACGAAAATTTAATAGTCATGGGTGACTGGAATTCGAGTGTTGGAAAAGGGAGAGAAGGAAACATAGTAGGTGAATATGGATTGGGGGACAGAAATGAAAGAGGAAGCCGCCTGGTTGAATTTTGCATAGAGCACAACATAATCATAACTAACACTTGGTTTAAGAATCATGAAAGAAGGTTGTATACATGGAAGAACCCTGGAGATACTAAAAGGTATCGGATAGATTATATAATGGTAGGACAGAGATTTAGGAACCAGGTTTTAAATTGTAAGACATTTCCAGGGGCAGATGTGGGCTCTGACCACAATCTATTGGTTATGAACTGTAGATTAAAACTGAAGAAACTGCAAAAAAGTGGGAATTTAAGGAGATGGGACCTGGATAAACTAAAAGAACCAGAGGTTGTACAGAGTTTCAGGGAGAGCATAAGGGAGCAATTGACAGGAATGGGGGAAATAAATACAGTAGAAGAAGAATGGGTAGCTTTGAGGGACGAAGTAGTGAAGGCAGTAGAGGATCAAGTAGGTAAAGAGACGAGGGCTAGTAGAAATCCTTGGGTAACAGAAGAAATATTGAATTTAATTGATGAAAGGAGAAAATATAAAAATGCAGTAAGTGAAACAGGCAAAAAGGAATACAAACGTCTCAAAAATGAGATCGACAGGAAGTGCAAAATGGCTAAGCAGGGATGGCTAGAGGACAAATGTAAGGATGTAGAGGCCTATCTCACTAGGGGTAAGATAGATACCGCCTACAGGAAAATTAAAGAGACCTTTGGAGATAAGAGAACGACTTGTATGAATATCAAGAGCTCAGATGGAAACCCAGTTCTAAGCAAAGAAGGGAAAGCAGAAAGGTGGAAGGAGTATATAGAGGGTCTATACAAGGGCGATGTACATGCGGACAATATTAGGGAAATGGAAGAGGATGTAGATGAAGATGAAATGGGAGATATGATACTGCGTGAAGAGTTTGACAGAGCACTGAAAGACCTGAGTTGAAACAAGGCCCCCGGAGTAGACAATATTCCATTGGAACTACTGACGGCCGTGGGAGAGCCAGTCCTGACAAAACTCTACCATCTGGTGAGCTAGATGTATGAAACAGGTGAAATACCCTCAGACTTCAAGAAGAATATAATAATTCCAATCCCAAAGAAAGCAGGTGTTGACAGATGTGAAAATTACCGAACTATCAGCTTAATAAGTCACAGCTGCAAAATACTAACACGAATTCTTTACAGACGAATGGAAAAACTAGTAGAAGCCAACCTCTGGGAAGATCAGTTTGGATTCCGTAGAAACACTGGAACACGTGAGGCAATACTGACCTTACGACTTATCTTAGAAGAAAGATTAAGGAAAGGCAAACCTACATTTCTAGCATTTGTAGACTTAGAGAAAGCTTTTGACAATGTTGACTGGAATACCCTCTTTCAAATTCTAAAGGTGGCAGGGGTAAAATACAGGGAGCGAAAGGCTATTTACAATTTGTACAGAAACCAGATGGCAGTTATAAGAGTCGAGGGACATGAAAGGGAAGCAGTGGTTGGGAAGGGAGTAAGACAGGGTTGTAGCCTCTCCCCGATGTTGTTCAATCTGTATATTGAGCAAGCAGTAAAGGAAACAAAAGAAAAATTCGGAGTAGGTATTAAAATTCATGGAGAAGAAATAAAAACTTTGAGGTTCGCCAATGACATTGTAATTCTGTCAGAGACAGCAAAGGACTTGGAAGAGCAGTTGAATGGAATGGACAGTGTCTTGAAAGGAGGATATAAGACGAACATCAACAAAAGCAAAACAAGGATAAGGGAATGTAGTCTAATTAAGTCGGGTGATGCTGAGGGAATTAGATTAGGAAATGAGGCACTTAAAGTAGTAAAGGAGTTTTGCTATTTGGGGAGCAAAATAACTGATGATGGTCGAAGTAGAGAGGATATAAAATGTAGGCTGGCAATGGCAAGGAAAGCGTTTCTGAAGAAGAGAAATTTGTTAACATCCAGTATTGATTTAAGTGTCAGGAAGTCATTTCTGAAAGTATTCGTATGGAGTGTAGCCATGTATGGAAGTGAAACATGGACGATAAATAGTTTGGACAAGAAGAGAATAGAAGCTTTCGAAATGTGGCGCTACAGAAGAATGCTGAAGATTAGATGGGTAGATCACATAACTAATGAGGAAGTATTGAATAGGATTGGGGAGAAGAGAAGTTTGTGGCACAACTTGACCAGAAGAAGGGATCGGTTGGTAGGACATGTTCTGAGGCATCAAGGGATCACCAATTTAGTATTGGAGGGCAGCGTGGAGGGTAAAAATCGTAGAGGGAGACCAAGAGATGAATACACTAAGCAGATTCAGAAGGATGAAGGTTGCAGTAGGTACTGGGAGATGAAAAAGCTTGCACAGGATAGAGTAGCATGGAGAGCTGCATCAAACCAGTCTCAGGACTGAAGACCACAACAACAACAACAAACATGAAATTCCTCCAAGAACTTAAAAAAAAGCTCACATATCAATCACAAAGTCTCTACTTCAAGAAAGAAACTGGGCAACTGGCTCTGAATAATAGAGAAAACTGCCAGCCACTTGCCAGATATTTCAAGGAACTACTTAACTGCCCACAAGCAGCACTTAGATTCCCACCACAAGAACCTGAAGACACTAATCCAAATTCATTATTGCCAGATGGAGAAATTTCCAGACAGTTCAAAAGACATAACATAATAAAGCAATAGGGAAAGATGAAATCATGGTAAAATCCTCAAATCAGTAGGTTAAAACACCATAAAAGAAATCACCAAAATCACGTATGACATTCGGCAAACAGAAAAAATTCGAGAACACTGGAAAAATTCATTACCTATTACACAAGAAGAGAGGCAGAAAGGTGTAAATAACTACAGGTGAACCTTGTTACTATCAGTTTCATACAAAATTCTATTTCAGTGTTTTCTCAACAGAGGACAAAAAAAGAGCTTGAATCAAAAATTGGAGGACCAAAGGCAGGATTCAGCCCAGGCCGCACTTGTTCATAGCAAATCTTGAACCTAAAGCTTATCCTAAGGCATCATAGAATTTGTAGCAAAAATTTAGTCTGCACATTTGTTAATGTCAAAAAAGCCTATGACACAGCTGACCATGAACCACTCTTCCAAAAATTAAAAGAACTAGGTCTCAGTCTGAAAACACTTGCAATCATAAAACAGACGCTGACCCATACAAAGCCCAAGGTTAAATTCTGGAGGAACTCTCAGATGCCTTTGTAATCAAAATGGGAGCAAAACAAGGAGGTTACGGGTGTCTCCATTAATTTTCAACTGTATCCTTGAGACAGTGACACAAGATTGCTGCCAACAGTAATCAGTAAACAAAGTTGAGCAACTTATCACTTTTGGTCGAGGAAAGTTTTATATAGACTGCCTAGCATCTGTAAACAATATAACAATATTAGATTGGATTGGATTAGATTCAGTTTTTGTTCCATAGACCCAAAAACTGAGATGATTCTCGTGGGTGTGGAACATGTCAGAAAGTATGACATAAAAACATAAAACATTTGAATATTATACTTAATACCCTGATCATTTGTCAGGAGATGGTCAAAATTAGCTAATACAATGCAGTAAACTGGGGCAGCTAATATTTACAGAATTAACACATTGTCAGAATGAAACACTGTTATCCAGTATAAATAAATTTATCATATGCAAATTACCTAATCTTGACTGTTGTGACGAAGTGTTGTCAAAACTGAAATCTAACAGATATTTTCACTTAAGCTGATTTAAAAGTCTCTGTTAAGATATTCATCTATGGAGCAGAAGAAATTGCCTATCAAAAAGTCTTACAAACTTTGTTTAAACCATGCTTTATCTGAAACCAAGTTCTTAATAGTTGCTGCCAATTTATGTAAAATGTGTGTTCCTGAATATTGGTCTCCTTTTGGACCAAGACAAGTGATTTTAGACCTTTATGTCGATTCTTCTTGTTCCTAGTATTGATACTGTGTACTGAGCTATTGGTTGGAAATATTACTTGCAACAAATTTCATTAAGGAATAAATATACTGAGAAGCAATGGTTAGAATACAAAGTTCCTTGAACAGGTTTCTACAAGATGTTCTTGAATTTACACCACAAATGATCCTTATCACACACTTTTGCATCCTAAAAACTTTTGCTTAGTTTGATGAGTTGCCCCAGAATATGATCCCAAACGACATAATAGAATGAAAGTAAGTAAAGTATGCAAATTTTTTTATATTTATATCTCCTACATCTGACATCATTCTCACTGCAAATACAGACTTGTTTAGGCGCTTAAGCAATTCTGTGGTACGCACTTCCCAACTGAATTTATTATCGAGTTGTAATCCCAGAAATTTAACACTGTCAAGCTCTTCGATCTGCATGTCTTCATGCATTATACTCATTTTGGAAGTACTTCTCTTACAGGTTCTGAACTGCATATAGTAGGTCTTCTCAAAGTTTAATAAAAAAAAAAAAAAACACTTTGCATCTGGCAATGTAACAGATGAGAGGTCATTAATATACACAACAAAAAGCAATGGACCCAAAATGGAAACTTGAGGAACACCACATGTAATTAATTCCCAGTCAGATGAAGACTGACTGCTTACTTCACAGGTATTTCGCAACGACACCCTTTGTTTCCTGTTAGATAAGACTCAAACCATTTTGCAGCATTGCCGGTGACTCCATAATATTCTAATTTACTTAGGAGAATGCTATGGTTCACACAGTCAAAGGCTTCTGACAGGTCACAGAAAATGCAAGTAGCTTGTAATTTATTATCTAATGAATTAAGTGCATTCTCACTGTAAGTGTAAATAGCTTTCTCTATATCAGAACCCTTCAGAAATCCAAACTGTGACTTGGACAATATATCATTTGCACTCAGATGGTTAGGGAGACACTTGAACACAAACTTTTCAAATATTTTTGAGAAAGCCGGCAAAAGTGAAATTGGTGCCATTTTTTTATCCCCCTTCTTGCAAAGAGTCCTAACTTCAGAATATTTTAGCCAGTCTGGAAATGTTCCTCTGATAAGAGATTGATAACACAAATAACTTAAGATAGAACTTAACTCGCATGAGCACTATTTGAGTAACTTTGTTGATATAGAATGAGATTTTCACTCTGCAGCAGAGTGTGCGCAGATATGAAACTTCCTGGCAGATTAAAACTGTGTGCCGGACTGAGACTCGAACTTGGGACCTTTGCCTTTCGCGGGCAAGTGGTCTACCAACTGAGCTACCCAAGCACGACTCACGCCCCGGCAAAGGTCCCGAGTTCGAGTCTCGGGCCGGCACACAGTTTTAATCTGCCAGGAAGTTTCATATCTGTGCACACTCTGCTGCAGAGTGAAAATCTCATTCTGAAAACATCCCCCAGGCTGTGGCTAAGCCATGTCTCCGCAATATCCTTTCTTTCAGGAGTGCTAGTTCTGCAAGGTTCGCAGGAGAGCTTCTGTTAATTTGGAAGGTAGGAGACGAGGTACTGGCAGAAGTAGAGCTGTGAGGACAGGGCGTGAGTCATGCTTGGGTAGCTCAGTTGGTAGAGCACTTGCCCGCGAAAGGCAAAGGTCCCAAGTTTGAGTCTCGGTCCGGCACACAGTTTTAATCTGCCAGGAAGTTTCAACTTTGTTGATATGTTATCATACCCACTGGAATACTTAGATCTTAAGGATTTTATGATGAATGCTACTTCTTTGGGAGATGTGTCATTTTCATTTTACTGAAGTTACTTTTACAGACTGGTCTAAGATACTCAATTGCACTGTTCACCGAACCTGATAACCCCAAGCTGCCAGTAACAGAAATGAAGTAAATGTTAATTAATTGAAATCCTCAGCTGCCGACTGGTGTTGTTGATACACCTCGATGGGGACAGCTGAAAATGTGTGCCCCGACCAGGACTTGATGTTGTGGACTGGCAAGACAGCCAATCCACAGTGACGGGTAACCGAAAGGCACGCGCTTAAACTCACGCAGGCTGGCGTGAGGTCTGAAACAGGACACGTAATGAATGCTATAAAGAAAAGTACGTAGCTGCTGGAATACTTAACTTTAATCCACAACTGGTGAACATTGGTCTTGTTACTGTACATGCTTCATTTGATACATAGCAAAGGATAAACGGCGCCTTGCTAGGTCGTAGCAATTGACTTAGCTGAAGGCTATGCTAACTATCATCTCGGCAAATGAGAGCGTACTTCTCAGTGAACCATGGCTAGCAACGTCGGCTGTACAACTGGGGCGAGTGCTAGACCTGCCGTGTGGCGGCGCTCGGTCTGCAATTACTGACAGTGGCGACACACGGGTCCGTCGTATACTAGCGGACCGCGGCCGATTTAAAAGCTACCACCTAGCAAGTGTGGTGTCTGGCGGTGACACCACACTTGAAACTGGAATCTCCTGCTTACATGGCAGACACACTATCCGTCTGAGCCACCGAGGACACAGACGAATAGTGCGAATGCAGGGACTTATCCCTTGCACGCTTCCCGTGAGATCCATATTCCCAACTGTCCACAATCTACATAAATAATGGTCCTAATAGATATGTGTCCATCCACTGATTACTCGCACACACTACGGTGACGATTCCTGTAAGAGTTCAGGCAACCTGTGTGCATTCGCACAGACGAAGGTCAATGGCTGGGTAGCCATTTAACTATATATGAAGATAGTAACTGTTCTGGAGAGAACATGTACAATTGATGACCGTGCAGCTTCTGTAGAATAAATGATAATTAAGTGAAATCCTCAGCTGCCAACTAGTGTTGTTGATATACCTCGATGGGTACCCGGACATTGACCTTCGTCTGTGCGAATGCACACAGGCTGCCCAAACTCTTACGGAAATCGTCATCTTATTGTGCATGAGTAATGAGTGGATGGGCAAGTATCTATTAGGAACATTATGTGCGTAGACTGTGGACAGCTGGGAATGTGGGTCTCACAGGAAACGTGCAAGGGATAAGTCCCTGCAGTCGCGCTATTCATCTGTGTCCTCGGGAGCTCAGATGGATAGTGTGTCTGCCATGTAAGCAGGAGATCCCGGGTTCGAGTCCCAGTTGTGGCACAAATTTTCAGCTGTACCCATCAAGATACATCAACACCACCAGTCGGCAGCTGAGGGTTTCAATTAATGATCATTTATTCTAGAGAAGCTGCATGGTTATCAATGGTATCTGTTCTTTTGCAATAACTGTACTTGTTACCTAAGTTTCATTTATTTTTAGAGCTATCTGTTCCTCTTCCTTTTTGACCCCACCTGTCTCTGTCTTCACAATAACCCATACATAGTTTTTATTTTGTTACCTGATGTAATTATCTTTTCCTCATAATAAATCTGCTTCGATTTCTGGATTACTTGCTTCAATATTTTGCAGTATTCTTTGTAATACATTACAATTTTAACCTCAGATCTGTTCCTAAATAGTAGATAGAGTCTCCTTTTTGTCCCACATGATATCTTTATTCCTTGTGTAATCCGCGGTTTATTTTTTGACTTGTGTGTGAGTTGAGTTACCTTTAGGGGAAAACAATTCTCAAAAGAGGAGGCAACTTTATTAATGAATGCTCTGTATTTTCCATTTGAGTCAGATGTATTGTAAACAACTATCCAATCCATTTCTTTGAGCAATTTCCCGAATTTCTCAATTTTTGACTTATTTATTACCCTCATGTACTCAGATTTAATAGATTTTTCATCCTGACAAGTTTCAACATTTAACGCAAGATGCTGCATGTCATGATCAGATAGCCCATTTGCTATTGGTTTGGTGATATGTCTTTTTTTCCATAGATTTGTCTACAAAGATATTATCAATAGCAGTCCCAGAGCATTTACATATCCTAGTAGCAAAGTTCACAGTAGGAACTAAATTGAATGATAGTGTTACTGACTGCAATAATTGTTCACTGACAGAGCTTTTCCATAAATCCACATTAAAATCTCCAGCAACCACTGTTTCCTTGTTTTTTGCTATTAGGTGGGACAGCAGAGCTTCCACAATTTTTATGAAGAGGTTAAAATTTCCTGAAGGAGATATGTATATACATACTATTATAAAGGAATTATTATGAAATACTACTTCTGTTGCACAAGCTTCTAAGTGCTGCTCTGAGCAAAATTTATTAATATCAATATTCTTGAAATCAAAACAGTTTCTGACAAATACGGCAACTCCTCCTTTCTCCATTTCCTCTACAGAAATAACAAGCTAACATGAATCCTGTAACATTTAACGTATCTATTGTGATGCTTCTTCAACCTAAAATAAGACTGCGGTGTCGATAGCAATGATGTCACAGAATATTAAAGTCATTCAGTTGGCACTACTACGAGACACCGATGACAGCGCCCTCTAGCAGGTGCTGTTGAGACCTACAAGCCCCGCTGCAGATTCACCCCATTTCATCGAGAGCAGACGGCCGGAACACTTTGCTTCAGCTTCGCACCTCAAGGCAAAGTTATGTATTACTCTTGTTGCTAAAATAAAGGTGATTTTAATTCACACTGCAGTACCAAGAGATTTTCACCTTTTCCTGCTCCTACCCACATGCTGCCTTCCAGGCGAGATACAAAAGTTGGCAACGAGGACTCCCCTTTCCCTTCCTATAATTTCCTTTCTTTGCTCAGTACTGCTTTCTTTTCGTGCTAGCGTCAGTATAACAGGCTTCACTGTCTGATCTTGTACGTTTTCAGGCTCAGCAAATGATGCAGCTGCTTGCTGCCATAAATGGACTGGTCACACTACAAACTGCAGCTACTTTGGCGACTCCGATGCCACCAACTGTACCGACGTCGTTGCCAACGGCGCCGCCATTTCGTGCCTTCAATCTTGATGTTGAACGCCGGCCAGACTACATTGCCCAGCTTCGAGGCGTACTTCACAGCATACAACATACCAGGTACAGAGCGGCTTGCCTTTTTCATTGCCAACGCGGGTGTTGTGTTATACCGTGTGCATGTGAAATTGTTTCCCATCATCCGCCCAGAAACTAAAACGTAAGACGAAGTGATTGATGCTTAGAACTCCCACTTCCGTGACAGTGTAAATGTGGTAGCTGCACACTACAGATTCTTTCGCTTTCAGTGTGGCCCTCCTCAGTCGAATAAATCTTGGTTAGCGGATCATCAGTGACTTCCTTCTGATTGTGACTTTAATTGCTCATGTGGATGCTCATATGCGGATATAATGATTAAGAGATGCTATTGCACAGAATGTGGCAGATCACCGCATCTGAGAGCAAATCCTCAAGTTTAAAAACCCGTCTTTGCAGGAAGTAGTGGACTTGCTAGACAGACAAGATACATTAGACATGGCTACTTCTGCGTTCAACATGACACCGGGTGTGTGTACTGTTAGTACGGCACAACACGGGCCCTCCCGACCTCCAGCCCAGCCAGATATGCCATGCCACTCGCGCACACGTATACATAGTTCAAACCAGGCACCCACTAAGAAACTGAAATCATGTCCGAACTGCTTTCGTGCTCACCCACGGGACAGTTGCCCATCCTGTCAGGCACAGTGTTGTTTTTGTAATAAGAAAGGACATGTGCAAGCTGTGTGCAGTAAGAAAAACTCTAATTCCGAACTTGTCTCCCGTTCATATGACTCGCGTGTGGATCACCACAACAGAATCCGTCGTAATTAGGATTCACATCAGCCTATGGGCGTTAATGCCATTTATTCAAAGCCTTCTGCTTCACATGTTTCGACAGCTTGTCGTGTGAATCAAGTTTTGCCCAACACTTCCTCTCGCATTCAGCGTGATGCAAGGAAACTTTTTGTGACTTTGAACATTTGTGGACGTTCTGTTTGCTTGCAGCTGGACACTGGTGCGTCAGTTTCTTTACTCACTAAATCAATGTATGACTTGCTTCGTTCGCCCCCACTTCGTCGTTCGCATTCCACACTGACTGCATTTACTGGACAGGAAACCTCAGTGCTCAGCGTATGTAGTTTGCAAGCCACGTATGGTGCAACGACCCGTACAGTGTCTTTCCATGTGCTCCGCTCTAGTGATGCTACAAACATTTTTGGCATGGCCGCATTTGAACTTTTCGGCCTCGCAATTCAGGACACTGTACTTGCATCACCGCTAGTGACCATGCAGACAGTGTTGCCGCACTATGCGAAGATTTTGCTGAACTCTTTTCTGATGGCCTTGGTTGTGCCACAGACATTGCAGTACATGTTGTAGTTAAAGACAATGCCATGCCTATTTTCCAGCGCGCACGCCTGGTATCGCACGCACTGCGCGATGCCGTAGCTGCTGAACTTACGCATTTGCCAGATAGTGGTGTAATTGAACCTGTTTCAGCTTCGCCATGGGCTTCGCCTATACTGTGTGTGAAAAAACCAAATGGTCATCTCCATATTTGTGCTGACTTTAAGTCTACAGTAAATCCCCAGACAGTGGTAGCTATGTTTCCCTTACCGCGTCCTGAAGACATTTTTGATAAGCTTGGAGCAGGAAAATTATTTACTACATTTGACTTGCGGGACGCATACTTTCAGATTCTGCTCGACGAACAGTCACAGCCCTATTTTGTGATCAACACCCACCTTGGCTTTTTCAAGTTTCACCGCCTTCCATTCGGTTGTGCTTCAGCTCCTGCTATTTTTCAGTCTTACTTGCAGCAGTTGTGTGCCACTGTCCCTGGTTGTTCCAATTATCAGGACGATATAGTCTTATCAGGTCGCGCGCCTGACGAACATTTGCAGAATTAATATGCCTTATTTAGTGTACTTTTGCAGGCAGGACTAAAGTGTAACAGAGACAAGTGCAAATTTTTTCAAACTGAGATTCAGTATTTAGGACATATGATTAATGGACAGAGTATCCACCCCTCGCCGTCACATCTCAGTGCAATTAGAGACTTGCCAGCACCCAGGAACTTGAAAGAACTTCAGTCTGTGTTGGGCAAAATTACATATTATATGTGGTTTCAACCAAATGCAGTGCCTTTGCATCCCCTTCGGCGTAAGAATGTTCCTTTTGTTTGGTCTTCGGAATGTGACGCTGCTTTCCACAAGCTCAAATCTGCTTTGTTGAGTGATCACTGTTTGATTCCTTTCGATCCCTCCAACCCAGTTCTTTTGGCTGTCGATGCATCTTCGCACGGCATCGGAGTGGTTCTCTCACACCGCATTAATTCTGTCGATCGCCCGATTGCTTTTGCGTCTAAGTTGCTCAATTCTGCCCAGCAAAACTATTCTCAAATCGTAAGTTCTATATGGTCACCGACCATAAGCCTTTGATGTCATTGTTCCACCCGTCAAAGCCAGTTCCGGCCTGAACTGCACAAAAGTTGCAATGGTTGTCTTTGTTTTTGTCTAACTAAAATTACGAAATTTAGTTTCAGCCTACGGCCCAGCATGGCAATGCTGATGCTTTGTCTCGTCTGCCTATCAGTCCTGACGAAGTGTTTGATTCTTCCGAATTGTCATGCATGTTTATTGATTCACAAGGTAAGGAATTAACTGAGGGTTTTCCGGTGGATTTTTGTCGCATTGCTTCCGCGACAGCCGCCGATGCTTCTCTGCAGATTCTTCTGCAGTATATTCATACTCAAGGCCTCCATCTGCTACCCAGATTTGTGATCCACTTGTTCGACGTTACTTTGTGCAACGTCACAACTTGTCCGTACACCATGGTGTTATCTTGTTACGAACTGACAATGATCAGTCTCGTGTGGTTGTACCTCGTTTGTTGCAGTTGAAAATCCTCAGATTGCTGCAAGCTGGTCTTGTGGTATAGTGCGGACGAAGCAATTAGCGCGTCATCACTGCACTTGGGTCGGCACTGATAAACATATTGAGAATTTGCTTGCTAACTGTTGCTCTTGCATGGAGCATCTATCTGCTCCCCCGCCAGCGCTTCTTTGCGTGGCCAACTCTTACGGTGCCTTGGCAGTGCGTTCATATTGATTTTGTGGATCCTTTCTGGGACACCCGCTCACTGATAGTTATTGATGCATACAGCATCTTTCCTTTTGTTGTCCCTATGTCTTCTACTACATCTACAAGCACTATTCGGGCTTTGCCATCTATTTTTTGCATTGAGGGCCTTCTTGAAGTTATTGTCTCTGACAATGGCCCCCAATTCGTGTCCTCAGAGTTTTAAGCGTTCTGTCCTGCTAATGGCATTTGCCATCTGACCTCAGCCCCATTCCACCCCGAGTCAAACAGCGAGGCTCAACACTTTGTGCATACGTTTAAGTCGCACATGAGCTAGTTGCATGCCACACACTCTCGTGAGCACGCGCTCTGGACTTTCCTTGCTTCCTGTCACTCTAAGCCGCACGGCACCCGTTTCCCAGCGGAATTGCTCCATGGCCGCGCCCATCGGTCGCTCCTGCAGCTATTGCACCCGCCACCGCATGGTCCCGCTGCTTTGCCTCATTCGGTATGGTGCCGCATTATTTGGTGCTATATCGCGTTTTCTCTCGCAGTCAGCACTGGGAGCAGGGGCGCATTCTGCGCCGGCTTGGCCACACCTTGTTTGTCATTTCTGACTCCTCCGGTACTTTCAAGCGACACCATAACCAGATCCAGTTGTGCTGTCCTCGGTTTTCTGCCGTTGGTTGTTTTCCGGCAAAATTGGAGGCTTCACGGCTTCTGCCGCCTCAAATCGACGGCGCCTCCGTGGACGCGCCTGCCGTCATTGCCGCTGCCGGTCCGGTCGCGTGCACGGGACGGGCACCTCTCGTCGCTGCCGCAACCGATGGACACTGAGGCTGCCACCGCTGCCGCCGCCACCATTGCCATGGAGGTCGTTGCTCCGTCTCCTCATCCGAGCATACCCAGTGGCGGTGCGCGGTCCGGACAGGTTTTCCACAGGGTGTTTTCCTTGCCCCCTCGCAATCAATTCGGGGTCGTGGGTGGACAGCGCGCCCCGGCAGTTCCACTGTCCGCCCCCTCAGCTGCGCCAACCCTGGGTCCCTCCACCCGCCGTCGGAAGCCCTACTCAACGACGGTGTGTCGTTTCAGGGGGGAGGGATGTGGTATGTGGTATTGATAGATAAGATGCCACCGCTTACATTCAAGTACTTAAGTTGGCACTACAACCGACACCGATGATAGTGCCCTCTAGCAGGCACTGTGCAGATCCACAAGCTCCGCTGCAGATTCTGCCCATTTGATCAAGAGCAGACGGCCGGGACACTTAGCTTCAGAGACTGTGCTCATCTGTACAACTTATGTATGCCTCTGTATACATTTATTCAGGCACCAGTACACCACTTTTACTTACGTGCAGTACTGATGTATTTTTCCTGCTCCTGCTCCTACCCACGCACCGCCTTCCAGACGGGATACAAATAAGACTGAACTTAGGAAAGAAACTGCAGACAAAAGTCAGTATTAAGATATCTTTTGAAAAGACAGCTTACATGACCTGCAACAAATGAGCACCAAAATTCAAGGATGGGAAATAAGACAAAATAAAACAAGGTCTGGACTTTAAATATCTCAGTGAAACCAATCAATAAAATGGAATTGATACAAAAGCAAACCAAATCAGATGTCAAAAGATGGAAATGCCATACAGACTTACCCAAAATATCTACAACAAGAATTGCATTTCCAAGCACACAACCCTAAGACATTAGACTACAGTAATTAGAAACACTAATTTGGAACAGGAAGGCAGACATTGAAAACAATGAGAAATAGGAACAAAACATATGAAAAATTCTAGGCTCGTAACTTGTAGATGAACAATACTGTGTCAGAAACAATCAGGAAAACAAATAATATGCAAATATCCATAGTGACATTAGAAAATACAGATTAAGATTCTATAGCCACATTAAAAGAATTAATCCAGACAGACTTACAAAACAAATAGCATTTTTTTTTTTCACAGCAGAGGCAAAACCAAAACAGTCACAATGAAATGGTATGACAATATTTAGCAATTTAGCACTATTACACAGTTCACAGCCTGCAGGCACCAACTGCTGAGAGTTGTGTGCACTAGTCTTAGAGGCCTTGGATGTTTTCATATCCTTTCTTGCTAATCCAGTATCAATAAAAGGAAGCATGCCACTAAAATAAAACTTTGTATTTCTACCATAGGTCAATCCCAAGATGCCTAAATAAAGGTGAAATGAGTCATAAACAAATAATAAAAAATGTCGACACTGCAACCGAGACAACTTGGTTCTTCATATCAATCATACTGGATACTGTACCATGCCCACTACGACCTACTACGATTAAATGGATTGGCAAGATCTGATATGATCTGATCTGAAATTGGTAGGAGTTCTTTCAGAAAATGTCCAAAACCACAAAATCTTCAGGTCCAAAACTCACAAATGGCAAACTGACCAAGAGAAAAAATGAAGGAGACTGGAACAACATGGTCTGAAGAGAAAAAGGCAGCCTACAGGAAGAGATTGAAAGTAATATGGGCACAAAAGGCAAATGCCCACTTCTAAATACTTTGCAAAGTCTTAATTAGCTTATTTGCAAATAAATTTTCAATGCCTTTATTTTCTTCTTTCCTTCCTTTCTTCCACGCCCAATTTTTAGACAGCTTCCACTCATTTCTCTCACTTTCCTCTTATTTTAGTATTATCCAAACTTAGAACTAACAACAATCATATAAGTACAGCATAAATTCTAACTATTTGATCTATAGGTCGATATTGTAAGTCTATATCTGTATGATTCTGAAGTATAGTAGATGGCAATACAGCTGTAATCAAGAATACAACACGATACGCCTTTTGCTATTATATTATTTTCTAATATTGGTGATGTGTATTTATTTCAGTATAAGGTTACTTGTTTATTTTGTTGTTCCGGAGGCCATATCTTTCATGTCATTTTTATTTATCTTCTTTTATTATGAAAAACTATCCAAAACTAATTGATATTCAAAACTTATCACAATGCAGGTAGTATACATGTAAAACGTATCACACTCTATGAGTTGTTGACGTAAGGCTTTTGTATCTTTGGCTTACGTTTTTCTCTGCAAAGGAGCTGAATGTGAGCTGTGATGGAGGAATGTCAAAATGTGACTCATCTCTGCTGTATCCTTGTGGGTTATAATGTTAATAGTTCATCAAGTGTGGAAAAGTAGCTTTATGTTCCTTTTAAAAGAAATTACTTTTAACGTCTGTTTACGCCAATTTGAGTACAAGACTGAGTGAAAAAGTTACGCTATAATCATTCTTAAACACTTTCAAAACGCAAGAAACCTCGCGGTAAAATAACCCATTTATTTTCAGGGTAACAAGAAGAAGCAGTAACAACAGCAACAACAACAATTATGGCAATGAACAGAAAGATGATTATTTTTTCATTTAATGACTATTCGTAACATCAAATGTTGACAAAAATAATTCTAGGATACATGTCCTGCAGTTAACCTTAATACTATGTCTGACTTATGATTTTAATTTTATTACATCAGTTAATTAACAATATTTCAACTATAGCAGGGCAGGATTCCTTTAGAATGGTGACACCACTCATCCATCAAGACCTACCTCTATGCAGTTTGTTATGCCTATCATTCAATTTAACAGTGTTTGTCAAACATGAAGCTGTAAACTATTCAAACTGCAACATTTAGGGTAATATATGCATTACTACAGGGTATAAAAAAAGGAAATAGACAATACTATGGGCTGACGCACAGCTTAGTCCCCCAAAAAGCAAGCAAATATATGATTCTTGAGTTTCTCCCGGCGTATTTGATAATCAAAATATCCACGGGTATGCTGCCGGTCTATAGTGTCCAACGGGCACAATATTTCGGCGATCAAACATGTCGCCATCATCAGGTGAACTGACGGACTGAGCTCCTGTGAACGTGCCGGCACGAAGATCCGTATGCTATGGCTGCTCAGAGGGAACTGGGTTCAGTCGCAGCGGCGGCCGATTTAAATACCCTCCGCCCGCGACGTGCTCCCTCCGCCGTCCGCGCCCAGCACCACGGTCACGCGGTGGAACAGATTGCGACGGCGTCTGAGATGACGTCGGTGTGATGGCTCTGTCTGCCGTGGTCGTCACAACTATACGTCTGCTCGATTTACTCTTGATTAACCCGATCGCTGGTTCCCAAGCCTTGCTAAGATTATAGCCACAGTCACGGTTTATGAGGTCATCATTGGTGCGAATTTCGATGGCCTCTCTAACAACGCTGTCCCAGTATCTCGACGTCTGTACCAGAATCCTCGTGCGGTCATACTCCATGGTATGATTTTCCGACAAACAATGTTCAGCGACCGCCGACTTGCTCGGATACATCAGTCGAGTGTGCCTCTGGTGTTCACGGCATCGATCCTCGACGGTACGCATCGTCTGACCAATATACGACTTGCCACATTGACACGGAATCTGGTACACGCCGGCCTTTCTCAAACTGAGGTCATCTTTGGCGCTCCCCACCAGTGCACGAGTTTTATTTGGAGGACAAAACACAGTTCCGACCCGGTGTTTCTTCAGAATGCAGGCGATTTTCCCCGAGAGTGTGCCTGTGTATGGAATAAATGCAGTGCCTACCTCCTCCCTCGTGACTTCATCCATCTCAACAGGTTGTGCTGCAGTGGTTGGGTGGAGAGCACGTTGAATCTGCCACTCTGAGTACCCATTTTTTCGAAATACAGTTCTCAGATGTTCCAATTCCTGGGGTAGACTCTCTGCGTCAGAGATAGTGCGCGCCCTATGTACTAGAGTTTTAAGTACCCCATTCCTCTGTGAAGGGTGGTGGCAGCTGTCTGCATGCAAATACACATCAGTGTGCGTAGCCTTCCGATACACCCCATGACCTAGGGTGCCGTCAGCCCTTCTCCTGACCAAGACGTCAAGGAAAGGTACACTCGACTGATGTATCCGAGCAAGTCGGCGGTCGCTGAACATTGTTTGTCAGAAAATCACGCCATGGAGTATGACCGCACGAGGATTCTGGAACAGACATCGAGATACTGGGACAGCGTGTTAGAGAGGCCATCGAAATTCGCACCAATGACGACCTCATAAAACGTGACTGTGGCTATAATCTTAGCAAGGCTTGGGAACCAGCGATCGGGTTAATCAAGAGTAAATCGAGCAGACGTATAGTTGTGACGACCACGGCGGACAGAGCCATCACACCGACGTCATCTCAGACGCCGTCGCAATCTGTTCCACAGCGCGACCGTGGCGCTGGGCGCAGACGGCGGAGAGAGCGCGCCGCGGGCGGAGGGTATTTAAATCGGCCGCCGCCACGGCCGAACCCAGTTCCCTCTGAGCAGCCATAGCATACGGATCTCCGTGCCGGCACGTTCACAGGAGCTCAGTCCGTCAGTTCACCTGATGATGGCAACATGTTTGATCGCCAAAATATTGTGCCCGTTGGACACTATAGACCGGCAGCATACCCATGGATATTTTGATTATCAAATACGCCGGGAGAAACTCAAGAATCACATCATACACCTTTACGGGGAGGAGATGTATCGCAGCATGAAGAAATTTGAAAAGTTGCGCCACCGTAGATGTCGTTTGCTAAGTACTCTTGCCTTTCTAAAGAGATGTCGTTCCGAGAATGTTGTTCCAAATTTTGCTAAGGTTATGCATCACATCGATTCTGCAGCAGCCAAGAGAATCAAGAAACAAGCCAGCCTCGCATTGGTACGTGAGAGAGTGCAATTCACCCGCCGGAGCCTTGAGTTTATCTCACAGGAATTACTCAAACTACATTTGCAACTGGCTAGTAAGTTCACTTCTTGTTCCTGGGATTGGATTGATGGTGTCACCTGGGTGTCAGCTGGTTCCGCCCATAAGAAGGCTACGGGACGTCAAACAGCTAAGTTCTCACGTCTCCTTGACAAACCATCCCTGCAGGTTCCGTGCAAGACTGTCATCAATTTGAGTGGCATGGTGTTGAGTGATGATGCGGTCTCGGTTTTGCAGAAAGGTCTCAACTTTGCTCCCACCCCCAAGTTCACTCCGGTCGCAGAAATTGTTAGTGCTGTTGAACAGGTTGCAGCTCGACTTCCGCCAGAACCAGCCGAGGAAATACGTCGTGAAACTTGTCGTGCGTTGACGAAATCCAAGCCGATGAAGTCAAATATCGGCAGTAAAGAGAGGGCGGCCATTCGTGATCTGAGGGAGCGCTCTGAAATTGTTGTCTTACCGGCTGACAAAGGCAATGCTACAGTTGTTGTCTCCCATAAGGACTACACTGATAAGATGCAGAGCCTGCTAAATGACGATTCCTACCGGAAGATCAGCGTTGACCCTACAAAGAAGGTGGAGAACAAGACGAGGGCGCTTTTCAAGGACGCAGATTTACCGGGGGGTGACGCTAGAAATTGTTACCCCAAGGTCCGGTACCGCCTAGACTATATGGACTCCCGAAGGTTCACAAAGAGGGGGTACCATTACGCCCCATTGTCAGCAACATCAGGGCACCTACATATTTGTTGGCCAAATACCTGACGGGAATATTAAGTCCTTATGTGGGTAAATGACCTCATCACATCCGTAATTCCGTGGATTTTGTTAAACGCCTTGATAGCTTCAGGTTGGATGAGTCAGATGTCATGGTGAGTTTTGACGTCGTTTCCTTGTTTACGAGGGTACCCCTGCGAGAGTCACTAGAATTGATTAGTCAGAAGTTTGACGAGAAGACCACTGAACTTTTTAGGCATGTCTTGACTTCCACGTATTTTCTTTTTAATGGAGAATACTACGAACAAACGGAGGGAGTCGCCATGGGTAGCCCACTCTCACCAGTGGTAGCGAATTTGTACATGGAGAACTTCGAGGAGGAAGCCCTGTCGTCATCCGTATGGAAACCTACTTGCTTTTTCCGTTACGTTGACGACACGTTCGTCATCTGGCCACATGGTATGGATAAACTCCTTGACTTCCTTACACATCTAAACTCCATACACCCCAACATCAAATTCACTATGGAGACTGAAACGGAGGGTAAATTACCTTTCCTTGACGTCTTGGTCAAGAGAAGGGCTGACGGCACCCTAGGTCATGGGGTGTATCGGAAGGCTACGCACACTGATGTGTATTTGCATGCAGACAGCTGCCACCACCCTTCACAGAGGAATGGGGTACTTAAAACTCTAGTACATAGGGCGCGCACTATCTCTGACGCAGAGAGTCTACCACAGGAATTGGAACATCTGAGAACTGTATTTCGAAAAAATGGGTACTCAGAGTGGCAGATTCAACGTGCTCTCCGCCCAACCACTGCAGCACAACCTGTTGAGATGGATAAAGTCACGAGGGAGGAGGTAGGCACTGCATTTATTCCATACACAGGCGCACTCTCGGGGAAAATTGCCCGCATTCTGAAGAAACACCGGGTCGGAACTGTGTTTTGTCCTCCAAATAAAACTCGTGCACTGGTGGGGAGCGCCAAAGATGACCTCGGTTTGAGGAAGGCCGGCGTGTACCAGATTCCGTGTCAATGTGGCAAGTCGTATATTGGTCAGACGATGCGTACCGTCGAGGATCGATGCCATGAACACCAGTGGCACACTCGACTGATGTATCCGAGCAAGTCGGCGGTCGCTGAACATTGTTTGTCGGAAAATCACGCCATGGAGTATGACCGCACGAGGATTCTGGTACAGACGTCGAGATACTGGGACAGCGTTGTTAGAGAGGCCATCGAAATTCGCACCAATGACAACCTCATAAACCGTGACTGTGGCTATAATCTTAGCAAGGCTTGGGAACCAGCGATCGGGTTAATCAAGAGTAAATCGAGCAGACGTATAGTTGTGACGACCACGGCGGACAGAGCCATCACACCGACGTCATCTCAGACGCCGTCGCAATCTGTTCCACTGCGCGACCGTGGCGCTGGGCGCGGACGGCGGAGGGAGCGCGCCGCGGGCGGAGGGTATTTAAATCGGCCGCCGCCACGACCGAACCCAGTTCCCTCTGAGCAGCCATAGCGTACGGATCTCCATGCCGGCACGTTCACAGGAGCTCAGTCCGTCAGTTCACCTGATGATGGCGACATGTTTGATCGCCGAAATATTGTGCCCGTTGGACACTATAGACCGGCAGCATACCCGTGGATATTTTGACAAGCAAATATAGTTGCAAGTACTGATATACAAATCCAATGAATGGCCCAGCAGCAATAAGTATGTTATCCAGCGCTGGTTGTGGAGACAGGTTAGTGTTTTATTTTGAAACACTGCCTTATCAATACAAGCCAGCACATGGACTTTTTATTTTCAATATTTTGCAGTGTGCAAGTAGTCCACTAGTTTGCATTAATACTCACTCTGAAAAATTTTCACGTTCTAACACTGAGCTTAAAGGTAACTTTCTTACTGACTTTCCTCATACACAAAATAAAATGCATACTTACTTACATCATCCTCAGAAACATCCGACTTGAGCTCAAAATATTTTGTTGTGGGTGTTATCAAGTTCAATGTAAGATAAGCTTGTACAAGTAGCCACACATGTTCCCACAGGCCTGCTTGCCTCAAGAACAATCCACAATCCAGTACCAAATCTACAAACATACAAAATACACAGAATTTTGTAAAACACTCATTTCTTTTAGACAATCCGGAGCTCTTAATTGTGTACAGACAATCATAGACATACTGAGTACACTCTGCCTATATTTAATGCATAAATATTTGTAACTTACAGTAGAAAGAAGTGTCAGTATAAGAGTTCTGACCGACCTACCTCTCTCTCTCTCTCTCTCTCTCTCTCTCTCTCTCTCTCTCTCTTACAGTGTTGTGTTTTATGTTTCATCATCCTTTCTGGCCTAAAAACATCATGCAAATTAGTCCCGCACCACCGGTTCTAATTCTGTCACTACACCAAAGGGCAGCTGAAACTGTGACCATGAGAGGAATGTCATTTCTCCCCTCCTACTTTTGAGCTCTTTTCTCTCAGAGTGTCGCTGCTACAGTAATTGCTGCCCAAGTAACATCGTAAAGAAAAACTGATTATCAAAATACATCTATTATTGATATATTTATGTAGTAGTACTGCAAATTGAAAATAATTCACACATCCACCAGTGGCATGACCCTTGTTCCTGCTAAAAACGGGAGAGAGGGGGTCTCAATATTCTATGTTTTATACTGAAGTTAAAACATTTCAGGCAGTAATGAATCATCGAAGTGGCATCTATGCAAGACACTCCTTACAAACAGCATACTGTAATTGAAATCTTTCTCGCAGAAAAAGAAAGGATGTTTAACATTCATACCAGTTTGTGTGCAGTGCGTGGTAATGATGCAGTTGATAGGAGTACTGTTAGGTTTTGGGTAAATAGAATTAAAGCCTCAGTACATCCAGAAACTGAGCTCTAAGATTAGCCATGTTTAAACGTCCCATCACAGCCACCGTGCCTGCCATAGTGAATTCTGCAGATGCCATTACTCCTGCAAGCATGCACATTGCAACTCACAATTGGCTCTGCAGCAATGGTGAGCACTGGAAGTGTGTGTGCAGTGATTGAGATACTTGGATATTCAAAAGCGTACTCAGGATGCATTCCATGGATGCTGACAACAGACCCCACAAAACCATTTCATCTGGACTGTAGGAGCAATTTGAGGTCAATGGAAAAGCCTTTCTGCCAAGGATCGTTATGGGTGACAAAATCTGAGTGCATTTCTTTGAGTCAGAAAAAAAAAGGCAATCACTGGACTGGCACCATCCACAAACAGAAGAAATTCAAGGCAGCTCCCTCTGTGGGCAGAGTCATGATGACAGTCTTTTGGGATAGTGATGGAATCATTACTATGAATATGTTGTGAAAAAGGTCAACCACTGATTCCGTGGCATAAATGAAGACCCAGAACAAACTCAAGATCAGAGTCCAGTGTGTTTGGTCTGACAAGAATAAAAAAAAAAATTTTGCTCCAACATGACATCATGATGAGTCTCAAAACCCGGGAACACACCACTCAACTGCATTGTACATCACTGCCTCATACACTCTATACCAGACAGCTTCCATCTGTTTGAGCCACTTACGGATTCCCTAAGTGAGACACACTCTGAAGACGATGAAAGCATAATTCAAGTGGTGAAAACATGGCTACATGCACATGACAAGAGCTTTTATTGACACAGGATACATGCTCTTACACAATGCTGACATAAGGCCACATAATGTGATGAAGACTATGTAGAAAAATAACAAATACAAGAATATTATTGACAATCTCGCCAAATTTCTATCTCTTATGAATAAATGTGTTGGAAGAATGAAATCATAGACTGTGAGTAGCAACGCAAGATGGGAGAAGCAATCTGCGTGGTAGGGATAAGGAAGAGACAGGGGCAGGGATAGCAGGTTAGGGTTGGGGGATGTTAAAGTGCTGCTTGTGGGAGCACACAGGGACGAGGGAGAGAGGATTGGCCAACTAGGTGCAGTTAAGGGGTTAGCCGGGAGGGCAGGGGGGGGGGGGGGGGCATTGGGAAAGGAGGGAAGTAAGAAGATTGTGGGTGTGTTGGTGGAATTGAGGGCTGTGTAGAGCCAGAACAGGAACACTGTGACCAGACTGGAGGAGGGGGTAGTGGGATGATGTAAGGGACAGCTCTTGCATCTAGGTCTATTAGAGGGATACGAGCCATGATATGATTCACTTGCTCCAGTCCTGGAGTGTACTAAGTCACGAGGGGAATGTTCCTCTGTGGCAGGACAATGGGACTTTCGGAGGTGGTGGGTGACTGGAGAGATAAGTCATGGGAGATCTGTTTTTGTACAAGGTTGCAAAGGGTAATTACAATCTATGAGGGCATCACTGAGACTCCTGGTACATTTTGAGAGGAACTGCTCATCACTACAGATGCAATGGCTGGAGGTGGCTAGGCTCTATGGAAGGGACTTCTTGGTATGGAATGGGTGGCAGCTGTCGAGTGGAGGTATTGCCAGTGGTTGGTAGGTTTGATATGAATGTAGCCTTCTTTGAAGTGGAAGTCATCATTGAAGAAGGTGGCTTATTGAGTTGACGAGGAACAGGTGAAGCAAATAGAGGAGAAGGTGATGAGGTTCTGGAGGAACGTGGATAAGATGTCATCACCCTCAATTCAGTTTACGAAGATGTCATCAACAAATCTGAACCAGATGAGGGGCTCAGGATTCTGGTTGGTTAGAAACGATTCCTCTAGATGCCTCATGAATAGATTGGCATAGAATGGTACCATGCATGTGCCCATTTCCATACCCCAGAGTAGTTCGTAGGTGATTCCTTCAAAGGATAAGTAATTGTGGGAGAGGATATAGTTGGACGTAGCAACTAGGATGGAGGTTGCAGGTTTGGAACCCATCGGGCACTGGGAAAGATAGTGTTCAATAGTGGCAAGATCATGGGCATTAGGGAGTTAGTGTAAAGGAAGGTAGCATCAAGAGTGACGAGCACGGCACCAAATGATAAGGGAACAGGAAATGTCAAGAGTCAGTGGAGGAAATGGTTGGTTCTTTTATATAGGAAGGTAGGCTGTGAATAATAGGCTGAAGGTGTTGGTCTATGAGAGAGAGCAGAGATTCTCTCAGTGGGGGAACAGTAAGTGATCACTATGGGGCTTCCTGGGTGGTTGGGGTTTTAGACTTTAGCAAGCATGTAGAAGGTAGGGGTGTGGGGAGTGGTTGGGATGAGGAGAGAGGTGGACTCCAGGGAGGGGTTCTGGGATGTGCCTAAGGACATGAGGAGAGACTGGAGATCCTGTTGGATTTCTGGAATGGGGTCACTGTAGCAGGGTTTGTAGGTGGTTAACTGGCAGAGTCCTTCCACCAGGTAATCCTTGCTATTCTAAACAACAGTGGTGGAACCTTTGTCAGCAGGTAGGACCATAAGGTCAGGGTCAGTTTCCAGGTGATGGATTGCAGTTCTTCTGTGGATGGAATATTAGGTTGCATTTTGAGGAATTTGGGGAAAGATGGTGAGCAAGGTTTGAGGTTAACAAATTCTGGAAAGGTAACAACAGGTGATTTTGGGGGCAGTGGGGGTGGATCAAGGGTGGAAGGAGGAATGAATTGAGCCAGGCAAGATTCAATGTTGGTCTTTCATTGAGTCTGATTGGTAGGGTTGGTGGCGAAAAAGTTTTTCCACTGTAGGGACCAGGAAGAGGAGAAAAAGTGTTTAACAAGTTGTTCATGACTGAATCTGGGAGTGAGGCAAAAGGTGAGGCCTTTGGAAAGGACTGATACTTCTGTGCAGCGAAAGCTTTTGGAGGAAAGGCCCATGACTGTGTTTCATGTCCATTTAGGTTCCGGATTCTGTGTGGTGGTGGGAGGGAGTTTCTGAGGGTGGGGTAAATGTAGTAGGTCAGCGAGGCAGGGTTTATCAGCTATGAGGAGATATGGAGGAGGTTTGGATGTTGTTGTAGAGGTGGTGGACGATGGTAGTCCTAGGCACAACCACGATCTACTACACAGCCCTCTATTCCACTAACGCATCCACATTCTTTTTCTTCTCTCCTTTTTTGCTCACCCTCCCCCCTGCCCTCCCCCTCCCCCTCCCCCCCTCCCACCCTCTGTCTAACCTCCTGATGGCACCTAGTTGTCCTAACCTCTCTCCACCTCACACTGTATGCTCCCACAAGCATGAACAGATACTTTTCATCAGATAGGGTATATACTGGATAGGTAAATACCATTCCATGTTGTCATCCCATGACATTAGGTCCAATATAACCAAGATGAGTGACCATTTAGCACTCAACAGCTGATAATAATTTTATACACAACAACAACAACAACAACAACCAGTGTACCACAGAGGCACAGCAGATAACAAATCCAATTGTGATCACATACACATGGTTATAATTAGATTTTAAATATTCATGAAATTCTATGTTTTCTAGATCCAAATCAATTTTAACACCATAAAGATTTCATTCTTGACACAAACATAATTTGATACAGACATACGCAATATGTAAATAACCTTACATTTCTGCTGTAATCTGTACAAAATGTTTTTAAATTATAGTGAGTGACATGTATAAACCTTGAAAAAAGACTACTAAGTATTACGAGGCATGTCCGGAAAGTAAGAATTGTTTCATTTTACCACCACCACAACATTACAGTTGCAGTTCTGCACATTTGCTCTTACATTTGTGGTTCATTGTCTTTTCACTAATGCCATTACAGAAATGTTGTGTTGTGTTAGCATTTGTTAGTAATAAATCAAAATGTTTAAGACAATCTCTGAGCCCACCAACTATGAAGTATGTTCTTGAATGCAAAGAATGTAAAGCCAGCTGAAATTAATTATCTGCTTCTGGAGATTTATGGTGACAATGTAATGACTAATGGAATGGTGAGAAAATGAGTGAGACAATTTAGTGATGGACAAACCAATGTTCATGATGAAGCATGGAGTAGGCGATCTTCTGTTGTTGTTTGGTTCAGAAAGTGAATGAGAAAACTTGTGAAAACAGATGGTTCAAAATAAGAATGCTTTATGATGAGTTTCCACAAATTTCAAACACTGTTTTGCTTGAAATTGTCGCAAGTTGCTTAAATTTTTGGAAATTGTGAATCCATTGGAATCCAAAACAGTTAACGGATGGCCACAAAATGAAGAGACTTGGCAATGCTTTGACATTTCTCACCCAATACAGAGACGAGGGAGATGAATTCTTAAATAGAATTGTGACCAGTGATGAAACTTGGGTTTGTCATGTCACTCTAAAATCAAAACAACACACAATGGAGTGGACACACTCACAATCCCCCCCAAATTGAAAATGATTTTGTTAGAACAAAAAATTGTGCATAGAGTTCTGGGACAAAACAATGGTTCAAATGGCTCTGAGCACTATGCGAATTAACTTCTGAGGTCATCAGTCACCTAGAACTTAGAACTAATTAAACCTAACTAACGTAAGGACATCACACACATCCATGCCCGAGGCTGGATTCGAACCTGCGACCATAGCGGTCGCTCGGCTCCAGACTGTAGTGCCTAGAACCACACGGCCACTCCGGCCGGCCAGTTCTGGGACAGATACGGCATTCTGCTTGTGGAGGTGCTTCCCTGAGGTGAAACTGTCGATGTGATATGAAACACTGAAAGACTTCAGTGCACAATTCAAAACAAAAGATGTGATATGCTCTGTCACGGCACTGTGTTGCTTCATGACTACACATGTCCCCATTCTACTGGTGTCACTCAAGGCCTTATTCAACAATTTGCTTTGGAGCACATTGATCATCTGCTGTACAGCCCCATCCCACACCTTGTGACTACCACCTGTTCTTGAACTTGAAGTGTGATTTTAGAGGAAGGCACTATGTCAGTGATGATGACACAAGAAACAGTGTTCAGCAGTGGCTATCTTCACAGGCGGCATCTTTCTATTAAGTGGGCACACAAAAGATGGTTTCCTGCTATGACAAATGTCAGAACAATGGTGGCAACTATGCAGAAATATGGTTTAAGAAATGATCTTTCTTGTGAAAATAAATTTTGGTTTGAAAAAATGTTTTTAAGAGTTTTATTCCAAAATTTAACTTACTTTCTGGACTAAGTCCTTCACCAGACGTATGCAAAACACACACACACATTCACACATGCATAATTCACACACACATTGCCACTACATCTCCAGATGCTAAAGCCCAACTCTGATTGCGTCTGAGGTGAGCAGTGATCTTTGCTAGAATGGGTAGTGGGGGTACAGAGGAGGCATGGGAGAAGGAGGGAAGGGATATCAGGATAGGAATACCGGAAGATGCTGTGATGTCTGAGGGTGTTGCTGGGAGGGACATGGTGGAGACAAGATACTGGGCTAGCTAGATGGAATGGGGGAGGGAGAGTCATAGGGAGAGTAAAGACAGAGAGAAGTGGAAAGGATTGTGCAGATGCACTGGCAGAATAGAATGTGTGTGTAGGGCTGGAGTGGGAGTAGGGAACAGGATAGGCAAGTGGAAGACAGGGACTACCAAAGATTGAGATCACAGGGTTACAGGAATAAAGAGTACATTGCAGGTAGTCACTTCCTGAATGGTGCTGTGGACACAGGATTCACAATTTATTCTATGGACAGTGATGACAGCGAGCTGTAATCCGAGGACAAACATACCCCATATCAATTAGATGCAACTGAGGTCACATGAAGACTTATTTTGAAGAATTTGAAAAGATTGTGTAGTGTCACAAAATTGCTGACACTAGTGTCCTCCAACGATGCAATCACAGTGAATGTCTAATTTGACTATGATTAGTTTTAATGAACTATTATTTTATATATTTAATTCCTTTTTCACTAGGACTTGTTTAGGTTTTTTTTTATTTAACTTTGTGTGGGATGAGCAAGAGCCGCAGCCATCCATTGTTCATTCTCTGCATAACAAAGACTGGTTACTATTCTGTCTGCCACGCATGCCGAAAATGTTGAGAGGATGACCTCCATGACACTGCATCAAGGAGGTCTGAACCTATTCTACCCTTGTGTTACACAGATGCTATTCCTCTTTTAACAATGGATTGTTGTTAATTTTTTCTATATTGATTGGAGAAACTTGTCACAAAAGTAATAATACTTGTTAATTAGACCCATTGAGCAAAATGTAACACTGATTTTACCAAACTACATTATACATTAGCAACAGAAAAGCCCCACAATTTTTGTAGTTGTGACGAAAAAGAGATTGCAACTAAGTCTTTTTTCTCAGTTAGCTGCCTTTTCATTTGTAGTCAGAATTGAATTGCCTTTAAAGCTGGACAAATATTCAACAATAGTGAACATTTCTGCAGAAGATGGTAAACTCTAGATATGATCCAATGGCATGCCAGTGTGTTTCGTGCAGCAATGCTGTCAACACACACAGTGAGGTACAATGGGAACGAAATGGGTAGTGTCCGCTGTTGGTTCTATGCAGCCAATGAGAAAGCAATGGGCAGATGATACTGGAAGCAAGAGATGAAGAAAAATATTGTCGCATTCTCATGTCAGTATAGATGGGAACTGCAATACGTGGGGGGGGGGGGGAAGAGCTGTATTCTCAGGTCCCACCACAACCACAACCTCAGACATCGCAAAATATTCAGAAGAAACAGCATAATACTTGTTACAACTGCAATTATAAATTTCATTTCTGCTCATTTCAATTATAAATTTCGTTGCTGCTCATTTCACTCACAGCAGTTTCAACAGTGCTATTACATCCCACCCTAATCATCACCTCAGAAAACGTGACATATTTGGAAGAAACAGACAATTATATATCACGAAGAAGATCATAAATTTCAGTGCTGCCCTTACATAGGAACACACTACCTCTTTTCTCATCTCTCATTGATTAGGTAAACCATCATCCCAGAAGCGATACCAGTGATGATGACAATGATGATTACAAATAGTAATACCACAAACAACGACCTCAAGTAGTAGGCATAGGAAATAAAGATAAAAATCAATGCAAATCATTTCTTTTTGGTTAATTTATTTCTCTTTGTGTTGTCAAAATGTAAGCACTAAATAAATAGCATGAATTCAAAATAAACTCCTTAGGCAGGTACTTTATATCAATGAAACAGTTTATGAGTTTTATTACTCTGAATATGTTACAAGTAAAATTTTCTCAAAGAGCCTCCTAAAATAAAATAAAAAGGGTGGAGGGTCAAGCAGGGTTGTCTTATACGTGTGTAAATATGGTATCCTGGTTGCACCTGAGGAAGGGCTGGAAGCCCTGAAATCGATCATGACGCAATAAAAAGAAATTGAAGGTCTTTTTGCAGTCAGAGACACATATATTCCTAATCTCAATAATATTATAATAGAAGGAAACATTCCACGTGGGAAAAATTATATATAAAAACAAAGATGAGGTGACTTACCGAACGAAAGCGCTGGCAGGTCGATAGACACACAAACAAACACAAACATACACACAAAATTCAAGCTTTCGCAACAAACTGTTGCCTCATCAGGAAAGGGGGAAGGAGAGGGGAAGACGAAAGGAAGTGGGTTTTAAGGGAGAGGGTAAGGAGTCATTCCAATCCCGGGAGCGGAAAGACTTACCTTAGGGGGAAAAAAGGACAGGTATACACTCGCACACACGCACATATCCATATGGAGCGGAAAGACTTACCTTAGGGGGAAAAAAGGACAGGTATACACTCGCACACACGCACATATCCATATGGATATCCATATGGATATGTGCGTGTGTGCGAGTGTATACCTGTCCTTTTTTCCCCCTAAGGTAAGTCTTTCCGCTCCCCGGGATTGGAATGACTCCTTACCCTCTCCCTTAAAACCCACTTCCTTTCGTCTTCCCCTCTCCTTCCCTCTTTCCTGATGAGGCAACAGTTTGTTGCGAAAGCTTGAATTTTGTGTGTATGTTTGTGTTTGTTTGTGTGTCTATCGACCTGCCAGTGCTTTCGTTCGGTAAGTCACCTCATCTTTGTTTTTATATATAATCTCAATAATAATTCTATAATCCTCTGAAATCATTTATGGGACACTACAAACTCCCATTAATCATCCTTACCAATGATGGCCCTTTCAGCTGGTGGTGTTTGAGATGCTGGAGCACCACGTCTACTCTGGTGGAGCTGCTGTGTTGCTTTGATGTACAGATTCAGCACACCTGGAGCAGAACATAATGCCATGCTCCACTGTGTTGTACGTACAAACCTGAAACACGGAGAAACTTACAGTGGTGCACAGCATGTTGTCGGTTGTCAATATCGCAAGGCCTATTAGGAGGAGGGAGAGAGGTGAAGTTGGGGAGAAGGAGGGAAGGGGAGTGGTTTCTACCCATGGGACCCAGACCACAATGACCTAAATATTTTAATATTCACTTATTTCACACTAATGTGATTTCAGCTTTATAACCATTATCAAGATGAAACATCACAAAATGCTGGACATGCCTGAATGACACATCATTGTCGAAATATTACAATTATCTCTGAAGTGGTTTTGACAAATGTTGATGTCGGTTGATGTACTGATGTCGTGCATGTATGTCACAGCAATGTATCAGCCAACACAAATGCAGTATAATATGCACAGTGTCAGCAGAACTATTTATTCATTTACATTCATATCCTGTAATGTGACGACTGTTTTATAAGACTAGATATATATGTTCTAATACTCTGATGATGATGACATATCATTGAGGCATGTCAGAGATTTGGTGATTTTCATCTTCACTCTTCAAAATGGTTATAAAGCTGAAAAGTGTGAAATAAATGAATATTAAAATGTACAGCAAAATAGCAGAATGTTATGTATGACTGTGGTCCCAACAAAGGAGAAATGATTTTCATAGGTGTAAAACTAGTTTCTGACTTTGAAGCTTCTCTCTGAATTTAAGGTTGTTGCAAACTCGCAGAGATGTAACAATGGCTTTTTTTTTTTCTTCCACAGTTTCTGATCTGATTTTGGTAACCCATTCTGAAAGTTACTATACTTTCAGATTCAGAAGAACTATCAGTTACATCTCTTGTTGAAACATGAGCTCAGTGTTACACCTATTGATGAAGACAGCTTGCTTTCAGAATCTGTAGATGAGTTATCACTAAGGTCGACAATGAATAATTCATCCTCACTGTCACTTTCGTATCTCCATGGCCTCTTTCTCAATGCAACCACAACGCCCTATCATTTCCTTAGTAGTAAAAAATGATGAGAAACACACTGCTGATGATAATCCTCATGAACAGTAAGATGTAAAGTGAAGCCAAATGTTGCAAAATGAGGTCAGAACCAATTAAGTACCCAAAGCCAGCCTGGTAGCCAGAACTATGAAAAGCTACTGTGATATTGGCAGAAATCCTGGTGTACACTTAAACTCGTCAACATTACTCGGGTATCTGAGTGCTGGTATGTCTATATGCATCATTAGTGCTCAGGAGTCAGTAAGGAGGCGTGAGCTAACTCTTCAATGGTGCTAAACAAAATTCCAGAGTCCATATTGTATTTATCAACAGCATCTGGGATGTAGCAGGGCAAGACAAGTGAACTCATTAACAGCAGTCAGAAGGCTAACAGACTGGCTGAAGAACTACTGGGAAATAGTTTCACTTATATTATTTAAGAAGAGAAGCTCAATTCCTACTCCGAGGTTAGGGCAATATTAGTAAGTGGTAGATTACTTTGAGAAACTTCTGGATGAAGGAAACCTGAAAACCTTGAGAAGAGGGCAATCCCAGTTAGAAAATGATATGGGCTATATCATGAGAAGATCTGGTATCAGCTCTGAAGGAAAGAGAAACTGGAAATCTATAAAGAAGATCAGTTTCCATATGAATGGAGTGAGGGAGAGAGAGTGTATATAATTTTGCCCAGTTACAAAGAGGAAAAAGACATACAAGGCTGTGCTAACTAGAGGAAAATTAAATTCATGTTGTTGTTGATGATGATGACGATGATGATGATGAGTATTATTTCAGCTGAAGACTGACTGGTTTCCTGCAGCTCTCCACACTACTCTATATTGTGCAAGTCTCTTCATCTCTGATAACTACTGCAACCAGCATCCATTTGAACTGACTTACTCCATCCACCCCTGTGTCATCCCACACAATTTTTACCGCTCACACTTCCTTCCATTCTCAAACTGGTCCCTTTAAGTCTCAGAATGTATACTATCCACTGATCCCTTCTCCTAGTCAGGTTATGCCAAACATTTCATTTTTCCCCTAATCATATCAGCACACCTCATTAACTACTCGATCTACCCATCTAATCTTCACCATTCTTCCACAGCACCACATCTCACGAGCTTATATTCTCTTCTTGTCTGAACTGCTTATCATCCTCACTTCACTAAATACAAGACCACACTACATACAAATATCTTCAGAACAGAGGTTGCAACACTTCAATTTATACTAGTTAACAATGTCCTCTTTTTTATAAATGCTTCTGATGCTAAGCCAGTCTTCACGTTACATCTTCTACTTCAGCCATCATCAGCAAAATAGGTGACCAAATCACAAAACTCATATATTACCGTATTTATCCAAGTATAGGATGACGCTGATTGTAAGACGACTGCCCCCCCCCCCCTTTCTCTTTTGCAAAAGGTTTCATGAGGAAAATTTATTGTTAACATATACTGATGCCCAAACAACAGGGAACTAACATGCATTGAGATTAGAAAACAGTGCATTGATAATGGCTAGGTACACTGACAAATCAAAATTACAGACTGCTTTATTGACACATAGTATCTGCCTAAAAAGTTAACATTATAGCATTTATCAATTGTCTACATTTTGATGACATAAGTAGCAATAAAATAAAGAAATGGTTTACATTAATTTTCAGACAGTCTTCTTTTTTTATATTTTTCGCTTACTAAGCCTGTCAACTGTGATAACACAATTTATCTTCATTGTCACATACACTGGCTGTTTTTCCTGATACGTTACAATTTCTGAGGTTGTGGTTACTGTGGAACCTGTGAACACAGCTGTTTTTATCCGAATTCATATCATATTTCACTTCTATACTGACATAATACTGTTACAATGGCTCTTGCTTCCAGACATAATGTCCACCTGTTGCTCTCTCATTGGCCATGTAGAACCAACAGCTGACACATCACATTTCATCCTCTTCAAATGTCACAGTGACAGTTGACAACATTGCAGCACAGGACACAGAAGTAAGCCACTGGCTCCCATCTAGACTTTTACCGTTTCCAACAATGGAAAATCCAAGATGAAATGTAGCAACATAATGAAAAGCATAGTTGCTATTCACCATACAGCAGAGATGCTGAATTGCAGAAAAGCACAAAAGGCTGTCGGAAAAATTAGCTTTCACTGGATGTGGGTAGTGAGGAAGCTGGGGTGAGGAGGGGGAGGGATAGCAGGGTGCTGCTGGGAGCATGCAGGGACAAAGTGGAGAGTGGGGCAGCTAGGTGCAGTCGAAATATTAGACGGAGGGCGGGGCAGAGAGGGGAGGGGAGTTAGCAGAAAAGGAGAGAAACAAAAAGATTGTGTGTGTTGGTGGAATAGAGGGCTGTGTAGTGCTGGAAAGGCAACAGGAAAGGGGCTGAATGGGTAAGGACAATGACTAATGAAGGTTGACCTCAGGATATATTGCAGGGAGAGTTCCCACCTGCACAATTCAGAAAAGCTGGTGTTGGTGGGAAGGATCCAGATGGCACAGGCTGCGAAGCAGTCATTGAAATGAAGGACACTGTGTAGATTCCCATGGTTAGCAACACTAGATTATTTGCTGCCCACTCAACTCCTTGAACTTGCAGTTGTCCCATCATCTACTGACATCTGTTGGTACAATCTCCAAGACAGGTCTTAAAGCTGTAATTTCTTCTCATGACAACAGTTATAGTTAGTTTAACATTATTTATTTCATTTGTTAGATATTTCATTCTCAACAGCAAAAGCAGTGCAAGAAGCTACATGTTCGCAAAATTAAGATGCTGAGATAGATGTGTGGAACCACGAAATTGGATAGAATTCCTAATGAGAAAATGGAAGGAGTTTGAAGAGTTACTAAGGTGTATAAGAACATCTATGGCCAAAGACATCATTGGTATGGACAAGTAATGAGAAGAGATCAAACGTATTTTGGATTAAGATGGATGGAGAGCTCCAGGGAACGAGGTAAGAAGAGAAACATAGACTATGTTCAAGGTAACCAGAGGGGGAAACAACTAACAGTAATGGGTTAAACTGAAGAAATTTGCCAAGGTAGAAAAAGATTTTTGTTCATACCTCTCTCTCCAAGTCAGCCACTGTACATGACAGTTACCACTTGTTTTTAAGAATAATGGTAGAACACAGCCATTAAAAAGAGCAACCTATAACCCAAGTGTCAGAGTTTGATTGCTTCTAATTAACAACAACAACTACTACTGAATCAAAGAGAGCACCACAATAACAGGAATTCAAGTGTGAACATAAAACAGTCATCACAAGTATTTTGTTACAGCTTTGCTCTTATAAGCATCCAAAAGTAGCATTTTTCAATAACACACCAAACAAAAATTTAATAGAAGCTATTGTTTAATAATTACCCTCTCCAGAGTTCAATGCTGGTAGGCTGCGTGCTTAGAAGAGCTTCAATCTGCCGAGAAGCTACATCAGCTGACAATGAAGACTCCGCAATTGTAACTCGTTTTCGTACAAGCTGTTTGTTCCCTGGGTTAAGGGCTAGGGCACGATCAATGATTGATAACTGCCGTTCTGCCATTGTGCCCTTTCCATGTACTCCACGATATGCACGTTCAAACTGATGTACAACTTCCTGCAGAACAACAGGAGGGTCAGTTTATTTCATCATTTAAGTTCATGAACAGGTATTGACTACACAGTCAGTTCAACGAATCAACAATTATTATGCAGCAACAAAATACTGCATCCAATTAAATACAACAACAATCGCGAACAATGTCAGTGTCCAATGCGTGTCTACACCAATATGCATACACATGGAAGAGGTGGTCTGTATATTAACCTAGAATACTATACCAATTTTGAACAATACTATACCAATTTTGAGCTCTTCCATACCTATATCTTCATTGATTTGACTACCACACCAAGTTTTGACCAGGAAAATAATTAACAGTGACATATTGCCAGAATTATGAATCCTTTATTGGAGGAAACTTAAAGAAAAATACAGTTCAAGGTTTACACAGTCTTTCCATTGCAAACACACACACACACACACACACACACACACACACACACATACACACACACAAAAACTCAAACTGCATAGGCTCACAAACAAAAAGGCATTGATACATATTTTTCACCCAACGGTAACAATATGTAATAAGTACCCAAAAGAAAATTGCATCAGCTCTTACACGATAATTTGAGTGATCACGTGCCACGGTTATTGAATACGAACAATAGTAACACAAACAACAGAAAGAGAAATTACTAGATCAGTTTATCCAATGAAGGAAAAGTAACTTGGCAAAAAATGTGGAAACACGAAAAATATGTACACCTAATGAAATAATCAGAATAGCTGACATATAAATGAATATAACATCCAAAAAACATATAACAAATTAATCAAAGGTGCCACTGACTAAAGAATATGGCTACATATCACAAATGGCCTCTTGACTATAAATGTTGCACTGAGGAATTGTATGAAATCAATTCTGAAGAAACAACACTCCGCCAGAAAGTAACTCATCCCCATAATGTGAATTCCTTCAGTCTTCATGAGCATTGCCAATGGCACGTATTGCACGCAGTCTTGTGATGTTTCCCATCACACGTTACACAGTTGCTTTTTGTCATACTTCTCAGCTTATAGCTGGAATCTCTACAGATGTGGCATTCTTTACGCTGAGAGGGATGGGTGATGGACACGGCTCCATGACCTGCACTGGAAATTGATGGGCAAACGGTAGAGTTCCTCTTTCTTTTGTTTCAGACACTGTTCAAAGAGGTTTCTAACTTCAACATGTTTTCTGTTCTCTGCATCATGTGCTGATGTTGCCCTACAATATATTTTCTTTCAATGGGCCATTCCTTTGACAAAGCACCTGCAATGCAGAACATGAAAACCAGGCGAGACAGGTTCTGTTCATCGCTTCAACACTATGGGCTCTGTACAAACTGTGTATATAAATAATTTAGGTGTTTATTGAGGCAATATTTACCATATTGCAAAACTAACAGACTGGCCACCGCTTGGTTTTTCTTATGGCATTTGCAGCGTGACACATTTGGTCAAACGTATCAACGCCAGAATTTGTTTCATTGTACTGGAGAATATTGTGCAGTTTATGGTTGTCTGGATGGATGCAGGTCATCGTAATGAGCAGATTAAAGGATGCAAACGAGGTTGTTCTGTTTTGGCTTGTAGGAAACTGCCGTCAGATTGTCAACATAAATGAAGAAGGCCTGTAGGCCGGTTTTCAAAATTTATATCAACGAATTCAGCTGGAAGTTCCCCCTTGTTCAACCAAATTGTCTCCAGGGCAGTGAGCTTGTAGTCAGACTTAAGCTTATTTGAAAGCGGAATGGACATGCAGCAATTGTCCAAGGTTATATTTCAATTTGAGCCTTCAACAGATTGAAAGAGTTTTTCTACAAAAAAAAAAAAAATCTGCCACTGGTATTCCAGTCAGGGTCATACCCTTCCCCAAAAGTGGCACTGTGTGTACCACGAATTTTGTCCCACTGTCACACATCATTACAATTTTCATTCCATATCTGCCAGGTTTGTTGGGAATTTATATCTTGAATGTGAACTGGCTACGGAATCCAACTAGTTGTTCATCAATAATGACATAGGCGCCATGTTCTCTAGCATCATCTCCCAAACCTTCCTCACTGCAGATAGCTTATCATTGGGGTCCCGTGATGTTCTGAAGTCAAATCGAAGACAGCTTATGATAAAACTGAATAGAGCCCTGGAAGTTGTAGCCAAAACCTGGGCACCACATCTGCTCTCATTGAAACAAATGCACGTTGGGATATGATTCACCTTCAGGGCAGGCCAGAAAAGCTTTCAGCTCACTTTAGCTGGTGACCAACGTTCAATTTATGGGTTTATACTATGTGTGTTGCTCAGCAATTTCAGCATTCATGCAAAGTAACATTTCATTGAGAATGTCATCTGAGAAAAATAACTCAAAACATTTTCAAATATCACACTTATACCCAGTGGAAGCAGTCAGTCTTCGACAAATATGAACTATATTTATTGCTGGTGTTTTACCAATGGTTTCATGCAAACTTTTGTTTTCCAGGCCATTCCTGTCTTAGACATTAGCTCACCTTTAGATGGCACCAGGATACATAGGAAGTCATCTACAGAGGACGACATTGTGACAGCCATCTGGTAAGCTGCTGAGGAACTCCTCTTCCTTGAACCAGTCTTGTTATTTATGTTCTGCACATTTTTCAGGCCAGTATTTTTGGAGTGAATAGCTGATTGCTTTGCCTTCTTGTTTTTCACAACAAATGCTTCCTTCTCAATTTGGGCCACCATTGCATTGAGTTTTTCTTCATCCCAATCTGATACAACATAGTCGACAGTGTCATTGGAAACAATGTCTTCTTTTTCGACATTCATCAGAATCATCATGTCAATATCTGATTCCATTGCATCCATAGCTCTCAGTTTTGGGTAATTTGTCAGAATCTAAAAATAAAATGAAAGTTATGGAATAGGCACCACAACTCACTTGAAATCAAAACATAATTTTTAACAAACATCCAGTCAGACACCTATAGCAAGTTGGTCTCTAATTACTAAAGGTTTGTTGCATTGACGAGTCCATTCCCCCCTCCCCCCTCCCGCCTCCCCCCCCCCCCCCCCCCCCGCTATATTAAACATTAGTCATTTTGATGCATCAACACTGAAGTGCACATCTATACCTTCATCGATTTGATGTTGTAACTTTGTGACCAAATAGGGTTTACCTGATCGAAGAGCAGCATAGGTCACTTCCACCAGTGGAATCACAGAGCCAACTAGATCCACCAGGCACCGCTGCGAGGACAGCGTGCCCCTCCCTCCCACAACAAGAGAAAGGACTATTGAAGGGGAATATGTTTGTCGAATCAACTACTACCAATAGTATTCTAAGGTTAAGATAACACTGGTTTGTGTACCTTAGCAGTATTAGACAGTTCTGTACTGTCGCGGAATAGTAAAGAGTTGGAAACGTGGAATATTGTCAAAGTTTCGTTGCCTATGTCGAGAGCTAGAGGCAGTACATTAGCCAAGAGCTAAAAGGATTCCACATATATCGGAATGTGTCGTCACGCAAGGGCAATGGCCTGGTTACACACAACAGGCGAGAGAGAATTGCTTAGCACGCAGGTTTGTGTTAGACGAAGACTTTCGTAGAGTGCAAGACAGAGGTATAGCATCAGCTGTACTGCATTTCACAACTTCGCTTAAGTCTGCCGCAACAACACGTAACTCTGTCGCAAGAACACCTAAGGGCCGAGTATGACAGATGAATCAGCAGTATAAGTGAAACGAATGCGTTCATTACAAACGAGCATGACGTCAGGACGTCGCTCGTGCTTCCTTTAAATATGCCAGCTTGGATAGCAATAAAGCACTCGCACTTGCAGTTAGACTTGCAGTTAGATGTGTACTGGGTCACTGCGTAGCGCTCAGCTCGGTGATCAACATGTTAATCTTTATTAAGAAGATGCTGCAGTAAGGGCGGCCCATCCAGCAGCAGACGTGAGGGGACAGTACCAGCTCTGGTCCTCTCTGCTGCCGCTGTCAGTCATCAACCCAGGATTAGCAGACATCGCGGCAGACTCGCTCGCCGCCAATGCTGACCACATCAGTGAGTTGTCGTCGAGATCGTACAGGGCCTAGGCCCTGTGCATCCGCCGTCACAACCGGGTGAGCCGACGACGCTGGGGGACTGCAGCCCGTTCCGCCCGTCCACCGCGGACGAGCCACCAGGAGGAGCAGGGAAGAAGACGGGGTGGGACAGAGTACACTCCGCACTACAAGAACGCTTCTCGTGCCGACAGCACCAGGACTCCAACCCAGAGCCTTCACGCGCACCAGCTTGCTGTCCGCAGCCGAGCTGCCGCTCAGCCGGGCGCCGCAAGCCACGTGCGGCTGAAGTAAGGACATTCCTCCGCTACATCACAGCACGCGGCGCTGCGCTAGCAAGACTGCGCAGCCCGGATCTGGTGTCATCGCTAGGAGTCAGAGAGGACTCGGGGAAGGTTGTTGATATCACCAAGCCACATTGTACTCAGCAGGAATAAAGATGTTATGAGTTAATAATGTTTCTTTGGCGTTTCTGACGCTTCTACAGCCATTTCCTAGCATCCTGACAACTGGAGAGGTCACCGCTCGGCCATCCAGTCCACCGTACGCGACCAGGACCACCAGGACTGCCTACAGTTCTCTTCACAGATGAGTCTCCATTTTCTGTAGACACTACAAAGGTTGTTCACAAAATAAGGCAACTTTTCAAATTGCATGGGCAATTATCGATGTTTTTTGTTATGTTGGTGCACCGAACATACATTCACAGTTTCAAGTGCAGAGCATACTTCATTTGTTTTTGACAGATAGAAAGGTTAGACGTGTTTTTTCATGTGTTCAGCGAGTTTCGATTATTATAAAAAATGTAGCAAAGAATTTGAATCAAATTTTGTGCAAAAAATGGAATCAAGTGCTCTAAAACACTTGAAATGTTGACAGTGGCATACAGTGAGTCTGCTCTAAGTAAAAAAATGTTTACAAGTGGTACAAGCTCTTCCAAGATGGTGGAGAAGATGCCAACAATGAACCTCACTCTGAATGCCCCAGCACATCAACAACAGATGATAACATCAAAGCTGTGAAGAAAATTGTTTTGTAAAATCATCAAATTACAGTAAGAGAAGTTTCTGAGGATGTTGGCATTTCGGTTGGCTTGTGTCATGCAATTTTTTCATATGTTTTGAGCATGAGATGTGTGTCAGTGAAGTTTGTTCCAAAACTTTTCTATTTTGATCACATGAACTGTTACATGAGCACTGCTCAGGAGCTCTTGAATGACAGCAATGATGAACCTGATTTGGTCAAAAGGGTCACACCTGGTGATGAAACATGGGTTTATGGTTATGACACTGAAAACAAAGCCCAATCATCCCAATGGATGCATCCTGGGGAGCCAAGACCAAAAAAAGCACACCAAGTTCAATCAAATGTCAAAGTTCTGCTCACTTTTCTTATTTATTTTTTATTTTTTATTATTATTACTGTGGTGTAGTGCAACATGAATTTTTGCATCTAGGTCGTACTATCAATAAGGAGTAGTATTACCTTGATGTTAAGTGCAGTTTTTGAGAAGAAATATGCAAAAAACATGCGGAACTGTGGAAATGCAATTCATGGCTTTTGCATCATGACAATGCACTTGCTCATTCATCGTTGCTTGTGAGAGATTTTTTGTCAAAAACAACACGACAATCATGCCTTAGCCACCATATTCACTGGATTTGCCCCCTGTGACTTATTCCTGTTCCCAAAACTGAAAGACCTATGAAAGGACAAAGATGTTTAATCATTATTGGACACAAGTTCTTTGGTAATACATTGAATTACCATCTTGGATGTGTTGTGTACATCATCGTGAACAATGGCAAGGAAAAGTGAGCAACAGAATGACGCGGCACCTGTTGTCAAAGAAAAGCAGAACAGGAGCAGAAACGATTAGCAAAAAGATTCATTACAAATGATGCAACAAGAAATGAAGTCCAGCTATCACAGTGCCCACAAAGAAAAGTTTCTCTATACCAATGCACGAATGATGAAGATGGAATGGCAACCACACGGCATCTGTGTAGCATCACACTGCAAAGTGGCTCTGAGTGCGAGTGGGCTGAGCCACTACCACAGGCCACCCCACATTGTGGCAGCAGAAGTTGCTCAAATTATTGAGCCTCTAGAGGCATGGGGTCAGTGGGTGTGCTCCATTGGGTCTGACGGATCCCACAAGATCACTATCGGCAGCTCAGGAAAACTTGTAGTACCACTGCTATGATGACTGTGGCGTGGTATCAATATGCGATACCATAGGACAATTTGTGCACAAAAGGAGAACAAAGCATTTCTGCCAATGACAAAACCCACTAACAAAGAATATAGTTGGCCAACAATTAGAGGAGCAAAATGCCCAAGGCACAAGTGTCATCTTAATCCTATCTAGCACAGCTATGAACCATGGACTGTGTCATGGTGGGATGGCTTCTATGCCTCAAAGATACAGATAGCTGTGTCGTAGGTACATCCACAATGAAGGGGTGTCTACAAAGAGGCCAGACTAACTTATGGTTTCCAAAGAGGAGCAGCAGCCTTATCAGGGATAACAGTCTGGCCTTATAACAGTAGCCAATATGACCTCGCTATTATGGTGCTGTAAACAACTGAAATCAAGGGTAAATTATAGCCATTACATTTTACAAGGATATGGAACCCTTTGGCATTCTCTAGGGCAAAATATTTCAGAGGTAAAATAGTCCCAACACTTAAATCTCCAGGCAAGCCCTTCAAGGAGGTTGTCATCTGGAAAAACAAATCTGGTGTGTTACGTGTTAGAGCATGGAATGTTAAGATCCTTTAATCTGTTAGGTAGGTCAAAGAATTTAAAAAGGACAACAGATAGTTTGAATTACTGAATAATTATAGTGGGAATTACTGAAAGGCAGTGGCAAGAAGTACAGGACTGCTTGCCAGATCAGTACAGTTTTATCAACACAAAATTAAATGGGAATAATGCAGGAGTAAGTCTACTAATGAATAAAAATACAGCGTGTCCAGAATAAACACATAACAATATAAAATGTAATAACTTGACAAGTAACTGAGATATTTACTGATGATACGTTTCTACAAGTATGGGAACTCAAAAAAGGTTTTTTTTACACACATAATATATCTCGATACACCCACAAATAATCAGTGGTGCAACAGACATCTAATATACATTCCACTTCTCTCTATGTGTGTTATAGCACTGGTGGTATAAAATTTGCAATAGGTTATAATGGAACTGCTAAACACACCTCTTTTCACAAAATATTGCAGATTACGATACTACACAGGTGAAAGTAATGACCCTCATGATACACTGTTAATATAACACTTATCATTTCTTATTATCACTCAAAGTGATAAAATTGTAATTATGATTCAAAATATAGTTATTATTTGTAAAGATTGGTGTATACACGTATCTCTGTCCTGTGCCTTTGTGTACTGCTGTACTTGTTGCTTTGTATCTGTAGCAAGCAGTTGTGAATCAGTTGTAGCTGTGTGATGGCACAGTTGGTTGGCTTCTGGAATCTAGCATTATACAATTAAGATGAATGACATGGTTGCATGTTGAGCTGTATTGAATATTGGCTTATATAAATGTTTTCTTCGAATTATGCAAAGTACTTTGATTACTGTGAAGTGAATGAATCAACACACATTAAAAATTTAAATGAAATTTCAATTCTTGATTCCTTCTTACATTTCATTGCACAAATATAAAAGCAATAACCCATCCCTCTTGTAGGAAGTAGAATCATGAAACTAGACAACCTGCCAAAGAAGAATTGTACATCAACAAGAAAAATAGTTAAGTAATGTATATTGTTTTTAACAGTCACTTGCTCATTTTGTATTACTACACAAACTGTTGTATTATTATTAATAACCTCATCATCATCATCATCATCATGATCATCATCATCATAAGTCATCGTGCTTATTGCTGAGCATCATGACGCCATGAACCAAGCACCTCCATCCCGGATGGTTGCCAGCTTCTCCTAGTGCCTGCTGAAGAGGTAGACCAGAGATCTTCTTGATTTGATCTAGCCATCTGCTCGCTGCTCTTTGTCTTGGTCTCATGCCCTCAATCTTTCCTTGTAAGATTATTTTCTCTAGATTTTCTCCTCTCTTCTCACATTATGGCCAAAGAACTGGAAAAATTTTTTTGGTGACTCGAGAAGAAAGGCATCTGGAGGTATCAAGTTGTTCAATAATGGACTCATTTGTTGTTCTTTCAGTCCATTTTATGTGCAGCATCCTATGCCAGCACCAAAGCTAAAACACATCAATGCGCTGTTTGTCTCTGGCCTTGAGTGTCCATGTTTCGCACTCATAAAAGAAGACAGAAAACACGAGTGTTTCAACTAGCCGGATCTTTGTGCTATTTGTTATTGCTACATTCTACCAGATCTTGGTGAGCTTCTTCAGAGCAACTCGCCCTAGCGTGATCTGTCTTCTTATCTCATCTTCACAACTTCCCGTGCTACAGATGGTTGACCCAAGATAGATGAAGGAATGCACGACTTCCAGTTCCTTTAATCAACCTGTGACCTGGATCTGTTGTCCTCGATCATTTATCATGAGTTTGGACTTGCTGAGGTTGATGTCTAATCCACATGCTAGACTAATGTCCTTTATACTTGTTAGTATCTCAGCAAGTTCACCTTCCCTGTTGGCTAAATCACAGTGTCATCAGCAAAATGAAGGTTGTTGATAGTTCTCCCACCAATTGAGATGCCTTCGGTCCAACCTTCAAGAGCTTTCCTAATGACATGTTCTGCAGAGAAGTTGTATAGTTGTGGAGATAGGACATAACCCTGTCTCACACCTTTTGATACTATGAAGAAATCAGACATGCCAGCATTTGTCTTTATAACTGCAAAGTATTTATTGTATAGACTTTTGATCAATGCTACTTAAGTGCCTATATTTGCTAAATTAGTTGGTTTTTGTATTGTTGATGCCAACAGATCAAGGAGGCATGTTCAAACCTGTGGGCTCCGTACAGGATGAAATGTTATGCACAACAATGAAAACAATCAGTGTTTGACAGTATAATGGGATGAATAGATGACAAATCTACTCATCAAGTGGTGGCAGAAAACACACATAAAAGAAGGTTGTAATTAGGCAAGTTTTCGGAGCCAGTGGCTCCTTCTTCAGGCAGAAAGCTTGAAGGGGTAGGAAGAGCGATGAAGGAAAACGACAGGAGAGGTCTAGGAAAAGAGATAGATTTCAAAAAAGACATCCAGAACCATGAGTCAGGGGAGACTTACCGGACGGGATGAGAAGAAAAGACTCCTCATCCTGTCCAGTAAGTCTCTCCTGGCCTGCAGTTCTGGTAACTTTTCCTAAACCTATCCCATTTCCTACACCTCTCCAGTCCTTTTCCTTCACCCCTCCTCCTTCCCCTTCAACCCTTCTGCCTGAAGGAGGAGCCACTGGCTTCAAACACTTGCCTAATTATAACATTCTTATATGTGTGTCTCCTGCCAACTCTTGGTGAGTAGAAATGTTACGTATGTTGCAGGAAAACAGAAATATTACTAATTGTTGACTAATGCAAAAAGAAAATTGCTTTCCAAACAAAGGATATGCAATAAAATAATGGACAAAAATACAGTGAACAATATCACCAATTTTCAACTTGGTCAACGACGGAGTGGAGATTAAGTAAAAAATTGATTATTTTCTTTATTTTGGTTTGGTCTGCATGTGATGGCTAATAATCAAAAATGACCCTTTTTGAGCCAAAGTTAGAATCAGAACAGGTGGGGGACAGTGAGGAAATGTTGGACAGGGGAGATGTAAAAATTAAAAAAGGAAATCATTCATTTGAAGCATCGTAACTAAGAAAGGTAGATAATATGTTCAAAAATAAAGAGAAAGTGTCAGATTCAGTAGATATGAGAATGTTAGGATTGCAAAATATGTTGACAAATATGGGTCAGTTTATGGAGAACTCTCAAATCCAAAATGGAAAAACTTTAAAAACAATAGGACAGTCAGTTGAACAAACTAACTCGATTAAGGATTCTCAAATCTGGGACAGGACATAAAAATGTTGCAAAAGTTTCAGGACCAAACTACACAACACCTCTTGAATTTATATCAGGAAATAAAAATATTACATAGTGAAGTACATCACCTCTCAAGTAAAATTAATAACGTAGAACAAAAATGTTGTTGCAGATGCTATGTCAAGAATGCCATTAGGAGGAATTAATGAGACCTCCGATCAGGACAAGGTAAAAGAATTTAAGATCAGATATATGAAAGCCGTACATGATGAAAAAATTGTTAGGTCTATATGCAACAAAATTAGGAGAAGTCAAAATCATGATCCCAACTGGCGGCTGGTAAAAAGTTGTTTAGGTAAAAAAAATTATGAGAAATTAGACAAATATTAAAACATGTTCAAAGGAATATGGTTTAGAAGAACTTATGCAGATTCTGAAAACTGGAAATTACGTTGGCCAGAAGAGGAAGCAGAGAGACTAATTAGATACACACATTCAAGCTACTGTCATTCTGGAATCCACAAATATCTGCAAAATACAGGAAAATGTTTATTTTTACAATATTGTTAAGAGGTAAGAAAAGAACTATCAACCTGTGGTAAGTGTCAGTGAGTTAAGGTAAGTAACGGGACATATCAAGGAGAAATTGTTCCTGGGAAACCTTCGGACTTAGTGCCTGTAGATTTCTGTGGAGCTTTATTAAAAAGTAAAGGTGGACATTTATATTTTTGTCATGCTTGACGTTTTTACCAAGTTCATAAAACTACACTCTGTCAGGAAAGCTGCGAGCAAAGAAATAATTTCAAATACTGAAAAAGATTACTTCAAGAATGTATGGAAACCAAAAGTTATTTTACCAGGTAATAGTTCACAGTTTTTGTCAAAGATCTGGAAGTCTTTTATAGAAAGATGAGCAATTAAACATGTTTTAATATCAGTTTACAATCCATCGTCAAATCCAGCAGAGAACAACACAGTTCTATGTGATTTTCACCTTTTGAGATGTTTCGCACAGACCAGTAAATATACTTTCTGAATTACTTGAGTATTCACCATGTACAGGTATGTCTGCATAGGAGCACGAGAAAAGTGTCAAAGAAACTATGAGAAAACAGGGAGAAACATGAAAGATGGTAAAGTAAAAACAACAAACTTTATGAACAATGGAAAATCCAGGATGGAATAATGACAATATTATCCTTTTCATAAAACTGTCAACATTTAAATTTAGGGATTATGTACTAGTCAAATCACATGAAAAGTCTAAAATGTTAAACATGTTAACTGATGATCTAAAAAAGATTTTTAACATGGGCTTCGTCAACAATAGACACTTACGCACGCGCGCGTGCACGTACACACACACACACACACACACACACACACAGTTGCCTGAGAAAGCAGTAGTGTGTGTGAGAGTTGCATTTGCGCGCGCGCGCGTGTGTGTGTGTGTGTGTGTGTGTGTGTGTGTGTGTGTGTCTATTATTGACAAAGGCTAATGGCCCCAAAGTTTCAATTGTGAAAGTTTTTTTTGTTATGCCTATCTGCAACTCAGTATCTCCACTACATGGTGAGTAGCAACTTCCCTTCTCATAATACTGTTACATTGCATCCTTGATTTTCCATTGTTTGAAGGTAAAAGAAAAAAGTTTCTCACTGGAAAAAGAATTGAATGTTTTTCTTGTACCAATCAAACTGAAAAATTCATTTCAAAGTCATCAGATTTATGTACCTGTATGTAATTACTATTACTGTTGCCATTACTTTGTTTGCAATATGTCAACTATGTATTATGATGATGAAAAATGAGTCTCCAAAGGAATGAACAACCATTCATACACGATGTGCCTGGTGAGCACAGAGCCTCAAGCTCTTGTAGGACATTTTCCTCCTCGTTTTCTGTGTTACATCCCCTTTCTCCACCGTTAAATCTATTAACATTATCTCTTTTTATTTTTATTCTCTCTCTTCTAATTGAATGAACAATAACTATGATGTAAACATTTTTCCTGTAAATTATCTTATAATCTGCTGGTCTTTGTTAGTAATTTAATTATGTCTACAATACATTGCACACTACAGGAATTTTCATTACAGTCTCAGAATAAGTTGCCAAGTATGTGTGAATACACATACTAATCTTCAGTTTTACATCTTTTCTGGTATTCAGAGTTAAATTTTGCACAAATTTTCAATGATAAAATTTTTATGCTGTTGTTAGAGGCACAATCACATTTTAACAATATGTCTTTGTATGTATTTAAATGATGATATTACAAGTATATTCTTTTGAACTGTATTTTATGCACTATACTAATATGTATATTGTTGTTGACTCTGATCTGTTCTTTTTGTCAGTGTGTTTTGCTTTGAGAAAAGGTTCATGTTTGAGTACTACTTCCAGTAATTAAATCAATCCCATGTATTTGCAAATGATACCCATTTACCTATGCAAAGCTGGTAATTGTCACCAGAAACTAATTATTGATGTTTTTCATAGCTGACATCACACTCATGTTAAGGACATTCTGCTACGCCAAGCAGTGAAAAGCATTCCCAATGATATAAAAGAAAATTTTACCAAAGCAAGTTGTGAAAAAGAACTGATGCATTCAAAGTAAGATGATGATGTAATACCTTGGATGTGGAAAAGACAAAGTGTAGTGGAGGAAAAAAGGTTTGGCATTTGTACCATTTTCTTGTTATTAAGTGGAAAAATGTACTAATCTGTTGTTATAAACACTGAAAGATGTAATGGGGCTTTCTAAGTCAAACGCAAACAATGTCATTTTATTAAAAAACTTCAACATTTAATTGTCATCATGTCAAGTTTTAGTTAATCATTTTCTTATGTGAAAAAATTTGTTTTTATGTAATTGTGTTTGAAACAACACTAAATCACCACTGAGCCTGTGTAAGTCAAATACACTTCAGTACGGAAAGTAATTTGCTTTAATATTTGTCAAACACAACTTTGTACAGTTCCATTATTTTGGTGTTATGATTTTGTTCACATGTGCAGCTTACAAAATTATTGGTGGGCTATTGTAATGGAACTGCTCAACACACCATGTTTTTCATGAAGTACTGGAGATTACAATACTATGCAGGTGAATGTAATGACCCTCACAATAATCTATTAAAGTAACACTTATTGTTTCTTATTATCACTCAAAAAGATAAAATTGTGACTATGATTTGAAAATATTGTCATTATTTGTATTTATATGATTTATTCTGAAAACATTTAATAAGATGTAGTAAACTGTGTTAGACTCCTCAGATGTAAAGGTCAATGTGTACACACATCTCTGTACTGTGACTTCATGTATCCCAGCACTAGCTGATTTGTGTTTGTAGCAAGGAGTTGTGACTCAGTTGTAGTGGTAGTTGTAGTTGTTATTGGTTGGACTCCAGAATCTAGTATCGCACGGTTACGAAGGAATGAAATGGTTGCAAGCTTGTTGAGCTGTATTGAATATTGGCTTTTGTAAATGTTTCCTTCAAAGTATGCAAATTATTCAGTACTGTGAAGTGAATGGATCAACACACATTAAAAAATGGAAGTGAAATTTCAGTTCCTGAGTCATTTCACTGTACAAATATAAAAGCAATAATCCATCCCTCTTGTAGGAAGCAAGAGCACTGAAGTAGAGAACCTGCCAAAGAAGAATTCTACATCAATGAGAACAAAAGTTAAGCAACATAGCAACATATATTGTTTTTAACAGCCACTTGCTCATTTTATGTTATCACACAAACAGTTGTATTTTTATTAAATGCCTATATTTGCTGTATTAGTTGGTTTTTCTATTAGTTATGCCAACAGAATGAGGAGGGCTGTTAAAACCTGCACAAATGCGATGGCGCAGATCTGGTAGATTACAAACTGGTGTCTGGTACACTTGATTATTGATAAACACTCACAGAAAAAAAATTAAGTCACATAATGGCTAGCCTTCTACGAAACCAAGCAATTGGGCTATCTCTCCCAATCCAGCAATCTGGAAACTCATGATTCAAGAATGCCCTCATAATGTTCACAAAATGGCATGCTGCATCATCTTGTTGAAAGATCACATCATGAGAAAGTCGTAGCACAGCAACATGTCTATGTGTGTCCACGAAGGAAGATGGGCCTATAACCCTGTCCTTCAACAATCTACAGCACACCAGTACATGGGGGGGGTCTTTCAATTCCCCACACATGACAACTGTGTGTGTTTATCGTGCTAGAAGTGTGGAATGTGGCCTCATGTAAGAAAGAGACGAAATCAATGAATACCGTTTTCAACTATTTTTGTCAGGATTGGCTCCACAAATGCCTCCCATCATCGCCTGTCCTCAGGCCTGATTTTAAGATGAAGCTGTAGCCTGTACACATGTAGCTGCAGTCTCTCATGGATGACAGCATGTACTGCCGAGTGAGGCTACTGTAGCTGCCTACTTGCTTGTTGGATTTACTTATGTGGACTCCACTGGAGGGTCATAACGGTTTTCAACAGTAGCCTCTTAACTGTGTGCTTGGTGTGGTGGCCCAACATTGAAAGTGAACTCCCAGTTTCCTGAAGCCGCTTGTCCCATTTCTTGATTGTTATATAATTGGGAACATCGTCAGTTGGTTGCAGTCCATACATACACTGAAAACGATGTTGTAGCAGTGTATGCAACTTTAGTTCCGTGAGAGAAAGCACATAGAACGCCTTCTGCTGTGCAGTCCACATGACTCATGACGTGAGTTTACATGAGCATAGCACTTACACAGATGTGCACGCAGTACCAGCTGTCGCAAGCAAACACAGAAAACATTTTTGAGTTACCATATTTGTAGAAGGGAACCATCAATAAATATCTCAATTACACCTCAAGTTACTACATTTTATATTATTATATGTTTAACTCAGATACCGTGTATAGAAATGCTACTGCGAACACGATGGTGAATGCAGTATCATAGCCAAGCCAGACACACAGCCAACAACCACAACAGTATTGGAAGTTTACATATCTAGTAGCTTTGCAAATGACGAATGCATGATGAGTTTTAAGAAATGAGTCAGATCGTTAAGGGGACAAAAATTTCATTGTGATGAGTGAGTGGAATTTGAAAATACGAAAAGGAAGAGAAGAAAAAATAGTTGTAGATCATGAGGCAAGGGAAATAATTCAAAGGGGAAGCTGTGTGGTAGGATTTTGTACAGAGTACAATTTAATCATTGAACACTTGTTTTAAGAATCATGAAAGAATATTGTATTCTTGGAAGAGATCTGAAGACCTTAGGCTTCACACCGATTCAGATTTTAAAGTGCAAAACATTTATGTATTGTGGTAAAATTAGTTGCAAGTTTTGCTTACCAGAAGGAACACAAAGCCTTTGCCCAAGTAACAGCAATGGCAGGCTGGCTTTCCTTACCATGCTGCCAGCAGTTCAGTTGTTAAAACACCCCTGTTGCCACACCATGGATAAACAGTACAATATAGTCTCGTGCATTAGATTCATCTGTGTTCATCAGCTCTCATTGTAAAGTGGTATTGTCTGGCACTGAAGTGTTCTTCAATGTTTTTGGTGTTGTACTAATAATTGTTGTTTGAATATCATGGCACATATAGAAGTTTGTATGTTAATGATATGGCAAAATACTCTCCTCTTTGTGTGCTATCATTTCCCAAAACATTGTTTCAATATCTCAGACTGTTTATGAAATATGAGGGATATATGAAAATTTCGTTCTGAGTGTCTCACTGGAGCGTACATTTGTGACAGAGCGCTTTATGTACATTCCACTTTCTCGACACTGGAGACAGATAGAGATATCCTTTCAAGTTTAAAGAATAATTCAATATGTTATCTAAATTTCATATGCAGCAACCTAATAAGCACCAAACGATAATTTATAGTAACCCCTATTTTTCACTGCAAACTTTAAGAATTACTTGCAGTAGTTTATCTAATACTGAAATACCACAATAACTATGATCATTAACAAAATGATAGGCAGTTACCTTGAAGATGACACATTAAGCCATAAGATGTGTGAGAATCAGAGTTCATTACCAAATAGTTTCTTTAAAATCATTTGACAAAGACTGCAGTCCAGCCCGCTTTCACTGCTACCTGTTCACACAGTCAAGTGAGCTTGACACGTTTCGCATAGAGTAAGCCTGGCTTAACATCACCTGTTCATGCATGTTCATGAACTGTCAGAAGTTTCGATTAGCTTTAAATACACTGCAGCAGCAGATGCAGATGCTGACTATAATCTAAATTGCAGATTAAAACTGAAGAAATTTGAGAGGGATGGGGCCTGGAGAAGCTGAAAGAAACTCTTATTGTGGAGAATTTCAAAGGGAACACTATGTGACAACTCACTGAAACAGAGAAAAGAAATACAATAGAAGATGAATGGGTAGTTTTGAGAGATGAAACAGCAAAGGTGACAGAAAAATAACTAGTCAAACAAAATTTAATTTTATCCCTGTTCCTCAGCTTCAAACATGACTGTATTCAATACACTGGAGGTATGAATTAAAAAATGCCTTCAGTCACAACTTTTCGTGTTTTATTAGCTCGTACTAAAACTTTAAAAATGCTTTTCTTGGGTTATGTGGTAAGTTTACACTGTTCATCTTTCCCACTATTTCGCACACATTTTCTGCGTTTGACTTACGAATTTCATAATCTAATATCAAACCTTTTGGTGACAGGAATATGCATTTCACCTCATTCAAGAAAAAACATAAAGCATGCATTAAAACACACATGAAAAGTTGTGACTGAAGGCATGTTTTAATTCATACCTCCAGTGTATAGTCAAACACAGCCAGGTAGAAGAAATCCTTCGATAACACATGGGGTATTGAATTTAACTGACGGAAGGACAAAATATAAAAATGCATCAAATGAAGCAGATGAGGGGTTACAGACGTTTAAAACCGAGATAAAAGAAGTGCAAAATGGTAAAGCAGAAATGGCTACAGGAGAAATCTACACAGATTCAGAAGGATGTAAGTTGCAGTAGATACTGGGAGATGAACAAGCTTGCACAGGACAGAGTAGCATGGGGAGCTGCAACAAACCAGTCTCACAACGGAAGACCACAACAACAACAACAACAACAAGTTACGGGAATATTATGGAAAGGGATGAGGAAGAAGATAAAGATGAGATGGGACATACAATGTTGCAAGAAGTATTTGGCTGAGCACTGAGAGACCAATGTTGAAACAAGGCACCTGGAGTATATTACGTTCCTCAAAATATACAAGATGGGCAAAATCTTTTCAGACTTAAAGAAGGCTGTAATAATTCCAGTTCCAAATAAGGCAGGTACTGAACTATCATTTTAATAAGTCACAGCTGCCAGATATGGACAAAAATTAATTAGAAACGAATATATGTGTGCATGTATATCTCTATAGTTCTGGAAAAGGATCTGTCTGGAAACCAGCAAAGTTCTCAGTCTTGTTTATGTGCCTTTAGATGAATAATCATTTCTACTACTCAGTGAGTTGGTACCTTTACTCCTTAATTTAAATGTTAGGAAATATTTCCTGAAAGTAACTGTCTGGAGGTGGTGGTGGTGGTTAGTGTTTAACGTCCCGTCGACAACGAGGTCATTAGAGACGGAGCGCAAGCTCGGGTTCGGGAAGGATTGGGAAGGAAATCGGCCGTGCCCTTTCAAGGGAACCATCCCGGCATTTGCCTGAAACGATTTAGGGAAATCACGGAAAACTTAAATCAGGATGGCCGGAGACGGGATTGAACCGTCATCCTCCCAAATGCGAGTCCAGTGTGCTAACCACTGCGCCACCTCGCTCGGTAAACTGTCTGGAAAACAGAAGCTTGTGAAGAGTGGTTCTGCATAAGACTGCTGAAGATGAGATGGGTAGGTTGGATAACTAAAGAAGAGGTACTGAACACAATCAGAGAGATAATAAATTAATGTCACAACTTGACTAAAAGAAGAGATATTTTAGAAGCACGCATTATAATCATAAGGCATCAGGGAATGTGCTCTGGTAATGGAGGGAAGTGTGATGAGTTAAATTGTAGAGGGAGATCAAGGTTTGACTACAGTTAGAAGGTTCTACTGCACACATGTTGTACAGTTATTCTAAGATGAAAGTGACATGCAGGTTACATTAATATGGCAAATCAATCTTCGGACTGAAGACCATAAGAAAATAAAATGTTAGATGTTGAAAATTAGATGAATAAAAGTAACCATTCTGTGCACAGATGATGCACTGTACACTCAACAGGTGCATAAATAGGATTGAAATAGGTGCTTATCTTTCACACAAAGTCCCTCCCCAGACGCACGCACGCACGCACGCACGCACACACGCACGCACGCGCACACACACACACACACACACACACACACACACACACACACACACACAAGGTCAATGTTTGGTATTTTCTTACAATTCACACTGTCCCGTGTGTCACCATCCATCAGTTGTTTCCATCTCCAGTTGTCTCAAACACGGCTGATTCACTTCTCCTTTGGTCTTCCTCTTTTCTTTAAGCTTTCTACCGTTTTTTATTATATTTTATTTACTTTAGTCCTTAATTTAAATGTTAGGAAATATTTCCTGAAAGTAACTGTCTGGAGGTGGTGGTGGTGGTTATTTGTCAGTTCACTCTTGAGGAACGACTCTGAACAAAATCTTGACAACAGTCTCAATCACGTTTATGCACCTGTTGACAATCTAGCACCTCAGATACATTTAGAGGATATTTTTAACCTTCCAGTATTTGTATTCTACCCAGGACTTCCCAGTAAGATATTACAACATGAGCTAATGCCATGCAATGTCTGGCTTGAACCCTTGACAAGTTCTACAGCAGATGCTAACTGCTCTCAAAAAACGTAAATATAGAGAAAATACTTGAGATTACTCATTAATACGGTATACAGCAACATTGAAATACATTATAGAAATGACTTATTATATCATGTGAAGCAACTGAATAATCTGTTTATAGTTGTACAGCAGGTTTCAGTTGGAGATCATTTTTCAGTACAAGTTGTACAATTACAACTAAATTATTCAGCAGCTTCACATGTTACAATATGTCATTTCTACGATTTATCACAGCTGTGGAACATATCAAACAAAAACTATGTTGCAATACACGTTTTGCTTTTTTAGATGCATGTACGTCAAGTTGAGAAGCATTTTTTGTCCCATTTTTGTAAAGAACACATTGTTTACAAGGTTAATAAATGCTGTTTCTGCTAAAAACAAGTTATTCATCATCATTTTTTCTATCAACACATAGTATATTTTGAAAGTTCATTTCATTATAAGTAAACCATGTGTACCAGACCTCATCAAACTTTTAAATGCTCGCAAGTATCATTTCTCCTGTTGCTAATTCTCACAAAGACAATGTACAAATGCAGCCAATATCATGTAAATTACTCTGTTCTCAGCCTTTCTCATGTCCTGTATTTAAAATCACTGTCTGTCTCACAGTTTCTCTGTGAACTGCATAGTTCAACCCAACACAACCACCTCTGTAGCTGTGTATTCAAGCAAACTGACACAATACAAGTAATACTTGTATTTTTCATTACATATGCAAATTTACCTATATCAGTGTATTGACTAGTTGTGTGTTCAGCAAGTGTTTGTTGTAGGTGTAGAAAGTCCTCACCATGTTTCCCCTCATCCTTTCACAGAAAGTCAAGATTTTTTTACAGAAGAGTAAATTATGGCACTGCTGCTGTTAGCTGACGATGAAGACTCCAACAACTATGTTGATATAAATGAAAATGTACAAGCATATGGGCTCAGGCTGACATAAACCAATAAAATTTTCTCAAGCATCAAGTGGTAAAATACCCATGAGCTTTCGGATGAGTGTTCCTTGGCCACCGTCAAGTGGTGGCTGATCTCACACCCAGAAAAAGCATTATCCCCTCATAGTGCATCATATAATTTGTCAAACTATCTGTGAACTTTCAAATGTGCACACCAGTATACATAACAATTCCACCCACTATCTTCCAGATGAATGTTTTCAGCCATTGTCAAGTGCTGACTGTAAGCAGTCACTACTTGGCAATGCCCAATGAGCACTCATCTAAAAACTAGTATATATTTCACCACTTAACACAGTTGCTGGAAACATGAGAAAAATTGTATTAATTCAGATGTGATTGTTTCTCCAACTTGTGAGTCTTTGAGCATGTTTGATACTAAAGAATCCTAATGACCAGTTAAACAGACAAAACCTGTTAGTCACAAGTAAAGAATGAAGAGTCATAACTTTACTTTTGATAAACTATGAGCTTTGGCCTGTTTAATGCATTAAACACTCAAGCACAATTCTCTTACCTCTACTTTGATGATAAATTAATGGATGGAACTGTTATGTATAATAATATGCACACTACAAAAGTTCATGGATAGTTTGACAACTCTTATGGGACATAGTCGAGGACTGAGGGGTTTGCAGTGACAATGCCATACAAAAGAATCCTGTTTTACTTCAGTCAGGCAAGTTAACTTATCCCATCATAGCAAGATAAGTATGGTAGTCGAACGTGTAGAATCCTGGAGAGAATGTGGTTATTGATGAGAAACACATTGCGTTTTGAGCAGAATGTCTCTTGTGGAATCAGAGGACTGGTGACAGCTGTATAAGTGGCTAAAATCTTATCTACAGAACAGGTAGCACAATAAAGTTTTAGCTATTATGAAATTTTTGGGCACAGCAGTGTCTGACTGGGGAACAACACATTGTGGAATACCACAAGGATCTTTACTTGGTTTCTATTATTTCTGATATGTATCAATGACCTACCTCTGTCCTCCAACAAAGCAACCCACTTCACAAGGTATGCTGATGATACAAGTATTGCAATACACAACAAAACATCCACTAACGTAGATGCCTATGTCAATCAATCGCTCACAGATGATCTGTACTTATGCATAACGAACTCACTAGCAACAAACCTCAGAAAAACAACTATATCTTATTCAGTTCTAGCCATAAAAGCCAACAGGAGATTTTTATTGCACATGACATTCAGTGGAATTATTAGGTGGTCATATTGATTGCAGGGTTAACTGGGGGAGTAACATCCTCGCAACATTTGTTATAAGGACTGAAAACAGTGTCTCAAAGTTATCCTATTTTGGTTCTATCCATTCACTTCTGAGTTATTGGGGGAATTTATTGGCAATGAAAAAAGTATTTAACCATAAGACGTTATTAGTGTTATGTGTGGAGAGCTGTGAGGTATCCTTTGCCACAGCATTTTAAATCAATTGGGGATACTGTCACTGTTGTTGTTGTTGTTGTTGTCGTCTTCAGTCCAAAGTCTACTTTGATGCGTCTCTCCATGCTACTCTATCCCATACAAGCCTCTTCATCTCCTAGTAATTACTGCAACCCACGCCCTTCTAAATTTGCTTATTGTGTTTGTCTCTTGGTCTCCCTCCACGGTCGGCGGCGGTGGTCTAGCAGTTCTAGGCGCTCAGTCCAGAACCGCGCGACTGCTACGGTCGCAGGTTCGAATCCTGCCTCGGGCATGGCTGTGTGTGATGTCCTTAGGTTAGTTAGGTTTAAGTAGTTCTAAGTTCTAGGGGACTGCTGACCACAGATGTTAAGTCCCATAGTGCTCAGAGTCATTTTTCTCCCTCTACGATTTTTACCCCACCCCACACTTCCCTCCAGTACTAAATTGGTGATCCCTGGAGTACTAAATTGGTGATCTCTTCATGCCTCAGAATGTGTCCTACCAATCAAACCCTTCTTTTAGTCAGGTTGTTCCACAAATTTCTCCTCTCCCCAATTCTGTTCAGTACTTCCTCATTAGTTATGTGATCTTCCCACTAATCTTCAGCATTCTTCCGTAGCACCTCATTGCCCAAGTGTCTATTTTTTTCTTGTCCAAACTAAACACTCCATACAAATACTTTCAGAAAGGCCTTCCTAACACTTAAATCTATACTCTATGTTAAAAAATTTCAAATCTATACTCAATGTTAAAAAATTTCCCTTCTTCAGAAACGGTTTTCTTGCCATTGCCAGTCTACATATTATATCCTCTTTAGTTTGACTATCATCAGTTATTTTGCTTCGCAAATAACAAAACTCATCTACTACTTTAACTGTCTCATTTCCTACTCTAATTCCCTCAATATCACCTGATTTACTTTGACTACATCCCATTATCCTTGTTTTGCTTTTGTTGATTTTTATCTTATATCCTTTTAAGACATTGTCAATTACATTTAACTGCTCTTCCAAGTCCTTTGCTGTCTCTGACAGAATTACAATGTCATCGACAAACATCAAAATTTTTATTTCTTTTCCCTGAACTTTAATTAATTTTTCTGTGGTTTCCTTTACTGCTTGTTCAGTGGTTGAATAACTTTGGTTTAGGCTACAACCCTGTCTCACTCCCTTCTCAACCACTGCTTCCCTTCCATGCCCCTCGACACTTATAACCGCCATCTCATTTCTGTACAAATTGTAAATAGCTTTTCTCTCCCCGTATTTTACCCACACCACCTTTAAAATTTGAAAGAGAGTATCCCAGTTGGCATTTTCAAAAGCTTTATCTAAGTGCACAAATGCTATAAATGTAAGTTTGCCTTCCCTTAGCCTATCTTCTACGAGTAGTCATAGGGTCAGTACTGCCTCACAGTTTCTCTGGAATCCACACTGATCTTCCCCAAGGTTGCCTCTATCAGTTTTTCCATTTTTCTGTACAGGATTCATGCTAGTATCTTGCAACTGTGACTTGTTAAACTGATAGTTTGGTAATTTTCACACCTGCCACTACCTCACTATATATCTTTCCAATTGTGCCCTTCATAAATGATAATCCTTCTCACTATGAAATAAGCGGAACATACTGCAGAAATAACATGGGAAGAAAATATGAATTATACAGCAACCCAAAAAAATCTGTCTCTGCTACAAAATGTTATAAAATGCACTAGAACCAAAATCTTTGATTATTAATTAATATTAAGTCCTTACAAGATAATAACAAATAATGTAAAAGTAGACAAAATAAGCATTTACATAAAAAACTTTTTAATCACATAATGCATTTTTAACAGATATATACAGAATGTTTATCACATTTTTATGATTTTGCTGCACCAGTTTTAATTTGTCTTTCTGTTTCATTATCTAATGTTCTATAATTCACAATAAATTGCCTTTGAACTTGATGAATCCAGCAGAGTGTCTGTATAATCAATCACTAATGTTATACAATTCATAATAAGGTTCCCTTTTATCTCAGTAGTAATTGTAAATGAAAGAGATGTAACATTAAATTACACATATTGACTCATTTAACATTCTCATGCCAACACACGCCAGTGCATCTATGAAATATATATTGTAAAAATCAATATATTTTAGACTTTAGCTGTGCTGCCACAGATTATATGCCGCAGAAATATACTGAGTGAATATATGCTTGCAATACCACCTTCAGGTTAAGTGGAATACCACCAGCGCAGATCTTTTAGGTTAGCTTCTCCACACACAATTACAAACTGTACAAAATATTTACATCACGTTTGATGTTCCAACAATGCACAATGAAAACAATGATGATGTTTTTCAACAAATGAAACTAAATCTTTCACATTATATATGCAGCACATATGTGTGCACAAACACATTCACCCCCCCCCCCCACCCCAAAAAAACACCAACACCAACTCCAACACACACACACACACACACACACACACACACACAAAATACGGAGCCCATAAACAACAAACAAATGAAAAATCTTGATTAATACTTCACACAAAACAAAGATGAGACTTCATATATAAAAACAAAGATGAGGTGACTTACCGAACGAAAGCGCTGGCAGGTCGATAGACAAAACCCACTTCCTTTCGTCTTCCCCTCTCCTTCCCTCTTTCCTGATGAGGCAACAGTTTGTTGCGAAAGCTTGTTTGTGTTTGTTTGTGTGTCTATCGACCTGCCAGCGCTTTCGTTCGGTAAGTCACCTCATCTTTGTTTTTATATATAATTTTTCCCACGTGGAATGTTTCCTTCTATTATAAAGATGAGACTTCTATTTTTTTACCACGTAATATCCAAAAAGATCACAATACATAAAATAAGAGGAAGGCAATCACTCAACCATAGCAGACTTATGTATGATGCATTGACAAAGAATCATCAGATAATTATAAATCTTCTGTAAATGTAAGACTGAATTTTCTGATTTCTATTCACTGGTTTTAATAGAAGTAGCAGCCATTTCATAGTGCCTTATCAACACAGTCATCAGATCTTTAGCAGATGCGTAGGAAAGCCACAAGCAAGACAAGACATATATAATGGACAAGGCCACAAATTGTGAAGAGATCTGCATAAAAAATAAACCAAAACTCAAAAAGGAAGTAATAAATGCTACTATTACAGGTAACCCAAGAAAGAAATTTACCTGGTAATTGACATACTGAATCCACATGTCAACATCATTTGGATTTCTCGTTAAAGCAACATTGTATTCCTCTGTTTTGCTCATGATTTCACTCTCTTGTTTCTCACATGATGATACCCCCTTCCAATTTTCTGCTTGGGAATTCTCTTCATCAAGACAATAAAGATAATAGCGATAATTTCTCTTTTTTGCTTTACGGGATGGTAGTTTTCCCAGTGCTTTATGGTGGTTGCACTTATAACTGAAATATGAAATACATTACATTCTTTATTATGCAATTATGTGAAACTTTCTTTAAAAGTCAGCATAATGTGAACTAAAATAATGATTGAAATCTCACACTGGGACTGCTGGTTTGTAAAGTGTATCAACTTTTAAGAATCCCTTGTTTGGACATTTATCCTCATAAAAATCTTCAGTTTTTTCTTGGCTGGGAATCGCACATACTGGACTCTCATCTCTGCTTCTACAACAAGAAAACAAGTCTTTTCAATAGTATGAAGGAGAAATACCAATGCGTCAATAAGTTTAATGCTTTCACAAATCAAAAAGTTCAATTTCACTTTAATGGTGGTGGTTAATTTACAATGTGATCAATTTCTGACTACTACAATACCGTCCTCACGGCTCACCTACATATGGCAATGTATATGTACAAACAATCTTTGTTACATGTACATGTACTGCATATACTATGCTTGTTAAGTGTAACTGGTGCTTGAGGATGGAAGTGCAATATTTCAAAAATGATCATGTTGTAAAAAGACTGTTGACTTGCATTAATGACTCAACATGGGATTTTTTTTCAAGTTTCATTTTCACATTTGAGTTTAAAATGTGTGGGATAGACCTATGAGATCAACTGCCCATGCAGCATGTGACTGATTCAATTTCTGGTTGCAATGAAAGAATGCTAGCCTAGTAGCAAAAAGTTTCTTGTTTGTATTGGAAAGAAAGCATGCTATGGATCTCCAATGATTCCATGGACACAGGGTTAGTAAGTGTGTGCAATTTCGACATGTTAACCACAAAAAGCACTCTGATGAGCAATGTCAGTCATATTACTAGCCTGGAAGTGAAGATGCAAATGTCTGTAGGAGGAAGTAAGTTCTGGATGAAATGGTGCAAACAGTGGCAGCGGTTGTTCTGCTGGTATGATGCGCCACTGCATTACAGGCTGTTCTTTTACAGTCTGCTTAGATTGTAGCTTCAGGACTGCTTGTAATTATGTGTGTTGCTGCAATTTGTTCCATTTGAAGTTTTAGTTGCTGCCATACTTTCAAGAATTCAGATCCATGTTAACTGCAACTTAGTCTGCCGTCCAAGCACACACACTAAGTTTTGAGTCCTCATCATTTATGTACATCTTTCTGGTGTAGTATATATTTTTTAAGCAAGCTTTGCACAACTCCCAAGTACAAAACTAGTTTGTGCTTAAATGCTGTGTGCTGTGTACATAATGGATAGCCAACCTAAAAATCCTCCAAGGAAGTCTATTGTCACACCACAGTTGAAATGGCCACCAAGTAAAACAGTCCAAATAAACACCCACAGAGAGACAGGAAGGTAGAACAAAGAACAATATCAGTGACAGATGTAGGCAAAGCACAACTCAGTTCAATGTGACTGTGCTTTACTTGGCAGCAAATTGTATTAGCTGTGAGGATGTTAGCAGTGTTGTGCATGTGATAACTTTATTACACTGTCTCCCAGTGGTCAGTACAGCACATTCTTGCTTATAAAATGTGCTATAACCCTGTATGTAATACTTGGGATGCACACCGTCGCACCAAGCCACCAGCACACTATGCTTCAAATATTCTGACAATGACATCTGTGCAGGACAGCCGCCAGATGCCATCTCTGGTGGGCCACGTGACTTGTGCATATGACACAGCACCCACCACATCTATCACAACCCTCCTCTTTATAAGCACAGTGCAGTAGCCATTTACACTCATATTGTGTTCTTAGTTACTGTCAGCAACTGCTTGTGTCTGTACATGGATTGTTTGTATGTCTGTGTCTATGTTCTTAGCTGTTGTTTGCTTGTATATGTAAGAAGAATAAACTTTGGTTCACTGTGGCTGTACCGTTGCTTGCGTCTTAAATTACAATACAACTGAGGATGAGTGTGGTATTCACTTCCGCATGCTCAGTCTGTTGGCTGTTACTTAGGTTCTTCTGGCAATGGAGGCATTGCTCAAATCTCTCCTCAAGCAGAAGCAGGCTCCTATTGTTGCCATCATGAACTTGTCAGCCACACTGTCTATGCAGGCTCCCCTTCTGTCAGCATACCCACCACACTTTTCCACTCATGATAATGCAGCCAAAGAGTGAGAGTCTTACAAGAAGCAGCTTTGGCAACATTTCCTTGACTGTGGTATCACTGATGCAAACATGTCTACAGCTTTGTTCCTGTCTATGATTTCTGCTTAGAGTTGTTGTGCCAGATAATCCCTCTCCACAAGCCAGTGTCACTTTTGTTTGATGAAATGTGTAGGTTGTTGTCAAATGATCACCATAAAGCAATGCAGTGTCATTGCAGCACATGTAGAGCTCTATCATTGTCATAAATAGTCCCAACAAGCCCACTGGGCTTGGACAGCTGAACTCCAAAGACTCAATCACAAACATAAGTTTCTTTCTGATGTTCATCATGATTCCTATGCTGATTTTATGGTTCTTGACACCATGATTCGGTTTGCTGCTGACAAGGAGGTGCATCAACACGCACTACAAAGCAAGAATCCATATTTGGCTGAAGTGTTAAATATTGCTCAGTCTTTCAAGGTACCTCATGCTGCTGATGATCAGATTGAATCCTGATGTGACATCGCCACACCAGTTCCTGTTCATGATTATTGCGCATCAGTCAATTCTAGTCAGGAGGATAATGTGGTAGCCGTACAAACATGGCCTCCGCACCACACTGGGCAGCATTGTGGCAAAAAACAACAAAATAACAAACCACAGCAATGCCAATGCTCAGTGTTCCCATCTTGCTCATACCGTTTCATGCAACATGAAAGGGTAACTTGCACTAAGTACTGAGTGGCTTGCAACAACTGTAGAAAAGAAGTATATGTACATGGATGTTAATTTTGTGCCTCCAGTGCTGTCAAATCATAACAAACTGTTGATCAAAGTACAAGTGATGGACCAAGTGCTCGAACTACAAGTGGAGAAGGGTGCAGCTGCAACTTTAATGAACTCTCAAACTTATGTGGATTTGGGATCTCAAGCTCTGGTTCCTGTTACTCAATGTTTGGTGTTACAACAAGTAGCATATTCCAATTTAGGGGCAATTTATGGCCTCCTCTATGTATAAAGCCATGGTATGTTGCTTGACTTTTCTGGTAGTGGATGATGCTGACACTGCAAAGTTGTTTCATCTGGATGGTTCCAGTGCTTTTGGTTTTTCCATTTTGGACGTGGTGCACTTCGTTTCCAACCAGGCCATTACTAGCAGTTAGATTCTCTGTGTTCTGAGTCCTCATTGCTTCTCTCAAATGTTTTAGGTTGTGGCACTAATTTTGCAGCCCTATTCCAGTTGCTTTGCATGATCGAGTAAAAGTGGAATTGTGCAGGCACATAGTAGGATGTAATACAGCCTATTACATTGAGTGAGTGTGAGTGGTCTACCCTCCCCATGACTGTAAAAAAACCGATTGGTCAGCTTCGCCTCTGCAGCAACTTTAAAGTTTTAGTTAATGCTCAATGTATCACTGACACCTAACCTTTGCCCTGTCTGAATGATTTATTGGCTACATTCGCAGGCGGCCAGATTTTCTCCAAACCTGACTTATCTGAAGCCTATTTACAGGTTCTGTTGGATGAGGATTCTAAATGGATTGTTGTGGTTACCAAACCCTTCGGGCCGTACCAACATCAGCACCCTAGTAATTTTTCAACATTTATAGGAACAACTGACAATGTCCGTTCCAGGGTGTATCAACTATCTCTATAACATGGTCATAAAGGGTGCATCCATAGAGAAGCTTTTATCTAACTTACACACTTTGTTCATGGTCTTACATCGCAAGGTTGAAACGCAACTTGGCCAAGTAACACTTTTTTCAGCCATCCATTTTGTATTTGGGGTCTGAGGTTTCTCAGGACAGTGTTATGCCTTTAAGTCATTACAGCGCCGTGGTCGTGACACTGCCTTACCTTACAAATGTCAAAGAACTCCAAGTATATTTGATTAAAATTGCTTACTATCAAAAATGTATTCCATTGTGGCCGCACTGGCCCATCCCCTCCACAAGATGGTATATATGAATGTTGCTTTTCAGTGAACACCAGCCTGTGAGCATGCATTCATGCTTTTGAAATCAAAATTATATTCTGCTCCTTGTCTGGCTACTTTCCATCCCTATCACCACTTGGTTTTGGTCACAGACACCTCTCCATATAGATTCAGGCCCATTTGCACACATCAATATGAGGATGGTTCTTAATGTCCAGTACCTTACATGTCAAAAACACTCAACTCCACTCAGCAATGCTACTATCTAGTAGAAAAGGAAGTGCTTGCTATCGCCTATGCCCTCAAAAAGTTTAATGTGTTCTTGTGTAAGTCTAAGTTCCACCTTTCTGCTGACAAAAAACCCTTGGTTTTGTTCTTTAATTCTCCTACTTTGTTGCCAGTTGAAGCAGCACATTGTCTCCAGCGTTGGGCCTTGTTTCTGTCTTGCTGCAACTATGAAATACATTTTCGGCCTACCGCACAGCATGCCAATGCCAATGCCCTGACCCAACTTCCGATGGGACCAGATCTTACTCTTGATCAGGATTATTTCCTTTGTTTTCAATTAGATGCTGGTGAGCAATATACAGTGGAAGGGTTCCCTATTAGGCTCTCAGATTGCAGCTGCTGTCACTACCAATCTGGTTTTGCAGCAAGTTGTTCACCTCATCCAGGGGGTTTGGCCGGGCGGGCCTCCAGGCATGTCTTCTGATCCTTTGTGTAACCATTTTCCCTTCCGTCACTGCCTTTCGGTATTTGACAGTGTTGTTCTCTTAGCTAAGGACTGAACTGTGGCCTAGGCAGCATGTGCCTCAGCTTCTACATCAGGCTCACTGGGATCTCTTACCAAGCTATTGACCCGTCAGCATGCGTTTTCGTACGGCATCAATGGTGACACTGTACTTCTTGTCATGGCCTGCTCTCGGTGTGCTGCTCAACAGGCAGCACAATGGGCTATGCTCTCTCTGTGGCCCGCAACATGCAGCGTCTGTGGGAATACAATCCTGTTGATTTGACAGAACCCTTCCTACATTCTTACTGGTTGTTGGTTGTCAATGTTTCCTCAAAATTTCCATATTTTATCCCCTGACCTATGATCCAGGTCCTCTCCAAAGTTTTTTCTATGCTTTTTATATTCCTGTGACAGGTAAAGATCCACAGTTTGTGCCTGAGACTTTCCATGATTAGTGTGCTTGTCAAGGCATTCACCACATATCTGCTCATTCTTCTAACCCAATCTAAAGGCAAGACGGAACATCTCATCTGCATGTTCAAGGTTCAAATGAAGGAAGTATGTCATGGTATCCTCCACGGAAAACGCCTTTACAAACTTCTTGAGTTCCTACAGCTTTATGCCGGTGATGGATTGGAGTCTGGCTGAGATGCTCAATGGTCACCACCCACACACCCTACTCCAGTGGTTTTGTACTGTGTTAAATAATATGTAGTAAGTATTTGGAAAACTACTTACGAGGGAATTATTTTGTGGGCTGTCAAATGTTGAAAAGTTTTCTACAGTGAGCAGAAATTTACGATTAATTTATAGTAGAAATGTTGTTGGGCAATTTCGAGTATTGGACTGATTCATTGTGTACTGTAAATAGTGATCCATTTCTATTGTTAGCAGTACATATATTGAGTGGTTAGCCCATTAGTGAGTGCAATTTGTTGTGTTAAAGCTGCACGCACTGCGTAATTGTGCCACTGCAGGAGCTGTGTTAATTTATAATTGTGAGAGAGCCGCAAGCTCACTGTATTGATAGAAATGGATCTCGATACTTGTTAAACAGAAAGGTAGTGAACCAGAATCTTATAGTGAAATACACACAGAAGATGTTAAGTTTGGATTTAGAGGTGTACACTGGACATTGCAGGAACTATTTTAGTAGAGTTAAACTAAAGAGGGACTAGCTACTACTGCTTTGTATTGATGTGACAAATGATCTTTTTTCTTTCCAGGCAGGAATTATACTGAGTTTGCAATATGTCAACACCTTAAGAGGCACAATTTTTGATTAATTTAAATTAAGGATCAAATTGGTGGTGTCACTTAGCTTTCTTTTTTTTCCCTTTTTTTTACGTTACCAATTTGTGTGGGTCTAATTTCGTAAGAACTGAATCACGCATGTGCAACTATATTGTTGTTGAAGAAAAAAGGCTACAAAGAAAACAAGGTGAAAGAAATGAAAACTGAGTCCCCCATTTTAATAATCATTGAGCTCTACTGTTCTCAGCAACAGACATAAGTCCTCAACTTATAAATAAAAAAAATAAAAACACCAAGAAAAAGAAGAAGGAAAAATAAGTACAACACAATGAGATTATAAATGATTTTAAAAACTACTTAAATCACAGAATGGTGATAAGGTTCATAATCAAGAGTTATAGAATGTAAGCTATACGGTAGTAAGATTAAAGATAGTGACAGCACTGATTCTAGTAATGTCCTAAAGAGATTCTTAGGTAGAAACAGTCTGATATTAAAATATGTAATTGCTGATAAGCACAGTGAGTGTATCACTGAATAGCAACGAATTATGTATTACATCTCTGATTTTGTGTGTGTGTGTGTGTGTGTGTGTGTGTGTGTGTGTGTGTGTGTGTGTGTGTGTGTGTGTGTGTGTATCTCCATAAAAAGAATAAATTTTAAAGGAGTCTGTTGCCGACATGTGTATACTGTATACAAAGGTTTTCAATATTTGAATCAGTACACGTCTTAAAGTTAATACAAGCCTTGGTTTGCCTGTAGTTGCATTGTAGTCATGAGTATACACCCAACTTTAAAGGAATCGTTTGCCTGCTTACAATCCCACTGTGTTAGCAAGTAACTGATACACTATGTGATCAAAAGTATCCAGACACCCCCACAAAAATATGTTTTTCACATTAGGTGCATTGTGCTGCCACCTACTGCCAGGTACTCCATATCAGCGACTTCAGTATTCATTAGACATCATGAGAGCAGAATGGGGCACTCCATAGAACTCACAAACTTCAAACTTGCTCAGGTGATTGGGTGTCACCTGTGTAATACATCTGTACGCAAGATTTCCACACTCCTAAACATCCCTGGGTCACTGTTTCCAATGTGATAGTGAAGTGGAAACTTGAAGGGACACATACAGCACAACAGCTTACAGGCCGACCTCTCCTGTTGACTGACAAAGACCACTGACAGTTGAAGAGGGTCTTAATGTGTAATGGGCAGACATTTATAAAGACCATCACACAGGAATTCCAAACTGCATCAGGATCCATTGCAAGTACTATGATAGTTAGGCAGGAGGTGAGAAAACTTGGATTTCATGGTTGAGCGGCTGCTCATAAGCAGACTGGCCTGCACAGAGTCCTGACCTGAATCCTACAGAACACCTTTGGGATGTTTTGGAACACTGACTTCATGCCAGTACACCGACCGACATCGATACCTGTCCTCAGTGCAGCACTCCGTGAAGAATGGGCTGCCATTCCCCAAGAAACCTTCCAGCACCTAATTGAATGTATGCCTGCAAGAGAGGAAACTGTCATCAAGGCTAAGGGTGGGCCAACACTATATTGAATTCCAGCACTACCGATGGAGGACGCCTCGAACTTGTAAGTCATTCTCAGCCAGGTATCCAGATACTTTTGATCACATAGTGTACCTGGTAATTTTCTATGGCAGATGCATTAGTTGCTTATTAACTAGTACAAAGCTGTGTGTGTTTTCTGGGATGTGAGTGGGCATGTTGACTACACACGGTATATTGCAGTAAATTGTTTAAGGTTGGGTGTCTGAATTACCTGAAAACCCACACTGTGACATAAGCTACTGCGTGTCATTGTTATTTGTTGTCACTTCCTTCATATTAGATAAGATCACTGAGTGGCATTATTGATAATTAAGCTCTTTATGCTTGATTGTAAAGCTACTTTTTCAAACACTACTTTGAAATTAGCACATAGAAGTTTACTCACTACATGATTTTTTCATCTACCCTCCCATTACAGTATAATGGCACAGAATATTGCAGGGAGTCCATTATGTGTTTGGGGATGGAAGTTGCAGAAGTGAAGGGACTACAATGTGTTTGAGGCACAGTAAGCTGATTCTCCCTTCTGGTGGTCAGACATGGTTGAATGGAACCTTGAATACATGTTCCCATGCACTCCAAAATTAGGTCACAGTCATATTCAGATGCCCCACAAACAATTAATTCATCTTAAACAAACCATTTCAAGAATCAAGTCCTTTGAATAAAACCTTGCCAAAAATGGTATACCACACAAAGACAAACTAGAAACATTAAAACAAACAGAAGTTAAAGGTATAAAATTAACAATTGAGCCTATAAAATGAATATCCTGAGAATCCTTTAAATTATGAATTATTGAACCTGCACACATAAATAATAATGCCTTAAATAAAGTATGGGCTAATAAATGAAAAAATGCTAGTTTTGGATAACCTATAGCCAAAATTCTTATTATTAAACCAAATTGTCTTAAAGTAGAAAGAGCAATAATCTTCTTTAAATCAAATTCAAAATTAGCACCCAATCCAGCCATAAATATAGTTATACAACCAATTAAAAGTAAAAATCAACCACAATTATAGGTATCTAATATTGGTCTGAAACGAATTAATAAATAAACTCCAGCAGTAACAAGAGTAGAAGAATGAACTAAAGCAGAAACAGGAGTAGGACCAGCCATAGTAGCAGGAAGTCAAGAAGAAAAGGTAATCTGAGCTCTCTTAGTTATAGCTGCCAAAACAATTAATATAGTAATAAGCTTTATTTCAAAAGAGTTCGAAATGAAATCATAATAATAAATATAATTCCAACCACCAAAATTTAATATTCAAGCAATAGAAATTAAAATAGCAACATCACCAATACGATTAGAAAGTGCAGTTAATATACCAGCACTATAAGATTTTACATTTTGGTAATAAATAACTAAACAATAAGAAACCAAACCCAAACCATCTCATCCTAACAAAATTCTAATCAAATTAGGACTAATAATTAAAAAACCTATACAAAGAATAAATATTAAAACAATAATAATAAAACAATTTACATTCTTTTCGCCCGATATATAATCCTCTCTATAATAAATCACCAAAGAAGAAATATATATAACAAAAGACATAAAAATAAGACACATTCAATCCAAAATTAAAGTTATAACAACCATAGAACCATTTAAATTAAAAAGTTCTCATTCAACAAAAACTCTATAATCAATTATTAAATAATAAATACCTAAAATAAAAATTATAGTTCTAGAAAAGAATAAAGAAAACACTCAAAGAACAAATAGAAAATAAATTCACGGCCTAAGATGAAAAACTACATATCATTGATTCCACAAAACAATATTTTAAATTAAAATACTTAATCAATTTAAACAAAGAAATATTCACCCTTTAAACAAAGAATATTTAAAGGCAATCAATGCAAAAGTAAAAGATGATATTCACAGAAATAACCAAGAGAACAAGTATAAACCCCAGAATAATAATTCCCATGCTGAGAATAAGAATATATATAAAAAGTATAAACAGCTCTAAAAAAAGATAAAAAAATTAAAGCAAAAAATCTAAAAGAAGATCAAGACATAATTCTATTTAATAATCTAAGTTCACCTACCAAATTTAATGACAGAGGGGCAGCTATATTTGATGATCTTAAAAGGAATCACCATAAAGCCATTCTAGGTATCAAATTAATTATACCCTTGTTAATTAATAATCTTCGTCTACCTAAACGTTCATAAATAATACTAGATAAACAAAACAATCCAGAAGAACATAAACCATGACCAACCATTAAAGAAAGAGAACCCATACAACCTCACCAATTTATAGTTATCAATCCACCAATAACTATTCTTATATGAGCAACAGAAGAGTATGCAATTAAAGACTTTAAATCAACCTGACGAAAACAAATAAATCTAACAATAACCCCACCAGATAAACCTAAAGATAATCAAAAATAATTAAACTTTAAACCCAAATAAGAAATAACCTTTATAACTCTATGTTCTTCTCAGTAGTCGCTAATTTACTTACTGTTCATGCTCCTTCAATCTCCTACCAGGCCTGGTAGCAACACTAAACACAAACAACACTACTGCACACTTGTGTCCATTTTACATGCCGCACAGATGTCTAATTCCAATCATTTACATACCCACTGATGGTTTGGACATGTAAGATATTACGTAGACACCTGACCATGCCCTCTGGATGCTTCACTTTTCTTGTCAAGTAGCATGTTAATATGAAAAATATCAGGCTGCATTGAAGAAGGAAGGAAGGACGGAAGGAAGATTTGAGTATAACATCCTGTCAACACTATGGTCATTAAAGATGGAGCACAAAATCGGTTTATGATAGAATGGTGAAGGAAATCAGCCACACCCTTATCCTCTTCAAAGGAGCTATCCTGCCATCTGCCTGTAACGATTTTGGAAAATCTGAAAAAGCCTAATCTGGATGGCCGGACAGAGACTTGAACTATCGTCCTTGTTGAGTCCAGTGAGCTAACCACTATGCCACTTCATTTGGCAGCTGCACTGTGATATGGGGTCCATGTTAAACTGTATCTCCTTGTAACTGGATGGGTAAATCACTCCAAAGGTTAGAGGAACACAAAGGTACACCACCTCCAATAGCGCCATGTCTATTCAACAAGTACTTTGGTGTTCACAGCAACCTTTGCTGTGGTTATAGCCTTGTCTTATTCTCTTATTTTATGTAGAGAACATTCAATATGATTTTATTTATACAGACTGATGCTTTGAGAGAAAATTTGTACCAAGGCTGAAAAGCGAACCTGGGTCTTCTGCTTACGAGGCAGTTGCATTAGACACTAAGCCACTTTGGCACAGCAGTTGACACAGCTCCCTTCTCGATCCATATTCCCATTGCCACCCCAAACCACTTTAAATTCCCCCTTACACATGTTCAGAATAATATAATGCATGTTTTATATGACCAGCTTTAGAAGCATAAGAGGGCAAGTTTTCAGAAATAAAATACAGAACTAAATAAACACACTATATAGCCATTTCCTGGTAATATCCTAGTCAACAAAAGCAGTCTTCAGAGTCATTTTCAAATAAACTTCATTAAATATCTCAACAGCCACTGAAAGTGATTTGAAATAAATAACATGCATAAATTTACAAAGAGACAGATTGGCTGGCATGTACTTACTTTGAGGACGTGAAATCCCATTACTGCCGACACAATTCAAATTGATGAAGAAGAAATAGCTACTACTAAGCTTTGGAACAATGAGATGAAGGGAGAGGCTATCACAAGGAGCAGGACGTCACCATTTCAGCATCTCAAACTAAATTTCTGAATCTGTAGTACCACGATGATGTTGATAAGAACATATGTACACACACACACACACACACACACACACACACACACACACACACACACACACACACACACATATTCAAATCACCATCATCATGCTATGACAAATTCAGAAATTCAGTTTGAGATGCTGTAATATTGACCTAGTATTCTCTGTGATACCCTCTCCCTTTCATCTTTGTCCATCCTCAACTCCCCCTGTCCTCGCAACAGCTACCTCCGCCTCATGTCATCCTCTTATGCCACAACCATTGTATGCATGGAAAGAACGAAAGTGAAAACTTAAGCAATTGGGTATAAGGTCAGCATGTTGCTAGATTTCCCACTGACCAGTACTGTAATTGTAAAAAGGACTTTTTCCATACCATAGTGAGAGGTCACAATTATGATCTACAGAACACGCAAATTACAACATATGCAATACAAACGAGACAGGGAACACACCTATAATTTACACAGATAATTTCCAGTTGCATGTCAACTGCACACTTTGTTTAAATAATATGTTAACTATGCCAGCTGTACTCAGTTGTAAAAATAATTATGTCATTTGTTTGTATTGGTTATTAAACTTCAGTTTTAAATCGGAAGTGTTAGGGAAACCTATATCAAAACCTTATTTACAAAACCAGTCAATCTTGACAAGCATATATACTGACAAGTGAGCAGAATGTGATGAACAGCATGGCTTTAATGATGTTTCACAAATAAAATTCATGTGAAAGCTTAGCTCTTTGTTTAAATTAACAATTACTATGAGAAGTGCTTATTTTCTACTAGTCTTCCTGAATCAGTAATAAAACATGAATAATAATCAAATTTTTCCAATGATAAATTGCTGCATTACACTTTCGAAAGGGTATTCCTTGGTATTAGTTTTTCCAAATACAACAAGGTACACACCACGCATATCTCTTATACCATATAGCATATGTAACGTATCTTAAAACAGTGTAAATTCAGAATCATTGTCATGATAAATTCCTGTGAGCAAAAAATCTGGTGAGAAGTTGAAGCTGGGACTGAGAGACCGTCACAAAAAAGGAACTGTGACTTGAACAAGAACATATGGAAGGAAAGGTAAATGAGAAGTAAATGAAAGAATAGGACCTAAGTGTATAAAAATTTGGCATATTAATGCTCTTCCTGTAACTGGAATAACAGGGTCCCAATATACACAGCATCAGTAGGAATACAACTAATAATAGCAGCACACATACATCACCACCACCAACTCTACTACTATTAATAACAATAATAAATTGTGTACCTTCGTTTCAACTTTTTCTTCTTCTTTTTTCGAAAATAATTTTTTTCTGTGTGATGCTCCTTGTGTCTCCTTTTTTTCCTGTGATGTGTATAAGCTTCATTACTAGTATCAGAATCACTTCCAGATTTCCTCTTCCCCTTCTTTTTTGAAGTAACGCTATCAGAATGTGTTTCCCTTCCATACTTCTTTTCTTTCTTCTCGTACTGTATATCTTTAGTTATGGCAGAATTAGTAATACAGTCTTCAAAGGCTTTTGTCCTGGTCTCACACTGTGTTTCTGATGAAACTCGACAATCTTTATCCTGCTGAGGCAAAGGAATTTCTGGAACCTTTATGTCGTGCAGCCATGGCAATTCACCAGTTTCTGTAAACATGTATAGTCAAATCAAAGTGCTATATAACAGCCCATGCATCAAACCTCTTGAATACTTTTGAATAACTGGACTGATCACAAATTACATTACATTAACTCAGCTGAGATAATACAAATTAATAAACAGTGTGTAATCCTGGTAAGAAGAAAGAAAAAGTGCATGGTCAGTTAACAGTTCATTGTCCAACTGAAAAACCTATAAACATCCCCAATTTGTATGTGAGTGACTACAGTAATATGGAGCACAAATTTAAAGGGAACCAATCAATACAATAAAAATTTATTTTATGAAGAAGCCTTTGCAGCAAGCCAGAGCAAGAAAGTCTACCACAAAAGTTCTGTTTTAAAAGATAAGAACAGAAATCAACTAATTGTACAGTAAAAATTTAGCAAATGATGACATCAACAAAAATGTATTGCTATTTTCCTTTAGCACAATGTCTCTAGAAAATCACATGGAGAAAACAACGTTACTTCCTGGCTGATTAAAACTGTGTGCCGAACCGAGACTCAAACTTGGGTCCCAAGTTCGAGTCTCGGTCCAGCACACAGTTTTAATCTGCCAGGAAGTTTCATATCAGCACACACTCTGCTGCAGAGTGAAAATCTCATTCTGAAAACAATGTTAAATCACTAACATTTTGAAAATTAAGAATGTTCATCAGAAGGAGAAAGGAAACAGATAAAGGAATAAGGAAAAGTCTCAATGTGACAGAAAAGATATAATGGCGTAAAAAGGACCTGAAAGAGTGGCAGTTAGAAGTTGTACACAACTGATAGGTCCAAGACACAAGCTGCTTAAAAGTACAGGATGCACACACAACATTTTTAAGGAAAAAAAATATTCAAATGTGTGTGAATTCCTAAGGGACCAAACTGCTGAGGTCTTCGGTCCCTAGACTTAGACACTACTTAAAATAACTTATGCTAAGAACAACACACACATCCATGCCCGAGGGAGGACTCAAACCTCCAGCAGGAGGGGCTGCACAATCCATGACATGGCACCTCAAACCACTTGGCTTTTAAGGAAACTCCCAAGAAATTTGATAGGGAGGGAGCGAGGATAAAAAGAAAGAGAAGAATAAAAAACAAATTAATAAAGGAAAGAAGATTTAGCAAATTGTCTCAGAGCAGGACAAAAACTGATAGCCTGACAGGGTGAAAATACAAACAGAAATAGAGAGCAAGAAACTGCACATGTGAACAGTTCACAAAAGGAAATGGAGAAAGATGCAGTATGAGTTAAGACCAGGCAGCCCATGAAAGATAAGTATCTGTTGAGAATCCAGAACCCATTTCTCAAATTTGGGAGCACTCTTGTTGGGGAGAGTAAATTCTATTGGCTAAAACTGTTACACATGTAACAAGGTCCTTTTTATTAGGTTCCAGGACACATCCAGCAAAAGTATAAGCATGTTGGCATGCAGTTTTCTGTGACAACACATATTTGCTCAGCATTTGCGTTGGTCATGAAGAAACATTGTCAGTCAGCTGATGACGAATTGTCTACTTCAACGTACTATGGTCCCACCACATGGTGTAATTAACAATGTTGTAACAGAAGTTAAGTGCACAATGGAATGTTACTCTGGAAAGTGCCTGAACAACAAGAGGATGTTAAGTTGAAAAAGATTGTGAACAACTGCTATAGAGTAAGGACACTAATTGGCGACTGGGTGCCCCAAGGAGGACAGCTATTTTGTGTCCATTCATGTGCTCACTCAGTTCTATGCTGGTCATTTCCATACAATAATCTGTGCAGTGAACACAAGTTAGTTCGTGCACAACATTTACGATTCCACATTTTGTTTTAATAATATCAGATTTACCTGTGTTGGGGTCAGTGAGGCTACATGAGACAAGTGGTACAGTGGGAGTATTTGTAACAGGAAGTTGCTCTGTGTTCAGATCAGTGGTTTGGAACATCATACAGTTCAACAAAGATGTTTTACAGAATAGAAAGACGATGGAAGGAGACAGTGGTTGGTATGGGAAGGATAGTTCAGAAAGGTAAAGTAGTCCTGAAACTGAAATATCTGATGGAAACAGGAGGGGGCAAATGGAGGTAATATGTTGTGAGTTGGAGTGCTCAGTGTTAGATGTACATGGAAACAAAAGGCATATGACCATACGACAGTAGTACAGGTAACAATATTATCTGCTAATGATACAACATTCAGTAGAATTATGATGAACAGGAAAGGTTCTATGAATGCTATGGGTAGTACAGTGGCAGCTATTCTGCTCATAGCTAAAGTGGAACAGACACTAATCTGCAATGTACATATGTGCACATTCTGGGGGCTATCATGTTATTTTTTTAAAGTCTCAATCTGCAATGACATTGATTATACCTCAAGACCTATGTGCACCTCCTAGATTAAAATTTCACTCTTCACTTAGCTTCTACAACAACTTTGCTAAATATGTTCTGCACCTCCTAATTCTAACTATTCAAGTGGACAAGTGGTAAACTCTACAACAGCTAAGTACCAGAGCATCTCAACCAGCGAAATGTCAGTCTAAGGAAAGAGTACTGAGTAAAAGAAGTGCCACCTACACAATGCTATAAATCTGATTTACCAGAAATCAACACTATCTCTGTCATACGCTGCTCAATACCATTCTCCCGAGGCTGTCTCCAATCCAAATGAACATGATGGTGCATGGCCACTGCTTTATTCCCCACACAAGTGCATCTGATGGGCATCAAAAATGGTTCAAATGGCTCTGAGCACTATGGGACTTAACTTCTAAGGTCATCAGTCCCCTAGAACTTAGAACGACTTAAACCTAACTAACCTAAGGACATCACACACATCCACGCCCGAGGCAGGATTCGAACCTGCGACCATAGCGATCGCGCGGTTCCAGACTGTAGTGATGGGTATCCCTTAGTACACTTAGGTAAAGTGCTTTATGAGCAGTTAAGCAGGCACTGCTCTCTTTTCATGTATAGTAGTTCCATTGTGAGGAGGTGCTCCAGGGTGCAGAACAGGTCAGAAAAACAAAAGAGGAAAGGCCGCTGGACCTGATGGGATACCAGTTCGATTTTACACAGAGTACGCGAAGGAACTTGCCCCCCTTCTTGCAGCGGTGTACCGTAGGTCTCTAGAAGAGCGTAGCATTCCAAAGGATTGGAAAAGGGCACAGGTCATCCCCGTTTTCAAGAAGGGACGTCGAACGCAGAACTATAGAGCTATATCTCTAACGTCGATCAGTTGTAGAATTTTGGAACACGTATTATGTTCGAGTATGATGGCTCTTCTGGAGACTAGAAGTCTACTCTGTAGGAATCAGCATGGGTTTCAAAAAAGACGGTCATGTGAAACCCAGCTTGCACTATTCGTCCACGAGACTCAGAGGGCCATAGACACGGGTTCACAGGTAGATGCCGTGTTTCTTGACTTCAGCAAGGTGTTCGATACAGTTCCCCACAGTCGTTTAATGAACAAAGTAAGAGCATGTGGACTATCAGGCCTATTGTGTGATTGGATTGAGGAGTTCCTAGATAACAGAACGCAGCATGTCATTCTCAATGGAGAGAAGTCTTCCGAAGTAAGAGTGATTTCAGGTGTGCCGCAGGGGACTGTCGTAGGACCGTAGCTATTCACAATGTACATAAATGACCTTGTGGATGACATCGGAAGTTCACTGAGGCTTTTTGCAGATGATGCTGTGGTGTATCGAGAGGTTGTAACAATGGAAAATTGTACTGAAATGCAGGAGGATCTGCAGCGAATTGACGCATGGTGCAGGGAATGGCAATTGAATCTCAATGTAGACAAGTGTAATGTGCTGCGAATACATAGAAAGATAGATCCCTTATCATTTAGCTACAAAATAGCAGGTCAGCAACCGGAAGCAGTTAATTCCATAAATTATCTGGGAGTACGCATTAGGAGTGATTTAAAATGGAATGATCATATAAAGTTGATCGGCGGTAAAGCAGATGCCAGACTGAGATTCATTGGAAGATTCCTAAGGAAATTCAATCCGAAAACAAAGGAAGTAGGTTACAATACGCTTGTTTGCCCACTGCTTGAATACTGCTCATCAGTGTGGGACCCGTACCTGATAGAAGAGATAGAGAAGATCCAATGAAGAGAAGCGCGCTTTGTTACAGGATCATTTAGTAATTGTGAAAGCGTTATGGAGATGATAGATAAACTCCAGTGGAAGACTCTGCTGGAGAGACGCTCAGTAGCTCGATACGGCCTTTTGTTAAAGTTTCGAGAACATACCTTCACCGAAGAGTCAAGCAGTATATTGCTCCCTCCTACGTATATCTCGCGAAGAGACCATGAGGATAAAATCAGAGAGATTAGAGCCCACACAGAAGCATACCGACAATCCTTCTTTCCATGAACAATACGAGACTGGAATAGAAGGGAGAACCGATAGAGGTACTCAGGGTACCCTCCGCCACACACCGTCAGTTGGCTTGCGGAGTATGGATGTAGATGTAGAATATTTTTCTACGTTCAGTGTAAACAGCATGAAAAACCACATTTTATGGGAAAATGGCATCACTTCAATCATAAAATTTTTGCAGGATGAATTTATCTTCCTACTATAAATAACAGAAATAGCTCAACGAAAACAGGACAACAATGAAAAACTGGTAAATTAAAGGAACCATTCTCTGTCAGCAGGTCACATAGGTAAAGGTGGAAAATTTTCACTAACGTGGATGAGGTCCGAGATCGGAAATCACATCATTATTCAGAAATAGACAGAAAAGTTAATTACATAACACTGAGTTGTCCAACACAATAATGCACAGAACTGTGTCTTGGATATTCTTTGCCTGAGCTTCTGATTGGAGACCTGTTTAGCTGTCACAATTTCAGCAGCATGTGTGTCTTCAGTGTAATTATTTATTACATGTGGCTGTGAAGAGTGTGCATAGGGCGCGACATTGCATTCTGGTACAAGTGCACTTTTACATTGTCAGCAGCTTTTCCATTCAGTGCTGGAGTTGGTAGTGGTTTGCATAGTGAATATGACAAGATGGTGGAACCAATGAGAAAACAGTGTCTGATTAACATGTCACAATGTCAAGTGTATGAAATTATGTATCAGCAAAATGGAGTATATTGTGTATAGTGCTGTCATATGAAACAGAATATTCAGTGACATTTAAACAGTATGCTTAGGTTCCTGCCAAAACATCAACTAAGAAATCAAAACGTTCTGAAAATATGCCAAACAGTTTTGAAATGACCATCAGACTATTCTTCATTTTTTTATTGTTGATGTCGATAAATAAAGGAGCTTTGCACAGTCATCCAGATGGTCAGCATGTTGCCACTCTTTGGGTCAAGCATGCAATGCAATTCCAGTTGTCAACTTTGATCCGCAACATAACCATGTCGTGTGATATCATGAAGGTGCAGTGTATTTTAAATGGATTATTTGTGTAGGGAGACTGTTGTTACGGCTACAGGAAGCAGTGGTGCACTGTAATGGTGGATGTTTGTATTTGTAATTTGGTTTGTCGTGATGGTTTAATTTTTGGGATCAACTCTTCGGTGTGTTGGCATGTGGAATATAGGAGATTTGCCTTGGAGTTGTGCTTGAATATTTCACTGCCTGCAGTATGGTTTGGTCTGGGAGATTTCTATTGGCTTTTCAGTGATAGAATAGATTAGATGTACTTTTCATTCCAACTGATCCATTGTGAGGAGATGCTCCAGGCTGCAGAACAGGTCAGAAAAACAAGAATATACAATAAATATTTACAATAAAAAACATATATGCCAATGTCCCTTCCACAGATTACAAGTGGAGTGATCATCATGGATGTGGAATGAGTCGGAAAAATTTTGGACATATTTTCAATTATGAAGTAATAAACAATACAGAAAAAACTATTTTACAATGCCTATATACAATGATCATATTACTGCACTGAATTTGTACGTTAAGTTAAATTGTTCTAATACTCATATGATATGACATTATTAGTGACACACACACACACACACACACACACACACACACACACACACACACACACACACCCCTCAGTTGGTTCTACTAAGAAATTCATCAGTGGAGTAGAAGGAGTTGGCCACCAATAATCCTTTAGGCTCCTCTTAAATTGAACTTTATTGATTGTTAGACATTTTATGGCTGTTGGCAAGTTATTGAAAATGTGTGTTTCTGAACAATGGACACCTTTCTGGACCAAAGTGATTATAAATCTTTGTGAAGATTATTAATATTTTTAGTAATTATTCCATGAACTGAGCTGTTGGTTTGGAAAAGAAATATGTTTTTATTCCTAGATTCCTAAATAGGCTCTGCAGGATGTTCTAAATTTACATCACACATTGTTCTTACTAGTACATGTTTTTGGACATGGAAAACTTTAGCAGCACATGATGATGCATGAAATAACAGGTTTACTGTTAGCAGTCACTGTTTACATCCAAAATGTGTTTCAAAGGTTTGAACCTCCATCATCTGCTGGATTTATATATGTTAATATGATGTGTGTGTTGTATTACAACACTGGGGCAAGTTGTGGAACTGTTTCTAGCGGTCACAAGCTATTTCCTCCGTCGTAATACATCATGTATTATGTTGTGCAGTGAACACATATTAGATGGTGTACAAAAATCATGACTGCACATGTTGTTTCAATAATGTCGGATTTACCAGTGGTAGGGTCAGTGAGGTTACATGGGACAGGTGTTACAATGAGAACATTTGTAAGGGGAAGATGCTCAGAGCTCAAATCATATGGTTTCACACAGATGTTTCAGAGGAGAAATTATGATGGAAGGAGATAGTGGATAGAATGTGAAGGATAGGTCAGAAAGGTAAACTAGTTCTGCAACTGGACTGTCAGATGGAACAGGAGGGGAGTGAATGGACATAATATGCTGTGACCTAGGGTGCTTAGTGTTAGATGTGCGAGGAAACAGAAGGCATATGACCATATGACAGTAGTATAGTTAACAATCTTGTCAGCTAATGATGTAGCAGTCAGTGAAATTATGATGACTAGGAAAGGTACTACAAATGCTATGAGTAATACAGTGACAGCCACTATGCTCACAGCTGAAGTGGAACAGATAGTAATCTGCAATGTACATATGTGCACATTCGAGGGGGCTACCTTACTATTTTTTTAGTCTTAATCTGCAATGGCATTGATTATACCTCAAGATCTATGTGCACCTCCTAGATTAAAATTCCATTCTTAACTTAGCTTCTGTAACCGCTAAATATGTTCTGCACCTCGTAGTTCTACCTCTTCAAATAGACAAATTGGTAAACTCTACAACAGCTAAGTACTAGAGCACCTCAACCAGCAAAATGTCACTCTAAGGAAAGAGCATGGAGTAAAAGTGCCACCTACACAATATGATAAATCTGATTTACCAGATATCAACGCTATCTGTATAAGAGCTTGTCATAGGCTGCCTGGTACCATTCTCCCGAGGCTGTCTCCAACTGAACATGATGGTGTATGGCCAACATCTGCCTTATTCCCCACACAAGCATAGCAGATGGGCAACCCCAGTACATTTAGGTAAAGTGCTTTACAAGCAGGTAAGCAGGCACTACTCTTCTTTCATAGATAATTTTAACAATATTTTTCTACATTAAATGTAAATATAGCATGAGAAACAACACTGTACAGGAGAATGGCATTATTTCAACCATGTAAAATTTTTGCAGGATGAATTTATCATGCTACTATAAACAATAAAAACAGCTTGAAAGAAGTAGTATGACAGTACAAAATTAGTAGATTCAAGGAGTCATTCTCTGTCAGCAAGTCCATAAATAATAAAGATCGAAAACTTTCATTAACATAGGTGACGTCTCAGATCAGAAGCCACATCATCATTCAGAAATAGACATAAATGTTAAATTACAGGAAACTGAGATGTACAACACAATAATGCACATAGTTGTATCTTGGATATTCTTTGCATGATCTTCTGATTGCAAACATTTTTAGCTGACACCGTCTCATGCAGCATGTATGTCTTCAATGTAATTATTTATTACATGTTTGTATGAAGAATGTGCATTGGGTAGAACATCACATTTTGGTACAAGAGCATTTACAGTATTGGCAGCTTTTCGGTCCATTGCATCAGTTAGTAATGGTTTGTACAGTGACCGTGACAAATCATGAGCTGGATGATTAGACAAGATGGTGGAACCAATGAGAAAATAGCGTTTGATAAACACTGTCATGATGTCAAGTGCATGAAACTATGTAGCAACATAATGGAACATATTGTGTAGAATGCTGTCATATAAAACATGCTATTCCAGCCTGGGCTCTTAGTTCCCACCTAAACACCACCTACGAAATCAAAGCATTCTGAAAATATGCCAAAAAGTTTTGAAACTATCATCAGGGTCTGCTACAGATCAATGCGTCATCATAGCCAGTTTTCCTCCAGTCAAACCAAACTGTAACACTGGCATTAAAAAAAATGTCCTAGGAAATCCTGTCATATTCTAAGAAACCTACAACGCTGTAAATAAATACAAAAAGCATTAAGGAACCTTATAATACATAACAGCCAGATCACTAATCATCAGTCCCACTCTTTGTGTCAAAAACAAAAGTAAGCAATTCATATCTTCCTCTGAATCAAGTCTCCGTATTCAACAATTCTCATTTGCTGTCGTTTACTATCACCCGATTGGCTATGACTAATCGAAACAAATTCCCAGCAGCAGCATGCTGCAGAAGACCCATTGACACCATAAGTGTTTGTGTAGGGGGTCTGCTGGGTTGTTTTTGGGGGAGGAGACCACACAGCAAGGTCATCGGTCTCATTGGATTAGGGAAGGATGGGGAAGGAGGTCAGTAACCATCCCGGCATTTTCCTGGAGCAATTTAGGGAAATCACGGAAAGCCTAAATCAGGATGGCCGGACGTGGGATTGAACCATCATCCTCCCAAATGCGAGTCCAGTGGGCTAACCACTGCATCACTTCGCTCGGTAGGTGGTCTGTTGTTACGGTTGTAGTAAGCAGTGGTGCACGCTAGTGATGGATATCTGTGTTTGTAATTTGGTTTGTATTGATGGTTAAGTTTATGGAATCAAGTTTTTGGTGCAATGGTGTATGGAATCTTGGAGTTTTGCCTTGGTGTTGTGTTTGAATATTTCGTTGGCTGCAGTATGGCTTGGATACATAGAAACATTACTATCCTCCAGAGCTGGAAATGGTGACACTGGCCAAGTCATGACTCCGACAAAGCAGTGGAGATGATGCTGCACATGTTTCAGGACAGTCCCTTTTGTGCTTGAGTCAGATCACCCGAAGAACTGCATCAGCTGGCTCCAATGTCTCCACTGGCTGGAAAATCTGGAAACTGAGTTTTAATTTTTCCCTTCATTGATTTTACTGAGTGTCAATACTTTGTCTGTAATGCTAATGTACAATACCACAACTGTATATCTGTGTTGTCCAAAAACATTAAATGTCAAGTAAGCAGAACAGTTATACAACTTACGAAAAACATGGAAAACCTTAATCTGAATGGCTGGGCTGGAATCTGTATCCCACTTCTCCTAAACACAAGTCTGGGCTCACCTTAACCAACCTGCAACTTAACTGATAAGAAGGATGTAAGAAATATTCATGCATTATGTCTCATAAAGAATCAGGTCATTAGGGATGCTTACGGCTCACTCAGTCTCTCCAGTTTAGGTTGCAAGATGCAGCTACAACAAAGTTATTACACTGTAATTAAAACTATGCACAATGATTGGGAGAAAAAATCGGGTTGCATCTGTCCATAAGAAGGGTAACAGAAGTGATCCACAAAACAACTGTCCATTTCCACTCATCTCCATCTGTTGGAGAATCACAGAATGTACAGGGCGTCCCACTCAAACCTCCCTGATTTCAAAGATCCAGGAAAAAAAAGAAAAAAAAACACACAGTAGATATGACAATAAAAAATGCATAATATTGTAGAGCACGACAGAGAATTTATTTATTTATCATCAGTACACCTCTACATGTGAACCTTGTAGCATGAAGAATATTGAGTCTATATTAAATTTCTTGCCTAGTTCTTTGTAACATTTCCTCTGTTATTGATGCAATCGCATTAGTGATACGATGTCGCAACATAGGAATATCATCCACTTTGGTTGCATACACGCGGTCCTTCACGAATCCCCACAAGAAGAAATCAAGTGGTGTGATGTCGGGTGAATGTGGTGACCACGCAATGGATCCTCCACGTCCGATACAACAACTGGGAAATTTCTTATGCAGGAACTTGTGAACAGCCGTTGACCACTGGGGCAGAGCTCCATCTTGTTGAAAACTGATGTTGGGCTGCAAATCTTGTATCTGAGAGTACACAAACTGCTCCAACATGTCCAGAAACACTGACCCATTCACTGTTTGTTCCACAAAGAAGAATGGTCCAACAATCCTGTCATGCATTAGCCCGCACCAGACGTTTAGTTAAGGGCTATCACGAACAGGCTTAATGACAACAGGTGGATTTTGCAAACCCCAAATGCAAACAATACGCCTATTAACCCTTGATGATAGATGAAAGGTTGCGTCATCTGAGAATAAACATCTTTCCAGTAAGTTGGCATCCATATCAATAAGCTGCTGCATATCTGCAGCAAATTGTCGCCGTGTTTTGTCATTCGGCATCAGATGTTGCAGAATTTACACTTTGTAAGTAAACATACAAAGACGCTGGTGAACTACACGATGCAATGCTTGATGAATTGACTTATGTGGGTTTCTGAGAAACATTTGTTTGATGTCCTCCACTGTCTCTTCTGAAACTCCGTAACGTGCACCACCAGAATGTTTCAGAACACTTCCTGTTGCCAGATACTTCCTATACCATTCCTTAATTGTTTTTCTCATCAGGTGGATCACATTCATACACACGATGACAACTTCTTTACACAGTAATCGGCGATTTTGTTCCTGCAAACACACTACTGCTTGCGCCTGCTGCTGTGGAGTCGTCATTTTCACTTCATGCAAGTATGCTGCACTCTAGCGACGATACTTGGCTCTTCTGATGTGGGACATAAATTCTTTGAGATGCTCTACAATGTGGTGCATTTTTCACTGTCGTATCTACTGCGGTTTTTTCTCCTGGGTCCTTGAAACCAGGGAAGTTTGAGTGGGACACCCTGTATTATAATCTCAAACATTATGAGGTATATGAAACAGAATTACCTCCTACTTGTCAAATAGCACAGATTCTGAAAACATTGACCATGGGAATTCCAACTTGTGCTTTTATTATGTGACTTCCTGAAAGACACAGATCAAGGAAATCAGATGGATGCAGTATTTCTTGACTTCTGAAAGCCATTTGACTCAGTACCACACCAACATTATATAGCATATCAAACGAAATTTGTGACTGGGTGGAAGGTCTCTAAATAGGGAGGACACAGCATATTACCTTGGTTGGAGCGTCATTGACAGAAGTAGAAGTAATTAAGGTGTGCTCCAGGAAAGTAGACTGCAACCACTGTTGCATATTAATGACCAGGCAAACAATAATTGCAACCTCAGAATTTTCGCAGTTATCTATACAAAGTTGGAGAAATATTCAATCAGATCTTGATAAATTTCAAAGTGGTGCAACTTGCATTATATGCACACACATGGAAAATTATGTACTTGCACACACATGGAAAATTATGTACTTTACAAACTGAAAAAAGTAGTGCACCATTTCCACAATATCACTGATTCACAATTAGAATGTATCAACTCATACAAATACTGAGTGTAACAACTTGTAGGGATATGAAATGGATTGATCACATAGGCTCAGTCATAGGTAAGACAGGTGTCTAACTTCAGTTCACTGGCATGGTACTGGAAAATGCTGTCTGTATACAAAGGAGACTGCTTACAAATCACTTGAATGTTCCGTCTTAGAAAATGGCTCAAGTGTGTAGGACTCATACCAAATGACTCTAACGGGGGATAGAGAAAACATACAATGAAGGGCAGCACATATGGTCACAAGTTTGTTTGACTCACATGACATCACAGAAATGTTGAAAAACCTACATAATGACCTAAAATCACTTACCTTGGTCCAAAAAGTGGTCTAGTGCTCAGGAACACACATTTACAATAAATTGCCAGCAATCAATCAAACTTGGGCTCAGATACAGCACAGTTTAAACGGAATTTGAAACACATTTTGATACACAATTACTTCTACTCTGTAGATGAATATCTTAACAGGGACTGTGAGGACAGCTTAGGTAGAAATATCTATTAGGTTTCAGTTTTAACAGCACTTTGTCACAACACGTGAAATTAGGTATTTTGCGTATGATAGCTTTATTAAAAGTCCATAACTGTCTTCCATTCTGACAGTGTATTAATTATGTAAATATTAGCAGTTCCAGTTTACTCTAATGTATTCACATAGTTTGACAATCTCCTGACAAATGATCAGGGAAATGAGTATTATATTCAAATGCCCCACACCATGAGCATCACCTCATTTTTGAGTCTATGAATGAAAACTGAATCTAATTCAATCTAATGTGAATTGGCAGAATTGAAGATAGACTCAAATGACTTGAAGATAAAATCAGAGCCAACATCAAGAACAGGTACTAAATGAAAAGTCTACAGATAATCTTTGGTCATCTACCCTTTGCTTCAAAAAACGGATGTGAAGATAAGATTAGATTAACTACAGGAAACTGGAGGAATTTAACCAATCATTCTTCCCCACTCAACATGCAACAGAACTGGAAAGAAATCCTAAAATGTGATACCATATAAAGTGCCATATGCCATTCATATCACAGTTGTTTATTGAACACATATGTACACATTGAAACACTTTGCAAATGGGAAAAGCACACAAACAGATTGAACACACTGAAGAAAATTGGAAGTTCAAGCAAACTCACAGCAGGGCAAGGGAGACCTATCAATAATAGAATATAAATTAAAAGTGAAAATAATAAATTCTTCTGCTCAACACATTTAGCCTACGATATCTTTCACACCACTGTATAACAGATCAAGCGAGGACGATATCAGAACAGAATATGGAGAGTAAAAAGTATATATCTGGACATATAGTAAATACTTATGTAATATGAAAAATATGCTGTGCTGAGAGAATAGAAGCCACTTCTTCAACCATTTGCGGATGCATGTGTCTTTCAGTAACGGGAGGAGTTCCATGAATGAAAATATAAGAGGACACCACAAAACCATCCATAATACGGTCAGGCAACACTGTGAGAAGTGAAATGAGTATTTGGTCAACGAAAAGGGGAAAAACATAAAGAGCACATTTGACCAACATTAGTAGCGCAAAAATAAACATTATACTGTTAAACATTCAAAAAGAATATGATCATACGACAAGTTAAAACGCCTCACAATTTTTTTGCGTTGCTATTATGACAACAGGGAGACATGTAGATTCAATACAAACCAAGAAATTACCTCTCACTTTAGGGACATTGTCTGCATCATGTTGCTTGACAGACGCTGTCGCGTCTGCAGCGTAGGCTGGAAACAATGACATCAGAAACCATTTAACAGTACATTTTCTACACTATATTCTCCTGTCGTTCTTTCTTCCTGACAACATCGAAAACTTGTAAACATTACGATGTAAACACACCAGAGAAGTTGAACGCAACTCACAGATATAGGTACACATGTAACTCAATAGGTGGTGATATCGATAGCAACGCGCATCGCTGGCCAGAGACCAGAGAAACATCTGTGAGTGAATCCACAGACTAGAAATGTCTCTGGAGTCATGAGTATTCGCATTCGGATGCGCCACATACATTATTGTCTGCGGAATGACCAGAACAGATTTTGCTGTCAACATAAATTGACAGCCTGATTACGCCATCTCAGGACGCAGTAGGTTTGCACGTAAAGAGTCCTGTACATTAAGAATGCCATTACATCACGAGTACGGATAGTCTCTCTTCGTTGGTGCCGTGGGTTTGGCGTAGAAGTTTCGTAAATATTCCAGAATGAGATTTTCATTCTGCAGCGGTGACAGCGCTGATATGAAACTTCCTGACAGATTAAAACTGTGTGCCGGACCGAGTCTCGAACTCAGGACCTTTGCCTTTCGTTGGCAAGTGCTCTACCATCTGAGCTACCCAAGCACCTCAGATGGTGAGGCATCCGTTGGCTTGAGGAAGATATGCACGGAATTTATTGCATATCAAAAAGCCTTGTTTGGTAAATACTGTACAGGTGCGAAGAAGGAGATAAAGAAAGAGTTTGGTGATTTTTTAAAATTCTGAATCCAGTGTATGATATTTAAATAAATAATCTATGTATATATAATCTCAAACTGTGGTTGTGTTTTATTTCACACCTCTCTCATTATAGTCCACATATTACACCTATTAATATCATTATTTTTAAATGCTACACCTATAAAGATGCAGCAGCAGACAGCTACTCCAAACGTCTTCCCACCAGTCACAGACAAAATGAATATCAAGTTACTCTTCATGGGTAAAATATAGATATCTGATTTTTCTGTGTAGCCAATATAATTCGGTTGGTTAAGTGATGGAGCTATTATGGCTACACATACTATTACCATCCCTTAAAGTGTATCTTTCTATATATGCCAACTGCTTGTCAGTACCTGCCGTAGTTAGCATCATGGCAGAGTGGGTGAAACATACTCATCATAAGGACTTTATCGTCGGTGATTGATCCTGTGAAGATGCTAAACAAGACCTGAAGAAGAAGAAGAATGGAATACGGCTTCCTCATAATATACGAGCAATTATTGCAGGTCCACCCAACTGTGGCAAGCCTAATGTCCTCATGACGCTGCCATCATATGTAGATGAAGTCCAATTTGAATATGTTTGTGTATTTCCAAAAACAGTATTTCAGCTCAAGTGTCAGCTATTACAGCAGATACTGCGCGGTGTAGATGGTGTTACATACACGGCATTCAGTTAAAGCGGTGATATCCCCCCGTCTTCATATTTGACGATGTTGCTGTGGAAAACCAAGACCAAATGCAAAAATATTTCTGCTTCGGTCGTCGTATGGGTGCTGATGTATTTTATCTAAGCCAAACATAGTCCATAATCCCGAAACAGTTGGTTAGGGATAGTGCAAACCTCATTATAGCGTTCAAACAATACAATCAGTTAATGATAGCTAAATATACCGTGAAATACTGCATTTGACTGATGTACATAAGATCTCAAAAAGCCTGAGCAACAAGAAACATAAAACTATTATAAAACCAATACTTGATGGCGAAACCAACAACAACAGCAGCAGCAGCAGTAGCGGCGGCGATGGCATTGACATTGAGCATAAAGCAGTGAACAATCGAATCCCGCAGTATATATATACACTCCTGGAAATTGAAATAAGAACACCGTGAATTCATTGTCCCAGGAAGGGGAAACTTTATTGACACATTCCTGGGGTCAGATACATCACATGATCACACTGACAGAACCACAGGCACATAGACACAGGCAACAGAGCATGCACAATGTCGGCACTAGTACAGTGTATATCCACCTTTCGCAGCAATGCAGGCTGCTATTCTCCCATGGAGACGATCGTAGAGATGCTGGCTGTAGTCCTGTGGAACGGCTTGCCATGCCATTTCCACCTGGCGCCTCAGTTGGACCAGCGTTCGTGCTGGACGTGCAGACCGCGTGAGACGACGCTTCATCCAGTTCCAAACATGCTCAATGGGGGACAGATCCGGAGATCTTGCTGGCCAGGGTAGTTGACTTACACCTTCTAGAGCACGTTGGGTGGCACGGGATACATGCGGACGTGCATTGTCCTGTTGGAACAGCAAGTTCCCTTGCCGGTCTAGGAATGGTAGAACGATGGGTTCGATGATGGTTTGGATGTACCGTGCACTATTCAGTGTCCCCTCGACGATCACCAGTGGTGTACGGCCAGTGTAGGAGATCGCTCCCCACACCATGATGCCGGGTGTTGGCCCTGTGTGCCTCGGTCGTATGCAGTCCTGATTGTGGCGCTCACCTGCACGGCACCAAACACGCATACGACCATCATTGGCACCAAGGCAGAAGCGACTCTCATCGCTGAATACTACACGTCTCCATTCGTCCCTCCATTCACGCCTGTCGCGACACCACTGGAGGCGGGCTGCACGATGTTGGGGCGTGAGCGGAAGACGGCCTAACGGTGTGTGGGACCGTAGCCCAGCTTCATGGAGACGGTTGCGAATGGTCCTCGCCGATACCCAGGAGCAACAGTCTCCCTAATTTGCTGGGAAGTGGCGGTGCGGTCCCCTACGGCACTGCATAGGATCCTACGGTCTTGGCGTGCATCCGTGCGTCGCTGCGGTCCGGTCCCAGGTCGACGGGCACGTGCACCTTCCACCAACCACTGGCGACAACATCGATGTACTGTGGAGACCTCACGCCCCACGTGTTGAGCAATTCGGCGGTACGTCCACCCGGCCTCCCGCATGCCCACTATACGCCCTCGCTCAAAGTCCGTCAACTGCACATATGGTTCACGTCCACGCTGTCGCGGCATGCTACCAGTGTTAAAGACTGTGATGGAGCTCCGTATGCCACGGCAAACTGGCTGACACTGACGGGGGCGGTGCACAAATGCTGCGCAGCTAGCGCCATTCGACGGCCAACACCGCGGTTCCTGGTGTGTCCGCTGTGCCGTGCGTGTGATCATTGCTTGTACAGCCCTCTCGCAGTGTCCGGAGCAAGTATGGTGGGTCTGACACACCGGTGTCAATGTGTTCTTTTTCCATTTCCAGGAGTGTATATATATTATGACGGCTCCAACGAGCTAATAGATCGACTACGGCTGCTGCAGGTAATACAGCTCATTCGAATGAGACTGTTTCAGTAATCTCCGACCTTAGAGAGAGAGGTATCATCGAGTAAGTATGGAGACAGTAGTTCGAGAACTGCACAAACCAGCACGAAAATCATAGTCTCCTAGGCATGTTATGATTAAAGATTTTGATGACTTATGGCAGGCTGATGTTGTAGATGTGAAGGAATATTCACGTGAGAATGATGGATTCCATTATCTTTTAATGGTATTGATAAGTTCTCCAAATTTGCCTGGGCATTACCTGTTAAAACAAAAACGGGTAGAAATGTCGCCGGTGTGTTTGAGCGTTTGCTACAGACAGGGACGAATCGATGTCCAGACAACCTCCAAACCGATCATGGTGAAGAGTTTTACAATAGGTATTTCAAGACCGTGATGCAGCGGTATGGGATACATCACTACTCAACAGTCACTCACCTTAAGGCAAGTATCGTGGAGCGTCTGAACAGAACAATAAAAGGTCGAATGTGGGTGTGTTTTAACCTTCGCGGCTCATGCAAATGGACGGATATCCTCCCAGAAATAATTGTTCAGTGTAATCGAACCAAACATAGCACAATAAAAATGAGACCAGTTCGTGTAATGGACTCATGGATACGGTGTACTATCGCATTAAAATACTGGATCCACACAGAAGAAATTTGATGTAGGTGATTTGGTACATATCTCAAAACACAAGACAGCATTTGAGAAATCATACCTACCGAACTGGTCAACAGAAATATTTACAGTTTCAAAGGTGCAAAGAACGAATTCTAGAACTTATATCTTGCAGGATAGTGAAGGCGAACAAATTGCAGGTTGCTTCTACACCGAGGAGTTGCAGAAAAGCTCAGAACCGGACGTGTTTCTCGTGGAGAGAGTCATAAAACTTCGGGGAAATAGAGCACTAGTCCAAGGGCTTGGTTTTCCTGCAGCACAAAACAGTTGGATTGGTGCTAACGATTTGCTATATAATGGGGCGCACAGTACACATCCACCACAGTAGCACACATGTGTGCTAGGAGACGCATTAGAGGAATTGGTGGTATTCTAGACAAACTGCCAGTGGAATTACATATTCCGGGATATAACTACTGTGGACCGAGAATAAAGCTTCAGAAACGCTTGGCACTAAGTGATAAGGGGATTAATCTGCTTGACGAAACATGAATGGAACACAACATTGCATATGCTGCAAATAAAGATCTCTCAAGCCGTCACAAAGCAGATAGGATTTTAGCTGATAAGGCTAAAGTGATACGCAGAGGAAATGACATTGGTATAGGTCAATGCACTGCAGCATCTGCAGCTGATAAAATCATGTGTGGAAAAATTATGTTGGGTTTAGGAGCGATGAATTTCAAGCGAGTTATGAATGCTGCAAGTCGTGCACTAAACAAGAAGAAGAAGAAGAAGGGTGGGAAGCAGAGCTGTTCAAAGAACTGTACTCTCAGCGATGTTTGCAGCTAAAAACGCTGTGAAGCACAAAGGTGAGGGAAGAAGAAAATAGTGTTGTTGTGTCTGCTTATGAAAATGTAAAAATACTTTTAAGTTGGATGAGAAATAAATGAATTCTTACCTCACAACGTCTGTGTTCTTTTGTTAAACTCTGTTCCCATTCTGACAGTGTACAGTTTTAGCCATGTGCTACGTCTGTGGTTTTCTTCAAGCACAGGAGATATAATTTTAGACATGTCTGCTATATATATTTGGAAGTGGACACGGTCACGTGCCTCCTGCTCCCATAACCCAATTCGTATTGTATCTTAAGCTTCCCCTCCTTAATAGCACTGATCTTCAGCAAAACTAAAGTCATTTGTGCCCTGCACAGCCTTTATCTTCATTTACATACATAATACAACAGAAGATAGGTTTCTTTGTAAATAATAACAACAAGGACGTATGGTGACGATTTTTTTTCTTCGTTCATTTAGTTCACACAAATACAATATAGTTCTTGGGGTACAATGTAGTTTTTGAGGTACAAGATAGTATTCTTGAGGTATAAATTGACTCTGCTATTCCAGTGCAGAGACAGTTTTAACTTATATGCTACAACAGTAACAATGGTCGACTTTTTTATTTTTATAAACCTACACTAAAAGCTAAAGTAAAGGTACTTTCTTTGCTACAACTAAATTCCACAGACCCTGTAGCATAGCTTTTACAATAATTCTGATGGTCTGTGCACACTTAGAATCTAATTTCAGCAGCCCCAACAGCAAAGGTTTTTACAGTAACAATTCTGATGGACTGTAAGCTATGTTGATACATATACACTTAAACACTACTCTGACTTGGATGGCTAGTGGCAGGTGAAAAATTTAAAAACTACTCTATTGACAAGATGCAGATGGTACGTAGATATATATATTTAAAGGCTACACCTATGTTGTGTATGAACAAATAAGTAAATATACATTTTTTGTTTATGTTTTTTAATATTTTTTGTTTATGCTTTTTTTAAATTTGTTTTCTCTTACACACATGGTGTACAGTACATACATGAGGGTTGGAACTTCAATAGTGGCAACCATTTATTTACAGTTCATACAAAATAGATATGTGTAACAGCTTGCACTGTACATGCTTGAACGTTGTCCTGTAAAATGATGGTCAGGACCCGCAGAAAGTGTCATCACTTCTGTCTCTATGCTGGTCATAGGTTGTGTTCCAAAAATGAACAGCATAGAGACAGAAGTGGTGACACTTTCTGCAGGACCCGACCATCATTTTGCAGGACAATGCTCAAGCATGTACAATGCAATCTGTTACTGTTTTGTTTGACTGATGGGGTTGCTAAGTGCTATACCACCTACTACACCCCCCTGACTTAAGCCCTCGTGAGTTCAACTCGATTTCTAAACTGAAGGAAACACTTCATGGCATTTGATAAGAATATCCTACGACTTCCACATCGTTGTCTATGAGTTATAAACAATGCTTGTGACTACTTTGAGGGTAAGTAAACCTTTGAAACACGTATCTATTTTGTATGAGCTGTAAATAAATAGTTGTCACTATTAAAGTTCTAACCCTCGTATATACTTTTTTGTTCTTTTTCGTTTTTTATCCTTTTTTTTCATACATGCTCCTGAAGTGGATATATTGAATTGCCACCGGACATTTACGACATCCTCATATTCTGTATCCGTTGTGGTATCTCCTGTAAGGTTGCTGGAGAATGCAGTTATGTTGGATAACCTGGTTCCGTTGAGTTTCACCATACTATCCACATGCACATACGGGAAAAACCCCTTCCTAGTCAAAAGTTGAAACTTTTCCTCGTCGGGAAATGCAGCTCGATGATATGCATATCCTCCTGAGGTAGAGTTTCAACGAGTTTCTGGAATGGCGCATGCATAGAACGTAGTTTATAAAGTAAGAGGAGCGTAATTCTTGCCACCATTCATTTGGAGAATGAAATGTATTTCTTGACGCTCTCAGGTAGGACACCGACCTGATTTCTCTCCCAGCTGGAATCAGCCAAGTGCTCAACTCGAAAGGATGCGTCATACCCGCCTAAATTATGGAAGAAAACGGGTATTTGCCTTGGTGGCTGGTACTTCAAACTGCACGCATTGTGAGCTGCGCTATGGAACTTCCCCGTAAGATGACAGTGGTCCTTACGAGGAGTTTCCGCTTTTCTGTCTTACGGCAGCCCACGAATGTGTCAATCAACCGCATTATTGTAAAAATCTTCATTCTCCTTCGATATGGTCACAGGAACGTTGTCGCTGTAAGGCTTATCAACAACTCTTGAAAGTTTTTCGAGCTCAGTGAGCAGCGAAACCGCAGGATTATCCCCAACATATGATTTGTAGCGTTTAAGACTGGAATCATAGGACAATACAGTTTGGTACACTGCCGCATATGGTACATGTTTTTCTGTGAATATGGTATGTGAGGCTATAGCGTCACCTTCACAGCGAGTCACAGGAGCGAGGAGGCATTAAAAGATGGCGTACACTACAAATGGGCATCGCTCCTGGTGGTGAGCATTCTTAAACTTTATAAATTTGTTTTCCTCAGTAGGCATAATAGCATGTACTGGGTCCTTGGAAGCACAGTCTACTATATGCACTGTTAATGACTTGTCTCAGGAAAAATAATTCAGGCACCTTAAGGAAATATGTTTTACACAGTGATTATTTGATAGTTGGGAGAAAAGGTGTTGGGACATGTCTTTGATTCAAACATAGTCATAATTATCACCTTCAGAGAAGAGCAGCATGTTTACTTGCAGCTCACGATCACCAGTAAATTTTGAGAAATGAAGGGGCCCGACGATAATATGTTTGTCTTGCTCATCTGACTAGCTTTTCTTCTCCAGGTCATAAACATGAACAAATATTCCGGTATTCTGCGCCTCAAATTTAGGTATGTCCTGGATCTTCAAAAGGAAATAAATACCATCAAAGTTATAACACCAACGAATATTATCACATATGTGGTGTCACCGCCAGACACCACACTTGCTAGGTGGTAGTTTTAAATCGGCCGCGGTCCATTAGTACATATCGAACCCGCGTGTCGCCACTGTGTGATCGCAGACCGAGCGCCACCACAAGGCAGGTCTCGAGATACGGACTAGCACTCGCCCCAGTTGTACGGACGACGTAGCTAGCGATGCACACTGACGAAGCCTCACTCATTTGCAGAGCAGATAGTTAGAATAGCCTTCAGCTAAGTCAATGGCTACGACCTAGCAAGGCGCCATTAGTAACATTGCATGTATCTAAAGAGTCTCACTTGTATCGCCCCAATCTCCAGATGTACCAAAAAGGATGGATTAAAGTTAAGTATTCCAGAAGCTACGTACTTTTCTTTATAGCATTCATTACGTATCCTGTTTCAGACCTCACGCCCTCCTGCTTTAGCTTAGCGCGTGCCTTTCGGCTTCCTCTCATGTGTCTAGGCTGTCTTGTCTAGACACAACAACATACATGGTATGTATTGGGACGCTCAGGATGATCTCTGTAATTGTAATTTCTCTCACAAACCAGGACTGACCACACAATACAAGCCAGATTTTGTTTTATTTTCGACATTAAGGCATGCCCTCTTGTTAGCTATATGTCTAGGGAGCTTGATATAGCTTGACCCTCCATTCACTGGATCATAGACATGTATATGGATGTCCAGGTGTAGTATTCAGCTGAGTGCCTTAGCTGATCGTTTGACCTCCACTCGAAAACCAGGCCAGCATAGCACTCAAGGTGGATTTACGAAACCACTCGGCGATTGACCTGCCCCGCGTTATTACGCCATTTCTCCCCCAAATGTAACGAACAGTTGTCTCTACAACACTGGAATCAACTTTTGTGGGTGTGGGGGAGAGGGGGATGGGGGGGGGGGGGGGCGATAGTTCGATGCGGAGCACCGCACTGCATTTAATGGCTGAATACCGCAGATCATTGACTACCTTGAGGATCTCCGTTTCCACGACAGGAAGGCACGCCCTTAGAAGACCAACAGGGTCGCGGTACCCTCCTGCCGGGTTCTCGATCCTTGTGAACGAGATTTGCTCCTGCAATCACTGAGTATTCTAAATGCAGAATGGTATCATTGACCTGGTGTCCTTCACTAAAAGGACGGGAGGGAGAACTGCCATTAGCCACAGGATCTTCTCTATTACTATTAATTCTATTCAGAGTCCGCCCCATTGGTGATGGTGTTGGGGAGGGGCAAATCGGTATGTGCCGGGCACAGGTACCTTGCGTTTGCGCCGATTCTGACGATGCTGATATAATGATGATGATGATGATGATGATGACAGAGGAGGATGCTGTGGTGCCAGTGGGTCAGGCCAATGGGAACAGCTAGGCTGCGCTGATGGTTCCCGATGCTGTTGTTGCTGCTGCTGCAAACCCGACCCGGTAACTTCAGGGGTGGTGGTTCGTTGCTCGGCCCACGAACGCCAGAGCGGCGGTGCCGGGGCGGCGGTGGCGGTGGCAGCGCCTTCCCGCGCGGCAACTAGCGGCGCCCACATAGGCGATGCGTGCCTTACCGGAAGCAGCTTTGGCGAGGAAGAAGGTTTAGCCGCCACCGGTATGCGCGCCTCGCTGTGTTGCGGCTGCAGAGACGCGGCGGCTGTAGAATAACAGATAACAAAATAAAATACATAGCTTACCGCTGTTGGCAGCGTGAAAGAAAGAATACTGTCGATTAGGCCATAAGCAAAATGAGTAATTACTTTTTTCACTCTGGCTCCAAGGCATTAACACTTCATCGGGTGACTCCACCACACTCTCAAAGCAGTCATCATCATCATCATCTAAGAGGGCCCGATCACGGCGCCTTTCCTCCTCCTTTGGTTCAGTGCCCTTTGTCTGACCCATTCAGGCATGTCACTGTCGTCGTCAGAATCGGCATCTGGCAATTGGTCTGTCTCACCTACAACAACAAACAAGATACATAAACCGAAAAAAACAAGTATGAAATAAGAAAATTTTGAATCGCTGCTATACAAGAACAAATTACAATGTAAATTATACTTATATGGCAATCCTGGCTTTGAACCCAACACAGGAGGCTGGACTTCAGGAGTCTGCCATGGTCCAGCTCCCTCCTGTCTCTCCCCACACACCAAGATAAAATCTTGGAGTTGTACTGTAACACTAGTAGTAGTAGTAGTAGTAGTGGTAGTATGGTGTTCTACCTTACGGCAGGGCTTGTCATGGGTTAAGCCTCTTCCAATTTTGTCTCTCCATAGCCAGTCTTTTCATTTCTGAATATTTGTCTCCTTTGACATTGACCAGCATCTGATATCTTCTTTTTCCTCTTCCTCTTTTTCCATCCACCATTCCTTCTAATCCTTCCTTCAATATAACAAGGAGACGGAATTAATAAGGCGAATTTAACATACACACGAAAATTTATATTCAAAACACAAATTATTTACTCACTCGGTAATCCTGCTCCCAGAACTCTACACCTCTTGCTGCTATTCTCCGAACCATTGCTGCTGCTACTTCTCTTCATCTCGGGGAAAGAAAGCACATGCTCACACAGAGATGAAGGTACACACAGCGAGGCAGACAGCAGTGGACTGAGGACATTGGAGGTTTGTTGTGGGTTTATATATAGAACGAGGAGACCATTGAGAGAGCTTCATTTGAATGGATACCCAACGAGAAGCCTTTAAGGAACGTCACTATTTCCTGGAAGGACTTGATGTGACCATCGGCTCTCTTTCCAAATAACAAGAATGCTTTTTTGATTAACAGTGTTTTCACAAGCATGCACAGACATGATGAAGGCTTTTAGCGATGAGTTCCAAGAGGGGTAATACGTAAAGGACGGGGTGCCTCGTTAGAATCACCAGGAAGAATGCATTTGGTGTTATTTTGGGCTGTTTTCGTAAACAGATCCTGTTAGGACAAGAATTTCCATGCAGACAAGCTGAGACATCGCAAAAGCTCCTACAACAGCAACAAAAGCGACTGTTAACTATTTCTGCGATACTTTACGAATTCTGAGAAGGGGCTGATACATAATGGACTGGCTGCCCCATTAGGATCACTAGGAAGCATGCAACATGTGTTATTCTGTGAAGCATAGCAAAAGATTTCTAGAGCACATCCAGAGGGAGACTTGGCTGTTATTTACATAGATGTGAGATGTCAGTATAACACTGACAACCTTTTAGCAGGGCCTGTGTGGGTGAGTCCCTAGGGAAACATCTCGCAGCAATGCATCAGTCACGGTGGCTGGGTAAACACATACATGCGGCTTTACGCATCTCACATGTGGGACGGGCTGTCCCATTAGGATCGCTATGAAGAATGCATCCTGTGTTATTCTGAGAAGCATTGCAACAGATTTCTATAGCGTGTCCAGAAGGAGTCTTGGCTTTTATTTACATAGACATGTGGCATCAGTATAACACTGACAACCTTTTAGCTGCAACTGCAAGGGTGAGTCACTATGCAAACCTCTCTTGTTCAGTGCTGGACCTGCAGTTATACATCAGGCACGTATTTTTCAACAGGAGTTTCTCAGGTGTCAAGTATGAAAGCTATGCTGGCACCTCATACTTACAGGACTTGAACGGACACCCTGTGCATAGCCTAGCATCTGACGGCCACTTCGTCACTTTGCAGGGCAGTCCGCACCAGCGTGTGCATGTGTTAGGCCTCTCTAGGGAGCAGTTCGCTGATACTTCGCAGTCGAATTTCTTACCGATAGATCGAAAGTGTTTTTTATGTTTAATGAGTGTTTGTGCCCTGCGTTATTTTCGGCTGTTTAAGCGTTGTGAGCATGTTTGCATAGCGTTACACATGCATCATTTTTGGACAGTTTCATGAGCAGTGAACATGTCTGTTACATTATTTCGTGAAGAGGTCTGTAGGCTGTGCAATGCATTGTTTTGACAGTTTATAATTAATGAGTGTGTTTGTAGAACGTTTTACAATTTGACAATTACGATTTGTTTGCATGTCTGTACGTTAGTGTACTGCACTACTACGTGAACAGGCATGTAGGCTGTGCTGTACATTATTTCTACAGTTTACAGTTAGTGAGCGTATTTGCAGAGCGTTATACATGCACTATTTTGACAATTTACGAGTTGTTTTCGTATCTGTACATTAGTGTACTGCATTATTTCGGTGATTTACGATTAGTATGCAGGTTTGTAGTCTGTTCAATGCATTATTTCAACGGTTTACAATTAGTGAGTCTGTTCGAATTTACGAGTTGTTTGCGTGTCTGTGTATCGGTGTACAGCATTATTTCGGTGATTTAGGAGTAGTTTGCAGGTCTGTAGGCTGTTTACTGTGACCCCAAACAGGCCAGGGCAAGTGTTTTGTATCAGTGTAACAAATAAACTAAGTGAAATCCGTCCATAAATAAATTGTTCCAAAATAAATAAAGTACTGTCCTTCCTATCCACCAATCCCGAACAGGGTGAATCCTTTTCCCGCCATTTTCCCTCAGACCGTCAGGGGACAACAGCACCCTCTGGTGGCGGTGCTGTGTACTACGTCAATTGGATGCCGGACTTCGTGGATGGAGCTACTCCTTATGACAACTTAAACTATTTAAACAAACACTGCATGCAAAATAAAGATTTATGTCCATCCTATCCAGCAGTCCAGCACAGAGTGAGTCCTTTTCCCGCCAATTCCAAGGAAGAGGTGGTAGTCGGATAAATTAGATTAGTCGAGATTGTGCAAGTGATCATTTTTCCCGCCAAAATTTGAACTTCCCGCCATTTTCTTCAGGGAGGAAGGAGGAAGAGAAGGGCTTAGGTTAGTAGAGGTAGCCCAATTGGCTTATTTTCCCACCACAGTTTGAACTTGCTGCCATGACGTCCTTGACATTACCACATCTAACGCTACTAGCTTGGATCCGCCAACTTGAATAAATTTGTCAACAATGCAGAGTGATGTGAATCTGACAGGAAATCACGAATGCAGTCACATGGCTGAGACGATAGCCTATAGGCACGCAGTTTGATTAGAAGTCCCTTGTGAGGTATGGAGTTAAAAGCCTTCTGATATTCTAAAAATATGGAATTAATTTAACATCCCCTTTCAACAGCACTCATTATTTCATGAGAATACAGAGCTTTAGTTCAATTCTTTTATGTTGGCGGCTCGCGCATGCCCGCCCAGACGCGGGAGATTGCTGCGTTGCCAGTTGCAAACAACGTACGCACCAAGAGAAGCAGCACCATAGTATAGTATAGTTCGCAAACTGACGTTTAGGGAGGAGCGCGCAATTAATGAAGTAAAGCCACCACGGCCGCATTAACCCTTTCGCTGGTACAGAGAAGTGCTCCCCGCATTCCGCACTATGCGCGATTTTGTCATCACTGCACAGCTCACCTGTGCAGACACACGGTGTTCCGACTGCTTTGACACATTTATCATTCGATTTCACAAAAACTATTTGGCCCAAAAATTTTATTTTTACATATCTTCTTGACTGATACCTTTCCCCCATAAATGACTTAATTTTGTTTCGATGTCCATAGCGTATATTTTCTGTACGGTCGATTTTAGTTGCCACAATGTTGAGAATGAAATGTGGACAACATACGTAAATTTCATATAAAATTTACTGTATAACAATATCTCATTTAATTTAAGTACCAAATAGGTGTTGTATATAATATTGAGAAATATTCCATCTTTCGCGAATGTAATAAAAGTTTTTTTTACACCGGGCATGTTTGGCTTTTATTTTAAAGCACTTCAATCAATCACAAGGAAGTAGACAAGCCGCGCAGGATTAGCTGAGTGGTCTCAGGCGCTGCAGTCATGGACTGTGCGGCTGGTCCCAGAGGAGGTTTGAGTCCTCCCTCGGGCGTGTGTGTGTGTGTTTGTCCTTAGGATAATTTAGGTTAAGTAGTGTGTAAGTTTAGGGACTGATGACCTTAGCAGTTAAGTCCCATAAGATTTCACACGTTTTGAAGTAGACAAATTACATTAAACAAAACTGGGGACTTACAAAAACAGTAGGACTTGAATATACTGTTTATCAGTTAAGTGTTGTGAGGTATGTCAAATATAATTTTTGTGTGTAGCACACACAAACTCCAGTACCTTCCGCCGCGGAAGTCGAACACGCGGCAGAACAAATGGACATGGTCAGCCCATAGAGGGCTCCGCCTCCGCGGCGGCTATTCTGCGCAGCGGCTCTCGCATAGCGTGGGTGCCACCGCTAAGCCACGTGCAGACAGAGGCCAATAGCCGCTCCCTCCGGTTTCGTATATAGGGACCCGCTCTGCCCTAGTCCAACCATCCATAATGCCAATTCCCACACCTTCTACCCCTCTGCAGGTGTGCCCCAGGGCTCTGTCCTCTCCTCTCTCCTCTACCTCCTGTACACGGCGGATATGCCCCAACCCCCCTCCAGTACACCTCTTGCAATATGCTGATGACACCGCATTCCTCGCCCACGCTCCTACCTTCCAACGGTCCCAACGCCTTCTCCAGAATCACCTTGACCTTTTGGCTGCATGGTGTAACCAGTGGCTCCTGAAACTCAATCCTTCCAAGACCCAGGCAATCATCGTAGGTCGTATCACTCGCTCCTTCCGGCTCCTGGATTTCTCCCTTACTGTCTGCGCACGTCCTGTCAGCCTCACCCCCACCCTCACCTACCTTGGCCTTACCATTGACCGTCACCTCACCTGGATTCCTCATCTCCGCTCCATCCAATCCAAAGCCCACAACCACCTCCGACTCCTCAAACTCCTCTCTGGCCGGACGTGGGGGTTGCACCCCTCTACCATCCTCCACACCTACAAATCCTTAATCCGTCCCATCCTCTGTTATGCCAGTCCTGCCTGGATATCTGCCCCCCTCCCAAATTTTATAAGTCCCTCCAGATCCTTGAGCGTCATGCACTCCGCCTCGCCTTCCGTATTCGCCTCCCGTCCCCCACGCGGATCCTCTATGATCTCATTCCTTTCCCCCATCTGCTCCTATTCCTCGAACATATTCGCATCCTCTACACCTCCCACCATCTTGAACCCCCTCACCCCCTGGTCGCTCCTCTCCTCTCCCATCCCCGCCCCCTGCCACATCTTCACCGTTGTGTCCCCCCTACCCTCCATCTCTCCACCCTACATCTCCTTTCCCAAGGTGGCTTCCATCAACTCCCCCTCCCAGACGATGCCCTCTCTCCCTCCATTTATCCCTCCTATCAACTCTGATCCTCACCCCCCCTCCTTTCCTCCGTGCTTTCCCTGGGCTCCCTCTTCCTCCCCCCTTCCATCCTGTGTTTTTCTCTCCGCCCAGCCTCCCCCTATGTCCCTTCTCCCCCCCACCCCCCCAGTCCTTTTGCGTTCCCCTCCTCTGCCTTCCCCACTCCTTGGCACGTCTGCTCAGCACCCCCCACCCCTCTTCTGGGTCCTCATTCTCCATTGGCTTTCTTTCCCCCCTCCCTCCCTTCACTTTTCCTCTCCTTTCCCCCCTTTTTTATTTCTCCATCATCTGTCCAGTTCCCCCCCCCCCCCCCCCCACCTGCTCTCGGCTGTGGTATGTCATATTCGTGCCAACTTTTTAGTGCCGTGTTTAAGTGAGTGTTCAGTGTTGTGCGTCTTTCCAGTGTTGCGAACAGAAATCATGCTGTCGCTGGGTGTGCATTTTATATCTTGCGAACAGAAACCAGACTGTCGCCGTGTTTTTTTTTTAACTGTCTGTCTGTTATTGAAATCATGCTGTCGCTGGGTGTGCATTTTATATCTTGCGAACAGAAACCAGACTGTCGCCGTGTTTTTTTTAACTGTCTGTCTGTTATTTTCTGCTTCTTGTGTATTTTCTTAGCATCATCCACCCTGTGTTTTATGTTTTAAGTTCTAGAATTTTCTGCCATTTTACCTTTCAGTCACCGATTTTATCGCCAACTGTTATTTTTTTATTATCTTCCTCTTTTTAACACAAATTCTGTAGGCTGAAGAGCGGCGTAGTAAGCTGCTGCCAGCCCGCCCCCTTCGGGGGGAATTGAAATTCAATAAAGAAAAAAAAAACCCTAGTCCAGCCAGTCTGGTACTCGCTCTGGATTTCGTTTCTATCTCCGCGGTACTGCGTTCTGCTCGTTGTTGACATTTGCTTGGCTCTGGTTCCAAGTGGATTTACGTTTGGTGTTTGGTGTTGTGGTTTCCACAAGCCTCCGCTGTTTATCTCTTCCTCGTTGTGTCGCTCATTGGCGGTCGTGGTCGGTTGTTGTCAGTTGTCGTTGGCCTGTCGTCCGACTCGTCCTGTGTTTACCCGGTGGTGCGTGCTCCACCGCCGGCGGCTTCCCCGCCTGGCGGCTCCGATCCGCGGCCCAAGGCGTTCCCGCTGTTGGTTGTGGTTACTACACAACAGCATTTATTTGCTAAAACACTGATCAGCCGACACAAACGTTGAATATTGTGCTACCGCAGCACAAAACTACGAAAGGTGACTGGGCAATGGAGGAGACAAAATACTGTCCACAGAAGATGCTTCAAAAGAGAAAAACGCGTATGGTCTAAATAAGACGTTTATTACAGTTACAGAAGAGAAATATATTTCAATACCATTGGTAAAACTGCGACTGTGGAACAGAAACAAGAAAGAGAACATGAGTATTATTGTGTATGTGCCTTACCTTTTATTGTTGTCAATCGCTGCGATTGTCATCTGCATCGCTGTAGTCACTGTCGCAGTCCGAATCATCAGGTCTAAGAGTGATGATGACGGGCTCAAGCAGATTCTCAATTACAATTTCCCTGTCCATGTCCTCCTCCTGTAGCCTTTGTGCATGACGAACACATTCAGCCCATGCTGAAGGAGTAACTCTGTCAAGTGCTTCGTGCAAAAGCCTTTCTGCATCGGCAATTTTAAATGTCACGTTTCGTTCTGCGACATACCCTTTCACTTGTGCCCAAATTAACTCTATCGGATTGTATTGACAATGATACAGTGGCAAACACAAAATAATGTGTCCATGTTCCTGTACAATACAATCGAATTCATAAACTTTTGTGTGAGGCTTGTGAAGCGCTACAAGATTCAACATTTCAGCACGAGTTTGGTTGGCAGTATGTGGTACATTTTTACTTGCAAGCCACAACATGATATCGACTTTTTTTGTACTTGTTGTGGGTGTCTTGTCAACAACAGCGGAGTGATAACTCGCATTGTCCATTGCAATCACCTTTTTGCAGGCAAGTAAGGGAGAAACTGATTCCTAAACCATAATTTAAATGTCTCTGAGTTCGTTTCGGAATGATAATCCTCTGAATTGCTCTTTTTTGCCCGGAACACTAATTTGCTTTCTGGAATGAGTCCGGAAGCAGAACCAGCGTGAAGCACAGTTATTCGTTCACCTTTACCAACTGGTACTTTAAACCCACCCGAACCATCACTCATTTTCCAACACGCTTTCCTTGTGTGATTTTGGTTTCCCCTTTGTTTCGTCCAAGAAAAAAATGTTCTTATTCCCAGATTTTCTTACTCCAGTAATACGTCTTAAAAACTTTGCCCTTGAAGCAGCGATATCACCACGTTCCAATAAAAAATTTCTTCCGTCTTTTGTATGTACATATTTGAATCAAATGTTTTTAAGTATTCTATTCATTGAAGTCATGCTACCTTTAAAATTTATGGGTTCACGCATTTTCACGCTGATTAGTTTTACTGTAGGATATTCGCCTGTGTCGTACATGTTGAGCACTTCTCGTCTTAGAATATCTTTGTCGAAATTATCTAAATTGATTACAGTCTTCTCGCGATATTTCCCTGGCAATCTGAAAAGTGGGCTTCCACAGGTCTCCGTAGATTATTTTCCTTCATTGGCAATCCGCTGAACGGTTCTCAAGCTAACGCCTGTCGCTTCTGCAGTGCGTTCCTGAGATCTGACGACATCTGTGATAGATCCACCGTTTTCTGCTTCGCGCATGAAAAAAGCATGTATCCTGTAAATTATGTCCCTGTTTACGGAGAGTTTATCGCTTACCACCATCATCAGCCATGACAACTTGCAACAAATGCGATAAAAATTCATCAGATAATAACTACAATCACATTTAACACTCGCACTCGCCAAGACATTCACAGCAGACCGCTCAGAAAACTGCTGAACACTCATTGGCTGTCAGCGGATGCGTGACGTCAGGTGCGTAGAACGAGCCTTAAATCGACGGCAGTCGTTCATGGTTCCAACTATACAGAGTGTTCATTTTAACTGGAGACATTGAAGTATCCGGAAATCTGCACATCGGATCAAACAAATTTATAACTAAAATTTGTTTGTCTCCGAGGGGGACATCCAATGATATACAGTGTGTTCATTTTAACTGGAGACATTGAAGTATCCGGAAATCTGCACATCGGATCAAACAAATTTATAACTAAAATTTGTTTGTCTCCGAGGGGGACATCCAATGATACCAAATCCGACGAATTTGTGGTCAAATTTGTTATAACTGAATGTCCCCTTCCGAAAGGAACTAATTTTCATTAGGATTTCTTTTGGCTCTGTGTGTCGTTTTCAAGAGATTTCAATGTCTCCAGTTAAAATTAACACCCTTTATAACGTAAACAGCGTTTATAAATTGGGAAATATTCCATCTTTAGCGACTGTAATAAAACTTTTATTTATACCAGAGTCATTTCGCTTTTTTCTAAAACGTTCGAATTAAAACAAAAATGGCGAAGTACACAAAACTGAATTGTGGACGTAATAAAACATAGAAACTAAAATATATTGTCAGTGAGGAGCAGTGCGCAAGCAATTTGTGTTTGTCACAACGGACAGCAAATACTTGCCAAAAATATAGATCAGTCAACGAAAACATTGAATATGATGTTGCCAAAGCAACGAAGCAAAGAATTGCGTCAGACAGTCAAGTAGCTCGGCAACGTAGGAGCCGAAATTCTGCTCTAAATAATACTGTTAATACTGTCACAAAGAATATATCTCAATATGAACAGTAAAAGAGAGACTGCGGTAGAGGAGATATACAAACAAAACAGATAACATGAATATTGTATGTGTGCCTTCTCATTGTTTGTAATTGCTGTGAAAAGAAATATTGGAGGACAAAATTAGAAAAACCGAAAACTTATTATGATTATAATGAAGAGACAAAGCACTAGAAATTTCAAAAAATTACATTCAAACGAATAAAATTCATGAAGTAAGACACTTCGATGTTGTTTATAAATAAAGAAAATTTTAAGCACCAAACAAGGATTGAATTCAGAACCCTTAGAGTAGCAGCCCAACAATGTTTTTTTTTCATTTTGTTCGTTGTTGATCGTTGTGTTTGGTTGTTGAGGACGTCACATGACATCCGTTCAAGTTCGTTTGTTGATCCACTCAATTTTTTATTACAGAGGCTAACCGGCTCTGTGACCGAACACGCTGAGGTACCGTGCCGTCACCTCAAGCATTACGCTAACAGTTCGTCATTCTAGAGGACTCCACTCTAAAATACTGACAAACACTGTTGGTATGACTACGAATTACTGATGTTTCTTCGAAGTATAATAGGAAATAAACAATTACCACTATTCTTTATTGCGGAAAAGCGGTTTGTGAGAATGATACAAACACCTTTCCTTACTATCGCCTGAATTAGGCGGCTTATTCCTAGTTTGGTTTAATTAATTAATAGAATATGAAGCAATTGGTATAAAGAATGCTTTTGCCAAACTTTCTATAAAAGAACATCTGCTATCAAGACATTACTTTTGTTCAATTACTTAATTTATGACTGAACGTTTCTAAAACTGAAGACACACGTGCGTGCTCTGCACTGCAGTCGAGCTTTGGGAACGTCATTCTCTGTTCATTGGCTGAATGTGTTTTGTGATGTCAGATGCGCGGAACTAACCTAAACTCGGCCGCCGTCGTAAATGACGCACACTACTGTTGTGTTTCACAAAAACTATATTTTCTGAATCCGCACTGGCTGTTTGTCAATATTCAGTAACTCTGTTTTAGTGGCACTGTCACCAGTAACATCACCAGTGTTATCACACAGTTAAGGTACTGGCTGTGTCTATTTGCTGGTGTAATTTACATACGAACAGAATCTCTCTGGGTTTAATGAGTACCCCACAATATCTGGGATTGGATTCAGTACTTCCTAGTAGACAGAACTGATCTTGTTCTTCTTAACGGGACGAAATCAGCAGATGATAAAGCACCTGAAATGGTAATCTTCAGGATTGTTATACAGCCGTTACTTTTCACAACGTGCAAATACGCGGCACTAGAAAAATGTAAAAGTTAAGGAAATTTGCAAGCTTTCGTAGCCACTGGTCCCTCCTTCCAGCAGAAGGATTGAATGGGAATAAAGAGCGATGAAGGAAAAGAATCAGCGAGGTTTAGGAAATGGGGAGAGTTCAGAAAAGTTGCCCAGAACCCTGGGGTGGGCAGACTTTCCGGAAAGGGTGAGAAGGACGGATTGAGTACTGGTGAGAAGGACAGATTGATTATTGGGGGGGACTGCACAGCTTAAAGGTGGAAGACAGGGTACTAGACAAGACAGTGATTGCTGACACAAGGTAGCCAACTCACGGATGATCCACACTCGGGCCACTAGTCAGATTTCCTTGTGCTGTTGATAAACTTGGCACCTCTTGGGTGTGGTAATTACGACTTTTTAGTGGTTTGGCAGGCGGAGAACTGCCTCCACCATAGGCTGGCTTGCATATTGTAGAACCTCCAGTGATCGAATTTTCCCCTCGGTTTCCTCTGATAACAGTAATCAATACGAAATTACATTCGTTTTTTTCTTCTTGTGTTTCAATTTTTTTTTTTTTTTAGTTCCATGGTAGTACTTAATGCTGGCGCGAATGTGAAGAAGATATTCTCTCTTACGATGTAACATATTTATTTGTGTTCATGTTTTGGTTTCGTGGATTCTGTACCACATCCACGAATTCGACAGTTCAGCATTGCTACATGCGCTGCAAAAACTCTTTTGGGGGGGGGGCAATTGTATGTTTGTGTTTAGTACTGGGTGATCAAAAAAGTCAGTATAAATTTGAAAGCTTAATAAACCACGGAATAATGTAGATACAGAGGTAAAAATTGACACACATGCTTGGAATGACATGGGGTTTTATTAGAACGAAACAAAACAAAGTCCACAAGAGCAATACTCCAGAATAGGATGGACAAGTGTAGTGTAAGCAGTCTCTTTAGTAGATCTGTTGCACCTTCTAAGTGTTCTGCCAATGAATCGCAGTCTTTGGTTGGCTCTACCCACAACATTAGCTACGTGATCGTTCCAACTTAGGTTATTTGTGATTGTAATCCCTAAGTACTTAGTTGAATTTACAACTTTCAGATTTTTATGACTTATCGCGTAATCGAAATTTAGCGGATTTCTTTTATACTACTGGCCATTAACATTGCTACACCAAGAAGAAATGCAGATGATAAACGGGTATTCATTGGACAAATATATTATACTAGAACTGACATGTGATTACATTTTCACGCAATTTGGGTGCATAGATCCTTAGAAATCAGTACCCAGAACAACCACCTCTGGCCTTAATAACGGCCTTGATACGCCTGGGCATTGAGTCAAACAGAGTTTGGATGGCGTGTACAGGTACAGTTCCCCATGCAGCTTCAACACGATACCACAGTTCATCAAGAGTAGTGACTGGCATATTGTGACGAGGCAGTTGCTCGGCCACCGTTGACCAGACGTATTCAATTGGTGAGAGATCTGGAGAATGTGCTGGCCAGGGCAGCAGTCGAACATTTCTGTATCCAGAAAGGCCCGCACAGGACCTGCAGCATGCGGTCATGCATTATCCTGCTGAAATGTAGGGTTTCACAGGGATAGAATGAAGGGTAGAGCCACGGGTCGTAACACATCTGAAATGTAATGTCCACTGTTCAAAGTGCCGTCAATGCAAACAAGAGGTGACCGAGACGTGTAACCAATGGCACCCCATACCATCACGCCGGGTGATACGCCAGTATGGCGATGACGAATACACGCTTCCAATGTCCGTTCACCGCGATGTCGCCAAACACTGATGCGACCATCATGATGCTGTAAACAGAACCTAGATTCATCCGAAAAAATGACGTTTTGCCATTCGTGCACCCACGTTCGTCGTTGAGTACACCATCGCAGGCGCTCCTGTCTGTGATGCAGCGTCAAGGGTAAACGCAGCCGTGGTCTCCGAGCTGATATTCCATGCTGCTGCAAACGTCGTCGAACTGTTCGTGCAGATGGTTGTTGTTGTCTTGCAAACATCCCCATCTGTTGACTCAGGGATCGAGACATGGCTGCACAACCCGTTACAGCCATGCGGATAAGATGCTTGTCATCTCGACTGCTAGTGATACGAGGCCGTTGGGATCCAGCAAGGCGTTCCGTATTACCCTTCTGAACCCACCGATTCCATATTCTGCTAACAGTCATTTGATCTCGACCAACGCGAGCAGCAATGTCACGATACGATAAACCGCAATCGCGATAGGCTACAATCCGACCTTTATCAAAGTCGGAAAGGTGATGGTACGCATTTCTCCTCCTTACACGAGGCAACACAACAACGTTTCACCAGGCAACGCCGGTCAACTGCTGTTTGTGTATGAGAAATCGGTTGGAAACTTTCCTCATGTCACCACGTTGTAGGAGTCACTAACGGCGCTAACCTTGTGTGAATTCTCTGAAAAGCTAATCATTTGCATATCACAGCATCTTCTTCCTGTCGGTTAAATTTTGCGTCTGTAGCACGCCATCCTTGTGGTGTAGCAATTTTAATGGCCATTAGTGTAGTACTCATGTGAATAACTTCACACTTTTCTTTATTCAGGGTCAATTGCCACTTTTCGCACCACGCAGATATCTAAATCATTTTGCAATTTGTTTTGGTCATCTGATGACTTTACAAGACGGTAAATGACAGCATCGTCTGGAAAAAATCTAAGACGGCTACTCAGATTGTCTCCTACGTCGTTAATATAGATCAGGAAAATAGAGGGCCTATAACACTTCCTTGGGGAACGCCGGATATTACTTCTGTTTTACTCGTTGACTTTCCGTCTATTACTACGAACTGTGACCTTTCTGACAGGAAATCACGAATCCAGTCGCACAACTGCGGCGATATTCCATAGGCATTCAGTTTGGTTAGAAGACGTTTGTGAGGAACGGTCTCGAAAGCCTTCTAAAAATCTAAAAATATGGACGCAATTTGACATCCCCTGTCGATAGCACTCATTACTTCAAGAGCGTAAAGTGATAGCTGTGTTCCGCAGGAACGATATTTTCTGAATCCGTGCTGACTATGTGTCAGTAAATCGTTTTCTTCGAGGTACTTCATAATGTTCGAATACAGTATATGTTCCAAAACCCTACTGCATATCGAAGTTAGTGATATGGTCCTGTAATTCAGCGGATTACTTCTATTTCCCTTTTTGGGTATGTGACTTGAGCAATTATGCAGTCTTTAGGTACAGAACTTGCTGTGAGTGAGCGGTTCTATGTAATTGCTAAATATGGAGCTATTGCATCTGCCTACTCTGAAAGGAACTTGACTGGTATACCATCTGGACCGGAAGACTCGCCATTATTAAGTGATTTAAGCTGCTTTGCTATGCCGAGGATATCTACGTCTATGTTTCCCATCTTCGCAGTTGTTCTTGATTGGAATTCGGGAATATTTACTTCGGCTTCTTTCGTGAAGGAGTTTCGGAAAACCGTGTTTAGTAACTCTACTTTGGTGTCACTGTTATCAGTGACTTCACCGTTGTTATAGTGCAGTGAAGGTATTGATTGCGTCTTGCCACTGCTGTGCTTTATATATGGCCAGAATCTCTTTGGGTTTTCTGCCACATTCCCAGACCGAGTTTCGTTGTGGAAATTATTAGAAGCATCTCGCATTGTAGCATGCGCTATATTTCGAACATCTGCAAAACTTTGCCAATCTTCGAGAGTTTGCGTTCTTTTAAATTTGCTGCAGTTTTTTCGTTGCTTCTGCAACAGCGATCTGACCCGTTTTGTGTACCATGGGGGATCAGTACCATCACATATTAATTATCTCTATGAAAACATTCCTCATCTTTTCTACGCTTAAGTGATCAGATCGGAAGGATTGGAGACTGTCTTAAAAAGGCGTTAAGAGAATTTTTATCAGCTTTTTTTTTAATAGATGAAGTTAGCGTTTTTTAAAAAATGTTGTTGGTGCCACGGTATTCAGCCTAGCAGCAACTGCCTTGTAGTAGCTAATCTTTGGATTTGTCATGATACTCACTATTTGTCCAGGATTGGTTCAAATGGCTCTGAGCACTATGGGACTCAACTGCTGAGGTCATTAGTCCCCTAGAACTTAGAACTAGTTAAACCTAACTAACCTAAGGACATCACAAACATCCATGCCCGAGGCAGGATTCGAACCTGCGACCGTAGCGGTCTTGCGGTTCCAGACTGCAGCGCCTTTAACCGCACGGCCACTTCGGCCGGCATTTGTCCAGGATTATTTGTTGCTAAAAGGTCAAGTATGCTTTCGCAACCATTTACGCTTCGAGTAGGTTCATGAGCTAATAGTTCAAAATAATTTTCTGAGAAAGCGTTCAGTACAATTTCGGATGACGTTTTATGCCTGCCGCCGGCTTTAAACGTATAATTTTTCCAGTATATCGAGGGTAGATTGAAGTCGCCACCGACTATAATTGTATGAGTGGGGTACCTATTTGAAATGAAACTCAAGTTTTCTTTGAACTGTTCAGCAACTATATCTTCTGAGTCGGCGGGGTCGGTAAAACAATCCAATTAATAGTTTATGCGATTGTCAAGTATAACCTCTACCCATACTATTTCGCAGGAACTATATACTTCAATTTCACTGCAAGGCAAACTACTTCTGACAGCAATAAATACTCCATCGACAACTGTATTTAATCTATCCTTTCTGAACACTGTTAGATCCTTTGAAAAATTTTCGGCTGAACTTATTTCCGGCTTTAGCCAGCTTTCTGTACCTATAACTATTTGAGCTTCAGTGCTTTCTATTAGGGCTTGGAGCTCTGGTTCTTTCCTACCACAACTACAACAATTTACAACTACAATACCGATCGTTTCTATAACCACCTCACTGTGTTTTACCTGCCCACCTTTAGCCGGGAGTCCCTTCTGTGGTTCCCAGAGACCCTCTAACCTAAAAAACCGCCCAGTCCCTTCCATACAGCCCACACTACCCGTGTAGCCGCTTCCTGTGTGTAGTGGACTCCTGACCTATTAAGCGGAACCTGGAAACCCACCACCCGATGGCGCAAGTCAAGGAATCTGCAGCCTACACGTTCACAGAACCGCCTGAGCCTCTGATTCAGGCCCTCCACTCGGCTCTGCAGCAAAGGACCACAGTCGGTTCTGTCGACGATGCTGCAGATGGTGAGCTGCGCCTTAATCCCACAAGCAAGACTGGCAGCCTTTACCATTTCCGCTAGCCGGCCGAAACCATAGAGAATCTACTCCGATCCAAAGGACGCATGTCATTGGTACCGACATGGGCTACCACCTGCAGTTGGCTGCACCCTGTACTCTTCATGGCATCCGGAAGCACCCATTCCACATCCGGAAGGACTCCCCCCGGCATTCACACGGAGTGCACACTGGCTTCCTTCCCCTCCCTGGCTACCATGTTCCTAAGAGGCCCCATTACGCGCCTAACGTTGGAGCTCCCAACTACCTGCAAACCAACCCTCTGTGGATGTCCAGACCTTGTGGGCCGAGAAGCTTCCTCTGGAACTGGGGAGGCCTGCCAGACTTTGGAATGATCTCCCACTCGACCACAGGTGAGGGGTCAACCTCAGTGCAGGCAGTACCCGGGGCAGCCACAGCAGTAGATCGATCGACGTCCCCAGCATCCCCAAGTCCGCTCCCCCCCCCCCCCCTTTCCGTTTCCCTCCACGGTGATGCCCCTTGGCAGCAGCCAACACTGCCTGTAACAGTGAGCGAAGGGTCACCAACTGAGCTCGCATCTGTACACAGCAATCATAGTGCCTATTCAGTTCTGAACTCGCTCCTGTTTGAAACTCGAAAAGATATGCAATAAACAAACGGTGTATTCACCTTATTAGCAGCGGGAACTCGCGGTGCTCTCTCACTGATCGGCTAACCGACACTGAGCTGTTCTAAGCAAAACAAACGAAAGCCTGTACCATATGAGGGTCGATACAACGGTCGATAGCAACGGCGGTACTGTACGCTACACTGTTTTTAAAATGAAAGTTTTCTCCTCGTAAGCACTCAAACACCCTCAATAATTACAAAAATATACTAGTAACTACAAAGGTAACTGAAGAGAAGCCAGTCCTGTTTGAAGCTCGTAGAAATACAGTGGCGGTCAAAATAATAGAGCCACCTGGCAAAGGTTTGGAATAAAGTGCACATTTATTACTAGACATGTTTGAACTATGATGGAAACCATTACAACCGAGTCACATTGTACTATAGTCAGTTATATCGATAACACAACACAAAATAATCAGTAATAATCAATAATATTCAAAAGAATACCAGACCACAGGGTCAAAAAAATAGAGCCAATTGAAACAAATATGTTGTACTTGATCTCAGTCTTATGAAACGTACAGGAACAGTCTTTTTTGCATAGGACTGCATTAGTACTTCGTGGGGTAACCCTTATTTTTGAGGATTGCCCTGCACCTCTTACCCATAGAGTCTACTAAACGCCTGCATTCGTCACTACTGATCGCATACCAGGCTCTCTGGATTTCTTCCCACAGTTTTTCTGAAGATGTAGCGTTTGAGCGGTCAATTCTCTTGTCTAAGATCTCCCATAAGTTCTCAATGGGTGATGCGTCAGGGGACTGAGGTGGCCACTCTAATACTTCGATATTGTGCTCTTGAACAAACTGCCTTATGATTCTTGCAGTATGCTTTGGATCGTTATCGTGCTGAAATTTCCATTTCAGCGGCATTTCCTCTTCAGCATAAGGCAGCATCACATTTGCCAAGATGTCTTTGTACATTTCTGCGTTCATTATGCCGTTGATACGGTGTATTGGACCAATGCCGTACCACGAAAAACATCCCCATACCATAACACTTCCGCCACCGTATTTCACAGTTTTTAAAGTGTACTTGGGATTAAATTCCTGGTTTGGTGGGCGGCGCACATAGACTTTTCCGTCTGAGGCAAACCTATTAAACTTGGATTCATCGGACCAAAGGATGTTCCTCCACCAAGTATTAGGTTTTTGTTCATTTCTCCGGGCAAAGGCTAACCTTTTCCGAACATTAGCTTGTGAAACATGTGGCTTCTTTCTTGCAATGCGCCCATTCAATTGTGCAGATCTCAGTCGTCTTTGAATCGTTGAGGTTGATGGTTGAACATCATGTTCGTCGCTAAACAAACTGGCTTTCAGTCGTGGTGTTGACAAAAATGGGTCTTTCTTCACTTCCCTAGTGATGAGTCTGTCTACGCGAGGAGTAGTTACACGAGGTCGCCCCCTGTTCTCCACCTGCGGCTTTGTTTGTTTTGACCGTCTCATGGCGTTCTGGACTCGTTTTCGCGAAACGTGCAAGACATTGGCTATTTTATTCATGGACATCCCACTTTTGAACATCCGGAACATTACTATACGCTCATCTTCACTGGTATGCTTTGCTCTGCCCATCTAGACGAATGTAAACAAAACCACACGTCAATTTACATACAAAACAACTGCATAAAAATCAATTTAAAGGCACATGTGTAAAGCGGCTCTATTATTTTGACCCATAAGATTCTTACCTTTATGCCTCTTTTCACACGTCTAGCTCAAACGCTTCCTTTCGGACGACTAAAGATAGCAGCAACGTCTTCCCTGATGTTGTCTACAAGGGACTGACAACACGGCACTCGTTGCGATTTCGCGAACTAATAGATATCCTAGTTCTTAATCTCGTCAATAGAGGTGGCTCTATTATTTCGACCGCCACTGTATGTAATGAACAAACGGTATACTCGCCTTATTAGCAACAGGAACTCGCGGTACTCTGTCACTGATGGGCTAACCGACCTGGTCTCCTTATCCCTTGTGTGGGTCCAGGTAAAGCAGCATCGGGCTGGCGCCTGGCTAACGTGTTTATTACAAGAACAGCTTACCCTGTGAAACGGGACGACTAATTTCTCCGGATGTCGCATTTCTTAGATGCCGCTGTGCCTTGCCAAAACTGCGCCCACTGAATCGTTTTATGGACGCCTTTTTTTCGTAAAGTTTTGAGCAATGAGAGAGGCATGGACTGGCTTTTCGACAGTCGCGGAGTGCAGTCACTAGAGCTCTTCCGTTTCTATGGAGATAGCAGTTAGTTGTAAACACGTCCGGACACCTGGGTGAAAGTTTATATTTTCGAGTATGTGAGACAATCACTGGCAGACGTGGGATCATCTCCCGCAGTACAATGTGCCACCAAACCTAGCAGCACCAGCAGCACACATACGCAGACGACATCATCTCGTCTTTCACCAGTTATATCGGTAACATTGTGCAGCTTCGACAAATTCAGCGACTTATCAATCGTTTTCACGGCCATCTTCTTTTTATAGCAGCCTTGTACTCTCGGTAGTTACTCCCAGTGTCCATTGCATGCTTAGCTATAATTTGACATGTGAGACCGATCAGTGGAATGATTCAGCAGTGTGTTCTCTACTAGGGTGTCATTCTTCCACCCACCGTAGCCAGTCTCATCTACACGCAAATTCTAGTTAATCTCGTCTTTCACCTGTTATATCGGTAACATTGTGCAGCCTCGACAAATTCAGCGACTTATCAATCGTTTTCACGGCCATCTTCTTCTTATAGCAGCCTTGTACTCTCGGTAGTTACTCCCAGTGTCCATTGCATGCTTAGCTATAATTTGACATGTGAGACCGATCAGTGGAATGATTCAGCAGTGTGTTCTCTACTAGGGTGTCATTCTTCCACCCACCGTAGCCAGTCTCATCTACACGCAAATTCTAGTTAATCTCGTCTTTCACCTGTTATATCGGTAACATTGTGCAGCCTCGACAAATTCAGCGACTTATCAATCGTTTTCACGGCCATCTTCTTTTTATAGCAGCCTTGTACTCTCGGTAGTTACTCCCAGTGTCCATTGCATGCTTAGCTATAATTTGACATGTGAGACCGATCAGTGGAATGATTCAGCAGTGTGTTCTCTACTAGGGTGTCATTCTTCCACCCACCGTAGCCAGTCTCATCTACACGCAAATTCTAGTTAATCTCGTCTTTCACCTGTTATATCGGTAACATTGTGCAGCCTCGACAAATTCAGCGACTTATCAATCGTTTTCACGGCCATCTTCTTCTTATAGCAGCCTTGTACTCTCGGTAGTTACTCCCAGTGTCCATTGCATGCTTAGCTATAATTTGACATGTGAGACCGATCAGTGGAATGATTCAGCAGTGTGTTCTCTACTAGGGTGTCATTCTTCCACCCACCGTAGCCAGTCTCATCTACACGCAAATTCTAGTTAATCTCGTCTTTCACCTGTTATATCGGTAACATTGTGCAGCCTCGACAAATTCAGCGACTTATCAATCGTTTTCACGGCCATCTTCTTTTTATAGCAGCCTTGTACTCTCGGTAGTTACTCCCAGTGTCCATTGCATGCTTAGCTATAATTTGACATGTGAGACCGATCAGTGGAATGATTCAGCAGTGTGTTCTCTACTAGGGTGTCATTCTTCCACCCACCGTAGCCAGTCTCATCTACACGCAAATTCTAGTTAATCTCGTCTTTCACCTGTTATATCGGTAACATTGTGCAGCCTCGACAAATTCAGCGACTTATCAATCGTTTTCACGGCCATCTTCTTTTTATAGCAGCCTTGTACTCTCGGTAGTTACTCCCAGTGTCCATTGCATGCTTAGCTATAATTTGACATGTGAGACCGATCAGTGGAATGATTCAGCAGTGTGTTCTCTACTAGGGTGTCATTCTTCCACCCACCGTAGCCAGTCTCATCTACACGCAAATTCTAGTTAATCTCGTCTTTCACCTGTTATATCGGTAACATTGTGCAGCCTCGACAAATTCAGCGACTTATCAATCGTTTTCACGGCCATCTTCTTCTTATAGCAGCCTTGTACTCTCGGTAGTTACTCCCAGTGTCCATTGCATGCTTAGCTATAATTTGACATGTGAGACCGATCAGTGGAATGATTCAGCAGTGTGTTCTCTACTAGGGTGTCATTCTTCCACCCACCGTAGCCAGTCTCATCTACACGCAAATTCTAGTTAATCTCGTCTTTCACCTGTTATATCGGTAACATTGTGCAGCCTCGACAAATTCAGCGACTTATCAATCGTTTTCACGGCCATCTTCTTCTTATAGCAGCCTTGTACTCTCGGTAGTTACTCCCAGTGTCCATTGCATGCTTAGCTATAATTTGACATGTGAGACCGATCAGTGGAATGATTCAGCAGTGTGTTCTCTACTAGGGTGTCATTCTTCCACCCACCGTAGCCAGTCTCATCTACACGCAAATTCTAGTTAATCTCGTCTTTCACCTGTTATATCGGTAACATTGTGCAGCCTCGACAAATTCAGCGACTTATCAATCGTTTTCACGGCCATCTTCTTTTTATAGCAGCCTTGTACTCTCGGTAGTTACTCCCAGTGTCCATTGCATGCTTAGCTATAATTTGACATGTGAGACCGATCAGTGGAATGATTCAGCAGTGTGTTCTCTACTAGGGTGTCATTCTTCCACCCACCGTAGCCAGTCTCATCTACACGCAAATTCTAGTTAATCTCGTCTTTCACCTGTTATATCGGTAACATTGTGCAGCTTCGACAAATTCAGCGACTTATCAATCGTTTTCACGGCCATCTTCTTCTTATAGCAGCCTTGTACTCTCGGTAGTTACTCCCAGTGTCCATTGCATGCTTAGCTATAATTTGACATGTGAGACCGATCAGTGGAATGATTCAGCAGTGTGTTCTCTACTAGGGTGTCATTCTTCCACCCACCGTAGCCAGTCTCATCTACACGCAAATTCTAGTTAATCTCGTCTTTCACCTGTTATATCGGTAACATTGTGCAGCCTCGACAAATTCAGCGACTTATCAATCGTTTTCACGGCCATCTTCTTTTTATAGCAGCCTTGTACTCTCGGTAGTTACTCCCAGTGTCCATTGCATGCTTAGCTATAATTTGACATGTGAGACCGATCAGTGGAATGATTCAGCAGTGTGTTCTCTACTAGGGTGTCATTCTTCCACCCACCGTAGCCAGTCTCATCTACACGCAAATTCTAGTTAATCTCGTCTTTCACCTGTTATATCGGTAACATTGTGCAGCCTCGACAAATTCAGCGACTTATCAATCGTTTTCACGGCCATCTTCTTCTTATAGCAGCCTTGTACTCTCGGTAGTTACTCCCAGTGTCCATTGCATGCTTAGCTATAATTTGACATGTGAGACCGATCAGTGGAATGATTCAGCAGTGTGTTCTCTACTAGGGTGTCATTCTTCCACCCACCGTAGCCAGTCTCATCTACACGCAAATTCTAGTTAATCTCGTCTTTCACCTGTTATATCGGTAACATTGTGCAGCCTCGACAAATTCAGCGACTTATCAATCGTTTTCACGGCCATCTTCTTCTTATAGCAGCCTTGTACTCTCGGTAGTTACTCCCAGTGTCCATTGCATGCTTAGCTATAATTTGACATGTGAGACCGATCAGTGGAATGATTCAGCAGTGTGTTCTCTACTAGGGTGTCATTCTTCCACCCACCGTAGCCAGTCTCATCTACACGCAAATTCTAGTTAATCTCGTCTTTCACCTGTTATATCGGTAACATTGTGCAGCCTCGACAAATTCAGCGACTTATCAATCGTTTTCACGGCCATCTTCTTCTTATAGCAGCCTTGTACTCTCGGTAGTTACTCCCAGTGTCCATTGCATGCTTAGCTATAATTTGACATGTGAGACCGATCAGTGGAATGATTCAGCAGTGTGTTCTCTACTAGGGTGTCATTCTTCCACCCACCGTAGCCAGTCTCATCTACACGCAAATTCTAGTTAATCTCGTCTTTCACCTGTTATATCGGTAACATTGTGCAGCCTCGACAAATTCAGCGACTTATCAATCGTTTTCACGGCCATCTTCTTTTTATAGCAGCCTTGTACTCTCGGTAGTTACTCCCAGTGTCCATTGCATGCTTAGCTATAATTTGACATGTGAGACCGATCAGTGGAATGATTCAGCAGTGTGTTCTCTACTAGGGTGTCATTCTTCCACCCACCGTAGCCAGTCTCATCTACACGCAAATTCTAGTTAATCTCGTCTTTCACCTGTTATATCGGTAACATTGTGCAGCCTCGACAAATTCAGCGACTTATCAATCGTTTTCACGGCCATCTTCTTTTTATAGCAGCCTTGTACTCTCGGTAGTTACTCCCAGTGTCCATTGCATGCTTAGCTATAATTTGACATGTGAGACCGATCAGTGGAATGATTCAGCAGTGTGTTCTCTACTAGGGTGTCATTCTTCCACCCACCGTAGCCAGTCTCATCTACACGCAAATTCTAGTTAATCTCGTCTTTCACCTGTTATATCGGTAACATTGTGCAGCCTCGACAAATTCAGCGACTTATCAATCGTTTTCACGGCCATCTTCTTCTTATAGCAGCCTTGTACTCTCGGTAGTTACTCCCAGTGTCCATTGCATGCTTAGCTATAATTTGACATGTGAGACCGATCAGTGGAATGATTCAGCAGTGTGTTCTCTACTAGGGTGTCATTCTTCCACCCACCGTAGCCAGTCTCATCTACACGCAAATTCTAGTTAATCTCGTCTTTCACCTGTTATATCGGTAACATTGTGCAGCCTCGACAAATTCAGCGACTTATCAATCGTTTTCACGGCCATCTTCTTTTTATAGCAGCCTTGTACTCTCGGTAGTTACTCCCAGTGTCCATTGCATGCTTAGCTATAATTTGACATGTGAGACCGATCAGTGGAATGATTCAGCAGTGTGTTCTCTACTAGGGTGTCATTCTTCCACCCACCGTAGCCAGTCTCATCTACACGCAAATTCTAGTTAATCTCGTCTTTCACCTGTTATATCGGTAACATTGTGCAGCCTCGACAAATTCAGCGACTTATCAATCGTTTTCACGGCCATCTTCTTTTTATAGCAGCCTTGTACTCTCGGTAGTTACTCCCAGTGTCCATTGCATGCTTAGCTATAATTTGACATGTGAGACCGATCAGTGGAATGATTCAGCAGTGTGTTCTCTACTAGGGTGTCATTCTTCCACCCACCGTAGCCAGTCTCATCTACACGCAAATTCTAGTTAATCTCGTCTTTCACCTGTTATATCGGTAACATTGTGCAGCCTCGACAAATTCAGCGACTTATCAATCGTTTTCACGGCCATCTTCTTCTTATAGCAGCCTTGTACTCTCGGTAGTTACTCCCAGTGTCCATTGCATGCTTAGCTATAATTTGACATGTGAGACCGATCAGTGGAATGATTCAGCAGTGTGTTCTCTACTAGGGTGTCATTCTTCCACCCACCGTAGCCAGTCTCATCTACACGCAAATTCTAGTTAATCTCGTCTTTCACCTGTTATATCGGTAACATTGTGCAGCTTCGACAAATTCAGCGACTTATCAATCGTTTTCACGGCCATCTTCTTTTTATAGCAGCCTTGTACTCTCGGTAGTTACTCCCAGTGTCCATTGCATGCTTAGCTATAATTTGACATGTGAGACCGATCAGTGGAATGATTCAGCAGTGTGTTCTCTACTAGGGTGTCATTCTTCCACCCACCGTAGCCAGTCTCATCTACACGCAAATTCTAGTTAATCTCGTCTTTCACCTGTTATATCGGTAACATTGTGCAGCTTCGACAAATTCAGCGACTTATCAATCGTTTTCACGGCCATCTTCTTCTTATAGCAGCCTTGTACTCTCGGTAGTTACTCCCAGTGTCCATTGCATGCTTAGCTATAATTTGACATGTGAGACCGATCAGTGGAATGATTCAGCAGTGTGTTCTCTACTAGGGTGTCATTCTTCCACCCACCGTAGCCAGTCTCATCTACACGCAAATTCTAGTTAATCTCGTCTTTCACCTGTTATATCGGTAACATTGTGCAGCTTCGACAAATTCAGCGACTTATCAATCGTTTTCACGGCCATCTTCTTCTTATAGCAGCCTTGTACTCTCGGTAGTTACTCCCAGTGTCCATTGCATGCTTAGCTATAATTTGACATGTGAGACCGATCAGTGGAATGATTCAGCAGTGTGTTCTCTACTAGGGTGTCATTCTTCCACCCACCGTAGCCAGTCTCATCTACACGCAAATTCTAGTTAATCTCGTCTTTCACCTGTTATATCGGTAACATTGTGCAGCTTCGACAAATTCAGCGACTTATCAATCGTTTTCACGGCCATCTTCTTCTTATAGCAGCCTTGTACTCTCGGTAGTTACTCCCAGTGTCCATTGCATGCTTAGCTATAATTTGACATGTGAGACCGATCAGTGGAATGATTCAGCAGTGTGTTCTCTACTAGGGTGTCATTCTTCCACCCACCGTAGCCAGTCTCATCTACACGCAAATTCTAGTTAATCTCGTCTTTCACCTGTTATATCGGTAACATTGTGCAGCTTCGACAAATTCAGCGACTTATCAATCGTTTTCACGGCCATCTTCTTCTTATAGCAGCCTTGTACTCTCGGTAGTTACTCCCAGTGTCCATTGCATGCTTAGCTATAATTTGACATGTGAGACCGATCAGTGGAATGATTCAGCAGTGTGTTCTCTACTAGGGTGTCATTCTTCCACCCACCGTAGCCAGTCTCATCTACACGCAAATTCTAGTTAATCTCGTCTTTCACCTGTTATATCGGTAACATTGTGCAGCTTCGACAAATTCAGCGACTTATCAATCGTTTTCACGGCCATCTTCTTCTTATAGCAGCCTTGTACTCTCGGTAGTTACTCCCAGTGTCCATTGCATGCTTAGCTATAATTTGACATGTGAGACCGATCAGTGGAATGATTCAGCAGTGTGTTCTCTACTAGGGTGTCATTCTTCCACCCACCGTAGCCAGTCTCATCTACACGCAAATTCTAGTTAATCTCGTCTTTCACCTGTTATATCGGTAACATTGTGCAGCTTCGACAAATTCAGCGACTTATCAATCGTTTTCACGGCCATCTTCTTCTTATAGCAGCCTTGTACTCTCGGTAGTTACTCCCAGTGTCCATTGCATGCTTAGCTATAATTTGACATGTGAGACCGATCAGTGGAATGATTCAGCAGTGTGTTCTCTACTAGGGTGTCATTCTTCCACCCACCGTAGCCAGTCTCATCTACACGCAAATTCTAGTTAATCTCGTCTTTCACCTGTTATATCGGTAACATTGTGCAGCTTCGACAAATTCAGCGACTTATCAATCGTTTTCACGGCCATCTTCTTCTTATAGCAGCCTTGTACTCTCGGTAGTTACTCCCAGTGTCCATTGCATGCTTAGCTATAATTTGACATGTGAGACCGATCAGTGGAATGATTCAGCAGTGTGTTCTCTACTAGGGTGTCATTCTTCCACCCACCGTAGCCAGTCTCATCTACACGCAAATTCTAGTTAATCTCGTCTTTCACCTGTTATATCGGTAACATTGTGCAGCCTCGACAAATTCAGCGACTTATCAATCGTTTTCACGGCCATCTTCTTTTTATAGCAGCCTTGTACTCTCGGTAGTTACTCCCAGTGTCCATTGCATGCTTAGCTATAATTTGACATGTGAGACCGATCAGTGGAATGATTCAGCAGTGTGTTCTCTACTAGGGTGTCATTCTTCCACCCACCGTAGCCAGTCTCATCTACACGCAAATTCTAGTTAATCTCGTCTTTCACCTGTTATATCGGTAACATTGTGCAGCTCGACAAATTCAGCGACTTATCAATCGTTTTCACGGCCATCTTCTTCTTATAGCAGCCTTGTACTCTCGGTAGTTACTCCCAGTGTCCATTGCATGCTTAGCTATAATTTGACATGTGAGACCGATCAGTGGAATGATTCAGCAGTGTGTTCTCTACTAGGGTGTCATTCTTCCACCCACCGTAGCCAGTCTCATCTACACGCAAATTCTAGTTAATCTCGTCTTTCACCTGTTATATCGGTAACATTGTGCAGCCTCGACAAATTCAGCGACTTATCAATCGTTTTCACGGCCATCTTCTTCTTATAGCAGCCTTGTACTCTCGGTAGTTACTCCCAGTGTCCATTGCATGCTTAGCTATAATTTGACATGTGAGACGATCAGTGGAATGACTCAGCAGTGTGTTCTCTACTAGGGTGTCATTCTTCCACCCACCGTAGCCAGTCTCATCTACACGCAAATTCTAGTTAATCTCGTCTT